>NC_071506.1:16514427-17764427 GCF_027887155.1 Malaclemys terrapin pileata | reverse complement strand
AAGCATGGACAAAATAGTATGTGATCATGTAACTACAGACCATATCCTAATAATGCATATGTGCAAGCAGGGGAATTATGGTTGCATGGGCAATCTTAATTCCAGCATTTCCTAACTTTGGAGTGCCTGACTTTGCAACCTAAATGCACCTAGTGTTTTTGTTTGAGTGTTTGCTTGCTTGTTTGAAGGACAAAGATAAAAGCCATTATGTGTAACTGTAACAGTCTCCCTCCTATGCATCATCAACAGGGTTTATACCCTGAGCCTTCAGAATTGTAGCATAGACTACTAGTATTGAACTACAGGACTAACTATAACAGGTGGCACCAGGAGAAGGCCATTTGGATCCAGAGAGTGGCCTGGGGGACCCTGACCTGGCTTTCTTACCTATTTTGGGAAATGAGAGCACCGGCTCCATGGGGTGCCTCCAAGGGGCAGGGAAATGCGTTGCTGAGGCCATGTGCTGGGGGTTTACTAGCGGAGCTTGGCTCCTCTGTCTCTCCTTTACCCTGGGAGGCTGGGTAGCTCCTGCCCCATGTGTTGCCCCTTATGTATTTGAGTATGTGTATTTGTGGTGTGTGTCGGGGAACCTGGGACCATACTCTGGGCCCAGCTGGGTTAAGGGGACAGCCTCGCTTGGAGCACTTTCTTACCCCAGCGCGAGTTGGAGTAGCTCCTGGAACTGCTCTAACCCATGCCAGCTAGCAGCAGTACTAAAGGGATGGCCAGCTGAGAACTGCTGGGACATAGCAACACAACAACCGTGTCTTGTTATACCCTCAGCACAGCCCCTAAACCAGGACAAGGTGGGACGAGAGGAGCCTTTTCACACCATCTGAGAACTCCCCACATGGGGAGAATTCTCAGCTGGCCAGATATAGCCTGTATGTGAGCAACGCTGGGGCTGGATTCGGGGAGAGAATTGGGCACAGAGCTTTCAAACTAAGAATAGCTTCTGCAGAACCTATAAACAATGTGAATCATTTAGAATGGGGACTACCTGCTATTAAAAATTAAAACAAACAAGTAAACAGAAAAGCAATATAGTCTGCCCCTGCCCTACTATTAAAAACACTTTATGACCTGAAAAATCATACACTGGTTAATTTTGGCTACACTCCCTCTACTGAATTACTTTGCACATACTGGCATCTGTCTTGTTACTCACTGCATTAGTTGTCACCAGGGGATTCTGTCTTTATTTTCTTCAACAGCTTTTGAGTGGGTTCTTCAACTGAAGTAATATACAAACTTCCCTGCAATACTTGTCTCTTAAACCCCCAGGTGCTGATAGGGTGAACTTTAATATCTAGCAGCTTGGAAGGAACTGCCACTATTTGGCATTATCTGAGTGAAAGCCCATTAAATTACCATGAAGATAAAGAGAACTTGCAGCTTATTTCAACATAGCCAACAGAAAATGTAGGGTCCAATCCTGTAAATACTTTCACATGTGATATTTAGGCTGTGAGTTCTTTGGGAAAAGGACTCTTTTCATTTTATGCGTGGACAGTGCCAAGCACAATGGGACACCAGTGCCTGACTGGGCCGCTAGGCACTGTCGTAATACAAATAAATAATAACTAATAGAATTGAGCTCTTTGAGTCTATCACTACAATGCATATTTTCTAATCCTTTAATCATTCTCGTGGCTCTTCTCTGAACGCTCTCCAATTTATCAACATCCTTCTTGAATTGTAGGCACCAGAACTGGGCACAGTATTCCAACAGTGGTTGCACCAGTGCCAAATACAGAGGTAAAATAACTTCTCTACTCCTACTTGAGATTCCCCTGTTTATGCATTCCAGGGTTGCATTAGCTCTTTGGCCACAGCATCACATTGGAAGCTCATGTTCAGCTGATTATCCGCCATCTCCCTCAGATCTTTTTCAGAGTCACTAATTCCCAGGATAGAGTCCCACAGCTGGTAAGTATGGCCTAGCTATTCTTTGTTCCTAGAAGCATAATAAAATAAATAAATAAATATTATTAATATAATTTGAGTGACTTTACTCAGTTCAGTGTGACTATTCATATAAAGAATGTTACTTCTTGGTGTAAGTGTTCGTAGGATCGGGATCTTGGTATATTTGGTCTGGACGGCTTCAGGCCTTAGGAGTAGACAAGGGAGCCTTTTATCTCTAGCTCATGCATTCAAACCCAACCTATGGCTGGGATGACCAAAATTTGTTAATATGTGGTGGCGGGGAGGTGGCCTATGAAGACTCAACCGACTTCTATCAGGCACATCCCTGGGTGGTGGATAGGGGACCATCCTGCCAATGCAGGACAGCTGCAAATACCCAATTAGCAGTTGCAAATCATGTGGTGGCATCTCTCAGCAGGGGTGGGGTGGGGGGTAGATGGTGACGTGGCTACCTCTATAAATACCCTATGATGAAGACATCCAGATGGGACAAAGCTGCTTTAAAGTATGACTTGCTGGGGTAGGTCTGGTTCATTAGCCTCCGTAGGCAGCCTAGGAGAAGGGAAACTCCAATTTTAAACCAAGGGTGTCAGGCTTGGACAGCCAATCTGTAAAGCTCATCCGATAAAAATGCTCATGTGAACTCAGGGGTACTCAGTGGACCTTAGGGAGACCAGCTTGAACCACAGCCAGATGTACAATAATGAATTTTGGAAGAAGGCTGTAAAAGTCACTGACCTGGTATAGGGAAGTGGCAAGGAAGAAGAAGAGAGAGGTGGCCTACGTGAAACGTGCTAGGTAGTTTCAGCAGGTACAGTGTCCATCTCCCAAATCACCACCACAATTGGCACTGCTTGGCCTCATTGTGTCAGTCCCAGAGCAAAGGTCCAAGACAGAATGCACCATAGAAACTGACCTATCCCTTTCTTATAGAGATGGTCTCTCCAGATCGGTGCTGAGGCAGGTTAGTATGGCAAAGATAAGAAGCTTACTCAGTGGCTGCTCATGCTGTAAATCTTTAGAGGATCCTGCTCTTGGGCTGTTGATCTGCTACAGTTCATCTGTGCTCAATTACTTATGCAATAAAAAAAAAAAAAAAAAAGGGAAAACCAAACTCGCAGCAGGCTAATTTCACTGATCATTTTAGAATGCCAAACCCATATGGTCTTGATTATTTATATAGATGTGTGTGTGTGTATAGTTTTTTTTAATCTAAAAATAACAGTACTCAGGACAGGAAGACATATTTGTGCAGATTATTTTAAAATGTAAAAGCTGCTAATCTGTGAGATAAACTTCAGCTGTATAGCACACCGCACAGGGAACCCCTGGAGAATATGGCTGTGTGCCAGTCTCTGGGTCCTAGGGACTGGTAGCTCCCTCTTGTGGTGAGTGAACATGGAATTTGTATAATGGGGTGGATGATGTGCAGTTTGCGTACCAAAGGTAGCCCATGGAAATCTACAATGTGGTTGCCCTCTTCTTGAGCATGGAGGTGAGTCCTACACAGAGGTACTAGAACTAGGGGTGCTGGGGGTGATGCCACACCCCCTGGCTTGAAAGAGGTTCCATTATATATAGGGGGTATATAAAGGGTTATATCTATATCTATATATATATATATAGGGTTTACAGTTTGGTTTAATGGCTCTCAACACCCCCACCTTACAAATTGTTCCAGCATCCCTGGCCCCACATCTCATTCTGCTATGTTCTGCCTTGATCCTAGAGGAAGGATGCTTAGATGAAGATGGTACCGTTCATGCTAAGATCTATATTGCCCCAGGGATGAACCTCTGTGTTAAAGATGAGGCCTGTTGCAATTTGCTCCAATTTTGTATGTGTCTCTAAGAGCCCTTGCAAATCTTCATTGTGCCCCCTGACCTCAGAGGAGTCGGACACCTCCAACCTACACACAGCTACTAGAACTGTCTCTTGGATTATGTATCCATGACTGCAGTACAACATCCACCCTTAGCCTCAGGGCCCCCAGGCTGCTACAACTTCACACTGGAAATAGAAGGTGAATAATCCCATGTGCCATCTTGCTGTGATATCCTAATCCATAAAAAATCTCAGTTCACCAAGCCAAGAAACAGTCATCTTGAAAATTAAATGCTGGCTTAGGGGATGCCTGTACTGCTGCAGATCTGTGGACAATGAGAAGGAGAGTCTAAATGAATAAGTAAAACAAAGTAAGTATGGAGCTTTCCACCTAAAACCCGTGGTATGATGTGGCCCAAGGATCGTTACGCTGTCTTTAATGCAGGCATGAAGTGTACAGAGGGGAGCTTTCAAGAGGACACCATCAGATCGGTTTAGAATCTAATTTCAGCAAGTTTCAGATGAGTCAAAATGTTTATTTTTTAAACATTCCAATGAAAACATTTTTGATTTGAGTTATTCCTCTGCAATGTTTACAAGCATTGTATCATTTTGCCAGCACCTTGGAGCCCCATTGTGAAATTGACTAGTTTATTTTTATCCTCAATGTGGAGTAAAATATAAAAAGTAAACAGAGAGCATAAAAGAGGAAAGGTAAATTATGTTCTTGAAATTGTTTCCATTTTTTACGCTGTGGTGCTCTTAGGAGCACAGAAAGGAAAATTATATTTTAAAATCAATGATCATTAGCCTAACAATCTCTCCCTTGCCGCTAAAAATCGGAGAAGTACTTATGTACTTTCAAACTGCATCATGTGAAAGATGACTGCAATGTTCTCCCATAAAAGGTGAATAATACAATGGTGTGTTAATTACTCAATGATGTGTACACACATTTGAGGAGAATGGGAAATAAGCAAGATGAGCTAAAAGCCATAGTAACTGATGCAGAGTATAACCCAATGCCAATAATGAAATTTGATGGGATGAGCCCCAGAACTTGAAAGTTACCATAGAAACACTATGGAGAAGACAGGATGATACAGTGGGACTGATTGCCCCCCTCCCACAGAAATAACTATGGGACGGGGCTCTGAGAGGAAAATAGGTTCCACCGTGGATCTTTGCAGAGATTTCCTGGGTTCCCTGACCTAGGCATTTGGGTTTTTTTCCCCAGCCCTCTAGGAGATGCCTGGATCAAGCACACAGACTCTTGCTCCTTGCCAGGGCCTGCTTCTCGAATCCCTATATAAGGGTGGGATTGCCTCAGTATGGAAAGCCACATTCTTACCCTCTTCATCAGCCCTAAGGAATGAACTGCCTGGAGGACTCCATTCATACGTAGAACTCTAAAGCCGAGTCTTTGAATAATATCATACTCCCCTATGATAATGAGCTAATTTTCATTTAAAGCAACCCCAAGGCCTGCTCCTGCTCCTCCTGAAATCAACAGGAGCTGGGCCATTGAGTTAAGTGGGAGCAGTGTTGGACCCTCATTTCCTTCATACATGCTGTATCCCCAAAGGCCTTCAGAGGATTAAATAATTCACATACAGAGTTAATAAATAATAACCGATGGAGAGAGGAACTGCGGGAGTAGGCGAGGGAGGACATCATCATTTATGTATAAAGCTCCCCTTGCATCCAGACTCTCCGCCCTGGGGCTTGGCGCTGTACACATAATAAAGCCTGTGAAGCCATAATTAAACATTGCCCCATTGAAGTTCAGACAGGGAAAGTGAATGAGAAGAGTATGATGCACACAGTGATGGGAGGGGAAAGGGCTAGCAGGAGTCATTCTGAAAAGCTCCTTGGGGAGTGCGGGGCCTGTAACACACTAATTGTATGGTAGGGAGGGGGGAATTCCAGAGGGAAATGAATTCCCCATCCTCAGGCCTGACCCAGCAAAGGAACAGTCACCAGCAGATTACGGCTTAATCCAGCAGATGCTCGGCACTTGGAATATTCCTGTAGACTTCTGAGTGAACAGGGCTGGATTCATTGTTGCTCTACAGCTCCTTTGCTAGGCTGGTGCACAGGGACGACACACAAGGCAGACAGAAAGCCGCCCCGGGACAGCGCACTTGTAGGACAGCCACAGAGGGGGCTCCACCAGTTCTGCACCAGGGTCTTCAGAGCTTCCAGTGCAAAGGGGTGTTCTGTTGAGTGCATGTCAGTGCAGACAGCAGGTGGAACAAGGGGGATGGGGTAGTTGCTAGTAGAAGCCATTTGAACACAGGGGCAACTTAGAGCAGCTCCCCTCCCCCGCATGCCACCCCCCCCGCATCAACTTCTGAACAGGAGAGGCGCAAGCCATCTCCAGTCTACCTGTGTGCCAGCGCTCACATGAGAACAGGGATGGATCTGAGCTTGCAGGATCAATGGGCTAAGATGCGATAGTGGGATTCCTGACATCAGATGGCAGGGGAGTGCAGATGCAAGGAGGCCTCACACATAGCAAGCGCCAGGTAGCTGGATATTTTCAGATGAAGTTTGAAAAGAGATGGTGAGTCAATCAGCCAGACAGATAGAAAAAAAAAGAGACTCATTACTGTTCATTTCTGCATCTCTCTCCAGCATTTCATAAACTGCTGAGTGAAAATCAATGTGTGTGAATTACAACATTTTAAAAACTGTACGGAAAGAGAAAAAAATGGTATGCAGCCGATAATGGCTGAAAAGACTATTTTACGGCCACGGCCTCAGGGCTTTGGAACAAAGGAAAAGGTTTTATTTGTGGTGTTCAATAGAGCTGAATATTTTAATCACCCCAGAAAACTAAGATTTGTTGACATTTGCAAGCTTTGCAATTGCATGGCTAAGATTCTGCATCTCCCACGTTGCTTTTTGAGTGTCCAGATTTGAGAAACAGCTCCGTGTTCATGAAGTTTTAATGCAATGCAATGTACACAATGGGAACAGGAGACTCATTAGTCAGCTGTGGGCATTCCATTTCTCTTACTGTATGCACCCCTATTATTAATCTTGCATCCTTGTTCAGGGAACACTTGAAATTTTGCAAGAACAACAGGATGGAACCCAAACACAAGCCTGCCCAACCCCTTGGGTCACTAGTCTGCGACACCGCCCATGCCACAGTGTCCACACTACTATTTTTAGTGCACTAGGTCTAACACAGTGGTTCCCAAACTTGGTTCGCGGCTTGTTCAGGGTAAGCTCCTGGTGGACCGTGAGATGCTTTGTTTACCTGATTGTCCGCAGGTACGGCCGCTCGCAGCTCCCAGTGGCCGCAGTTGTTTGTATCATAAAGCTCTACATAAAAAAACCAATAATAATTAACTTTTTTTGTTCTACAAATAAAAGCACATGACTCATATTTTAATATCAGTAGTCTGACCTTTCTAATGTGATGGATGTGCCCTCTCTCCCCCGCTGCGGCAGCCCCCGAGCTGGGGCTGGGAAGGAGGGGTGTCTCCCTCTCTCCCCCACTGCGGCAGCCTCCGAGCTGTGGCTGGGAAGGAGGGGTATCTCTCCCTGGCAGCCACAGCCCTGGAACTGGGGAAAGTCGCCTCTTTCTCTGGCCACGCAGCCCTGCACGTCCCAAATTCCTCCCACCCCCTCTTCTCACTCCACTGCCCCCTCCCAGCTACCCTCTATTCCCTCCCAAGGACACCACCTCACCTTACATGTGCGTCTTCTCCAGGGTCCAGGTACCTAATTAGTGGAGCACGTCTGCACGGCTCCACTAATTAGGTGGGTGGCCATTCATTCTCTTGCGTGCGGCCGACCAGGCGCGCACCTTTGAGGGAACTATCCGTGGACCACCTGAATAAAGCTCGGTCTGCGGACCACAGTTTGAGAACTTTTGCCTTAGAGGATTCATCAGTACATTGTAGCCTTGGGATACAAGGCCTCATCTCCTTCATCTCATTTATAGACTGTGCCTCACTTGAACTGAGGTAAACATTTAGCAATTTGCCTCTCTGTATGCCATAAATGTCTGAGTTTTGTAGAGAAGCAAACACAGCACATATTCAACTCAGTCCCTGACATAGACATTTTGCAGTAAGTCCAAAATTTCAACAGTTTGATTTTCCATTTGTCTCTGTTCAATCGGCATGACCCTCTTTGAAGAGAATGTTAATATTTTGGAACCAAACCCTTAGCCTGCTGAAATGAATGGGAGTTTGGCCACTGACATCACTGGGACTAGCACGTGGCTGTTGATTCATGATACAGAACTATTTCAGTCTATCTTTGGTGCTTACATAGCCCCCCGTTATGGTAGCATCTGAGTGCCTTGCACTCTTTAATGGATTTATCCTCACAGCAAGATTCTGCTGTGCCTCTTAAAGACGTCACAGAACACGCACAACACAGTGGGAGGAGGAGCTAAAGTGTCTTCAAAGTTACTTTTGTGCCTTCCTGATCCTGGGTTGCTCCAGGGTCTGGAGTTGCCCTGCCATAACTCAGACAGCACGAGGGGCCTATGTTACAGCAGCCTCCCCAAGCTGCTTCATTGTGCGTACCGTGGCCTGCAGAATCAATGCAATGTGTCTCCCAGGGCCCTATCCTTGAAACAGCCCTGCTGCTCCCAGCCCTGCCACCCCTATGTCAGGGCTTGTGGAGGGTCTTCAGCAGGCAGCATTATGGCCCTCCTGCACAGTGCCTATGTGAGGGGCATCTTCCTCCAGGCAAACCTGTGCTCATGGAGCCTGTTTATGCCACACTGGATCTTGTACTTGGTCTAAAGGAGCCAAAGGAGGGGGGATGAGGGTCCAATCCCCATTGTTTACTTGAGAAAAAGATAGCCCTAATGGGTAACACCAGTTCCAAAGCCTTTGGGATAGTTAGGATACAAATCTAGGTCTCAGTCCTGTTTTCAGTGAAGTCAATGGCAGAGCTCTCATTTGTTTCACTGAGGCTGGCTTGAGCCCAGGGTTACAGATAGGTGCCTTGAAGCCTATCATAACATTACAAAAGGATACTGAAAATGACTAGTCCCATCTTTGGTAACTTTGGATTTGGATCCAATTCGCAATCAGTATCCTGCAGCTTGGGTTCATCTCTGATTTCAACACAAGAATTTGAAAAGCTGTTTTCACTGGGAAAACTCCAAAATACCGTGTGCTGAATGAAAAGCATGTTGCCCATGCAAAAAGCAACATTTCTTCTCTGTGAGCCTCAGTCATGTAGATTTTTGACACACATTTGCTTTCTCAGTGATAGTTCACCACTTTAATTATGTAAAAAGCATAAGTGCTTTTCATTAACTTGCAGAGTTCAGTGATCATGAATATTTTTAACATAATCTAATTCCAAGCAAATAATTACATGATTCAAACGCTTTCTAAAGAAATCAAATAATACTTTACTAGATAATTTCTTGTATATCAGGTTTTTTTTGCTAATGGTTTATCTGCTTCAGTGATATCCCAAACAATGCCACCTTGAGATGGTTTAGAGATATGACAAAGGTAACAGTAGCACTAAGGGAAGATATACAGTTATTTGGTATTGTAGCCGGATCTATAGGTTATGAATAAAAATTCCCAGTTATCACTTTGAGGGTTGACAGGTTCTTGGCCCAAGATCAGGCCCAGTGTTATTAAAATTATTATATAGTTGGAAACCCCGATGTGCACAGGTGCAACACTCACACTCTAGGAACTCTTTTATATTTACAAATAAATAATTTATTGATACATTTAGCAAAGTCACACACACTCTAACTCAGTAAGGTAGATAGAGATAATACAGAAAGTACATCTGAACATCCATACTCACATCATCCCTTGCAGAACAACCTGAAATGTTAGCTAGTATCTTCCTCATCACTGTCACCTTCCTCATCTTCACCAGTGGTCATTATTCTGGCCCCTCCCAAGGGCTACATCTCTCTATCTCCTGCCCACAGACTGGGATGCCACTTTTATAATATGTGATGCTGATGTTACCATGTCTAATGCATATTCAAGAGCATATGCTCTTCTTTATTTGTATTTACTCTCCTTACCAATGTTAATGTGTCCTTCTTCTGTAGGTTAGTGTATTTATGATTTCACCCCATTATCGTATATGTCAATTCGTTGCTGTGGCACTCTTGCGATCGGAAGTTCTATCCAAAACCTTCCAGAAGCGGTGTCAGTTCATGTTTCTGTGGTTGGCTGATGTCATTATGGACAAAATTCTCCCCTACACTCTACTTCCAGTTCCTCAAACTTATGAGTTACCTAAATTTATCTATGCCAAAGTTCATTGGCCTCAAGCCCCATGCTAACTGCTGAAGCCAATGTCTTACAGGATACAAACCTGTAGGTTCCTTGCATTACTGCTGACTATAATAAAGCAGAATATAATGCAAAGCAGTGAATAGACTAGAGGTAAGGAAACCCACTGGGCTACAGTATCATGGGTGAGGATAGTGCCAGGGACTGTAGCCTGAACCACAAGATTATCCTCCTTCCCTTTAAAGAGAGCTTTACAAGATCCTATGGCTATGGTATAGACCACAGCTGAGAGCTCCTGAGGCCGAAATGTAATTGTGAGCACCCATCGTGACCCATCACAGAGAATTCTTTCCAGGCATCTGGCTGGTGGGTCTCATCCACATCCTCACGGTCTAACTGATCTCCATATATAGGGTCGGGAAGGAATTTCCCCCAAGTCAGATCAGCAGAGACCCTGGGGCAGGGGGCAGTTCACCTTCTTCTGTAGCGTGGGACACAAATCACTTGCTGATTTGAACAAGAGTAAACGATGGCTTGTTTGTAACTTGACGTCTTTAAATCTAGAGCTGAGGACTTCAGTAACTCAGCCAGAGGTTCTGGACCTGTTGGAGGGTAAGTGAAGTTCTGTGGCCTGCGATGGGCAACAGGTCCCACTAGATGAGCATGATGATCCCTTCTGGCCTTGAAGTCTATGAGACCCAGTGCGATGGGAAGGTTCATACCCCATTCAGTTCTGTTCCACTCACAAGACAGCATTTTTTTGTGATTAGCAATGTCTTGCATTGCTCCTCCCTACTATTGTATCATGCCTTTCTGTACAGCACAAAAACCAAATTCTGGAATGCTCAGTTTATTGAAAATCTGGCAATTACTTGCAAACAAGCTTTCATAAAAATTATGTTTGCTGTGAAACCTCCATGCAGTACTCATTTTGTTTTCTAAATTCATAAATTGGTCTCTAAAGACAGCCACTGATTAATCTCCCCAGGGATGATAATTATTACTATTCAGGCTACTGGTAGCTGTACATGGTTAAGTGACAATGTTTCCATTGCGGACACCTTAAGGAGAGGTTATAACTCAGTCTATTGAATTTACATTCACCCCCAAATTAAAAATCATGATGTCAGGCAAGGCACAAGTTTTAAATAATGGTTTCTGGTTTCACAATCTTGTATGTGATCCTCTAACTAAGTGCTAAACTAAACCAGCTCCAGGCTCTATCCCAAAGTTAATGAAGCTTCACAGCAGCTTGCAGAGGTTAGTAAGCGTTATTATATTCAAATCGCTATGTAGATAAACTGAGGCACAGAGAGGTTAAATGACTTGCTCAAGTGAGATGTAGAGATGTGAGTGAAACCCAGGAGTCCCTTTCCCCTAGACCTCTGTTCTAACCTTGAGGTGCCATGTTATGTTCCATACGTTTGGGGTACTGAGGCTCATGGAATGCTCAGCAATGCAAATGGAGGTCTTTGCCTGTGATGGGGCTTAACCCCATCATGTGTAAGGAAAGGGAAATGACCTAATTAGTTATGCTGGGAGGTGATTAATTGCCTCCTGGCCGGAGGAGGCAGACCTAGACTGTATAAGGAGCGGTGGGAGTTCTGCTGACGTGACAGACCCAGAAGGGAGGAGGTAGGGAGAGTTCACTCTGCATGGGAAAGACCAGAAGGAAGTTCTGATAGTCTGGAATTGGTTATGGTCAGGAGGCAGAACTACAGGAGTAGGGGTAAGTCCTGTGGTGGGGCCCTAGAGTGAAGAGAAGACCTGGGTTAGGATCTGTGAGGGTAGACACCCATGAGGGGTGGAAAGCCAGATTAAGAGGTATTTAGAGTCCCAGCAGGGAAACACCTGGGGGGGGGGGAGGAGGAGGGGTGTCAGTATCCTGATAAGGGGGAAGAATTGAAGTTGAGCCCAGGAGAGGCAAAGGACTTATTGTATGGAGTCCAGGCCAGGAGGGGCAAAGTTCCTTCTGTTTAGAGCTGAACCTTGGAAGGGGATTGAACTGTTGTGTGACTTGGCCGGAGGGCTGAGGTATAGAAGACCCAGAGAAGAGGTTGGCAGGGACTGGTGGACATAGTGAAGAAAGCACCTACCAGAGGGGGTGTTGGAATCAAAGTCCCTGCAAAACCACATCTGGGCAGGAGTGGGTGGTCTAGGGGGAAGAATGCACACTTACATTGCCCTGTTTTAAGAGACTTGTAACGTTCTGCAAAGTGTTGTTGCAGGAAGTGGGACAAGTAAATGAAAAATGAAGATGAAGCTAGTTCTTTCACACTGGGTGGCAACAATGACAAGTGGACTGGCCATCTTTTTGAGGCTGTTTATTATTTTAGACCCTGATCTGCATCCTACAGAAACCTGGTGTTTTCTATCACTATTTATTACTGTAAGTTACTGACATGAGCGATGCTGATTCTGGAGTCTGAGGTTATAGAAAACTTCATGTGTGTCAAAACAGCACATTGTGCACCATCACAAAAGCCCTGGTCTGCTATTTTTAAGTGTGTCCTTTTAGGAACACATTCCACTTTGGCCAGGTTGACATGGTATATCTAGGTTCATTGTATCAGATTGAGAACTGGGTCTGTGTTCTGAGAAGAGATGCTGTTTATGTCCCAATGTGTTCAGTGTAGTTGGTGAAATCTCATTGATTCCACTGAACTTAGGAGAGGTTAGATTTTCATAATGGCAGGTCCCTCAGGGCCATTCGCATGTCAACCCCTTTGCTGATTTGCATCTGTCATCTAAGCATCTCAAAGTGCTTTACACAACAGGGTAAAGTTCTGCTATTCCCACTATTTTACAGATGGGAAGATCGAGGCACAGAGAGATGAGTGTTACAGGGCCCTTCTTTAATTAAAATGCATTTGTATAAGCTAGTGGTTGTATGCAGCTTTTGTAGTGTTTGCTGTATAGCCCATTAGCATGCATCACTGGCTAGACAACCTCATTCTGTGCACTTGATATTTATCTTTTCATCCTACAATTCAAGCAGTGCTCCCCAGAGTCTGAAGTTGGCCTTCAGTAATGATTGCAGACTTAATTCTTCAGGATTCATTGCAGGAAAGATTTATGTGATTGACAGATTCACAGCAGGTCATATGGACAATCACACAATTTATGACTATGAACAAGGTTCCTGCTCATTTGAATTATCCTCAAACTAATTGACTGTATTATTATTTGTTTTCAAATGGTACCTAGAAGTCCGAACTGAAATCAGGGCCCTACTGTGCTAGATGCTGTACATACACATAGTAAGAGACAATCCCTGCTGAAAAGAGCTTAGAATTTAAATACACGAGATAGTCAAAAGAAAGGAAATGTTAGTATCCTCATTTTGAGGCACAGAGAGATTAAATAACTTGGCTAAAGTCACACATAGTTTATGGCCCAGCTGGGAGTTGTATTCAGGTTTCCTCATTCCCTGTCCAATGTCATTCCCACAAGACCCATCTTTCTTCCCAAAAGATTCAATTTATTCCGCTACTCTGTCTTTTGCTTTTATTTCTTATAAGATGTTGATTTTCACTATGGATATAGTGCAATTCTTAAATAGAATGGAAGATTTGTGAACACCAGTGACGACAGAAGAATAATACAAAGGAACCTGGACAGGTTAGACTTATGAGACAAAAGTGAGAAAATGGGATTCACCTTGGAAAACCGCAAGCCATCATAATGCATTGGGTGGAAAATAATCCTGAACACAGACATTATGGTGATGGTGGACAGCAAGTTTAGGACATGTCTACACTAGAAACGCAAGTTGACCTGTTAGGTCAACTTACAACCACTGCAGTAATTACTGCATTGGTTCATGTCCACACTGCCCTTCTTTTATTGGTAGTGCATGTCCTCATCAGGACACTTTCACTGACTTAAGAGGGAAAAGGCGGAGGGCTGAGAGCCTGGATTCTCAGCTCCCTGCTGGGACCTCAGCTGCTCCCTGGGCTCTTGGCTCCCCGCTCCTCACCACTGGGAGCCTGGCTGCCCCCTGGGCTCTCAGCTCCTCTCTTCCAGCCAGGCTGCACCCTGGACTCCCCACTCCCCATGGGGAGCACGGCGGCTGCCCCAAGGCTCCTGTCTTCCTTCCAGGAGTCCAGCTGTGGGCGGGATCAGGGAGATGAGAGTCTGGGGGAGGAGGCAGCTGGGCTTTCAGTGGTGGTGAGCGCGGAGCCGAGAGACGGAGAGGCAGCTGGCCTCCCAGAGGCGGAGAGCCAGGAGCCTTTGGGCAGTACCAGAGCTCCCTGTCCAAGCTGGTAACATAAGCATCCGATTAAGAAGAGAAACAAAGAACTTCATTAGCCTCTGATGGCCTCTTCTACCAACTCAACAATACAGAAGAACTGGTTACATGGCCACAAACACTAGGGGTGGAAAAACCTTTGATTCACCCTAACCACCTTCTCTGGCCCATGCACATACAGACTTTCACTTGTGATGAAAAAAGAACCCATGAAAAAAGATGCTTTAAAAGTCTTTGCATGACACTGGCACAAATGGCTATTTTTTTCTTCCATGGTCATAACCTTTGGGCCCACTTCCCATGGGTCTCAACGGAAACTCAGTGCAAGGAATGAAGTAAAAATATAGTCCCAGGTGTGGACCCTTTTTCCACAGACCCAAAAGGACTCCTGAAATTCCTCACTGTATCATGATGAGGCTTAATTGGCACCAGAAGTGTTTGCCCAGCAATAAAAGTCAAATAATTCATCTGTAAACATTTCTTCAGTGCCCAGGGCAAGAGCCATTAAAAATACACAATGGAGGAGAAAGTGGTCAGCCTGGGTGTCATGAAATCCACGTCTGGAAATGCCTTTAATCCAACGAAGGTATCTCCTGTGGACTGTATTTTTTTGAGCACTGACCAATAGAGGATGAGTCACATAGAATGAACAACATAAGACTAAAAGCTGTCATCATGCCTATTCTGCCCCAGGACTCCAGAAAAGTGCATAGATAAACAATAAATTATTTTTCCTGAAGGGCAGGCAGAGGAGGAACAGAAACGTCAGCTATGAACTCTTTGAAGCGGGAATTATTATTCACAATACCGAGCTGTTATAAATAAACCAAAACCACATAAAAGCGGCTGAGGTTATGTAAGGATCCAAGTCTAGTCCAGCTGTGTAGAAGCTGCAGAATCTGGATCAAATGCCCTGAGCTGAAATCAGAAATGTGAATTGCCAAGTGTATCTGACACAGACCAGCAATTACGCTAAATGATAATACTGCACTTAATGGTGGAGCATAAGGAAATACAGATAAAGGCCCTAGTTCTCAAAGACTGTAAGCACTTACTTAACTCCATCTGCATTCAGCAAAGCACTTCAGCATGTGGGGCTGTCTCCAGGCACCAGCGAAGAAAGCAGGTGCTTAGGGTGGCGAATGGAGAGGGGCGGCATGTCCGGGTCTTCGGCGGCAATTCGGCGGCGGGTCCCTCAGTGCCTCTCGAAGCGAAGGACCTGCCGCTGAATTGACGCCGAAGAATGAAGCAGCGTGGTAGAGCTGCCGCCGAAGTGCCCCTGATCGCGTGGGATGGCAAAAAAGCTGGAGCCAGCCCTGTGCCCCACGGACGTTAATGGGATTTATGCATGTGCCTAAAGCTAAGCATGTGCTTAAGCGCAGCCCTGAATAGAGATACCTTCCTGAATCAGGGCTGAAATTAGTAAATTCATAGGTTTATAGATTTTTTAAGACCAGCCTAGATCATTATAATCATGTAGTCTAACCTCCTGCATAACACAGGCCAGAGAATTTCACCCAGTGATTCCTGCATCAAACCCACAACTTTTGGGGGAGCTAGAGCATACCTTTTAGAAAGACTTGCTTTAAAGACTTCAAGTGATGGAGAATCTACCGCAGCCCTAGGTAAGTTGTTCCAATGGTTAATTATACTCTGTGTGTGTGTGTGAGAAACTGCCTTATTTCAAGCTTGGAATTTGCCTTATGTGATAACATCACCATGGTCCTAAAAAACATATAGACCATATGTATCTACCTGATGTTAGAGGGTAGATTATAGCCATGTGACATCATTACTATGATCTCCCTGTGACCGGGGCTCTGTGTGCTGAGCCGGGATGCCCCCATTGGCCCAGTGTGGAGTTGATATACACCGTTGCCCAGTTGTCGGGATTTCCTGCTAATTCAGGGAGTTGCAGCCAGGTGGGCTCCAGTTCTCTGGTGGGGCCACGTAAACAAACAGTCCATAGCCCGTGAACCTCCGGGCTGGGACCAACAACCACAACTGGAGTTCTGGCCCCTGGGACAGGGCAGAACAACAAACAGTCTGTAGCCCCCGGGCAGGGCAAAACAAACAAGAAGTCTGTGGTGGGGTGGCCAAATGTACTGATTTTCTGAGCCGCAGAGGACAATCTTCAGAAATTCGAGAGCTGGGGTGCACCTGGGGCTTAGGGCTTCAGCCCCACTCCTGCTGAAGTCCTGAGCCCTGGCAGGTGTGCCCCGTGACCCCTCCCACAGGGCAAAAGCCCCGAGACTGCCCATCCCTGCCGGGCAGAAGCCCCTACCCCACCATCCCGCTGCAAGGCAGAAGTCCTGAGCTCCCTCCTCCTAGCCTGGTAGGTGGAGAATGGGAGGCTTGGGGGCCATGAGCTGCACTTTAATGGTAAAAAAGCCGCATGTAGCTTGCAAGCCACAGTTTGGTCACCCCTGGCCTATAGCCGCTAAGCCTCTGGGCTGGGACGTAGAGCAGACAGCAACCATGCCTGATCGTAGGGGAACTTGGCCCTCCCCCTCCAATGTGTTCCTACCCAGGGTCCTATGAAGCCAGGGAACTAGCCATTACGGGTTCAGGCATCGGCTTCTAGTACCTTCCCTGGGTCACTTCCTACCACAAGTTGCGTTCTGGGCATCTCCTCAGCTGGCGGCGGCTTGGTTTCCCTGCCAGTCTCCACAGTCAGCGAGTTGTCCGCAGCGTAGTCCGGGTCCTCGGGCTCTACTGCCTGGAGTGTCACCGGTGCCTTTACAGGAACCTGCTGTCCACATCCTTCCTCCTCCACAGCCAGCCTCGACTGAGCTGGGCTGCCTCCTTTGATCTGGCTCTTCCAAATGGAGCACCCACAGCAGGGGAAAGGCGGCGTGGCCTCCTGGGCCCTCAGTGATTGGTCTGTCCCCGTTGGCCCAGTGTGGGATTGGTACACCCTGTCACACTCCCCTTAGGGCATTTTTAGGGACCGAAATGTTATCAGCTTGTGTACTAAAGGCTTTATAGGCCACAAGGCCTATTAACCAGTCCCCACCCCATCTCATCTCTGCTGATATTTAAGCTGTAAGCTTCTCAGAGCAGGGGCCTTGCCTCCTCCATATGTAAAGCATCTAACACACATTGTTAATTATAATAATTAATAACAGCCTTAATTGTGCCTGTGATCCAGCATGCTGTAGCCCTAAATCAGGGTAGCATTCACAGAGAGACACAAAGCAAATACATACACTGTATTACACTGGGAGCTGCGTGGGGCCAATGGGGACGGTCAATGTAAACAAACTGTCCCATGGCCCGCTGGCGGATTACCCTGATGGGCCATAATTTGCCCACCACTGCCATAAAGACTCACATTTTCCTCAGCCCATACTCTTGCAATAAGCAAAGTATGAGCTACAGGATTGCTTCTACTGAGTTAAAATTCAACAATATGTTACAGACACCAGCTATCAAGCCTGATCAAAGAGTCTAAAGCCATTGGAAAAGAGGTTGCATATCTTGCATATGAAGTGTCTGCTGGGTTCCACAAAGGTCATGGGGGTCTAGTCTATCAGTGCCATGGGGGTCTAGTCTATCAGTGAGCATAGACAACCTCTCATTAATGCTAAGGAGGAGGAAAACATGCATGTGGCTGGAGACTATACTCCACAGTTGCATTTTGCAGGGACAACTAGTTTGCAGGTAATATCAAGTGATCTGTTCTCCTCTACATTGCACAGTGCCAAGTACCCTTGATAGCACTCAAGAAACAATAGATCATCATAGACCAGGAGCCTTGACATTCTATCTACCCTGCAAGGCAAATGCCAATTAATTAAGACTGAGCTTCTGTGGGGGAAAAAACCACCCTGGTGAGATTGTAACCCCTGCTCTGGTCCCGGTATACTGCATACACCCTATTGGACTGTCCCCTCCTTCAACAGACTGAAGAAGGGATTCCCCCACCCCCCACTCCATTTTCTTGTCTCCTTCCTCTGAAGATGGCCACGGCTGGAGATGGGACTTTCGGCAGTGTGGGCCAGGGCTCTGAGGTGGCACTGAATATTCTCTCTCAACTTGGCTGGCTGGTTCTTGCTCACATGCTCAGGTCTAACTGATTGCCAAATGTGGGGTCAGGAAAGAATTTTCCCTCAGGTCAGATTTGCAATGTCCTTGGGGTATTTTCACCTTTCCCTGAAGCAGGTGACCTGGAGTGCAGGTCACTTGCTAGGTTCATCTGAGTGTATCTCACTAAAACTTTCCCCTGCTATTGTCGTAGCCTTGGGGATTACAGTGCCTTGGTCCCTCCTATTCTCTGCCTCTAGCACATCATAGTTTAGTCTACTGAGGTCTGTAACTAATTTTGGTCATTGGGTTTAGTGTGCAGGTGCTGGTTGGTGTTGGTAGCCTCTGATATTCGGACAGTTGGACTGACTGATCTGATGGTCCCTTAAACTCTGACTCTATAGACTATAACAGGTGCAGAAGAGTCTCATTTTCTCTCTCCCTTGCGAGACAAATGGGATGAAATCTGGCCCCGCTGAAGGGAATGGGAATGTAGCCAGGATTTCACAGGACAAATGTTATGGCCGTGGGACTTTAAGAAACAAACCATTCCACAGCTGGCGCTGCTGGCTCTGTGAAACGCATCTCAGAAACAAATCTACTAAACAAATGTAGCAGGTTTGAGAGGGTCACTGCCAGCCTCAGACATGTTTTGAAAGAGACCCCTGCTTCAGTATGGGATGATGGAGCCGTACTGGAGATGGGCGAACCTCGTGGGCTTTGTTCTTTTTGCAGACTGCTGGAATGAATTTTTTAGGTCGACAAAAACAGATCAAGGTCACAGATCTTTCCTCCACTAAAGGTTGAAACAATTTCAAAACAATCAGCTGTTTTTCTAGCTGAACAGAAGCCTTTAAAACTAGTCGTAGGAGAATCTCCCTGGAACAAGGGTGCTCTGTGTACTAATACTGCATTTCTAGTTGTTTTATTAGACTTTCTCCCTTCCAGCTTCACGGCTCCTTCCCTTGCTCTGTCCACTTTCTGCTCCATTTTTTCATTGGAAATCTCCCTCCTTCCCCTCCCTGCTCCTTTTTAAATGTCTCTCCTGAGTACAGCATGGTTGCAAGAATATCAAGTTTGAGTGAAATTTTTAAAACCACCCTGTTCGAAATTAAGCACAATGAGTTTGCTCATCCCAGGCCAGTGCATGACTTTACAGATTAAGGCAGGATGTCATGATGCAGGAAAGAATAGGGTGTGGATGTTATGTGGTTGTTATATTTGGGAAGGAAGTAACTGCTCTCTGGCCTACAGAGATAATAAATAGCTGCAAAAAGAAGAACAGGAGATGCATCCACGAAAGCTTATGCTCTAATAAATTTGTTAGTCTCTAAGGTGCCACAAGTACTCCTGTTCTTCTTTTTGCGGATACAGACTAACACGGCTGCTACTCTGAAACCAATAAATAGCTGGAGAGTCCTGCATCTTGAGTCTTCATAATAGGTATAATAGGTGGGATATGCATGGTGCAACTGTATCAGTTCTCTGTAGAAATCCTGTTTATTTAAAAACTAACAAAGCTGCAAAGCAGGGAATAAAATATGTGGGTTGGAAGGGGTGAGACTGAACGAGAAAGCTGATACAAAGCCCACTGGATCAGGCCCTGAAGGAAGGGAAGGTTATTCTTTGGGATTAGAGAATAAAGATTAAACAGAGTGGCCCTATGCTGATGAGTTTGCCTGTGGATGGGCCCAGGAGAAGGCCCACTGTGTTTTACACAGCACCCAGGATGCTGCCGAATGGAACAGTGATTTGATCCTCTCATTGTTTTTTGTGCTACTTCTCCCCCGTGGTCAATTGCCCATGGAAGTTAAGACTGAGGATGAAAATAAGTCATTTTTTTTCAGATAAAATAAAACCTGGCCCAGAACCTCTTCTTGCAGCACCTTTTACCACTTGCCTATTGCTATTGAAACTGGTAATTGCTAAGTGCTAATTATTATTTACGGGGACAGATCCAAACCCTGCTTAGTAAATTGTTGGCGAGATCCATTTAGATTTAGTTGGACCCAACCCCTGGCTCTGAACACCAGAGAAGGTAGAGAGGTATTTTAGAATCTAAGCCCAGATCTGGAACTGGAAGACATGGCTGGGCACTATTTACCTAGGGCTAGACTGCAACTGTACGGTCAGCTCTACTCTGAGTAGCTGCACTGCCTCAGGAACAGACCTGAGACCAAATTGTGACTCAGAGACAACCCTTCCTCCTGAGCTCGCCACTTGTTCCAAGGGTAGTGATATCCTATCTCCTAGAACTGGAAGGGACCTTGAAAGGTCATCGAGTCCAGCCCCCTGCCTTCACTAGCAGGACCAAGTACTGATTTTGCCCCAGATCCCTAAGTGGCCCCCTCAAGGATTGAACTCACAACCGTGGGTTTAGCAGGCCAAGGCTCAAACCACTGAGCTATCCCTCAGTGATGGAGGAATCACTTCACACCTTTTTATTGAAGAGCTTCCTTCCTACATTGCATCCGGCCAGCGAGCTGGAGTGGCGGAGCTTGGGTTCCTCCAAGTCTCCCTCCCCGCACTGCTTCCCTACCTACTTACTCACAATGGCATGTATCAGGCAGGTAGACCTGCTCCCCCCTGGCTGTAGTAACAATCTAAACTGGGCTAAACAGGGAGAAAGGAACACCTTCTCTCTCCCCTGCCCCCCCCCCCGCCCTCAAAATCCCAGAGCCAAACACCTTAGGACTGCAGGTTAGAAACCCAGGGCTGAATTTTGCATCTCGGACCCACCTCTTTGTAATTTAACGGATCTGTATTTGCAGAGTGAGTTTTATTTTATTTTGCATGTGTATTTATTTCTCTTTTGCTAATAGCCTGCCTTCCCCTCCCTTATACATCATATGTGATGGCTAAATCTTAGCTCTGTTTTTTAAGAGACTAGAGCGTGAGCTGGCTTTGCAGTGCATTTGTTCCCAGATCTCTCAGGCCACCCTCTTTCACCAGCACTAACATTCATTATACAAAATATCAAGAGTTAAAGAGACCAGAATAACAGTTGTTTTCCCAAATGGCCTAAGTCCCCTTTGAAGAAAGCACCTGGTATTAGCACAGTAATACATTTAGAGCTAATGAAATATAAAATGCACTGAAACTTATTTAGCTCCATATTGCTTCAGCAGAAGGGAGATTTAATTCATCCTGCACCAGGCTACGAGCTATAAAAATAATTATGGGAGTTATAAAAATCCTCATGCTCTGCCTCTGAATGGATCAAAAATATAAAGCAAAAGATGCTGTGTGCATAAAACTGGGAGCAAGGTGATCTTAGTTCTGTCCTAGCTTCCCAGTTGATCTTTGGCAAGTCACTTAAAATCTCCACACATCAGTTTGCCAATTTGTAAGAGGGGGAATCAGGATAATAATACTTCTGTACCTCTCGTGTAGTATTGCAAAGCTCAGTTCATTGATGTATGTGAAGGGCTCTGAGATCCTTGGGGAGAAGGTGGTGATAAATATGGACTATTATTAATATTATGAAATAATAGACCAAAACATTTTCCTAGATGCATTTCAGTCGAGCTCAATGTTCAGAAGCTATGCCCATTGAAATCACTGACTGGCCAGCTGGTGTGCTGTGACTGCTAATTATTACGCTGTTATAACTGTCAGTTACCAGGCAAAATGATTAGGATAAGCTTTGATAAATGCCTGAATTCTTGGATGTTTGTCTAACCCCAGAGGTTCGGTGTGAGGTCTGACCCACTTCAATAATGAAGGTTTATTAATAAATATGGAGAGGCAATATATCAGATACACAAATCTCATCAGAGCAGTCATGCCCAATCTTTTCAGCATCAGGGATGACAGATTATTTCATAAAGGTCAAGGGGCTACAATCAAACTTGGGGGGGGGGGGGGGGGAAGAGTTTCTTTCTGTTTTCCTTCCTTTGCACTGCTCAGTGTCAAATCACACCTGCCTAGGGAGCAGCAGTGGGAGACAAAGCCCCACCCTGTAATGGGGTGAGTCAGACACTTCTGTTTAAAAATTGCCGTGCATGGTTCAGAGAGGACAGTTGTCTTTCATCTTCCAATTACAGGGTTGTTCTGAACACAGTTGCCCTTGAGGGTCACAGTTTAGAGACTACAGGGCCACATGTTAGGTGCAATAGCATATTGCTGGTTGAAATTCAGAATTCCCCTTTCTTGGAAAAATGCATTAAAATCAATGCAGCTCTTTCTGACATAAAACTGTTTTGATGAAAATTTTCTGACCAGCTCTACTTAGACCCTTAAGGAAATTTTTTGCTTGGTCATATATATTATCCCATTGCTCTCCCCATATTATACCTAAGAACCTCATCCTTCCAGAGCATGGAGTACTTAGAAGATACATTCAGCTGATACTTTACATCCAGAAGATATAGTCTACAAAAAGGGTTTGAAATGTCAGCTTTAATCTGGCACAGTGATTATTCTATCTTGGTAAAGTAACAACGAGGAAAGAGAGAGAGAGAGCAAGGAAGGAAACCATTAGAAATAATAATGGAACAAATCAGCTTTTCTTTATATAGAGAAAAATGGGCCACAGCTTGACAACGTGCTGTTTATTAAATACAGTTTTACTTTCATTCTGTTATTTGGTTGAAATGTTTCAGAGGCTCTAATGAATTGGCCAGCTGTGAATTGAACTTGTCTGGTAGGCAATGCCAAATGCTTCAGAAAGAATCATTGTCATTGGCCCAGATAAAATGCATTCCCCTTTTCACTGTGTATAGTTTTTCTCTCTTGTGGCTTTTATTTTTCTTTCCTCTGCCCATTGAAATTAGAGATGATGAGATGATGACTTAAACACCGAGTTAAACATTTTACACAATATGAATATTTTGACCTATTTCAGCAACGATGGCTTCTCCAGAACTGATCCTGGGCTTTGTACAATGTGCCCTGTCTAGAAGGTAGTTCAGGGTCATAATAATACTTAGTTCTTATAAAGCACTTTTCATATTTGGGTCTGAAAGCATTTTGCAAAGGAGGGTGTGTGTTATTAAATCCATTTTAAAGATGGGGAAACTGAGGCACAAAACAGTGAAGTGACTTGCTTAGGGTCATGCAGTAGGTTAGTGGCAGAACCAGGAACAGAACCCAGGTCTTATCAATCCTACTTCAGTGTGCTAAGGCTTACAATTAGAGGGATCCAAAATGAAACCTGGCTAGAAGGGCCACCAGGCTGTTTTCAGTGAAGCTGTCCTGATTTACAGTAGCTGAGGGTCTGGTCATTCAGTACATAGCAGCATTGCCTTTGTGCAGCATTGTGAAGGCCAGTTAAGCATGATTCCGCTCTCCTGGTTGTGTCCAGTCGTTTTGTGGTTTTTAAGGTTTATGCCTCCTGGACTAACAAAAGTATTAAATATTTTTCCACAACAGAGCAGGTAAATGATCTAGAGTTGCTCACGTGGGAAGTAAGATGGGTATGGATGTCCTAAGGTCAGGAGACCCTTGGCTGCTTCAATAAGTTGAGAACATTACTGTATTCCCTACCTATACTGCCTGTGTTTATTTTCAGGCATGTAATGCCAACGTTAGGGAATATCTTCTGCAGTAAGGTGTGTGTGCACATGTTTATCAAGCAGTATCTCCCATGTTACAAGTGAACTCAGTGATGTGCTGAGCTCCAGTGAGCTTCCAGTGGGCCGGGGTGGGTTAAGAAGTTAGTTTTGAGCTATGAAATCCTGAATGGGTTGTGTCCTGGCTTCCAGATCAGCTCTCTCCCTGTGTGAAGATATGGCACTTTGTGATCATCAAGGGCACTTGAGCTCACAGGCTTCTGTTTGAAGGGAGGGGAGCTGTGCGCAGGCTGTCATCAACGAGGGTCCCTCTGCTCTGGAAATGGCTCCCCCTAAAGACTGACAGAGCTTGGAACTGTTGGTGGAATAGGGCCTGCCTTCAAGGGAATCTCTTCTCTAAAGGCCAGATTCATAGCCCTGCTGGTATGAAGTTCCTATTGAAGTGCGCCACCTGGGTCCACGGGGACTCCCCAGCAGGCACTGAGTCAGGACAATTGGCTGAATACCGACCTCTGTGAGAGCTTTCAGAAGAGGAAGCAAGTCAGGGATGTTGCTGGGATTGGGAGAGGGAGGCGTGGCTGGGGTGTTTTTGAGCCTTAGCTATTTCCAGATGCCCTAATGTCCCATTGATCATTGGCAGCTGAGCCAAGTGTGCTCAAAGCTTCTGAAAATCAAGCCCTGAATAAATTAATATCATTTCTACCCCTTTGCAAGCCAGTTAGATCTGGGGAACAAATCGTGGATGATTTGAATTCTGCCTCCAGGAGGCAGGCTTACAGTGCAGGGTCCCCGGGGTCTACACTGGACAGAAAGCAGAATCTGGCTCATCCAGTCAGTAGCTCGGCTGAGATTAGAAGCCCAGGTGCCCGCTGACCCAGCACTTTACTCACTCCTCTTGGCCACATAGGGTTTAATGTCTCTTTTAAAACATATTTGTTATTATAGAAAATAAGAATTGCCAGACTGGATCAGACCTGAGGGCCAACTAGTTCACGATCCTGTTTCCAATATTGGCCACCATCAGATGCTCCAAAGGAAGGTCTAAGACCCCTACAGTAGACAGCTTTGGGATAATCTATCTTCCACATTACATCTCCTGATCTCTACTAGTCAGAGATTGGCTTTCTGTCTGAAGTATGAGGTTTTCTAGCCCTTCTACATTTTTTGCTAGCATTATCTATGACCCCACTAGATATTCTTGATAATCATAAAAATGTCCAATCCGTTTATGAATCTTGCTAAATTCCTAGCCACAACTTCCTCTGGCAAGGAGTTCCACAGTCTAATTATGCATCATGTGAACAAGTATTTCCTTTTATCAGTTTTGAATTTGACACCTTTACCTTCATTGAATGTCCCCATGTTCTTGTGTTATGAGACAAGGAGAACAGAAGGTCCCAGTCCAGCTTTTCTAGACCATTCATTATTTTATATACTTTTTATGATGTCTCCTCTATTTCATCTCCTTTCTAAAGTAAACAATCCCTGTCTTTTCAATCTCTCTATTCCTATGAGAGTTTGTTCATTCTCTTGATCATTTTCATCATCTTCTACCAAAGCAGCGAGTTTGGTATATGGACATGTTTTATTTCCAAAAGGACAGGGAGGATACATCAAAATACAGCTGCTGGTTAATAATTGTATCGGCTAATGGGAGAGTTCACAGAGGCATATTTGCCCTCCATGTACATATTTGTGCTGGCCTTGTCTTTTTGCTCAACTGCACTGGCTCTGAGCTGAAATTAATGATACTTTCCATGGGCTGCATGTCTGCAGCAGCCCTGAGAAAGCAGAAGTGATTTATTTAGAAAAATCCTTTCAAGAAACAGGGGAAAGAAAAAGGTGAACCAGTGGTTCAGAATGTCCTTGTCTTTTCTAAGGGGAAGAGAAAAAAACAATCTTGTATAGCAGAGACTTGGGTGGCCCGAGTCAATTCTCTATTTAATAACAACGAGTGTATGTTTGTCTCTGTGCAGTTCTTGGGAATGCAGGCTGATTGTCACCAGAGAGGCTCTAAAAATATCAGATCAGCTCTTCAGGCTAATGTCTTTTGAAAGACAGCAAGCTTCTCTGTGGGACCCAAGAGAATAAAATCAGATCATAGGAGAGCCCAGCTCAAAGCTACAGAGCGTTACCGCTCTGTATAGCTTGCTGAATGCTAGCAATTTAGACATGGAAACAAATCAAAAACATGAAGCCGTAAGTTTTCCTTCTGGTAGGTGGGTGTAGATGAAAGGAACAAACAAGATTCACAGTCCCTGTTTCCTCTTTCATTTATGCAAACTTTGATCTCACATCTCTCTTTCAAAAACTGCCCAAGTGACCTGTTTTTCTTTCCCTTTTCTTGGCTTTGGCGAGAAGCCTGCTTTTTAATGCACACTGTAGATATAAAAAATGAACTGGTGCTAAAAGGGACACACTGTCAGCTTATGCGTCCATGTTTTGGGCCCTTTGGTTTTGTATCGATTTACACTGGCTGAGGATTTGGCCCCTTGTTGTACCAATTAACATCTATCAATGAAGGCAGTTTATTCAAACACACATTTTTCTCTCGTTTTAATATAGTTTATTTCTTTGGAGCCTTTCATGTTGCTTTGCATATCATTGATGTCACTGTTTTCCCTCCAATCACCACACAGCGGCCCCTATTTATGTGCGTTTTTTGAACAACAGGATGGGAGAAAAGAGCATTTTAAATTCATGAGGGAAATGATTGTAAAACCAGAAAAATTGGAAGGGGACTGGAAATTTCTTTAAAATCATTAAAGATAAATTATTTTTAAATTGAGAGGTCCCTCTAATAACCTTTAACCGTTTACTCCAGTGCCCTGAATGAAAGGTATCAAGTTATACATATGGGTGTGACTATTTTAATCCCCAGGTTAAACCTCAGAGCATGCCCAGTGTGAACTAGAAGCCTCAGTAGACTCACACTGACCAGAATGATTGTACAATTAATCCAAGTGCTGGGCCTTTGCTCCATCCAGTGTGGCTGCTTTTATAACAACCTCCTGCATTGGTAGCCAGTGGGGTTTGAAGCTGGAACCTTCAGCACTGCTACATAGACTGCTACCCCTTGAGCTAAAGGACTAACTCTCTTTGGGTGATACCAGTCAGCTCTGTGTTCTTGGGGAACCAGGGAGCAGTATCCAGCCTGTCTGTCTCATGAAGGACACCTCCCCCCCAACCCCCATAACCAGGGCCGGCTCCAGGGTTTTTGCCGCCCCAAGCAGCGCCCCCCCCCCCCAAAAGCCGCAGTCGCGATCAGCTCTACCGCCGCTGCTTCAGTCTTTGGCGGCAATTCGGCGGCTGGTCCTTCGCTCTGAGAGGGAGTGAGGGACCCACCGCCGAATTGCTGCTGAAGAGCCGGACGTGCCGCCCCTCACTGTTGGCCGCTCCAAGTAGCTGCTTTCTGGGCTGGTGCCTGGAGCTGGCCCTGCCCATAACCTCTTCTTGAACCAAAACCGATCAGAAGAAAGACTTACAGAAAGCCATGAAAAGGTGGTGGGAGACACACCTAAACCCCTCCTGACAAGGGTGACAAGATTAAGGCAACTCTCCTAGCCTCATCTGCATCAAAGATGGGACAGGAAGGCATCTCCATTAGCATACTGAATGGAGAACAGAGATTCCAAGGCAAGAACCGCACTGAACTCTGGGACCAGAAAAGCAGGGAAGCACGGCATCACGGGGGATCTCTGCTCCAGATGTTAATGAACCTACACCTGCACACACCCAGCTCAGTAGTTATCAGACCAATTCTAGTAATGAATCCTTGATTGATATCCAAAATACTGAAGCTGTCTAATTGCATGGTGAGCTGCCTTGAAGGAACACCACCCATAGCCAGGAATAATCAGTTCCTATTGTCTAGCTTAAAGAAAACCATTGAGTTTACCCATAAACAAATCTAGTGTTCTCCCCTGAATCATTGTATTTCCCTACAAAATCCCCTACTCACACTCAAGTAAGTGTTCTGATGCCTGATCCAAACTCTGCATCAGTTCCATCGGGACTTAATCTTCTCCTGACTGATCGTGCTGGGGGCTCTGCCTGTCTCCAGTACTCAGGACCCTGAGCTACCACCATCACCTGGGAACCCCGACCGGTTCAAGCTTCATGGAGTGGTGAGACCCCACCTCTCTCTCTCTCTTCTACCTCAGGTATAACTTTTTAACCCTGACTTGTTTGATCAGTTTTGTAATCTTTAATAATGTAACTATGTAATGTCTGTTTAGGTTCTCCTTGTGTAGCTATCACTATTATTCAATACATTACTTTTATGGTTAAGCTGGTTGCTTCCCTCCCTCTCTCTCTGAACTTTACTCTTTTGTGTTTTGGCTTCCCCATTTACTCTGCAGCAACACTCCTCTTACCTAAGCTAAAGATCCCTGTAGCACCCAAACTACTGTGGAGTTTACTCATCAAGTGGGTTACTACCAGAACAATTGTAACGTGAAAGTGGGGATAGGGGCATGCTGAACCTATGACATACGAGGGTCGCAGCTTGAAAGTGCTGCTTGACCCAGTTTGCTGAGTCCAGGGGCATATAAGGAGTCAGCTTGAGACTGCTGACTGACCCGGTCCATTCAAACTTGCTCTGTTAGTGTGTGTGTGTGTGTGTTCATCTGATTCTGGGGCTGGAGGAACCTAGCCCTGGGGAACCTAGGTCCTGCAGGATAGCTCCATTGGGAGGGGACTTGCAGAAGGGAGGAGTAGAGCTCCATATGAACACACAAGTGACACAAGCAGTACAATGATAGAATTACAGACTTCCTCCCACCCCCGAAGAGTAACCCTAATAAATGAGCATAAAGTAACAGGCACATCTGGTAACATGAGGTTTGCAGCAGTAGGCTGTTTTCCTCTCCTGGACCAGCTACAAGGAGGGGATGTAACACACACTTTACCTGTGTGTTACACTTATCAAATGTTATGTCCCCCAGCTAGCAATCACACCTGTGCTCAATTATTTCCGTAGGCAGAATTCAAGGATCAGAGATGGCCTTGAAGAAACAGTGCATTCCGCATTTGGGCTTATGACTAGCTTTGCTTCAGATAGGTTATTTTCTTTTCTGTGTACTAATGAGTACCTTGTCATTGTGCAGTAGAGTAGAAAACAGGAGATTTTGTTGAAGGGAACAGCAGTGCTTGTATATTTAGTAAGAGGGCAGCCTGATATATGGTCCTAACCAAAAGTGACTAACGTATTCCATTAACGGAACAGGAGATTTTTGCACCGGTGGTTATCTAAGCACTGCAGTTCCCAGAATTGTGCTGACAGCAATGAATGGTGCTGCTACAGCACAGACAGCGATGTAAACAAAAAGGTGGCATGTTAATTTCACCTCCATTAAAAACAGGGGAAAAGCAAACCATCAGAAAGCAATGTTGGCATACATGAGGTGCCATTGCTAAGCTTCTAGGAGGGGATGACAAACAGTGCAGAGCAATGAATTAAAGGGACACTGTACCTATAAACGGTGCCTTTAATGCAAGGATTTCCAAGCACTTTACCAATATTAATTACGTCTCCCACATCTCTATGAAACAGGAAAGTATTATCACACTCACTTGACAGATGGGAAAGGCAACAAGGGTCTATGCCTCCTTGTGTCAGTTAGTTGACTCCACAGATCACTTAATCTGCTGGGAACTTGGGGTGGGGGCAAATCCCTTGGAATAGGGAATACCTTCATGGTGCTTTCCTCCACAGCGCTGCACAGCTCCTTATGATGGAGCCATGCCACCTGCGGCTTCCCTGACTGCTGCCCACCCCTGGAAACCCCCCTTCACACTCAGTCTGCTTTACCCTGCAGGTTTTGAGGGGAGAATCTGACACCGCTCAGACAGCTCCTCAACCAGTCCATGTCCCTTCCCCCATGTCCCACCCCTTCTCAACCTGCCCGGCTAGGAGGAGTGGGAAGCAGGGTTGGCATCCCCCCTGGTGTGGAATCCTCTAGCCAAGATCCACAAATGCTGCTCATGGAAACAAAAGGGAGCATTTGGCCAAGAGGGATGTCCAGAGTTACCCTAAGGCATGCATGGAGCCAGTGGCAGAGTCAGAAACGGAGCCAAAGTGTCCTGACTCCTAGTCGTCTGCTTTAGCCCCTAGATTGCAGCATTGATAGCATCCTTTAAAATACTGCAATGCAGTCCGAGATGATTCTTGCGCAGAGAAAGCCTGATCGAAAGACTAAATGAGCCAATGAGAATCTTTCCATGGACTTCAATGGGTTTGGATCAGGCCTACAGTATGTTATTCTTTGTCACATTATCACAGTGTTTTAGAGAGGTCCGGACTCAAACACTGTTCCCAGGGCCCATCAACCGGTCTGATAAAAAGCCACACATACTGGGGTTGAATTTCAAAGATGCCGAGCACTTGTACCTCCAGATGAAGTGCAGAGATTAAATTAAGGGAGGGAGAAGGTAAAGGTCAGAGCACCTCCCCATCCTCTTATCATGGTACACTGAGATCTCTCCGTCCTCTCTGGTTGGTGGTGTGATAACTCCCCCTCCTGATTCAACCTACTTTACCCACAGACGAAGACAATGGAGAACTGCAGGGATCTCTGAAAATCAGGTCAGCTATATCTCAGTGAAAGGTCTGCAGTGACTGATGCAAGCATAGATTTTAGGAAGAGACTGGTGTGTCACAATAATTTCATCAAGTCATCCATCCCCTGCAGAAACATCACAGGCACAAACAGCTATGAACATGCTTTTGAACTGCTGGCAGTAGCATTGCCCTCCCCAGGGAAACAAGAATAGGAATCTGGGGGTAAGAAGACAGGGTAAAATTCTGGACCCAGAGCCGATGCTTTGTTCACACTTAATTCATAGGAATCGGTGCAACCAGCTAAGCAAGGAGAAGACGCACAATTCAATATGAAATGCTCACAGGTAGTTTTACTGTAAGAGGTTTGTTCTGGTGTTACAACACAACAGCTGTCAAGATATAGTTTTTCTCACGCCTCTGTCATTTACACGAAATTGGGATAAAGCTAAAAAGCTGTTTGCCTGGTAGGCAGTATGAGTTCAGGTCTAGCATCACAATGCAAGCAGTATGCAGGCAGCTAGGATGAATGCAGGATCAAATCCCACTTTATCAGAGGGCCTTGCAAGAGCCTGCCTGCACTTCCTGAGTCTGGCTCCTTCCCGTGCTCAGCCACCATGTTGTGTAGGAAGCTGCCTCCTGAGATTTTTTTTTAGCAGGATGCCACAAGTAGCTGCATTACAGCTAGGTAAAGGCCAGGAGCCTAGGTCCACAAAGGAGTGCACAGTTCAGCAATGTGCTGAACCAGACTTGAACAGCTCTCTGGCTCCCCCTAGTGAAGTTGAGTGGGACTACATCTTCAAACATACCCAGTAGCGCAGAACTGGACACACGATTGAAGTTACAGATGCAGTCGTTGACTATTTTTAATAGATGGCATTCAACAGGAAAGAAAGAGAAATGTCTCATACTAACATGTTTTCCATAACCCTATCCTAATTAAATCAAAGAAAGAGCCTCTTTCACTACTGAGTAACTTTTGATTAGGGCTGTCAAGCAATTAAAAAAATAATCATGATTAATCGCACTGTTAAACAATAATAGACTACCATGTATTGAAATACTTTTTGATATTCTGTACATTTTCAAATATACTGATTTCAATTACAACACAGAATACAAAGTGTTCAATGCTGATTTTATATTTATTTTTTATTACAAATATTTGCACTGTAAAAAACAAAAGAAATAGTATTTTTCAATTCACCTAATACAAATATTGTAACGCAATCTCTTTATCATGAAAGCTCAACTTACAAGTGTAGAATTATGTACAAAAATACCTGCATTCAAAAATAAAACAATGTAAAACTTCAGAGCCTACTAGTCCACTCAGTCCTACTTCTTGTTCAGCCAATTGCTCAGACAAACAAGTTTGTTTACATTTGCAGGAGATAATGCTTCCCACTTCTTGTTTACAATATCACCTGAAAGAGAGAACAGGCATTCACGTGGCACTGTTGTAGCCGTCATTGAAAGATATTTATGTGCCAGATGCACTAAAGATTCAAATATTCCCTCATGCTTCAACCATCGTTCCAGAGGACATGTGTCGCTGCTGCTGATGGGTTCTTTTCAATAACGATCTAAAGCAGTGCAGACCAACACATGTTCATTTTCATCATCTGAGTCAGATGCCACCAGCAGAAGGTTCATTTTCTTTTTTGGTGGTTCAGGTTCTGTAGTTTCCACATTGGAGTGTTGCTCTTTTAAGACTTCTGAAAGCATGCTCCAAACGTCATTTCCTCTCAGATTTTGGAAGGCACTTCAGATTCTAATACCTTGGGTCGAGTGCTGTAGCTATCTTGAGAAATCTCACATTGGTATCTTCTTTGTGTTTTGTCAAATCTGCAGGGAAAGTGTTCTTAAAATGAACAACATGTTCATCATACAAGACTGCTATAACATGAAATATATGGCAGAATGTGGGTAAAACAGAGCAGGAGACATACAATTCTCCCCCAAGGAGTTCAGTCACAAATTTAATTAATGCATTATTTTTTTAATGAACATCATCAGCATGGAAGCCTGTCCTCTGGAATGATGGCCAAAGCATGAAGGGGCATATGAATGCTTAGCATATCTGGCAGGTAAATACCTTGCAATACCGGCTACATAAGTGCCATGCGACCACCTGTTCTCACTTTCTTATTGTAAATAAGAAGCTGGCAGCATTATCTCCCATAAATGTAAACAAACTTGTTTGTCTTAGCGATTGGCTGCATAAGAAGTAGGACTGAGTGGACTTGTAGGCTCTAAAGTTTTACATTGTTTTGTTTTTGAGTGCAGTTATGGAACAAAAATAAAAATCTACATTTGTAAGTTGCACTTACATGATAAAGAGATTGCACTATAGTACTTGTATGAGGTGAATTGAAAAATACTATTTCTTTTGTTTGACATTTTTACAGTGCAAATATTTATAATAAAAATAATATAAACTGAGCACCGTCAACTTCGTATACTGTGTTGTAATTGAAATCAATATATTTAAAAATGTAGAAAAACATCCAAAATATTTAATACATTTCAATTGGTATTCTATTGTATAACAGTGTGATTAAATTGCAATTAATCGCGATTAATTTTTTTAATCATGATTTATTTTTTTGAGTTAATCACATGAGTTAACTGTGATTAATCAACAGACCTACTTTTGACCACATCACCCAAGATCTGATCCAACTTCTGTACAGGTCAATGGAAAAAATTCCCATTGACTGAATGTCAGCTGGATTGGGCCCCAAGAGAGCAAGAAAAAAGAAAAAAGAGATTCAGAAAGAATCCTTCAAATGAAGCTACTTTAAATTAAAAAAAAAATGTTTTCAATATATTTCTTTTTTTCTTCTTTCATCCAAGATCACATGAAATTTGAGTTCGTGTAAGAGCGTGTCAAAGAGCCTCGAGATAGAGCACATCAGCCCTAATGCAGTGAAGCACTAAGCATGCACTTAAGTCTCATTGGTAAATGCTCTGCTGAATAAGGATGCACTTAAGCACATGTTTAGATGTTTTTCTGAGCTGGGACTGAGACCCTCAGCCATACCTCCAACTTCCTCAAATGTACCTCAGAACACAAGAAGACCCACATTCATGCAGTTGTTATTGTGCAGGAAGCCTTTGTCACCTTTCTATTGTGTATTCACTACAGCACTTCAGAAATTGGGCCAGTGAGTTTCAGCATGCATGCAAGTTTCTTTCCCAGCTGGAGCTCTTAACCCAGCAGTTTCCCTTCACTGGCAAATCTGCTCAAATTGAGAACCAAATGTCCAGTGCCTAGTTTACATTCATCAGGTGAACTGTTAAGCAGAGGGGGATTTATAAATGTGTCCCTGGACTCAGGAAACATCTAATTTAGCGCTGCATGAATACCACAGAATTCTCTCTTAAACCTCAAAGTCAGAACTAGCAAACGGCAGGGTCACAGAGCCATGTTTTTGAACTAAAGTCCCCAAGAAAAACCCTTCTGCTTGTTCTCTTTTGAATGCATCTGTGTTCTAAACAAATCATCTCAAAAGCTATTGTATACCACTGCTTCAAATCCAGCACCACTGTCTCCTCAAATGAAGTGATGAGAGCTGGCAGGACACTGCTATTGTGGTAGCATTTGTCTTCTATGACATCTGATGAAGGCAGACTAAATGTGTCTGATTCGGATCTTACATATGCTGGTGTAACTTCCTTGGCTTAGATAGTTACTCCAGTGTAACAGCAGAAACCAGCCCCAGGTTTCTGAATTTATGTGCAAGTGCTGGTATTTATTCACTCCAGTTATTTTGAATCTCTCTCTTTTACGTTGGTGACAAGAGTGATGTGTTTTTAAATGTAAATTTGCAAGCAATGGGCCAGATTCTGATTTCACATATACCATGTTATTTCAATGGGCTGACTCCAGATTTACACAGGTGTAACTGAGAGCAGAATTTGGCTAAAGATGTACTACGGAAATAAGAAGGAGCAAATTGTGCTGTCACTGAAATCAAGGGCAAATTTCCCATTTAGCAGAACTGGGTCCAGTATTGGCATTGGGCCAAATATGATGCAGGAAAATACACAGTTTGTCTTACATTTCTTATCTGTAATCTCTGCAAGAGGGGAAAGTGCTGATACTAAGTATAAACTTATTTAAAACAACCACAGAAAGTAGTCAAGGAAAAGGTGGTGTACTGTTTATAAGAGGGTTTGTTGCGATAGGTTTACTGTAAAAGATTTTTTAAACCCAAGGCACTGCATGGCTAAGGCAATGTGTGTAGTGGGTAGAGCAAGGTAGGATCCCTGAATTTTAGTTCTGGCTCTGTCACTGACCTAGAAGAAGCCACTTAACTGCCTTGTGCCTCAGTTTCCCTATCTGTAGCATGGGCATAATACTTACCTCACATTGATGTTGACATTGTGAGGCCTAATTAATATAAAATGCTTTGAGATCCGCCATTGAAAGGTGTTGGAGTAGCACAAAGTATTGTAACAAATTTATGGCCATCTAGAAAATTCTTGGTCGTCACTATGCTGCTAGCATTGGCCACCTAGAATACCAAAGCAAAATCAGGGATAGACCTCAGATTATCCTGCTCCAAAAGCACAAGCTTCTACCATTTGAACCAAAGGAGACAATTCTGATTCCATCTCAGAGAGGGCAGTGGTACACACACACACACACACACACACACACACTAACTACCCGGTTCATGATTTTAGCCCCAAAAGTGTTTAGCAGCAATGAAAACATAAAGTGTGTCCAGAGAAATTCAGAGTGCCTTAGCAAGACACCTGTGGAAATGACACTCTCTCTTAGGCCTGGTCTACACTACGGGTTTAGGTCGACTTTAGCAGCGTTAAACCGAATTAAGCCTGGACACGTCCACACAACGAAGCCCTTTCTTTCGATTTAAAGGGTCCTTTAAACCGGTTTCTTTACACCACCTCCGACGAGGGGATTAGCGATAAAACCGGCCTTTGCGGGTCGGAATTGGGGTAGTGTGGACGGAATTCGACGTTATTGGCCTCTGGGAGCTATCCCACAGTGCTTCATTGTGACCGCTCTGGACAGCACTCTCAACTCAGATGCACTGACCAGGTAGACAGGAAAAGACCCGCGAAGGTTTGAATTTCATTTCCTGTTTGCCCAGCGTGGAGAGCACAGGTGACCACGCAGAGCTCATCAGTACAGGTAACCGTGATGGAGTCCTCCCAGGATCGCAAAAGAGCTCCAGCATGGACCGAACGGGAGGTACGAGATCTGCTCGCCATATGGGGAGATGAAGCAGTGATAGCTGAACTCCGTAGCAGTAAAAGAAATGGAAAAGTATTAGAAAAAATCTCCAAGGCCATGAAGGACCGAGGCCATAACAGGGACACACAGCAGTGCCGCGTGAAAATTAAGGAGCTACGGCAAGCTTACCACAAAGCCAGAGAAGCAAACGGAAGGTCCGGGGCAGAGCCGCAAACTTGCCGCTACTACGCGGAGCTGCATGCGATCCTAGGGGGTGCAGCCACCACTACCCCAACCGTGTGCTATGACTCTCTCACTGGAGAAACACACAGGGAAGACGGTTCGGGGAACGAGGAAGATGACGATGGAGGTACTGTAGGTAGCTCACAGCAGCAAGGAAGCGGAGAAACCGGTTTCCCCAACAGCCAGGATATGTTTGTGACCCTGGACCTGGAACCAGTAACCCCCGAACTCACCCAAGACCCTCAGGGCACACAGGAGACCTCTGGTGAGTGTAACTTTGTAAATATTTGTAAACATTACAAAAAAAAAGCAAGCGTGTTTAATGATTACTTTGCCCTGGCAATCGCGGCCAGTACATCTACTGGAAAAGTCTGTTAACGTGTATGGGGATGGAGCGGAAATCCTCCAGGGACATCTCCAGAAAGCTCTTCTGGTTGAAATGGGGTGATTTTATTAAGGGGACATTCAGAGGCGCCCGTTCCTGCTCTTCTGACCAGAAATGTTCCCCGCTGTTAACCACGCAGTGGGGGGAGGGGTGAAGTGATCATCCCAGAGAATCGTGTGTGTGTGTGTGTGTGTGTGGGGGGGTGGTTTACTTGTGTTTGTGCCGCATGTTAACCGGGAAACCGCAGCCCCCTCCTTTTACATTGAAACCCCATTTTAAATTGACAACCCAATTCATCCTTGATATGGGAAATGCGCTGCTGTTTGCAACCTTTCCCGCATGTTAAGAAGGTTAAAAAAGCCAAAACACTGTGGCCTACGATGGCTGCCTGCAAGCCGAAATATGCGACCTTGTAATGAAAGAGTGTACCCATTGTTCTCTAAAATGTGTCTTTTTTAACCACCTCTCCCTTCTCCTCCACCAGCTGCAAATGTTTCTCCTTCGCAGAGGCTCGTGAACATTAGAAAGAGAAAACGTAGGACGAGGGACGATATGTTCACGGAGCTGCAGATGTCCTCCCACGCTGATAGAGCACAGCAGAATGCGTGGAGGCAGTCAATGTCGGAGATGAGAAAAGCCCAATATGAACGAGAGGAGAGGTGGCGGGCTGAATCGCGGGATGAACAGAGCAAGTGGCGGGCTGAAGACGATAGGTGGCGTCAGCTTGCAGACAGACGGCAAGAGGCAATGCTCCGTCTGCTGGAGCATCAAACTGATATGCTCGAGCGTATGGTTGAGTTGCAGGAAAGGCAGCAGGAGCAGAGACCGCCGCTACAGCCCCTGTGTAACCAACAGCCCTCCTCCCCAAGTTCCATAGCCTCCTCACCAAGACGCCCAAGAACACAGTGGGGGGGCCTCCGTCCACCCAGTCACTCCACCTCAGATGATCGCCCAAGCATCAGAAGGCTGGCCTTCAATAAGACTTAAAGTTTTAAAATGCAGTGTGTCCTTTTCCATCCCTCCTCCCCCACCCATCCCAGGCTACCTTGGCAATTATCCCCCTACTTCTGTGAGGAACTAATAAAGAATGAATGAATGTGAAAAAACAATGACTTTATTGCCTCTGCAAGCGGGAGGGGAGGGAGAGTGGGGTGGGGTGGGGTGGTTGGTTTACAGGGAAGTAGAGTGAACTGGGTCGGGGGGGGGGTGTTTGGAGGGTTCATCAAGGAGAAACAAACAGAAGTTTCACACAGTAGCCTGGCCAGTCACAAAACTCGTTTTCAAAGCTTCTCTGATGCGCACCGTGCCCTGCTGTGCTCCTCTAATCGCCCTGGTGTCTGGCTGCACGTAATCAGCGGCCAGGCGAGTTGCCTCAACCTCCCACCCCGCCATAAAGGTCTCCCCCTTACTCTCACAGATATTGTGGAGCGCACAGCAAGCAGCAATAACAATGGGGATATTCTTTTCGCTGAGGTCTGAGCGAGTCAGTAAGCTGCGCCAGCGCGCTTTTAAACGTCCAAATGCACATTCCACCACCATTCGGCACTTGCTCAGCCTGTAGTTGAACAGGTCCTGACTCCTGTCCAGGCTGCCTATGTACGGCTTCATGAGCCATGGCATTAAGGGGTAGGCTGGGTCCCCAAGGATCACGATAGGCATTTCAACATCACCAATGGTCACTTTCTGGTCCGGGAAGAAAGTCCCTTCCTCCAGCTTTCGAAACAGAGCAGAGTTCCTGAAGACGCGAGCATCATGTACCTTTCCCGGCCATCCCACGTTGATGTTGGTGAAACGTCCCTTGTGATCCACCAGGGCTTGCAGCAGCATTGAAAAGTACCCCTTGCGGTTTACGTAGTCGGTGGCTTGGTGCTTCGGTGACAAGATAGGGATATGGGTTCCGTCTATGGCCCCGCCACAGTTTGGGAATCCCATTTCAGCAAAACCATCCACTATTGACTGCACGTTGCCCAGAGTCACTACCCTTGCTATCACCAGGTCTTTCATTGCCCTGGCAAATTGGATCACAGCAGCCCCCACCGTAGATTTGCCCACTCCAAATTGATTCCCGACTGACCAGTAGCTGTCTGGCGTTGCAAGCTTCCACAGGGCTATCGCCACTCGCTTCTCAACTGTGAGGGCTGCTCTCATCTTGGTATCCTGGCGTTTCAGGGCAGGGGAAAGCAAGTCACAAAGTTCCATGAAAGTGCCCTTACGCATGCGAAAGTTTCGCAGCCACTGGGAATCATCCCATACCTGCAGCACGATGCGGTCCCACCAGTCTGTGCTTGTTTCCCGGGCCCAGAATCGGCGTTCCACGGCATGAACCTGCCCCAGTGACACCATGATTTCCACATTGCTGGGGCCTGTACCTTGTGAGAGGTCTATGTCCATGTCAATTTCCTCATCACTCTCGTCGCCGCGCTGCAATCGCCTCCTCGCCTGGTCCGGGTTTCGCCTTGGCATGTCCTGGCTCTGCATATACTCCAGGACAATGCGCGTGGTGTTCATAGTGCTCATAATTGCCGCGGTGATCTGAGCGGGCTCCATGATCCCAGTGCTAGCTATGGCGCCTGGTCAGAAAAAAGGCGCGAAAGTAGTATCTGATGGACCAGGAGAAGGAGGGAGGGCGGGAGGGAGGGAGGGCCGAGTGACGACATGGCGTACAGGTACAGGAACAGGGAGAAACACAAACAACTGTCACACAGAATGGTCCCCCCAAAGATTAAACTGAAAACCCTGGGCTTAGCAGGACATTGATTTCACGGAGGAAGGGGAAGCAAATGAATACAGAACAAATCTATTTTTTACATCTTAAGGTGGCAGCCGACGGTGCAGCATGAGTGATAGCCTCTCCAGTACGATGATGACGGTTACCAATCATAAAATACCATCATCTGCAAAAAAGCAAGGGGCTGCTGCTGTGTAGCAATGCAGCCCCACGTCTGCCAGCCCCACGTCCGCCAGCACCCAGCATCGCCCTCGGCCTCTTCTGGGTGCTTAGCAGACAATACTGGGCAATTGGCAGAAAATAGTATATTACGACTGGTAACCATCATCATCAAAACAGTAGCATGTCTGCCCAGGTGGCCATGATTGACAGCCATACCAGTATGACGACGATGGGTACCAGTCATAATATACCATCGCCTGCAAGGGGCTGGTGCAATGCAGCCCTACGGCTGCCAGCCCCACGACTATCACTCATGCTACACCGTCTACCGCCAAAAGGCAGTTAGCAGTTGCTGCTGTGTAGCAATGCAGTCCCACGTCTGCCGGCACCCAGAGGACATATGGTGACGGTGAGCTCAGCTGAGCTGAGCTGAGCGGGCTCCATGCTTGCCGTGGTATGTTGTCTGCACAGGTAACCCAGGTAAAAAGGCGCGAATCTATTGTCTGCGTTGCTGTGATGAGGGGGGAGGGGCCTGACGACATGTACCCAGAACCGCCCGCGACACTGTTTTGCATCATCCGGGCATTGGGATCTCAACCCAGAATTCAAAGAAAAGGCGCGAACCGCTTCTCGGCTCTCTGAGCTGTGTCGCAAACGTAGTATCTGACGGACTAGGGGAAGGAGGGTGGGCGGGCCGAGTGACGACATGGCGTACAGGCACAGGGAATTAAAATCAAGAATGGTGGCTGTGCATCAGGGAGAGACACAAACAACTGTCACACAGAATGGTCCCCACCAAAGATTAAACTGAAAACCCTGGGTTTAGCAGGCTGTTGATTTGACGGAGGGAGGGGGAAGCAAATGAATACAGAGCAAATCTATTTTTTACATCTTAAGACGACGGTGCAGCGTGACTGATAGCCCTCGGCATCTTTCTGGGTGCTTGGCAGCAAATACGGGGCTCTTTCTGGGTGCTTGGCAGCAAATACGGGGCGGTGTATGATGATGGTCTTCAGGTCTATTGCACAATCGGCTGCTCAGGAAAGACTCTGCTAACGTACGATGACCCGACTTGTAATAGGACGGCTAACAGTCGTAATACACCATTTACTGCCAAAAGGCAAGCCCCACGGCTGCCAGCACCGAGATCGCCGATGAAGGCTACCAGTCTACTGCACCGTCTACCGCCAAAAGGCAGTTAGCAGCTGCTGCTGTGTAGCAATGCAGTCCCACGTCTGCCGGCACCCAGAGGACATATGGTGACGGTGAGCTCAGCTGAGCTGAGCGGGCTCCATGTTGTCTGCACAGGTAACCCAGGTAACCCAGGTAAAAAGGCACGAATCTATTGTCTGCCGTTGCTGTGACGGGGGAGGGAGGGGCCTGACGACATGTACCCAGAACCGCCCGCGACACTGTTTTGCATCATCCGGGCATTGGGATCTCAACCCAGAATTCAAAGGGGCGGCGGAGACTGCGGGAACTGTGGGATAGCTGTGGGATAGCTACCCATAGTGCAATGCTCCGGAAGTCGACGCTAGCCTCGTACTGTGGATGCGGTCCACCGACTAGAGCACCTAGAGCATTTTATTGTGTGGACACACACAATCGGCTGTATACAACCGATTTCAATAAAACCGGCTTCTATAAATTCGAACTAATTTCGTAGTGTAGACATACCCTTAGAGAATAGGTAGGTCATTGTAAGGAAGCAGCAATAACTGCAGTCTGCCTGAAAACAAAGACTAACCTAATTGCCTTCTATGACGAGATAACTGGCTCTGTGGATGAGGGGAAAGCAGTGGACGTGTTATTTCTTGACTTTAGCAAAGCTTTTGATACGGTCTCCCACAGTATTCTTGACAGCAAGTTAAAGAAGTATGGACTGGATGAATGGACTATAAGGTGGATAGAAAGCTGGCTAGATCATTGGGCTCCATGTCTAGTTGGCAGCCAGTATCAAGCAGAGTGCCCCAAGGGTTGGTCATGGGGCCGGTTTTGTTCAATATCTTCATTAATGATCTGGAGGACGGCATGGTTTGCACCCTCAGCAAGTTTGCAGATGACACTAAACTGGGAGGAGCGGTAGATACGCTTGAGGGTAGAGATAGGATACAGATTGATCTAGACAAATTAGAGGATTGGGCCAAAAGAAATCTGATGAGGTTCAACAAGGACAAGTGCAGAGTCCTGCACTTAGGAAGGAAGAATCCCATGCACTGCTACAGACAAGGGACCAAGTGGCTAAGCAGCAATTCTGCAGAAAAGGACCTAGGGGTTAGAGTGGATGAGAAGCTAGATATGAGTCAACAAGTGTGCCCTTGTTGCCAAGAAGGCTAACGGCATTTTGGGCTGTATAAGTAGGGGCATTGCCAGCAGATCGAGGGACGTGATCATTCCCCTCTATTCAACATTGGTGAGGCCTCATCTGGAGTCCGGTTTTGGGCCCCACACTACAAGAAGGATGTGGAAAAATTGGAAAGAGTCCAGTGGAGGGCAACAAAAATGATTAGGGAGCACATGATTTATGAGGAGAAGCTGAAGGAACTGGGATTATTTAATCTGCAGAAGAGAAAAATGAGGTGGGATTTGATAGCTGCTTTCAACTACCTGAAAGGGGGTTCCAAAGAGGATGGATCTAGACTGTTCTCAGTGGTACCAGATGACAGAACAAGGAGTAACGGTCTCAAGTTGCAGTGGGGGAGGTTTAGGTTGGATATTAGGAAAAACTTTTTCACTAGGAGGGTGGTGAAGCACTGGAATGGATTACCTAGGGAGGTGGTGGAATCTTCTTCCTTAGAGGTTTTTAAGGTCAGGCTTGACAAAGCCCTGGCTGGGATGATTTAGTTGGGGATTGGTCCTGCTTTGAGCAGGGGGTTGGACTAGATGACCTTTCTGCCTTTCCCTTCACTCAGCTCTCCTCTGATGGAGCTGCAGGTAGCAGGTCTGCTCTCTTCCCTGGTCTGCCACAAAATGAGCCACTCCCCTGCCTTTTAACTCCTCCTCCAGTTGGAACATTTCCTACAGGTGTGGTAGGGCCGGGCTGGCTGAGCCCGCAGCAGTTCCTTAACCCCTGTGTGGGGTACGGATACTCCGTCGCAAAGCCTGAGGGTGAACATTTTCAAAAGCGGCCACTAATTTTGGGTCCCCCAAAACACAGACAGCACCGAAAGCAAGTGGCTACTTTGGAAAATGTGACTTGTTAGGAAGCTTTACAATGTTTGTTATTGTAGTAAGGATACATCTGTCCAATGAGGTTCACTGCAGGTTTAAGGTTAACGAGGCAGGAAACATGAGGTAAGGAAAGGAGGGGTCTAGGATCTGGGGTTTGGTATCAGGAGAGCTATTTCCATCTTGCTCTGGTTAACAGGGCCGGCTCTGGCTTTTTTGCCGCCCTAGGCAAAAAAGCCACCTGCTGCCCCCCCACCCCAGTGTAGCAGGGGAGGGCGCCGAGCCCGGCCGCGGGCCCGCAATCCCTGACCAGCCGGAGCGCCGGGAGGAGGGCGGAGAGCCTGGGCCGGGGCTCTCTGCTCTCCCTGGCAGCCAGAGAGCTGGGGGGGAGGGCGGAGAGCCTCTGGCGGCCAGAGCGCCGGGAGCAGGGCGGAGAGCCCGGGCCGGGGCTCTCAGCTCTCCCCGGCGGCCAGAACACCGGGGGGAGGGTGGAGAGCCTCTGGCAGCCAGAGCGCCGGGAGCAGGGCGGAGAGCCCAGCCAGAGCGCCGGGAGGAGGGCAGAGAGCCTGGCTGGGGCTCTCTGCTCTCCCTGGCGGCGAGCACGCCATGGCTCTCCGCTCTCCCCGACCGGCCGGAGCGCCGGGAGGAAGGCGGCGAGCCCAGCCGGGGCCCCGCCGCGCCGCCCCCCTCCAGGCACATGCTTAGTGGGCTGGTGCCTGGAGCCGGCCCTGCTGGTTAAAACACGTTTATGAAATGCTAAACAGAGGAGGATGGAAACAGCTCGTCTGATGCTCGACCACATTTAGAACCCAGCCAAAGCCTCTGAAGTGTAAATAATAATACAAATAATATTTGGCACTTATATCGTGCTTTAATGCACTTTCCTAACATCCACCCATTAATCCTCATACATAAGTATTTTACAGATGAGAACGCTCAAGCAAAGGTGTATAGGGGTTTGTAGCTAAGCTTATAAGGAGCTTTCTGGCTCGTTCAGCAGAACATTCAAACTCTGCTGTAGCAAGCACTTGAATTATACCCTAATGCAAAAAAAAAAAAAAAAGGTTTTCTGTGTGTGCACTCAGACATGCATATACTGACCTACATAAATACACATACGCACTCACACACAGAAAACAGCCTGAGACTTAGCGCCACTTTACTCTCCCAGCTGTTGCCTAGTATGTGACAGATTAGAAGGTGAGAACTGCAAATGCATGTGCTGTTTCCGTTGTGCTGCACAGAACCCAGTAGCCTCTTGTCACACTGTGAAATAACATTAAAATGGCCATCAGCAGGGGGAAAGCAAAGACTGGTAAATGCCCATGTGAAGAAAACCAGTAGGTAGTTTAAAATGGATTCATTGTCTCAGTGAAATAAATTAGAGTCTGACACATGAGTTGGGGTGGTAACAGTCTCACCTGGTTAATTGTTATTTAATATAACAGTCTTAATTTTTGTTTTAAGATATGAAACAGTAGGTCACTTTGTATTTTCTATACAGGGGCACCAGATTGGCTGGTAGATGTGCACAGCCTGAGCCCATGGCAGAAGAAGAAAGAGACTGTATTTGGGGGAGAAGGGTGTTTCTTTGAGTAGTGAGGGAATACCATCACCACATGTAAGCAGGGCCAGCTGGAGAGGGAGCAGGCATGAGGTCCTCTGCTTAGCCTGAAACTTTGACAAGCCCTGGACCTACTGAAGGGGTGAGATCAGAGTAGGGGTGAGATGCATCCTGGCCTGCGGGCACTTTTTTTATTTGTCAAAGATCTGTAACTGTCTAGTGCTGTTAAGATTAACGCGACTGTGATTAAGAAATTCCTGTGCTAAGCTTGTGTTTCCTTGCTTTCCTGTCACATGGTCCCTGAGGGGATTGAGCAAGAAGCCCAGAGTGATCACACTCTGAGGCAGCATGAGCAAGCAATTGCTGGGTGGGGTAGCTTACAAAGTCCGAGGCACCAGTTTCAGGGTCTAATGGGCTGGTCTGTGGAGTCCCAAGAAAGTACTTAGACCTGGGAGTGCAGCCTAAAAACCCAGAGCTAGAAACAGCGACTAGGCTCTTCCCAGACCCACTGGGCTTAGAAGCATGTGGAACCCAGTGCTTGGGTCCATTTGCAACAGACTGGTGTCCATATAGTGCTGTACTGGGTCAAGCTGTGACAACATGCTTAAATACCTTGCTCAATCAGAGCCTTAATGCTGACTGCTGCATGAACTGACAGCATCCCTTTAATATGATAATGCAAAAGAATCGGGCTAGACCCTGAACAGTGATGAACACCCTTTTGTGGGCATTGACAGCTTCTCCTGAACATTGTTTCAAATTAGCAGACTGTCAGCTATGCTGCAGGATCTCCTTCCTTGGATATGCTTAGCATATTGTTTTCTCTGACATGTGTTGCAATGTAACAATTAAAGTGCTAACCTCTGAGAGCAGCATCCTATTGTTTTCTATACAGTAAATTTCCTCACCCTCAGTTCTGCTGTCACTTAGCAACCGGGAAGATAACTGGTGAAATTCTAAATATTAACTTGTCAGAGAGATCAAAACAGAAAATACACACTGAAAATATTGGGGAAACAACTTCATTCATTTTTCTGATTTCAGCATCTTTGAGTGGCAGATGCATAGGAAGCTGCTAACCACAGCACAGCTCAGTGCAGTCTAAGGATCATAGAATATCAGGGTTAGAAGGGACCTCGGGAGGTCATCTAGTCTAACCCCCTGCTCAAAGCAAGACCAATCCCCAGACAGATTTGTGCCCTAGATGGCCCCCTCAAGGATTGAACTCCCAATCCTGGGTTTAGCAGGCCGATGGTCAAACCACTGAGCTATCCCTCCCCCCTACATGAGTTCTGCGCAGGTGGATCTCTACACCACATGGAGTCCATTCATAGCCACTGGGGTTCAGCACAGACTCTGGGGACTGTCTGTGCAAGGCTCATTGCAGGACTAGGTCTAATTTGCTCAGCACAGTACCAGCAACAATGCAAACTAAGGTCCTGAAACTACAATTTGATCTGCACAAGCAGACCTTTTTGCTCACATGTAGCCCCACAGAAGTCAATGGTGCTCCACCTGGGTGCAGGCATCTGCCCACATAGATCAGATTGCAGAATCAGGACCTAAAACAGAGAGGCATTGTGGACTAGTGGGTAGTGGCCCTGGACTGGGACTCAGGAAAATTGGGTTCTCATGGATTTTTAAGGCAAGAAAGGACCATTATGATAATTTAGTTTGACAACCTCTGTAATACAGGCCATAGGATTTCCAAGTAGTTTCTGCATCAAGCCTTCTGGTTGAGCTAGAACATACATTTTAGAGAGACAGCTAACCCATATTTATAGTCTTGGAGTGATGGAGAATCCACCATGACTGAAGGCAAAATATTCCAATGACTAACTACCTCCACTAAAAATGCACACCTTATTTCTAATCTGAATGTTTCTAACTTCAGACTGGGTCATATTAAGCCTTTGTCTGCTAGATTAAAGAACCCTCTCCTCTCAGAGATCTTTTTCTCATGTGGGTAGTTATAGACTATGAGCAAGTCTCCTCTTAACCTTTTATTTGTTAAGCCAAATATGTTGAGTTTCTTCAGAGTCTCGATGTAGTAATGACCTATCATCATTCCTGTAGCTCTTTTCTGAACACTTTCCAGCTTGTGGAACCCATTATTTTTTAAGTGTCAACACCACAACTGGACGTGGTATTCTAGGAACAGTCTCACTAGTGCCACACATGGTGGTAATGTCAATTTCCTGCTTCTACTTTTGCATTTGCTCTGTTAGCATCTCAGTGTGAATTCATGAGTAGTTGGTTACCCACAGTGACTCCTAAATCCTAAACCCTTTTCTGAGTCACAGCTTTCCAAAACATAGTCCCCCATCCTAAAAGTACATTTTTGGTTCCTATGACCTTGCATTTAGCTGTATTAAAATGCATGTTGTTCAAGTGAGCTGAGTTTCCCATGCAACACCATTTCACCAATTTTTGTGTCATCTAAAATCTTTATCAATAATGATGGTATATTTTCTTCCAGATCATTGATGAAGATATAAGAACAGATCCCGTGGAACCCTACTAGAAAAACTCCCATTGGATGATGATTTCCTGTTTACAGTTTCTTTTTGAGATCTACCAGTTAGCCATTTTTAAATCCCAGGGCTACCACTAACCTACTGTGTGACCTTGGGCAAATCACTTCCTTCTCTGTGCCTCTGTTTCTAATCCTACCCTTTGCCTGTCTTGTGTATTTAGACTGTAAACTCGTTGAGGCAGGGCTATCTCTCATCATGTGTACATACAGCACTTAGTATAATGGGGCCCCATTCTCAGTTGGGGCCTTTATGCATTCCCATAATATAAATAATAAGGAAGTTACTTACTTACATGTTTTACAATTATTTTCTTTTGCACTTTTTCATAGATGAAAAGTTTGGATTTTCCCATCACACTTCCCCAAATAGCACACCCATTTGCCATATTCAGCCCTCCTCAGATGTCAAACTAAGAATCTTTGGCTATATTGACAGGTGAGTGGCAAAATATAGAAATACTCCGCTCTACATATAACTCAGAATACTAAAAAAGCAACATGTTTCTTTAGCAAGTAGCCAGATTTCCTCCCTCTCCTGCAACAGCCCCATTCTCATGAATTTTTGTGCAGAACTCCCAATGACATCCACGGGTAACATGAAAGAAGAATCTGGCCCTGAGTTTGTGGAGATGTAAGAAATCTGAGTGTGTCTACTTTAGAAAGCAGGAGTTTATATGGGTAGGAAGGATGATGTATCTCGGCTGAGAGACACCTCTGTTGCTGCAATCTTGGAGGAAGGTGGGGTGCAAAGCTACCGAGTTTTGTTTTAAGAACATGTGCAAACTGACGTTTTCTGCACATTTAAGATTGCGATCCAGCTGAAAAATGGCCATTTCCTCTGGCAAGCAAATCTTTTCTGGGTAAAATTCCACTGTCCAATCCACAATCCAGGATGAAATGTGAATTTACAACAGTTTAGGGCAGGCAATGAAGCAAAATACGTCAGTCACTTGAACTGCAGGCAGAATTCAGATAGGCATTTAACTACTCTAGAATTCAGCCAGGACCCTGGTGTTAAACATCTGTGCTCATGTAAAAAGTGCCAACCGAAGCAATGGTGAAGGAGGGGGCCTGTGTTATAGGATATTAGAGGGACACATTGTTGCTGCCTATAGATCTGGCACTCCTTCCAATTGTTGCTGGAGTCTGGACACTATTTGCTGGATTTGTTCAGGGTACTGGAGTTCAGAGGAAAGGTAGAAAAGTTTGCACTGAACATCAGACTAATAATAATAAGTGTACTTGAAATTCCCAGCATTTAACAATAATCAAGTGGCCTGCTTGCTATGTAAATTGCTAATTATTATAAATGCCCTGTGGTCATTTTGGTGTTACTCTGGGTACAACAACATCTTTTGTGCTTTTCAGTTTGTGGGTTTTACAACCCCAACCTACAAGTGCTCTCTAGCAGATTTGGTGGTACTCAGATTCAGTAGTGCAATATGTGTGACTAGTTAAGATTGCAAATGCAAAAACCTTAATGCACAGATGTGGAATTCCCACAATTGGAAAGGGTTTAAGAACAGGCAAGTCAAACACCTGTAAGAGAAGGTCTAGATCCTGCCTCAGCACAAAGGGCTGAACTAGATGACCTCTTAATGAGCCTTCCAGCCCTACTTCTCTGTGATCACTCAGGTCAAAATTAATCTTTCATTTTGATGAGGTTTCATTGGTAAATAAGGTGACATCTATGAACAAAGAGAACCTTAACTAACCCAAAAGGAAACTATTCATATCAATTAGTAATAAATTATGTTAGTTGGTACACAGCTCATTTGGGAAGCAGTGGAGTCCTCTTCCACGCCTTATGCCACAGGACTCACTTGAAGAGAGGCAGAATTTAGGCCAGGCAATAGACATCTTCAAAATGTGGCTGTTGGTTATTAGTAACCCACCTCCTGTCTACACTCTAAGACAGGGCTCATACTCAGGTTCCTATGACCCTATAGGGTGGAGGGTCTGAGCCTGAGTCAAGCTGGGATCCAGGGTTCAAGGCCTATTGCTTTTCAATATAAACATAGCCCCACTGGACGTCTGCTCTGGGAGTCCATTAAAAGTATCCCACAATCCCATGGGCCAACTTTCTTTGTCCTCTGGACAGTCAAGTTTGGTGGACAATCAACTTTTCCCACACTGCACCATGAACAAAGGGATAGAGCAGCCACATTTTGGGAGGACGCTAGGAAGTCTGGGATATGGGTGGTTGGACTTAGGCCCCTATAATGCAGCATAGACAATGGAGCCCCAGGTTGGGACCCAGGGTTCAACAATTCCTAACCTGGGGTTTCAAATAAGTGTAGCCTCTCAAGCCCTAGGTTAAAAAACCCAGGCTCTGCTAACTTGAGTTTTATTAACACTGGGCTTACATTTCTGTGTAGACATATCCTTAGGAGGCCAAGGAACATGGCAAGAAAGTTTGACCACTGTCAGAGGTGTTCAAGAGGACCTGCAGCACAAATTCCCTGTCCATTGGGCTGGATGAGAGCTCAACACCAGTAGCAATGGCTATAAAGTGATAAGAACTGCTTCCATGGAAGACTGACCTGACACTATTATATAATGTCAGGTTTGGAAGGGACCTCAGGAGGTCATCTAGTCCAACCTTCTCCTCAAAGCAGGACCAATCCCCAGACAGATTTTTGCCCCAAATTGCTCCCTCAAGGATTGGACTCACAACCCTGGGTTTAGCAGGGCAATGCTCAAACCACTGAGCTATGCCTCCCACCCAAGACACTAGATTAAAGGCTCCCTCTATAGGGGAATCTGTATGATTTCTGGAAGGGGCTGAGGCTGCCCAACTGATGTCAGCGAGAGCTTGAACATTCACTGCTGAAGTCAGTACTTGTAACGCCGACAGACCCCGGTTGTGGGCAGGCGGGATCGAACCTGGGATCTCTGAAGCTTAATGGCCTTTCAGGGTCCCTTCCCGTTCTCTGAGATAGGTATATCTCCATATATTAATGCATGAGCCTCTACTACAGGGGTGGGCAAACTTTTTGGCCCGAGGGCCACATTGGGGTTGCAAAACTGGATGAAGGGTCGGGTAGGGAAGGCTGTGACTCCCCAAACAGCCTGCACAGGTTAATTACAGGATCAGGGCCAGACTCACCCACTTCCAACAGTGGCTAGCTTGTCTCACTAAATGATGGGAAGGGGCCCTTGGCAGTGGGGGCCAAAATAGGCCATATCACTGTGAAAATAAACAAAAAGACTAAAAATAGCATACTGCACCTCATGGCTCTACATAGCTAAAAAGTCAGGGGAGTTGTCAGAGCACCGTTTGAGGCCCCACACCCCTGTGAGGTAGATATTATTATTCCCATTTTGCAGACAGGGAAACACAAGGCACAGAGGATTAAGCTGACTTGGGAAAGGTCATGCAATGTATCAGTGGCAGAGCTCAGAATGAAACCCTGATCTCCTGTCTCCCAGTTCTGCACTCTAATTAATCGATCACACTTCTGTCCATGCAGGAAATATGCAAGCTCACTTGCTATCTGGGCACCTGATGAACTTCAGCTTTCAAACCATTGCATCAGAGGTGAAAAAAAGAATACAGCCCTTGTCGTGGCTGATTTTTATCCAGTAGACAAGAAAAAAGAGACTACTCACTACATATGGGACCACAAGGCAATGTGAAGTAGTCAAAGTCTGATCAAGTTACAAAGGAAAACAGGTCCACTGTCAACTTTCTTGATTACCTTCCATCAGAGACCAGTATGAGCTCTATGTGCTTGAACTGTACTGACTAGATCAGACACTTTTGGCAGTGCAAAGCGCTGTGTTGATAACTTTCCAGGAGCCCCAAGGGTGCAGCTAAATTGCACATATGTTTTCATAAATTTACATTCATTTTAGTGTCAATTTGTATTCTCCCCACGATGCAATTTGCATAAAAGAGACATATAGCAATAGATAAAGCACAGCTCATTACCCTCTGAGCTGGGCATTTTGCTTGCTTTTTCCTCTCTCTCTCTATCATCCTCTTCCTTATTCTCATAATTAAGGTTAAGATTTTGTCACGGTTATTTTTAGTAAATGTAACAGACAGGTCGCGGGCAACAAACAAAAATTCACGGAAGCCAGGACCTGTCTGTGATTTTTACTAAAAATAATGTTTTGGGTGGGGGGTATTGCCAGGGGGATGACTACAGCCAGAGCTGGGACGGGGACAGAGAACCAGAGTCCTGTTGTGGTGGGGCGGGGGGAGAAGCATCCAGCACCCACATCTGAGCGACTGACAGCTCGTGGCCCCCACCGCAGCCTGAGTGGCTCAGACCTCCAGAGTCCCCATTGCCTGCGCCCGTGGTGGCTAATGGCTCCTGGGTCCCTGCTGCTCGTGGTAGATGAGAGCTCCATGGTCTCCCCCACTGCCTGCAGTGGATGAGAGCTCCATGGTCCCCCCATGCTGCTGGGAGCTCTGGGGCCCCCCTGCTGTCCACTGTGGCTTGGGGCTCCAGGGTCCCTGCCCCGCTGCCTGTATCACCTCAGAGCTCCGGGGTTCCCCCACCATCTGTAGTGCCTTGGAACGCTGGGGGTCCCCCCCCCCCCACCGCCTGCAGCACCTCAGAGCTCCAGCGTCACCCGCTGCGCCTCAGGACTGGGAGATCCAGGGCCCCCGCCGGCTAACAGCTCTGGCCCGGCTGACCCAGGGCTGAAGCGGAAAATGTCACGGAGGTCTCTGAAAGTCACAGAATCCGTGACTTCTGTGACATAATCTTATCCTTGCTCATAATATTTTTCTCCCCTTTTCCTTCTTTGTTAGATTTCTCCCTTCCCTCAGGTTCTCTCCTCTCCCTCTGTTTTACCATCACTTTTTTCCCCTCTCCATCCTGCCTCCCCATCTCTTTCCTTTCCTTTCATTTTCTTTTCTGTCTTTCTACTCCACTCATTATCTTTCTCCCCCCTCCCCCCAAGCAGAGTGGGAACCGGGTTGTGAGTCACAATCTGGTTTCTGGGCTGCGCACAACTATGCATTGCTCTTTACTCAGGATACCCCACAGCCCCTCAGTTCTCCATCTCCGTTAGCAACCTCTGGCTGTGTCTGACTGACCCATAGCAGCTGCACAGTCGGAAGAGAGACCAGGCTCCAGTCTAGGCCCATGGCTGCTGACCTGTGCTGGGCTCTGTTTTTGTACATTCCAGCTATGCAGGAAGGAGTGGAACCCACTCCTGTTCCCCTGAGATCAGTGGCTGTGGCAGGCAAGGTGCTGGTACAAGTGGCCACCTATGAAGTGGGGGCTGGGAGGCAGCAGCTGGGGAGGGACATGGTTGGCAGGGGACTTACTGAGCAGCACTGCTTGTGAAACACAGCAGCCCCTCTTGACACCTTGGGAATTAGTGTGGCAGCCCCAGGCTGGTAAGCAGCCTCCATCGCTCAGCCCATCATTCTTCATGAAGATCAACAGTAAAGAAAATCTTATCTGGTGGCAGTCTTCCCCTTGATGCCATGCTGGGCTTGAGTCATGACAGGGGGACAGAGTACTCCTATCATGCTGTGGTAATGGAACCAGACACTCCACAGTTGTCATGGCAGCCTTGTCTCCACTTCCTCCTGCAAGCTCCCCCTAGCATGCTTTCCTGGGCCTGCTGGTATCATAGCCTCTCTATGCTGTAGTTCTGCACTGCACCCTCCATGGCTGTGGAAGTGATGGACTAGGGTTAGACCTATGGGACAGAGTACATATGTTGTCACCTGGAGGGACAGATCCTGTAACACTTACTCAGGCAAAGCTCCCATTGACTGCATGATTTGACCCAGATGATGCAACAGACAACAAAAGCCCATCCGTTTCACTACACTACACATATTTAAGCATATTAAAACATAATAGTGGCGTTCTAAAGCACTGCAAGTAAATGTCACCTGTTTATTTGTTTGACAATAAGTGATAAGAAGGATCCACATACAGAAAAGATCAATATTCCAATTGTGTAGATGGCATTTTCCAGAGTGTCCCAGATTTCTGGCAACCAGTGATCACTGGCCCTCAGAAGAATATAGAGGCTTCCTCCGTGAGCTGCTACTTTGATTTGAGCTGCAAGCACAAGGAATTTAAAAGTGCCTTTGTCTTGTTCAGTAGCCTCTTGTGATGCTCAGAGCTGGCCGAGGAATTTTAATATTTCCAGGATGTGCGTTCTTGAACTGTAACGTAATTAAAATAGACATTTCTGTGCCCTTTGCTGTGGGCTGCCCTTTGGTTGAATAGTGGCTTCATTTGTAACACCATCAGTATAGGAACCCAATGTCAGAGTTTGGAAATCTGCTCTCTCCTGATTTGATGCTGGTTTAACATTAAAGGAAGAACATCTGATGTTCACACACTAAACTTTTTCTTTAAATATTGAACATCAAGGGCTAAATTTGTAACACAATCCACTAAATCTCAGCTGCTTGACTCCCATTAAAGTTAATTGGAGTGGTGGAGCTAAACCCTAGCACACCTTATTCATATTTACCCCTAAAGGCCTTCTTCCTCGGCTGAAAAGATCTGAACACGTTGCACTCAGTAAGGCTCTAGCGGGCATTCTAACATCCCATGCCAGATAACTGACTGTGCCTTTTGCAATTTGCATATTAACTTTATGTCGTGCAGTGCATATGAAAAAAGACAATTGTGCCACGCTGCAGGCACTGGGAGGCGATTGCAGGAATTAAAAGATAGGGTTTTTTAGTTAATTAATCCAACATAACTAACAGAATATGGTAATCTAATATAATTAATATGAAAAATAACTGATCTGATACTTTGAGGATCCAATGTATTCAGATCTTTGCTACAGTGCATGTTTTATATGTATTTTATGTTTTATCTAAGATAGGGGACAGGATCTGCTCTCCTTTATGCCTGAGTAATCTATGGGATCAATTGTGACCTTGCCACAAACTGTGAGTAAAAGGCAGTGCATAGTTCTCCTGTCCCAGGAATTAGATTGCATGACTCAGGATAACAATCTGGTTCCCATCCTGCTCAGGGATTCTATAGCGGGTGCACTATAAGTCTCCATCCATGCCTAGTCAGCTATGCTAGCCTGAATACTGTGTGTGGGAGGAGACAAGACTCCACACCCACTAACCCGCATGGGAGGGAAAACAATGGCCATCCATAGGCCATTCTACATCCCACTCTGCCACTTGTGATAGGGATAGCCAGATTAGAAAAACAGAGAGACACTTTATGCCTCTTTACTCCTGTGCTTGGACACTCAAGACAAGTTGCAACATTACTCTCAGCAATTTTCAAGGGGGCAGAACTCAGTTCAAGGGAGGCTTATGAGCCAAATTCTGCTTTCAGTTACACCAGCGCAACCTAACTGATTTTAGTGGGGATGACTAGGTATAACTGAAGGCAGACTTTCACTTTACATGGCAGAGATCTTGTGTTTAGACACCTCAACAAAACTTTTCCTCTGAGTAGGAAGAATATAACTCAGCTTGCTAAAGTTACTTTAATAACAATAATTTTTGCTACAGCTCTTTGAAAAATTACTGATGACACCGGAGCCAATAAGCAAACAGATAAAATATAGATCTTCTTACTAAAATGGTCCTATGAATATTTCTAACCAATTAATTTATTATTTATATATTAAAATAGGATTGATTACTGGTCCTGGGTTCAAGTAGAGATGGGCAGACAGGTTCAGAAAAAGCGAGAAATCCCATCTGAATCACAGTCTATTTGTAAAATCAACCTTGAACTTGTAGTATTATAGGTTGTCACTAAATTATATTGGTACCAATAATACAATTTTTGTTTTATCTTACTATGTAGGAGCTGTATCTTAGAGAAATGCTTATTCTTAGCTGTGATGCAGTTCTTTGGCTATTGAACATATTACCAATGGATTCTGTTGTCATAGCCTGAATCTTTTGGCCTAAATATCTTTTCTTCTGCCTGTGGCTTATACTAATTCAAGCAAACCAAACCAAACCTTTATTAAGGTTCTGACATTTATTTATTTATTTTAACGTTCAGGAAATCCCATAAGAGTCAAATCTTTCACGTATTCTTGGCCAGTTTTGCAAATTCAATGGTTGGAGAGTTTGGTAGAGTTTCAAGTAAGCCCCCCAACTTCTGCTTACTTAGCTGAACCCAACCCAAACGATTAACCTTCAGAAATTGTCCTGCCATCTCTAGTTTCAGGTGTATTGTCCTTGTGCTGTTAATTCTTGCATTTATAGTGATTGGTTAGAGGAAACACATTTGAAGATGGATTAGAAGAATGATCAGTTACTGCTTGTGGTGGCCTAATGCAGATGTGTTATGGATTATTTTCTGACATCTTGCAGCTAATTGAACGACAGATTTATGACTTAATAGACTACAGGAGTTGTGATCTTATATTACCTGGTTAGGGTTGTCTCATCAGGATTATGTTAATATAAACCATATAAGGAAATGACTCTGATTGATCCTGAAACAGGTAGATATGCAGTGTTGGCTATCAGCCACTTTACTTCCAAATAAAATTGTTCAAAAACTACAGATGTGTTGAGGTGTGTGATGTGAAGCTCGTGTCTTCTACACACCACCTATAGTGGGTGGTATTGAATATGCACATCCTATTTGCTTTACTCATGCAAGAGGTCCCATTGACATTGATGGATACAGTTCCCAGTTCTGCCACTGGCAGGATGGGTGACCTTGAGCAAGTCACTTCTCTTCTAGGTGAGAGGACCAAAACCGCTCCCCCACGCCCCTCTTGCTCTGAGTAGGAAGTAAGTTACACCATCCCTTTAGAGTGTGCATCTTCTTTCCCCCACTGTCAGCTCCGCTGTGATGGCTGAAGGATGTGGGGAGCAGAGCCATGGATCCACCCACATAGCCTCTGGATAGAAAGCAAAACACAGACACTGGCCAGTTTAGGTAGTCTGGATTGATGGGAATATCACAGGTAACCAGGAAACTATGCAGTCTGAAAAACTCCTGTCCAGGATGGAGAGAGACAGATAGTGTCTGCCCAATAGCAGTGACAGCGGAGGAGTTTGGAGCATAGAGGGGTGCACTTTGTGCACGAAATGGAAATACAGGTGCAGTTGTCCTGAACCCTAGCCATTTTTATACCTTTCTCTGATACACTGACAAGCCCATTATAAAATATTTGTTCCCCCAGGGACGTATAGATTGTAATCAAGTCACCCCTTAACCTTCTCTTTGTTAAGCTAAATAGATTAAGCTCCGTGAGTCTATCACTATAAGGCATGTTTTCTAATCCTTTAATCATTATTATGGCACCTCTCTGAATTCTATCCAATTTATCAACATCCATCTTGAATTGTGGACACCAGAACTGAACACAATGGTTTCACCAGTGCTAAATACAGAGGTAAAATAACTTCTTTAGTCCTACTTGAGATTCCCCTGTTTATGTATCCAAGGATCACATTAGCACTTTTGGCCACAAAGTCATACCATGAGCTCATGTTCAGCTCATTATCTACTATGATCCCCAAACCTTTCTTCAGAGTCACTGATTCCAGGATAGAGTCCCTCATTGTGTGATTATGGCAACACATATTGTTTGCTTGCCTCAGTTTACTAACTGATCCAGATTGCTCTGTATCAGTGACACCCTCTTCATTATTTACCACTCTCCCAATGTTTGTGTCATCTGCATACTTTATCAGTGATGATTTTATGTGTTCTTCCAGGTCATTGATAAAAATGTTAAATAGCATAAGGCCAAGAAAAGATCCCTCTCTGACCCTATTAGAAACTCACCTGCTTGATGATGATTCCCTGTTTGCAATTACATTTTGAGACTGATCATTCAGCAGCTTTTAATCAATTTAATGTGTGCCATGTCAATTTTATATATATTTTCGTAATCAAAATGTCTTGCATCAACTCAAATGCTTTACAGCAGCGTAAATATATTACGTCAACACAATTACCTTTAGCAACCCAACTTGTAATCTCATCAAAAAAGATAAAGTTAGTTTGAGAGGATCTATTTTCTGTAAGCACATGGTGGGTGTCTTATTCTCTTCCACTTCCTGGTGCATCTGTATTTGGGATAGTCACAAGTGAGCTCTATATTTGTGACTCAGATATATAAAGATGGCACACTAAATATATATAAAATAGGTTAGATTAGATAAATAAATGGATAGATAGCTAGATTAAAAAATGCGCTACTGTAGCCTTGCTGTAGCCATGTTGGTCCCAGGATATGAGAGACAAGGTAGGTGAAATAATATTTTTTATTGGATCAACTTTTGTTGGTGGAAATGTCAGGGACTAGACCAGCTAGGAAAGGCTGCTGGCCTTATCCTTGACTAACTGTGCTGCTAGGCAGCCAATGAGCCAGCTGCACTGCCTTAGAAATCTCAGAGTGGCCACCACCCCCGACCTCCGTTTCTGGCATTTTGCTTCTACCCGTCCGTTACTGACCCTCAGCTCATTTCCTGGTGCCCATGCACACTTGACCCAGCTCTAACCGGTAGGCTGAACTCTCACCTTTACCTCTAGGCCTGACTGCTCATGGTCTGGGTGGTACAAGTTTTTGAGCTACACAGAGCTCTTCTTCAGGTTTCCTTCCACCAACAGAAGTTGGTCCAATAAAAATATTACCTCTCCCACCTTGTCTCCTTCATACTGTAGTCTGTTATTTTTTAATATTATAATATTAGACAGCATCTGTCTGAAGAACCTCAACCATTGGATAGACCACAGGTCAGAGCCACTTCTCTAGAAATACAAACCCTTCTCCCATTTTAATTAGTATTTCCCATTCCTTCCTGTTGCTCAGCCTATGTTAAATTGTTTGGCTCAGTAACTGCATTAATTGTACTCACTCTTTTATCAGATTACAGACCTTATCATTAGCCTATCCATAGTGAGTAAAATTGCTTCCAAAATTGGTCCTTCCAATTCTCCATTCTCTGCATAAAATATTATGTTCCATTGGATTTCTAAGGTGTTCACCTAAAACCAACCTTTCTTTTTCAAGGACATTTGACAAAGCAAATGGCAGATGCTTTCCTACCTGTGATGTATGGGGAGGGGTCCTGCAGTGAGGTTGAGTAAGGCATTACCTCGTCAGCAATTAACATGAGAGGGAAATGGAATCTATTCCGTCTAAAGCAGCAGCAGAGTCAATCCCAGTTGATTAGATGGGAAGGAGTATAATTGCCATTCAAGTGAGATATCTCTGCTGATTGCTGACTACACAAATGTTGGTGGTGGAGGTAACGACCTGGGGTTTAACACTTTGTGGATCTTGTGTACTTTAAGTGAGGTATAGATGTTACATTAATAATGACAACCTATGTTATTTTTTTTCATACTGTACCTATAACAATGTGTGTAATGCAATTAAAGTGTGTTGTTAAGTTGCCCTGTGTTGCCATGCAGGAGAACCGGGCTTAGTTCGCAAACACTAGCAGTAGGGGAACACTCAGCCTTTAGGAGCCAGAATGGGGAAGCAACCACTCCAGCTGATCTAGAAGGGACTGGGGGGCTCACCAGCCAGCTCTCCTTGACCAAGTCCAGATTGCTGTAGTAGGAAATCAATGGGAGTTTTCCTTAAATAAGGCCTGAGAAGAAAAATGGTTCTGTCGTTAAAACACTGGCCTAGGACTCAGGAGGCTGGGTTCACTCCCTGCTTCTGCCATAGCCATCATGTGTGACCTTGCAAGGGTCACTGAACCTCTCTATGCCTTAGATCACCAACTGTAACCGTGGGATGTAATACTCTTTCTCCCACCCTGCATCTTGTCTATTTCAAAAGTAAGCTCTCTGGGACCATCTCTTACTATAAGGGTACGTCTTCACTTACCGGAGGGTCTGGCGGCAGGCAATCGATGTTCTGGGATCGATTTATCATGTCTGGTTAAGACGCGATAAATCGATCCCAGATCGATACCGGAAGTGCTCGCCGTTGACGCTGGTACTCCAGCTCGGCAAGAGGAGTATGCGGCATCGACGGGGGAGCTACGTTATTAACGTAGCTGAATTTGCGTACCTTAGTCCGAAGTGGGGACTTAGTGGGGACCAGGCCAAAGTGTGTACAGCACCTAACACAATAGGGCCCCACTCCCAGCTTTGGCTTCCAGATGTCACTGTCATAGACACAACAGTGAACCCATCTGTAAGGTGAAGTTTCCTTTTCCAGTATATTCGTACAGGTTTTGTTCTTTACAGAGAGTTTGCTGAATAAAATGAAACTCAAATCCCCCCTTTGGGATATTTTTAAACCTGATTTTGCACCTCTTCTTATCAAGGGTGGAAAATTATGATGTGAGTGTAGGATAATGGGAGATGAACTTTTTGCAGGAGCCAGAATTCAATGTATTGCATGACGTTCTGCTGACGGACCCACATAACTGGCTCTTGTTTGACTCAGAAACAGAGTGTTAATAAAACCAAAAAGAGGTGACAATTTTAATAAAGGAAATGCATTAACGCTAACTCTGAAATTAAACAAATGCTGCAGGAGGGAAAAGGCAAAGCAGGAAGATAATACGACTATATCTTATGGACAGTTATAATATGGGGCTTGAATGTGCCATTTAAGCCCTGCCCTGCACAGAGGTCAATGCAGAACTGCCATGGCCCAAGAGGAGCAGAATGGGCATAGACACCATGCACCCACTGCCACACCCCCTTGGAGGTTGCAACCTGCTTTCCTGTCTGTGCAGACTGGTTCTGCTAGCCAGCGTGTAGGGGGGTGGATCCATGCCTCAGCATGGCCCTGCAAAGGAAGCAGGGAGGCAACAGCTGGTGCACTCTCCAGAGCTCAGGAGTTGCAATTGTGTCTGAGTCTTTCACGAGCCATGCATGGGGTTGCGGGAAGGCTCCTTATGGGGTCCTTCCCCCTCTGTGCACCTGAGTAACTGTCAGCAAGGTTTTTAGCCCATATAGAAGCAAATAGATACATATTGGGTTAACTTCTGTTCTCACTTACCCCAGTGAGAATTGGGTGTAACTCCACTGAAATCAGTGAAGCTTCACCAGTGTGAACCTGGAGTAGCACAACACTGTAGCGAATCAGGCCCACAGAATTCAAAGTGGGATTTGTTAATCTTCTTAGCGGTGTATGCATGTGGTTTCATATGAGATGTTTAGACACAATAACTACAAATGTTAAGCCTTAACCTCAATCTGTTTATAGCTATTCATCTAGGACCCAATCAAGCTGTGGAAAGAGTCATTTTTGATTTTAATGGGACTGGAATTGGGCACTTATTTAGTCCTTAAGTGAAAGATTGTTATTTACTGAGTGCTGGCAGTATGTGCAGGGCTGTAGAAACTGGGAGGAAATCATGATCCCTGCCCTGAAGTGCTTTCCACCTCAATACTGAAATGTCTTCAGGGATAGGCTCTTAATGCTGCATCTCAGTAATGTGGCTCTTCCCATCTGTTGGATTAGCAATACAAAATGCACATCGTTAAAAGAGCTGTTGTGGTTCAGATCCAGTCGAGTGCGTTCACCTGGTCAGTTTTGATTGGGGACCACCATCCTGTTCAGCGGTGTCATCATCTTTGGCTTAGCGACAGCAACAAAAGACTCTCCCAGTGTGCCATCAGTGCCTGAAGCATATGCTGCGGCATGTGATCTGCTGAGTATCTCGGTGATGACTTCGCCAGTCATTCAAGAAATATCTTGCCTTGTACTGATGGACACTTGTGTGGATTTGCTGGCAACCAGAGTTCAGCCCTGAGTACTGTGGGCACCTCTGGACACTGTAGTACCCTCTTGTGTTGTGCTATCAAGAGCCAAGGTGGCTATGACTTCCCCAATGCCATCTTCTTCAGACTCCCATCACCACTCCCCAGCACTGAGATGCACTGCATCTCCCTGGCAGGATGACTCGAGTTTGTTTTCTAAGTTGGAAGTGGGATCTTATGTGTCACAGCCACGTCATGTAAGCCATCACTTTCCTCTGAGGGGTTTTTATCCCTGGTATTCAGTGGCGTCTCCACATTGGTCAGCTAGCAGGGAGCCACAGTTGGGCTCCTGTGCCATATCAATGGCTGTACTGAAATCTGTGGGGGTTTCCTCTTGCCTCTAGATTCTCTCCACACCCTCCCCTCTCTACCTTCTCCAGTAGATGTTTCAAAAATGTGCAGCAAGAGCTGTGGGCAGCTGCTCCCAGTACCGAGCTCAGTGAATCCCCCTTTGCACCCTTTCTAGCTCAAGTGTTTTTACTGGACATTTGTAGAGCTGTGACTTGGTCTTCAGTACATATTTTTGCATCTCATTTATGACAGCTCTCAACAGTCTAGAGATGATGCCACATTTGGAGGTACAGTCCTTCAATCATTATTTAGGTAGACTCTAATCCCACCTAGTGAGTCACCTGAAGTAGAATGGGCATGTGCAATCACCTGAAGAAAAATGGTTACTAACCTGTTCTGCAACTGTCATTCTTCGAGATATGTTGCACATGTCCATTCCATGAGCTATCCTCCCTACCAGACGGATTCTAATATAGAGGGGAAGAAGGAATTGAGGGGGGCCTGGGCTGGCTCTGCCCTTTATTTCATGGCCAATTGTGCAGCACCATGAGGCAGTAGAGGGTGCATGCACCACCCTGCCAGGTAATGCTAAGGGAAACATTTCTGCTTCTAGTGCACTGGGCATGTACATATCTGAAGTGGAATGGACATGTGCAGCACATCTCGAAGAACAAAAGTTACAGAACAGGTTAGTAACTGTTTTAGCCAGCTAAAAACTTATGTGTGAATCTTTCTTCACAGCAATTTCTCAGCAGATGGCACTGTCTGGCTGAGGAATTTTAAAGGATGGTATTTTTTCCTAATGTTTTCTGTTTATTACAGCTAGCAACAAAATTAACTAGAATTGGCTGGGAGGTGCAGGAGGGAATTGTAAGCAATTCAGAAACTATTTCCTGGCCTTTTATATACCAGTTTAAACATTTTTTACTTTCTCCTTTGACCAGTGAGCAAAGAATCCATGAATCATTCTTTGTATAAACCTGTATCCCAGGGCAGTGTTTGTGTTGTTAATTATACTCTTGCCTAATTAGAGTAGGTGGCTGAATTAGGCATCTTCTCTTATGGATGGCTATAACACAGACCATTTCCTCTTCTGAAAGTGGTAGATGTGTAATTATGTAGCGTTTCTTCAGGGTATGGAATGTTTTCTCATCACAGAGCTGGAAAGTAATTCCATGCAACTTTCTACGTGGGTAGTGATTGTGTATAAATGATCTTTCTCTCATTTGACAAACTATTTCTCCCCGCTTTAGTTTCCAAAAGCATGAAATCAGGTAGTCCATAGAACAGCACCCCTGAGAAATAGCTATTATATCTGAGTTGAATTTTTAAACCAGCTAAAGCTCTATAGGCCCTAACATCCAGTGGGTCCCCATACCCACTCCTTTAACTGCCTTCAATGATATGCTCTGCCTAGAGACTGAGATACCTTGCTTCTGTGACCCAACCAACCTCCCAAATGCCACGTAATTTTCTCCAGTTGGTCATCTATAACCCTTCCCATCTGGAGAAGGAGAACAGCAGATTTGCCCCCATCAGCCTTCTACTACTGCTCAGCAGATTCACCACAGTTTAGAACCAGTGATGCTGAGCCACTCTCCACCCACCTGGGAGCAAACAGATGAGTAACAGCACTCAATCCCATGAGCCTGGACCCAAGGTCCAAGTACCCCATCTATGGATCTATGCATCTCTTACTTCCCCTGTTCAGGTACGTGCTCTGATTCAGAATCTAACCCTAGGAGAATTAGCTAACACATTACTAGACCCATGATAGCTTCTTCTGAAAAATCATGGACAGCTAGGATTGCTCTGAAAAGCTAGAGAAAAGTTTTCAAATAAGGAAAGAAGAACGATCCTGGCAATTAGCATCCCTTCCATTGAACTTCTATTGCTAATAAAATAATGAAACAGTACTGCAAGAAAGAGAAAAGCGGGTAATGGTACCATGAACAATCAGCAGCCAAATGCATTTTCTTGATTGCTTTTTGCTAGAATGATAAAGGTCTGCCACCCACAGCACCCACTGAAGTCAAATATGTCTCAGGATGTAAGTGGATGAAGGGAACACAGTCACTGTAATGGATTTGGATTTTAGGGAAGCATATTGTGCTGTCTCTCAGGAAATCTTACTCAAAAAGTTAATTCAAAATGTCTTAATGGGACCACTGGCATGTGGATTGAAAACTGGCTGGAAGTAATAAAACGGTAATATTTTGAGGGGGTTGGCTAATGGGGTACCATTAGAGTCAATCTTGTTTAATGCCCTCATTAATGGTCTGGGAGAGTGAGTAGGCAGCATGTTAATGGAATTCTCAGTGACTATTAAATTGGAAGGAAATGTGAACACCAGGCAGGAGAAAGAACTAACACAAAAGGACAAGGAGTTGTTAGCAGGCTGGGTGGGCAGAAAATAAAATGAGATTCAATTTACAGAAAAGCAAGCTAACTGATCTGGGGGGAAATAACCTGAAACACATACTGATCTACTCAATGAGTAGGGGACACTTGGGAATCATTAATGCTGAGAGAGACCTAGATGAAACTGGACAGCAAATTAGATACAACTTTGCAGTATATACAAAATAATTAGACCACTGAGCACAGAGGTTCTGGTTTCTGGTGTTACCATAATTGGGATGTTGGGTTCAGTTCTGGGCACCATGTTACTAAAAATAGATTTTCAAATTGAGGGGGTTTGGAGGAAAGAAACTAAAATGAGCAGGAGATTGCAGGAATTGATCTATGAGGAAAATTTAAAAGAGCTATACTGGCTAAGGGATGACTAAAGGGATACGTAAGAATGGCTACAAATAGCTGAAAATTGCAAGACCTTTGAACCTACCCTCTTCCTCTTCGTCTTTCTTGTTTATTTAGACTGTGAACACCTCAGGGAAGTGTATACTGCCTTTTGCTGTGTGTCTGTACAGTGTCCGGGCCCAACTGAAATTTGGGCTTTTAGGTGCTGCTGTAATACCAATAATTCATCACCATCACCATCACCATCACCATCACCATCACCACCACCATCACCATCACCATCACCACCACCACCACCATCACCATCACCACCACCACCACCACCACCATCACCACCACCACCACCACCATCATCACCACCACCACCACCATCACCATCACCACCACCACCACCATCACCATCACCATCACCACCACCACCACCATCACCATCACCACCACCACCACCACCACCATCACCACCACCACCACCACCATCACCACCACCACCACCATCACCATCACCACCACCACCACCACCACCACCACCATCACCATCACCACCACCACCACCACCACCACCACCACCACCACCACCACCATCACCACCACCATCACCATCACCACCACCACCACCACCACCATCACCACCACCACCACCATCACCACCACCACCACCACCACCACCACCATCACCATCACCACCATCACCATCACCATCACCATCACCACCACCATCACCATCACCACCACCACCACCATCACCATCACCATCACCATCACCATCACCATCACCACCACCACCACCATCACCACCACCATCACCATCACCACCACCACCACCATCACCATCACCACCACCACCATCACCATCACCATCACCATCACCACCACCATCACCATCACCATCACCATCACCACCACCACCATCACCATCACCACCACCATCACCATCACCACCACCACCACCATCACCATCACCATCACCATCACCACCATCACCATCACCACCACCATCACCATCACCATCACCACCACCATCACCACCACCACCACCATCACCATCACCATCACCACCACCATCACCATCACCATCACCACCACAAAAAAGTATCTACTTTCCTATTGGGGCATGTATTATTGACACTTCAATTCGTGAAGGAATTTTCCTCCAGGGCAGATTGGCAGAGGCCCTGGGGGGTTTTCACCTTCCTCTGCAGCGTGGGGCACGGGTCACTTGCTGGAAGATTCTCTGCACCTTGAAGTCTTTAACCCATGATTTGAGGACTTCAATGGGTCAGACACTGGTTTGATACAGGAGTGGGTGGGTGAGATTCTGTGGCCTGCGTTGTGCAGGAGATCAGACTAGATGATCATAATGGTCCCTTCTGACCTTAAAGTCTTTGATTCTATGATTATAAAATTGTAACAGCCTACTACATTCATGGACTATTAATACACTGGTGGTGTATCTCCAAATTCTCTTTCCAGATCTCAGGAGCAGACACAGAAACAGCACTATGTGGTGAGTACAAAAGATGGGGCCCAGCTGTGGCCAGCCCTGCACCCTAGTACCCAGAGGCATGCAGTGGTGTCCTCTGTTCTCTAGGGGCATTAAGATTCATACAGTTCCATCTTTTCCCCTAAGCCATATGGTCTTAGTGAATCAAAACTCTGGGGAGGAGCCAACCCAGGCAGTGAGAGAGATTTTCACCAGCAGAGCAGACACAGAAGCAGCCTCGGTAGGGACTCTTGGATACTGATATCATAAGGCTGTTTCCTATAGTTTTCCCTCTGGACATTCTCTCCCCTGCTCTGATTGGCTGTGTGCTCAACTCCACCTGCCTCTTCTCATGCAATCTCTTCACCTCAGGCTCACTTTAGCTGATCTCCATTCCCCCACCTTCCTTCCTTCCCTCTTTTCCTTCCCTTGTCCTCCGAGCCCTCCTCCTCTTTCTGTCCCCCATTCCCTTCTTTTGTTGTCTCTCCACTTAGCAATCATCTCCCAACAAAACCCCACCCTAAAAAGTTAACAAACAAATATCGCCGCTCTAGTGTGACAATTGCAAACTATCACTGTTCTCTTCAATTGTACGTTCTGTGCCTTTCCCCAATCCTGTGTGTGTCTTGATAAACAGTAAACTCTTTGAAGTAGGGTCTGGCCATCACTCTAGTCCAGTGACGCCTTGTTTTCTGTTGCCTCTTAGGCACTATTGTAATAAACATAACTAAATAAAACAAAACGAGTTTGTTGTTTTTTGTGAGCAACAAAAACGAGAGGTATTGCAAGAATGCAACTGTGAGAAGGATAATGGCTCTCCCAGCCAAAAATGATAGTACAATGCATTACATTTTGATAGTTTCTGTTGTCAAAACCTAAACCAAAGCAACCAACATAAATCAAAACAAAAAACACTCCCCTCCCCCTCGCCCAAGTCCTTTGGAGAGACGTATCTTTTTTTCATACTGATTAAGGTTATTTTAGTGTTCCAAGATGAAATAATGTGGCGAATTCACAAGGCACGAATAAAAATGGTTGTTGGTACATTTTGGCAACCAGGACCCATCTGCTGGTATCTGAATGACTAGAGATCTGAATAGGTTTGCTCATTACTAAAAAAACGTGAGGGCTTGCTTCTCCACGGTCTTGTCATTTGCTCTGTGCAGAGAGGGCTCTGTCATTTGCTCTGATGGGGCAAGTGAAGGAAAAATTCTGACACGACAACATTTGCATCCATGTTGCACAGGGGTAAGGACTACACAGTGTGCAGGGCAGTGGAGAATTGGGACCCTAGGATATTTTTCAAATTACTTTGCCCATAATAGTAAAGTGCACAGGTTGTGCCTTAAATTCGATATGAGGAAAAAATAATTAAATTAAGGGCTAGATTCTCTGTTCTTGTAAACAAGCGTAGCGCCAATGAAATCAGTGGAGCTGTGTCAGTTTACGCCAATGGGGGAGCTATGATAATTTACATCCGCTGAGAATCTGGTCCTACATCTCTTTGAATGCCCACAGTACACTTCAACACCGTAGTTAGTTTTGCTCTTCATACACAGTGTGTTTGTTAGTAAGGAAAACAACAGACCCTACCTGCATTCAGAAAAATGTTTGGAAGTGGTGGTTTATATGAAGCAATCACTGCTGTCAACAGACTATTTGCTGCTGGCATGTGCTTGGTTTTGTTGGCTAGTACCCTACTGCATTTCAGATGTGGATAAAGAGGGTCACCAAAGCTCAAAGAGACCATATAGGCTGAGAGATGTAAATGGGTTGGAAGTTTGTTATTTATGTTGCAGTAGCACATACAGTCCATAATCAGGCCTCAATGCCCCATTGTGTTAGGTGCTTCACAAATGAGTAGAACAAGGACAGTCCTGCTCCAGAAAACTCACAGACCAGAACAGACAACTTGCTATGTATGTTGAAGTACAGGCAGATTGAGGATTTAATGTTTTTTTTTGTCCCTCTGCCTCCCAGACAAGCACTCACTTGGCCAGGCTAAAATTTCCAGCATTTTCCCCCTTTGAAATACAGTGGCAGCTCATCAGCTAGTGAAGCAGTATCGCTCCAGGGAAGTCAAAGGAGCCATGCTAATCTACACAGGCAGAGGATCTGATCCACAGCATTTACCATTTTTTAAAATGTGTCTTTTGTTGTTGTTTCCTACAGAGCAGGGACTGACACTGACTCTTTCACACTGCTTCTGCCTCTTGGGTGAGCCACTTTACTGTTATCTCTGCTCACTTCCCACGCCCTCTGAAAGCCCACTCACTTCTGTCCATCTGTCCACAGGCCTTCCCACGGATTTCCTGATCCCCTTTAGCTTGTACATTGGGCAGTCAGGCCTACCTATCTCTGGGCTGAGCCCTGGGAGACTCCATTTTGAATTTTCATGAGCTCAGGATCACAATGCTCACTGGATAGCATTGAACCCCAGAGTGCATGAATATTAAAAACAGACACATGAGGAACTCAGCACAGAGGAAGCGGCTCTGATTCTATTCACTTGGAAGATAACACATGCACTAGCACCCTCTGCTGTGTAAGCACTAACACAAAAGGACACTGCTGGTGCTGTGGAAATGTCCTCTGGGCAATGCATTACTCTAACCAGCAACATCTGGTCTATTCTAATCTTGGGCTTGCTTCAGCAGAAACTGTAAATCAGGCTCAATTGTTCCCATAGTTTTTCTGGTTAGAGAAACGGCCACTGGATGATAGGGAAGTACAAGACCACCAAAATAATTTTCACATGGGACCAAAACTTGAATCTGGGCCTTCCAGGTTCATACACATCCCCCTCCCATGACCGCCACAAAAAGGAGAGCTCTAAAGTGGGTCTGAGGTAGATTATTGTGAGAGGTCATTATTAATGTATCAGAACTAGCTCTCTGAACCCTAACCTTTTTTTTTTTAAATGAACAAATGAAGTTCCATCATCGGACGGTGGTGGACTTGCCACTTCTTGCTGCAGACCCACTGTAAGCCTTGCTGACAGGCTACACAGCCAGAACCTGGGTTCTTCAGATCTGAGCCACCACTGCCCCACATGAACTGCTTCTAATAGTGTGACGCGCTACATGGGTTTTGAAAAATTCTTAACTCCGCTTCCTAAAGATTTAGGTTTTAAACATAATGTGACAGACCCAGACCAGTGGGGTACTGGAGTCTGGTAGAGGGCAAATATACTGGTCACTGGATGAGTAGTTTTCTGTTCCCTGAGTGACCAGAGCAGGGGCTGCACTAGAGTAATCAGGAACCTGCTAGAACCAGTTAAGGCAGGCAGGCTAATTAGGACACCTGGAGCCAATTAAGAAGAAGCTGCTAGAATCAATTAAGGCAGGCTAATCAGGGCACCTGGGTTTTAAAAGGAGCTCACTTCAGGTTGTGGTGCAAATGTGAGGAGCTGGGAGCAAGAGGCGCAAGGAGCTGAGAGTGAAAGTGAAAGTGTGAGTATGCTGCTGGAGGACTGAGAAGCACAAGTGTTATCAGACACCAGGAGGAAGATCCTGTGGTGAGAATAAGGAAGGTGTTTGGAGGAGGCCATGGGGAAGTAACCCAGGGAGTTGTAGCTGTCATGCAGCTGTTACAGGAGGCACTATAGACAGCTGCAGTCCACAGGGCCCTGGGCTGGAACCTGGAGTAGAAGGTGTGCCTGGGTTCCCCCCAAACCTCCCAATTGACCTGGACTGTGGGTTCTTCCAGAGGGGAAGGTCTCTGGGCTGTTTCCTAACCCACATGGTGAATGTCTGAGGCAAGAAAATCCGCCAATAAGCACAGGACCCACCAAGATAGAGGAAGGACTTTGTCACACTGGTGTCAAGAGTGGGATCTCGGGGTGCACAGTGTGGCGGAAGAAGGAGGGTGATTTAAAAAACAACAACAACAACAAAACCCCCAAAAAACAAAAAAAAAAAGGGAGAGGGTTTATTTTTTTTCACAACAATGGATGACATAGTGCGGGCACTGATACAAGCTATGGCGGCCCAGCAGGAGGCTACCCGTGTCCAGGCAGCCACCCAACAGGAGGCAGTGCGGCCGCAGCAAGAGACTAATCGCCTGCTGATGGACCAGGCTGCTCAAGACTGAGCTATGTTGCGGGAACTGGTAAGCCAGGTAAAGTCCCTTACAGAGCTGAATCGTGGCCATGATGGGACGCGGCTCATACGGGCCAGCCATTGGTTGCGGAAAATGACACGGGAGGATGATGTAGAGGCATGCCTTCTGGCCTTTGAGAGGACAGCCCTACAGGAGGCCTGACCTTGAGATCAGTGGTCTGGCATCCTTGCCCCATTCCTGTGTGGGGAGGCCCAGAAGGCCTACCATGATCTGCCTGAAGAGGCTGCGGCAGACTACACCCAGCTGAAAGCAGAGATCCTGGCCAGATCTGGAGTAACGACAGCAGTGCGGGCCCAGCAGTATCACAGTTAGAGGTACCAGGAAGACAAAACCCCACGGTCCCAATTGTATGACCTCATCCATCTCGCACGAAAGTGGTTGCAAACAGAGTTCCGGAGTCCGGAAGAGATACTAGCGGTTCTGGTCATCGACCGATACATGAGGGGACTACCACCAGACCTTCGTGCCTGGGTAAGCCAGAACGAACCCTCCACCTATGATGAGGTTGTCACCCTGGTAGAGAGGCAAAGGACAGCGAGGGAGCTGACCCGACCAGTTAAGGAAGAGGCACACCGGGTTAAACTAGCAGCACCAAGCCCTAAAGTTTGGGTGACTGGGCCACCAGGAGGGCCCAGGTGGAAAAAAGAGAGGGTGAAGGCCCATCAGAGGCCACAAAGAGTGGGAGCACTGAGGGAGAAGAGGATCGTGATGTTAGACTGCCCAAACCAAGAGACCGGGGAACGCCTAGGGCTCCATACAGATGTTATGCCTGCGGGGAGTGGGGACACATAGCTGCACAGTGTCCCAATGCTGAGGAGCCTATGCAGTGTAACCTGGGGAACTGGGCAGCTGAAAAGGAGGCCACGCAGGAGGGAGAGGCACCTGAGTCTGACCCCCACCCTAATGCTTCTGAACCAGTAGAGGCAACAGAGACTGGGCCCCTAGATCTTGAGCAGATTAGCCCCGGGAGAGGAAATTTTGGACGGGACCAGGCAGAAGACCCAAGGTATGACAACATTAGGAAGGAGGTGACTGAAATAGATGGGGTCCCCGTGGAAGGAAAAACCCAGGGACCAGGACCCTACTTCATAATGAAGAAGGATCTCTTATACCAGGTTGCACCAGTACAGGGGCAGAAGGTACAGCAGATCCTAGTACCTCAAAAACACCAGAACGCTGTATTAAGTCTTGCTCATAGTCATCTTTCTGGGGGGCATTTGTGGGTAGAGAAGACCCTGGCACGAGTCCCACGACGGTTCTTCTGGCCCGGAGTACATGAAGATGTGTGGAGGTACTGTGCATCCTGCCCGGAGTGTCAGCTGCACAGTCCCCATCCCCACTTGAGGGCATCTTTAGTACCCCTTCCCATCATAGAGGTCCCCTTCGAGCGAATAGCCATGGACCTAGTGGGACCCCTGGAGAAGACGGCTCGGGGCCACCAATATATACTTGTTGTTTTGGACTATGCTACTCGCTACCCAGAAGCCGTCCCCCTGTGGAACACGGCCTCTAAAACTATAGCCAAATAGCTGGTGGGGATCTTTGCCCGAATGGGGCTACCGAAGGAGATACTAACCGACAAGGAACCCCATTTATGTCGAAGCTAATGAAGGACCTCTGTACGCTGCTTCATATACATACCCTGAGAATTTCGGTCTACCATCCGCAGACTGATGGGTTGGTAGAAAGGTTTAACCGAACCCTCAAGGCTATGATAAGGAAGGTGGTAAGTTGGGACGGGAAGGATTGGGACACCCTACTACCCTACCTTATGTTCGCTATCCGGGAGGTACCTCAGGCCTCAAGTGGGTTTTCCCCCTTCGAGTTATTATACGGGCGTCACCCCCGTGGCATACTAGATATCGCCAAAGAGATCTGGGAAGAGGAACCCAATGAGGGGAGAAATATAATAGAGCATGTAATGCAGATGCGAGACCGGATAGCCCGGGTTACCTCTATTGTACGGGAACATTTGGAGAAGGCACAGGAGGCCCAGCGAACTCATTACAATCTCCAGACAAAAGTGCGACAGTTCCAACCAGGGGATCGGGTTATGGTGTTGGTTCCCACGGCAGAAAGCAAGCTTCTGGCCCAATGGCAGGGGCCCTATGAGGTGGTTGAACCCGTGGGGGAAGTAACCTACAAGGTGTGGCAGCCAGGACGCAGAAAACAAGAACAGATTTATCACGTTAATCTTCTGAAACCCTGGCATGCACAAGAGGCATGCACAACGGTCCAAAAAGACCTAACCCAGGAAAACAAGCCTTCCAAACAGGTGAGAGTGTCTCCTGATTTAACACCAGACCAGAAGAATGAGGTGTCTGAGATGATCTTCCGGAACCAAGATGTGTTCTTGACAAAACTGGGTCGAACAACTGAGACATATCATCACATTGTCACGAACCCTGGGGCCAGAGTAACAATGAGGCCCTATCGGGTGCCAGCGGCAAAAAGGGAGAAAATAAAAGCAGAAGTAAAAAAATGCTGGAGTTGGGGATCATCGAAGAATCCCACAGTCAGTGGTCCAGCCCAATCGTGCTGGTGCCCAAACCTGATGGCACCACAAGATTTTGCAACGACTTCCAGCGACTGAACGAAGTATCCCAGTTTGACGCGTACCCCATACCTCGCATAGATGAGCTAGTGGACCATCTGGGTAATGCCCGGTACTTGACTACCCTAGACTTGACAAAGGGGTACTGGCAGATTCCCCTTGCGGAAGACACAAAGGAAAAGACTGCGTTCTCTACACCAGAGGGTCTTTTTCAATATATTGTCCTCCCTTTTGGACTACATGGGGCCCCAGCTACCTTCCAGCACGTCATGGACAAGCTATTATGCCCGCATAACAGTTCTGCTGCTGCCTACTTGGACGATGTGGTCATTCATACCCCAGACTGGGAAACCCACCTGGAGAAGGTGGAGGCAGTCCTCGATACCTTCAGGTGAGCTGACCTTACAGCAAACCCTGCCAAGTGCACTGTAGGGTTTATGGAAGCCAAATATCTTGGCTACATTGTGGGAAAAGGTCTGGTAAAACACCAATGAACAAGTTAGAGGCCATCCAAAATTGGCCCCGACCAAGTCGCAAGAAACAAGTCCGGGCATTCCTAGGTGTGGTGGGGTATTACCGACGATTTATCCCCCACTTTGCCACAAGGGCAAGCCCCCTGAGAGACCTAGTGAAAGCCCGTGGACCTGATCTGGTGAGATGGTCTGATGCAGCAGAGGAAGCATTCACAGACCTACGGACTGCCCTCTGCAGTAACCCCGTACTGATAGCCCCTGATTTCACCAAGGAGTTTATCCTGCAGACGGATGCATTGGAAGTAGGATTGGGGGCCGTTCTATCACAGATGGTCGGGGAGGAGGAACACCCAATTCTATACCTCAGTCGGAAACTCCTTCCAAGTGGTGGAGAGAGAATGCCTCGCTGTAAAATGGGCCATGGAAAGATTGCGCTACTACCTGCTCGGGCGCAGATTTGTCCTCGCGACCGACCATGCCCCTCTTCAATGGATGCAGCGGAACAAGGAGAAGAACACAAGGGTGACCAGATGGTTCTTATCCCTCCAACCTTTCCAGTTCCGTGTGCAACACAGAGCAGGGAGCCGGCATGGCAACGCCGATGGCTTGTCACGTGTGCACTGTCTGGTGTCCCAAGCTGCCCAACCCCTTGACGTTGAGCAGGGGGGAGGGATATGTGACAGACCCAGACCAGTGGGGTACTGGAGTCTGGTAGAGGGCAAATATACTGGTCACTGGATGAGTAGTTTTCTGTTCACTGAGTGACCAGAGCAGGGGCTGCACTAGAGTAATCAGGAACCTGCTAGAACCAGTTAAGGCAGGCAGGCTAATTAGGACACCTGGAGTCAATTAAGAAGAAGCCAGGAGGAAGGTCCTGTGGTGAGAATAAGGAAGGTGTTTGGAGGAGGCCATGGGGAAGTAGCCCAGGGAGTTGTAGGTGTCATGCAGCTGTTACAGGAGGCACTATAGACTGTTGCAGTCCACAGGGCCCTGGGCTGGAACCCGGAGTAGAGGGTGTGCCTGGGTTCCCCCCAAACCTCCCAATTGATCTGGACTGTGGGTTCTTCCAGAGGGGAAGGTCTCTGGGCTGTTTCCCAACCTACATGGTGAATCTCTGAGGCAAGAAAATCCGCCAATAAGCACAGGACCCACCAAGATAGAGGAGGAACTTTGTCACAATAATGATAAAAAGGCAAGGTAACCCTCCCCCCACAAAGTACCACATCACTGAACTGACACTGTGCCCATAAAGCCCCAAAGTCCCACAAGCTTTTGTAGCACTTTGTTTTACTGAGATGATGTAAAGTCCTTCAAGCCCCACAGGTTTATTGCAGTTTATTGTATTTTCTCTGACTGTGCAAGCAGGAGGCAGCCCTGTAGCTCACCCAGTGTCGACTGCATTATTAGCTTTCTGGGCCACCCTGTATCGGGTAATAGCATTTGTTTACTTATAAACCGAGGTTACGCTGTAGCTTTCCTCAGCCGAGATCGGACCTGTTAATGGACTACAATGAAGAACCTATTACGTCTATATTGTAATACATCATTGCAATTGCTTTTTCTAATTCACCAATACAAAATTATAGTGTTTGCTTATGGTTCCACCTGGGAAACGCAGACAGGAATGAGGCTGCCCAGGGGATTGACATAATTAATCAATTAAGAGTTTTCTATTGTATCCAATATTTTAGTATCCAAGGGCCTGACCTTAACTGTATCACAGGTCAGTTAAATCTGAATAGTGCGGTTCATAGTATACTCCATGGTATTTTCTGCTCCCCTTCCCTCCTTGGGTAGGGGTGACTCTGCTTGGGGAATAATATATTATACTTTGTATTATCATCATTATATTTTGGAAATACTTTGCCAAAGGGAAGGATCTTGCAGGGAGCGCTGACAGTGGTCAAGTCTCTGTCTTTGGCTCTCATGTGTCCTATCAGCTGCATTGTCCCAGAGGAGCACAGCTGTTTTGGAGATTCATGGGTAGAAACACAGTCACTGATGATGAAATTCACCTCAGTGTACAAGACCTGTGCACCACATGAATCCCACTTACATTCTCAAAATTGATATTCTTCAAACTTGACTTGCTTTATAGGTCTCAAGGAGACTGTAATTTCAATTGGGTGACTCTCTCAAAGACAATGACATTCTATGAAGTCTCTGTTCAACTTGTTTGCCAATAATCCGGCATATATAGTCTGTATCACATATAGGAAAGGGGTTCTTAGTTTTCAGAATTTGTTTTAGTTAATGGACAATAACAATTAGTTGTTAATCCTTTGCCTTATGTATTTTTCCAAGACCTCCTCTAATTCTCTGACAGGTGTGAGATATCCTGTCTCAAGATGTGTTATTTGATACACAGGTAACTTAGGGGACCCTATTGTTATGGCTCAGGTTAGGAATAGTTCCCATGTACTTCATGGGAGTCACCTTAGTATGTCACAATGGGAATTTCATTTTGACCTGGTCCATAGAAAGTAAACTGCTTTAAAAAAATCACATAAATGATGGTCTTGTCTCATTCCAAGACACCTAGTTTTTTCTGCTGGTTTCATTCATCATTTCAGCTTTTGCCACATGGAAGCTGACACTCAAAGGGAAAACTCAATGGGTACAATCCATGTGACCCAAAACAGAAAGTCTCATGTAGCTCTACACCCATTTTTTTTCATCTCAGTAAAGATGACCAGGTTGAATGAAGCCTTTAGCTTTGTTTCACTAGGCATTTTATCAATTGTTCCACAAGATGGCAGCAAAGGAAAATTGTTGCCCAAGTCCGGGACAAAGGCACACAAGGACATGCAGCTTTCCAACTGTGATTAAGACACTGAAAATACCATTGTGATAGAACCATGAATGCTTGTGGGAAGCCACCTGGTGAGAGAGATTTATTTATTGTATGTGCTTTCCAAGCTTCCAAGTCTATGAAGAGCTAAATGAAAGTTACTTTGTATTACATTAAAGATATACCTACCATTCATGTGATACAGTGCAACAGCTAAGCTCTGACACCTGCGCTTTGAGGTCCTGATTTCAAGTGTTAATTTTTGTCCCCCCCCCCACAATACATTTAACCACAACAATAGCTTTCTAGTCCTCTATTTTTATTTGTATTGCAATAACACTTAAATGCACCAACTGAGATTTAGCCCCTTTGTGATAGGCACTGTATATGCACATACAATCACTGCCCTGAAGAATTCACAGTCAAAGTAAACAAGATAGGGAGAAGATGTGAGAGGAAATGGTGCTGCAGAGAGGTGAAGTAACTTGCCCAGGGACATACAACTTGTCAGTAACAGAGCTGGGACTAGAACCCAAAAAGCCTGATTACCAGGCTAGTGCCCTATCCACTAGACCATACTACCTCCCTGGTGGTTTACTATATCCAGCACAATGGGACCATGATCCCTGCCGGAGCTTCTGGGTGCTACCAGAATATAAATAAGGACCATATAGTGGCATATTTACTCACACTGAGTAGGACTTTATTTCATGTGAAGTTCCACTGAATTTAACGGGAGTGTTGGTGGAATGTGGCAGTACCCAATGTGAGTAAAGGTATTGTATTCTGATCCATAGTGAGGAGTCATGGTGAGTTGATGGCTTGACACAGGAAAGGAAAAGGAGCCGAGGAGCACTGGAAGGCTAAGGGGGACGTAAAGGAGGAAATGAAGATTTTTTTGCCTTTCTCTATTTATGTCTCTCTCTCGCTATAGGTCAGCCAACTGATGAAAGAAAGGTTAGATATTTCCCTATGTAGGAAAGGGAAGCCCTAACAAATTCTAAATAGATGCAGAATGTTATTATTTCCCTAGTGATAGATATGTCCCCCAGAGACTAGTAGAATGGACTCCTCTGTAGATCACTGTCAGGTAGATGTGATCAGTAAGAATCATTACAAACCCTCATGCCTCAACTCCCATTGTGGCCATCAGCCCTGAGTCCTGGTTGCTCTTGGCTAACCACTATGTAATTGCATAAAAGCTTTCTTGGTACATCCTCATGATACCAGCACACCCCTCCCTCCCATTTAGTCTTGCAGAAATCTAGTTGTCTGCCACATTAATGCCTACCAACGTGGTCTGCTGGAATAAAAGGAGTGACTCTGACTCTAAATGGCTGCAAATAATTTATTTAGGAGCCTCAAGACAACACTGACAAAGATCAATCCCATTTTGTAGAGATGAACACATTTTGTAAGATCAAAAGAAAAACACCTAATAAGTAAAGGCATAAGGCCAGGTTCAAATATGCAAAAAATCCTCTTATTGTTAAACTGGGTGTTTAAATAGTAACAGTACTCTATTCTGTACTACAGAGCTTTGATATGTACTGTTTGGATGGTGGAGTAGGAGTGTTTTTTAAGCAAACGACCACAAAGTGCCACTCTCCATTATTCTAAGCTTGTAGAATAATGAAAGAATCAATCAAGCAAATCTTGATAACAGTGACAGAAAATAGATCAAAATCCTCGTGAGTCTCCTGAGATTCTAAAAGGATTAGGATCCTCAGGCAGGAAGTCTTTTCTTTAAGGGTTTCTTTAAGAAACAGGTTAAGCAAAAACATATAGTCAATTCAACAAGCTGGGCGGTAAAACTACATGTCCAAGAGGTCTTGGCTTCCAAGTCTCTTCTAAAAGTCACTTGTGAGTGTTCTACCTAATGCCAGCATGGGTCTATTAGGTAGGAGTGTAGGGGAGGCGACATTGTCTAGTGGGTTGGACACTAGACTGGGAATCAGGAATCCTTACGTCTTCCCCTGGCTCTTCCACAGTCTTGCCCAAGATCACACAGCAGATCGCTTTAACTCAGTGTGCTTCTGTTTCCTTTCCCTCTGTGTCTGTCTTGTCTATTTAGTTTGTAAGCTCTTCACGGACTGTCTTACTACAGATATATTTTTCAAAAGTGCCTAAGTGACTAGGGCACCCATTGTGCTAGGTTCTGTACATACACATAGTAGAACCTTTTCAGAATCACCTACGTGACTTAGGAGCCTACCACCCAATATGTATGTACAGTGCCTAGTACGCTGGGGCCCCAAATTCATTTGGTGTCTCTAGGCACTACGGTAAAAAAATTAGTAGTAAATAACTATAACAACATGCAACCTCCGATCCAGTGGAGTATAACAGAGTTGCATATATGGGAGGAAAGCAGATTAATAGAACTTTACAGGGCAACTACTGTCAAGCAGATTAGGTCCTGAATTTAGGTTGTGAAAGGAAGAGTTTTATGACACGTAATGTAGAGGAAAATGTTTTCCTGATTTCCTAATATTGTAATTTCAGTGAAAATCGTTTTTAATATAAACTCTCTTCGGCAGTGCTGGAAACCAACGAAATCCACAAGGTGAAACTGTCTAGCTAAGTTTTATTTCCCACACTGAATGAGCATTCCAAATTATAGAAGCTTTTCGTGGTAAAATAATTTACAATGTAACACCATGTGTGTGTAAGCTTACACACTGCCTCAGAGTATTGCGGTGAAGATTGGTCCAGAGTTGTGAGAGTGCAGGCCTGATGTACAAGACGAAAACACACCTATCAGATAATTACAGTCCAATGAGTTTTAGTTCCTAATGAACCCAAAACCCCAAAGTGATACTCAGACAACCCCTCCCCCTGTATTGTTATATATTATTGTTCTTCATTATTTGTTATGTGTTGGCACCATGACTTGCTGCTATCAAGAACACAGATACCAACATGATCCTTGTCTCAGGCAGCTTGGAGTCTACAACCACAAACTGCAGACAAGACATACTGGTGATTCAGATGAAGAAGTTACTTTAGATGATTCTTTCTTCCTCTCCCCTCCCACCACTGACTTCCCTCACTCTCATTTTCCTCCCATTTCAATGTGATTTTATTTTTATTGTGATTTCACATCAAAACCACAAATTACCCAAGGTTTAGGTTTGAAACCATAAATTGTCCAAGGATAGTGTGATGGGAAGTCCACTCCACACAAGACTGAAAGGGATTCAGGTAGGCCAATTAACTGCCCAGGCTGCACCTGGAAGAGGAGCCAGGGAGCAGGGAATTGATTAGACTTGGAGCTAAGGTGGACAGGAGGGGGCCTGTATAAAGCTCAGGAGCTGAGAGCAGAAAGAGGCTGCAGGGAAGTAGTCTGCAGTCACTCCCTGAGAAGAGGGAGCTTGGCCTGGCAAACCCAGCGGGAGTCGGGGCGGGGGAGGGGGGGAGTCAGAAGGTAGAGCTATGAAGTTGAAAGGATTTCAGGGGAAGACCAACACAGACTGGGACCAAGCAAGTCACTGTTGCTAGAAATAGCATCCCTGGACTAGAATCTGGAATAGAAGGTGGGCCCCGGCTCCCCAACCAGCCACTGGAGGAGTGGCATGGTCAAAGCAGTGAAGGGAAGATGGCCATTTTGTATAGCAGTACTTTGATATTCCTGGGAGGAGAAACATGCATAGTGACCTGGCCAGAGGGCCAAATCACAAAGAAGCAACACCCTAAGTTGCAGAGGGTGCAAGAGGACGACAGGAAAGACACCACCAGAGGAGGGCGCAACGCCTGGTCAAAGCTAATCCCCAGGAGGAGGCACCACTAGTGGTGAGAGGAGTCCATGATAGATAACTTTAAACTGGGCCCCAATTTCACTAGAAAGGTTCATAGAATTTATGTAACCTTCTGGTAAACCTAAGCAGAACTATGGGCTTGCAACAAATCCTAAAGGCAGATGAGTTCTTTGGGGTTTTAGGTTGCATTGTAATCATTTTACACAGCCATTAATGCCACAGGGTTATTTTTGGACATCATCAGCCATGCTTGTTCATGAGAGAGAGAGAGTGCTAGGCTTGAAAGAACGGTGTTTGATGCTTATTGGTAAGATGTTTGTGCTACTCAAGAGCTACTTAAAAATGATGCATATACAGCACTGAAACTGCCGACCTGTGTGCACATTAGCAGCCTGTACTGATAAAAGGAAGACAAGTGCTACTTAAAAGTGTCACAGAAAGGCGAGAAATAGGGAAAGCCATTGGAAGCGACACTCTCGCTGTTCACTGAACAAATGAATCTCACAGCAAACACTGAGAGCATTACTAATGCTAGCAGTTTTCCTCTGAGAAGTATTAGGATGGATTTCTAAATGAATCTGAATGTCACAGTCAGCGGATGTGGCCATGTTTTAATGGCATTTTTTTAGTGCATGCCTGCATATTCCTTGACTTGTTTCAAGGAGCATGAGCATGTATTATTATCAGGGCTGTCAAGTGATTATAAAATATATCATGATTAATCGCGCAGTTAAACAAGAATAGAATCCCATTGATTTAAATATTTTTGGATGTTTTCTACATTTTCAAATATATTGATTTCAATTTCAACACATGCAAAGTGTACAGTTCTCACTTTATTTTTGATTACAAACATTTGCACTATAAAAAAACAAAAGAAATAGTATTTTTCAATTCACCTAATTCAAGTACTGTAGTGCAATGTCTTTATCATGAAAGTTGAACTTACAAATGTAGAATTATGTACAAAAATAACTGCATTCAAAAATAAAATAAAGTAAAACTTTGGTGCCTACTCAGTCCTACTTCTTGTTCAGCCAATCACTCAGACAAACAAGTTTGTTTACATTTGCAAGAGATAATGCTGTCCTCTTCTTGTTTATGTCACCTGAAAATGAGAATAGGCATTCGCATAGCATTTTGTAACCGACGTTGCAAGATTTTTATGTGTCAAATGTGCTAAAGTTTTATATGTCCCTTCATGCTTCAACCACCATTCCAGAGGACGTGTCCATGCTGATGACAGGTTCTGCTCAATAACGATCCAAAGCAATGTGGACCAACGCATGTTTGTTTTCATTATCTGAGTCAGATGCCACCAGCATAAGGCTGATTTTCTTTTTTGGTGGTTCAGGTTCTGTAGTTTCCGCATCGGAGTGTTGCTCTTTTAAGACTTCTGAAAGCATGCTCCATACCTCGTCCCTCTCAGATTTTGGACGCCACTTCAGATTCTTAAACCTTGGGTTGAGTACTGTATCTATCTTTAGAAATTTCACATTGGTACCTTCTTTGCGTTTTGTCAACTCTGCAGTGAAAATGTTCTTATATCGAACAACATGTGCTGGGTCATCATCTGAGACTGTTATAACATGAAATATATGGCAGCATACAGGTAAAACAGAGCAGGAGACATACAATTCTCCCCCAAGAAGTTCAGTCACAAATTTAATTAATGCATTATTTTTTTAATGAGAATCATCAGCATGGAAGCATAGTGGCCAAAGCGTGAAGGAGCATATGAATGTTTAGCATAACTGGCACGTAAATACCTTACAATGTTGACTACAAAATTGCTATGCGAACGTCTGTTCTCATTTTCAGGTGACATTGTAAATAAGAAGCGGGCAGCATTATTTCCTGTAAATGTAAACAAACTTGTTTGTCTTAACAATTGGCTGAACAAGAAGTGGGACTGAGTGGACTTGTAGGCTCTAAAGTTTTACATTGCTTTGTTTTTGAGTGCAGTGAGGCAACCAAAAAAAAATCTACATTTATAAGTTGCACTTACAAGAACTGTAGTGCAACCTCTTTATCATGAATGAGATGAATTGAAAAATACTATTTCTTTTATCATTTTTACAGTGCAAATATTTGTATTCAAAACTAATAATATAAAGTGAGCACAGTACATTTTGTATTCTGTGTTGTAATTGCAATCAATATATCTGAAAATGTAGAAAAACATCTAAAAATATTTAATAAATTTAAATTGGTATTCTATTGTTTAACAGTGTGATTAAAACTACGATTAATTGCAATTATTTTTTTTAATCGCGATGTTTTGAATTAATCATGTGAGTTAACTGCTATTAATTGACAGCCCTAATTATTATGCAATTAATGGCCCTCATTTTTCCTTCTCCAAGCATTCTAAATCTTTTCTCGCATTTAGATTTTTTGAAGCACAGCTGAGACCTACATGTGTTTGAATTCATCTCTAACAGGAGGAACTCTCTGCACCAGTTGTTTAGATCCAGGCCTCCATGTGTGTAAGCACAAGCTTGATGTATGAGTACGCATATAGTCTACTATGGCTTTTCTTCAGAGCCTCTCAACATAGTATCGAGCACTTTTGGGGTCTAATCCAATAGCCATTAAGTTGAGTGGCTGTTGATTATGCCCTTTGTATACATTTGTATACACAGGTACTGGATTTTAACACGTTTGCACACCTGTGATAGAGATGTCACAGGCTAAATCAATTTCATTAAACTCTGGCTCCACTCCAAAGGCACTCAGATATTATGCAGATGGATGCAATAGAAAAGCCCATGAAAGGTAATTTTGATGACCCTATTGCAGTTTGTGGAGACCAGCAGCTTTAACAGCCTCCCTGATGGCCTATGGACATCATATAATTCAAATTTTCACATTCCAGGGTGCTTGGATTTAGCTGGCAAACAAGGGTCCAGCATAAAGGTGGCCAGATATAGTCATCTTAGTGGCATTTTTAAAGTCAGAAAGAATCAGGAATGTGAAGGAAAGCTTCTTGCAAAGGTTTCACAGTGAGCAAGAGTTACTGGGTTCATGGAAATGTAAGCAGCCATGTTGGAAGCTTGAATTGGGAGGAATGGGAGAAAGCCTCACTTGAATTGGTGGAGACAGGCAGTAGAAGTCTGACCTGGGTCAGCTCTTATATTCAGACAATTGAAACAGGTCAGTCTGAGCATAAAGCTGAATGGAGAGGGACTGCAGTCCTCAGTGACAGTATGGGACACCTTTTCATGAATGATGGTGAGAAGTGGGATGCTAACAGCATTAGACACTGGTGTGATTAAAAATAGTATCTGCAATTCCACTAGCCGGGATAGAAGTTTCAAGAACTGTTATTCCCTCCTGTTTCTGATTGTAGATTGAAAAGTAGCTGAGGCCAGGAATGAGTTTGATTTCATGATACAGTATTGAATGATTATTTATTTCTACTATTCAGCAATGGGACTCAGTATTGCCAGGACAAGCTAAAGGCAATCTGGGGCCCTAAACACACTCTATATGGAGCCTGTCCTTGGTCACACCGCCAGACTATAGCCACACCTCCATGTACTGGGTCCCTACATCTTCTTGAGGTGGCAATGCCAGAGGCCACCTACACAAAAGTATTGTACTGGAGTACTCACTTTGAGCAGGCACCAGGGTTCCTTGTTTATAGGTAGCTTGGGGTGTGTCTATAGGTGAGAAGATTCAGACGCCCTCCACCCCTTGTGTGTGTGGGTCCCTTCTGACACCATCACATCAGAACTGAGATTGGCCCGTGACAGTGAACCCCCTCCTTTATTCCCTCATATAGACCCCTGGTAGGTGGCACAGGGTAATGTGTTTCAAGGTTACTAATCCAATAAGATGAATGGAGCCATTCACATCTCCCCGAGCTATTGTTTCAGACTGCAGACTCCAGCAGACATTGTGATGACACTTGTTTCATATTTTGAATGTTTTCTTCAGAACTGCTGCTATCAGAATCTGACCCTGGGTTTTGTAGATAAAATAACCCAGTCAGTCAGACTTAGAATCCCACTAGTCCCACCTCACCCCAAATCCTTCCTCCTCTTCTGCAAAGTAGAAAGATGGAAGCAGGGCAAGTCATAAATAAAAATGCATAGACAAGAAGGACTCATCGTGAGTTCTAAGGCTTGGTCTACACTACCCCCCCTAATTCGAACTAAGGTACGCAACTTCAGCTACGTGAATAACGTAGCTGAAGTCGAAGTACCTTAGTTCGAACTTACCTTGGTCCACACGCGGCAGGCAGGCTCCCCCGTCGACTCCGCGGTACTCCTCTCGCCGAGCTGGAGTACCGCAGTCGACGGCAAGCACTTCCGGGTTCGACTTATCGCGTCCAGACTAGACGCGATAAGTCGAACCCAGAACTTCGATTTCCAGCCGTCGAACTAGCTGGTAAGTGTAGCCAAGGCCTAAGAAAAGCCCCAGAAGAAGCCTGATACTAAGGGAGGAGAACCTTAGCTTTGGCCTGATCCAGCCTGAATCTTTAGCTGGCTGATGGGAAAAGTCACCTTGGCTGAGAGCAGTTGCTGAAGTTAGCCCAGGAGGTACCTCATTCCTAGTTCATTAAGAGTTTTTCTATGGGTAATAACACTCTATTGTGTATCTGTTGGCTTCCGATTTTGCCAATTAAGTTGGCCAAAAGTGGGGTGACACTGACACCCATGCAACCATATTAGGAATCTGGCAAAGAGCTATCCATTGCAGCCTTTTGGTCAGCTTGGAGGGAAACTAAAGGAGGACTCATTAGATTCAGTATAAAGGTTTTAATGTCTTAACCTGAAGGATCAGACAATGGGCACTGCAAGAGAGAAGTTAACAGATGAAGATCATGATAGATGGCAATTCCTAGCTTGCATCCTCTCCTGGCACTTCATGGAGCTTGGTGACATAAGAGAATGACATAAATTAATTAGTTTCAAAGGGGAGATTTCCCAAAGAGCCTGACAGATTTAGGAACACTGATCTGCTCCCTTCCACTTTTAAAAATTTCCCCCTAAAAGCTTAGTGCAAGAGTCTGATTTCAGGTGCCAAAGGAGCTTGGGAGCTGTAGTGAGACAAGGCCCATTATGGAATAGCCTGGTGAACTCAGAACATTTTTAATAGGCTTAAAGTTCTCTACAAGTATGTCACTTTTTTCCTGAGGCAAGAGAAGGAAGAGCAGTGTGATTTGGATGTGTGCTGAGCTGATATACAATTAATAATTCAAAGCAGCAGAAGCTTTTATTCTGCCTTGATGCTTCGCACTGTCACTTTCATCAATAAATACTCTAGCCTCTGTTGTTCGGCAGGAATGGCTAATCCAAGTGACATTCTATGCTTTATAAATATTATTTTTGTCTTGAGACAGATTTGGCTAACAGTGCAGTTCAGACTTTGCCGGGAGAGAAACAATAAGACAAATAATTCTCTAATTCCCCTAATTAGCCGCCGTGACAAGTACAGGAAACACATTTTTAATTATGGATTGCGGTTATGTAATGTTTTTCTTTTGGAAGGATCCTTTTGAGCATCTAAAAATAATCCCTCCCCTCCCCCCAACCCCAGGAGAAGATTTTCTCTCCACTCTTCTTTTACTGCTTTCGGTACTCTGCAGCAGCCATTTGTGGCCTTTGCGACACAGAGGATTGCATAAGCCATGGAAGACTTCATAGTTATTTATACCGCACCAGATGCACACACGCTTATTTGCAAATGATTGAGACATTTAATAGTAATGAGATATGGCACTTACCTATCACTTTTCATCCACTGAACTCAAAGCACTTTAATCATATGGGAATATATTAATACCCCCGTTTGGCCAAGGTCACATCTTGGGTCACTGTCAGAGAGCTGAGAGTAGAACTCAGATCTCTTGGTCTCGTGTCAAGAAAAGATGGATCTTGCTCTGAGGATCTTAAAATCTAATTAAAACAGATTACATGGAGAATTGTCACAATACACTATAGAGTGGGTGAAGGGAATGAGAAGCTGGGGGGTGCTGGAGGAAACGCAATTGGAAGAAACAATTTTAACTTCTCTTCTGATATTTAGTTGTTAAGGTCTTGATGTGTTCTTAAAATTAATCAGCCAGAACAGGGTGACAAGCTCCATGGGTGCTTTCCCTAGCAAGATGCACAGAGTGAGCACTGTTTGCTAGGGGGTCTGCACACATTACTTACATGGAAAATGTCCGCCATTTTAGCACTTAGTGATGTTGAACATTCCTTAGGCTGTATATTTTGCTTCTATAGGCAATGGTCGGTCAGCCCACAGGAGCCAACCATGGACTGTAGTGAAGAGATCAGGCTAGATTCATGGAGTTTAAGACCAGAAAGGACCACTATTTCATTTAGTCTGACCTCTGTATCACACAAGTTGTCATGGAGTGTGGGGGACTCAGGGCCCTGTACCCCTGGCTTCCTGCGATTCACCGTGACTCTCAGCCAGCCAGTAAAGCGGAAGGTTTATTGGATAACAGGAACACAGGCTACAGCAGAGCTTGTAGATACAACCAGGACCCCTCAATCAAGTCCTCTTGGGGAGTGCAGGGAGCTTAGACCCCAGCTTGGAGTTCCCTGCCTTGCACCTCCCAGCCCAAAACCTGAAGAACTCCCAAAACTCTCCAGCAGCTCTCTCTCCCCGCCCCCTGCTCCTCCTCTCCTTTGTTCCGTCTCTGGGGCAGAAGGTGTCACTTCTCCCATCCCCCTTCCTGGCTCAGGTAGCTCAATGTAACTCCCAGGCTCCATTCCCAGGTCAAATCCGCCCTGCTCCGTCACACAAGCACAGAATTTCCTCCAGTTATCCCTGCGTTGAATCCAATAATTTGTCTTTGACTGAAGCCTCTCTTCCAGAGAGGCATCCACAGTCTTGATTTGGAGACTTCAGAAGATGAAGAATCCATCACTTCCCTTGGTAATTTGTTCCAATGGTGAATCATCCTCACTGTGGAAAAAGTGGTATCTTATTTCTAATTTGAATTTGTCTGGCATTAGCTTCCAGCCATTCCTTCTTGTTATGCCTTTCTCTGCTAAAGTAAAGAGCTCTTTTGTATATGATATTTTCTTCCTGAGAAGGTATTTGGAAGGTAAATAATAAGACAGAAAATATCATAGTGCCTCTATATAAACCCACATCTTGAATACTGCATGCAGATGTGGCTGCCGCATCTCAAAAAAGCTATATTGGAATTGGAAAAGGTTCAGAAAAGGCAACAAAACTGATTAGGGGTATGGAGAGGCTGCCATATGAGGAGAGATTAATAAGACTGAGACTTTTCAGCTTGGAAAAGAGATGACTAAAGGGGGATGTGATAGAGTTCTATAAAATCATGACTGGTGTGGAGAAAGTAAATAAGGAAGTGTTATTTACTCCTTCTCATAATACAAGAACTAGGGGGTCACCAAATGAAATTAATAGGTAGCAGGTTTAAAACAAACAAAAGGAAGTTTTTTTTCACACAACGCATAGTCAACCTGTGGAACTCCTTGCCAGAGGATGTTGTGAAGGCCAGGACTATAACAGGTTCAAAAAAAGAACTTGATAAGTTCATGGAGGATAGGTCCATCAATGGCTATTAGCCAGGATGGACAGGGATGGTGTCCCTAGCCTCTGTTTGCCAGAAGCTGGGAATGGGCGACAGGGGATGGATCACTTGATGATTGCCTGTTCTGTTCATTCCCTCTGGGGTACCTGACATTGGCCACTGTCAGAAGACAGGATACTGGACTAGATGAACCTTTGGTCTGACCCAGTATCGCCGTTCTTATGTATTTATACACTGTAATGAATTAAACGAAATTCAATGAATCCCTTAATTTCCCATAAACCTTCCATCTGATTCAGTCAGGCTTGACATTGGCACTACGCACCAGCAGAACCTGTTTGAGAACCACACAGAAACTGAGCTGTCAGGCTGGTAGAGCACAGAAATGAGAGCTCCTAAGCAGTTATGTGACAATCTTAGACGATCCCTTTCCCTGTCGGAGTAGCTGACAGCCAGATGAGAGAAGCTGTAGGGTGGCAGTGTGCAGACTAGCCAGTAATACTTAGTGAAACCCACCTGGCATTTTCAAACTTGAATGCACAGAAAGGAGGGGGAGGCAGGATCAGTGAAAATGTTTAGAGGGGTAAAGTCCAGACAGTCTGGTTGAACTCCTAGCCAAGTGCATGAGGAAAGTTGGGTACTGATAAGAACTAGCTGTCTGAAGCTTAATTCAGATCAGATTGAGGTTATGCCGGTGGGTTGGGGAAAGAGAACGGAAGATGTGGGAGGCTGATACCTCAGTTATTTGCCTGCCACTCACTTCTTGTGTGCATTTGCAATCTGGGAGGTAGTGCTGGATCGCCATCTCCTGTTGGATGTGCACACTGCAGCAGTTGTCATCGTTTTTTACCAGCTTGTGCTTGTTCTGGAGATTGCATTCTTCCAGATGTGGACCTTGCTGCCAGGCTCAAGCCTTACCAAGACAGAACGGTTGCCACACGTAGCACTCCAAGAGCCAAAGAAACCCAAATTTGCTGACCTTCCAGGCACACTGCAAGGCCTGTCTGTTTGGGCAGGATGGCTGGGGCTTAAGGCAGGTGAGGGTGGGTGTGTCTGGGGGGAAGTGCAATTGGGGTTGTAAACTGTATTGTCACGTGCCTAGTGATCAGCTGGTGTGTGTCAGGATGGGAGGAAGCAGTGCTCTTGCTCTGACTGGGTTTTATTTGCATTTCCACTGTTCTTGTCTCTTTGAATTCAGACTGAAATCTGAATGAATAAATAAAAGGGAAGCCATGAAATGGCATTTTGCAGCCAGGACACAGGAGCCATTTAAAAAAAAAATTGGGCGATGGATTGGTTTGCATGGAAACTGAACTCCTCCTGTTATTCACACAGCAGGCACTGAACAGCATGGGAGAACTGCACCCACATCATCTCCCCGATGTCCCTCTGCCTTTATGGAGAGTGACTGCCAACAAACGGACCGGTTGTGTTGGTGATGGTGGCTTTCCTACTGCCTTTTCACACAGTGACCAAGCCTGCTACAACCAAGTCATTTCACTGAGGCCACTGAACAGCCATCATCCCGTAACAACTTGCAGTCAATGGGCTAGACTAGAATCAGCCACCTAGAAGTGCTCTCTGAGTCCAGCTCCCTGTGTACCATCCAGGAGAGGTATTCTCTCTCCGGAACCCGGATTAGCCTCAATAGCCTATGGCTAGCACTTTGGGGAGCTAGTATTTCTACTCAACATGGGTGAGGATGTGTGTCAAAGTATAGAAAATAGTTTTTTTTTTTTTTTAAAGAAATAGATAACTAATGAAACTGATCCTTAACTTACTGCTATGAAAATCTCAGTATCATTGCTGCTGTGTGAGAGCAGGTAGAACGATGAGAGCTTTGTTGCCAAAAGTTGTTACCCAAACCCCGGTAAGAGTCTTCATGTATTTTTTTTTACCGATATCCCACTGTCTCAAGGCAAAACTGTGCTGAATTGTGTTCCTCCCCCAAATCCAAAGGGAGCTCTGCTTAAAAGAGCTTCAGAGGTACATTAATTGTGAAGGAGCGAGGCCTTCGGCGCATCAATTTCAGCATGTTTATTAGGCGGTAAAAGGGGAAAATGGAAAAAAAAATGATTATGAAAAATGACTATATAAAGAAAAGGGCTTCGCCCATTAATGTGACATACCCCAAGTAAATATTACCACCAGTGTGGCTAATTAACACAAAGTGCCTTAACCCAAGTACAGCAAGCTTCAATGACAAGGGGATACTGACATGGAGTTTTAAAGCATTCTTTATGTGTGCTGTCTATTGCATTGTAATCTTTCCCCGCACTGTAGTGAAGCACGGAGCTTCAAAGACTGCAAATGCCCATCCATGTCACTCTGCCATTGGATGTCAACTGACAGGAATTCCCAGCCAGCTTTGCAACTACAAAGCTCTCCATGTACCAATGGAGAAGCTTAATGTGGCTTTTTTCTGCTCTAACCATTTCATTACACCTCTGCCAAAATCAAGTCTCGGGTAGGACTCTCTGCTTCTAAGGTGACAGCTTGACAGTGTCCATTATTAACTGCCATTGAAAACAGGGAGGCACTGCATATTTATGACATGGAAACTCCTTGGCACCCCATGCTGCATAGAAAAAGGAGGTAAATTCCTATGGATACCAAAGGGACAGATTAAATGAGACTGCCACTCAGAGGAAACTTTGCTGGCTGTTTTCAGATGGGCATGTGACAGTGAGGTAATCAGGAATGAGTGAGAAGCTGTTACATACACAACAGCCACCATTATTAAGTCAGCATTTATGCAGGTACCACGCTATGGTATCTGACAGCTTGTCTAAACAGTGTAAATTCCTGCATGCATTAGCGTGTGGTGCACTAAGGGCCCATGCTAGACCCTGCCAATACACACTAAAAGTTCCCTATTGTGCATTAATGTAGTCCTGTTTCAAAGAGTACTACATTAACTCACACTGGAGACCTTTTAGTACATGCCAGCAGGGTCCACATAGGCCACTTAGTGTGCAACACACTAGTGCAAAACTGGAATTTACATCCCCCTAGCATGTACTAATGCTCTGTGTAGAGAAGTCCTGAGATACCACAGTTCATTGCTATGCTGAGTATAGGGAAATGAAGGATTGTCTACATGGGAACATTCAGGGAAAATTAATCCAAATGAACTAAATGTGTGAATTTAAAGTGGATTCGTTAAACCACATTAAATGCTTGTGTGGATGTTCTCATTCAGAATTCAAATGGCCTTAATTTGTTTTAATTTAATTAACTTCCAAAGTGAATTACAGTGTGCACACAGGGATTAAGTGCGGTCTAACTAATCTACTTCAAAAATTAATTTGGATTAATTTTCCTGAGTGTCCTACTACTCTCAAATCTCACTTTGTGATAAATGTCTCTGTAGTGGTGAGTTGTATAGCATTTTCACCTCTTCTTGAACTTTGAAGGGACCTGAAATATTATTTTAATATGCCAAACACTGCAATTTTAGCCCCAAATTTGCCCTTTATTAAAGTGGGTGAATGCCCTTACATTGTAAATATATACACATGGAGGAGTGTAAGATCAATGGTCCAGGTAGTTCAATATCCTATTTGAGTCAGTGATCAAAACTGGATTCTTCAGAGGCTGGGAATAACTGACCATACTGCAATTCATTGTGTGTTGGTTTAGCAGATGCTAGTCTTATTCCTACCAATAGCTAATCTTTTTTAAAGACAATTTCTGAAGCTATATGAAGCAATGTATTGTTATGGGAGATGCATCCAAACCAAAACTCTGGATTCAAACATGCCTAAACTTTGGGTAAATTCAACTCCAGCTCTATATTGGGGCTTGAGCTCACCTCTGGTATTTACGAGGGTGCATATGCCTAGTCATTGCCTACACTGCTTGCATATTGGACTTATTGTTGTACTTATTGTAGGCTGCCATTGGGTAAGTCTTTGATCCAAAGACCATCACAAACCTAGTTAAAGCCAATGGGTGTGGCTAATCCTCCTTCAGTCTCAATGGAAGAAGCAATCAAGCCCCACTGTGTAGAAGAGACAGCTACAGACAATAGAAGCACTGGCCCGGGCACACAGCAAGTCAGAGCTAAACTATGTGGTCTGAGGGATTTCCCCGATTGCAAATACAGGGGTGAGGCTTTTGGTTTTGCAGCCTGTTTGTGTTAGAAGCCAGCAGAGCTTGGGAGTCACGGAAAGGTAGACTTGGGAGTTTCTGAGCAAGGAAACTGCCTGCTGCTGTTTGTTCCTATTGTGTCCAGGGAAACAGAACTTTTGGGACACTTTTTGTACAGAAAGATTTCACCAAAGAAATGCTTGACTCGCATCATCTATTTCTCAACCTACCAAAAACAACCCTATAAGGCCCCCAATATTGGCTAACCTCTTGGGCCAAAGATCTCATGACAATTTGCTTGCATAGCAACATCCTGTACTACTACTAAGCCTATATGTCCACAGAGAAAGACTTAAGTTTTGTACTGGAATGTAGAAATCAAGTATGTGGTCTGGATGGAGCCCTCCTTCTTTAGCAGTACCTGCATCAACAGACAAGAAACACTGACGATAGATATAAATGTTGTTACGGGTTGGATGTAAGATCACAAGCTACAATGCTGTTGACAAGTCAGAGTATATCTATAAAACAGTGCATAGGTAATAGCTAGTGTTTCACTTGTAGCCTTTAGGCCAGTGGTCCCCAACCGGTCGATCGTGATCGACTGGTTGATCCTAGAGGATCTTCCAGTCAATCACGATCTCCAGCGGCTCCCTGCCTGTCCCAGCCCCATGCTGCTCCCAGAAGCAGCCAGTGTGGCCCGACGACCCTGGGGCGGAGGGGGGCGGGGGTCTCCCTCTGTGCGCTGCTCCTGTCTGCAAGCACCACCCCCATTGGCCAGGAACAGGGAGCTATGGCCAATGGGAGCTGCGGGGGTGGGGCCGGGGCAGGAAGGGAGCCTGCCTTAACGGCAATGACACTAAGTCGCTGACTGGGAGTTGCTGGAGGTAAGTGCTGCCCGGCGGGAGGCCGCACCCTAACCCAAACCAGCCCTGAGCCCCCTCCCGGAGCCAGCACCCCAAACCAGCCCTGATCCCCATCCTCGAGCCAGCACCCCATACCCTCTCCTGCACCCTGAACCCCCTCCTGTACCCCAGCCCCAGCCCTGACCCCCTCCAAGAGCCAGCACCCCCACCCCTCCTGCACCCCAACACTCTGCCCCAACCCAGAGCCCCCTCCTGCACCCCAACCCCCTGCTCCAGGCTCAGCCCAGAGCCCCCTCCAACTGCAAACCCCTCAGCCCCAGCCCAGAGCCCGCACCCCCTCCCAAACCCCAACCTCCTACCCCAGCCCAGTGAAAGAGAGTGATGGTGGGAGAGAGCGAGTGACCGGGATGGAGTGAGTGGGGCGGGGCTTTGGGGAATGGGGGATGGGGGCCCGGGGAAGGGGCAGAGTTGATCCTGGGTTGCCCTCAAATTCAAAAAGCGATCTTGGGTGTAAAAAAGTTGGAGACCACTGCTTTAAGCTATCATATTTGCATAAGTCACAAGCAGTGTAATCGGTGGAATAAGTAGGATCCATCTAACATAGACAAGTAACCCCAGACTGGGATTTTTTACCTGTGACAGTCACAGTCACTAGCATATTATTCCATGAGACTGAACAAATTTAGCCAGCACTTTATCTGTGTGACACAAAGCTCAGACTTCATTAGCAAAGAATTCTGCTCGGGAATAAAGCTACGGTAAGGGGGATTTTGGAAGGACTAACAAAAAAAGCCAACCATGCCTATGCCAAGAAGCACCAGATTAAAAACGCTGTTATCCTCACATCTTCAGCATAGATTCCTGTTGTCTAGTTAACACCTTCCTCAGGCTGGAAATTGTCACGCCAAGGGTTGGCAGCATTGACAATGAGCAGGAGAAAACTCGTCCATCAGGGACATGTGTGTTTAGCAAGGATGAAATGCCAAGTGAACCACAGGAAACACTGATCCATCCACGTTGGTAGGAAAACTAGTGCCTAAGGAAAAAGACAGCTGTTTTTTAAAGCGCTGTTTAAACCTGCCAAGACTTGGTTCCCGAGTGCTGCAAACGCCGCATTCAATGTGAAATTAGTTTAACTATCTCAGGGCTTGTCTGCACAGTGCGGATTATGGGGGTGCGTGTAGCAGTGCACACTAAAATATTGCACTCCAAGATGTTCAGGCCTGGGCTACAGCCTGAGCTTTGGGATCCTCCCACCTTACAGGATCCTGGAATCTGGACTCCAGCCCAAGGCCAGATGTCTACACTACAATTAAACAGCCACTTAACCCAAGCCCCATGAACCCGTGTCAGCTGGCATGGCCCATTTGCGGATAGCTAATTGCAGTGTAGACGTACCCTAACTGCCCCTGCTAGCATGAACTAAAAGGAACCGAGTTCACATTAACATAGTGTAGCCCATACAGCAATTGTAGCAGTAATCATCAGAGAAAGGGGTAAGGACTTGGTAGCAGAAATGAGAGATTTATAGGCCTATACCTATAAGAATAGCTTATGCAGTTAGCTTACGGCCTTATAGCGTGAGTAGTTAGGATAAGTAAGTAGCCGAACAGTGACCTTGAGTCACAAGATGGCATAAGACTTTGTTTATTGTTTTTCAGTAAGCACAAGTGTTGCAAACTGATGGCAGGTAACTGCAAGAAGGCAGTTTGTACCACTTTAGAATATTTTGGAGGGACACAACAGCAGATGCCAGTGTTAGACTATAGATATTCAGGCCTGCCTGTAAAGGCCTATACCTTTAGGTGTATTTTTATCACTTAGCAAGTTACAGGGGTATAAAAACAAAGACTCAAAATCACAGTCGGCCTGTGTCTGGGCCTTCTCTCACTGTGACAGTCTGAGGCCTGGTTCTTAGGCTAAAGCCTTTGGCTAAGCAGCAGGGGCAGCCATAACCTGGGAAACGTACGTTCACATCCTCACATCCCAAACCGTCACACTGAAATAAGGGGGTATTGGGCTGTTAGGAAGACGATCCTGTCCCATCACCACCAGATAAGGAAACAGATCTTAAGATGGTTAAAGAAAACTTAGTCTGATAGCATCCTGTCAGGCAAGAAATCACTTATCAATGGTTGCGGTTGTGAACTTCTCATTTCTGTATGTTTTATCTTTATGGTTCCACTTTTCTATTGTTAATCTGTCTGGTTCTCTAATTGTTTCTGTCTGCTATATAATTAATTTTGCTAGGTGTAAGTTAATTAGGGTAGTGGGATATAATTAGTTAGAGAATATGTTTGGATTGGTTAGTTAAATTTCAGTAAAATGATTGGTTAAAGTATAGCTGAGAATATTACTATATAAACTGGGGTCAAATAGGAAGTGGGTGGGGAATGGAAATTGGAATTATGCTTGCTAAGTGGGGGGAGAACGGGAACAGGGAATAGGGAATGGGGAACAGGGATACAGGCAAGGCTCTGCGGCATCAGAGCCAGGAAGAGGACACTGGGTAAATGCTCTGCAGCGTCAGAGCCGGGAAGAGGACCCGGGGTAAAGGCTCTGCAGTGTCAGAGCCGGGAAGAGGGACACGGGTAAACGTTCTGTGGCATCAGAGCTGGGAAGGGGGACACGGGGTAAAGGCTCTGCGGCGTCAGAGCTGAGAAGGGGGAGATGGGGTAAAGGCTCTGTGGCGTCAGAGCTGGGAATGGTACACTGGGGAACAGACTCTATCAGCGTATAAAGATAAGCCCGACTGGTGTGAAGGGCTTTGGAATATGCTTGCTTGGAAACTAACCCCAATAAATATTGAATTGTTTGCACTTTGGACTTCTGGTCTTTTGCTGCTTGCTGTGTGTGTGACAAGAGCCAGGGAAGTGGGAGGGTGAAGGAAAGCCCTCTAACAGCCTAACTACAGGTAAGCATAGTAACCTAACCGACATATATATTAATGAGTTTAAGTTAACCAATATACTAATCTATGGGATAGGACAGCCCAATAGTAGGAGGGTGAGGAAGTTAAGCTATGGTACAAGAGAGAAGAGCTAGGCATACCTACGCATACACAACCAGTCACCTGGACATTACTCTACATTTCAAGCTACTCTATTTACTAATTCTACTGCTGTATACACGGGAACTGCGATTTGGTGTTTCCAGAAAGGCTGTTTCCTGCCGCTTTGCTTAGTGTGAATTTTTCACATTCACATCACAGATTGCTTTTAAAAGTGATTTTTAATGCTGGTGAAAGGTGCCAGATTGGCAGCTCTGGAGAAAAGACTCCTCTGCTTATCTTGTGGCAAATATGGATAGCAGCAGGGCAAGCTTCCCCTCTCCCCACTAAGATGTCTCAATCCTGGCACAGAGATCTACATCCAGAGGTAAGAAAGGTAGTTCAGTCTTAATTCTCCGTCTCGGGGGGCCTGGATCAGCATTCATGTCGTGCTCCCCGGCAGTACCCAGCCTCGGTGAGGCTAATGATCCAACCAGTGGACCAAATTCGGTGACGAATCCTGGGCATGTACCACCTGAGGCATGTCGTGCATAAGCTAAGAAGTACTTGGCCTCTTTACAGACTGTCAAAATGGCACAGGAGCCAGCAAAGAGAGCTGAAAACAGGGGCGTTAAGCCCTGGTTCCATAGGGGCAGTGTGAGTTCTTGAGAGTGTTTGCTGGTTTGTAGAGGATGGTAGGGGGCAGTGTGTTGTGACAGAAGGAGAGCCTTTGATCACGTCCTGATTGGGGGTGGGAATTCACTGATCAGGCTCCGATAAAGGCAGCCAAGCAGCCAGTCAATGGCACAGGAGCCAGCCAACCGAACTAGAAACGGGAATTCGAGTGGGAGTTTGTATGGGGAATCTGGGTGAGAGTGTCTGGTGTTCTGTTTTTGTTTTGTGTGTGTGTGTGTGTGTGTGTGTTTCTTAATAGTTACATAGGAGGGAAGACTATGAGAGCCATAGCGGCAGCAGTGGTAGTGACTAAGGAATGAAAGAAACAATGAAGATGACTGGATGTAGAAGCTGTGGGATGTACATTATCCTGGAGTAGGTATCTGAAAGATGCTCCATTTGTATGAAGTGCCGCCTGTTAAATCTGATAGAAGAGAAGACCTGAGGTTTGGAGATGCAACCAGAAACTATGGTTGAGTTTCAAAGGGGATTCGAGCAGATGATGGAAGGAAGGTGAGAGGAGGCTGAAGGGAAAACTCAAGGCTTTCAGATGCAGGCTGGTCTGGAAAACTGTGAGGCTAGACTACTGGCGGAGGAAAGTGGCCAGTGGAAGCATGTGACTAAGAATAGAGGCAGAAGAAAAGACTGGCTAGTGAAATAGAAATAGAGCTGAGGAACAGGTTTCTGAGTTGGAAACTGAAGGGGCATGGCAGGCAGTAACAGCAGATGGGAGGGTAATGAAGAAGAGAAAAGGGGAAGAGACCATTGAGATAGCCAGAGATCAGATCCCTGGCAGGATAGAGGATTACTCACAAAAGATTGCAAGTGAGAACGAATGACAAGAGGACTTGCAGCCTGAAAGAACGGGTTGGGGAAGGCTGGAGAATCGCACCGACACCAGGAAGAGGCAGGTCTATGTGACTGGGAACTCCCTACTAAGAAGATCAGACAGGCCTGTCACCAGAGCTGATCCAGAGAACTGAAGATTCTGGATAGTCTCACTGTATAATCTCCATTCAAGAATATTAAAGGAACTGGCACATGAAATTGCAAGCTCAACAGCAAGGATTTTTAATGAATCTGTAAACTTGGGGCTTAGACCCTGTTACTGGAGAATTGCTAATATAGTACCTATTTTTAAGAAAGGAGAAAAAAGCAATCCAGGAAACCACAGGCCTGTTGGTTTGATCTCAATTGTATGCTAGGTCTTGGAACAAATTTTGAAAGAGCAAGTAGTTAAGGACATAGAGGTCAATGGTAATTGGGATAAAACACAATATGGTTTTACAAAAGGTAGATCATTTCAGACCAACGTGATCTCTTTCTTTGAGAAGATAACTGATTTTTTAGACAAAGGAAATGAAGATGATCTAATCTACCTGGATTTCAGTAAAGCATTTGATACAGTTCTACATGGGAAATTATCAGTTGAATTGGAGAAGATGGGAATTAATATGAGAATTGAAAGGTGGGTAAGGAACTGACTAAAGGGGAAACTACAGTGGGTCAGATTGAAAGGTGAATTGGCAGGCTGGAAGGAGGTTACTTGTGGAGTTCCTCAGGGATTGGTCTTGGGATCTATCTTATTTAACATGTTCATTAATGACCTTGGCACAAAGAGTGGGAGTGTGTTAATAAAATTTGCGGATGACACAACGTTGGGAGGTATTGTCAATATGGAGGAGGACCGGAATATCATACAAGAAAATCTGGATGATCTTGAAAATAATAGGATGAAATTTAATAATGCAAGGTCATGCACTTAGGGACTAACAACAAGAATTCTTGCTATAAGATGGGGATTTATCAGTTGGAATCAACAATGGACTGTTATTACTATTATACAAGGGACTGGTTAGACCTCATCTAGATTAATGTGAGTGATTCTGGTCTCCCATGTCTAAGAAAGATGAATTCTAACTGGAACAAGTACAAAGATGGACTACTAGGATGATTAGAGGAATGGAGAACCTACCTTACAAGAGGAGACTTAAGGAGTGTGTCTTATTTAGCCTAACAAAACAAAGGCTCTCTATAACTACATCAGATGGAAAAATACGAGGGAGGGGGAGCAGTATTTAAGTTAAATGCCAATGTTGGCACAAGAACAAATAGCTATAAACTGGCCATAAATGAGTTTAGACTTGAAATTAGATGAAGATTTCTGACCATCAGACAAGCTATGTTCTGGAACAGCCTCCCAAGGACAGCAGTAGAGGAAAAAAAATCTAACTGGTTTCAAGACTGAGCTTGAAGGAGAGGATGTTATAATGAAACTGACTACAGTGGCATATGGCCCATCTGTGACTGCTAGTAGCAAATATCCCCAGTGATCACAGATGGGACATTAGATGGGGAGGGCTCTGAGTTACTACAGTGAATTCTTTCCCAGGTGTTTAGCTGGTGGGTCTGTCCAATATGCTCAGGGTCTAACTGATCACCCTGTTTGGGGTTGGGAATGAATTTTCCCCAAGGTTAGATTGGCAGAGACCCTGGGGTTTAAATTTTGCCTTTCTCTGCCATGTGAGGCATGGGTCACAGGCTGGTTTGAACTAGAGTAAATGGTGGATTCTCTGTAACTTGAAGTCTTTAAATCAAGGGTTGAGGACTTCACTAACTCAGCCGGAGGTTGGGTGGATGAGGTTCTGTGGCCTGCGACCTACATGAGGTCAGACTAGATGACCACCATAGTCCCTTCTGGCCTTCAAGTCTGCTAGTCTAAAAGGAGCAGCAGTTGAAGTGGTGAGTTTTGTGATGTGGACTAAACTGAGACTCACTCATTTCACACAGGCCAAAGAGCCATCAGATGGTAATGCTGTAGACCTGGTGTGAATTTGAAGTGATGCTCACAGAGATGAAGGACAATCTTGTGATTAAGGCAGTGGACTGGAAATCAGGACATCTGAGTGCAATTCCTGGCCATGCCACAGGCTTCCTATTTGACCTTGGGCAAGTCACATGACCCCTCTGTGCCTTAGTTCCCTCCCCATTTGGTCTATTAGTTCTCTTTAGATTCTAAACTCTTCCTGGCCGAGATTCTCTTTTATCAGGGGCTTGTGCGATGACTAGCACAATGGGACCCTGATCTTAGACTGGGCTTCTAGCTTACTATGGTAGTACAATGGATAACTAAAACTAAGTAATGACTAAAGGTCTCTCAGTCCATTTCTAATTCCTGAAACCGCTGGTGACTTACGTTTCGCACGAATGTTGTACCAAAAGGAAAAAAAATCATACTTATTCTAAAAAAAATTAAACCCTTTTTATTTGTATATTTATTTTATATATAAAAGAAATTAAAAAAAAGAACACAAACAAAATGTTTATTATGGCAATTCAGTTTTGTCAGAGCCCTCTGCTTGGGCCACTGCCTCTGGTCCACTGGAAGTTAGCAAAGTCCGCCGGTTATAATGTCCCTTTATGATGCCAGTGTTGTTGTTCTCATTAAGGATTTGCTTCTGTTTTTGCCTGTTAAGAGACTGTACAAGTCCTAATACAACAGCCGCTAAGGAATACTGTCCAGTCAGTTTTCTTGGTTGTAAGATTAAAGGGTTTGGTTGTACTCTTCCTAGAAGAAAATATGTTTTGATTTTTCCTTCCTGTTCGCTGATGCCTTTGACGTAAATCTCTCCTCGATAGTCGAAAGCAAATCCCTTGTCTTTCAGGATTAGATACGTTTCTTCAGGCACTTGTATTCTGCCGCTTACACCCGTGCTGTCCATTCGACTAGCTAAGTTAACCGTTTTGCCCCAGATATCATATTGGGGTTTCTTAGCACCGATAACTCCTGCTACAACAGAGCCATGGCTAATACCTACAAACAAGATCAAATCAAGAGGAAACATAATTAGACAATCAGGCAAGAATGTCTGAAATACCAAGTTTGCAATTATGCTTTAGACGTTTGCTTCAGACATATTCTTTGCTGAGTTTTAGGAAAAGGGTGGAAATAAAGAGAAATAAGGACATAAAACATTGGAACTTCTATCTGGATATTGATTGTATATGGTAGCTATCACTGTATGATGTGAATATCTGTGAACTATGCATCACCTTGCCACCAATAAACTTGGTACCGCACAAGGGCTCAGGACTAGCTCTTGTTCCAAATAGGTTTGCCATCTTATGGGAGTTTGTCCTGCAAGACAAACTTGTTACTATTACGCTATCAGGATGTGACAGCCTCATATTGTTACTTCCCATGAAAAGACATCACAACATCATGATGCAATTGCTTAAAAATGTCATAGTTTCTTAACAGCTTAGCATTATTTGGGAAAGCTAAAATTGTCCTGCAAGCACTCCTAGTAAATTTAAGACAAGGGGTAATGCCGTAAGATTAAAAGGGTCTATATGCCTATTTTAAAAGTAAATTCAGTACCGGTGAAAGGTGATAGATACACAGCTCTGGAGAGAAATTGCTGTAGAAAGAATAGTAAATATGGCAGGCAACCAGCTTGGCTTAACAGTGAAATCCTTGCTGATCTTAAACACAAAAAAGAAGCTTACAAGAAGTGGAAGATTGGACAAATGACCAGGGAGGAGTATAAAAATATTGCTCAGGCATGCAGGAGTGAAATCAGGAAGGCCAAATCACACTTGGAGTTGCAGCTAGCAGGAGATGTTAAGAGTAACAAGAAGGGTTTCTTCAGGTATGTTAGCAATAAGAAGAAAGTCAAGGAAAGTGCAGCCCCTTACTGAATGAGGGAGGCAACCTAGTGACAGAGGATGTGGAAAAAGCTAATGTACTCAGTGATTTTTTTTGCCTCTGTCTTCACAAATAAGGTCAGCTCCCAGACTGCTGCACTGGGCAGCACAGCATGAGGAGGAGGTGACCAGCCCTCTGTGGAGAAAGAAGTGGTTTGGGACTATTTAGAAAAACTGGACGAGCACAAGTCCATGGGGCTGGATGTGCTGCATTCGAGGGTGCAAAAGGAGTTGGTGGATGTGATTGCAAAGCCATTGGCCATTATCTTTGAAAACTCATAGTGATCGGGGGAGGTCCTAGAAAAAGGCTAATGTAGTGCCCATCTTTAAAAAAGGGAAGAGGGAGGGTCTGGGGAACTACAGGCCAGTCAGCCTCACCTCAGTCCCTGGAAAAATGATGGAGCAGGTCCTCAAGGAATCAATTCTGAAGCACTTAGAGGAGCGGAAAGTGATCAGGAACAGTCAGCATGGATTCACCAAGGGCAAGTCATGCTTGACTAACCTAATAGCCTTCTATGATGCGATAACTGGCCCTGTGGATGAGGGGAAAATAATGGACTTGCCAGCAAGTTAAAGAAGTATGGGCGGGATGAATGGACTATAAAGTGGATAGAAAGCTGGCTAAATCGTCAGGCTCAACGGGTAGTGATCAATGGTTCCATGTCTAGTTGGCAGCTGGTATCAAGCGGAGTGCCCCAGGGGCCAGTCCTGGGGCCGGTTTTGTTCAATAACTTCATTAATGATCTGGAGGATGGCGTGGACTGCATCCTCAGCAAGTTTGCAGATGACACTAAACTGGGAGGAGTGGTAAATACACTGGAGGGTACAGATAGGATACAGAGGGACCTAGACAAATTAGATGATTGGGCGAAAAGAAATCTGAGGTTCAACAAGGACAAGTGCAGAGTCCTGCACTTAGGAAGGAAGAATCCCATGCACTGCTACACACTAGGGACAGAATGGCTAGGCAGCAGTTCTGCAGAAAAGGACCTAGACGTTAGAGTGGACGAGAAGCTGGATATGAGTCAACAGTGTGCCCTTGTTGCCAAGAAGACTAATGGCATTTTGGGCTGTATAAGTTGGGGCATTGCCAGCAGATCGAGGGACGTGATCATTCCCCTCTATTCTGCATTGGTGAGGCCTCATCTGGAGTACTGTGTCCAGTTTTGGGTCCCACACTCCAAGAAGGACGTGGAAAAATTGGAAAGAATCCAGCGGAGGGCAACAAAAATGATTAGGGGACTGGAGCACATGAGTTATGGGGAGAGGCTGAGGGAACTGGGATTGTTTAGTCTGCAGAAGAGAAGAATGAGGGGGGATTTGACAGCTGCTTTCAACTACCTGAAAAGGGGTTCCAAAGAGGATGGATCTAGACTGTTCTCAGTGGTACCAGATGACAGAACAAGGAGTAATGGGCTCAAGTTGCAGTGGGGGAGGTGTAAGTTGGATATTAGGAAAAAAAATTTCACTAGGAGGGTGGTGAAGCATTGGAATGGGTTACCTAGGGAGGAGGTGGAATCTCCTTCCGTAGAGGTTTTTAAGTTCAGGCTTGATAAAGCCCTGGCTGGGAGGATTTAGTTGGAGATTGGTCCTGCTTTGAGCAGGGGGTTGGGTTAGATGACCTCCTGAGGTCCCTTCCAACCCCAATCTTCTATGATTCTATATACGGACAATGACAATGCAATCTTCCCCACATTGCCTGATCTGTATGGCTCAACCTTGATGTGGAAAGGCCACCTCTAAGGGACCACAGTTCTGCTGGGTATGTTTTTGGCTTATCCAGTAATGCAGTCTCCTATAATGACTGTCAGGTACAGGCATGTTACTGCTGTATCCAATACATACAGCCTATCACTTTTGTGTCCCATCCTAAGGGTTTCATCCAGGATGCCAGGTTCCCCATGGCAGCAATCCAAAACCACTGGTGATCCTACAGGTCTGGTCAGAACTAGAATTAGATTTTTGTGAAAAGCCAAAAAACAAGTTCCCATACTTAGAATAAACTCTCATTTCTATTTTCGAAGGAGAAGCAGCTGAGGCAAGGAGATTAAATGAAAAAAGACAAGATGAGTCAGCAGCAGATCCAAGATGAGCTGTAGTTGTTCCTGGATCCCAGTCTAGTGCTCAGACCATCACACAATGAGCCTCTCTGTCAGATTAATGCGAGAGTGCACAGAATGTTATCATCCATCAGTACAGTAGCTTGAACGAGAGATTATAAACATTATAAAAAGAGAACCAGAAGATTCTCCTTTAGGCTAAGTCATAGGAGCCTGTATTTTGGGAGCCGGAGGGTTGGATTTGTATCCCTGCTCATGACTGAAGTCAATGTGACCACAGAAGACAAAATAGCTGGTGGTACTGAAGTTCTGTACATCCACATGATCAATATACAATGTCCTTGCAGGTTATAATAGGCAGCAGGTAGGTAACAGGCAGCAGGTTTAAATCAAACATAAGGAAGCACTTCTTCACCTAGTGCACAAGCAACCTGTGGAACTCATTGCCAAAAGTATAACTGGGTTCAAAAAAGAAACAGATGAGTTCATGAAAATAGGTCCATCAATGGCTATTACCCAAGATGGTCAGGATGCAACCCCATGCTCTGGGTGTCCCTAAACCTCTGACTGCCAGAAACTGGGACTGGATGACAGGAGATGGATCACTGAATAATTCCCTTGTTCTCTGCATTCCCTCTTAAGCATCAGGCACTGGCCACTGTCAGAAGAAAGGATACTGGGCTAGATGGACCACTGGTCTGACCCAGTATGGCCATTCCTAGGTTCTTATGTATAAAGGGTGTGTGCTTGCAAAAAACAACTCACTTTATTTCAAATGCTTGCACTGTACTTACCGATGCGGAGTTCAAAGTTGTTGAACGAATGTTTGTTGATCTCCTGTATACTTTCATTCAAAGCTATGGAGAAGTCAGCCAGAGCACACAAATGTCCCCATTTGTCTTCACATTGCTAAGAGTGAATTAAAACAGAATACATTAGGTGTGTTTTGCATTTGCTATAAAACAACTATCTCCCCAGAGCTAAGTATGTGAAATCATAATTCATAAGAGCAGTCTCATAATACCCTATTAAATCTCAGTGAAGTGGTTCACTGTTAATGGAGAGGTAATACATTCCATTTATGGTGCACTCCTTACACATTTCAGTACAGAGATGCCTTGCTGTGAAATATTGTAGATGCTTTGCTTGAAATCAGGAATTTGATGGGTAATAATGGGAATAAGCAGGAGGTGGGACTTCAGGGGATAAAGTTAAAGCTGGGAGGGCATGAGGAAAGAGAAACACAACTTGGTTTAGGAGGAAAAGTAATGAGAATGGGAGTCAGGGGAATAAGGGGAGAAACAGCATTGAGAATGAAAGAAGAAAAGAGGAGAGAGAATTCTTCGAGAACAATTGTGATTTTCATTCGCTAGAAGTTCCAAATATCTATTTTCTTCTAGTAAATATCACCCTGTGATCATCTAAAAATGACACCAATATCGTTTACTTTGCAGGAATGGATGAAGATCATCACATTGACATCTCTGCTTGTTTTAAAAAGATTGAATTAGCCCCTTACCTGTTTTTCAGGTGATAATCCTGATACAGCCATGTATGTGCTGCCAATGGTTTTAATTTTTTCAATATCTTGAAATCTTTCTTCACCTAGTAACTAATGCAAATGAGACAAAAGGCTGTTACTTCTATAGTACCTGATGCCAAATGCTGTACAGTTAAATTGTACAAGTAAAAAGACCTAAACTTATAATTATTCTCACAATTCATTGTAAGGAAGATCTAATTTGGTAGAGCATCTTGGGTAATTTACAACGGCACACAGTTCGCTTGAACTTCTTCGTACAATGAGCTTAAAGCTTTCAATGTTTCCATGCTAGATACTCACAAAATACATTCAGTTAAACCCTGCTGTGCCCTGCAAGGCTGCTTGGCACATCATATTATGGATAGTACAATATACACTCAAGTCCAATTTAAATTCACGCAATTTCTGCAGTTCCATCACACACATGAACACAGATATACATACATGTACACACACAAATTGACCATAAACAAACTGAAAAAACAACAACCAACCAGCACCCAAAATGTTACAAAATCTCCTTAAATCCTAGAGGAAAGTTCTCTCTTATTAGGCAAAACATTAACACCCTTATACTATATATCACTATGCAAAGTTCTTCCAATTCATGCGTTTGAGGTTCCCATTGATTAAAAGCTAAAGGGATTACTTTATTCAAAGCAAGATGCATACCACAAGCTTATCACAGATGACGTCCCATCAAACTAACCACATTGTACGTAAGTCAAGAATCTGGGGTCTTGGAAACATTGTATCTTGTTTATGGAAATCACACCACCTGTCTCTAATGGAATGGTGCACTGCCACCTATGCAGGGAATGTAAACCCATATGCCCTTCCAACCATGGAAAGGCCAACACCTGACCTACTTTTATTTTCTTCTATCTGCTTGCAAAGCCATTTATGTGCCTTTCCCTGCCCAAAAGCCAGACGCTTCAATGCTCTTTTAAAGAAAGGAATCACTGCTTGTAACGCAGCCTTCATGAGCAATCTGATGGCAACAGATCAGTGTGAACAGGCGTTGGGGGAAAACAATTTTGGTAAAGAAACAGATTTCATTTTCAGCTTCCAGAGTGTTTTTGTAAACTGCAGTGAGCAACACAGTAATTTAAAAAGCATGACAAATATCTGAACCGTGCTCTTTTCAGGCGCAAAGAAGCCATTGGCTCTTAGATCATTTACAGAGAATCTCTCAAGCTATCTTATTTTTTTCTTCTATTATTTTAAATCCCCTTATATTTCAGCATTAGCCTTTTTATCAGCTGCTTCCATCCATGTTTAAAACAATGCTTTCTTTTTCATTTTCTGCTCTGTGGCATCTTACAAAGATGGAGTTCAATATTGTGGGAAAATATTCAAATTGACTCAGTTCTTCCCCCCCCTTTCTGTGTTCACTAATTTGCCCAGGCAATTTAGGGCACATTTTCTAACACTAAACCTACCTTGAGCCCAAAAACTAATTAAGAGCCTGACCCCACATTCTTCACATATTCAAGGTCAGAGGATGTCATTGAACATGCAGAAAATACAGAATTGGTCCTCAAGTGTACACATGCAATATTAGAATCATAGACTCATAGAATATCAGGGTTGGAAGGGACCTCAGGAGGTCATCTAGTCCAACCCCCACAGCACCAATCCCCAACTAAATCATCCCAGCCAGGGCTATGTCGAGCCTGACCTTAAAACCTCTCAGGAATGAGATTCCACCACCTCCCTAGGTAACCCATTCCAGTGCTTCACCACCCTCTTAGTGAAAAAGTTTTTCCTAATATCCAACCTAGACCTCCACATCTGCAACTTGTGACCATTGCTCCTTGTTCTGTCATCTGCCACCACTGAGAACAGTCTAGATCCATCCTCTTTGGAACCCCCTTTCAGGTAGTTGAAAGCAGCTATCAAATCCCCCCTCATTCTTCTCTTCTGCATGCACCTGGGCATATTATGCAAGTACAATTTAATCAGTGAAGTGTGAAAATGTGATTCTGCAGTTAAATCATAATTTATATTTGTGACAGCATAATAATGGCTATGGCAAAAGACTGATATCATAAACACAGCTTAAATCATTGCAGCATAAAGAGAAAGGAAAAATGGTCTGTGAAGTAGAAAGCCCTTATTAAAATACCAAAACAAGTAATATCAGCACAAAGACACCACTAAGGTGGTAAGCACCTCAGATTAAACTGATTAGATAGAAAATGAGATATCAGAAAAAATTGGCCTTAGATCTGCAATTTTCAGGGCAGTGACAGTGTCTATGTGTGCTTCTGTACAGCATACAAAACACTGAGGGCTTGGTCTTGGTTGTGGCTTCTGGGATACATTGAATAATTATAATAATATTCATCCTGGACTCCGAAAAGTGGTGCTATAAAAAGGCAGCACAGTGTCCATATAGTAAATGTGCCTGTCAGTGCCTCTGAGCATGTCTACAAACTAGAAAATCACGTACAACTGCATTCTCAAATGACATGTTGTCACAGTGAAAGACTTCTCATGCCAGTCCAGAAGTCAACACCTCTCGGCTTGCCCATCAGGGAGAAGCCTGGATAACTAGACAGGCCTTACAGCAGGTTCTGAAGGTCAACAGACTTTTGGAGTTTTGGGAAAAGCAAGTTCCAGTGTCACATGCCCCCAAATACATAAATTTGCAGCCAGACTATGGTCTGGCCTTATGTGACTGTACAAGGATATAAAAGGCAGTTAGACACCTGCCTCTACACCCATGTGAGTCCTCTTTGGACTGCTGCTCTAGGCACACAAGGAAAGCAGGGCTCCATGAGGCCACTGCTTCCCCCTCCTGTGTGGGGAGTTGGAGGAGAGGGGTAGGGAGTGGGCAGTCTTGAATTCATTCCCCACAATGTAGGTTATTTCTCCCTAGGACAAAGGGCGAAGGGGGGCGGGATTGTGACTCTCTGAGATAGCGTACAGCTTCCCAGAAGCACAGGAAGCACAAAATGGCTGAAATTCAGCCAGAGAAGTCTTCGGTTTGTTTTTCTCTCCTCAACATAGATCTACTACCATGAAGACAGAAGACCAGACCATAGCAGTCCTGTTCACCAAATTAGAAAGCAAACAACACTCATCTCAGTTTTTGAGCATAGACAGATTGGTTTCCTCAGGCTGACTACACCCAGAAAAGTTCTCCTGATGCACATCACTCCTCCTTATTTGCAGACTGCTATGGTGGTGAAAGAGGTGGTTTACATCACAGCCACAGCACATGACTTAAAAGTGTACATGCAGCAATTGGGTGAATCCGGAACAGGATTTTCACCACTAGCGCTCTAACCTCCCTTCCTTCATGCTTCTTTGGCCACGGAAGGCGTACCGAAGAGAATGATGCAGAAGGACATTTAGAAGACACTGTATCTGTGTGTCAAGGAAAGAAGATAATTATATTGTCCCATCAACGTATAAACCAAATGGTTCAGCACAGTATGTTCCTTTATGCAGCTCTCAAACCCAACTGGGTGGGGAAGGAATATCAGCAGAAAAGGTCCTCTGCCCAGGTAGGTGCAAATCTGAGCCCTGATTTTAAACTGAATAAAGAATGGTTTGTTATTATTCAGTGACTCCATAATTAATTTGTTTCCCTCCACGTGCCAGATCTGCAAACTGAATCTAGGCTCTGACAGGCAAACTGGATTTGTTCCGGCTCACATGCCATCACCAATGACAACTACATTCCAGTTGCAGAATCTTTAATAGGAAACAATCCATCTCACTCTCTCTCAGCTGACTGGGGCAAATGGGAATAATAAGCAGTCACAATGGATGTTGGTCACTGAAGTCAGCAGCTCTGACTCTGAATACACGCAGGGTGCAGAAACGTTGACTAAGATGTCACCATTTTTCATAATCGCCCTTCTCGCTCTTAACAGCTGCTGAGTAAAGCAATTGTTTTTCACAATCTTTATATATGTAATGCTGAAAAGCAGCATTTTTCCAACACTAACAGTGCTGCTCCCAAGCTGTGCATCCAGATTTGCTCACAGGTCTGCAAATAAGGAGTAGGGTGAAATATTGGCAAGGAAGTATCATGCACACCAAGGGTGGGTCCCCTCCACCTTGTCCTTAAGTCAATATTTGCAAGAAAATGCTACTAGCAGACTTTCAGCTAGGGTAGGGTTACCATTCGTCCGGATTTACCCGGACATGTCCTCCTTTTTGTGTTAAAAATAGCGTCCGGGGGGGGAATTTGTAAATCACTCAAAATGTCCGGGATTTCCCCCCCAGGCAGAGCGAGGTGCGGCTGGGAGGGCTGCAGGAAAGTCAGCCGCTTGCATGGGGCTCTGGCAGCCAGAGCCCTTCCCCCTGCAGCTTGCCGGGCTAGATTACGGAGCAGCTGTAGAGCTCCCCTCCCCCCCCCCCGCATTCTGAGCCGGCCGGCCTGCTGGGCCGTTTGCATCGGGCCTCGGCAGCTCCTCCTCCCCTGCAGCCCAGCGCCCCGCTCCGGCAGCACTGTGCAGGGCCAGGGACCGGGTTGTGTGTTGCGCTGGGGAGCGCAGCCACGTGTCTGGCTCCGCACAGAGCCCAACACCATGTTCTGAGTGGCAGGGTAAGGGGGACAGGGGGCAGGAGAAGGGGCAGGGAGGTTCTGGAGGGGGCAGTCAAGAGACGGGGGGGGTCGGGAGTTCGGGGGGGGGCTTTTTGGGGGGGTGGAGAAGGTTTTGGGCAGTCAGGGTACAGGTAGGGGGTAGGGTCCTGGGGAGCAGTTGGGGGGGTCTTAGGAGGGGGCAGTTAGGGGACAAGGAACAGGGAGGCTTAGGTAGGGGGTGGGGTTCTGGAGGGCAGTTAGGAGCAGGGGTCCCAGGAGGGGGCAGTCAGGGGACAAGGAACGGGGGGAGGGTTGGGAGTTCTGAGGGGGGCGGGAAGTGGGAGGGGCAGGGGCGGGGCTAGGGCGGGGCTCCTCCCGTCCTCTTTTTTGCTTGCTGAAATATGGTAACCCTAAGCTAGGGGATGTTGCACAGCTGAAAACGGGAAGCTTAATGACTTCTCTGACTTTTTGTAGTACATTTTGTTCATGCTTCTCAGCCTTTCCTTCTTTTCTGTGTATGATCATTAACTCTTTTCAGTTATTCTCTCTTATTTACTTCCTTTCAAACAGCTGAGCTGCAGACCAGAGTCTAGCTGGAGTAAGCAAACTGCATCTCCACACTAGAAGTAGGTTAGCAGCTAGCAAGGGATCACATTATTTCATTTAATATCCACACCAAAACCTATCTATTATACAGCTAAAGATGTCTGAGACTTAACATAGTTCCTCAATAGGCTCTTTATTAATCAGAGAGTAGGTGTTCGGGACTTGAATGTGAGATAACATTCATATTCTTGGTGAAAGAGACGTCTTTAGTGATCACAGCTACAGCAATATGATTATTCTGCCAAGATTGCACTCACATGCATGACAGGACTTCTTAAAATTAATTCATAGCATAAACTTTGCATTATCTTTGAGGCATAAAATTTGAAATCAGATCTACAAAGAAAAACAAAACCATTAATAAAGAAATATGGTGACAACTGGGTGCGAGCTTAGGTATAAAAACAGATATTTATACCTGTAAAGACAGCTATGCAGGAGCCTAGCAGGTAGCAAACCTTGTTAAGTAGCAATGATATTTCAAAGGTAATTATGTTACATAGGGACCTCAGATTGTGCCTCTTTATTCCTCCCGGACCACCTCTACCTCACCCCAGCAATTGCTGTGCCCCATCCAGTTCTGTGGACACATCCTCAATCTTCTCCTCTCATCCACCTCTTTATCCACGATGTCTATATTCAGCAAATGCCAGTGAGTCAAAATCCAAGATGTACCCACCACCAGTCTCCCTCTCTATCCTGGGAGAGGAAGGCGATGGTCCTGGTTTTGCCTCTTTGTGCCTCAGTTCCCCACCTGTAAAATTTGGATAACAACGCTTCTGGCACAGGGGCAATCTGAGGATAAATTCATTTAAAATTCTGAGGCGCTTAGACACTATAGTGCTGGGGGCCATATAAGAACCTAGTAAAATGTATCTCCCATACTCCATTCATGTTCTTATCACTCACACCCTCATCCTTTTCCTTTGGTGCCCTTTGGACTGCATTGGAGACAACTTTTTATTTCAGAAGGTTGAAAAAGCTACTAGGGGGGAAGCTGTTCTAGACTTGATTTTAACAAATAGGGAGGAACTCGTTGAGAATGTGAAAGTAGAAGGCAGCCTGGGTGAAAGTGATCATGAAATCATAGACTTTGCAATTCTAAGGAAGGGTAGAAGGGAGAACAGCAAAATAGAGACAATGGATTTCAGGAAGGCAGATTTTGGGAAGCTCAGAGAGCTGATAGGTAAGGTCCCATGGGAATCAAGACTGAGGGGAAAAACAACTGAGGAGAGTTGGCAGTTTTTCAAAGGGACACTATTAAGGGCCCAAAAGCAAGCTATTCCGCTGGTTAGGAAAGATAGAAAATGTGGCAAAAGACCACCTTGGCTTAACCACGAGATCTTGCACGATCTAAAAAATAAAAAGGAGTCATATAAAAAATGGAAACTAGGACAGATTACAAAGGATGAATATAGGCAAACAACACAGGAATGCAGGGGCAAGATTAGAAAGGCAAAGGCACAAAATGAGCTCAAACTAGCTACGGGAATAAAAGGAAACAAGAAGACTTTTTATCAATACATTAGAAGCAAGAGGAAGACCAAAGACAGGGTAGGCCCACTGCTTAGTGAAGAGGGAGAAACAGTAACAGGAAACTTGGAAATGGCAGAGATGCTTAATGACTTCTTTGTTTCGGTCTTCACCGAGAAGTCTGAAGGAATGCCTAACATAGTGAATGCTAATGGGAAGGGGGTAGGTTTAGCGGATAAAATAAAAAAAGAACAAGTTAAAAATCACTTAGAAAAGTTAGATGCCTGCAAGTCACCCGGGCCTGATGAAATGCATCCTAGAATACTCAAGGAGCTAATAGAGGAGGTATCTGAGCCTCTAGCTATTATCTTTGGAAAGTCATGGGAGACGGGAGAGATTCCAGAAGACTGGAAAAGGGCAAATATAGTGCCCATCTATAAAAAGGGAACTAAAAACAACCCAGGTAACTACAGACCAGTTAGTTTAACTTCTGTGCCAGGGAAGATAATGGAGCAAGTAATTAAGGAAATCATCTGCCAACACTTGGAAGGTGGTAAGGTGATAGGGAATAGCCAGCATGGATTTGTGAAGAACAAATCATGTCAAACCAATCTGATAGCTTTCTTTGATAGGATAACGAGCCTTGTGGATAAGGGTGAAGCGGTGGATGTGGTATACCTAGACTTTAGTAAGGCATTTGATACGGTCTCGCATGATATTCTTATCGATAAACTAGGCAAATACAAATTAGATGGGGCTACTATAAGGTGGGTGCATAACTGGCTGGATAATCGTACTCAGAGAGTTGTTATTAATGGTTCCCAATCCTGCTGGAAAGGCGTAACGAGTGGGGTACCGCAGGGGTCTGTTTTGGGACCGGCTCTGTTCAATATCTTCATCAACGACTTAGATATTGGCATAGAAAGTACGCTTATTAAGTTTGCGGATGATACCAAACTGGGAGGGATTGCAACTACTTTGGAGGACAGGGTCATAATTCAAAATGATCTGGACAAATTGGAGAAATGGTCTGAGTTAAACAGGATGAAGTTTAACAAAGACAAATGCAAAGTGCTCCACTTAGGAAGGAAAAATCAATTTCACACATACAGAATGGGAAAAGACTGTCTAGGAAGGAGTACGGCAGAAAGGGATCTAGGGGTTATAGTGGACCACAAGCTAAATATGAGTCAACAGTGTGATGCTGTTGCAAAAAAAGCAAACATGATTCTGGGATGCATTAACAGGTGTGTTGTGAGCAAGACACGAGAAGTCATTCTTCCGCTCTACTCTGCTCTGGTTAGACCTCAGCTGGAGTATTGTGTCCAGTTCTGGGCGCCGCATTTTAAAAAAGATGTGGAGAAACTGGAAAGGGTCCAAAGAAGAGCAACAAGAATGATTAAAGGTCTTGAGAACATGACCTATGAAGGAAGGCTGAAAGAATTGGGTTTGTTTAGTTTGGAAAAGAGAAGACTGACAGGGGACATGATAGCAGTTTTCAGGTATATAAAAGGGTGTCATAAGGAGGAGGGAGAGAACTTGTTCACCTTAGCCTCTAAGGATAGAACCAGAAACAATGGGTTTAAACTGCAGCAAGGGAGGTCTAGATTGGACATTAGGAAAAAGTTCCTAACTGTCAGGGTGGTTAAACACTGGAACAAATTGCCTAGGGAGGTTGTGGAATCTCCGTCGCTGGAGATATTTAAGAGTAGGTTAGATAAATGTCTATTAGGGATGGTCTAGGCAGTATTTGGTCCTGCCATGCGGGCAGGGGACTGGACTCGATGACCTCTCGAGGTCCCTTCCAGTCCTAGAATCTATGAATCTATGAATCTATGAAAATCCTTTCAGTAGAAAAGTATTGTGAGCCTTGATTGTATTCCCTCTCACTTTATCTCCTCCTGACACCTAGTTCAGTGTCACAGCAAGAGACAGCCATCCATTGTCCTTTGGTACTTTTCCCTGGTGGTCTCAAGATTGCCACTATTCCTACCCTTTCTGAAGATTCCTCCTTATTTGTGTCCATCCCCACCTTCTCTCCATCTGATCTCCAATCTTCTCTTTCTTAGCAAAATCCTGGAAATCCATTTTTTTTTCTGAGCGCTCTAATTTGCTTTTCCAAAAGCAATGCCCTGGATCCGCGGTGCTCAAGCTTTTCCACACTGAAACCAGGACCTCTCTCCCATCTAGCTGGGATCAAGAACTGCTGCCATTTAGCAATATGTGAAGGGCAGAGCGGTCGCAACCTACTGAAACTTGTTTGTATCCCCCAGGTTGACAGTCTCTATCCTTGGTAGTTTCCACTCTGGCTTCCAGCTGCTTCACAGTTCTTAAACTGTCCTTCTGCTCAAAGATCTTCTCAGGTCTAGCCCTTGTTCCTTTTCTCTTCTAATCCTTCCTGACCGCAGTACAGAATTTGACACCATCTATCTTGACATCCCTATTAATTGATTGGCAGAGTTAGCAATAGCCTTGGACAACTTGCTTCCTGCTCTCACTCTGCTATCCAACTGCTCCTCTCTTGCAACTGGCAATGGTTACTTCTCTGCCATTAAACCTTAGGGGTTTGTCCTAGGCTGGCTTCTCTCCTCTTGTTTATCTTATCCCCCTTGGCGCCTATTCTGAAATCAACCTTCGTTGTCCTTTCTGGGGAAACGATACCTAAATATAGCCCTTTACTTTAAGTCCTTTCCTCACAGATTATTAGCATAACTATGAAACTTAGTTCAGCTTAATATATCTAAACCTGTATCCTCCTTATCTGATCAGGCCAGCACCCTCAATCAAAACTCAACCATCTCTCCCACCCTCGTTTACCATCTTCTTTCAAGAATCTGGACATTTGATTTGACACTGTTCACTATTTTTTCTTTCATATTCCTTGAGTCCATAAATTCATTGGCTTTAAAACAATGCCATTACTTTCTATATCTGGACCACTCCTTTCCCAAAACTAGTGCAGATAACTTCATCCTCTTTAACCATCAATACCAAGGTATAGTCTATATCTATATTATCTAGATGTATTGGGACAGATTCTGATTGCAATCACACAGGTGTAAATCCAAGTCACTCAACTAATTTCAGTCTTAACTTCACCTTACCGGTGTAATTAATATCAGTGCTTGGCACTTTCAGTAGAAGAAAAGATACAACTTGAATAGCAATTACAGTAAAGACCAGACACAAATATTGCAGGGACTTAGTAAATATGATTAATCAAATGTCAGACCTGCTGATCTGGGTGTTCGTTATTTAAAGTCCACCAAGTCCCCTTCTCTATTAGCTGGTATTACCTCATCGAAGTCTGCAATGATTTCATTCAGCAAACGGAGACATTCCACTCCTTGGTTATTCATTTCAGTTTGAGAATAAAAATCAGCAAACCCGGGGATGGAAGCAAACATCACGCCAACAGCATCATAGGACTGAGAGTATAACTCCTAAGGGAAAAATAGGGAAGAAAAACAAGTTGGAGTGGAAATGTATCCCATAGGTGGCAAAGGGCTGCAGAAATTCATTGTCTGCACTTCACAACTCCTGTCTCTATCTTTTTAAGAACAGCTTGACATTTGTTTAATGAACAGCTCTGCACATGGCATTTCATAGGTATTATTGAGTTCCCTGGGAGGAGGTTGCCAAGAGGATTGCCAACACTTGTAATTTTAGCATGAGGCTCTTGCAATATTTGGTGCTTTTCTTAAAGCCCCATCAGCTTGAGTCATGTGATTATGTAAGAATTTCAGCTTTCATTTAAAAGAAACACATTTTCAGCCCTCATGGTTGTGAAGAAGCGTTGGAAATGTGTATCTGCAAGGCTCAAACACCAGAAAGCAAATAAAAAGAACCTTACATTAATTATTGTGAAAATTTCATGATTTTTGAGCCACTCTCAAATTTTTTTGAAAGCTTGGGATTGGCAATAGTGCTGTTGTCTAATGGTAAGAACTGGGTTCTTGAGTTCTGTTCTTGACTTTTCTACTGACTCACTCTTTAGTCATCAGCACATCTCTTCTCTCTGTGCAGCAATTTACCCAACAATAAAAATGGGAACAACAACCACCACCCAGGGGCGCTGTGAGTCTTAATTTTTTCAAATTTGTAAAGCACTTCAAGTTCTTTGGAACACAGCTGACTTTCTTAACCCAGCCCCTTCTCCATCTGTGATGGGGGTGCTTCTGCAGGGACAGGGGAACCATACCACAGAGGTCAAACTCCCCCTGTCACAGCTGCAGTACTCAGAGTGGAGCCTGGGGTCCTAATTATGGGAGAAGAGACAGTGTGAGAATGAATGAGTGTGTGTATATATATATATATATATATACATACACATATGTGCTATCTCCCCAAGTGCTATCTATAAAACCATTCAGCTGAGCCTTCCCTTGCTCAGTTGTTCTATTTTTGGTAGGAAGCAGCAAGATAGAAATAATAAGTCCATGAGAAAGTGCTTACAGTACACATCTGGGGAGTCATTTTTTGAGAGCAGGAGAATTAAGTTAATAGCCAGACATGAATTACAAGATTGATTGTACAGTAATCTTCCAGATGTTAATGCCAGCCAGCTCATTCATAAATCCTCCCCAGGTATAATCGCTCCAGGAAATTGCCTTGCAAAAAAGCAGAGGTGGCAGCTGAAATACAACTGCAAGTGTATTGAATGCATCAGCATTGACCTACCAGGCATCTGGTTTCAAGGCTTCTTTTGAAAAATATTTTAGCACTGAATATGAATGTGTGTGGATGTATATTATATCTCAATGGTTCAGTAGCATGTACTCTCCCAGCAGCCATAGTATATTCATGACAGAAGATGGCAGGGCCCAGAACTGGAGTTTATTTCATGCTAAAAAAAGTGATTTGCTTTTGCTCTCTTTCTGACATATGCATACACACCTTCAATTGTGCAGAATAACACTGTGTTTTCTTAGCAATTTAATTCTTGCAGAATAGGAAATTCTCCAAGAGGTTAAACGCTTAAGTGCCGGGACATGTAACCTTTGAAGATGATGTCATCTTTTCCTAGTTGATACTTTAAAGCATAACTTTTAGAAAAAACAATAGCTTGTCCTGTCAGACCTATTTTGGCTAGTTACATCTATTTTCAAAAAAGTACTGTCTGACAAGTGGGATTCTGAACCCATTTAATTGTACTGCAAATAGCTTATTGTTGGTATCTTGATTCTAGAACTATTTGTGAACCATTGGTTCATGATGCACAGTTCAAAGGTCATGTATATCTCCAATCCCAAGCCTGATTTCCATCGTACTTTAGAACAATGGTTCTCAAAGCTGGTCTGCCGCTTGTTCAGGGAAAGCCCCTTGTGGGCCGGGCCAGTTTGTTTACCTGCTGCGTCCGCAGGTTCACCCGATCGCAGCTCTCACTGGCCGCGGTTCGCCGCTGCAGGCCAATGGGGGCTGCGGGAAGCGGCACGGGCCGAGGGATGTGCTGGCCGCCCTTCCTGCAACCCTAATTGGCCTGGAGCAGCAAACCGTGGCCAGTGGGAGCCGCGATCGGCTGAAACTGCGGACGCGTCAGGTAAACAAACTGGCCCAGCCCACCAGGGGCTTTCCCTGAACAAGTGGCGGACTGGCTTTGAGAACCACTGTTTTAGAACACACTCAAGGCTTGTCTACACTTACTGGAGGATTGACACTGCGATGATCGATGCATTGATGGTTGATTTAGCGTGTCTAGTGAAGACCCGCTAAATCGACCGCTGATCACCGTCCTGTCGATGCCTGTACTCCGCCTGATTGAGAAGAGTAAGGGAGTCGACGGGAGACACTCTCCCGTCGACATCGCATATTATGGACCCCGTGGTAAGTAGATCTAAGCTATGTTGATTTCAGTTACGCTATTCATGTAACTCAAATTGCATAGCGTAGATCGACTTTTCCCTTTAGTTAGACAAGGGCTCAGCTTGGCCCCTACTAATGTTATTGTGAGAATTTGACTTATTTCTGGTCACTCTCCTTTCAGACACGCTTTCTCCCTTTTCTTTTTTTCTCAGATTTCCTTCATCCCTTGAGTAAACCCCTCTGAGATCTCCATCAAGGATCTCCAAAGCCTCCACTACCAGAAGCTGTTATTGTCTGTTTCCTCTGTCTCAGGGGCCTGTCCAGTGTAGCTCTGTATTCATTCTGATTATTATCATATGCTTATTAAGTTTGCCGAGGCCCATTAGGATACATTCTTTAATTACATGGTCTCTATTGGTTCTAAAAAAAACCACCTGTTTCATTCAGTGCACAGGATGGATAGTAAATGAGACAAACAGCGGTAAGAAGAGAAAGGATGTTCTCTTGGATTTAAGGGACTGGACTGACACCCAGGAAAGCTGGGTTCTGTTCCTGGCTCTGCCACAAACTTCTTGTGTGATGTTGAACATGACTAATTATTCATATGCATGAGCAGAGTGTATTAAGGTTGCACAGGTATTAGTTAATTCTGGCATTTCCTATCTTTTGAGGGCTTTGTAACATTAATGTTCTTTTAACATTATTTTCTGCATGGAATAAATAATGTCAGACAGAGGCAACAGCTTTAACATTCTCGCAGCATCCTAAAGGACACTATTTTTCTTTTGCCTGTTAGGAAAAAAGTATGAGAAACAAACGGATACGTACTTCATTATCTCGATCCTTCTCCAGGAAGTGACGGGCAACATGACTTGGCAGAATATTTCGTAGCATATTTTCATTGTGTTCCCTTAATTCCTTCATTTCATTGATTTCTTCTTTTGCTTGAACACGCCACAGAAAGTCCAGGCGGGCTGTGTATTCAAGCTATAGTTATGAGGAAAGGCAAACATTAAGTCTGATGAGATAAACGCAGACATGGGATTGTAATCATGGAAGCCTGTCGCTACTACCTAAATTTCTTCAGTGCTATAGACACCAGAACTATGACTCCTAAGTAATTTTCTTTCTCCTATGAACAAATACCAGCATTTTGTCATGTATAGTGAGAATTGCAAAGGAATCAAGGGCCCAATAACATTAGTCATATTGCTATCTTATATTCAGTGGTTGGAACATTTCAATAAGTTATTTCCCCCTAGAACACATCTGCATTACTTAAAGAATGATATTATGGAGGCAGAAATGAGATAAAGTAACAGAATAAATAGCTAGATTAACAACATATTCTTCCTGCTCCTAAATCAGAAAATATATTCATCTTTTTACGACTGTTTTCAACTGGAATGTACTTCACGAAAAACCAGAGCCAGGGTGAATAAGGATACTCTGCAGAGAGGTAATTTACCTCTCAAGGACAAGCACTCTTCTCTCATTGAAAAGAAGTATGAAAAGCCCAACGTGCTTCAAGAAGGACTTTCAAGTCTGAAACGGCTGAAGTGAGCTGTTTCTGCTGCTAGGGCAAATAGACATTTGCTTTTGGTTTCATATATGTTAGTGGAAGCATATCGATTGTCTTGTAGATACATAATATTTCCATTTAGTAATGAACCAATACCATTGTTAGGACTCTTTTTCTTCCTAATATGTTTTTAAAAATCCTTCTTATTGTTCTTAAATGGATCTCTTTTGCTTCTCTTATCAATTTTCTATAAGTTCTTCCTTCTGATTTATACTCACTACTATCAACTTCCATTTTCTTCCATTGGTTTTATTTAATTTATTTATTTATCTATTTTTATAGCTCTAAACCAGGTTGTTATTTTAACCAATACAGCCTTCTTCCTCGATTGTCAGATTGTGCTTTTGGGGACATCTAACGAAGTTTTCTTAAACAATTCCCAATTATTATTTACATTTTTACCAATTAAATTCTTCCTGCCAGCTGACTTGGCTCATAATTGTTTTCAGCTTTGTGAAATTGACCCTTTTAAAGCATCATATGTATATAAAACTGTTGTGGACTTTATGCTATTTGCATGTTATAAACATGATCTAGTCATAATCACTTGTATCTAAACTACTCCAAGCCCAATCCAGCACATCAGTGATTAGCCTTTATATCCAGGCCAAAATCCAATCTGGATAATTTAATTTTCGCTATTTAAAATTCCCTCTTATTTCAGCTGGAATAATTTTTCTATGCCTCCCTACCACAAAATGTCTGCTCTGTTCTACCCCAGAGTTGACTGTATGTAGGTTTGTGCGAGAGAGTGGTCTGTATATACAGGGTTATTAAATATCTAAAATGTAAGGTTATTTTTGTCTGTGAACAAATGGAATGGCCCCACTGTGGTGTTAATGGGAAAGGATTGTTCCAAGGACTGCATCACTGCCAATCAGTTTTTTTGGTGTTGCCATGTGATTACTAGAAATGTGGCTACCTTCATTAGTGAGTAAAGAAAATAGACCGTTGCATGGGAAGCCCAAAAGCCCCAAATCCTAGGAGTAGAGATACCCTCCAGCCTCTATGCATATATAATCACCATGCATGGTGGAAGCACAAGGTGCTAAGGGGTTCAACTCTCTGTTTTCTCAGTATTTCTAGTTTAGTTTATTTTAGTGTAGTAAGGACAACTCTTGAGGATGCTTCCCCTAAGAGCAAATAATCACATGCTGGACTAAAGAGATTCCAAGGACAGAGTGCTTGCAAATGTGCTTTCTCCCCTCTCACGACACTTGCAAGACCTTCCACTTCCCACTCAGTTCAGCGGAAAGACTCAATGGGAGATGGATCAGTCTCCAGAAGGGTTAGCCTGTACTCCAATGACAAGAGAGAGTTTTAACATTACATTGAATTTCAAAGCTTCCCTCAATTTTCCTTCTTCTCTCTTTCCCCTAAGATTCTTTTCCATTCCCCAAATTCTCTCCTGCTTTCACCTTTCCTCCCATGGAGCCCCTCTCCACATGCAGAGTTATTCAGATACTGAAGGGTCTGAGGATGGATGCTGGATTCTCCTCCATCTGCACTGATGAATCTCAAGCAGGTGGAGAGGAAGAGCTTCTAAAATAAATATAACTAAATTACAAGAAGCTCTTTACTGCAAGTATGTGGACTTAATCTCCCTTGGGATTAATTCAGTGGAGCGGAGTAGTGCCAATGGAGTAACAAGGTAGAGATGGTGAGAAGCTGAGATAATCATGTTTATTTTGTGGTTGAGAAATAGCTACTTAGGCAAATCAGTCCTACCAGCCAGAATGCAGAGCTCTGCAGAACTGAAATATTATTCCAGTGTTGTGGGTCATAAATGTATAGCTTTCCAGCACCCTGACTAGTGAAAATCCTTTCTTTTCAGTGTATTTCATAGCACCTTAAAGTACCACATGTTGTGTTAAAAGATAAGCATGCTGAGCTCTGGTCACATTTTGCACTCTGGCCATATTGCAGTGTACTTTAAGGGAGAATCAATTATTGGCTTGGAATTTCCTCTCTCTATATATATATATATATTTATATATGGAAGGCTCAATGTACTCAGGAAAAGCTACCTGGAAAGATAGGGTAAAATTAATCCACTGACAGTAAGGAATAAATCTGGCCTAAAGCAACCATCTCTGCACTAAAACAAGCAGAGAGAGTAATTGGCTCCAGTTTGATAAGGACTCTTATAGGCCTATCTGGGGTGGAGAAACAGGGGGCCTTGATTCAGCTGTGGCTTGTTTGGTCCCTGGCTGCAGTTATTAAAGCCTCCCTTTAGCTGCTTAGGCAGAGTGTTAGAGGTAAAGTTAGGTCTAATAGATGCTTTAGCTGCTATCCAGAGAGCTAGGGCCCCAGAAGCATTTCCCCATATGGATTTTGTCTACAAACATTTTTCTCTTGTAGGGGAACTTGTATGTGATGTTCTATTTTTGATGTGTTTTTAAGGTATGTTCTATAAATAAATAGTTCTATGTAATTTGGGCTACGTGATTTTTGAATGAAATAAATACTTCAATATAGAATAGCCACAAGACTGGGATTGCCTGAAGTGTCAGAACAGTTTTCCTATACAACATGGCATTTCAAAATATTGCTGTGAGTCAAATGCTTTTAGAATATAATTTTCAGGCTAAGAATGCTTGTTTTCACGTTAAATTAGGTTCCTGGTATGGAAATATTTGATTTATGTTGATACCCTGTATTGCTAAGGGAACTATTTTTAATTAGGGGTTTAGCATGACTGATTTTTCCAGACTTATTGGCTGCACCAGCGATGGATTCTTCAGGAAATTCTCTCACCGTGACAAGACAGCCTTGCTCTGTCTCGATTGTATCTAGAAAAAGCAACTTAAAAGCCTGCGTGTGCAAAATTAGGGATGGACTTGAAATGAAGTTTGTGAAGCTGCATAAAGAATGGCAGACAGTTAACAATTCTGAAATGGAAAACACTCACATTTGTTTTAACACAAATCTCCTGTTTAATTAATCTTCCTAGAACAACATGCCTCAGCCTATTCTACCATAGCTGAGTGAGGGATGAGAGACTGTTGGTGGGTAGCTTTAGCCAAAGGCATTATTTTCTCCTGCAGTCTAAACTTATGAACAGCATATGTCCTACAGGATGAAATTCTGCTGTATTTCCTACTCAGTGCTCATATGGAGATTTGCAGAATGCTTACCTTAAAAGTTGCTAATCTGTTTGCTTTATCCCTATCTTTAAAAAACTGGCATCTATTTCAGATGCTGCTGCAATGCAACAGGTTTCATGGTCCATAGGACGATATTGGATACAATGGTTTTGGCAGGAACAACCCTAGGCCAAGCAGCACACCATTATGGTGTCCCCTGGAAGTTGGTGTTCAGGGTGACCTCCCTGCTCGCCCTCCAGTAGAATCAGCCTGGGCACTGAGCAGGTACATTATTAAATGCACAAGTGGCTGCTTTTGTATAGGGCTAAATTCTCAGTGTTCCCAGTCCTTGTGCTTTGTGGTGCATTTCACAAATCTCCAGCAGGTGGATTCATGTTATTATCTGGAATCTCAGCTTTTATTTAAAAAATAGTAAGTTTCTAGCCTCATGGTTGCAGATAAAAGCTTGAAAACATGAACCTGAAAGGCTCCAAGAGCAGAGGCAAATCAAAAGAACCCAGAATTAACTACTTTTAAAATCTCATAATTTTTAAGCTTATCTCATGATTTTGGAATACATAGCTTGGCAATATGGCTTACTAAAATCCTGATCCTACATCCTTTTCATTTCCTGAACTTGTTTCCTACATTCATCTTCTCCCTTTGGACATATTAAATCAATCACTTCACAGCATTTCCCCCCGTCCCTAAAATATTCTGAGCCTGGTTCCTTCATCATATCACTCCGGTTTTACACCAATGCATGCTGAAATCAGTGTCTTTGCTGCAACATCATACTGGAGTAGCAGCATGAAGAATCAGACTGTCGTGATTTTTATTTAGCATATTTGAGGATTTTTTTCTTTTTGTTACACTTTAAAGGTTTTTTATTTTATATATAAATACGAGAATCTGTTTTATGTTCTTCTTTGAGGTGCTTTTAATGTTCTATTTCATCCACTTCTAAGACGTTCTTTCTACTCTACACCATTCAATACTATGTAATTTGAAAAACAAACAAAAAACCCAACACAAAAGCATTTACAATTATTTCAACCCCCTTTCTTGCAAACCCCCATTATCTCCATGTTTCCATAGTGATTTCCTTATTTTTATATATCTATTTCTGGAGAGCTGGGCTCTTTCTTTGACTTTTACATGCTTTCAATATATTGCTGAGGTGAGTGGAAGCTGAAATTAGGAGGCAGCAAGGAACACAAGGTGACACAGTGGCATATTATAAGCAGCATATTATTAAGGTTGCCTGATACTGCCCATTATAAGACTCTGTTTTCAGCTGCTTATAACTTTGCCAAACTATAGCTGTTTTGACTGAAATTTTTCATGCCAGGTGTCTGCATCAGGGTGTTTGGGGTTTTTTTGGAAAATTTCAGCCAGAATCAGTTTATCCATTTCTGAGAATGAGGCTAGGGAAAAATACATTTTGTCAATGTTAAAAAAAAATGTGGGCAACCATTTTTGAAAGTTTTAGTGCATGCTTATGTTTGGAGCAGGGTCTTGAAAATTGGCAGGGGGTGGCCTTTGTGTCAGCAGTGTGAATTAGGACAGGGACAGGTTGGACAGGATGGAGCAGAAGGGGTAAAAGCTTGGGGGAAATATGCAGAAGAGTCTGTGCCCATTAGAGAACACTCCTCCCACAGAGCCTGGAATGGAACCCAAGATTCCTAAATCCCACCATTTCTCAGTAAGAATTTATTAAACTACTGGCAAAGTGTGCTTCTCATCCCCTTCTAGAGCAAGTCCCCATAGAGGATGACAACCTACTAATGCTATCAGTTACTCCATTAGCTCAAGTGGCAGAGATCTCTGTGGTGGATCTAAAGGTTCCAGCCCTGCTGATATGCCACATGAGTGGAATTTCTGGTTTTTTTTTTAAACTGGGAAATTACATACAAACAAACTATATTGAAAGAACATTAAGGTTGCAAACTCAAGTACTTTAAAAGTTAGGAAATGCCAACATGAGCATTTCCCATGCAACCTTAATTCGGCCCTCTTGTGTACATACATTATGATACTGTATTTAATTACATGATCACATGCTACTTTTTCTATGAATAAACGTCAAGATCTCCAGAAATATGAAGCGATTTAAAAACATCTAGGACCGTGTTCTGCCCTGATTTACAATGTGCAATCCATTCGCTTGTTGCAATAAGGTGCAAGTCAGGGCCAAATTTACACCTTAGTGTAGTCAGTGAAAGTAACTCTACATTATTGTCCAAATCCTAGTCTGTGTAAGGGCTGGACTGAATCACAGGCCCTGCATTTGTGAGAGCACAAGGGCTGCTGCCAAGTGGTTTGTCCCTAGGAACAACTCCCTGGAAAGAGATTAAGAACATACAGAGCCATGCCTTCCCCATGCTCTCCTCTCTTCCCAGATGGCAGAGGGGAGTATGCTGCATCCCCTAAAGGGATGTAGCAAATTACCCCTCCCCCCACCAGCCCAACCAGGGAGCTCCAGGAGGCATTGCATCTTCCTGAAGCAGAATGACTCCAAATGCCACCCTCCCTCCCCGGGAGTGCTGTTCCTTCACATTGCTTGAATGCAGCACTGTGGCTCGATGCCACAAGTTAACCTTGCATGACTTGGGGTGTTCTAAGGGCTTGATCATTCAGTAATTACTCAGAAAAAAACTTCAGCTGATGGGGGGAGGGGTAGCTCAGTGGTTTGAGCATTCACTTGCTAAAGCCAGGGTTGTGAGTTCAATTCTTGAGGGAGGCCACTTAGAGACCAGGGTAAAAATCAGTACTTGGTACTGCTAGTGAAGGCAGGGGGCTGGACTCAATGACCTCTCAGGGTCCCTTCCAGCTCTATGAGATAGGAATATAACAAGCCAAAGGAGGTTTCTCCCCACTGGTCTAGGACTGCCAAGGGTTAGCTGTTAACATTCCTACTGTATAACCCTGAGGCATTTAGGCTTCATTAGAGACTGACACACCCTGGATTGGTTTTGCAACAACTTCAATGAGGTTTTACGTTTACAAATCCAGAAGCACAGATGGGTTCAGATCCTGGTCCCACCTTAACCATAACTCTCGATTTCAGAGGCATCCTAGGTAGGAAGTCTGGCCCAGTGGTTAGGGCACTCATCTGGGATGTGGGAGTTCTGCACTCAAGTCCCAGTTACTTGGCCTCTCTATGGCTCCCTTTCCTATCTGTAAATTGAGGCTAACAGCACTTCCCTGTCTCACAGGGGTGTGATGAGGATGAATACATCAAAGATGATGAGACACTTCAATACTATGGCTACGGGAGCCATATAAGTACCCAAGATACACAGATGATTGCACATTTGGCCTCTCTCCATTATGCAGTGCATGCATAGCATTGAATGTACGAGTGCATGCTGCTCTTACGAATCACTAAAACTGCACCGGGTTGGATGTGAGCCTTCTTTAATCAGTCTTTTCTATGGCTTATTTGACATTACATTATTAAAGGTCATATACTCAAGTGGATAAAAATATTTGCTTCAAATGGCAGCTGGTATTTTGAAAGTAATTATTGCTGCATCCTGCAATTCTAGTTTGTAAAGTGAGCAGTTACAGTAAATGTTTGCTTTACCTGTTGACCATGATAAAATACAGCTAAGAGGAACATTGCCATCAGTAGCAAGGACGCCTCCTTTGTGCCCAGGAAATCGGTTCTGGAAAGAAAAAAGCCCAAAGAAAAACATTATTATTGATCGATCAGTGTTTTATTTTAATCAGGGAGGGCTTTAATTTGGTAACCTACGTGCTTTTCTACAGTTTGTTGTGAAAAACCTTGGCATCTAAAAATATAACCAATAATAATTAATTCAACAGCACAAGACCGTAATTAAAATGTTCACTGTCTAATAACCAATGTGTTGAACGATTAAAGCGAGGCCTCCAATAGCAATCAGGAGATGCTAATCCTTCCCTTCCAACTGTGACAGAGAAGCCATGCATCAGTCACTCTCTTTGTGATGGTGATCCCAGTGGCAGCGGTACACAATGAACAGAATTGACATGATTAAATATATCCTTAAATGAGGTATGCACACTGCAGTCATCTCCCAATCCAGGCTTCAGAGCTATGGGCCAGGATGATCTGCAGCACCAAAACCCACTTGGCAATGAAGAAGGGGGTCTATCACAGAGTGTGTTATGGCTTTATGAGTCTCTAGTTTGCCCTGGTCCTGCTGGAGTTTAGAGCAGATGGCCCCAAAGGATCCATTACACAAGCTGGGGCGAGCACAGTACACTCCTGCTGCACCCCTAGAAACATCCTTTGGCTCCCAGCATGCCCTCTGTGCCAGGACCAGGGGACAGTACACAGGGTAGGAACCGGCTATGCAGGCTTTAGGCCAGCTGAGACCTCCTTTCACTGAAAAAATTCTCAGCTGGCCAGATACAATCAGCATCTTTTTGCAAAGGGTCTGGAAGAGTGGAGAGAATCTGACCCTGTGTCTGGGATTATGACCTACAATCCTAACTTCAGCCGTTACAATATTTTGCATGTGCCTAGCACCTTTCATTCAAGGACTTCAAAACATTTTACACACATCGACAAAGCCTCCCAACACCCTTTGAGGTAGATCAGTATTCTGTCCATTCAACAGCTGGGTAAGGAGAGGCAGAAATAAATTATGTGACTTGCCCTAGGTGTCTGGAAGTCACTTGCAAAGCCTGGAATAGAACCCTGTAGTTTGGACTTTGTCTTCTACTTCTAATGATTCTCCTGACCTGACCTGGTGAAATACTGCAAAAACATTGTTTACTAGATCCGGCTGAGAGAGTGATTTGAGTAGAAGACAAAGTCAGGACTACTGGGTTCTATTCCTGGCTTTGCAAGTGATTTCCAGACATCTGGGGCAAGTCAGATAATTTATTTGTACCTCTCATTTGAATTCCAAGTGGCTGTTTGGTTAGATTATGCTGAGGGCCTTTTTAATCACTATCGATGAATATTTACATAAATAGGCTTTGTTCACCCAAATATCTGGGAAATGTCACAGTTAAAAAGTGAAGAAAGGTATTTGTGTATGAATAAAAGCAGACACCATTAATAATTTCTTATTCTCCTGATGTTTTAAATCCTCCTGTCGAGCCTGGAAACAATATCGTTTGACTAAGATGAACAATCAGAAACCATGAATAAAAATAGCAGGACAGATAAAATGAACAGTTTATGAGCAACCCATAACTTATACAAACACATTTTGCTCTAATTGAGCAATTACAACTAGATTTGCAAAAATCAGCTGTGTTTGGAAATGATTTGTAAATAGAAAAGAGAGCTAAAATTATTGGATGTTTTGTTAACAGATAACTTAATCATATCTATCCACCTGCCTGTCAGTCTATTCTATGGTAATTTTAGAATTGCAACAGGTACCTAGATCACTCTTTCTCTTATGTCACAGTGTTATAAAACAATGGTTACATGGTTCAATATAATAGTTTTTTTTTTTTTAACCTCAACATACTATTCATCAGTTTGGCCCAAAACTCATATTATCAACAAACTGAAGTCATCCCATGAAAATCCATCTGATAATATTTCTTGATGAAAAACTAGTATATTTTTAGTATGTTTAGTAGGGTTACCATATTTCAACAAGCAAAAAAGAGGACGGGAGGAGCCCCGCCCTAGCCCCGCCCCTGCCCCTCCCACTTCCCGCCCCCCCAGAACCCCCAACCCTCCCCCCGTTCCTTGTCCCCTGACTGCCCCCTCCTGGGACCCCTGCCCCTAACTGCCCCCCGGGACTCCACTCCCTATCTAAGCCTCCTTGCCTCTTGTCCCCTGACTGCCCCAACCCTTATCCACACCCCCACCCCCAGACAGACCCCTGGGACTCCCACGCCCCATCCAACCACTCCCCACCCCCTGACAGCCCCCCCCAGAACTCCCAACCCATCTAAACCCCTCTGCTCCCTGTCCCCTGACTGCTCCGATCCCTCCCCTCTCCACACTCCTGCCCCCTGACAGCCCCCCCAGAACTCCCAACCCATCTAAACCCCTCTGCTCCCTGTCCCCTGACTGCTCCGATCCCTCTCCCCACTCCTGCCCCCTGACAGCTCCCCCCCAGAACTCCCAGCCCCCTACCCCCCGCTCCTTGTCCCCTGACTGCCCCCTCCTGGGACCCCTGCTCCTAACTGCCCTCCAGAACCCCACCCCCTACCTAAGACTCCCTGTTCCTTGTCCCCTAACTGCCCCCTCCTAAGACCCCCCCCAACTGCCCCCCAGGACCCTACCCCCTACCTGTACCCTGACTGCCCAAAACTTTCTCCACTCCCCTCCAAAAGCCCCCCCCCGTTTCTTGACTGCCCCCTCCAGAACCTCCCTGTCCCTTCTCCTGCCCCCCCTTACCCTGCTGCTCAGAACAGGGTGTTGGGCTCTGTGCCAGCCGGACACATGGCTGAGCTCCCCTGCACAACACAAAACCCGGTCCCTGGCCCTGCACAGGGCTGCCGGAGCGGGCTGCAGGAGGAGGAGCTGCCGGCCGGCTCAGAATGCAGGGAGGGCGGGGTGGGAGGAGGAAGCTGCTCCGGAGTCCAGCCCGGGACTTTCCTGCAGCCCTCCCAGCCGCTCGCTCTGCTGGGGGAGGGGGAAATCCCGGACATTGTGAGTGCTTTACAAATTCCCCCCGGACGCTATTTTTAGCACACAAAAGGAGGACATGTCCGGGTAAATCCGGACGAATGGTAACCCTATGTTTAGAATATACTGCCTTTTTGTAAGAGCAAGCATCTCCTTAAATATGCCTTTTAGCAACCACTGCCCTGTAACAATTGGTATCTTCTCTCTGTCATTCATGGTGCCTCAAGATTGTCAGGAAAACTGGTTTCTAATAGTAACACTCACTGTTAAGTCCCAATCAACCTGACCTCTTTTTTAAGTATCAGATGATTTATATTAATAATAGCATTTGTACATATTTTTCTACTAGATTTTTTTCCTAACAATCCAAGACTGGCTATGAACAAAGACAATTCTCTAATATATAACAATAAACCAACGGGCACACTGTACATGTCACTGTAGCTGAGGGTAATGTAAGCTGATAAATATCTTTGTAGTGCAAGTACATCTGTGCTAAATTGATTTGGATATATGACTATTTTCTCTGAAAACACAAAGATATCTGAAGAAAAATTAAAATGTGGAATTCTCTGGATTTGGCCCAGGACTAGTCAAAAATGTGCATCATCGCTGGCAATTCTATCACTTTATGAGTGCTCAAGTCGCACTTAGGCCAGATCTACACTATAAACTTACATCGATATAACTCTGTCGCTCAGGGGTGTGAAAAATCCACATCCGTGAGCGACGCAGTTATACTGACCTACCCCCCCGGAATAGACAACGCTATGTTGACAGGAGCACATCTCCCATTGGGATAGTGGCATTTTCACTGAAGCGCTACAGTGGCCCAGATGGGCCGCTGTAGTGTTTTAAGTGTACACCTACCCTCAAATACATAGGAACCCGAAGAAGCACTCCTTGCAATTAAGCTGCATTTCTTTTGGGAAGCAGTGGAATAAGCTTTCCAGTGAGATATACAATACTTCCTTCTAGCCCTGAAAGATCCAGAGATAAGGGTGAAATGATGGCTCAATGGGAATCGATGGGAATTCAGCTGTTTCATCTACACATTAATGTTGGGTATCAAAGATTACAGTAGATAAATTTTAGAGATGGTTCAAATGTGGGGATTTGGAAGTCCTATTCCTGAGAAAATTCTGTGTCAAAAAAATTAGAAATCCTGCAAAATTGGCTGCACAGAGGTGGGAGATACCTTCTCCCTCCCTGGGACACGGATCTCTGGGGCAGGCCCAGCCCTTGCGCTGTGTCAGGATTGAGTGCAGCCTCATGGCCAAGTCCGTGTCCTGGGGCAGAGGGACTGTAGGGTGATCTCCCACCACTGTGAAGCCAGTCACCTGTGCTCCTCACTGCCATACTGGAACCTTCTCATTTATTTATTGACAAATAAAATTTGCAGAATTTTAAAATATTGTGTGCAGAATTTTTAATTTTTTTGGCACAGAATTCCCTCGGGAATAGGAGGTGCACATCCCCTGTGTCTTAGAGGGCTGGCTGAGGAAGGGCCAGTGGGGAGACTGCAAATCCACCTGTTTTTGTCCCCATGGGGCAAGGACAGAGCAAGAATGGAGGCTTTGGCAGCTTTAAAGTTACAGTAGCAGTTGTGGAGTACTTTGAGGAGAGGTTTCCTTCCCCTCAGGGCCAAACTTGGGCTACATGGGCATGGTTCAAAGGAAATATTTTAGCTCTTGGTGCATATGAGCACACACATATACTACAGGCGGTTCATATGGCCAGAGAGTTGCACAGAATATTAGAGAATCACAATACCACTCATTTGAGATTTGAAATGGGAAGGATCTACACACCAAAACAGCTACAGCTTTATTTTTTTCCATTTATGAGACCTATATTAAGCCTGCCTTGTTCTATTCGTGCATCTTCTTCTATTGCTAGTTAATGAGATGTTTCCTGTAGCAAAGAGGTACTGACTTGTCTAGAAATGAGACGACTCAGGGTACATTTTTTGTGTTTCTAAGGCCCTTTTGTCCCTTCATGTTTAATGACATGCCATTATATTCCTGGCACAGGACAGAAAATAGCAACACATGGCATGAATGAAAGGTAACTGACTGATTAAATTAGCCATCAGCAGCAGGTAGCTCAGAGAAAGAAGATCATGCTTAAATGTATCACCATGACATTTGATGCTTGTAGCTTATTATCAGTATTATTTATATTATAGTAGCTCCTACAAGCCCCAAAGAAAATAACTGCACAGCAAGAGAAAGTCTCACCCTGAAGGGCTCTGTCGAGGCTCACAAGTCTGCTCCTACATGTGAGCTAATGGATATAGTCCATTTAGCTCAAGCAGCAGCGGCTTCAGGCTTTAGATCTACTCGTTCCCGAGTTCAGTCCTTGCAGATGATCTGACTTATGGGTATTATTACACATGATCTAACCACTCAAGAGGGCTATAAAGTCACACTTGTGTTTGTGTGATTAACACATTCCATCTGCCCTGGGAAGCTCATGTTGAGAATACTGTACACAGTCCACAACCTCTGCATGAGCCACCTCACATAACGACTGCCCCGGCCCTCAGGGATTGAACTCTGAATCTAAAAGCACACATGTCTACTGCCGGGGCCTAAAGGACCAGCTACATTAACTCACAGGCAATAGCATAAACCTCTATAAGTGGCCTGGCCACTAGAGTACAGCAAACACGCATACTGTGTTAATGTGGATTACCATTGCATTTTCTGAAGACCTCTAATGCCATAGTAACAAGTAAGCCTGACACACTGTGTCATCTGAAACCCTCAGTCATTGTGACATCACAGTTCTTATGCCTCTAACATTGTTAATTAGTCTTGTGGATGCCCTAAACGTTAACTCTTTGAACCTTAAAAAGTAGTCATACAAAAAATGCTGCGGCTTTTATCTAACAAGCATCCAAAGTACTGATAGCAAAGGATCACATTCACATCATACCTAAAGCAGCTTTGGTACATTTTAAAAAGGGTTCTGAAGAAAACACGAGCCACTTCAAAAAATGTTTAACATATGGTGTTGTCTGGAATCATTATAGCTAAGTTCAAACTACATTCAGCATTTCAAATCCATCCCTTCTTTCAAAACTCATTTCTAATACAACATTTTCAGCCCCGTTAAAATTAGATATCAGGCACAACCTTAACTATGGGGTTGCTACTCCACCATATTATCTGAGGGAAGTACGTTACGTACAATCTACATGCACAGACAGATTTTATATGTATATTGAAATTATGCTTAAGATTTTTGCATTTTCTCTTAATTGACACTTATTGCTAATTACTATTTATAACTCCTGGTGAATATCTGGCGTTTACTTTTTCTTTTTTATTGTATAACATATGGATCAGTTATTGACAGTTGAAACTATTTCCAATAAACTTGAGACTATCACTCCAACTTCAATGCCTTGTTGGTTTCTTAGCCAAGAATATATTGATTCTTTCATTAACGGTTGTGAAACGCTTTGAAATGTACGGTTGAAGAGCACCATATCAGAGCTCAGTGTTATTATTATTATTCATTCAGGGCCAGATTGTGATCCTCTTTTCCACACTGAGTAGCATATTACTCCAGAAGTTGTTCCTTTGACTCCGATGGGGCTATTAAAAGTGGAAGGTGCTATTCAGCATGAGTAAGGAGATCACAATCCAATCCTTAATTATTAATGATTATTCAGGAAATGAAAGCAAGGATACAGTGCACACAGGGCTGTGCTTACGCCTGGTGAGTAGCACCTTACCACACTAGGAATCCCTTTTGGAGCATGGCACTACTCATTGTGAGGAAAGGTGGCAAAACCCGGCCCATAGAAAGTATAACAACAATGTAACTGCTATCACTTACTCTCCATTGTGATGAAAGTTGTCGTATCGCAGGAAGAGGGAGGCATAAACGGTCTCAGTCAGCAGAGAATAGATTGCGATCATAATGAGAAGCACTGCCAACTTCAGAACAGAGTTGAGACGAAGAAACACTGCACAGGTTACCATTGCCAGGACACCGGTAAAGACAAAATACTGAAAACAGAGAGCATGAGTGGTCAGTTTCAACTTTATGAAGGCCTGAATTTTCAGTGTTCACTAAGGCTTGGTCTACACTAAACCCCCAAATCGAACTAAGGTACGCAACTTCAGCTACGTGAATAACGTAGCTGAAGTCGACGTACCTTAGTTCGAACTTACCGCGGTCCAGACCCGGCAGGCAGGCTCCCCCGTCGACTCCACGTACTCCTCGCGGCGAGCAGGATTACCGGAGTCGACGGGGAGCACTTCTGAGTTCGATTTATCGCGTCCAGACAAGACGTGATAAATCGAACCCAGAAGTTCGATTGCCTGCCGCCGAACCAGCGCGGTAAGTATAGACAAGCCCTAATTGTGATCAGAACTTTAGAAAATTCAGCCCCGTGTCCTATTTGGGCACCAAAAATTGAAGCATCCGTGCGATAATTTAGGCCTAAACATTTATGGGGTATATATAGTTAGTAATCGGTGCAAAATAACTACAGGTAGTTTGTATGGAGATGGCCAGAGGAGGAGTCCCTCTGTGCAGGAGAACTCTCGGCTTGCAGAAGTCTGGCAGAGATGGCTCTGCCACTTCCTGTGCTAGCTACGGCACCCTGGGAAGGGCATTTCTCGAGCACAGCGGGGAGAGGAGAGGGCATTACACCTAGTTGCCCATTTGCAAATGGTCTCTCAGGGCATAAATTAGGTTTGCCCCGGCAGTCCTTTCTTACACCAGGTCTGAGTGGTTCAGGATCATGGAGCCCCCACCTTGTAACATGCCCCCTCCATGCTGTTCGAGTGAAGAATCAAACCTGAAGGGGTGCTTTGGTGTTGCAAATCCAGCAAAATTTCACCGCCCTCTGACAATGTGATGCCCAGAGCCTCATTCACTTCTCATTTTCTAGTACTTTCAACGTCTCGTTTTTCTTCATGACTACGCTTTTGTCAAACCATCCTTGCACTTGACGTTGTACATAGAGGAAAACATGGACCTGGCCTCAAACTGCTTACATTTGAAATGGCAACGTCAACACTTACAATCTGAACATCTTAGTGCCAATAAACCTCCAAAATATCTCATTAGGAATATTATGCAATGGTGCCGAATTGGGTATTTTCGTGTAATTTCTCTTATGCCACCTCTTTGCCCTCTCTTCTCCAGTAACATGCTGCCACCTAGAAATTAGTCGCATACCAATGGCAACATTATGACACTGCTATGTGCCTCTTTTAGAGCAACATACTTGTTTTATCTACAACCAACCGGTTCAGTTCTGCTGATGTGTTTGCTCCCAATGGAAGGAAGAGTCCATATGCTTCAAAGGCACAGATTGGAAAGAAAGCTGCGGCAGTTGAGTCACTGAAGTTCTTTTTTGGTGTGTACGATTTATTAGCACACTCCATTGACCTCCTCTGACTTACATTTATTTTTGTATTTTATTGAACCCAGGAATAATCTCTAGGTGCATTTACAATTATTTAAAAGTCTATAATGCAAACAACAAAGAAACATTGACAAAAGTGAACTCAAACAGGAGTTTGAGCCAACAACAAGTGTCTCATTCTCACTGTCTAAGATCCCGGTTTAGCCAATCACTCAGGCATCTCCTTTATTCTCATTACCTTGAATGGAACATAAGGATGTGCATAAGCGCTTGGCTCAATAGGGATATGAGTGAGCAAACAGGCCTCACAGGTGTGCTGATTGCAAAACCAACTCTTCTTTGGCCTTCGCCATAGCATAGGACTTCAAAATGTTTTTTGTCATAGCCACCCTAGTCTCCTAACACTGCATATGTCTGCCAAAGTTCACCTGCCTATGGAAGTGATCTGTGAGAACAATGCAAAGGGAGGGGCATTCAGGAACCATTGTATCAATAATAGAGGACAAAAACTGGTTGTAATGTCCTACAAGAGCATCAGGTTGGTTGTAACTTTCCATCGTGTTTTCTACCAGCATGATCTACCAGTTTCTACCAGTTTTCTATCCAGTTGATAAACACTAAGATCTCAACAAGTTTAAATATAAACTCAGAAATACCTCAGGATAGGAGCAGATATCTGTAAAAGATTCAGAGGAATTGAAAGTCTGATTCTTAAAGGGTATTGGTTTGTCAAAATCACACCATAGCTGTGGATTAAAAAAAAACAAGTTAGGGATGTATTTAAACTGAAGTTACCCACTATACTGTTCCCTGATGACCAAAACCCCCCATTGAGTTAGGTGGACATAGAGCAGGGAACTCTTTGGTTTCCAGGTGTCCACATCACAAAACACTCCACCACCACAACCAGGGCCGTCTCTAACTTTTTTGCTGCTCCAGGCAAAAAGGAGCGCCGCCCCGCCGTAACACCCCCCCAGCGCCTTGCCGTGCTGCCGAACCCCCCGAAGTGCCTCGCCGGGCCGGCCAAACTCCTGCCCCCTGAGCGCCGCGCCACCCAAACCCCCGGAGCGCCTTGCCAGGCCAGCCAAACCCCTCCCCCCCCCCGAGCGCCAGGCTGGGCCGCCCAAACCCCCAGAGCGCCTCACCGGGCCGCCCAAACCCCCGCCCCTCCCCGGAGCACCGCGCCAGCCAAACCCCCGCCCCCCGAGCGCCACGCTGCCCAGCCCCCCACCCCCCTGAGCGCAGAGCCGCACCGCCGAAGCCCCCGTTCCCCCCCCCCCCCAGCACCGCGTCGCCGGCGCTGCCCGGCCAAAACAAACAAACAAACAAAAAACCCTCGAGCGCCGCCCCGCCAAACAAAAAAACAAACTAACTAACACCGTGAGTGCCCCCTGCCGCCCCAACATTGGCCACCCCTTCTAAGGTGCCGCCCCAAGCATGTGCTTGGTTGGCTGGTGCCTGGAGCCGGCCCTGACCACAACTGGCTCCCTCAGCAGAAAATCCCAAGGCTGAATGGGTAGAAAGATGTCTAGGAAGTCTGTGTGCAACTGTCTACCGGCATATAAAGCCCAAACTCATTTCACAAGATTAGATTAAGAGTAGATTAATTAAACATACCCACTTTACATGCATAGATAGATATTTTTGCACACACAAAAGTTATGCACCATTTTGACGGCATACACATTGCACTAAAAATGACAGTGTTGTCCTAGCAGATATGGGCCAAATTCCCATAGCTTCACTGGAAGTTTGGCTTGTGCATTCAAAAAACAGAATTTGATCCTAAGATTCCGGGAGTGATAAGGGGAATTTAGAGTGTTGTACTGGAAATAGATTTATCTGATACAAACTCAATAGATGTTTTAAATAGAGTATTTTAATTAACATATATAAATCAGCTAAAATCTAAACCAAATGGCTGTTTGAAATGCAATATATCATAATATAAAAACAGAAAAATTCTGTAATGATTTCATATCTTAAAAATGAAGTCAGAAGGAGTCACTTGTTACACCTGTTAATCCAGTCTGGATGTTTATTAGCAGGCTAATACTTACAGGCTAAATCCCCTCTCACTCCTGAAAACAGAGTTAAATAGTTTGTTTAATGAGGTCCGATTTCCTATAATTAAATTCTAATGACGTCTCAACTTGAAACTCTCCTATTTGTTCTTTTAATAACGGTGGTCTCAGCAATGCAGTACCATCCTCTAGGATATTTGTGCAATCCTCAGTGACAATTAATAGTTTATGTCTTATATAAGTTCATATGGCATTCGTCAGAGAATATCTGTTTGCACTATAGAGTCCATGAGAACCACTTTCGATAGCTAGTTAAAAATTTGCAGGCTTAGCGGTGGTATCTGAATATTCCACCAGGCATGCGTGAACCAATTTGGAGAAACATAAAACTCACTTGACCTTCTGATGAAAGCTTGAAGCAAAACCCAAATCTTTTTTGTTAGAAAGAATTTAATTATTTTTTTTAATTCAATGATCCATGCCCTTTTTAACTGGTGCTGTGAACTTAGCAGATGCATTTGGCTGCAAAGATGGAGTGATCTACGAGGTGAAATTCAATAGTAAGTACTAGGATCAATCAGACAGAATTCATGGGCATGCTGCAATACCCCTGTGAAATTTTGTATACCGTATATACTCATTCATTAGCTGAATATTTTTGGTAAAAAAGTGATGCATCAAAGAGCGGGGGTCGGCTTATAAATGCCACTTCCCGCAGCTCCCATTGGCTGGGAATGGTGAACCGCGGCCACAGGGAACTGAGGGGCTTCATGCCTGCAGAAACTCCAAGTAAACAAAATGTCCCAACCTGCCAGTGGCTTACCCTGATGGCTGGGAGCCAAAGTTTTGCAACCCCTGAAATAAAGGGTCAGCTTATGAAAGGGTCATACAGTTTTTGCTATTTTTACCTATCCATTTTGGGGGGTCGGCTTATAAATGAATGGGCTAATGAACGAGTATATAAGGTATGTTTTCTCAGGCCAAATATGAAGCAACAGCAATACACTAGCTAGAAATGTTTACCACAACCGTACTAACTATTGGTACAATGGTAACACAACTATCATCTATTTGCAAATTTTAGAAGCAGAAGTCATATAAGATTAAATTGCACCATTCTCCTGGTAATAATCTAAATACCACGCATGAAATCTTGGCCCTACTGAAGACAATGGGGACTTCATCTATAATGGTAAGAATCAGTGGTCACATTCTTCTTCCTGACACTGTCCTTCCTACCACTGGCTACATGATATCACAAAGAAATTGGAAGGAAGCCATCGCACACCAATAACCATCTGTCAGTCACAGTGGAATGACAACAGCAGAACACAGGACGGTCAAACCACAATGGTGACATGCGTAAGGATTTGTCTCTATGAAAAGTGAGCGTGTGGCAAGCTGGGGTGTGAATTTACCTTGCTGTAGCCAGCCACGCATTCACTGCCAAGTGGAATCAGCTGCTGCGCACTAAAAGTTTCATAGTGTGCTTTGATCTACCCTGCTATGAAACAGGAGTAGATTAAAGTGCACTAGGGAACTTTAAGTGCATGGCAACAGGGCCCGCATGGACAGTTAGCATGCTGCAGGCTGGATTTACATCCCAGGTTGCTATGCACTAACTGTTCATATACACAAGCCCTAAATTAAACTCTTGGTTATTCATAGTCAGAGGTTTGACTTCAGCACACAAGACTTTGTGATTTCACCTCATCGTGGCAATGTTTCCCCATCTATCAAAACAGGGGGAAATAATAACACGTGCCTATCATATGGTGGCTTAATTAATTATGTTTTTGGAAAGAGTTTCAGGTCTTTGTCTGGCAGGAGTTATAAAGATACACATAGTAAAATCAAGCAGGTAAAGCACTTCAAGATCCTTGGTCAAAAGGTACTTTAGAAGTGGAGAGAATGATGAACATATTATAATTCACATAGTGAGATTTCAGCTCACCCTAGGGTGATCAGATAGCAACTGCGAAAAAATGGGACAGGGCTGGGGAGTGATAGGTGCCTATATAAGAAAAAGTCCCCCAAAATGGGATTGTCCCTTTAAAAACGGGACATCTGGTCACCCTAGCTCACCCTGAGCGCAGACTTCAATGCTGGTTGGACTGGCTGACCTGATTATCTGACCCATTTATCTGAAGGTTGCTGGTGCCTCTGACGACCTTCAGATAATCTGCGCACACTTGTATTTTTCAGTTACACAGGGCCCTTTTCTATAGGGCTCGTCACCACACAATCAAAGCACTAACATTAGTATCTAAGCACAAATGCTTTACAAACATTGATTGCTTACTTTACAGATGGGTACACTGACAGAGAGATAAGCTAAGTGACTCACCAAAGGTCACACATTGAATAAATAGCCAAGTTAGGAACTGAAACTAGGACTCCTGACTTCTTGTCTCTTACTCTAACCACTGGACTACCCCACATTTGATCCATTCTTCCACTGGTAATGCAATGGTGTTTTCTTACGTTATCAGTCAATAACATTGCTTAGAAATCTAATTTGCAACAGAGTTGCAACAGATGAGAATCCTGTTACCTTTTATTTGTGATCATTATTTGGAATATTAGTTCTTAAGAAACCACATCATCACAGCAGTAGACCATAAATGGTTTGCAAAGCACGGGACATGTTGAGCAGAAAGCAGCAGACGGGATTTTAAAATAGATAATCCTCATAAGGGAGAAATAATTATGCATTTTAGAAAACCATATTTTAAACAACGGATTGAATTTCCTGAAGCGCTTCAGCTTTGTCTTTTATATTTAAATAATGGGTGGCTCATTACCACAGTAGTTAGCAAGAAGAATAATAGGAAGAATGGTATGATTTAATAATTCATAAAAAAGCTTTTCCGGTATACATGTACCACCTTCCCTTAGTCCCTCTGATGCTTACAATATTTATGATGGCTCCCAGAAAGTTAATCATAATGGATGCAAAAATGATCACATTCCTGGCCAAATAGGTCTCATTAATCCAGCAGCAAGTTTTCCGTAGCACTAGGGGTAAACATTTATAATCCTCTGCAGTGGTGATTAGAACAAGAGTGGAGTGCAGCATAATCAGAATGGAAAACTGAATGACCATTGGCATCATCCTGCAGGGGAAAAAAAAAGAAAACCCAACAAAATATTAAAACAATACCACTTAGTATTAAAAAAACAGACTAGTAAACTGCTAGTTAGCATTAGGAAATAAATACTAGTTAGATCACAACATATTTTCCCTTCTTTTTCCATCGTTTTTTTCTCTTAAAATCAGTTGTTCTAATGACTGGTACAATTAGCCCCAAGAAACATCATATATGCTGTGGACATCCCAATGAATACAAAGAATTGTTTATATTCCATATGGCTGACCATTACTTCACTTATTTTATTATCCCCGCTTGCTAAGCAACTGCTGTCAAGGCAACGTTCCACTGAAAATTACTACCGACATCTCTCTACGCACTGGGTGTTCGAGTGGTAGAAATATCCTTCTTTTCAGGCCTCAGTGCTTCTCTTTCAAGATGCTTTCAAAGCCAAACTACTCATGCTCTAGGATCCCAGCTCTATTCATGTATAAGCTAGTAGTTATACAACTAGGCTGGTTTAGCTGTAGACAGTTTAAAACAATGTTCTTTTGCATATAGAGCTATGCACCGGTGTCTTAAAAATCTAGCACTTATAGCGTGGTAGATTTTAAGGTGAGAAGGGACCATTGTAATCATCTAGTCTGACTTTCTGCATAACACAGGCCACAGCATTGACAGAAAGGTAAGACTTACCTTGTTCTCTGTATCTACATTTTAATATTATGCCCAAGACCATAGCAGTTAAACACCATATGGAATTTTAACAATCATAATAATCAATCACTTGTTTTCATAGAAGCTCTTCAAAATACAGAGTACATGAAACTGTGCTCAGTGATCCTTACATTGGATTTAGTAGAGCAAGGTTAACTAAAAAGTGCCCTCTGGCATATGCTCCATGTATTGCTCTCTAGTCTGGTCCTTAATCAAGTACTGCCACAGACACACCCCACCCCACAGCCTGTGATATAATAAATATTGTTATACTCACATGCAGAAAGACCTATAGCTCCTTTCCAGTTCAATTTTGGATACCTTCTTCTGAATTGTTTAGTTTCTCTGGCTTAGGTATGGGACTTGAAATGAATGGGACTGCTCATATGCTTACAGTTAAGCAGGTGCTAAAGTGTTTTGCTGAATCTGGGCCAAAATGCCAGGATCAAGTTCTTAGAGTCTATATGCCATATTAGTACCAATTTCTGTCTTCCTTTATCTTTTTCACTCTTTGGGCTAGATTGTTATCTCAATGAAACCTGTGTAAATCAGGCAAAACTGCATTGAAATCAGTGGAGTTAAACTGGTATTGATGGCCAAAAATCTTCATTAACACAGAACTAAGGTTGCCTGTTGCTGCCTCATGCCCTTTCACAACATGGAGTGTGGCTAAATATAAACCTCTGACATGCCAGTAATTCCATTAGGGGAAAGCCTCCTGTAGTAGAGAGGGCTTGGAGCCCTGGGCCTGGGGCAAAATCTGAGATCTGAAGCAAAGTCAGGCCATGTATTAAAGCAGATGCAAGTTCACTGTCCAGTATGTGAACTTGGCAAATTTGTTGCTAGTGTACTAGGCACTAGATATTTGTGTAATTATATTCCAGCTAATACCCCACCCCCATTCGCTCCTCTTTCCCGCTTCCTCACTGCTTCTCCCCTCTCCTCCCTCCCTGTGTGGGTCATGAGGGACTCTGCTGCCCCATGCAGGTAGGAGGTGGCCCTGGCTGAATAGGGGCTGGCCCAGGTGATGACTCGGCGCCTCCCCTCTTCCCCCCTGCAGTAACTGGGCTTTGGGTGTCTGCTCAGTAGATCTGACTGGACACCATCAGGTCCCCTTTTTGACTGGACTTTCCAGTCGAAAACCGGAAACTTGGCCACCCTAAGTGAAGGTAACATCCCAGAGAGAAACCTTAGGGCAAGAGTGAAGTAACACAGTCTGGGGGAATTTGTGTGGAGTAAGTGAAGTGGCCGAGTGTAGGTCAGGTGTAGTTACAGCGTGGTCGCTAAGCCTGTCCTAAATGTGACTTTTGCCTTATTGAAGAGAAGGTTGTGACAGTTTCCATTGCAGTGCTCATGAACCCTGTCCTGCTCTGTGCTCAGTATATGGAGGGGTACTATGGTTGCTACCATGTCACCAGGGTCAGGTTTGGGCATTGCTCAAAGAGGGCAGTGTTAAGGTTGCATAGAAGGGGGTCGTGTGGGAGGCAATAGCTTAACTTTACACTTGCTCTTTGTCAGCTGTTTAAGTGAAGCCACCCTCCACCTCTCATCTGCAGACTCCTTCACTTGGGGGCATTAATCCAAATCCAAAATTTCCCAGATTTGGGGGTGTTTGGATTTGGTGTTCAGATGTGGCCTATACAGAGAAAGTTCTGAACTGCAAACTCCGATTTGTGGTTTGGGTCTTTTGCAATTACAAAGTGGCTAAGGGGGAATTCACCCTAGACTAGGAGGTGGAGGATTTGCAGATAGGAGGCAGCCCAGTTGTGCTGATGTAAGAAAAGCATATGAGGAGGGCGCTGGAACAGGCCTGAAACCTAAAACTCTTCATGGGGCCCTGAAATAGCTTAGTGCTGGCCCTGCTTACAGGTGCCTCGAATAGTTAAAAATATTTTTACATAATAGCCCGTAAATAAATGGCGATATCTATGTAAGAAAAGTACGTACTTCTTAACTAGGGCCTTGGCATGTTGAGAATGAGAAGTGTCCTGGAAAACAGACTAAACTAAAATGCTTGCTGATATTCAAAAGGAAATGTATGCTGTGAAAAAACCTAAGGACATTAGACCAGGGTGAGCAAATAATCAACAGCAGAAATAGATGTAAATAATAAGCACGCTACACGTACCCAAAATGAAATAGAGCCAAGCAGAGAACCTTAATCATGTCTATTATTAATGTTAACTTATATTTACTATCCATTTACCTTTTATAAAAATATTTTCATTTTCAATGTAGTAATTTAGCTAGAGTTTGCTGATAAGGAGATATTATACACTAGTTACATTCAATTGAGTCTTAAATTTGCTATTTGTACAATTTCTGATGCAGTTTTAATCATTCTGAAAAATGGTATTTATGGGACAATTGTTTTACTTAGATAGGATGAAATAATGCACAGCTTACAACATTATTCATCCTTGTCTGACACCTTCTATTAACATTCATGCGATAATCTCTGAAGTGTAAACATGGTGTAAGACTTTGAACTGGCAGGCAACTATTTCAGAATAATTTACTTTAGTGCAGGTAGCAGTTGGGATTCTCAGAAAGAATAGGATTTCATAAAATAGAGGTGTTACGGACAATAAAAATAAAGATACTTCTGATGAAATGTGCCTAGACAGCTAACTATGCTTTGTTACAATTTAATAACTTTTGGTCAATAGTGATTATTTGCAGTGACCCTCAACATAAGCAAGCAAGAGGGTAGCTTTTGATATGGGAAAGTTATTTTACAAACTGTTTTGGATGATTGGATGATTTCAGGAAAAAAGTTCTGATCTAGTGAACTGAAATAAGACTAGCAACAGAGTTACTTTGCCTGACAGCCTTTCTGGTGGTTTTTATTATGGCATATTAGTAATTGTGATTATTATTATTATTACTTAGATCTGTGAATAATGGTCACTACTATTTTTATTCTCATGCTGGTGTTTCCATTCTAAACACCTATTTTCCCCTGCACTGGAATATTTTATGTGAACTTAGTGAAGGAGATAGGTACTAGCCTATTTGATAACTAGGAACTAGTGAGTGGAGTTCACAAAAGCAACAGCCAAGTGAGGGAAAAGCCGCAGAACCCAGAAATCAACAGATTGTGGGAGACAAAAACTGAGAAAACAGAGACGATGTACAAACTGTAGGGTCAAAATGAGGAATTCAGAGGTGGACACTGAGCAGAGAACCTGGATAATACCCACTGCTCCAAGCAGGAGTCCAAGGAATCAGTAGATGCTGCCCAGAGATACTCTGCCTGGATAGGCAAATGGCCCAAACACCAGGAAGAGAGAGAGAGATGCTCGAGATTGAAGACATCTATTTATCCACAGAGCACCAGCCGTGCAGCTTTTGCTACAGTGCCACACACATGTACTCATCCCTGACATGGGGGGACCACCACTGAGGATGGAAAGTAGTTCGGTCTCCAGGGTTCATTAAGTCCATTGTAAAGTGCATATCAGGTGAAAAAAAAGACCTTTTAAAACTAGATAAGAGTGTCTGACTAGGAGTTTACATAACAGAACATACAGGTCAGCTGAGCAAGTAACATGCATTTAGATGGTGGTCTAGGTAAATATTTGAATGGTTCAGCTTTGTGCAAAAAACGGCCAGTGACAGAGTCTCAGAGCCTGGGGGGGAAATCCTGGCAATAAAATATTGTTCTCAGGTTATCCAGGACCCAACTCCAGAGAACACTACATTAATCCCAGGCTACACCCACACTCACATGCATTATGCAGCAGTGAGATCCTTTCTGTCCAAGGGAAACTGACTGAGATCCCCTTTGGAGCTCCACCATTCCAGTCCTATATCAGCCTGAAAATGAGTAATATGTCATCTGTAGGGAAACACATGGTGTCTCTGGGGTGTACTCTATCGATTCCCCAGGGACCTAGCATGCTCCAACTCCTAATGAAGTCAATTGGAGTCTTTCCTTTAACTTTAATGGGAGTATGATCAGGCATCAAGATACCAGACCGAACATAAGGTTATGCCTACACAGCAAAAAAGACCCATGACACTGAGTCTCAGAGTCCGGGTCAACTGATTCAGACTCGTGGGGCTTGAGCTGCCAGGCTAAAAAAATCTGATTCATTCTGAGACTGAAGTTAGCCTTTTTCATGGCTGCATCACATTGGTGGCTCATAGTCATCCTGTGATCAACCAATACATCCAATTCTTTCTCCCCCATTGTTGATTCCAACTGATAAATTCCAAGCTTATAGCAAGAATTCTTATTGTTAGACCCTAAGTGCATGACCTTGCACTTCGCACTATTAACTTTCATCTCATTTCTATTACTTCAGTTTTCAAGGTCATCCATATCTTCTTGTATGATATTCCAGTCTACCTCTGTATTGGCATTTATTAACAGGCTCCCACTTTTTGTGTCATGGTCATTAATGAAAACGTTGAAAAAGATTGGTCCCAAGACCAATCCTTGAGGAACTTCACTCATAACCTCCCTCTGGACTGACAGTTCACTCTGTTTTATCCATTCCATCACTTCTAATTTCTTTATAGTCTATCTTGTCATTAATATACAATGCTACTCCACCACCTTTCCCTTTATTTCTGTCTTTTCTGAACAGCATATGCCCTTCAATATCTGTATACCAGTCATGACTACTAGTCCACCACGTTTTGGTTATCCCTATAATATCCGGTTTCACTTCCTGCACCAGTAGTTCTAGTTCCTACTTTTGTTACTCCAGCTCCTTGAATTGGTGCACAGACATCTTAGGTTTTTTTTCTGTTTGGCTTTGCGTAGATTCCTCACTAGATTAGGTACAGTCATTTTACTGCTAGTATCATCTACCTGACTGTTACTGTCAGTGGTACTGGTACTACCTTTCCACTTGTTGTCCATTCTCCTGCTCTCTTGTTCCTTTCTTTCTTACTGTATCCTCTTTTACTTGAATTTCCTCCCACTCAATTTTAGAATCAGGCATGGAGGTTACATGAGCATCTCCCAATCATCTTCCCAGAATTCCTAGTTTAAAGCTCTTTTAATTAGTTTTGCCATCCAAGAAGTCTATTACCCTTTCTACTCAGGTGGAGTCCATCTCAGTCCTCTGTCCAGGAATGCCTCCCAGTGGTCAAACCTCCCGAAAACCTCCTTATAGCACCACTGCTTGAGCCATATGTTGATCATCATAATCTTGGCTCACCTTCACTCTCCTCCTCTAGGACCCTTAGAATCCCTCTGAAGATCACCGGAGTCTCCATTTTTTTAAGTGTCTTCCCCAACCTGGCGTAGTCTTCCTTGATGTGTTCCAGTGAGAATCGAACAGTATCATTTGCTTTCACATGAAGGACAGTCAGTCGATTCCTTCCCACTCCCATGAGAATCCTCTTTGGCCTTAGGCCCACATCCTGTGTCTTAGCTCCTGGCAGACAGCACCCCCGTCTGTTCACCGGATCAGCTCTGGTAACAGACCTGTCTGTTCTTAGCAAGGAGTCCCCAGTCACGTAGAAAGTATCTCTTCCTGTTGTTGATGTGATTCTCTGGCCTTCCCCCTTCTGTTATTTTCTGGCTGCAAGTTTTCTTGTCTTTTGTTCTCACTTTCAATCTTCTGTGCATCATCCTCTAGCCTCCTGGGGCTCCAAACTCTGCATTATCTGTATTATCTCTTTCCTTCTTCTTGTAGGACTAACTGCTCTTCTCTTCTTTCTTGCCCTCCTACCTTCCTTTACTGCCTGCTGCACCCCTTCATTTTCCAACTCAGCAAACCTGTTCCTCAGGTCCCTCTATTCCTCACTTTCTTCATCCAGAAGTTGTCAGGGTCTTAATGTGCATTAGGGCCAGTGTCCTAGCAATCCAATGAGCAGAGCTGGCCCTGATAGAAGCTGTCTCATTGACTGTCCCACCTGACTGGTTGAAGGAGTCAGCAGGCTGATATTTAAGCTCAATAACAGCAGCAGTCCAGTGGCTGCTCAATGCATTCCTCGCCTGCAACTGTGCTTGGTCCTGTACCTGCCTCCACTATCTCTAGTCTTGCTTCCACTCCTGATCCAGCCTGTCCCTGCTCCTGCTCCAACCCTCAGCTCCTTCCTGACCTCTAACTCCCAGCTCAGACACTCAATTCCACCTTCTTACTGCAACTCCAGTTAACCCTTTGGTTTCGGATTTGGTTTCTGACCCCCAGCTAAAACTTCTGCTACACCTTCCAACTCTGATTCCAGTTAACCCTTCAGATTAGGCTTTTGTCTCTGACTCCCAGCTATGATACTTGACTGCATCCTCCCCATCTGGATTCAGCTCCAACTGGTAGGGTCTTGCTCCAACCACTGGACAAAACAGCCCATGACTCAGTTGCTGACAGAAGTCTACCCTCACAGTACTCTTGTCCAATTTGCATCTGCAAGTCTTGAGTTTTCTCCTCAGCCTCCTTTCTCCTTCTTCCATCATTCACTCAAATCCCCTTCTAAATTCAACCAGAATTTCTAGCTGTATCTCCAAACCTCGGGTCTTCTCTTCCATCAGATCTATCAGGCAGCACTTCATAGAAATGAAACACCTTTCAGGTATCCTCTCCAGAATATTCATCCCGCAGCTTCCACATCTGGTCATCTTCTCTACCTCTTCCATTCATTGGGTCTTTGTATCTCTCATAACCTTCCCTCTTTAACTCCTGTCAAAAAGGAAAAAAGCCACCCACACCACACCCACGTTCCCTCAAACTTCCCTGTTTTCAGCTCAGTTTGCTGGCTTCTGTGATGCTGGCTGGTGAGTTAGCTGCCTTTATAGGCCTGATGCCAGGAAGCCTTGCCCCTTAATCAAGGTTCAGCTGTAATGAAAGATTCAGCTTCTTTCACAACACACTGCCCCCTACTAGACTTTGCAAACTGAAAAACAAATGGAAAACAAGCCAGCAAACAAAAAAACACTCTCAAGAACTCACTGCCCCCAAGGTTTGTTGAGATCTCCAAGCTAAAGCGGAGGAGCTGGCCTAAATCACAAGCACAGTTCCAGAAAGTGGACTGAGGGAACTCCTGTCCAAAAGAGGGAGTTATTATCCACCTAAACCACAACCCCAACTCCAGAAAGAGAACGGGGGTTGGGGACTCCTGCTTTCAGGAGGGAAACCATAAGGATGTTCTGGAGTTTTGCCCAGTGGAATCGCTGAGAGCAGGGGCTCTCAGTAACAGACCAGGGAGAAGCCATACAGGAAATCCTCTGGAGAAGAGGACCGTAGGTTGTGAACCAGAGGAATGGTCAGTAGGAGGAGCATGGTAGGAAGCAGGACAGGGAAACTGTAAAGGGTTGGGAGAAATTGGCACCAACCACCTTATACAGAGTTCCTGGCTTGGAACCCAGAGGTTGGAAGTCTGGGTTCCCCTACTAACCCAACAGGAGAGTTCATTAAGGCCTTGAGCCAACAGGTCACATTCAAAGAGGCTAGGGACTATACTCCCTCATCTAGGGCAACTGGCCTCCTGAGATATTGGACTCTTCAGCACCTTGAAAGGAGAAAGGACTACCAATGACTCAGCCAAAGGGCTGAGGTCATGATGAAGGACCAATAAGCGGGCGAGATAGCAAGGGGTCCAGCAGAGGAGGGAAACTGAGGCAGGCTTGCTCTGTCATCCAGTTTTGCCACAAGGGGGTGCCGAAGGTGATTGCCAATGCTTCCGTACACACCAGATATGAGAATGGAACAAAGACTTTCCTTCTCTGTCATGAGTGCATACAGCATATCTGAGAGTGTTAGTAAAGATGCTGAGTAAAGTATTTCTCATTATCATTTAAATAATGCTTCCCTTCACTTATTTCCAATAATTCACCAGAGCTCCAGCTTAGCAATACCTTTACGCAGTTACTCAACTTTAAGCATGCCTGCAATCCTATTCCATATTCAACACACCACTTAAGCATGTGTCTAAATCCCGCTGAAGTCAAAAACATGAAGTGTTTTGCTGAACACGATGAGATTACTTACATGCTTAAAGTTCAGCATGGGCTGAAATGCTGTGCTAGAAATACAACGCCCAGATCTGTTTCCTCACCTAAATATTTTCCTCTCTCTTGTTCTAACAGACCTACTTGTTATTGCAGGGTTGTACATGATTATTTAGCAAATAGTACTATTATTTTGTATGCTTTGTAAAGAATGAGATTTTGTTTTCAAAACAAAATATACGGACTTTACAAATAAGAAAAAGTGGTATAAGTAAACATCCATCTTCATTAACTTTGAGAGGGATCTTTCAACTCCTGAGAGCAGAAACTTGCCCTGTAGCACAGTACTGAGTAAGAAGAGAAACCAGAGGGAAAGCAAAAAAGCTGCAGGGAAGAAGACTATGTCATATATGGCACTGGATTGGGTTGTGAGTATTAGCAGAAAGGAATCCATGCAACTAGACAGCATATCATATTTTGTTACTGTGGCAGAAGTGATTAAGGAGCAAAAATCTCCTATGAAAAGTAGGCTCCATAAACAAGCTCTGTCAATCCTATTGCATACAAGCAACCAGGAGAAAATCAAGCAGTCTAGACATGGTAGATTAATGTATTGGAAGAAGAAGGACTTTAAAAAACACAGATTTTGCAATACCATTGGCAGCAATGCAGTACATCAGAAGCACCAACAAGCTAAATATCAGAGCTGGGAAATGCCCTGTTACATTCACGGGTGCCCTGGGACTCAGTGCGTAGAACATCTCATGTTCCCAATATCCACCTCGCTTTACGATACTCAGAGTAGATTATTTCTAAAGAACTGAAGATAAGAAACTGGAGATTATAAACTGGTCAAAATGAGCGAAAGGGGGGACATTTTGCAAACCATTGGTGGTTGGGTTTGTGATTCCTGTAAAATAAAAAAATAAGGGGTGTTTTTGATCCATTAGAATTCTAAATTTTGTGGGAGTTTAGGCAAATTACTATACACATATTTATAATGTGCCCATCCCATAATATAAAGGCACGCTTAAGATCATGTATTTTTAAAATTTTTCACTGATAAATGAATTAAAAAGCACTTGTCCTAGGCTACAGGTACTTTTAATACTTATTAAAAGCACAAATCAGTTTAAGTCCTTAGCGCTTGTAAGGTTGCTATGGTTTCAAAGTTATCCTACAGGTGGTCAAGTTCATTTGTGTGGCTAGCAGCTGTCTGAGAATTACGTGCTTTGTGCATCCGGTTCTGTAGTAGCAGCACCATTCACCTCATAGGAGACTGAGCTGTGTGACTTTTGGGGAAGTTAAAATCCTAGGGTTTTTGTATTGTAGAGCAGTAGATGCTCAACCTGGCTGTGGCATGTAGATAGATAAATGGGGACAATGCTTAGAAAAATGCTGCATTCAATGGCAGGAGATGCTGGACAAAAATGAGAGTCTGACACATTTGGTTATGTTACATGAAGTTCCATCATGCAATACAGATGGCCTAGTCATTCAAGTTACTGATCATCCGCAACTCCTATTGACTTCAGCGGGAGTTAAGAGCATTCAGTGCTCCATGAAGCCCAGAAAAATCAGAACGGGAAAAGACCTACTAGGTCATTTACTCCATCATTCTTAACAGTATAAGATGGTTCCTGACAGGATAATTATACATCACATCATACCATTTATAAAGTATAATTACGCAACTTACTAAGACATACTTATGTGCTGTGATGGAATGCTGAAACAAAAGCACTTTTTAACCAGTTACTAACCTACCAATAATTATTTACTAATAAGAAATTGTACCCATTCAGCAAGAGCATTTTTAGATTATCTGTAGAAACATGAGGCCATATTATGCTAATTTTTTAAAGTCAAACTCCCCATTCATTTCAATGGTACGTTCCACTTAAAACTGATAGAATGATACAGACACAGCAGGCCTTGTGGATTTCAATTCTCTCCCTGTCATAGTGAGAAGACAGGAGTGGTGCTAGGTCTCGAAGACAGCACGTTTTAAAATTATGTTACAAGAAAAAAAAAAACATACATTAATATTTCCAAACTTTTCTTAGGAACTTTAGAATCAAGTTGCTTGATTTATGTTACATAAATGAAGGAAATTCTAGAAATAGTATCATCCTGGGTAAGGCCAGTGTTTTCCGTGAAATTGCTGCTATTACCATGTTTTCTTCTGAAATGACACTTCATTTCCAGACTTACTCTGAACTTCCAGAATCGCTGTTCAGAGGGTGGGCGGGGCACACAGGGTCACATCCCTCGCCCCTGATTTCTGCCCGGTGACACCAGACTCACCCTGAGGGCACAGGGCAGAGGCTGGCTATTGAGACTCGCTGATATCTTCTCCTCGTCTCACAGAGGCCTGAGCTCAGCAAAACTGTGGCGGAGTTTCCCCTGGGCGGGCAGAGGACTTGGTAGGGGGGTGCCGGGCTCCCTTGCCATGCTGCAGAGTGGATGGCACACGTATCTGCTCTCAAAAGCATCCACCTTGCTTCTACCCTGCTCACCTCCCCTGCATAGCTGGCTCTAGCCCTCAGTGCCCCACATTTTTGTGCTGTAAAGGATTATATATTGCTCATGTTTGTCGATACATGTATTTTTGTATTAATATCCTGCATTTCCAAAATTTCTGAAAATATACAGCTTTGAAAATCCAAACTTATTCTGTTTTCATTGTCGGAAAACACTGGCCCTAATCCTGTGCTTTCCCCGTAATGCCTTTTAGAATTGTAATGAGGTCTCTTTGTATTTACCTTGTAGAAGGAAGTAAACTTTGGATTGCGGTGATAAATACAAGGACAATGAATGCACACACCAAGTTTGATTTGAACACTTCATCCCTCATTTGAGAATACTGGAATAAAAAATAAAGAAGAATGAATTAACGTTCGGCTCACGTGTCAGTTTTGTAAAGAGTGACATTCGTTGACGTTTCTGGGAAATTAAAAAGAGGATCGGGTACATTAATCAGCATATTGTGGTGTTGTTTTTAAAAAAGAAAGAAAATCATCATGTCATGAATGAGCCAATAAATCCCTCTCACAATGGGAGCAAACCCCAACCCTTTTGCTTTATAATAAAAAGTGTTTTTACATGGTTGCCTTTTTGTCTAAATTCCGTGCATTAAAAAGCAAAAGATAGGGAGAGGACACAGGCACCAGGGGGATGAATATGATGCAAAATACCTAGGTGTAGCTAGAAAAAACATAGTACTGATAGGGCAGTCCAAGCAGTAAATTCAGATCTAGATCTCTAATTGGGGGAGGGATAGCTCAGTGGTTTGAGCATTGGCCTGCTAAACCCAGGGTTGTGAGTTCAGTTCTTGAGGGGGCCACTTGGGGATCTGGGGCAAAAAATCAGTACTTGGTTCTGCTAGTGAAGGCAGGGGGCTGGACTCGATGACCTTTCAAGGTCCCTTCCAGTTCTAGGAGATGGGATATCTCCATTATTATTATACCACACAATTCGGCAGTGTTTGGATACAAAGTTTTAATTGGGGACTCTTATTAAAAAGAAATGGAAGACGTGCACCAAAGTCAACAGGGGCTGCACACCTAGATAAAGTTACACATGTGCGTAAGTCTTTGCAGGATCAAGGTCATTCTGTTTTCCTTTTAAAATACTCAACTTTCAGCAGCAGTGAGCCCCGCCCCTCCGCTCACTGCCCTGCTTATTCTGACTTCTCCAAAACATGGCAAGAGACCACTTTGTGATGGGAAGGGATCACAGAGTGTAATGTAAAGGTCAGTCTATATGTTTATATCTAGGGCCCTACCAAATTCATGTCCAGGTTGGTCAATTTCACGGTCATGGGATTTTAAAAATCGTAAATGTCATGATTTCAGCTATTTAAATCTGAAATTCCACAGTGTTGTAATTGTAGGGATCCTGACCCAAAAAGAAGTTGTGTGTGTGTGTGGGGGGGGTCACAAGGTGATTGTGGAACTGCTATCCTTACTTCTGCGCTGCTGCTGGTGGTGGTGCTGCCTTCAGAGCTGGGCAGCTGGACAGCGGTGGCTGCTGGCTGGGATCCCAGCTCCGAAGGCAGAGCCGTAGCCAGCAGCAGTACAGAAGTAAGGAGGGCCCGGTATGATATTGCCTTTGCTTCTGCGCTGGTGCCTGCAGAGCTGAGCCCTCAGTCAACAGCCGCTGCTCTCCAGCCACCCAGCTCTGAAGGCAGCAGCGCAGAAGTAAGGGTAGCAGGGTATGGTATTGCCACCCTTACTTCTGTGCTGCTGCTGGTGGGATGCTGCCTTCAGAGCTGGGTGCCTGGCCAATAGCTGCTGCTCTCCGGTTGCCCAGCTCTGAAAGCAGCGCAGAAGTAAAGGTGGCAATACCATGACCCCCCTAAAATAACCTTGCAACCCCCTCTGCAACTCCCTTTTGGGTCAGGACCTCCAATTTGAGAAACGCCGGTCTCCCCCATGAAATCTGTTTAGTATAGGGTAAAAGCACACAAAAGACCAGATTTCATGGGAGGGGGAGAACAGATTTCACGGTCTGTGATGCGTTTTTCATGGCCGTGAATTTGGTAGGGCTCTATTCTTTAAATCTGTAATTTCCCCTTCACATGGCTCCCCCACTTCACCAAACCCATACATATCCTACTCTTAGAAGAATAAATTGTGCATGAAATTTGTGAATGGTGCTGGGTGATAATATGGACAACCATTAATGCTACTTTTGTAATGTATGTGTCACTTGGGGTAGCATTACGCCTTTTCCCAGGAGCCTAACAGAATATGGCCTGAACTCTGTATTACATTTATCCTGTTCTCCTTTCAAATAGTGATAGTCAATATTCCAAATAACACACAGGTAACATAGAAACTTCTGAACATGAGCATTCACTCTGCCTCTGCAGAAAGTGGGGATATTATTTTGCCAACAGCCCAACTTTTATACTGAAGACGCCTTGAGTTGCAAAGATGCCACATACTACCTGAGTCACTGCCACATACATTCGTTAGAGTTGTCTCCACATACTACCTGAGTCACTGAGCTATCAGCAGCAATGACATAATGGCAGTACTACAGAAAACTGGCAGGTTAAATTCAGCTGCTCTTTGTAAACACAAAACGTGTCTCCTCTCAAATATAAAGCCCCATTTTCTTTCTAGTAACATGTGAAATACCTCCTGATTCAGGTAAAACTATCCTGATTCAGGTAAAACTCCTGATTCAGGTAAAACTATCACTGGAGAAAGAAAGGGGTTTGCCTGCCTCAGCTGTATAGGACTGGGCCTATGCACTGCACAAAATTACCAAGGAAAGGTAATTTCGACTTTTTACAATTTATTATGAAATGAAAATGATTGGTTAGGGAAATTATAGAGAATTACTTTACTGCAGCACAAATACAGCATTTCCTGCTGTGTTTAAATTGATGTTGGAAGGATAAAGGCGTATGTGGCATAATTGTGTCTCGAGAAGGACCTGTTAACATTTCTAGGGCAGCACTGAGACCAATGGAAAAACATGGCACTTCAGTAGCAATTTCCATTTTCCGAGTGTTTCAAAGTCATTCGGGGCTGGACTGAGCCTCGAGGCTCATCCGTCTCCAGGAGGAATGCCAGGAAGTCACTGTGACTCAGAGAGGCACAATTCTTCCCCGGCTCCCATCCGGCACTGTGCGTACGTAGCATAACCTCCCCCCCACCCCGCCCAAACAGCTCTGCTCATTCCCCACCCCTTTCTGCCCACTTGCTCGCAACATCCAATCCCTTTCCTTCTGCATGCCTAGAGCGGTGGTCCGGGCAGGGACTGTGCAGCCACAAATGGCAGTGGGCACTCCACCATTCACGGCTGCAGAGAACCAGGGCATGAGCTGGCCTTAATTAATATTAGTGATGAGGATGTTTATTATCATTAGCTTGTAGAGGCCACAATGGAGTATCAGGCGCCACTGTGCGAGGCATTGTACAAGCATGTAATGGAAGGACAGTCCCTGCCATTAAGAGCTCACAGCCTTCTGAGACGTTTTTGTAATTAGAACAGCCCGGCTTACACATTTTCCATGGGAACACTTTAAGATTCAAGTGTTACACTTCAGGGGGAGGGATAGCTCAGTGGTTTGAGCATTGGCCTGCTAAACCCAGCGTTGTGCGTTCAGTCCTTGAGGGGGCCACTTAGGGATCTGGGGCAAAATCAGTACTTGGTCCTGCTAGTGAAGGCAGGGGTTTGGACTTGATGACTTTTCAGGGTCCCTTCCAGTTCTAGGAGATAGGATATCTCCACCCTAGGAACAACTTCCTCCTACATTCCCTTCCCAATGCAATGTAGTTCTCTGTAGGAATAACCCTTATGAAGAGAGGAATAACTCTGAGGCTAGGAATTCCCTTAGGGATACCTACATCTTTAGCAATGAGACTTTCTTGAGCACAATCTTCTCCCTGCTGAAAATTTCTCTGCAACACTCCCCTGATATATCTGCATGGGATTCATGGTAGTGGGAAGTTTCCAACTGACAAACAAGAAGTGCAGAGAAACACCTATTTAGAGGAGAATCATCCCAAGTAATAGCTGAGAACCTTTGTGAGCCATTAGAAGGCTGTCAGCATCTTCCACAGTCTGATGCTAAAACTTCAAGGATTCTCTTCTGCTTTTGCCCATTTGCCACTACCCTGCTTGTGAAAATAGCTTCTAGAGAAACTGGGAGTGAATTATAATGAAAGTCCAGTGAGATATCAAGCGCTAATAGGTGACATATGCATTAGCAATGACTGGTCCATTTGGTGAAATAATTTAAAAAACACACTATCTGGGATCTTGCACGAATCCCTCCTAACAGCAATGAATCCTGGTGGAGTTCACTGTGCATTTTATCTTTCCTTTCATGGTGATATCCTATTTTCTGACATAACTATGCTTGCCATCTCTGTGGAATCTATGTTCATGCAATAGCAGAGGAGAATAACAGAGGAACGGGGAATCTGCCACTGGAAGTAATCATAAAGGCCTAAACTGTTATAAATAGATAGGAATTATGCTACGTCACAACAAATTGTGCCACTTACACAAAGCAGGTGGATTCCTGAAATTGATGCTTTGCCTTTTGTGTCCTTTTTAACAAATCAAAGCTCCAAATTAATCCCTGCTGTGATTCCACTGACTGCAGTGATTTTATAATGGATGAGCGGAGATGCAATGTAAGTTCAATGCTCCATTTAAGACCCACTCAAACTACTGAAAATAAGCCTTCAATGGGACATAAGTGGTGCACAGTCCTATTGCCTATACAGTCGGAGTAATTTTTATATTTACTTGCTTGTCAATTGATCTGAATATAAGCCATTGACTCTCTGTCCAGAATGAACATGGCTAGCAAGTACGATGTTTTATTATTGACCCTGGGGTTAATGCTAGTGAATCTATTGTACACGTTTAATATATGTACTCTCCAGGGAGAAATGCATTGACAACAAAAGAGAGGGTTTATTAGGGAGAAGTCAGTGCTGTGTAAAAGCACGAGGCTGAATGTGAGGACACACAAGGTTTCAGAAAAAAGAAATTGGAAACATTTTGGAAAATATTTTATTTCTGAGCCGCTGCTGGCTTGTGGCAGCCACCGCACTGAACTGAAGGCAACAGGGAGCAAACTAAATCAATCAGGCATGGGGGAGCTGCAGAGTGAGAGAGGAAAGCCAATAAACTTGTGCCAGTTCATTTACTCAGAAGCACTGCGGAGAGCAACTAGAGGAGCTGATGTAGAAGGTCGTGGCAGACAGCAGAGAAGTGTTAAGACCTGGGGGGAAAGTCTGATTCTGGAGTGAAAGGCAAGGACTGGGGAGAATGAGAGCTTAGAGAGAAAATATTTTGAAATAGTCTTGTCGGACTCAAATTTTAACCTGATAAAACAAGAGGAAAACAATTAGTGTTAAATTATAGTATATCGACAATCTAGAAAATAATTAGGGGCTGCCTTTCTAGAAATGGTAGCTATTCTCTCCAGATATTATCTTGCATAATATCACTAACATCACCAGTGGTGCTAATTCTGCAATCATTGCACAGGGAAAATGGGGAGGAACAAACATTTCCTGCATGTCACTATAAGATAGTTCCACTATATTAGTAATCAAATGTACATGATGATTTGGCTTTCATGAACCTACTGGCCCCATGCATACTTACTAGATTTATTATTTTGAGTAGCACAATTGGTGTGCATGGCACTTTGCACACATGGACGACAAAGCAGTCCCAGGCCCTCAAGAACTCACTGTCTAGCTTGTGATGGCATGGTTAGATTGCATCTTAGCAAGATGAATAGCTATGAGACCTCGGTTTTCCTCAGATTATTAGCTCTGAACAAACCAGATCAGATAAAATACTATCTCTGAATCTACTTCTACCCAATACTTGAAAAAAGCTGATTCAGAAAGTTGAAACTATAGCCAGTTCACTTTTAAAAGAAGTTCTTCATTTTTTCATATTCTATGCCTGCATGGGACTCGAAATGCTGATATACAATGGTTATCATTAAAAAGTCATAATTTACCTACAGTTATGGCACTGTGCTCTCTGAGGTATCATACTGAGAGCAACAGGTGTTGCAGCCACTAACAGATGCTGACTTTTTAACAGACACCTTTCTGTCATTTAGATATCATTTAACACCTTGTTAATATTTGAAATCTGACCTATGAGATGTGACGGGTGGGTTTTTTCTTGCCCTGCTTAAACTGAATTTAAATTAGACCCCAAATTTTCCATCTGGAATTTTCCTGTCATTGCTAATTGTGGAGTCTGAGTTGGCAGGCAGGTTTAACAAAACAATGCTCCTAACATAGGACTTGATTCTGGAAAATCCCCATTTACTTTGGGCAAGATTGAGGCTTTGCTCGTATTGAGTAGTAGCTTCTTGAATAGTCCTCTTTTCTTCAGTGGGATATTTTGCAAAGTAATGTACAATTCAATGACAGGAAGGGTTTCAGGAGGAGACGTTCCTACTTAATGAGAGCCAGGTCTGTCAGCAGAGTATTGCCTGAGTCAGGAATGTGGGAGCAGACTCAAATTGCTAGTAGATGTCTATGGGACAGACCCCTAGCTGGTGTTAATTGTTATAATTCTATGGAAGTCAATGGAGCTATGTCAATTTACACCAGTTGAGGATCTGCCTACATGAGTTGAGCAAACGACCCTTGAGCTGTTGCTCAACAGATGTTAAAGCACTGATGGACAACAAGACTCTTCAGACGTGCAATTTCCATGCTGTTTCTCTCCCTCCCCCTTCTCCAATTAGGCATATACCTGACCATAAGACTGTCTCTGCTGACACTGAGCACTTCGTTATCCTCTGGGTTGATGAAGTCAGTTGAAATCAATGAAAAGAGCCAACACGATTAGCTTGCAAGAAACACTGGACGAGCTCGCTTTTCCATTTCCACCCCCCCTTTCAAACTGCAATCTATATGTGCTTTTGAATGCAGACAAGAGACAAGATTCAGGTGGGATCATACTGCAGCTCAGAAGCAACCATGAGACATGAGAAAACAATACTGATCCTTCAAAAGTAGAACATTTCTTTAATTTGGGGCCTAAAACAAAGATTTGACAGAGTGGTTTTGAATCAAAATAAAAAATAGCAATTGACTGGGATTTAGGGTGGGATTGTATCACCAAAAAGAGGGAACAGATCTCTTTATTATCTCTCGCTTTTTTTTTTTTTTAAGGAGAAGCATCATTTTATTGACGTGCTTGCTCCCAGTTTGTGCCAAAGCAGCCTGATTCTTAAAAGTAAGACTCATCATCAAATTAAAAAGCTGGCAAACATCTTTCACTTTTCTTCAAAAGCAGCTCTTGCTCACTAGTAGGGACTTGCCAGCTTTGGAACTGACTCATCAAGGAGTATAATGACCTTTGGTTCAATCATGTCTTCTAAAAACAAAACAAAACAAAGCTAGAACCTAGAGCTGTTGTCTCTAATTCAGTGGACATTTAAAACAATTTGAATTGGAAAAAAGCAGCTATCAAGACCCAGCTACCTTATGCTCCAGGCTGGAGTCTTTAAACATCAGTGAGAAAGGCTTGATATGCTCTCTTCTCAATTTATCGCCACTCCGTAAGTCGATGGTGTGCTCTATTCGCTTGTTAATTTCCTCGGGCCCAGACTGGACATGCAAAGCTTGTGCAAGATGGTTTGGAAGCAGATTTATTGAATTTCTTGTTAGGGCAGCCAGAGTCTAGGGGAAAGCACATGCAAACAGAATAAACCTGCTGGTCCCCTTGGGTTAAAAATGCAATGTTTTAGATCATGTTGCATTGCAAACTGTAACAGCATTCCATGCAATTCATTCAATGAAACCTACGGAAGTTTAAAATAACGTCTGTTCCACTAAACACATACAGTATAGTAAGTGGCTGCTTTTGTGTCATGTTTTGTAGGGGCTTTTATGTTTGTGGTTCCACTGAACTATATCATTCTTATAATGTTTCCAGATTTTGTTGCTGAATTATTTGTGAAATTCTTAGAGGATGGTGGAAGGAACCCACACCAACGTCTCAAAACAGGGGACTGAATTCAGTGGTCTGTCTTAGCAAATTAGAACAGAATTCACAGAAAATAAGTAAAGGAGAAAAGACAGTGAAGTTACTGGATGTGTATAGTCAGGGAACAGATAGTTTGGAGGGGAGGAGAAAGAAGGAGAAACTTCCCTGTCTGCCTCACCATGTGCCTGTTTATATACTTTCAAACAGACAGTGAGCTCTCTCTCTACATTGGCATGTTCTGACCAGCATATGTAGAACACAGTTATGCCATATTGGTTAACATAATTCATATACAGCACTTTTCATGGTAGTAACTGCAGTAGATTTTTTTTGTAGATCATTTTAATTGTACTTTTCCATCACCGATGACGCAAGTGATCTCTGTGAAGTTTCGAAAAGGACAGATGGTGGAGATACTAAGACTAGTGTTTAACTTTGAGAACAGATGTAGAATTTAATTCCATGAAGTGAGTAACTCAACCCAGTGTAGCAATTCATTATGTGAACCACAAGACAGCAGATTGAATGGGAAAACTTAAACATTATTGTCTGCTATATTCCCAATGTTTAAAGAAATGCTAATGAGTAGAAGGGATATAAACTCTCAAACGTTAGGGTACAAGACAACCTCTAATTATTAGGGGTTAGGAAGAAATTTTCCTTGTGGGCAGGTTAATTCACAGCTGCCTGTTGCAGGGCTCCTCTTATGTATCTGGTACTGCCCACTGCAGCCGACAGGATACTAGTCTAGATGGACCAGTGGTTTGAACCTATAAGGAAATTTTTATTGATTAGGAGACTCCATGTAGATAATGGAATATGGAGTCTTTCCCTGGTTCAAATTCAGAGCATGGACAGAAACTATCTTAAGCTGCTACCTTCTGATGAATGCTGAGTGGCACATAAGAACATGCGAGTGGTTTTAGCCTAACTACCAATGGATAAATATCCACCATTACAAAATACAGCTGTAAGTGGCAGCCATTTTTGAAGTCACGGTCGAGAGGCCAAGGATCAAATAATCCTGAATAGTAAATTGCTCTCTTACACTGCACAATTAGAAGAGAAACTTTAGAACACAGAAAGCCAAAAGAGCTTAACACACGATGGCTGAAATCCCTTCCCATATTGAAGTCGATGGGGGTTTTGCTGTTGACTTCAATAGGGCTGGATTTCACCCTTTGAGTGTTTTGACAAGCCTTTTTACTTAGCCACAAAAAAGGCAGTACCACCAAATTTTTGAAAGGGAAATCAACTAAACATTACCATAAAAACTTTCACACATACCTAAGTCCCCATCTTATTCTTTGTATGCAGGAGTTAATATGTATGCATTAAGGACAGATTCCAGTGACTTCATTAGGAGTCTTTCTAGAGTCACAGAGTTTCATGCCAGAAGGTACCACCAGAACGTCTAATCTGACCTCTGGTAAATCACATGCCAATAAACTCCAACTAGCCACCCCCACACCACCCCTATCAACCAGAATTAGATCAAAGTATTATAGCCCTCTGGAGCTTAAACTATTGCATGCCACAGGCAGAGGACAGGAAGGACCGAGGTGCACAAATGTCTGAGGCCCCAGCAGTGACAAGGAGTTTTTCAGTGATATATACCCAGATAATTTTGGCAAGTGACTCGTACCCCATGCTGCAGAGGAAGGGAAAAACCACAACCAGCGTCCCTGTAATTTGGTGTGGGGGAATAACTTCCCATCCCCACATATGGCCATCAATTTGATCCAGAGCATGTGAGCAAGAACCAGCCAGCCAAGCACCCGAGAGAGAGAATTCTCAGCACCACCTCAAATCACTGGCTCCCTCCGCCCAGTGTTCCATCTTCAGGCATGGCCTGATACTTCAGAGGAAGGAGAAAATAAAGAAGGGCCCTTCCTGACCCCACAGGTGATTGGGAGAAGCCCTGAATCATGAGATTTGAGATTTTAGAAACATAAGAAAATGTGATTGCAATGTGTTGTGGATCACACCTAATAACATCCTTTCCTTGGAGGTATATTAGTCGTTCTCCAGACTTGAAAGAGTTAATTTAAACTTGGGATCTGTGGTGAAGCTATTATGGATATTCTGATATAGGGATGGAGGCTTGAAGCAGTGCATGGTTCTATATCAGAACAGGATCACTTCAGAGGCTGAAGCGTTTGATCTCTTCAGAACTATGTCTTATCATTATGGCTCTGCTGGAAGAAGAGGGAGACAAGTGCCTGATTTAGCAGGGTAACTCTTGATTACTTGGGGGAAATGATCTCACCGCACCTAACCTCACTTCAGCAGGTGACTAATTTTGCTCAATTTGAAGTGAAAAATCATGCTGCTTTGTTGCTGCATATATTAACTAATTGGTTTAGAACTACTGGTGCCTAAATATGCGACCTAATCACAACAGGGACCACAATGCAATTTGCAGTGGGACAAAGAGGGAACTGGATTGAAACAATCCGTATTTCTCCGGGAAAAATAAGGGCAAGTCCCAGCTGAACACGATGTAATCTGTCCATCTCTCACATACATACAAAGACACTGAAGCAAACAGCTTTTCCCTAATGGGCAATAAGAATCAAGTAATAAAAGGTTATCTGTGTGTCATTGACCAAGGTATGTGCTCTCATCCACTTCTGCCAGAACATCCCATGCTTTGTTTCGCATTTGCTAGGGGAGTCAATGTGGAATACTTGCTTCCCCCACCAAGCCTATGATGCTGTCTGGTCAGCAGCTATATGGAACAAATACTGGTGATCCATATAACTATTGAGGGCCAGATACCGCCACCCTTATTCATCCAGAGTAGTTCTTATTCCTCAAGTAATCCCATTGAAACCAACAGGATTATTTGCAGAGTAAAGTACTATTGAATATTAGTGAGGGTGGCAGAATCAGGGCTTAATGATTTGTTTTTCAATATTAGTGAGTGACATTGAAAGACAAGACATAGTGCTTTCAGTCACATCCCCACTGGCAGAGAAAGCATTGTATGTATAGTGGTCAACACAGAACAGTTCCACGTTTGCCAACAGATGCCATCCTGTAGAGTTATCACATTTATTTATTGTTCTAAGTCTAGGGAAAAACTAGTGTCCATAATATGAGTGTGGTTAACAGTTGGCAAATGTATTTTTTTTTAAGACAACGGTTCTGTCTGTCTGTCAGATGCACAAATATGCGTGCATGCAATGGTGTGCTCTAACGGTTTTATTGACCTGAGTTTGGGGATAGCCATCAGACTCAGGAGTTAGGCCAACCTCCCAAATGAACAGCACTGAAACCTTTATATCATGCAATGACGTATTCTATAAGATGATGATGATGATCAGCATTTATACTACAGTAGCACCCTAAGACTCCATTAGAATCAGGGAACCAGTGTATGAGGCTCTGCTCAAACACAGATGCAAATGTGTTACAAAAGAAACAACAACTTTAGAAATGTTTCAGAGAGATTTGAAATACTGCATGGGAACGATATTTCACTTCCCTCTTCCTGTAAACCCACGCTCCTTTAATATCACGAGTCCAGCTGTACTAGGGTGACCAGACAGCAAGTGTGAAAAATCGGGACAGGGGTGGGGGGTAATAGGAGCCTATATAAGAAAAAGACCCCAAAATCGGGACTGTCCCTATAAAATCATGACATCTGGTCACCTTAAGTTGTACTGAAGAGGAAAGTAATAATGAATACATTTTTAGAAAACTCTAAGAATGAGTTAAATGAGATCATCCATGCGGATATCACTAGCCCTTCCAGAGTGAGAGGCAAGTGCTGTATATCCCATGAGAAAACAGGGCAATATCCCCTTTCTAATGGCACAAAACTCCCAGGTGTAGCCTTGCAGGATCACAGTATATCTAACCTTACCCCTGCAGTAGTCCGGGGTGAAATCCTAGCACTGTTAAAGTCATGGGAGTTTTGCCATTGATTTCAATGGAACCAGGATTTCATCCCATGGGGCAAATCAGCTGGAGTACATTATCATGACGATTTACATCAGCTGAGGATCTCTCCCTGGTGCCCATCCTGTACCTCAGACCAGTGTAATATTAAGGGAAAGGAGGAAACATTTCTCCAGTAGGTTGATTGGTTTAAAATAGGGGCTGTTTGATGTTGTCAAGAGATTTGGAATTATAAGTATGTCCCCAGGGAGGGTGTGTGTGTGTGTGTGTGTGTGTGTGGGGGGGGGGGATATATTAGTAAGCAGAGAACTAGTGAGGCAGACCAAAAGGCATGAATAATGCAGTTCAGCACATGGCTTTCCAATTTTTCTCATGCCTATTATCGCCACCCAAGTGAACTTATTATAATTTGTATTTCACACAAAACTTTTCCAGTTTGACAGTACAATGCATTTCCCAGTGTTGTTTAATGCTTCAGCTGCGAATCCTTATCTCGTTGAAATCAACAGCAACATTTCCATTTACTTCATTGTGATTAGGTTTTGGGCCTTAGCATGTTAACCCCTTGCAATCATATTACTTCAAATGTTTGGGTTATTTGATCAAGATCAAGAGGCTTGTAGTTTGATATAAAAGAGTTGCATGAGACAGGCCCATTACTTGCCAGTGACGCCTCTGGCATTTTTGCATAGACAGGGAATGCAGGTTTATGCCCAAATAATGTTGGAAGAAGTAATAGAATAATTCACACTAACCAAGGATTCCTTATTTTTTTTTTTTTGTAACTGTAAAAATACAAGAAAAAACACTGAGTGAGTTTCAGGGGGTAGGTTTAAATCCTTTTGATTCAACGTATTCCAGCAGAACCATAATGCAGTACTAAATCTAATTACACTATTAGCTATATCCAATTAGCTTTGGAATTGGGATTGGTTTTGTTGTGTAAACAAAAAAGATCCTGAGTCAACTTAGTTATTTGGAATATAAAACTTGGCTAAGTGGAACCTTAGACAACTGCATAGCCCCATGTGGTGCCAACAGAGTTTTGTTTTGCCTTCTCATTTATTAGCCAGAAGAAATGACACACTGGAAGACCTTAAGGGTTATGTTTTCACTATGATGCAATGCAAATGTAGGCAGGCTACTCATATTATCATTAGCTAAAAAAGATGGTGCATTCAAATTCCCATTCACTGAGCTGAACGTTTCCTTTTAGAACATGGGTTAATTGCTTGAGTCTTGTAGTGTATGACAAGACTCAGGTTCAAGTTCCACCATTAGATGAGCTCAAGTTCCACCATTAGATGAGTTCAAGTTCCACCATTAGATGAGGCAGAATCTGGACTTTAGAGTGAAAAGACCAAAAAGCGTGAGAGGGCAAAACCAGACATAAAATAAGATAAATTGAAAGCAGAGGGTGCAGAAATATATTAAAGTACAGGAAGCCGAGAGGTAAAATTTTAAAAAGTCAGTTTTCAAAATAAAAATACACACATTTTTGAAAAAATAGGAAGTAATGATTTTTTCCTATGGTCCATTTTGCCCATGTCATTATATATTCCTAGTCCAAGGGCCAGATTTACAAAGATATTGAAGCAGCTAAAGACGCTCTATGTCTAAGTCCTACAGAACTGCATAAGCATGAAACAGAATTTTATAGAAATTATTCTAAAAATAATAAAATTGAATAGAGAGCAATATCCTTTCTGTAAGTTTCTTTTTTACAGTTGAGTTGTATGGCAGGGATATGATTTTTTGTTAAACACAACTGGATGGTTTAAAATAACAAAAGACAGGTTTCCATTGTCTATTCAATCCTGTAAGACTAGTTCATAGGGGCTCTTGGCATCAAAATAAGAGGTTGGCACTAGGAATTGAATCTAGGTCTCCTGCACTTTATGACCCCTGCCCTTTTATGTTTGACTCCTGGTCTTTACAACAGTTGTTCATACCTCTCTAAAATCAATGGTATTCTTTATACATTGTTTATTAGATGCCTGCATTGGTAACAGTCACCAAAACAATCACTAGAATATGTGCATACCCCACAAATCTGTCAGACTAGCATTTTTGTAATTGCATCCCATTTCTGTCAAATTTCTTCAGAGTAACATCAGGGGCCATATTCTGCCCTTGGTTACAACTTCTGTAAAGCACAGACAGAGAATCCAATCCCACCAACTATCCATATACCACAGGGGCTGGAGAATCTCTCTGCGCTTTACAGAAGGGCCCAGCCATGCTAATACCTCCATTCCACTAGCTACACAGTCCAGGATATTGGACATGGACTGAATTTCATTATGGCCACACACAACCTCAGCGTAATGCACAATCAAACCTAAGTCACAAGCCTGGTAACTTTAGCTTTTCTACATGTGTGTGATGTATAGACTGCTTACTTGGCCTCTAAATCAAATCTCATACCTCCACTCCACTCTCATAGGTCACCAGTCCAAAATAAATTAGGGGACAGAATATGAAATGTGATGAATTGGGGCTTGGAGGAGAGAAATCAGAAGAGACTCTAATCTGTCAGATTCTCACAGACTTGGCAAGACCTAGAATTAAGCCACAGGTTCCAGATGAGTTGAGTTACCCAAATCTTGTTGTAACTGATAATTTTTTAGTGAGGACATTTGAAAGGAACTGGCAAATACCGAAGCAGACCCAGTGCTTCGCTGTCGAACAGCTGCTTCTTGCATCTCCAACCTCCTCTGCTACAAATGATCTTTCTGCTGATAATTAACACTATTAAATGCTTAATCTGTCCAAGGCTGACCAGTCCTTGGAGAAAGATACAAATTACTAACATAATTCAAAGATGCCATTTGATTTCTAAGATTATATTAGCTTCAGACCACTATTAATGAACAATAATGCACACTATATTGATTTTACAATTGAAAATTACATAATTGAGTCATGCATGCAGTGACTGGCTAATTAGAGCTTCTACCCAGGTAATTAATTGTTATATAGTAAAAATGATTTATGCTTTTAATACTGGGATAAATAATAGTCAATCAAAATAGGGAGAAGCCATCTTCTGTTGATTTAGATTTGTTATGTTGCCATAAGGTGCAAATCCCTTTGAAGATACGTGCATTTATACACATTTCAGTAATTTTCATAGACTTTTTACTGGCTTGTTAGATGGAAGGAAGTCAACAATGGTATAAAACAATAGCTCTTTTTCTTCATTGTTAGCAACATGGTAAGGTACAGCTGAGAATATGGACAATGGGAGAATAGCCTAATCTGCAATTATTATTTGTTTGGCCTATAGAAATTGGAAAGGGAAAGAACAAGAAAAGGAGAATGTTGAGAGAAAAGTTAATCTTAGCAACATGCATGCACTCTTTCATTCCCAATGGAATGAAAATACAGATATAAGCTGACAAAATGATGTGAGAGCTGAAAGGAGTCGTACATGCAGATAAGCAAATACACAGATACCCATATAAAACGGATGTTTTATAATACAGCGAACTGTACCATGCACCATTTTAGTCTGAAAGGACATAGACTCTTCACAAAGAATTGATCACTTGTGAGGGTTTATCACTCTAGGCAAGAGACTGTTGACGAAGCATGATCTTCACGCAACAAAGCTTTAAGTTCTACAGACGTTTCAGACAACTAGAACTAAGTACATGCAGCAAAAGAAAGGAAATATCATGTCATTATAGATCTCTCACATACAAATGGAAGGCAACTCAAACTGATCTTGTTTCACTATGACTCATCAATCTTTCAAATGCAGTAGAAAGAGTGGTGTCTTAGGGCATTTTAACCTTTTCATCTTGAATTCTTTTTAAGCAGACAGGCATCATAACTGATGTTATGACTGTGACAAATGATTGGATCCCAGAATGCGTACAACTAACATGAAATGCTTTTGAAAAGGATCTGATTGAGAGCAATCTAGAGAGACATTTCTTTCATGTTATTGCTCCATACTTCTGCTTAGCTAGTCAAGACTCCAGTAATCCCCTGTTGGGGAACCATAATTATGTCCAGGACTCTTTTTTTAAGCTAATAAAGGAAGAAAGTGAAGAATAGTGATACTGTTATCACAGGGTGCGTATTAGTCCACAGCTCTTGACTTTGGCTCATGTATCGCCCTGTGCTATGTTTGCACATCCCACACAACATACACCTTCTTGTCTCGGCTTTGACAATGAATACAGCAGTGCACTGAAACTATACTGTGTTGGCTAAATAGAAGTCACACATGGTGACTTGCCCATCTCGTGTCATTTAATGACATTGGTTTTACATTTAATTAACTGCTTTGAGGTTTGGTTCAATTAAAACTCAGCTGCGTAGTATTTAATTTTAGATGGACCCAAAAAAACAACCCTTGCCCCTCCCTGCCATGAAACCCTGGCATTTCCCCGATTCTGATACATAGGTTAATTCTGTCCTGAGGCGATTTGTTTAATCATCTGCAGTTGTAGTACATGTTAGAGAAAAGGTTAAAGATGAATTTGTTTCCTCTGAGGCTTCCATTATTGAGACGCATTCAAGCATGCTTTCATAGTCGATGACATTAAGGAAAGTTTGACTTACGTTCTGTTTTCCCACTATGTTATCAAATGGGAGTTCAGGGCTCCATGATCCTTCTGTAAATGTTGCCCCACTGTTTCTCCTGTCTGAGATGCTGACAGATTCTTTCACAATGTCTTCAGGCAAAGTCAACAGACTCTCCTCGGGCTGTTTTATTAAATAGGTCTCAATGTTATGTTTCCTTAAGAATTCATTTCGTTCTTTACCGTGTCCTTCTTCAACTTTATAATCCCCATTCAGGCAGTCCAGAGTGGCTTTGGAGATGTGGATCCTCCTGCATGTATGACACAAGTGGTACTAGATGCTGATTGTGTATTTTGACAGGAAGGACTATCGAGAGCTTTATGTCATTATTTAACATTATAGATAAATGCTCTTTTTGGTACTACATATGATTTTACAATAATTCAGCCTTATAAACTGTTACATTTTAGAGGTGCTGTGGAATCACTCACGATCCCCAAATTTCTTTATAAACACAGACTCCAGTACTGCAGTGGAAGCCCAAGGTCAAACTCTGGCACCAGCATGGAGCCCCACTCACGTCAGTGGGATTCCACGCAGGTGTAGGGATCGGCCCATGTTATTATTATTAATTATTTGGATTGAGGTAGCGCTTCGGAGCCCCAGCCATGCACCTGGACCCCATTGTGCTAGGTACTATACAAACAGAACAGAACAGAAAGAGCCTCAAAAAGCTTACAACCTAAGTATAGGGCAAGGAACAACAAATGGGTGCAGACAGATTGAGGAGGGAGCACAAGAAAACAATGAGACACTATTGGTGAGCATGATATGCAGTGATATCAGAGCATGATATCAGAGCATCACCAGGCTAACCTGGATCAGATTGCAGGATGGGGGCTTTAATACCAGAGCCTGATGCCATTATGATGAGTAGTACCTTACTCCAGGAGCAGTCCCATTGATTCCCATCAGACTACCCCCAGAGTGAGGTACTGTTCAGTGTGAGCTACGGCAGGGGTTTTCAAACCGCGGGGCGTGACACAGTACTGAGTCGCAGAACGTAAGGCACTGGGTCGCAGCGGCTCTGGTCAGCACTGCTGATCGGGCTGTTAAAAGTCCCCTTGGTGGTGCTGCCTGGCTATGGCTGGCTAGTCCCTACCTGTTCTGACACCGCGCTGTGCCCTGGAAGCGGCCAGCAGTAGGTCCGGCTCCTAGGCAAGGAGGTCACGGGGCTCCGTGTCCTGCCCCCGCCCCAAGCACCTGACTCCCCGAAACCTTTTCACTGCTTCTGAGAGATGCAGGAAATACGTTTTTGTATGGTAGTTTAAATGAGTTACTTGAAGTTCTGCATTAATACACCTAGTAAGGAATCTATTTGTCAAAAGACATTTCCTGAATCTTTTTTTTGGTCTGTATTGTGTCAGACATACTTGCTGATGGGTATTTTGAAATAAATTACCAAAATAATTGAAACTGGCGTGATTCTATTGTGTTATTTTGACAAATAGAATGCTGTGTGCAGAATTTTTAATTTTTTGGAACAGAATTCCCCCAGGAGTAACATATGTAGGAGATACACAGAGCTAGATTTTCCAGTGGGGTAAACTGGCATTGATTTCAATGGCTCTGTACTGGTTTACACAAGGGCAAGCTCTGGCCCATAATATTTTCCATCCCACCTCTTTGCAACCCTAGTTTTGTGGCCTATTTGATGCCATTGCAGATTTATACTATGTAAAATCCTAGTGATAGACTTAGGAATTTGTGTAGTAAAAAGGGTATGGGTTTAACCCTTTGTGTTAGTGACTACCTCCTGCACGTTGCTGATTACACTTAAATCCTCTGAAGTGCCTGGAAGTGAAGGAATCCAGAAAAACACAGAATGAGGAGCTATATATAATATGAAACATAATTTCACAATAAAAAACTCAAGAAATTTGAAATATTTATATCTCAATCCATTGAAAACCTAGGGCCGGATCTTCAGCTGATATAAATCAATGTCGCTGAATGGAAGTCAATGCATCTATGCCAATTTACCTCAGAAGAGGATCTGACCCATTATTTTTTCCAAAATGTCCACCGAGATTAATGGTCTCTAACAATAAAAAGACTGTAAAAATTGTTTCCCAAAGGTAAGCAGCATTTGGCCTGGATTTGAAAAAACAAATAGTCTGCTACCTGAGAAACAGACTTTGTTTCCAAGCTTATAAATCCAAAAAGGCTAAATTAATTTAAATAAGGGACTAAATACAAAGAAGAATAGAAAACAATACATTAGTTGCTAGGGTGACTATCTTTGTGCTAAGTTTTAGTCTAATATAATTTCGGAAGATTGCATTATAAACTCCTGAAATATGGGGTTTATAATGGAAACGATAACAGCGCTAAGTGGAGCTGTGATTCTGGCTATTGATTTAATATACGTACCGGGACAAAATATTAATAAACCAGCTGGTAGAGTCAAGAATGGGTTCTGCTTCCACCTTACAAGCATTTGACTTTTCTTCATTCATTTAAAATGTATGTTGAAGAGGCCTGATTCTGGGCTCACTTGAAATGTGTAAATCAGCAACACTTGCACTGAAGTCAACAGATCGAACCCATTTTAGAAAAGGCAAGACCAGAATCAGGCCCAAGACTTTTGAACCTATTCATAAATAAGGGATCCTGAAAAACCAGTTATCATCTATGTTTTATGCAAGAACAAACAGGTTAATTCCAAGATGCACAGTGACACAGATCATGTATTAGAAATAACAGCCCTGCCTTTAATACACAGAAAAGTGGCTCTAAAAATAATATTCTGGGATTCCATATGTATTCTCTATCAGTGGGTTCTGGATCAAATTTGCTCATTTTAGAGCATATCCACACAAACACTTTCTGCATGCCGAGCTTCAGAATAAATCTCCAGAGTGCCACGCACTAACTGCCCGTGTGTACTGTGCTTATGCACGCTAAGAGGTCTCTGGTGCATATTGCAGTACTGTGGTTTGAAACAGCCATAGGTCGAAGTGCACTAGGGAACTTTTAGTGAGCAGCAGCATGGTCCCACACGGACACTTAGTGTGTGGGACGCTGAAGCGCTGTAATTAACACCCCAGCTTGCTGCGCAGCAAGTGCTTGTGTAGACATCCCCTAAGAAACACAGAAATGATTGATCTTTCATTGCAGCAAACTGCATCTGAGATCTGAAAGTAAAGTTGTATTCTTTGTGCTCCGAGTCTCTAGGTGTGAAATTCACCCCCTTGCGAGCTAAGGGACAGGTTTCAATGTATGCACCACTGAAGTCCCACTAAGCCCCTCTATTGAGGGCCTAGGTGGGATTTATATGGTTAGGGCACTACCAAATTCACAGTTGATTTTGGTCAATTTCACGGTTATAGGATGTTAAAAACCATAAATTTCATGATTTCAGCTATTTAAATCTGAAATTTCACAGTGTTGTAATTGTAGGGGTCCTGACCCAAAAGAGTTATGGGGGGGGGGAATCGCAAGGTTATTGTAGGGGGGTTGCGGTACGGCTACCCTTACTTCTGTGCTGTTGCTGGCAGCGGCGATGCCTTCAGATCTGGGTGGCTGGAGAGCGGCAGCTGCTGGCCGAGATCCCAGCTCTGAAGGGCAGCGGCACAGAAGGAAGGATGGCATGGTATGGTATTGCCACCCTTACTTCTGCGCTGCTGCTTTCAGAGCGGGGTGCCTGGACAAAAGTCACCACCCTCCGACTGCCCAGCTGTGAAGGTAGTGCAGAAGTAAGGGTAGCAATACCGCGACCCACCTAAAATAACTTTGTGACCCACCCCCACCCCCGGAACCTTCTTTTGGGTCAGGAACCCCAGTTTGAGAAACACTGGTCTCCCTCATGAAATCTGTATGGTATAGGGTAAAAAACAGATTTCATGGGGGGAAACCAGATTTCACGGTCTGTGATGTGTTTTTCATGGCCGTGAATTCGGTAGGCCCTATGTATAGTGCATAGGCTTTGTGTTGTGCACTTTCAGCAAAGGGGTGAAATTCAACCCACTACAATACAGATTTGGGAAGCAGAACTTGGCTTGATCATTTTGCTAATGATGACAAGGCTGAGTGTGACACAGCTTGTTCCTCCATATTTGTATTGGTTCTGTGGGGGTAACACTAATGAATATGTGTTTTGTCACTCCAGTGTGCACGTGTGACTCAGGCACAAAGAGATCATATATGTTGGGAAAGGAGGAGTCATTTTTCTGAGCATAACCGCTCTTTACAAAACAATACTTAGAAACCAATTACAGGCAATACCAACAGATTGGTAAAATGACTCATTTCCCACTGACTTTAAAGACAATTATTCTGCAGTCAGTATGGGGGCAGGGGTACTGTATCTGCAATATCTCTATTACAGCCTGGAAACATGGCTTTTCCATGTATTGCTTAAGGCAGATCTAGGTTGAAGGGTGTTCTAAGGCATTCAAAGACCGGACCAGCCTAGCACAACTCTCACTGCAAGAACTGGCAGGCACACTAAACTTCATCTGTTCCAGAACGTCCCCAGATGTTGCTTCTCTGCTCCAAGGTCCTGACCCTACATCATTAAAATAAATAGGACTTTTGCCAGACACTCCAATGGGAACAGGACCGGAGCTTAAACAGGGATTTCTGTGGCCAGCATGGCACAATTGCTTGACCCTAACAGATCTCCAAAATGCTAAGTAGTCTGGCTGCAAAGGGTACTGAGAGTGGTTGACTAAGTAGGAATTGTGCATCTCAAAACATGTTGAGATGCAGGTCATATGAGGCAGAAATAACTTTTCAGCCCTGGGGTGAAGCAGACACCTCGGATGAAGAAACACTAAGCAGATGGATGGCAATAAGTAGATCCCTACATATACAATTGCTCCTGTAAAGGTCACAAAGCACAGATTAGCAGCTCAGAGCATCAAGTTAGTTGTGAACAATCCCTGCAGGGTACGTTTTCCAACACTCCATGAAATTAGGTTGGCAGCTTATGAAAGATGCCACAATGCTCCCACATCTTGTGTAAAATCATGGGAAACTGCACCCATGTTCCTCACACCAGCATTTGGAGGAAAGGAGTGAAGGACTGCATGCTAGTCAGAAGAGAGAATATTGAACCAAAGGTATCTGCATAAATCCAGTGTTAGATATGGTGTCACAGGGTGAGCTGGCCCTTTAACAGGTTTGGGCCTCACCCTCACTTGTGGCAGGTTTAACTCATCTCCTCAGGTAACGGGAATTAGTATAATGAGCATGAGAAGGGGGAACTCAGAGCCAGGTCTGCTAGAAAATATAATAGACCATTCAGAGGAGAGTCTAAAAGGGGCAGGAGGGGTGTTCCACACAAAGACACTCCCCATAGGGACCCAAGCAGAGGCCTGAGATGTGCAAACCTGCAAAGATCAGGAATCAGCTAGGAAGGCTGGAGTGAGGGGAGTAAGCTTGTGATGAGGGCCGGGACCAAGAATCCTGCCCCCAAGGACTATGATCTAGCTAGGAAGGCTGGATGTAAGATCTGTGTTGTTTTGTATTTTACATTAATAAACCAGACTCTTAAAAGGAAAGAATGATTGAGAAAACAGCTGCAGTGTGATTAACAGGGAAAGGAAGGAAACTGAGGGAGCAGCAGGGCCTGAAGCCAGACTGGGTAAGCTTTGCTTCATTCAGGAATAGCTATTGGCTGAATACTATCACTGACCATTTGCAGAGGGCAACATTCCCTTTCCCACAGCCAGATCCACAACAACCAGGTTTGAAGGGCAGGCAAGACGGCAATGGAAATGAGATCCGTTGACCTTCCCAAAAGATCTGATCTGCATGCTGGGGGTCAGTTGGGGCAGTCAATGGCTATCTAACAGGAGGAGTTGGAATATGGGTATTTTGGAGGGAGGGATAGCTCAGTGGTTTGAGCATTGGCCTGCTAAACCCAGGGTTATAAGTTCAATCCTTGAGGAGGACTCTGGGGCAAAATCAGTACTTGGTCCTGCTAGTGAAGGCAGGGGACTGGACTGGACTCAACTTTCAAGGTCTCTTCCAGTTCTAGGAGATAGGATATCTCCATTATATTTGTGACAATCTTCTGACCAGCCTTTGCTAAGTGCCATTTTACAAATAGCACCAGAAGGATGCTTTAAACATTGCATCAAACCTATTTAAATACTGGAAAGAGAAAATTTGTCAAAGGCAAACAAAAATTATACAGCTGATGGGATCATTCTCCATCTTACCCAGGAATGCCGCCTGACTCGAGTTTGTTTGCAATATCCACATCCCACGACCAGACATCAAACTGCCACTTCCGTAGGCCCAGCACCCCACACAGCACTGATCCAGAATGTATTCCGATCCTCATGTCAATGTCATGCTTTGTTCTTGACCTAACATACCTGTTTTTGTTAAAGGGTTAAATACACAAAGAAATACAAGATCAGCTCATGCAATCAACTCCATAGAAGGCTGTAACTATGATCCATGTGGAAAAGTCACATCTTCACTGCATCGTAACAGCTGTCCTGCAGGCCTTGCCAGATAACAGGGCAGCTGCAGAACTAACATCATTCAGAGGTTTTACGTGTTTAAAAAACGTAGTCTATAAAATGCAATACCAATTTGGCATATAGGGATACTTGATAGCCATGCACAATTAAGAGATAACATTCTGGGTGGCAGAGTATGTGCAGTCATAAAATGGTTCTGAAAGCTGGATTATCATAGCGGTGCTTAACTGCATGCATGGTTTGATGCACACATATTATTCCTATTTTGCAGAAATATAAAGAGAGAGAGAGAGAGAGAGAGAGATGTTTAAATGGAAGCAACTGTAGGGTCCACTGAGTCTTTTCCCAGAAAAGCGTAACTGAATATTTAACACACCAACAGAAACTATTACAGTTAAGATATACAATGTTCTCATTCTACCCTCCTCCTACTCTGAGTAACTCATTACTTTCCAAAATATCCCTTTTCGGGCTGACATTTTCTAGGGTTGGTCTTTGCCCAAAGGTGAAATATTTGTTAGAGGGTTTGGACAAAAATGCTCCTTAGAATATGAAGGGATTGAAAAAATATATACTTTTCCCATTATAACAAAAATTCTTGGGATCCTTTTTGAGCGGCTCTGCAGTCAAAACGGCTGGGGTTGCATAGCTAAAATCTGGCATGGAAATAAGCCTTATTAAAAGAAGTATCTTGGGCCATGTCTACACTATGGGGACTATAGCAGCACAGCCATGGTGTCTTAGCTTTACCGGCATAAACGTATAGTGTAGATGCAGCCTACAGTGGGCTTGTTTGTCCATCGCTGTTGGAACACCACCTACCTGAGCAACAGTAGCTATGTTGATGGAAGCATTCTTCCATTGACCTAGTTGTGTCTCCATTGGGAATTAGGACAGCATGGATTTTTCACACCGCGGAGTGCCATAGCTACGTCAACTTAAATTTTAAGCATAGACCAAGCCTTGGGGTGTGCTTGTAAAAATTGGTGAGGATTTGCCCAATTGAAAATTGTACCCTGCACACTCACAGAGTACATTTTGCACAAGGCTTTTCATGAAGCTCATAAAATATGCAGTTAATGGAGGTTGCATTATGTATTCACGCATGACTATCTTAGCTATGTAGCAAAGATGCCAACGCCCCGGCAGATCTTGTGAAATGTGAGAGGGCTAGGGAGCACTACTTTGCTATTTGTATGGTTTGCAGAAAGAAACACTCCTCTGATATGTTTTAAATGTGCCAGGCCTGAGGGAAGAGCAAAGTGCCTTCCCCAATTTCCCAACATGCCAGGTTCACAAGGAGAGGTGCTTACTTCGGTAGATCCCTAAGGGGCATGGGACATGACATGTCCAGGTTGCCCATAATACAGATAGTTCCAGATTTAGGAACCTGCATGCACCATTGCCATTTTTTTCCCAGTCCAAGAGATATTGTGCACACAAAGCCAATGTTAAGAGACTGTTACAGTTGTCTGGAAAACAGGAAATGCCAGAGATAAGCTGCATAAACAACCCTCAGCTCTGTCCTGTTGTGTGTATGCATCATGGTAAAGTCCACTTTACAAAAATCGCCCTGAGTTGACATTACTAGGCAACTTTGTTAACACTCTCAGAAAGGAAATTATGTGCTTGATAATCAGCTGGTTTAAATCAATGTAGCTCTACTGAAGTAAATGGAGCTCCACTAGATGAAGACCTGAGCCAAAAGATAGATTTACAATGATCTTACACTAAATTAGTACCTTCCTTTCAGACTGATTCCAATGCAGTGTATGTAGAGACACTAAACTAACTTTGCACCCCAGAGGTGGTCCTTCCAAGTGAGAGTTGAGGCACTTTGGCTGGGCACTGTGGAGCAGCTCACAATAAGTTACCTGTGCTATACCTACTGGGAGGACAAAGAGAGTAATGTCTTCAGAGCTGTCAATCTGACACTATTAATGAACTCTAAATTTGCCTTAAAAAAAACCCACTACTGTTTGCACTAACTAACATCCTTCCTGGCAGTCTTGGAATAAATAAAGTGCACGGCAGGCTGAAATTTGCTATTTCTTCATACAAGTCCCAGTCCTGCTACCACTGAAGTCAATGGCAATGGTGCACGATCATACCTTAGGACAGACAAAGAATAAACTGAGCTATTTCACGATTCCTGAGCTGCACATCATAGGCTCAAATCTGACCTAGTCAGATCATGTCTAGGGACAAAAGGATAAATCGCTCGTTTCCATTCAATCCTTGGCCTTTGATTGCTGTCAACAAGGACATCAATGTAGTGTGTGAAATTGAGTTTCAAAAAGGAAGAGAAATTATATAAAAATGAGAGGATTCACAGAAAAAGCAATTCACCTTTATTGTCCTCTCCTGCACATTTTCTGAGAAAAACGATGACTATAATATGTTCCTATGCAGTTGTTATCCTGCTAGCCCAGCACTTACTCGTCAGATCCAGACACCAGGAGGTCTCAGTGACCTTGGCAAGAGGGGTAGACTGAGATTTACACATTGAAAAGCTATTTTTTGGCACATTTCCTCCAATGTATTGAACAAAAACATGTTTCTCTATAAACAAGAAGCACCTCTGGCTTTCTTACTCCACCAGCGTTTTGTTCAAACCCGCCTATTGTGGCAAATGACTTGCCAGTGGCTCTTGGACTATTGTCTCTTGGGATTCTGAATTTTCCTCTGCACAATTTTGTCATTTTTTACATTTTATTTTTAGGATTTTCACCTTTTTGAATCCAGTGCCAAAACTGGCATCTGAAAGAAAAACTTATTCTTCTCCAGCAGTTATTGACTGGGAATTAAGAGCAAATTTCAGCATGGCATGTCCAGAGTTAGGGCCTGGCCCTTGATCTTTCAATCTACAGTATCTATCAAAGGTATGGGACTCCTTTTCAGCCCTCCTCTTCAGTCAACATCAGAGAGAGGAAAGAGAAAGAACCTTTCTAACTTGAGAAGTGCCCATTGGGCACTGAAACGGGGCCCTGGCTGAAAGGAGAGTATATGGTGTGAACGAAGCCTATGAACACGTCTTGGAGTTACTGGAGAGGAAAGAGAATACCTGCATTTGAGAAGTGACTGTTTTTGTGTGGTTAGAGATTTGTTGACCAGCCAGACCTAAGCCTTGGAAAAGATAATGGATAGGCATTACATAATGGATAGAGCTGCTTGGAAAAATTCCAATGAAACAATTTTTCATTGGAATTTCCCGAGATGTCAAAATAAAAAAATTCTGCAGAGACAGTTTGATTTTGGCAAAACTCCCACTGACTTCAATGGGACCTTGAGGTTTTCTTCCTGGTCAGCATTCTCTGATTAGTAATTAGGTTCCGTAGCTGTTAATAAAAGGCTTTTCTGTGTGCATGAAGAATTTGAGCTGAAAGTCAGAAATTTGCCTACTTGCTGATTTAAGAATGCATTTATATATTATCATACTTTCCTATTGCTACCTGAATACCAGATGCTTTGGAACTTTGGCCAATGCAGTTTAGTTTGTAAGCTCTCCCAGGCAAAGAAAACCTTGGGTGTAAAAGCATATAATGTACTATTGGTGCTAGATAAAAAATAAAGCCATGATTTGTGTAAGCCTAACATTGTGAACATTATATATCTAATGGGATAGTAACTGCTTTTAATTTAAAGCTAAATAAGGTCTAATTACAAACAAACAATGAAACAAACAAACAACTTTTCTGATCTGACTGGTTGATTTGTGGAAATTTCTCAAAAGAACTTAAGTGCTTTTTTCATATTGATATGAAACAGAAGTGGGCAAATGAATTGGGCATGTAGTCTATACAGGGTGATTCTGGGAACTGTGTTTTATTTGGGAAGGAAACTACTATTATTTGTATTTTAAAAGTTAGATAGCAAGATGCACTAAATTACTGAATGGCTTGCAAAATGTGGCTAAGATCCAAACACTCATAGGATAGAATACTTTGTAGATGGCCCTAACACAAGGTCAAGTAGCTGTCTAATGCAAAATTACACTCTGGGCCCTATATAATTTAGAGCAGCTTCAGGGATGGATTTACTCTGGAATTACACTGTTAGAGCTGATATGAGTAACATCACTATCTGTAGAGGTTCTTATACCATGCTCATCACTGAATGCCTATGAGCTGATATTGTAGTAATACACACTACAATAAAGTCATGGAATACATTGCGGTTTATGTGTCAGTATTCTCTAACAAAAACATTATACATTTGTATGCAATTCCACAAATTCAAGCATAAACCATTAGAAGTCTGTGCCTTTCCATTTTCTAATTACACTATAACACTACATCAAATAATTACATTGCCATGGCATATTTCCAATTTTGTTCCTATTATTTTTTCATAATATGTCTTAAGATGGTGGGTATCGGGGGAGGGAGGACATTTAAGAATTAAATTAGGGTAGTATTAACTATAAAACAAAAAACAGGAGCTATGTCAATTTATACCACCTGAGGACCTGGCCCTAGAGTTCTAAGCAAATAGTTGTGTGTATCTTTTGTTTTGTTCTGATGTCCACATTTCCCATTCCCTATCTTCACGGCAACTATGCTCATTTTTATACCAACTGAGGATCTAGCCCTATATGATTAGCAAAGCCAACTAGAAAAGGCATCTAATTTCGGATCATTTGTGCTATGTCAGGGAGTTCAAAAACAACTTTTGAACATTTTAGTGCCAAGGCACTTTCTTTACCGTATGTAAATCACTCTCTGAATTCATATATAACAGAATAAGGGGTAGGTGGGTCAGGTTTCTCAACAGACCAAGAGAACAGGTCAAAAAGCAGTTGTTTCTTGGGAAACAGCAGGAAATTTGGCAGGTCTGCTACTGAGATCATGCATAGTAGCTGCTTTTCTTGAATTAATGTTATGACTATTAGAGACTACGCATAGATAGACTGGTTTATAATGAAGACAAGCTGTTATACTGTTTCCAGAGTTGAGTTTCAGTTGTGTGGTGAGACTACTTTGGTCATAATAAATATTCTTTCAGCTGGCACTTTAGTGGGCAGGTATCCCAGACACTATGCCATCCAAGACTCCTTGACCTGCAAAATAAGTGTGTTGGTAAAGTTTGTTTGGATTTCCACTACTGTGCAGGGAGACCCCGGTCCCTCTGATGGCAGAACTGACACAGCCTCCCAACCTCCCTTCTCCTAGTGAACTAAGCCTCAGGAACAAAGAAATTCCAGGGAGGAGTTAGCCCCAGGTCCAGAGAAATTCAAGCCAGCTGAGCAATCACAGAAGCTGGTTCAACACGGACTGTTGGCCACCTATGTTATCATAGATTTATAGAGTTTAAGGCCAGAAGAGACCATCTAGTGTGTACCATCCTGAATATCACAGGCCATTACATTTCACCCACTTAGCCCTGTATTGAGGCCAATAGCTTGTGTTTGGCCAAAGCGTATCTCCCAGAAAGTCATCTGGTCTTTATTTGAGGGTGTCAAGAGATGAAGAATCCACCACTTCCCTGGGGAGTTTGTTCCAATAGTTAATCAACCTCCCTGTTAAATATTTGTGCCTTATTTCTAATTTGAATTTTTCTGGCTTCAGCTTCCAGCTACTGGTTCTTGTTATGTCTTTCTCTTCTCTCACTGCAAGGCATTTTTTCCTAGCCCTCAAATCAACATCCTTTGAAAAATGAGGACTGCAGAAGTGGATGCAGTATTCCTGTGTTGCTCTCACCATCCTCAGGCCGTTCCTTCAATTTTCACTCTGGATATTCTCTGCCTTGTGCTGATTGGCTGTTTGCTCTACTTCCCCTCCAGATGCCACTCTTAAGGTTTCCTCAGCTCAGCCTCACTCCCTTTGCCTTCCATGCTCCCACTCCAGCCTTCCGCCCTTATCTCCCAGACCTATCCCCAGCACCTTCCTCCCTTCATCTTTTCAGTTATCCAATCCTCTCCTAACTTAACCCCACCCATATCATTAACCCCCCATCACAAAATAAATCCACCAACCCTTGCCCCCTGTAGCACAGAACATGATATTTGGAAGCCTCCACACTGTTCACTCTGCTTATGTGTGCCATCCCTTTCTCCTATCCTAGATTCTATTCTTGCTAGGTCCTCGGCAGCACTGTCTTCTTCTTCTGTTAAATTCAAGTATATCCATAGAGCTGCATGGGAAGTGGTCAAAGCTTAGAACTGCACAAGCAGCATTGCCCAGCAGTCCGATTCTGGTTATTGGAACTTCCATGTAAATATTTTCCACCCTTCAAGAAAGGCTTGAATTGAGCTAACTGGCCTAACTGTGTCTCTGATCTAATCTCCTGTGGAGTCCTCCAAATATTTTGTGCCTAGAAGATATTTCTTTTGTGAAGCCTTCAGGAAAAGAAAAGACATCCCATAACCACCAAAATGTAACCACTGGCAGGATTTCGTTCAGACCCGTCATGCCAATAATAAGCTCTGCAGGGGTCAGTTCAAAAGCCTTCAATACACACAAGTTTTTCCATTCTAGCCGTGAGAGTGATTTCAGTTTGGAATGACAGATTTTTGTAGGTAATGCCAGGCTGTCTCTCAAACATGTAAAAGGCAGAGTTTGCTTGGATGATGATGATAGCTCCCAGAAGGCCCCAGGGATATTGAAGTCCCACTGTGCACTGTACAAGCACACAGGACCGGCTCCAGGGTTTTTGCCGCCCCAAGCGGCGGAAAAAAAAAAAAGCCACGATCGCAATCGCGATTGGTGGCACTCCAGCGGCAGCTCCACTGAGCGCTTTCTTCTTCGGCGGGAATTCGGCGGCAGGTACTTCCCTTCGAGAGGGATCCGCCGCCGAATTGCCATGGAACAGCCCGACGTGCCGCCCCTTCCCCTGGGCCGCCCCAAGCACCTGCTTGCTGGGCTGGTGCCTGGAGCCGGCCCTGCAAGCACATAGTAAGATCCCCCTGCCCCAAAGTCTTTGTAATCTAGATAGACAAGACAGAAAAAAGGGTGGGAGAAAGAAAGAATGATCATTTCCCCCACTTACAGGTGGGGAACTGAGATACAGAGATTAAAGCTGGGATCTTTAAAGGAGCCTGTGAGAGTCTGGCCAGTTAATTTGGACTGGGATGGTCAAAAGTGCCTAAGGAACTTAGGCTCACAACTCCAACTGAATTTAACTATTACTAAACTTATTAACAGGTTTCAGAGTAACAGCCGTGTTAGTCTGTATCCGCAAAAAGAAGAACAGGAGTACTTGTGGCACCTTAGAGACTAACAAATTTATTAGAGCATAAGCTTTCATGGACTACAGCCCACTTCTGGGCTGTAGTCCATGAAAGCTTATGCTCTAATAAATTTGTTAGTCTCTAAGGTGCCACAAGTACTCCTGTTCTTCTTTAAACTTATTAAAACTATGATAAACTATATATTACCATAGTGACTAGAGACCAGCTGCTGGAGCAGTAAATAATGAAGAGAACAAGTCACTGTTACAGAGTGATCTGGATCACTTGGTAAACTGGTGCAAGCAAACAATATGCGTTTTAATATGGTTAAATGGAAATGCATCCAACTAGGAACGAAGAATGTAGGCCACACTTACAGGACGCATGACTCGATCCTGGGAAGCAGAAACTCTGAAAAAGATTTGAGGGTTCTGGGAATAATCAGCTGAAAATGAGCTCCCAGTGTGATGCTGTGGCCTAAAGAGCTAATGCGATCTTGGGATGCCTAAACAGAGGAATCTCGGGTAAGAGCAGAAAGGATATTTTACCTCTGTATTTGGCACTGGTGAGACTGTTGCTGGAATACTGTGTCTAGTTCTGGTGCCTACAATTCAAGAAGGGGCTGTTGATAAATTGCAGAGGGGTCACACAAGAACGATAAGAATGATTGAAGGATTAGAAAACATGCTTTATAGGATAGACTCAAGGAGCTCAATCTTTTTAGCTTAACAAAAAGAAGGTTACGGGGTAACTTGATTACAGTCTATAAATATCTAGATGTGTAACAAATATTTAATATGGGCTTTTCAATCTACCAGAGAAAGGTACAACATGATCCTGGGGCTGGAAGTTGAAGATAGACAAATTCAGACTAGAAATAAGACATAATTTTGAACAGGGAGAATAATTAACAATTGGAACAATTTACCAAAGGTTGTGGTGGATTCTTCATCACTGAAGATTTTTCATCAAGCTTGGATGTTTTTCTAAAAGTTATGCTCTAGAAATTATTTTGGGGATGTTCTATGGCCTGTTACAAAGGAGGTCAGACTAGATGATCACAATGGTCTCTTTTGGCTTTGGACTCCGTGAAAAAGCCTAATCAGTAATGAGGCCCCAATGTGCTAAATGCTGCACAAATATATAAGGAGACATGGGTCTCTGCCCCCAAGGAATTTACAATCATAGAGGAAAAGTGACCTATGAAGGACTTGGCAGAGGGTGTGCTGTCAAGTTTGTACAAATGACTTTATCTATATAAGAGAGACAAGGTGGGTGAGGTAACCTCTTTTATTGGACAAGCTTTTGATCCACACAGAGCTCTTCTTCAGGTCTGGGAAAGGAACTCCCAGCGTCACAGCAAAATGCAAGGTGGAACAGATTGTTTAGCATAAGTAGGTAGCACATATTGTAAGGGAGCTTTCAAGGTACAGTGGCCTGTTAACACCTCTGCAGTCTTAGGACAAAAAGAGGGGGTTAGCGGGTTACTACGCTGCATATATTTATATATACAACTGAAATACTTAATATTACTCATAGGGCTTGTCTTCACTACTGGAAGTCGACCTGTTATGCTACTCCAGCTACATGAATAACATAGTTGGAGTCGACGTACCTTAGGTCGACTTACTCCTGTGTCTTCACAGCGCTGCGTCGATGGGAGATGCTCTCCCGCTGACTTCCCTTACTCTTCTCGGGGAGCTGGACTACCAGAGTCAACTGGACAACGCTCTGCTGTCGATTTAGCGGGTCTTAGACCCGCTAAATCAACACCTGCTCTATCGATTGCAGCAGCGTCGATCTCCTCAGTAGTGAAGACAAGCCCATAGATAGCTTTTTTCCACCTATAATTTCCGTGATTTGTGCTTTATACTTTGGTTGTGGGACCCGAAGCAAAATACCCACCACACTCTGCAATATTTGGTCTGTTAGTTTTGTCGGCTCCCTTCCTACAGATAAGTAACAGCAAGGTCCATTATTTAGTTGCATTTTTATTAATTATCTTCAAGCTCCATTTAAATTCAGGACACAGTAATATAGTGCAGTCCACCGTAACTCTCTAATTCCGTGGGACACATCAGGGATTAGGAAGGTCGGCAGGTGGAAAGGTGGGAAAAACCAGGAAATGGAACACACAAGAGGCTGGATAGGAAAACAGCAGTAATACAAGGAGGAGTTTTGGTGCGGGACTCACTGGTTTGATAAGGAAGGCCACAACAGGAGGAGCAATAGGAGAAGGATGCCCTGGACCAAAAAGTGGGTGGTTTTGAGGCGATGGGTGAAAAAGGCTGAGAATGCTTCTTTTGTAGCACTGGAAATTGGGCACTAGCGGGGCAAAATACTTGACTATAAATGGGCTGCTGAAGCCTGATAGATTCAGTGCACATATTGGATCAAAATATGCAGAACTGGCACTAGGCATAAGCAGACTAAGCAATTGCTTTGGGCCATGAGCAGCTCATGGGGCCCCCTATTAATTATTAGTATGTGTTGTGTGTGGGGGGGGGTGCTCCCTGCTTAGGGCTCCCAATGGGCTTGGATCACCTCTAAATACTGTACGAGATCAGAAACAAAGCTATCTACATACCGGAGGTTCAAGCTTTAACTAAAACTTTCATAGCTCCTGTGGAGTTAAGGGGCAACCTTAACATAATAAGCAATGCCTATTTAGCTGACGAATCTTATACCACTTATACATTTCTCTCTGACCTATTATTCAGATAAAGCCATTGCCCCTGCTGTCTATTTACTGATCTTTGATTGTCAAAGGGATTATAGAAAATGAGCCAGCCTTGTTTTATCCTAAGCAATCTCATCTTAAAAACATTGAACATGAATAACTGCTAAATTCCAATCTGTGGAAAGACAATGGCCATTGTCTCCTCCTCCACCTTCTTACTATCATCATAGATATTATGTTATAGGTTCTAAATCATAGTATTTTACTTAAATGTATTCAGGTTCTATGAATGTGGACCTGGTGAGGCTTCACAGATAAAAAAAATTTCTGTCTTGCGCCAGTAAGTCGACAATCCATCTCTGAAGCCAATGCGCCATCAAGACAATATTTGAAGATTTACTCTGTCTAGCAATAAAAATGCTTACATAACAGACCACGGGACAGTAGCAACAACACCAAAAGAGGACAGAGAAAAGGACAAAGAAAAGAATTACCTGATAGTTTTGATCATGCTGAGTCCCATTTCAACACAACAGTGGGCATGGTCTTGGCGAGGTTCCGGGAGCCCAGAAACACAGTAGTAACAGTCCCCCAGGATCTTAATTCTAAGGCAATGATGTTCCTAAATTAAATGTATCAAAACAGAAAGATTTTTAGTAATGGGTTTGTATTTGCAACACAAGCATGGAGGTGGCGGTGAAAAAACATTGGAAGGAAATGTAAAAGGTTTTCACTATACTCAGTGTGTGTATGTGTGTAACTAATACTATCTTGGTTTGTTCTGATTTTGAAAATTAGTACTTCCATTATATATAAATTACTTATTTTTTGTGGGTGTCTGAAGTTCTTATTGCAGGTGTGTGAAGTTCTTAGTAGGGTTGGGTAAGAAGCTAGGCAAAGGTCCCAGAAGCTGCACAGTGGGTTAATTAGAGTCTCACATTTAGGAAACCACAGAAATATATAGGGATTGATCCACACCATAGCGTGCCCTTCCACTGACTTCACTGGGCATGGATCAGGCCCACAGAGAGGAACAACACATTCCCTGTCTGGGAAGTTATTGAACATTGGGGACGGGGAATAAACAATGTAGTAGGAAGGAATTCCCAGGGTTTTCCTCCTCTACCTCTGTCCCTTACAAACAAATCTGACAATATATCCAGCAATGAAATGTTGTTCATTACATATAATTATATTAAGAAAACAGTTTCTTAGTTTCTCATGAAGCAATTACTGAATGAATGCTACAGGCAATGTTTTGGAGCACCTCCACCCCTCTGTGACAGAGTGCTAGGTATGAAAGCCTGAGTCAGCATTCTGTTCACAGCCACTCCAATCAGGGAAAGCAGATTGGAGTTTACTAAGCAGAAGTATGCCTAATATGTGGGTGGGGCAGGGCAGAAAGGCTGATTAAGCCATTAGCCAGAGCCCACAAATAGGCACAGGAAGTAAGTAAAAAGGGGGAAGCAGACAGTAAGAGGGAGAGAGAGATTGCTCTCCTCTGCTTGTTAACAGCATTATGTATGTTGTGAAGATGGTGGGACTCCTTTATAAATAAACTGTATAAGGTGTTGGACCAGCACAAGGGTCTCTGCATAGTCTGACGACCGAGAGAGAAGCAGGACCAAGGAGGACCTGTTATACCCTCCCTTCAAGATTTTTGTTAAAGTGAAAAAACAAACTTAAATAGTTAGATTTAAAGAGTTATTTATTTTGGTTTGGATTTCTTTTTTTTCTGTTATCTCTTCGTTCAGGTCCGCAAGGCAAGAAAATACAGAACAGCAAGACCTTTTGAATCTTATCCCCCGGAGCATTTTCCACTTCTTTTAAAAAAAAGGTTTTTGCTTCCAATACAATTGCAGACATTCCCAGAGCTTGATCCAATACCCATTGAAGTCAGCAGACTCCCATTGATTTCAATGGGCTTTGGATGAGGCCTATATTCCAAAATAAAATAAAAAAACAGATGTCATTGGTCACAGATACAGTACATATTTATTTGCATACCATCCAACTAGAAATGTTCTTCAATTTCAAGGGAAAATATAGTATTTCATCATATATAAAGATATTACTGGACTCTATAGTAATGACGGAAGCACCATATTATCCTGTTTTTACATCATTACTTTGGCATATCCTTTTCCAGTGAAACAGCACTCAGAAACAACCAAGTATTCACGGGTTCCACTCTCCACTGTAGTTGATGAAATAAAATTCATTTTTACCAAATCCCCAACCCACCAAAGCACTTACAATTGTGTTCAATTGTAAGCACATGCTTACGTGCTTTGCTGGATTGTGGTCTATGGTTGAGAGTCAATGTACTGTAATTGGAATTACAGGGTTCAGAGGTACAAATGTGGATATTCTAGAGCTGGACGAGACTTTTCATGATGAAAAGTAGTTTAAAGAATAAGTGCACTTTAACACCAGATGAGCGTATGTTTGTATGGTAGCAGGAAAGCCTGGCAGTAAAGAAGCAGACATACAAGGGAAGCAGTGTAGAGATTTCTTAAGCTCCTGCATTAACTATAAAATTTGGTCTCCTTTATCTATAATATCTATCCCTTTTCTCCTTGATGTCCCAAGCACCCTCCCAGGTAAGCTGTACTTCAATCAAAAGAAATGGAGTGAGAGCACAAAGGTGCACTAATAACACAGGGGACTGCAGGTGTCATACAACAGCAACTGCCAGTGCCTGCCATGCCTCTAGAATTGGTTATTGGCAAACTAACGGGGACTCTATGCTACCATTTACATTATTACAGAATCAGAGTGGAGTCTTGCAAAACAGCCTTGGAATATTCTTTTCAAATACTTAAGTGGTGAAAGTGACCTAATTACAGTATCACTTGGGACCAAAGCTCCCAGTGAAGTCAACGGAACCTTTGAGTATGCAGGTTTCAGAGTAGAAGCCGTGTTAGTCTGTATCCGCAAAAAGAACAGGAGTACTTGTGGCACCTTAGAGACTAACAAATTTGTTAGTCTCTAAGGTGCCACAAGTACTCCTGTTCTTTTTGAGTATGCAGGGAAGGTGAAATCCACCCCTGAGTGTAGAGGTCAGAATAAGCTTATGCACCACATAAGTGTTACTGAAGCCCTCAGTGGGACTTGAGTGGTACATAGGCCTTGGGCTGGCCCTCTGTACAGGGGTGGATTTCAGAATGAATACAGGATCAGGCCCTTGCAGTGCAATGCATTGCTTTCAGAGTGTAACAAGGGATGTTAAAATGAAGTAAAGCTTCTAAAACTGTAAACATTATATCTGCTCCTGTCCTCCCCTTACACACACACATGCACACTATTGAACTACTAGTAATTCCAGATAGGGCTAAAGGGATATCTTTTCTGACTGGATTGGGACATCATCATTCCTAACACAGAGGTACTAAAGGTTAAATTCTGCTCAGAGATGTGACTCCAAGTCAAACAATTTTATGTCAGTAGGAGTTGATTAGTGATACCAGAACTCTTATCTTAAAGAGTTTCTGTAGCACCTTCCTTCTATGTGGTTCTAGGCACTTTATAATTACTAAAGGACAGATCCTGATACCCATATCCGTAATAGTCCCGTTGATTTCAGATAGATAAATTATGACATACTATAATAAGAATTGTGTAATATTATACTGATAGGAGGCCACTGGATTAAGGTAATGGATTCTTGAACAGATTCTTTCCCACCGGGGACAATTACAAAATTGATCAGTTGATGATTCGCCATTCTAACAAAAAATGGTCAACTTCCGGGTAGCGAAAGAGTCTCTGAAAGAGTAATGCTTATTATGTACAGCTTGCTATCCTTTAGGGAAAAATCCTTCCAGTGATAAGCGTGTATGTGACCCTAATATGCCTGGTTATTCTTGAAATATCAGCCTGTTCCCTATAACACTTATTTGCCATTAACCAAATATCTAATCTGAGCTCCATTAAAATCTCATGCAAAACTGGAACAATCTCAGTGGTTTGGATCTTGGTGCCTCATTAAAAACAGTGGGTGAAATCCTGGCTTACTTGATGTCAATGGCAAAACTTCCATAGATTCTAATGGGTCTAGAATTTCACCTTGCATGTTGACCATCTGTTTAAAAAAAAAAAAAAAAAAAAAACCAAATTGTTGCCAAAAAGAAAAGTAATGTAGACAAATGATAAGAAATACACATCCTTACCTGTCACATGCTAATGAGGGTTTGTTGCATGTAAGTGTGAATATATGTGTGAGACCGAGGACATATTTTCAGCGAGACGCTGGCTAGATAGATGTAGCCCCCTGCAGAATTACCACTTCTACTGTTTTACTGAAGCAAGCACCCGCTCTTTTTAAATCTCTCTTAGAAACGTATTTCTTCTGTGATGGCCACGAGTCAAGAATATTCAAGACCTTACCTGCCTTGTTTTTGTTTTATAAAACAAACCCTGAACTGAATCATTGTGATGGGCTCACTGTCAACGCGTGCGTGAGCTGAGTAACAGTGTCTCTGTGCTGCCCTCACCAATTCCTCCTGCCGTTTATTTCCTCCACTCATTGTCACATCTAAAATTTAGATTGGGGAGCGACCATGGGTCGGGTTTATTGGTTTATGGCTGTTCTGTGCCACTGGAGCAGTGCAAATTTGGACCCAACTTACTGATGCCTTTTGCCCAGCACGTCTCTCGGTCAAAGAAAACAACAACAAGGAATAACCTGCCCTGCCTTTAGTATTCAAGCCTATGGCTGTATACTAGCCTGATTACAATAGATGATTAAAAAGCTGCAAGCTTATGTAAAGTGAAATCCAACATCATGCAGAAAAAAATTACTCAACTGCAAAATGATCAAAATGCTTTAAAAAAAGAAAGATGAACTGGTTAGAGCTATATTTCAAACCAGCAGTTGCTATTCTGCTCTTTCATGGTGTCTCATTCATCCTCTTCTGTTCCTTATGTTCTCTTCCTATTCCACTTCCCTCCCAGAACCCCAGAAATTCTCCTTTTGCTTGTGAATGACAGGCAACACTGCTCAAAAAATACGCATTAGTATCACTCACCCCCCTGTGATGAGCATTATTTTCTGTTGGTTCCAATTAGTCTCAAACTGTCTCACAGATACTGGAAAACTTCCTTTCCCTCTAAATCACAGCTTCTCATCTGATTTGAATGACAGTGTTTAGGGGCCTGATCCTGCCATCCTCACGCAAGCAAGACTTCAACTGAAGTCAAAAGCAGTTTTGCCTGAGTAAATTGAGCAGAATCATGCCCTAGATGATCAGTTCTTTCAGAGATCCTTAGCAGTTAATAGGGAGTTTTTTCCCCAATCCAAAGCACCTTAACCCAGAGCAAAAGGGAATTTGCAGTCCTACCGTGAACATATGAGCTGATTATGACAGAGCAGCATGTGAATGATTTATGCTTTGGCTTATTAAAAACACCAGCAGTGACTGGAAAGAAAGCAAAGCAAATTGGCATAAAATAAAGCTGAAGAAATGAGTTGCTCAAATATCAAACCGCTGAAACACACAAACAGAAACTTCATTAACATTTCTTGTCTCCTCAGGCAGAAATTCTAAGGAAAAAAAATAAATAAAAAGACTGATCACATTTTGTAAAATAAACCCAGTTTATCAGCGTTCCAGCTGCAGTGAATTAATCATTCCACCCACTTTTCAAAGGAGCCCAAAATGTTCACTATCAACTAACCAAACATTCAGTTTTCACAATTATTTCAAGCTAGACTCCATATTCCATAAGTGAGGAATTGGGTGAGGTTGGAGTGCAGAACACAAAAAGTCCCTCAAAATGTTTGCTAGAGCAAAGGTTTCCAAACTCTTTTATAGCAGATTAATAGATCATAAGGTCAGAAGGGACTATTATGATCATCTTGGGTAACAGTTTCAGAAGCATGTAAGTGACTTAGGAACTGAAATCTCATTTTCAAAAGTTGCTTTATGAGCCTATGTCCCATTGAAAGTCAATGACAGTTAGGTTCCTAAGTGACTCTTGAAAATGAAATTTGGGGGATTTTGAAAATTTTGGCCCTCATCGAGTTTGTTTTTCTGCTAAGGCTTATAGAACTAATCATGTGCATAAAGTGAAGCATGTGCCTAAAGGTTTGCTAGATTGGGGCGTTATATGGATAAAATAGTTCCCTTGCTGACCTAATAGGCTTTTTATAGTCTCTAATGCTATAACTATATGAAATGAAAATGGTTCTAGAGAGCTTTTGTAGTGGATAATTAAGTATTGGACACCGTCGGAAAACCCCCCCTCCAGAATGACCTTTAAGAATGCATGACTTCAAAGAAAAGTTATAGAAACTAAAGGTTTTCTAAAATTGTCATTATATATCTACAGAACGGTGAATGAAATGCTTAGTTAAATGTCACTGACATGTACATTAGCAGTCCAATTAATTCTCCCTCTTGGTACAACATACCATTAATCTAACATGTTACTGTATGATGTTGAATTGTACTCCCTTATTTACATGTATATATGACGTTTAAATAGTCCCTTTCAACCAGAGATTCCAGAATACTCTACACCAACTACATATACAAGGATTCACACAGAACAAAATGCAGCCACCACTGGCTGGAACACAGAAACTGATTAGTAGGGCACTGACATAAGATAGGTTAGATGAGGAAGTGAAGCAGAATACTGTATCCGGGTGAAACTACACAAGGAATTTTAAGAAGATTGTCATTACCCAAAATGGAATTTGACCAGGACTCCAACAACCTTTTGCAAAAAGTGTCATGGGACCTTTAATAACCACAAGTGCCCAGGACCTCTATTTTACACTGCATATGAAATATATTACCTCCAGTAGCATCACACTGGATCAAAGGGAAGAATGCCACTTACTAACTCATTAAGGTCACACCCTATAGCTGAGGTTTCCATGGAGAACTCCCATCCAAGTAAGGAGCAGATTCCACCCGATTAGCACAGGAGAGCTGATGAGATCTCAAACGGACGAGACGAAGGCCATAAAACTTGCTCTTCTCCTTTAGGAGATCTGCTCCTACATAAAACCTATGCATGGTGATCTTTCATGATAATACTTTAATGTTTCTGATCAATGAGAACATATTTAGTTCTTATTAGGGATGGGTCCAAATTCAAACCCAGCATCTGAACACATGGGAATCTGTGTGAGTGTGACTGTGTGTGTGTGTGTGAGAGAGAGAGAGAGAGAGAGAGAGAGAGAGAAATCTGGATTCAGATCTGAATTTTGTGGTTTGAGCTCATCTTTCATTCTTAATGAAAGTGAACTCGATAGCCAGCTGGTGTAATAGAAGCCGTCAAAACTACAACTAGTTACACCAATTGAGGATCTAGTCATTTCTCTTTAGTTTTTTATATCTAAAACTGCATCTACACACAGACTACAGGGGCAGAGACATATGGCAAGCAATTTAATCTTTTAGGTCAGATAATAGCTTTTCTGAGATGGGGAGAGAAAAATAAATAGCAAATATAGCTATTGCTTCATCGAAGCTGGAACTTTCTTAGCCGTACACATCCTCAAAATGCAATCAATCATTTTTTTCCCTCCTCAGAATTTCTGCCTGAGGAAAAAAGAAATATTAATGAAGCTTCTGTACCAGTGGATTGATATTTGAAGAACGCATTTCTTCAGCTGTGTTTTAAGCCAATTTGTTTTGCTTTCTTTCCAGTTGCCACTTGGGTCTTTATTAATCATAAATCTTTTGCAAATGTTGGAGAAAGAGTAGGAGAGAGAGAAGTAGCTATATATAACGTGCTATTATATTTTTCTTCTAAACAAATGGTGGGCTGATACCTGCTATTAATTCAGTACAGCTTGTAGTGACAACAAAGACAATATGGAATTTGTTAATAATAGTAATAGTCATATACATCCACATAGTCCAGAATCATTGGCATAACTCAGGCCTAAGCCTTTCAAAAATGTCAAACAGCAGATGCTGCTTCTGTGTTCCATATAGAGGAATCAGACTAAAAGACACAGCTAGTTAGCTAAACTAACCAGAAACTTGCTAAATTGTGAAGTAACTTCCTTTTTCATATTATCAGCTTTATACCTATAAGTCCATAAAAGTGATTCAGCAGATCAAGTTGCTATTTGACACAGTATTATAAATGTATACTATTATTGAGTAAATATGAATTTATAAGGTGTCAATTAAAATTAAAGAAATGATATAAAAATGTAAAGTTATCTAAAGCTTTCTGTAACAGACCTCTTCATTTGTGGAAGAGTCATTGTCAAGCCAATCTGAGCACAGAGTGTATTGCAAATTGTTTGAACAATGCTGTCTATTTTACATAGAGGTGTGATCAATAAAGCACATCTTAAATGGACTAAGAACTGGCTAATTAACAGATCTCAAAATAGTTGTCAATGGTAAATCATCATTAAATGGGGGTGGTTTTGGTGGGGTTCTGCAGAGATCAGTTCCAGGCCCAATGTTATCCAATACTTTAAGCAATGAGCTGGAAGTAAATATAAATTCACTGCTGATAAAATTTATGGATGACACACAGATTGGCAGAGTGGTGTACAATGCTGTGGAGAGGGCAGTCATACAGATCTGGATCTCTTGATAGGCAGGACACATTCAAATAAAATGCATGTTGATATAGCCAAATGCAAGGTCATACATCTAGGAATAAAGAATGCAGTGATTTTGAAAAGGATCTAGCAATCATACTGAGCAAACAACTGAACATGAACCCGCTGTGCAATGCTGCGGCAAAAATGACAAATGCAACCTTGGATGTATAAACAGAGGAGTAGTGAATAGGAGTAGGGAAATGATTTTATTTCTGTTTATGGCACAGGTAGGACCAATACTGGAGTACTGCATATAGTTCTGGTGTGCCCATTGTAAAAAGGATGATGAAAAATTGCAGAGTGCAGTGACGAGCCATCAAAATGATTCAAGGACCGGATTCTTACAATGAGAGACTTAAACAGCTCATTGTGTTTAGTTTATCAAGAAGAAGACTGAGAAGTGACTTGACTACAGTGTATAAGTATCTTCACAGGAAGAAAAGAGTGGGTACTAAAGGACTCGTTAATGAAGAAAGAAATAACAAGAACCAATGGCTAGATGTTAAAGCCAGACAAATTCAAATTAGAAATAAGGCATAACAGTGAGGGTGATTAACTATTGGAACAAACTACCATGGGAAGTGGTGAATTCTCCATCTTGAAGTTTTCAAATCAAGACTAGATGCCTTGCTGGAAGTTATGCTTCAGTCAAACACAAGTTGTTGGGCTCAATATAGGAGTGACTGGATGAAATTATATGGCCTGAGTTATACAGGAGGTCAGACTAGGTGATCTAACAATCCCTTCTAGCCTTAAAATCTATTACATTTAAATTCATTCTTCAGTCTATACCATAGCTAAGAAACACAGGTCCAAAGAGGAGTGAGAAACCTCATGGAGGTAACAGGCTAGTTACATACTTAATCAATGTTAACTATCCTCACAAACTCCAAAGAGGTCAGTAGAATTATACTGATATAACTGACAACAAAATTTGCCCTGGTATATTTTCCAGAATCTGTTTTTTTTTGTTTAAATTTTGTAATAAATATGCATCCACCTCACTACAACACTTTTCTATGGCATGTGGGAACAGGAATTCATGAATGACAGAGATGTGGTTATACCATATTTAGGGCCAGGATTTTCAAAAGTGCCCCAGTGACTTAGGGGCATATCTCATTGAAAGTCAAAGGGACTTGTGCTCTTCATCACTTAGCTGTTTTTGGACCATCCTACACCAAAAGCCCATGGAAGTCAATGGGAGTCTTTGGTATACCCTTAATCTACAATGAGATTATGATTGGCAGATATATGGCTCAGTCTGAACCCACACTGAGTAAAGTCGATTATCAAATAGACATGAAGTCAATGCAGTACTGGTTTGGAGTTGAATGGGCAGAACTTCATGCTATAGAGTGGGGAGACAACAGCCCTTCTCCTGACAATGCTGATGCAAATGAACCTGTAATTCAGTACTGGGCAACTCCCTATCAAGAAAATTGACAGTGTGAGAGAGTTCAGAGAACAAGCAACAAAAATAATACTGGAGTTCTTGAGTTGACTTAGACTGAAGGAGCTAATTACCTTCAGAGGTGGCTCCTCGAGAACATAATCATCTATGGATATCTGAAGGACGTTAGCACCATGGAGAGAGCAATTATTAAGGCTCGTCTGAAGAAGTATAACTAGGAGTCGATTCCTGACACTAAAGGTTAGATTGAGCTGATTATTTGCATTACTGTAGCACCTAGGAGTCCTAGTCATGGACCATGACCCCATTGTGCTAGGCACTGTACAAACCCTCAACTCAAAGATGACCCCTGCCCCAAAGAATCTTTTAGGCTCAGCTCTCTGTGAAGGGGAAGCATGCTGCCCTAGGAAGGAATTCTGGCTGTCCTCTGATCTGGAAAATAAACTTTGTTTTCAGAGTGCAGCCCACCTCCTCCCTCTTGTCCAGCTCTTCCTATCCTTCGCTGTCCTCTCTCTGCCCACTTAGCTACAGAAGGCAGGACAGACTGGGCACACAGTCCTTGCTCTTCTCCTCTGCTCCTGTAGCGCCAATCAGAGTAGGTCTATGCAGCTGTGCAGGTCTCTTTGGAAATCATGATGTCCATTTTGGTGCCTAGATGTGGACCCAGAAGCTGAAACTTTAGGCACCTAATTTTGAAAATCTCAGACAATGACTCTACTCCCTGTTCTGTTATTGCATCCTGTGTGACATTGGGCAAGTCGTTTAACCTCTCCGGGCTTACTTATCCTCCAATTTGCACCAGTGGCTTCAATGGAGCTACTTTTGATTGACCTCAGGTGAGATGAGAAGCAGTTATGCTCTGTGCCTCAGCTTCTCAATCTGTAAAATTGGGATTAAACCATTTCCCTACTTGACAGTGGTCATGTGAGGATAAATTCATTAATGTTTGTCAGACACAATCGCGATGGAGGCCAGACCCCTGGATACAAAGGCATTGTGGATTAAATATGGTTTAAGAAGAAATTAAAAAGAAGAAATCTATGCACATGAGGATGGAGACTGTTCCTGGCATATTGGGCAAATATGAAATGTAAAAGAAATGCATTTAATACATTTGTGAAAAAATGTTATGTTTTTAAATGCCTTTATATTACATCAAATTTAATTAATTTGAGTGTTACACTTTTCCCCACCTGACAATTTACTTTCACTAAGTGATAAAGAAGCAATTGTGAGTGTTTAACCGGCATCAAAGACAAAACCAATTTAGCTCCTTTCACTTAGCTTGCTTTGGCAGTACAAATCAGCACCGCACAGCCAGAGAGTGGGCATTTTTTGTTTGTCTGCAAAACAAATATTGTAAGTAGATCTTAATGCACTTGCAATATGCTATTGCCCTGGTAATGGGCCAAAGCATTAATATACACTTGAGAAAGTACATTTCCTTTCCAGAGGGCAAAGGTTGGCTCAGAAATTACACTCAGTAATTGAGTAATAGAGTCTTACTTTTCTTGACCTTGATGTGCAAGCAAAGAGCCCATGCTGAGGATTGCATCAGTGTTAGGAGATGCACACCTGTCCCCTGAATAAGCACAACGCACAGGAAACTAACGAGGGACCTTATTAAAAGTCTTTGAGACCGACCATAATGTTAGTAATGCCGCTGTACCAGAAGCCCGTTGAAAAGCAGAAAATAGGGGAACCCTCCCAACAGAGTTTGTAATGGGCGAGATTCTGCCACTCAGCACCTTTCTCTGCAAGAATTCCCATTGGTGAGCTAGGAGGGCAGGCCCTAGTCTGCTCATGTTGAGTAGCACTGTGACGTTGCACTCTATAGGATTTTATAAAAATACACTAACGAGTGTGAATATAATGTCACTGGAATATACTTCATGCAAAAGGTCTCTTGTAAGGTACCATTACAAAGCTTATAATCTACTGAGTGTGGTCATCCTATTTGTATAGATGTATAAATGTATCTGAAACTAGAAATATGAAATATAACTCTGAGGGCCCTATTGTAATTATGCAAAGTGTGGGCCATTAGTGGTGGTTTGGAATCTTGATGGCGCCGATCAACCAGGACAATTGTCTGTAGATGGCTCTGTTTTACTTGTAAGTCTTCCTGTGTACGTGTGTGCTGGCAAGTGGGTAATGAAGTCTTACAGTGACATGTGGTCATGTCACCTGAACTGGAATCCATCTTTAACCTGGTGTTTTTCCATTGAGAAGGGGAGGAGGGGACCCAGAGGGACAAAGGATTCCCGCCTTATGCAAAAAATATATAAGTGGGTGGAACAGAACAAAGGTGAGCAGCCATCATGAGGAATCCCCTAGCTACCTCCTGAGCTGGAACAAGGGCTGTACCAGGGGAAAGGATTGTACCCAGACTAGGAAGGCATCGAGTCGGTGAAAGAAACGCATTGAAACATCTCTGAGGGTGAGATTTTTATCTGTATTCAGTTTTATTACTGTATTAGGCTTAGATTGGTGTGTTTTATTTTATTTTACTTGGTAATTCACTTTGTTCTGTCTGTTACTACTTGGAACCACTTAAATCCTACTTTCTGTATTTAATAAAATCATTTTTTACTTATAAATTGATCCAGAGTATGTATTAATACCTGAGGGGGAGGGCAAACGTCTGTCCATATCTCTCTATCAGTGTCATAAAGGGTGAACAATTTATGAGTTTACCCTGTATAGGCTTTATACAGGGTAAAATGGATTTATTTGGGGTTTGGACCCCATTGCAAGTTGGGCATCTGAGTGTTAAAGACAGGAACACTTCTGTAAGCTGCTTTCAGTTAAGTCTGCAGCTTTGGGGCACATAGTTCAGACCCTGGGTCTGTATTGGAGCAGACTGGCGTGTCTGGCTCAACAAGACAAGTGCTGGAGTCCCAAGCTGGCAGGGAAAGCAGGGGCAGAAGTAGTCTTGGCATATCAGTTGGCAGTTCCCAAGGGGGTTTCTGTGATCCAACCCGTCACAAGCACCTAATTCCACAAGTCACGCCATTGTCTCCAATGGGATTATATGTGGAGTTAGGTATTATCTAACATGAACAAGGGAATCAAAATGTGACCTGAAGTAACAGTACTTGGTGAATATGATGGCTGGGCAAAGAAAGGCCAGTGACAATAATAAATCTTTGAACCTTTGCCCAACTCTTAGAATCAAACTCTAAATAAATCTTTGAGTTTTTTAAAATGTTCAGATCAGTCGATTTCCCTTCCAGTTTTCATCTTGGAACTGAAGGAGATGACTCGCTAGACATCTTGTAAGAAAGCCTGCTCTCATGAGATTCTCAGCCTAGTTTTGCAAACACATGAGGTTCAGATGAGCATGTGAACTTTTGGATGCTTATCTGAACTGAAACCTAACTGCAGACCTTTGGAGCTTCACCCATCCCTAGTGGCTCTGTCCAATCTCAGTGGGTGAGGAATTGTAGATGCAACATCACGCCCCTTTGAAAATGAACTGCATTTAACTCACGTGTGCTAGTCGATCAAATCTGGCAAAGAGTTCATTCAGCATTCGGACCAGCTCTTGTGCTGACAAGGTTGTGGAGAGGTTGGTGAAACCTTTAACATCTGCAAAAAGAATGCTAAACAAAGAAAGGGAAAGGATATTAATATTTCAGTCCATTTCCGCCAGTAATTGGCATGATAAATACAAACAGTAATCCAGTGTATAGTAATTAGTATGGACTCAGCATATGTGAAAAAGCAAGAGGCAAATAGCCAATGTCTGGCCAGGGTGTAATTTAAGGAGAGTGGGAAATTCATTAGCTCAGACACAGGGAAGGTACATTTTAAAGTTATTCTGTCTTTGCTATGGCCCTTACTCACTGGACTATTTGCAGTACAAAGAACTAGTATTAAAAGTACTAAGATATGAGCACAAAAGTACTAAAAAACTGCTTCATAAAAGAATGCTATAGTAATTTTCCTACTTTGTGTTTCTATAGGCCCTTTCATCAGAGGATCTCATATCACTTATAAAGCACTAACTAAACCTTTATATTTAGCATAATTATTCCATTTTATGAGTGAGGAGTCAGAGACACAAGGGGGTTAAAGCCCAGATCCTCAAAGATAGTTAGGTGTCTAACGCCCATTGAAATCAATGGGAATTAGGCACCTAAATACCGTCGAGCACTGGGGCCTAACTGACGTGTCCAAGGTTATGCAGCAAGTTAGCGTGGCAGAGCTGGGAATGGAGGGTACAGAGAATGATCTAATGGATAGAGCACTACACTGGGACTTGGGAGACCTGGGGCCAACTCCTGGGTCAGCCACAGACTTCCTGTGTGGCCCATAGAGGTGCTGTGAGGATAAAATCCATTAATGACCGTGAGGTGCTCAGATGCTATGGTGATGAGGGCCATATAAATTGATAGACAGAAACCCAGAAGTCTGACTTCCAGTCTTCAGCCACTAGTTGACTCTGTTCCTCACTATATAGACTGGAACTTGTCTGCGTACACTGCCTTTCTTTCTGGGGACGCAGTGACAGCTTGACACACTTCATTCTTTGAGGCAGGGCTTCAGGTCTAGCTCAGTGCTAGACTCACCTGGGGGAACATAGGTTACTTTATGACTCTCCAATGCTGGGGCTGTCAGCCCTGCTCTAATATGTGCTCAGCAGCCAACAGCCCGAAGAGCCATTTCAGCAACCAGATAAGGACAGAGCAAAAAGGGATGGACCCCTGTCCTCTATTCCTACAACAACCACCTTAAATTTAAGTGTGCGGGGAGGGAAAAGGCTTTAACAGTGCTTAAGCACATACAGACACACTTGCCCAAATAGTCTGTTGTATCTAAGGCTATGTCTACACTACAACCTATGTCGGCATAACTTATGTCACTCAGGGGTTTGAAAAAACCACCCCCGGATCAACATAAGTTACAGCAACATAAGTGCTCCTGTGCACGGTGCTTCTCCTGCTGACATAGCTTCTGCCACTCACAGAGGTGGTTTTATTATGCCAACAGCTTTCTCCCATCGGCATAGAGCGTCTTCACCAGATTCGCTGTAGCGGCGCAGCTCCATCAGTACAGCTGTGCCGCCGCAGCGTTGTACGTATAAATATGGCCTTAGATGCAGAATAAGAATTTCCCTCCAATTTCTGATCTAAGTATGCCAAAGCATAGAATTTGGAAGACGGAAACAAAAGACAAGGAAAGCAAGGATTTGTTTGGAGAAGAAAGTAAAATTCAACATGGAGTGTTTCAACTTGGCCCAGGACGGCAAATAATTTGAAGCAGACTTCATTAAAACTTCATAGTAAAATAACAATCCATGGTGCAGCTTGAGATTTAGCAAAAAGTAACCCAGCTGAAGAGTTTCAGAATGTTTGTTGAATAACTAAATGCTACATCCTGACTGATGCAAAAATCAGATTATGATCAGGAAGAAGGTAAAATGTGGCTAAGGATAATTCACTGCTTCCCTAGATGCCAAAGCTACTAAAGAAATTGGATGAAGGTTACTAAGAGGCTGGAAATCTAAAGAAGGACTTTTCCTAGTAGGTTCTACTAGGGCTCACATAAAAAAAATGAGGGGGGAGGGGTGGAACATAAGTAATCAAACAGGAATGAATATTAGAAATTGACCTAAAATATATTGAAATATTTAAAAATCTAACATTTTTGTTCCTGATCATCATGATATTGTTACGACATATTTCAGGGATAAACCCATAGGGATCTAATTTCAGAGATACTGAGCACCTGAACATCTCCCTGACTTCAATGGTTGTTGGAGCTCCGCATGGGGCGGCACTCTGTTGGATGGGTTGCAGGAAAAGAGGAACATACTTGCACACGTGGTAGCTATGTCTAGGAAATAAATGGTTTTGGCAGGAAATTATTAAAGAGATTCATCTTATGACAGAATGCCAGCGTCCTAGAGATCCCCTGACCTGCTTACTTAATGCTCCAGTAAAGGATACACATTTTCAACAGAATAACAAATTAATTTCTTTTTATAGTTAGCAGCTAGATTTTGTATTGCACATTATTGGAAAAACATGAGCCCTTCTCCTGTGGAATTGTGGGGTAGTAAAATATGGGCTGTCCTTGTAATGGAAAAGCTTTCACACCAAGTATGTATGCAAGAGAAGTGCCCAAAAGAGAATAAGTATTTAGAGAATTGGTCCCTCTTTCAAATGTACTCAAAAGAGGAGGGCTCCCAAGTAGGGTGACTACCCATCCTGAATTGGGTGGGATGGTCCTGAAATGCAGAGGTCAAGTCCCAATCCTGCGCTGAATGACTCTGGGACAGCATTTGTCCCGGATTTCCTGCAGCACTGCTCCGTGCCTGCCCAAGGCTAAGGTTCTCTTCCCAGTGGGGGTGAGGGGAGCTGAGTTGGGCCTTAGCCCCCAATCGTGTGAGGCTCCGCCCCCTTCTCCTCCTCTCTCCCCCGATGCCCCACCCCCTGGCCAGGCCAGAAGCCGGAGCCGGGCAGTAGTAACAGCTGCCCAGGGAGCCCAGGCTGCTGTGGGGAGCCCTGGATCCTCCCCCTGCCCTGGGTGGCACACCCCAGGGGGCAGGGACATGGGCCGGGGGCTCCTCTCAGGCATCCCAGCCCACTGTCCAGGGCAGATGAAGTGGCCCAGGCTCCTTTGGCAGCTCTTATCACTGTCCGGCTCCAGCTTCAGGGGCGGGGGCTTGGGAGGAAGAGGAGGCGTAGGGGGCAGGGACTTGGGGGAAGAGGAGGCAGCAGGGGCGGGCCACAGAGGGGGTGGGGTTCACGCATATGTCCTGCTTTTGCCTTTTGAAAAAGTGGTCACTCTATTCCCCAGCTGGCAAGCCAGAATCTTTAGCCTGGTTCTTTGAATATTTACAGATACTGAATTAGTGATGTATGATGTACTATAATAATGTTTTATTGCAACTTTGCCTTAATAAAAAGTTTTCTTAAAAAAAAAAAATCAGGACCAAGGACAGCATTGAATAGTTGAGGTCTCTGTTAGCTCAGGCAGAAAGAGACTAATGTCTACAGTTTTAAAGCACCCAGGGTTTGCTGTAAAGCAATAACCATTTTCAAGTTTCAAGGGAGATAGGTGAAATATTTTCATTCTTCATCTCAAAACCTACAACCCTTTACTATCAGTGTTTAAAAGGCGGAGGTAGCATTACCTAAGTAACAACAATCTGCTTCCTATTTGAATTGTTCTACACAAACAGTTACTGTAACAGAGGATGAGAAAGGGCAAAAAAAAAAATTTTTATTTAGTGCTGTGTAAACCTTTTGTAAAGGTTCCGGGTACCTTCAGCCACATCCAATACAATAATATGTGTGGCTTGCTGCCAAGGCCACAGGAGTGGCAGAAAGTCAATTGACACTTTGTAAAAGTTGAACCGGCCCTTCCAAAGTTATATAGGGGCTTCATTTAAAATGAACTGGTCAGCACCGCTGACTGGGACGTTAAAAGTCCCATTGGCGGTGCTGCCCAGATAATGCAGGCTAGTGCCTATCTTTTCCGACACCACCCTGTGCCATGGAAGCGGCCAGCAGCGGGTCCGGCTTCTAGGCAGGGGGGCCATGGGGCTCCACATGCTGCCCCCACCCTGAGCACTGGCTCCGCACAATGGATTTTTTCCGGCCAATGGGAGCTCGGGGGGGGGGGGGGGGGGAAGGGGCATGGAGCCAGACCTGCTGCTGGCCATTTCTGGGGCACAGCACAGTCTGCGGTGCATCCCGGCTGCGCCGCTGACCGGGAACCACTGGAGGTAAGTCCGCCCCCCAATCCTGCGCCCCAAAATCCTGCCTCAGCCCTGAGCCCCCCCAAACCTGGAATCCCATCCTGCACCCCCAAACTCCTCATCCCCAGCCTCACCCCAGAGCCTGGACCCCCGCACCCAGAACCCCACCTCCCAGACCTGGAGCCCCTCCTGCAACCCAAACCCCTCATCCCCAGCCCAGAGCCCTGACCCCCTCCTACACACCAACCCTCTGCCCCAGCCCTGAGTCTCCCCAAACCCAGAAACCCTTCCTGCACCCCAAACCCCTCATCCCTGGCCCCACCCCAGAGCCTGCACCCCCAGTCCAGAGCCCTGACCCCCTCCCACACCCCAACCCCCTTATCCCCAGCTCCGTTGGGTAGCGGGCATCAACAATTTTTACTGCACCTTGAAACAGCAGTGGGTCAGTGAGTACTGCGGAACTTTTAGTGCATGGTAGCAGACTCCACATGGATAGTTATTGTGAGGCACTAGTGTGCTATAGATTTACTTCCTGACCATATAGGCAAGCCCAAAGAGGGGAAGAGATTCTGTACACCTTGGGAGTGAAAGCTAACTATTGTGGTGCAAGTGAACAGCAGTTGTTATTTACTGACTCCCAGTGCTGGCAAGTGCATGCAAGGACTATTCCCACACCAACCCTGAGCTGTAGTTTTGTGTCCACTGGATGGAGCAACTTAGAAAAGAGAGAAATAGGAGGAGGAGAAAATGGTCATGAAGAAGCTTGATTGTATGAACACTGCAGAGAAGGGCCACTAATATGAGTTCAGGGCAACCACTTGGTAATCCTACACTTTTGACAGGGCCCCACAGTTTCTCAGCTGATTTGTTAGCTTGCAGGGAACAAGATGTTCTCCTTGAGTAGAGGGAACATACCGAGGAAAGTTCATGCTGAACTTCCCACCCATTTCTTGGCAAAGCTTGCAGACCTCCACCTTGTGAGGCTGTCCCTGAATGGGATCAAATAAAGCTCTGGCACAGTTTAGTAATGAACAAATAAACATTTCCATGTGTTGCTCCCATGTGCTAAAAAACGGCAGTGTTCAATTTGAACAGCTGTTGCAAAGGCATCCAACCAGTCTGATAAATTAGAGAAGCCTCTGAAATACTTATCTGTTCAGGAAAAACAAAACTTCCTGGTATTTCAAATACCTGATTATTGAAATTGATCGAGGGGCAGAAAAAAAAATGCAAAACAAAACCCAATCCCCTTCTCCCCCTGAAACTGATATCCAGTTGTTAAAATAAAAGATAGGCACCTTCACTCACCTGACATTCTCATAGCGGTGAATATAGATCTTATGGAACTGGTGCTGCAAGTGCTCATCTTCCACATTGGTCATGTCGTTAATCATCTCTAGTACAACAAATCGAGGTAATACGGAGAGCACCAGCCGTTCCTGAACAAAAGCAAAAAAATACAGGATGGGCCCTTTAGACTGGGTCAGCGTTAATCCTTCACAGCAAAATGACAGAGCTCTGTATTAGGAGCTTCTACTGCACGTTTAAACTTAAACTGTTTAAACATTTGAACAGTTTTGCTGGATCAGATCCTCAGTCTTGACCTCTTTTTAGAAACTCCAAATGGGGTGTATAACACTCATAGGCACATCATTAGTTAATGTAACTACAGAGCAATATCTATTAACAAGTGCACAGTGAGGCCTGAATCCTGTTCATCTAGAAGTCAATGGGATAACTCACATGAGTAAGGAGAGCAGGATTTGGTCCCAAATGTGACCTGACAGCAGAAGTTAAAGACACAGTATAATATAATAAAATGCCTACTTGTGCCATAATCTAAGGCTTGGTCTACACTACCCCCCCTAATTCGAACTAAGGTACGCAACTTCAGCTACGTGAATAACGTAGCTGAAGTCGAAGTACCTTAGTTCGAACTTACCTTGGTCCACACGCGGCAGGCAGGCTCCCCCGTCGACTCCGCGGTACTCCTCTCGCCGAGCTGGAGTACCGCAGTCGACGGCGAGCACTTCCGGGTTCGACTTATCGCGTCCAGACTAGACGCGATAAGTCGAACCCAGAACTTCGATTTCCAGCCGTCGAACTAGCTGGTAAGTGTAGCCAAGGCCTAAGGGGCAGATCCTCAATTGCTATATCAGCATAGCTCCATTGACTTCAGCAGACCCATGCCAATTTACACTAGCTGAGAATGTTTAGCTGGCAACACCAGCCTAAATTGTGTTACTGATTTGGATATCTGCAAAAGTCTTATGTGCCATCAGCCAGCCTTTGACTCTAGAGTGATCTTCATTAACCTCAATAAGAGATGCTGAAGAAGCTGGATACCAGCTATGAATTGATATGTATTTACAATACTCTTCTTACCCAAAGGGCCAGACTACGGTGGGTGCTTGTTCGTGTTTGAGAGGGGGAGGGGAAAACACAAATTGGCTGCTGGCCTTTGTGTCACTTCTATTGCACTAGTCCTGCTAATAGTGGCAGGGAAACATGAGACCATAAGTGACAGCTGTTGGCTGAAGGAACAAGGCTGACTGGAGCAGTGTAGTCCCCCACCACCTCCAACATTGCTCTGTACCTAATAGGCACAATCTGGCTGTAAATGTTTTGTGGGTGGGGGAGTCTAAAGTAGATATAAGAGAGAGAGAAAATAACTTATTAACAATAAAGACATAGGGTAAAATTTTCAAATGAATCTCACTGATTTAGGAGCCCAAGACCCATGTTTCAAGAGCATCCTAGGCCAAGAGTTTCAAAAGTGACTAGTGATTTCAGATGCATTAATTTTGGGGTGCCCAATTTGAGATACATTAAAAGAGCTGGGTTTTCAGAGAGTGTTGAGCCCAGCCTTTGAAAATTAGTCTCCATTAAGATGCCTCAAGTTGAGCTCACATAGCTAATCGCTTTTGAAAACCTTTAAATTTTGGGGCAAGGGCGGGGCAGAGGTATTTGGTTTGTGTGATTAGAAAGTTGGCAACCCTAGCCCCAAATCACTTTAGCACTTTTGAAAATTTTACCCATAATCTCAGAAAGTAAGCCTAACCGTGTAATCAACAATGTCCAATGCTAACTAGTCCACTAACTAACTGCTCTCGGTAAAAAACAACTCAACACACTCAGCATTTAATATTAATAATTTTTAGACTGATCTAATTGACTAGGAACACACAGGAGTAGATTTATCTTCACTATTAGTTTATATAAAATAAAGCAGTTCTAACTGCCCAGCCTCCTGTCACAAATATAAAATTCAATTCAATGTGTCCATTATTTGGGCTACAGACCCTATCCAGATATATCCATTGGAAACAAATCTAGTGGTTTATCACAGAATCACAGAAGATGAGGGTTGGAAGAGACCTCAGGAGGTCATCTAGTCCAACCCCCTACTCAAAGAAGGACCAAAACCAACTAAATCATCCCAGCCAGGGCTTTGTCAAGACAGGCCTTAAAAACCTCTAAGGATGGAGATTCCACAACCTCCCTAGGTAACCCATTCCAGTGCCTCACCACCCTCCTAGTGAAATAGTGTTTCCTAATATCCAATCTATACCTCCTCCACTGCAACTTGAGACTATTGTTCCTTGTTCTGTCATCTGCCACCACTGAGAACAGCCAGCTCCATCCTCTTTGGAACCCCCCTTCAGGTAGTTGAAGGCTGCTATCAAATCCACCCTCACTCTTCTCTTCTGCAGACTAAACAAACCCAGTTCCCTCAGCCTCTCCTCATAAGTCATGTGCCCCAGCCCCCTGATCATTTTCAATGCCCTCCACTGGACTCTCTCCAATTTGTCCACATCCTTTCTGTAGTAGGGGGCCCAAACCTGGATGCAATGCTCCAGATGTGGCCTCACCAGTGCCAAATAGAGGGGAATAATCACTTCCCTCGATCTGCTGGCAATGCTCCTACTAATGCAGCCCAATATGCCATTAGCCTTCTTGGCAAGAAGGGGACACTGCTGACTCATATCCAATTTCTCATCCACTGTAATCCCCAGGTCCTTTTCTGGAGAACTGCTGCTTAGCCAATCGATCCCCAGCCTGTAGCCGTGCATGGGATTCTTCCATCGTAAGTACAGGACTCTGCACTTGTCCTTGTTGAACCTCATCAGATTTATTTTGGCCCAATCCTCCAATTTGTCTAGGTCACTCTGGACCCTATCCCTACCCTCCAGTGTATCTACCTCTCCCCCCCGCTTAGTGTCAGCCGTGAACTTGCTGAGGGTGCAATCTATCCCATCATCCAGATTATTGTCTTCCCACTGTCAAGACTCCAGTTTAACCAGCTTTTGATCGAAAGGCTCACAAACAAATGTCACACTGTCTGGAGTGGCTCACAACTGTGAGTGCAAACCTCAGGGCAGACTGTCAAGAAGCAGGGCAAAACCCCTAAACTGGTTGTATGTTCTATAAGTATATTTCACGAACCCACCTAGTGTGAATTCCTAAAGCATTATAACAGTCTAACCATGGAGTCCCAGACAGTCCCCTTGGGCATTCCAGTCTATCTTGCCTCCTAGAGAAGCTGGACTTTGTGATAGATGATTGCTTTACACAAAAAATTATAACAATATTCATCAATATTCAACAATATTCATAATATTCATATTCATTTGGCAGCCTCCAAAACTGTGGAATGTTTTTTTTTGGGTCATAAACGGCTGCCTTCAACTCCTCTGTAACCACCCATAACAATTGCATCTGGGCCGTCAGCTCGTCAGTTTTTCATAATTACCTTCAGGCCTGACCCCATTATTCATTTTCTCATAAAATTACACATTTTATGCACATGGATGATATTGTCAAACATTTTAAGACTTCTATAGTTCAATTGATAGGATTCGGGGCAATCTTAAACCTTTTGAATACATTTCCTTTAAATTTCTTATACACCATAGGTTTCAGAGTGGTAGCTGTGTTAGTCTGTATCAGCAAAAAGAACGAGGAGTACTTGTGTCACCTTAGAGACTAACAAATTTATTTGGGCATAAGCTTTCGTGGGCTAAATCTCACTTCAGTGGGTTTTAGCCCATGAAAACTTATGCCCAAATAAATTTGTTAGTCCCTAAGGTGACACAAGTACTCCTCGTTCTTTTTACACACCATAGCATCAGCCTCCTCCATATCATTAAAAACTTCTCTTGCCTTCCCAGTTAATCTTGTCAAGAGGATAGGCATTCACTTATCCTCTGGGATCTTGTGGATCCCACATAGTCTTTCAAAGGTGGATAGGAACTCTTCTATACAGCCAGTCTCATTATAAATTGGGCAGGTTTCTCCCACTCCCTTGTGTTGTGTGGAGGCGGGGAGTATACTTGCTGACTGAGGAAGCTCCTTTTGCTGCTCCAGTACTCTGAGCTGCAATGTGTGAGCTCTCTCCTCAGCTTCTAGTTGTTCCATGCACAGGGACGGCTCCAGCTTAACAAGCAGGTGCTTGGGGCGGCCAAGGGAGAGGGGCGGCACCTGCGGCAATTCGGGGGCGGCAGGTCCCTCACTCCCTCTAGGAGTGAAGGACCTGCCGCTGAACTGCCGCCGCCAATCGCGGCTTTTTTTTTTTTGCTTTGGGCGGCAGAAATACTGGAGCCGGCCCTGTCCATGCATCTTTGGTGGGCTTTCTCCTCAATTTCAGGCTTGGCTGTGACTGCTGCTATATGTTCCATGTATCTGTGGTGGGTTCTGTCCTCAGCCTCTTGGATTTGTTTGGTCTCCTTGATCCACAGTTCCACCATTAGTCGCTAGCGCTCACGTTCTTCCTGGCCTGCCCTGTTCAGCAGTTGAGCCAGTTCCACTGCAGCAGACTCTAAGGCATCTGGAGTAGCAGGGTGCTTGGATGCCTGGTCAGAACTTCTGAGGAAAGCTCTTGGCTCCCCATCTGGGGCTTTCTTTTTATGGGATATTCTCCTCACTTTACATAACTTTGCAGGGTCTTGTGCCTCAGAATAATCACTTGCTCCTCTTTGTGGGTTTGCCGGGAGCAATCAATGAAGCCCTTGTTCTTTGACGTTTTACAATGGCCCATTTGGATTCAACAGGCCTTCCTGAGGGGCTGGAGATAACCCCTCCTTGTGGGTGCAAACCAGTATTACATTTTTGGTGATGTTTCCTTCCTGACTGGATTCACAGTTTCAGAGCACAGTTTTACAGTTACAGAACAAACACGTAAGCACTGCCTTATAGCATGGGTTACAGATATTATTAGTGAGATTAATGCATGTCACCACTTACAAGCATTTCAAAGTCCAAAAACTAAACACATTATTACAAGTCTAATACCTATTTTAGTATTACTAACATACAGGCAAGTCAGAGTAGTTTCCAGCTATGCATTTGATAGTGTTCACTTGAAGCCTAGGGACCTTGGCGTGAGCTGGCACCTGGTCTACAAGCATCACAGCAGCATATTAGGACAAGATGAAGAGAAACATGCCGATTCTTTAAGCTGCTTATCACCAAATTTCAGCTGATGATGATGTTGGATGATATGAGACAAGGCCAGGGAATGCCATATACGAACCTGAGATCAGACAAACCCAGAGATGATAATGAGAGGAAGGATGTGCATGAAATATGCCCACCCATGCTACAACTGCTGAGTAAATAGACAAAGGGGATCATGCATATCTGTATGGATTTTTAAGCAGCTTAGTAATAAATAAATAAATGTCTGACTAAGTAGTCAGTAATTGTCCAGGGCCACATCATGCCTCTAAGATCTGTATGCAGAGGGAATTCCAAAAATGTATCTCCCCTTTCTCACATGGTAGGGAGGGAGCAGCCACTTCTACAGATTGGTTCTCCTTACCCTGGACATTATGGGAAGATTTTTTAATGGGTTAGCATGGGGACTGATCACACTGGGGAGCGGTGGTGAATAACCACATTGAGTGAACATCCTCCCACCAGCTCCCCTGGAAAGCAGCCTCTCTGGTGGAGTATCATAGTGCAATTGTAAGCCCGGCTCCGACAGGAGAGCCAGGGGGATACATTCTCCTGTTAGAATTGATGTCCTAGGACAGGTATGTGAGAGGAGTATTGGCCCAGGGCTTTTAAGGTCTCCCACCACCACAGTGCCTTGTGACTGTGTATTTATAGGTTTCTTTTTGACTTTGTAGTTGTCTCTCCTTTAGACGTGACTGCTCACTGGTGTGCGAGTCTGTGGCTCTAGCAGGAAGGAAGGATGGGAACAGTGGTTAGGGTGCTAGCCTGGAATTCAGAAGCGCTACATTCAATTCCCTGCTCTGACACAGAGCTCCTGTGTGAGCTTGGGTAAATCAGCTAACCGTTAAGCGCCTCTGTTTTCCATTTGTAATACTGGGATAATAGATACTTCCCTAATTCATAGATGTATTGTGAGGCTAAACACATTAAAGATTATGAGGTAATGGGGGCCGTATCAGTACCTTAGATATCAGCATGTGTAGCTGGAACAACAATAGTGTTTGGAAGAAAATATATCCCATTATTACTTTTTGTAAAATGACAACTGTCCAGCATTCTCCTTCCAGGAAGACTGACTTATTAGTCAAACAATTCCCAGCTGCACTGAAAGCATATTGTGAACAAACAACCTTCAATTCAAACATCTTCAGTTCCACAGGTAAGCTGTACATTTAGCTGCAGAAACTAGAACACATATTATCAATACTTTATTTTGCTCCTGCTGGAAATAATGTGAATAATGTTCCACTTAAAGATAGTTGGTCTCTTCTTATCTCCCTGCATAAAATTCTAATGCAGATCATCACTGTCCGGTGCCTCTTCTTCTCCAATCTGTCCCCTACTGAGTCTGCACCAAGAATTCATTGTTAAACCAGGATGACCTTCAGAATCTCTGAGAGCCCAGAGAAACTCAGAGGGAGAAGAAGCCACTCTACAGATGTTAATATCTGTCAGTGACTTGACAGACATTTTTACTGGACACCCCACCTGTTGCCTTAGTGGATGGACTCTGCAAACTGTGACCTTCATAGAGGTGGGAGTCCACATTTCCACAACTCTGTGCTGTTTATTTTTCCACCCTTCCCATTCAGAAATCCCAGTATCCTCACTTCCTATTTCGGTGACCAAACCTGCAAAAATATGCAATCAGTTTGAATTGCAGGTTCCAGAATGCACCTATGTAGTGATAGTTCTAATGCAACCCCACCATTGTTAACACAATGTTTCAGGGCTTCTCTGGACAGCAAATTTGGGGTCATTAGTTGATCAAAAGCCAAAATTTTCAAGGAAACAAAAACACTCTTGGTACTTCATGTCCTTAAAATACACTCTACAGAATATTTTCTCAGTGTCTCTTATTCTCTGAATATTATAACACATTGCTCATCATGACTATATAATAAAACCCCTTTTTAACTAAATCATATCAGTCTTTCAGGCATCCAGATGATTAAAAAGTCTGACAAGTCCTCTGAAGACACTTGCCTTATATTCAAGGCTCTTTCGATTATAAAATTATGTATTTTATTTCCTACTTTCTCCTTGTAGAAAGAAAATAGTACTTTGAATTCAAAGAAAAAAGAAAAGAAATCAAACAGAAGAACGGTTTATTATTAAACTACTAACTAATGCTGTGATAAGAGCAAATAAGAAAAGGCCATTTCTTCATAGACACAGAGACAAAGAAATAGAATATTCTTTCTTTCATGACAGGAAATATTTGTAAACCCCATTGGTATTCATTTGAGGAAGGTATCAAACAGTGGCTCCCGAACATTTTTTTTTTTAAATAAAGGACGGTTCACTTGACACACATTCAGCAAACCAAGAAAAATGTGCCTAACATATTTGATACTTCGACCTTCATCCTACTTATTAAGATACATTCACTGGTCTTAGCTGCACAGAAAATCTGGCAATGACCCATAAAAAGAGAGATGATAATTTGAATGCCACCACTGTAGTCCTTTACTATAAATACCCCAGCACTTGCAGGGATATTGTCCAGATGCCAGCATGAATCCCATATGCAGTTCACACAGTATGCTGTATTGTATGTCATGCTACAGCCAAGCATTTTAAAATGGTAACATAATTATTGCATATATAAATTATGCAAAACAGTCAGTGATCGATTCCCCTGCATATAAAATCCACCAGCTAATAATGTTTGTGGGCACCATCCTCAGCAGAGGCAAAGTTGGCTCTAAACCACTCTTATGCCACCCATGACCATGATCTGGTGGAGGTGCTGAACCAGTCCCATTCTGCACATCAGAGCAGCCGCAGGGCTGCTCAAATTCATACTATTTAGGGATCACTCCGTTGACCAGGGGTTGGTGGAGTGTATAGCATGCCATGTACTTCCCTTCTCTCCCCTGAAACGTAATCTCTCACCTCCATCTAACCCTGATATGCCGTCTAGTCTATACAGCTTTATTACTTTGCACCGATGCATCAGTGCAAAGATATCTCGGCAGGTCTAAGGATATAATTTTCTGTGCATACTCTCCTTTATTTAAGGATCTCTCCATGCTTTTCAAACACCGCTATGAACTAGATATTATTATTCCCATTTTACAAATGGGGAAACTGAGGCACAGAATGATTCTATGACTCCCCCAAGGTCACATGCAGATCAAGTGACAGATCAAGGAATAGAACGCAGAGTCCGGAGTCTTTCTGCAGTCTCCTATGCTTTGCTACTGGAACCACTCTCTTATTGTAAAAATCTGTTCACTCTGTCTGTCTGTCTGTCTGTCTCTCTTCCCCTCCACTACCTTCCCCTATTCACAATTCTAGTCAGTTTCATAGTGGATGGCACTTTTGGGGAGTGAGCAATGTATGCCAAATATCTTTTTGGGATGCTCATGCCTGAGAGAGAAACCTAATGGGGAAGTGTCCTGAAGGCTGAAGCAGAAGGAAAGGGGACAGGTTCACCAGATCACCTTGTTGCATCGCCTGTTGCTAGCTGAGCAACTGACTAATAGGAGAGTAATAGTAATGATAAGAAGTTTGGAAAGATACAGGGCCTAATCATTCGAGAGAAAAGAAGTAATCACTATCTACAACTACCCAAAGGGATGTTATAAAGGAGACAGGTCTCTTTTATCCTCAGTCCTTTATCCTTTAGTCAGTGAGGAAGGAACAAGAAGCAATGGACTTAAATTGGAGCAGGAAAATTTTAAGTTAACTAAAAGAAAAGCCTTCCCTGGAAGAACAGTTAGACAAGGGAACAATATGTCCAGGCCAGCTGAAATCACAATCAAAGATCAGACTTTATACCCATCTATTACCGAACTATTAGGGACATTTTAGGAAGCATGAATTAAATCCTACCACGAGAATGGGAAATTAACTACATGAGTTATTGCAAGTCCATTTTGAGCCATATGATGCTAAGATTATTTTTATGCCAATGTCCACGCACTGTATTATGCATCTGCAATAAACTACACCAATCCCAATATCGTCCCGATGGCTGAATTGTAACTTTGGTGAATGGGCATTTCTCCCACTGAAAGTCAGACCTGCACACTCCAGCACAGAATTTGACCATTTGTATTCACAACCAAGTTTAACATCTCCCTGCTGAGTAATTAATACCCTTTAAAAATGTTTCATAAAGCCCTAATTAGCAAAAAGATCAGATCCTAATCTTGTGAGTAAAAATTCATTTGTAGAGATGAATAAAGGAACAAACACCAACAAATATATTAATGGCATGGGCTCTGAGGGAGGATGCCAAGAGGAAGCTAAGCCCCACTGGGTTCCCCTGTGGAATGAGTAAGGGATTCAACCCAGAGAGAACGCTGTCTGGACCAGCCCCCTCCAGGCAGCGCAGCTCCAACACAGTCATGCTGCCAGAGCTTCTCCTGGCTGGCTGCTAGGACTTCCTTCCCTTTCTCACCCTCTTCTTCATGGGCAGTTCGATGGCAGGGTCAGCACAGATCAAGGAAAAATTAGAAGGAACCTTTAGTCCCAGTCAGAAGATTTCCCCCCTCCTTATTGCCAGTTCGTATCAGAATTTCCCTTTCTGCCTTTCCGTTCACACCCACCTGCCCAATATCTGTGAACTCAAGACCATAGATTAGAGGTGAGACTCTAGTCTGTAGGGAAACCACTTCACACTTTCAGTTTTTAAGACTCTTTTTGCCTCGACCAAATTTGCTTAAAAGTGGTAGTTAATGAATATCACAATGTAGGCTTACTTATCTAAAGCCTCTTGGTCAATAGAATAAGTAACCTTAACCTTTCCAAAGTACATTTGCCCATTTTACATTTTAGAAACAAGAAAAATTAATCATTTTATGAAAGAAAAAGTAATTATTTTCACAATAGCTTTAATTTTCAAAAAACCTTTATGGAAAAAGGGAGTAATCAACTCTCATTACAGTTAGGGACTCTGAACTGAAATTCTCACACTCTTACTTCATCTAAAATGGATGGGCTCTTTGTAGCACATCTTTACCATGCACTATGAAGACAATAGTAGGTGATTAATGGGATACAGAAGGAAAAGCGATATCTTATATGATCTGGTTTGTGAGTTTACAAGGTTGTCAATTAGTTTTTCTTACGTGCTGCTGCAATATGAGATTACAAGACATATCAACTCGCCTTTGTTTTGGATTCAGCTAGTTACCATTCCAGTTATTCAGTACTTGGCTGCATATGCCAGTTAGAAATTTGGTATACTCCTAGAGAAACACAGGGCAGTGTTGGAGCCTCTAGTTACATTTTTTTTGTCTGGGTACTTGATTTGAGAATCTTTTGAAATATGGCAATTTGTGGCCTTTTTCAAAGCAACCGGGGTTTATAGGAGTTTATGCGCAGTAGCCTTAATACTGTGTATAGTTAATTGAAAGGTGCCATCGAAAATTTTATTGTTTCAAGGTGAGAAGACACAGTTTCTCCCACCATTTTTTCCTCTTGTAGGGGGAATATGTTATTTGACAGTTTCCTAGGTAATGGAGTAGAGAATGGCATGAAGTAGTAAACACAGGACATACTGGAGGAGAGTATGGCGCATGGCTGCCTTTTCTTTAAGAGCACTGTTTGATCTCATTGGCTCCTCCTTCTTTGACGGACGCTAAAAAGGAATGGCTGATAAGTGCAAAGGGCTAGCATAATATTATGAAACCCTGACAGGTCTTGGTGATTAACATTATATCCTAAGTGTTGCTGTAATTCAAAGAAGGTACCTTTCAGTTTGATCATTTGGTAATGCACCAATATAGCTTGCAAAGTTTATTTATCAGGGTGTCCTCTTTGGAGCTGGAGCTCCCTGTAAGGCAGAAGGCTCCCTCTGGGGATTGAAGCTTATTCATAGAATCATAGATTCTAGGACTGGAAGGGACCTCAAGAGGTCATCAAGTCCAGTCCCCTGTCCTCATGGCAGGACCAAATACGGTCTAGACCATCCCAGATAGACATTTATCTAACCTACTCTTAAATATCTCCAGAGATGGAGATTCCACAACCTCCCTAGGCAGTTTATTTCAGTGTTTAACCACCCTGACAGTTAGGAACTTTTTCCTAGTGTCCAACCTAAACCTCCCTCGCTGCAGTTTAAGCCCATTGCTTCTTGTTCTATCCTTAGAGGCTAAGGTGAACAAGTTTTCTCCCTCCTCCTTATGACACCCTTTTAGATACCGGAAAACTGCTATCATGTCCCCTCTCAGTCTTCTCTTTTCCAAACTAAACAAATCCAATTCTTTAAGCCTTCCTTCATAGGTCATGTTCTCTAGACCTTTAATCATTCTTGTTGCTCTTCTCTGGATGCTCTCCAATTTCTCCACATCTTTCTTGAAATGCGGTGCCCAGAACTGGACACAATTCTCCAGTTGAGACCTAAACAGCGCAGAGTAGAGTGGAAGAATGACTTCTCGTGTCTTGCTCACAACACACCTGTTAACGCATCCCAGAATCATCTTTGCTTTTTTTGCAACAGCATCACACGGTTGACTCATATTTAGCTTGTGGTCCACTATAACCCCTAGATCCCTTTCTGCCGTATTCCTTCCTAGAAGGTCTCTTCCCATTCCGTATGTATTTAACTGATTGTTCCTTCCTAAGTGGAGCACTTTGCATTTGTCTTTGTTAAACTTCACCCTGTTCACCTCAGACCATTTCTCCAATTTGTCCAGATCATTTTGAATTATGACCCTGTCCTCCAAAGCAGTTGCAATCCCTCCCAGTTTGGTATCATCTGCAAATTTAATAAGCGTACTTTCTATGCCAATATCTAAGTCATTGATTAAGGTATTGAACAGAGACAGTCCCAAAACAGAGCCCTGCAGAACCCCACTTGTTATATCTTTCCAGCAGGATTGGGAACCATTAATAACAACTCTCTGAGTACGGTTATCCAGCCAGTTATGCACCCACCTTATAGTAGCCCCATCTAAGTTGTATTTGTCTAGTTTATCGATAAGAATATCATGCAAGACTGTATCAAATGCCTTACTAAAGTTTAGGTATACCACATCCACCGCTTCTCCCTTATCCACAAGCTTGTGTTTTTATATCTGAAAAGTGATACTTTGATCTGTAAACAATGACTTTGTCATGTAGCATGCTGGTAAACAAAATGCACTGACCATTGTTGTGGAAGGACATTTTTGTTGAGGTAACTGTAAATACTGATGTGTTCTGTTTTTACTCACACAGTCCAGCCACTAGAGGGTGACACAGAGACATACCGTGTAAAGCACAGGCTACACAATAATATACATCTCTATGCTGCCTTGTTGGGGTGAAAGTTGATGTTTATTTTAGATACTGTCCAAAATTGTTATACTCCATGGGAGACAGTGTATTGCAAGGGAATTTTTACATAATTTTAAAGTAATGTGCATGTGTTTCTACCCTCCCTCATAATACATTCTGGTGTGATAATTTGTTGGATGATTTTAGAGGACAAAAACAACTAGGAAAAAGAAGTACTTATGTGACAACACAGGCAATTCCTCAATTTAAATACTATACAGTTTTCTGACATATCACCCATTGGGGACTATAGCCTTGCCTTAATAAAATTTAAAGTATACAACAAAAAATAGAATCCCGCTCAAAAAAACAGATCTATTAAGGCTTCAAAAATCTGCAGCACTTAAAATTCCTCTTCTTGTACAGATAATTAGGATAAACAAATGTTTCTCATCCTGCTTTTCATTTTATTTGGACGTGAGTGGAGTTCCCTGTTACAAAGTCAATCCATATTCCAGACTAAAAGATCATAATGGTCCCTTCTTGCTTTAACATCTATGAATCTATATCTCATACCACTCCTTGACCTTTCTAGGATTGCTTTGATCCTGTTGCTGTTGAATGCTCACATAATTATTCTACATTGTTTGTATTCTTCATTCATTTAGATTTTAGATCCCCCCCATTTTGTTATTTTCTTCCTGTTTAAAAAATGACCAAGCATCTTGGATAATAAGTATGTTCCTTAAATAATATCAGTTATTGCAGCAAATAACAAGAAAAGTGGCAGAAATAAAGATTGGATGTCATTTCTTTTGCAGCCTAATATCATAGAATCATAGAATATAGACATGGAAAAGACCCCATAAGTTATATCCTACCATCTCCCTGCCAAAGCAGCAATATTCCCTATTGTTTATTTATATGTGTTTTGTCCAATCTTAAATGTCACAAGCAACAAGTCTTCCAACATTTCCCATGAGAGGCTTTTCCAAGGGCTAACAGAGTTCACTATCAGAAAATTTTCATAGATTTTATAGAGTTTAAGTCTGGAAGTGACATTTATATCATCTAGTCTGACCTCCTGTATATCATAGACCACTACATTTCACCCAATTATCTCTATGTGGAGGCTGAGCATGTGAGCAAAACTCACCAGCCAAGCATCTAGGATTCCTGCACCACTTCCAAGTACTGATCCTCCATATCCGGTGTCCTATCTCATAAATCCATAGATCTTAAGGCCAAAAGGGACCATTAGAGATTAACTAGTCCAGGGATCAGCAACCTTTGGCATGTGGCCTCTCAGGGAAATCTGCTGGCGGGCCGGGACGGTTTGTTTACCTGCAGCGTTCGCAGGTTCGGCCGATCGCAGCTCCCACGGGCTGTGGGTCACCGTTCCCGGCCAATGGGGACTGTGGGAAGTGGCGCGGGCAGAGGGATGCGCTGGCTGCCGCTTCCTGCAGCTCCCATTGGCCGGGAACGGCAAGTGGGAGCTGTGATTGGCCGAACCTGCGGATGCTGCAGGTAAACAAACTGTCCCAGCCCGCAAGCGGATTTCCCTCATGGGCCGCGTGCCAAAGGTTGCCGATCCCTGAACTAGTCTCATAATAAACCTGCTTAGACATTGTAATCAAGTCACATCTCAAACCAAACTTCTTTCTGATATGCTAAATTGATTGCACTCTTTAACTTTCTCACTGTTGGGCATTTTCTCCAGCGTTTGAATAATTTTTGTGGCTCTTTTCTGTACCCTCTCCAGTCTCCAGCTGTCCTATTTTAAATGTACTGTCTTAATTTCATCCTATTATTTCACTTTCACTGATAGCATGCAAGATCCTATGGTGTTAATGACAAATGTTTGCCAATCCTTCTGCCATCTCTGCTATTTGACTAATTCTACTGACATTGAATGCTTCTTGATATTCGGCCCAGGACATATAATTTCTAGATTGCTGGTCCGACTCCTGAGGGCATGTGGACATTACCTCAACTCTCTCTGCCCCCAACATTCTTAGCTGATGAAGCAGCGGCAAGGTTTCAAAACAGTCTACAATGAAATATTAACAGCACTACGTGCCAAGTTATTCTAAGCAACACCAATACTAGTATTTTACTATTTAGCTTTCATTGTTTTATAGTAACTACCATTGGGTCAAACCAACACCCCAAGCAGCCTTCGGCCAATATTTTCAAAAGTGACAAGTGATTTTGGCTGCCCCATATCTTAAGTACACACTTTACACACCTTCTTTTGTGGCTGCAGATGCTGTTCAATATCACCTAGAGAAGAAAATCATTCCTGTCCAACTGGCAAAAAAGGCATTATTTTACTGCTTTGGAAACAAAATGTAGCAAATGAGACTGCTGTAACTATCACAGCATTACTCTTCTATCTGTCCTGAGGAAAATTTTTGCCTATGTCTTGTTGGGTCAAGACATTGATATCTTCAGGAGCAAGAGAAGACCACAACAAGCTGGCTTCACTCCCAGCCATGCCACAATGTGCCACCTTATTGAGAAGACATGAGAATTCAAATGCCACATTCACACTGCATTCATGGATATGAACGCTGTGTTTGACTCTCTTGAAAGGGAATCACTTTGGCTGATCTTGAAACTTGCACATCTCCCTGACAAGCTCTGTAGAATGTTCCATCTCCTATATAATGACTCCCCAAACAGCGTTTTTGTAAGAACTGCTCTCTTTCAAATTACCCTGGGTGTTCAACCAGGTTGCCTTGCCAGTCCAAATTTTTTTAATGCTTTTATAGACTACATGTTTGATCAGACACTAAGGCTTTGTCTGCACTACGGGGGTAAGTCAACCTAACTTACACAACTCCAGCTATGTCAATAACATACCCCAATAACATATAGTCAATGAAGCTGAGGTCGACTTGCTGCGGTGTCTACACCATGCTGGGTCGATGGGAGCCACTCTCCCGTTGACTTACCTTATGCTTCTTTTTCTGGTGGAATACCAGAGTTGATGGGAGAGTAATCTGAAGTTGATTTAGTGGGTCTTCACTCGACCCGCTAAACTGACCCCAGTGCATTGATCACCGCAGCATCGATATGACCTAAGAAAATGCATTTTAGACATACACCTCGATGAAAAGAACCTGGTCAATGTTTATTTTGTTGATGACATAGTGCTAGTTGTTGAATCAAGCTAGCTGCAGCACTTAAAACCTGGAAAGCTCAGCAACAAAAGTTGACCTGAAAATTAATGGGGTAAAACCAAAGTTCTTCCAGCTGGCATTTTTTAACGTTTCAGGCTGTAGGCTCTTGGTGGATGACCATCCAGTCGAGATTTTCAGTCATTTCCCCTACTTTAGCCCTGTTGTCAATAGCCTGGGTGGCACTGAGAAAGAACTTGAAGTCTGCCCTGCAAAAATGTCATCAGTAATATGGTGAGTCATCAAAAATGTCTTTTGCAAACCAAACACACTGATAAGTAAAGAAGTGATGCTGAGAATATATAATGCTTTGGTGGTCAGTATTCTGACCGAGGGGATTGAAACATGGCCCCTCACTATCAAGACTGAAAAGAAGATGGATTTCATCCAGACGAAATATCTCTGGAGGACTGAAAACATCAAATGGTATGAATTAAAGTCGAATGAAGAGATCTATTTTCTCAGTAACAGGGCCTGCTCTCTCAAAGAGTCACCCAGTACTCTCTAACGTGGTATAGTCATCTGCTCTAAATGCCTACCAACATCCCTGTGAGAATCATCTTCAACTTTAATCCAATGAAAGCAGGATGGAAAAAACTCAGAAGACCTAAAACACAATGGCTAGATGGCATCAACAAACATCTGCCCCTCACAGGCATCCTACCCTGTAGAGCACCAGATTTGGTTCAGGATAAAACCTCATGGAGGTGCATAATATGTTTGGTGGCCTCTACACTGTCCAAATGACAGCATGAGCACTAACCAAACTTTGATACATTTTAAAGGGACCTGATTTTCAGAAAGTATTGATTACCCATCTGTGATGGGGTGAGCTCCTCATATTAGTCCTGCAAGAGCTGAGTAAACATGGCAGCTTTAGGCTGGAGGCAGCTAATCAGCTTACCTGTGCAGGAACAATCAGGACCTATAAAGCCAGGAGGAGGACTACAGACTGGGCTGCTTGGAAAGACTGCAGGAACACAGGCAACAGTCACTCCCTGGGAAGAGGGAGGAGTGTTTTGGGGCTTCAGGGAGATAGTCTGCAGTTACTCCCTGCGAGGAGGGTTCTTGGAGCTGTACAACCAGAGAGAGAAGGGGAACCAGCAAGTAGGAAGCAGTCCAGGGAAGGAGCAGTGAGGGCAGAGAGAGGAAGCCCAGAACTGCTGAGCTGAGTTCCCTGGATAGGAACCCAGAGAAAAGGGCAGGTCTGGGTAAACCTACCAGCCACCCAAGGCATGGCATAGAATTAAGGAAGTGAATGGGGGGACTGCCTAGGACTACTGATGGACTGTACCCCAGAAGGGGGGAACGTTGAGTGACCTAGCCGGAGGGGTAAGTCATGAAGGAGATGCTGAGGGTTTTGGAGCAAGAAAGGAGCTGCAGACCAGAAGAAGAGACAGAGTGATGGCATGCAAACCATGGAAGGGGGCATCTAGCTTGAGAGTTAATCCACAAAGCAACCAGGAGGAGGTGCCAGACCAATGGTGGATAGAGCATCACGCAACACCATCCTTTGAAAATCAGGCCCCTTTAAGGTGTTTCGAGGTGGGTACCTAAAAATTGAGGCAGCCAAAAACACTAGCCCCATTTGAAAATCTTGGCCTAAAGCTTTATGATATCTTGAATTATTCTAATGGTGATATAGGTATTGACTTGCCTTTGACTAGCCTGGTATGGGTCTCCAGAAAACTTTTACTGTTCACAGTTAGCAAGGGCCAGGTAATCTAAGCAGTACCCCTACTTCACAGATTCTCTATGAATTGTGATGTTTTTCAGGATGCATAGTCAGTCATCTTCACCCTTCTGGAAGGGTCTTCATGCAGTCAACTTAGGTGTAGTTAGAGTTCTCAAAAGATACTAGAATGATGACTGTGAGCCTGGGATCCTCTATTTAACCATAGGCAGTAGAAATGCAGACTGCCTGGCCAAAGTGTCTCATCCCCGTCGGGCTGTGAGAATATTTCCATCTCCGCGCCCTTTCCATCCTTGGCCTCTCTACTGAGATTAGTCATTCTCAGCTGTGATAGTCATTTATTTAATTATTATTCTTTTTAATTAGATACCAGTGTATTTGGCAGAGAACTGAGATGACCAAAGTCAAAGGCCACCAAACACCCATCAGACAGTAATCAGTCCGGCTCACTACTGACCTGTGCTAAGTTTGAACAAGTATTCGAGAGGTGACAAAACATAAAGATTATAATAAACAATTCTGAAACTATTTAAAGTGTGAGTATTATGTCTTCTTGCTCACCCACAGAACTCAGATAGGGAAAGCTTCCATACGCTGAAGCCCTAACCAGTCTGTTGATTTTACCAATTGCAGTTCACTTGCACTGGTTGTACACTCATATCGCTCCACTGGCCTCCGTGGGGTTACTCCTTATTTACAATGGGCATGGGAGGTGACTAAGGCCTTTTAACTATTGATTGCAGCCCTTGTCTTAAGTCTCTGTTTGAAGGGAGGAGCTATGGGTGCTGCTTGGAGGATGGACTAGACATCATCAGAAAGGGCCAATGGTGCAGCCGAGCAAAGCCAAGAGAAACAGGATCTGAAATCTTATGGCAAAAGTATTCCCTTGGCTACTGCAAGTGGAAGCGTCAGACATTTCTGGGGTAGAGGACAGGAAGACGGGAACATCAGCTCTGTGACATGTTCCTTGGTTTCTAGAGAAGCTTCAATACATGTGAACGTCAAGGTTTTGGTTTCATGGGTCAGGAGGGAGCAGGGCTAGGGCGAGGGGGAAGAGGGTCACCCCCTGTGGCACAAGTGTACAAGGCTTGCAAAGCACAATATAACACTGGCCCAGTCTGCCCTTTAAGTTGTTGGCCTATCCATTGAGTGATTCTCCTTAAGCCTCAAAGTGGAAACTTGAATGCAGCAGCCACAAAGGACATTATGAGATCATGGCTCCTAAGGGAAATGTGCCACTGTAAGAGAAAGCCCTGGGGAACTGTGCAGAGGTATTAGGCTGGCCTACCTGGGTGTCTGAAGTTCTATGGATTTGGAGGGCTGCCCATTCCAACTAGAGCTGGGTGACATTTTTCACACTAAACTTTGTCAGCAAAAAATGCAGATTTGGCAACACAAGGAACATTTTGTGAATTGTGTCAATTTCACTGAATTGTTTCAGTCATTTAAAAATAATGTTTTTAAATTAAACATTTAATGTTGACGTTTTCGAAGAAAAACATTTTGATTTTTCAATTCAACGTGACTTTTTGTATCAAAATTTTCTTTAATTTTATTTTAAAAGCAATCAGAAACATTTATAAATGCTTAAAATTGAAATAAATGTTTCATTTGACTAAAACAATTTTTTCAACTTTTTGATTTGCCAAAAAGTTCAAAAAAAATCATTTTTGGTTTGATCAGAAGCTACTTCCCCCTTCTCCTGATTTTTCAGAATTGCTAGTAACTCAAAAAGTCTTATTCACCCAGCTCTAACCATATTGGGGGCTAAAGTTCTCCTCCACAATGGAATGGGCTCCACCTAAACCAAAACAAAACCAGATTGCTGGCATGTAAAATTAAAAAAGATTGTAGAGGAGTTTTTTTAAACTGTGGGCTGGGGGAAAGTCAACATTTGCATAGGAGCACACGGTTCAGACAGAGACACTCCTTAAGGGTTTGGGGTCTGGGGCACATGATTAGGGGTCTGGAGCACATGACTTATGAGGAGAGGCTGAGGGAACTGGGATTGTTTAGTCTCCAGAAGAGAAGAATGAGGGGGGATTTGATAGCAGCCTTCAACTACCTGAAGGGGGGTTCCAAAGAGGATGGAGCTCGGCTGTTCTCAGTGGTGGCAGACGACAGAACAAGGAGCAATGGTCTCAAGTTGCAGTGGGGGAGGTCCAGGTTGGATATCAGGAAAAACTATTTCACTAGGAGGGTGGTGAAACACTGGAATGCGTTACCTAGGGAGGTGGTGGAGTCTCCTTCCTTGGAGGTTTTTAAGGCCCGGCTTGACAAAGCCCTGGCTGGGATAATTTAGCTGGGAATTGGTCCTGCTTTGAGCAGGGGGTTGGACTAGATGACCTCTTGAGGTCCCTTCCAACTCTAATATTCTATGATTCTATGATTCTATGAAGGGAGGATCTATTAATGAGGATTCTCTATGTCCTAGTAAGGAGGAGAGGGTGGAAGATGATCAAATACAGGTAGGATCTGATGAGAAACAGTCAAATGAAAAAGAGTCCCATTCAATTACATCACATAATGCAGACAGTTCAAAGTGACACATTTTATAAGTGCTTATATACAAATGCTAGAAGTCTACATACTAAGATGGATGAACTTGAGTGCCTGGTGTTAAATGAGGATATCGATATACTAGGCATCACAGAAACTTGGTGGAATGATGATCATCAATGGGATATATTAATACTGGGGTACAAAATATACAGGAATGATAGAATAGGTCGTGCTGGTGGGGGAATGGCACTACAACGGGATCTCACAAAACTGGGTGACTGGGCACAAGAATGGCAGATGAAATTCAATGTTGTTAAATGCAAAGTAGTGCACACTGGAAAACATAAATGCCAACTACACATACATTGGGTCTAAATTAATTGTTACCACTCAAAAAAGAGATCTTGGAGTCATTTTGGATAGCTCTCTGAAAACATCTGCTTATTATGCAGCGACAGTCAAAAAAGCTAACAAAATGTTAGGAACCATTAAGAAAGGAATAGATAACAAGACAGTAAATATCATAATGTTAGTATATAAATCCACAGTACTCCCACACCTTGAGTACTTGAGCTGTTCTGATCATCCCACCTCAAAAAACATATATTAGAATTGGAATAGGTACAGAGAAGGGCAACAAAATGATTAAGGGTATGGAATAGCTTCCATATGATGAAAGATTAAAAAGGCTGGGACTGTTCAGCTTGGAAAAGAGATGAGTAAGGGGGGATATGATAGAGGTCTATAAGCTCATGAATAGTGAGGAGAAAGTGAATAAGGAAGTGTTATTTATCCCTTCACATAACACAAGAACCAAGGGTCATGCAATGAAATTAATAGGCAGCAGGTTTAAAACAAAAAGGAAGTACTTCTTCACACAACACACAGTCCACCTGTGGAACTTATTGCCAGAAGATTTTGTGAAGATCAAACTCTAACAGGGTTCACAAAAGAATTAGATATGTTTCTGGAGGATAAGTCCATCAATGGCTATTAGCCAAGATGATCAGAGATGCAACCCCATGCTCTGTGTGTCCCTAAGTGTCTGTTTGCCAAAAGCTGGGAGAGGACAACATGGGATGGATCACTCAGTGATTGCCTTTTCTGTTCATTCCCTGTGAAGTATCTGACATTGGTCACTGTTGGAAGACAGGATACTGGGCTAGATGGACCATTATTCTGACCCAGTATGGCCATTCTTATGTTCTTGTATTCTAATAATTGTAAGAAAACTCTGGCAGCTTAAGCTTAAGAAGTTTCCTGAAATTCCTTCATAGAGAAATAATTGGTCTTTTATTTCTATTTAACAATAAACAAACCCGGATCAAAGGCTTACTACAAAGAAACTTTATAAGGGGGTTAACATCCACCCTTTAAAACAAGTCCCAAATAACTGTGATTGGAATTTTTATTTATGATACTTTCTAGACCATTTCTGCAATGAAATATGAAGTCTCTGTGAATATTTTATAACCAATCTGAACTTTATTCTCATACCAGTTTAGAGGGATTTTTATATTCTTAGTATCCATATTAAAAAAAGATGACTTTGGAACACATAACCTTCTTAAAATATCCTTTCCAATCCCAACCCAATCTGCTCTTATTTTAAAAGTTGTAAATACTGACTGTTGATTAAAAACTAGAGCTGTAAGAGCTTGATAAAACCTGCATGACATGTAAGCTTCTTTAAAAACAAAAATTCAGAGCTCATCAGCCTACAGAGAGCTTTATTCAAGCAAATGGAAAAAAATTGAGACTGAGATTGCTGAGGGGGAGCAAGAAAAAATACTCCTGAAACTGGAGATGTTAGGGAAATAAATGGAAAGCAGAAAGAAGGAACTTGCTTCTTAATCATGGCGTCAGCTTTCCATCGAATCCTCAATCCCTTTTCCTGCCCAGACTAAGCAAAACAAGGTAGACATTCAGCTCTCCAGATGGATAGGCAATGCACCACTACTATGTGTAACTAGCACACTGTTTAGTTTCTATATTGGTAAACTGCTAACAATCCAACAGGAGAAGAGAGATTTGGGGGGAGATTACAGATGGTTGTTCCATTGAGACAACAGATGGTGGGAGAGCGTGTGGGGGACAAATTGTTAGCACTAATCCTTTGATATTTCTAACCCTCCTCTAGCCCTGGACAAGGTTTCTTTACCAGCACAGTATCAGCAGGTAGATAAGAAGTAGATTTGGACAGCCTAGCAAAATTCCACTCACCCTGAGCAAGTAGTGTTTTGGGTGGGTGAGTGAAAGAGACATAGAGGAAACAAAGGTGTGAAGTAGGAGAAGTAAAATGGAATCTTTTCAACTGAACTTTACTTGAAATTGTAGAATTCATAGGAATTTGCCCTCGCTTCCCTGAAAAGGGAGTTCCTTTCCACAACCTGGCAGATCCCCAGGGATTGCCATACTAGTTGTAACCCCTGGCACACTTCCCCCCCAGCTCCCATTGGAGCCACATGACCAGGCACTCTCATGGTCACAGCTGCCCCTGGTACCCTAACAGCCTCCCCAGAACAGATAGAAGACCAGCAGGCTGCTAAGTAATCTGCATGGTGTAGTCAACAGAGCCTCTAGAGCATTAGGCCTGGGCAAGACCTGAGGCCTGAACCAGAGACTGTGAACCAATGTCAGGCAATGTATTAAAGCAAATGCCTCTAAGTTCAATGTCCAGTACATGAACTTGGCAGAGGTACTGCTAACATTGCCAAAATACATTGAATATGTAAACACATTCCAGCAGGCTAGCACAAGTACACCCCAGCCTAGCACAAGATAGGATGGTCTGACAGAAGTGATGAATAGGGACGTCTTGTCTGAAACATCAGGAGAAAGGTACAAGGGGAGGTAACAAACATGTCACGAAACACGTAAGTTGTTTGTCTCAGTCTACAAATGTTGGGGTACCTTGCCTCAACTCTTTATCTGGCCTAGGGGGCAGTGGAAAGTCCCACCACTGACTGGGCTGGTCCATTGTCTCGGGCATACATATATTAGTATCTCTATAGAAGCTACGGGGTGCTATTACCATACTTTATCAGCAATAAACCTGGCTGAGCACCTTCACCGCTGAACGGAGGCGGTGGTCTTTCAGAGCAGTTCTATCAAGGTCTGCTGAACCAGTTACCTGCGCAGAGCTGGGACAGCATGCAGAGAGGACACACACTCATGCCACAGTTGACAACACATGGGATCAGAGTAGGGCAGTGTGTATTTCCCAGTTGCACCTTGACCAACTGCTTCTTCCTTTGACCCATCCAGTCTCCATCCCCTCCTCCATCACGTGCTCAATGAGACCTGCCTCCATGTGGTCCAGAGCAGTGGAGTAGAAGGTCTGTGGCGGTGACTGAAGCACTCCCTTTTGCTTGTGCGGACTACATCCATACACAGAAGACCCCCGCCCCCTGTGGGTACACCTCGGGACAATAATGCAAGCATAGAAAAGGTCTGTTTTCTAAAAGTCTGGCTGATGCAATGGAGGAAGATTGTCTACCTAGAAAACAAAGACGCTAACGACACTGGGTCTGTCTCCCTGCTGTCTTACTCCCTTTTTCCACTGGGATAGCTCCATTGGAACTGGCAGAACACAGTGGTGAATTATGACCCAAAGTGTTTTTTCTTTCCTTTTCTTCTTCAGGTTTCTAGACCTGATGAATTTTTCTGACTGAGTCCAAGCCAAATATCATCAGTCCCTGCACAGCAGTAATTGTGTAGCCCCGTGGGGGGCTCTTTTGGCACTGGGTAGGGAGTTTACATTTTATAAATCATTCAGAACCTGCTGCAGTGAGGAGAGTAACAAATACTTACCATGAGCGTAAACATACATATCCAAGAGACACATTGTGAGTTAAGCTGGTCATCTCAAGCAAGTGCCCATAGAGTTCTTACGCCACGAGACACCATCATGCATTCTGCATGCATCACACATTTCAGAGAAAAATATATTACAGAGGCTTTTTAAATGTTTTATTGGCACACTTCTTCATGAGCCTGATCCAAAGCCCATTAATGTCAATGGGATTCTTTCCAGTGACTCTGTTGGATTTTGAATCAGGTCCCATATCTCTCCAGCTTTACTTAATAAAATGAGTCTAACTATGTAGCTCTTGGGTGGAGAAGAAAACTTTAACTAACACACTGTAGTGACCTGCAAAGGTTAACTAAAATAGCTTTTCTACATATAATAACGTTGTAATGTTGAGGTTTTATTTTGAGAGCTGTGCCTTATTTGGAAGAAGGAAGTCTCCCCTTCTACTGTGTCTATTTCCAGACTTGAGTCATGAGAGTTTGCACTAGTGCACATCTGAATTTTACCCACTCTTCACAATGGCAGCTTTCAGAAAAGCAAATTTTTTTGGAAGGGAAGGGTACAATTCTCTGGGAGATTTGTTTATTTTTAAATGGAGCTATTTAAAGATGGATTTATCTGACAAGTTTCCAGTGGAGATCAATTACTGGATAAAGAGCAGGTCAGGAGGATAAAAGATTATCATTAATGCAATAATTATATGGACATTACTCCAGTATGTATGTGTGTGTTTATTATATGGTTCATTTGCAAGTTAGGAACAGTGGATAAATAAAGAACAAATTTCATTTTCATCTCAGTGACGCTTTCTACTCTGTCCTGGTAGCAAGTATACAAAACCTTAGCACTAAGGCAAACTTCATATCTGTGTTATGATTATTTTTGAAAATTGTGTAGTATATATTCTAGTATATATCCCACATTTCATTTTCATTGCCTTGCCATAATGAAAGCAGAATTACCTATTCTGTCTTTGAGGTAACACCAAGTAAGAAAGAAAAAAAAACACTCTATGTTGGTCTTTAAATATTCTGTTGACAAGATAAGTGGAGCACTGGTCGTAAATCTTTTTGTAATGCTCAAAGTAACATACTGGGCCAGATGCTCATCTTGTATAAATCAGTGAAGTCACTGGAGCTATGATGGTTTACACCCACTGAGAATCTGGCTGACAAGATATGCTTTGTTTATACAAAGGCATCATGGGGGGTGGAGTTTTAACATTAGCATTTTTGTTGTCTGAAACATCCATAGTTTTCAGGCCCAGGTGGGTGAGTGTGTTTCACCATTCCATGGATGAATTAACATACTGGCCAGTATCATCAACCTGCTACATACGGTTGCCTTCACAACTGTGGTGCAAGTAAGCCAATACGGTCAGGTTCGCTGTACCATTAAGACATTTATTGCCCATATGCCATACCGGAAAGCCACATTCTGTATCCGCTGAACACCGTCGGGATCTCCCGGAAACCGCAGCAGCAAAAGGAGCAGAACGTGGGGCTGCCAGGTGGCCCCATGCCGGCAGCTCCTCTGGCACGGCTGTACCTGCCCCCAGCCCCGCCCCCAGCCCTTCTATGCAGCTGCGTCTCCTGTCTGGGGTCTGTACAGCCCTGCCGGAGGACAGGGCTGGAGGCGGGACTGGGGGCAGAACAGCCGCGCCGGAGGAGCTGCTGGCGTCTGCTCCTTTCACCGCTGTGGTTCCCGGGAGAGCCCTGCAGGTCAGAAATCCGTATCCACTGAAATTGGTACCAGGCACAGCGGGAGGACAGAGCTCCCACCCAGCTAATGTGGGATGGGGAGGAGATGGGGAGAGCACAGGAGTCCTGGGCTGGGAGTGGGGAGGAGTCATGCGGGGCGGGCACATGGGGGGGCACGTGGGGAGGTCACATACCCCCCTTTAGCTGGTGTCTCCCTTTGTGTCCCTCCTACAAGTCACCTATGCGTACCGGTAAGAGTTAAAATCCACTTGCACCACTGCTTCACCACAAGTTGTCTCAGCTATGTTACCTCTACTAGCTCATCTTTTGTTTTTTTCCACAAATATTCCTATTCGGGAGTCTTCACTAGTGATGTTTCACTTTCTCAGTCCGGCTTTCAAAGGTTTTAGATCTTAATCAAAACCAGGTTGCAAACACAGATTTGATTTCTACATGAAAATGGGAAAAGTATGGCCACAGCCTCTTCTTTGGATTTCACTGTCACATGTTGACCAGGTTTCTTGTGGTTTATCAAACAGAAAGAAACAATGCCAAAGAAGCGTGCTACTGACTCATCATAATATCACTCACAACTAATGGTGGCAAAAATTCTCCCTACTTAACTCTACTGCCATCCACATATCTGGTATAGGATAAGGGCCAGATTTTTAAAGATATTTTGGTACCTAAAGATGTAGACAGGTCTCCAATCAGATTTTCAAAAGCACCTAGATGCCCAATTCCCAATGAGAGTAAGACACCTAGGCCCTTTTGAAAATTCCACTAGGCACCTATCTGCATCTTTAGGCATCTAAGTACATTTACAAATCTGGCCTTTAGTGACTTAGGAACTTTTGTGAAAGAGACTTAGGTTCCTAAGTCACTTAGATGCTATTGAAAGGAGCATAAACTCTGGCAAGTCATAATTAGGCAGGCCAAAAAAGAACTTGAAAATCAACTAACAAAAGACACAAAAACTAACAACAACAAAAAAAGTACATCAGAAGCAGGAAGCCTGCCAAACAATTTGTTGGGCCACTGGACAATAAAGGTGCTAAAGGAGCACTCAATGAAGACAAGGGCATTGTGGAGAAGCTAGATGAATTCTTTGAATCGGACTTCATGGCTGATTATGTGAGTGAGATTTACACACCTACATTCTTTTTAGGTAACAAATCTGAGGAACTCTCACAGATTGAGGTATCAGTACAGGAGGTTTTTTTAACAAACTGATAAATTAAACAGTAACAAGTCACCAGGACTGTTGGCACTCACCCTAGAGTTCTGAAGGGACTCAACTATGAAATTGCAGCACTCTTAACTGTGGTATGTAAACTATTGCTTAAATCAGCCTCTGTACCAGATGACAGGAGGATAACTAATGCAATGCCAATTTTTTAAAAGTCTCCAGAGGCGATCCTGGCAATTACAGGCTGGTAAGCCTAACTTCAGTAGCAGGAAAATTGGTTGAAACTATATTAAAGAATAGAATTGTCAGACACATAGATGAACATGATTTGTTTGGGAAGCATCAACATGGATTTTGTAAAGGGAAATCATGACACACCAATCTATCAGAATTCTTTGAGGGGGTCAACAAGCATGGGGATCACCCGATGGAATTAATAGGCAGCAGGGTTAAAACAAACAAAAGGAAGTATTTTTTCACACAACACACAGTCAACCTGTGGAACTTTGTTGCCACAAGATGCTGTGAAGTCCAAAAGTATAATCGGGTTAAAAAAAGAGAACTAGTTAAGTTCATGGAGGATAGGTCTGTCAATGGCTAGTAGTTAAGATGGTCAGGGATGCAACTCAATGCATGGGTGTCCCTAAGCCACTGACTGCCAGATGCTGTGACTGGACAATAGGGGATGCATCACTCAATAATTGCCCTCTTCTGTTCATATCCTATGACGCACCTGGCATTAGCCACTATCGGAAGATAGGGTACTGGACTAGATGGACCATTGGTCAACCAAGTATGGCCATTTTTATGTTCTTATTGCAAATTTTACCTGAAGTCTCAGTAAAAGTCAATGGGATTTAGGCTCCTAAATGCTTAAGTCCCTTTTGAAAATATGGACACAAATCTGACATCAGAAATCATAATACTCAAAAACCAGTGGGAGAACACTTTAACCTGTCTGGTTATTCAATGACAGACCTGCGGGTGGCTATCTTACAACAGAAAAACTTCAAAAACAGACTCCAACGAGAGACTGCAGAGCTGGAATTGATATGCAAACTAGATACAATCAATTTAGGATTGAATAAGGACTGGGAATGGCTGAGCCATTACAAACATTGACTCTATCTCCCCTTGTAAGTATTCTCACACTTCTTATCAAACTGTCTGTACTGGGCTAGCTTGATTATCACTTCAAAAGTTTTTTTTTCACTTACTTAATTGGCCTCTCAGAGTTGGTAAGACAACTCCCACCTGTTCATGCTCTCTGTATGTGTGTATATATATCTCCTCAATATATGTTCCATTCTATGCATCCGAAGAAGTGGGCTGTAGCCCATGAAAGCTTATGCTCTAATAAATTTGTTAGTCTCTAACTCCTGTTCTTTTTAAGAATTGCATAATATGCAGCAGATGCTACCACATTTAACTATCCAATTTCAGCACAGAGCTGCATGGAAAAAATGGAATCACCTCCAAAAAAACAGTGGGGAGGGGGGAAAGCATCATTTTGATAGTTTCACTTTGAATTCACACCGCATTCCATAAAAACAAGCTATGACTAGCAAAGTCAAAAGAAATAAGCAAAACTGTTTTTGCTGGGAAAAATGGCATGATTTCTGTGTGGAATTTATCTAGACGCACATACTACCAAGTCCTGCATTCCTCCATTAAAATACAAGTGCAACATTTGTATTCTAATAGATCTGCAGGTGCTTGTTAGAGGATCAATGCAAAATCCGCCAAACACCACCAAAACATTTAACGGCTTTATGCAGTCTATACCATGCTGGCCAATGCTGTCTCATCGTTTCCTTGTACTCTCCCATCTGTCTGTCTGTATCCATCTGTGGTCTCTTGTCTTAAACTTAGATTGTCAGCTCTCTGGGGCATGCACCTGTCTTCTTGTTCTGTAATTGTACAGCACCTAGCATAATGAGGTCCTGGTCTATGACCAGGTCTCCAAGGCATTACAGTAATATAAACAACAAATAATCACAAGTGTTTGTAGGATCAGCCCCTTAATGTCTGTGTGGTAAATATGCACTATAATCCCCATTTGCAGATGGGGAAAACAAAGAGAAAGATAGATGACGTGCCCAAGGCCATGCAGCAAGTCAATATCAGAATCAAGATTAGAACTCAAAATTTACAAGCAGTCAGTCCCTTGTTCAAACCTCTAGATCATGCTGCTTTTTGTGAACAACAGAACACCAGCTTTTCTACTGCATTCCTATGCAGCTGGCCCCAGCATCATCCCCTGCATTTTGCCCGTAGGAAGGAGAAGGGGAGAGACACAGCCAGAGTGTACTGTACTCTGGCAATCTCCAGCTGCTCTAAGGTTCCTTGGGGACCATTGCCATCTGGAGTAGTATCCAGCAGCCCCTAGGCTGCTCTAACTTACTTGGGACCAGTGCAGATGAACCCATGGAATCAAGGAGCTATCGTGGGATCCCTGTGTGCCCCAATCCACAGTGTTGTCCAGCTGACAGCACAGAAGAGAATCTGATCCACAATGTACTGTGTATCTACTGAGCATGACCTCTATGTTTAATAATGACATTTTTATTCTGAATCAGGGTGGCTTTATGTTTCTCAAAGAACAGTTTACCCCATGGTATAGGGAGTAGGAGGACAGAGATTTTTTAAATGAGGGAGGGAATTTGGTGGCAAAGAATTGAACAGAAGGGAGCAGAATTTCAACTAAAAATATCTCCCTTTTAATCATCCCATTCACTCTGATGAAAGGGAACCCTGGGGTTACAGGAAACCAGAAGAGTTAAGCATGGCTAACATACAACAAAGATATGCATATCTTTAACCAGTTTACGTGAATGGGGAGAAATAAAACCAAATGCAGTATAAGCGGGGCTTACGGCCCTAGTAAATCAAGAGTTTTCTATGCTAATGAGGGACTCATTAGATAATTCTGATGACAGCTAAAGTAGAGAACATACTGATATGGTAAATTATGGCAGTTATTTTTTGTTACATATTTAGTGCAGTCCTTTGCTTCACCTCTGTACACATCCCCACCTTAAAATGACCATAAATTCTCAGAAATCAAAGAAATAAGCATGTATCTAGAGGGCAGGGCTGAGCAAAAGGCAGAATTTCCATCACACAGGAAATTCCAGTATTTCAACATTTGTGTTTATCCCAGATTGAGACAGACAGCTGAAATATCAAAATTTTTCATGGAACAAAATATTCCAAAAGATTTTATTCAGAAATATTGAAATATTTTGTTTTGACAATTTCAGTCAAAACACAATATTTTGACATTCTTGAAATCAGAATGTTTCAGTCTGGTTTTTAAACTGACCCGGCATATTTTGTTTTGAGAAACTTCAACATTAAATTGCATTTCCCAGTTGCGGAGCAGTGCCTCCTGAGAGTTATTGATCACCACTCACCTCCATGGGCCAGGCTCCCTGGACAAACTACATCTCCCATCATGCACCAGCAGTCATGTGACTCCAATGAAGCAGTACTAAGCTTGGTCAGACTTGAATCTGAGTTGCATTATGAGCAATGTAGTCCTGCAGGGAGTCAAAGCCATGGGAGAGAATAGGGACCCGAACTACAGTTCCCTTGAGGCAATATGCCATGATGGGAAATGCAGTTTGATATTAACTGATTTGAAACATTTTGGGTCAGTTCAACTAAACAAAATATTCCGATCTGTGTCTAACTGACCTCAAATTAATTGTTTGATTTTCCCAATTGAAAAATCAAAAAATTTTAGGAGAATTTTGATTTAGCAGAAATTGCCTTGTGCATTGAAAAATCATTCTGATGGAAAATTCCCAACCAGATATGCTACAATGCACTATGGAAGACAGAGGTCAGGCAGGATTACCATATTTTAAGTTTCCCAAAAGAGTACAGAGCTGGAGTACGGTGACCACCCATCCCGAAGTGGGTGGGACAGTCCTGCAATGCAGAGTTCAAGTCCCGGTCTTGGGCTGAATGACTCTGGGACAGTATTTGTCCTGGATGCCCCACGGTGCTGCTCCACACCTGCCCAAGGCTCAGAGGTAGTGCCAGGCTCTTCCCGGCTTAGGCCTTAGCCCCTCCACTCACCACAAGGCCCCGCCCCTGCCTCTTTCTCTCCCCTCTCCCCCACCCCTTGGCCAGGCCAGAAGCTGGAGCTAGGCAGTAGTTCTAGTCACCCAGGGAGCCTGGGCCACTGTCGGGAGCCCCAGCCCCTCCACCTATCCTGGGCAGTGCACTGGGTGGTGGGGACAGGATCCAGGGGCTGCTCTCGGGCACCTGGCCCCCCGCCCAGAGCAGGTGGAGGGTCCAGGTCACCCCACAGCAGCCCAGACTCCCTGGGCAGCTCTTACCATGGCCCGCCTCCGGCTTCCAGCCTGGCCAGGCAACGGGGCCTCAGGGGAAGAGGAGGATCAGTGAGTAGGGCCACGGAGTGGGGTGGGGATCCTGCATGTATCCCGCTTTTGCCATTTGAAAAGATGGTCTCCTTATGCTGAGGGGGTAGATGGGGAAAGGGAGCTGTAGCGGATACCTGCGGCAGGGTTACTCACTGGAGGTGGGGGGCAGTATCGTTCCCTGTCACAGTGGCAGGGTGACTGGTGCAAGCCCAGGATGCAGCAACAGCCATCAGTCAGTCCCTCCCTATGGTACCCTGCCCCATCCACAGAGCTGGGAGCCGCGCCTGGATGAGCAGGATCCCACAGTAGTGGATGCAGGGGCATGGACCAATCAGCTGTGGATGCAGGGGAGGGACCAATCGGGAAGCAGACCAATCAGGGCATCTTTCTGAGCTGCAATGTCTTCTCTGCAAAAATTCCAGACATTTCCTGTTATTTGAAACATCTGCCCAACAGAGGACGGAGCCTCAAAAAAGAAGCAATGTCTGGGAAAACCCAGATGTACGGTAATGTACTGCAGAGATGAATGTCAAGAACATTGCACAACTTCTGGATCTCTTAGTGTAAGTTTGGCAAAAAGGGAAGGAAATATGAAGGAGAAAACCATTTACATACATAATAAAATCATTAGGCTAATTTCATTAGTGAATTAAATATCAACATCATTTATATGTTGAATGCATATTGGTCCTAAAACTAGTTTAAATGGCAATGGAGAGTAATGGCATTGATTTAGCATTTGGTGGGTGCAAAGCGAGTTGAACTGATACCCCCAGGAGGCAAAGTGAGGGGTGGAGCAGGAGAAGGGTGTCAGACAGAGTAGACTCCTCTGCACAAATGAGGCAAGGAAGAGATTTCATGATGAAAGCCTTTGAGATGTCATGTCAGAAAAATACAGCAAACGATAGAGCATGATCCTCACTTAACCAGTATAAATCCATTCACATCAAGAGGTTACAAGCGTGTAAGTAAGAGGAGGCTCTGGTCCTAGCAACGTATCAGCTCCAATTTATACGACAGTAGCAGCATTTCTCTGGATACCTGTCTCTGGTTTTCCGTCTCTAGCCTCAGTCTTGCTTCTACACATCTTCTGGTCTCTAAGAAGGCTTGGCGCTGAGCTCTGTCTGATAGGTAGCTAATGAAGATTCCCGCTGTATTCATACACATAAATAACACTGCCTGAGCCGCTATCTGAAATAGACAAGAAAACAGGACTTTGATTAGACGACTGAGACAAAAATATCCATTTAAAAAGGAAAAAGACTGCTTAAAAGTCATGTAGTCTGTACAACTAAACAGTTAAGAAAGTTAGTAGAAAAAAGTCTCTTGGATCTTAATTAAAGGTGTCAAACATATGAAACACACTCTGCCTGCAGGAAGAAATATGCACTATTTTGGGGGGCATTAAACTCTGGTTGAACCACGAATGATGCTTCCAAGAGCTGACTCACAAGGCGCTAGTCAAGCATGGTTACAAACACAATTAAGAATTTATTTTTCCATAACCCTGTCTGTAAAGGCAGCTTTGTGATACACTTCATGGCTTGGTGTGAGAAGTGAGCTACATAAAAAAGAACCACAAAAGGGCACATAATTATCCATTTAATTATGAATTATTGTTGTTACTGTATTAGTATTATTGACACTCGAAACAACCTCATTATCAGCTGATGACAACAAACTGGCACGCATATTTCTGAATAACAAAAAACCCCAAACACAAACCCAAAGTATAAACAAATACTTGCAACATGGCTGTGGTATAAACAGAGGTCTCACTTCATCCCTCCCACATAAAAAGGCTAAGAAAACATTCTCCTCTCCTATAACTGTGAACTACACTCTTTGTGCTAGTGGAAGAAGGGGGCATCCCGGCTGCTTCCTCTTCTCCCCTCCAGGCATGCCCCAAGCTAAAATAAACTTTATGGAGTAGTGCCTCAGCTACTGTGAATTTGTCTTTAACTGAGCTATGCTGATTTACACTAGCTGGGGATTTTGCCCTGTGAGCACAATTTACAAAGTCACTGTGCTTCTGCTTGTTGTCTCACTTTCCCCCAGACCTTCACAAACTAAACCCATGGATCTGGTCCTATTCAATAGTTTTGTTAATGTCTTGGATAATGGAGACCAGAGTGTGCTTATAAAATTTGAGGATGACACCAAGCTGGGAGGGATTCAGAGCACCTTGAAGGACAGGATTAGAATTTGAAACGACCTTGAAAAAATGGAGATTTGGTCTGAAATCAACAAGATGAAATTCAATAAAGAAAAGTGAAAAATACTTCACTTAAGGCTAGTCTACACTGGCAACGCTAAAGTGCCCAGCTCTCTAAAAAACCACCTCCACGAGGGACGTAGCTACGAGTGCAGCTCCCGGCGCTGGTGCACTGTCTGCACTGCGCTTTCCAGCGCTGAAACTTGCTGCGCTCAGGGGTGTGTTTTTTCACACCCCTGAGCGCGAAAGTTGCAGCGCTGTAAATTGCCAGTGTAAACAAGCCCTTAGGAAGGAAAAATCAAATGCACAACTACAAAATGTGGAATAATAGGGTAGGCAGTGGTACCGCTGAAAAGGATCTGGGGGGCATAGTGGGTAACAAATTGAATATGAATCAACCATGTGTTGTAGTTGAGAACGCCTATTATCTCTCTGGGGTATATTAACAGGAGTATTGTAGGTAAGAACAGCAGGTAATTGTAACATTCTCCTCAGCACTGGTGAGACCAGAGGTGGAATACTATGTCCAGTTTTAGAAGCCACATTAAGGAAGATGTGGACAAATTGGAGAGAGTCCAGAGGAGAGCAACAAAAATGATAAAAAGTTTGGAAAACATGATCCATGAGGCATGGTTAAAAAAACTGGGCATGTTTAGTCTTGAAAAAAAGAAGACTGTGTGTGGAGGGGAAGGGGGAATGGACCTGATAATAGTCTTCAGATATGTTAAGGGCTTTTATAAAGAGGATGGTGACCAGTTGTTCTCCGTGTCCACTGGATGCTGGACAAGAAGTAATGAGCTTAATCTGCAGCAAGGGAGATTTAGGTTAGATATTAGGAAAAACTTTCTAACTATAAAGATAGTTAAGCAATGCATTATGCTTCCAAGGGAGGTTGTAGAGGTTTTTAAGAACAAGTTAGACAAACACTTGTCAGGGATGGTCTAGGTTTACTTGGTCCTTCCTCAGCATAGGGGGCGGGCCTAGTTACCTCTTGAGGTCTCATCCAGCTCTACATTTCTATGATTTTATAATCCCCTGATGGTAACCTAGGCAGGCCTACGTTTTTCAGTCACCCGTAACAGGTGCCTGTGTTTTCATCTAGTTTACCCAAATAACTTCTCCCTTTTCTTGAGAGAGTGTCCCTCTTTAAACTGCTACAGTCCTTTAATCCTCTTGTTCCCATATATATTCCCATCTTGGCATTATCTCTTAATATCCCTTAATTGGTTGTGGAGAAGTGTTCATCCTGACCCATTCCTTTACCTTCCTCTTTGTTTTTCCTTATAGCCCCCCATTGAACTAAACCGATGGATCCATACTGCAGAGATATGTTTGTAGAAGATTTCAGTTTAGAGATGCTTCCTCATAAGGGCCAGTATTATGATCATAGGATTTTGGAGACCTGCCCTGGAGGCGAGAGTTGGGAACACCGCATGGCTGGGTGCAGCAGCTCACTACATAAGCTCTCCAGTTTGTTTTATTCAAGTTTTGTTTCTTTCTCATTCACTGGTTTGCTATTTAATGAACCCAAAGATGGTTACATGGTGTCAGAAGTGCTGAATGAGAAGGAAACTGCAGTCATTTTGAAGTTAACGCCTATGTTTGCAACTAAAAACAGAGACAAAGGCAAGCACCAGAGAAGCATGTGGGGTACCAGGCACGGAGGCTTTTGCATGTATTTGGTGAGCACAGTAGTAGCTTGACTGGCTTAAGAAAGAGAGGAAAAAAGACAAAAATGGATGTGTTGCAACCTCTTTCTTGTCTGCAATTGTCAGGCAATGTTGCAGAGAACTGGAAAAAATTCAAACAGAGATTTGAGTTATATGTAACTGCCATAGGGGCAGATGAGAAAAATGATAAAGTGAAATCATCTATCTTTTTGCATGTTGCTGGAGAGAAAGCATTGGATATTTATAACAATTTTAAGTTTGAAGAAGGTGGAAGCATGAAGTTAAATAAAATACTGAGTGACTAAATTTGAGGAACATTGCATGCCAAAAAGGAATGAAACCTTTGAGAACCATTTTTTACATGCATGCAAACAACTGATAACACCATTGATCAATATGTCACAGAATTAAGGAAACTCAGTAAAACCTGTGACTTTAGTGAGCTGACAGAGTCTCTGGTCAGAAATAGAAACATTTGTGGCATTAAAGACAATGTGTTAAGAGAGCAACTGCTCCATGAAGGAGACTTAACTTTAGAAAAAGCTCTCCAAATATGTGAAAGCACAAGTCAAAGAACTAAATGTTCTAAGTACAAAAGAATATAGCCAGAATAGGTCAAATCAAAGAGTGGAACCGCTCACTATGAAAACCACTCTGAGGGGGAAGACTGAGTGCAGATGGATCACAGCATGGCCCCAAACTGTGTTGCCTTTGGGAAACTCTGTCATAACTGTGTGTGCGGGGGTGGGGGGGAGGAAATCATTTTGCAAAATGCTGTAGCTACCAAATGCAGAAAAGTCAAGTGCATCCCGCTCCACAAAGGTCTCAGGAGAAGGTCAGCACTGACTTCTTTACCTGGCAATCAAAGTATTATTTAATAGTCACAGATTATAATTCTCTGTATCCATAAATTTGCATACTGCACAGTACTAATAGTAAGTCAGTGATAGCTAGGACGACCAGACAGCAAGTGTGAAAAATCGGGACAGGGGTCGGGGGTAATAGGAGCCTTTATAAGAAAAAGACCCCAAAATCGGGACTGTCCCTATAAAATGGGGACATCTGGTCACCCTAGTGATAGCTGGCATGAAGGGAATCTTCTCTAGATGTGGAATTCCAAATGAAGTTTTTAGTGATAATGTGCCACAATTTTTCCAGTGCAGATTTTAGGCAATTTGCCATAGACTGGGATTTTCATCACAAAACATCAAATCCAAATTACCCCCAATCAGAAGGTTTTGTGGAAAAGTCTATATGGACAGTAAAGAATCTTATGAAAAAGGCTTTTGAAAATGGGGGTGATTTGTATAAAACATTACAGGTTTACTAAAGTACACCCCTGGAGAATGGCTTTTCTCCAGCTCAGCTGTTAATGGGAAGAAGGATCAGATCTAATTTACCAATTACTGATAACTTGCTGAAACAATGAAATCATATGGAAGATGAAAGAAAATCTGAAGTGGAAGCAGAAATATTATTTTGACAAAGGGTCTGAGGTCTCCCATCTCTTAACCCAGGTGATAGACTGTGCCTTAGGAATCACACCTCTAATACATGGGGCCAAAGAGTACAATTAAAGAACAGCTGCATCCAAGGTTTTATATAATCTGGACGGACCAGGGAGACACATTTCGACATAATCAAAGGGATTTACGAGTAATCCCAGAAAGTTCCAACACTTTGACAGTAGATGTGGACTCTGGCATTTCCCATCTGACTGATCCTTTATTGTCAGTGCACAAAAGAGAAACTGTCAATGAACAACAGAACAACTCACACTCTAATGAAAGGCTGATACTGAGAAAATCAGTGTGGGAGATTAAACATCCTAAAAGACTCACAGACTTGCTAACCCACCTGGAGAAGGGGTAATTGAGGAAAGTGAGTGGTAAAGACCATGCTAGAGTGATATGCTAGTAACCTCTCCTCTCAAGGTTTATGGAAATATACTACATGGGTTGAGAATTTAATGCATGTGTTATAAGAGAGTTGTTAGCTGTTTGTATAAGATTGTAATCTGGAGATACTCCCTCATAAGGGACAGTATTATCAACATAGGAATTTGGAGATGTGCCCTGGAGGCGGGGGTTGGGAACACCACATGGCTGGGTGCAACAGCTCACTACAGAAGGTCTCCAGTTTGTTTTATTAAAGTTTTATTCCTGTCTCATTCACTGGTTTGTTATCTAATGAACCCCAAGATCATTACACAGTGAAATTCCCAATAACCGAGGGTAATCATAAATTAATACAGACCAGTTCCAATTCTGTTACAATCCCTCCCTCTCCCGACTTGCACCCTCTTGGGGAACCAGTTGTTGTAGGAGTTCTCTCTGTCAGGGCAATTCTCAGCTGCAAGATTCTGATCCTCTAGCACCATTCAGGTGATACAAAGGAGCAGGAACCAGTGAAAATAAATTTGTCCTCAGTGCAGTGTGCAGGGAGCTCTGCCACTCCCATTAGTGTTACCCAAACAGATTCCTACATGCCACACTGAAACATGCCCTCTTAATGTTACTTTAACATTATGTATATTAATGAGGTAATGTATTGTTAATGATAACAAATGGATAGATTTAAATAGAATAGAGGGTATCGAGCATCATAGGAGAGATTTGGATTTTGCAGAGGGCTTCCTCCTGGATCTGCCACTGCTTTCACTTTTGCTTTAAACTCTGACTGAATGCTTTATGTATGCTACAATAGAATTTAAATCCTCAAATGCTTGTATAATGTGTTCGTTTTCTTTTCCAAGTTTGTCTAGTTCCAGAGCAGATATCTCTCTCTCGTAACTGGACTCTCTCTCTAGCGTATGCAGGGAAATGTACAGTCAAACAAAGTAGATTGTTGGAAACTTTGCAATAAAGGGTATATTATTTTCCTTTTTTTGAGATGACAGTATTTCTGAAGAGCCATAAACTCCTGAAACCATTGATCTCTTAAACCCACTGAAGCCAATGCAACTACTCAAGAAGGAAGGCTACCAAAATCTGGTTCTAACTTTCCTAACATTGTGATGCTGGGATACTACATCTCAGAGCTGCAGAGAACAGTGCATGAGGCACACAAACTATAACCCTTATGAGGCACCACATTCAGCAATTCAGAATCAAAACTATTTTGGTTTTCAAATGAAATATTTGACTTTCAGGTGTTTGGTTTTTCAGTGAAAAAACTGAAAATATCCAGAGAGCAGACATTTCCCACACATTTCATTTAATCAAAAACCCAATTTTCCAACAAAACACAGTTTCGACGGAAAATTTTTGACCAGCTCTAATACTGATCCCTCAGTACATCAAGCATCAAGTTTATTTAGAAACCTGGCATTCAACCCCATTCCTCCCCAACATACATATTCCAAAAAAGGTTAGGCAATTTACGTTACACAGACAAGCATCTTACAGATTTTCAGAGTACAGTTAGTCCAGTTTTTAGTAGATCAACTGTATGTTCTGATAGGGCCAGTTCTGGCCACTTATTCACTGGTACTTTAGTTCATAACTAGTTCCACCAACTTCAGCGGAATTGCTCACAGAATATGGGCAGTAGACTGGCCTTCAATTAGGTACAATGACTGCACGGTCTAATTTTGGACAAAGGGCACTAAAGAAAACATTACAGGTCAAAGAATGACTTATTTAGTTGGAGCCACTTTCTGCCATCCTTACACAGAGTAGCCTGACTGAAACCAACAGAACCACTTGCAGAGTAAGGTACTTCTCAATGTAAGAATCTGGTCTTGTAAATAAGACTTGAGTCTTTTGCTGTTAGCGCCTCTACCACCCACACAACATGGCTGGTACCAAAAGGCCTATGAGATTTCCACTGAATAGCCTGGCCATATGCCAAAACCAATTTGTGATTTTATAAGCAGTGGATCATACCATGTCCTTTCTACTGTATTGGAGACAATAGATGCCAACACAGTAGGAATGAGAGGGTTAAAAAAAAGAAAACCTTTTCAGATCAGTTATGAGTCTCTTAACCCTTCTTGTGTCTCCCACAGCCTTTGGATAAACAGATGCAGCTGGGCTATAAAGTGACATAAAAAGCCACGTACAGTGCTGGTAGACGTCAAATTATGTTATGGGGAGATCTGCATATTAGATATTCTATAACTGCAAACAAGAAAGTATCCATCAACGCAATGGTTGGGGAGATATCATTATTGCAAAATCAGAGCTACTTCCACTGTGTGGGAGTCTCATAACAAGGGTGGATGAATAAAGAAGGTTACGCTAAAGTATCCACAGGTAACTAGAACTGCTGTTATAATTTTTACTCCCCATATCTCTACTTCCTATAAATCTAACAGCCCTCTATCACTCAGGAGATAATTAAGAGCTTGATTCACAAAGAAATCTCTTGTCAAATCAAATTAAATTTACATTTATAAAATGTCCTTCACGCAGGCACCTCGGGGGCACTTTACAAAGTCAATATAAAAACAAAGGCAATGCAATGTGAGCAAGCCAAGTCAAACACACAAGGTAAGTTTAGCTGTGAAAGTGGACAATGGTTCAATTCAATTCATTTTTGTCTGGTGCCTGTCATGCAGAGTATCTCAAAGTGCTTTGTTAAAAGAAATGAAACCCGATAACATTTGGAATATTTTTGGAAGCAGCAGATCTCAGCCCAAGAGCAATTCAAACACAGTTGGAGGAAGTGTTAATCAAAGAAGGAACTACAGTAAATAAAGAGAACGGAAAAAGGGAATATTCATTAATAGGTCAGTGGGGTATGCCAGTCGGTTTGTGGGTTAGAGCTGAATTAATCACAACCACAGGCAAAAGATAGAGGAGGGGCTGATCTGAAGAGAGAGAGAGAGAGAGAGAGAGAGAGAGAGAGAGAGAGAGTGAATCAATGGTTCAGAAAGAAGAAGAAACTTCAAAACGGCACAGGTGGGAAAGTAGTTCCTAGCTACTGAAAACAGAGTTGATCCAGGAGTCACCACACTGACTTTTGTATATATCTGCAAATAAAAGCACTTGGTTCAATTTGACTTCATTTGCAGGGTAGTGTAATCCATTATTTGGACAACTGGCAGGTCGGAACAGAAAAGTTTGTGAATCCTGAAAGTTTTAGCATGACTAATGTTGCATCCAAAATTTCCAACCAGAACATGTATTGTTTGCTTTTTTGCTATTCATTATTCTCTTGTTTGAAAAGACTCAGTCATCCAAGCAGGGAGGATAAGCAATAAATGAATAGCCCATAATCAAAGACAACACTCTCCAAGGAGCTCATCATCTGAAAATTATTGATCCAAAGTTTCTGGTGAATATTTATGAATGCATTATGAAGATTATGAGAATCAGTTGGTTAGTGATTAGCTAATCAACAAGAGGGGAGTAGATAGGTGACAAACATTCTTCTTAATGAATAGTTCAACCAACTCTAGTTGAGAGTCACTTGGAGGACACAGGGAGGAGACGGAGAAGGGAGAGAGAGAATAGATCCAAGATTAGAGAGAGAAAGTTGACAAAGTCCGTGAAGAATTTTGAAAACCAGAGGAGAATTGAAGCTCTCCATCTACACTGCAATCAGAGGTGTGACTGCACCTCAGGCAGGCAAATCCATGTTCGATTTAATCTAGCTAAGGAAGCTTAAAACAGCAGTAACGAGGCAGTGACAGAGACCCCAGTGCAGGCTAGCCACATGAGTACATACCCAGGATTCCACAGCCTGCGCTGAAGCCTGTGCAGCTGTATCTTCACTGTAATTTTTAACTGCGTTAGCTAAATTAAAGCTAGCACAGATATGCCTACCCCATCTGAAATCACACCTTCTACTGCAATGCAGGTATACCTCAACAAAAGTATTTTATCCCGTATCGTAGCCAAAAACTCTAAAGTGCTCTGCAAAAGCACATGAGCCCAAAGCTCTAGCATACATGATGAAACTGATGATAAAAGTCACTTAGAAGCAGAACTGAGACAGCAAACTGGTGCTGTGAGTAGAAGAAGAGGAACATTAACAAACAGAAGAAAATAGCAATTCAACAGCCAAACTGCTTCTGGAAGCCAAATAAAACCAACTGCAAAATAAACTACCACAGAACATTCTTAAAGGAGGAGAAAAATGCAAGGAGACAGAAGGTCCAACATGTTCCCAAAAGCAATTCCACATGTAATAACTTTATTCTTTTCCTACTCCATATTTTAAGTTTGGGTTGGTTCCAACAGCGCATTACAGAAGTTTTTGACTGAGGATAGGTAAGCAGTGGAAATGAAAGCTGTTGTGTTTCTTTAAGAATGTTTTCAGTATGTGCCATATAAAGCAGTGGTTGCTATGGTAATTATTATTGGTTAATTAGGTTTGATGAAGCATTCTGAATCATCATTAGTTATTAAATTAAAAATAGCTGTTTGCCACAAGGTTGTTTTCTTTAATAAAATAGTCTCATTTACCCCCTCCCGTTGCAGCTCATCTGGGGTTTGGTTACTTCAGTGTAAGGAGAAATATTATTCAACATGTTCATTTAATATCACTTATAATAACTCAGACTAATTAATTAATGATGGGGGTTGTGATGTGCTGGACTGATAGCTATGGAGGCTGAACTCCTCTGCTTTGGATAGAACAGGAACTATTGGCTATGCAAGCGTCCCATCCCCATCTGATCAATGGGTTTTGAAAGGGACGCATCAGCACTTAAGAGGCCAAAATTATTCTTCATGCTCGTTCGGTTTTGGTTTCTCAGCGGACGCTGCCAAGTACTAACATCTGTGGCATTTACTTTTTAACGTATGGACCTGTCTCCACCAGGAACTGAATGGAGACCACCAACTTGTTTTGCAAAGGCCACTAAGCCGCTGACATAACTTTCAGTTAATACAGACTGACTCAGGCTTGATTTACAAACTTGACATAGGAGGAAAGGCTCCATAGACTATTATTAATCCCCTGCAGCATCCAGGCCTTTTTATTTATGCACTCCCTATCCGTCGCCCCACGAAGTCACGGGACCTCCTGGTCAACCTCCTCCTGGCCCTGGTAAAAACGACCGTCTATAAAACCAGGGAGAAGAGGTTGGCCGATGGAGTCTTCTGTGACTGTGGGGCCTATTTCCGATCCTCCATCTGTTCACGTATCTGGGCAGAGTTCCTCTGGGCGGCATCCACTGATTCCCTTGACGCCTTCGAGGAGCAGTGGGCGCTGTCTGGGGTTCTCTGCTCGGTGTCCCCGTCTGGTTCACTTCGTTTGACTCTTTGACCGCACTCCTGTCCCTGTTCTTTCATTAGTTGTCCCCTGTAATTTTTTGGTCTCCAGGTCCTGTGGATCCCCCCCCCCCCCTTAGGCTAGGGGGCGATCCTTTAGCAGTGCGCGGGCAAAGCCCGCCCACTTCCTGGATCCCAATAGGATCATCCAGGCCACAGTTATACTACATGTTCTATTGGCACTCATGTAAGGGATGACTGTTATATTACACCCGTAATTGTTCTAGATGCCTCAACGAGTTTGCAAAGTAAACGATGGACTTCAGAGATGAGTGAGGATATAACATACCTGAGAGGGGCAGGTGGGAGAAAAAAGGACCCTGGTTACAGATATAAGACTTAGACTGTAAGCTCTTTGGGGCAGGAACAGTCTTTTTGTTGTGTGTTTGTACAGAGTCAAGCATGATGGGGTCCTGTTCCATGACCAGAGCTCTTAGGCACTAAGAAATACAAATCAATAATAAGAAGAAGATTGGGAGGGTTGCTTCTGAGTCAGCTCAGTTTAGGCAAACACATGTCCTCATGGTTCCAATGAGATCCTTTGTTGGATTGTTAAGTGTAAGCACCATCATTTTTTGCAGGTATTACCTCTTGGAAATGTAATTTCTGGAAATGACAATTTAGTGCAAAAATTTTCAGAAGAGCTCAGGGCCAGATTTTCAGGAGCTCAGCCCCTGTTGTGCCCCTAATGGCCAGATTTTTCTAAAGGAGATCAGCACCCAGTCAGCCCTTATTTAGATGTGTATGTGGGACCTGAGTTCTTATGGAAATTCTGACCTCAGTGCTGCTAGTCAACAGGTAAGTTGTGGGTTCCCAGAAATACAAGTGTTCGTAGTGTGTATATAAGTATCAGCAGGGTAGCCGTGTTAGTCTGTATCCACAAAATCAATGAGGAGTCTGGTTGTGGCACCTTGAAGACTAGCTCCATGCATCTGAAGAAGTGGGTTTTTTTACCCACGAAAGCTTATGCCCGAATAAATCTGTTAGTCTTTAAGGTGCCACCGGACTCCTCGTTGTTTTAGTGTGTATATAAGTACTTCAGCTCCTTTCATACACAGGAACACAGCCTAACCTTGACTGTCCATTACAGCCATAGGTTCCAAAGGGGATTGTGCCTGCCTGTCCATATGCAGAATTTGCACCATACCCTGATTATCTACATTGAGAACAGGTGGTCTCTGACATTTTTTCCTTCTTTGTGCTATTGCAAAGGCAAACAAAAGCAACTCAAGGGCATGTCATTTTAATTTTTGTTGACAATTTAGAAAATAAAGCATATTTCCCCCCAGAACAATGATACATATATATGAAGTCAATTGTCATGTTTTTAGATCAAAAACAAAATTCAGAAATGTGCTTTGAATATTCACAGCAAGAGGCGTAATAGTCTGTTATGAAAACATGGCTATTTCCCTCTTGCGCTCTTCCATCGAATCCATCAGAAATGCAGAAAATTAAATGTTAGAGCAAATTGTTCATAGGTAACTCGAAACATGCAATTTAGCAGAGCAGCTGTCCACTTAAGGCTGGGCATTTGCAATACATTGCCCATACATTAGGTCTGGAAGGCAAATCATGTCCTATCAGCCACAAAGTGACAGCAAGTGACACAACCTGAGTGATGCACTGAGGCAGGCAAGCTAAAATGTAACCCTGATAGTGCCACTGAGCATCCCTAAATGCCAAGCCATTTTCAGCAAATCACCGCTAACTCATTTTGAGCTAGTCTAGTATTTAGGCATATCCCTAGCAAAAGTACATATTTCTGGAGTTTTGACAGGTCTGTCTTTTCATAAAAAATGCTAAAGTGACCAGACATCAAGGACTGTCTGGGACGCTGGAAAGCTCATGGCTATTCCCTGCACCCCCAGATAAATGAGGAAAGATGTATGAATACTTCCTTGGAACAGGGTTGACTGCCCCTCCCCCAAGCTCCCCTTCAAGACAAGGGTGACTCTCCAGGGCCCCCAACCCATCTTCCTTTTCCTCAGGGGTCCTTCTGCAAACCCCACACAATCTTTCTCATGCAATCTCAGCCCTACTGGAGGGTTGGTTTCTTTATTTACAAAGTTTCAAAGCAAACACAAATCAAATCTTCCACCAAGCCTTAAGCTGGGCACAGCCCATCCTCCACGAGGAACTGTCTCAGCTGGGTCCCGATCCCAGTCCTCGTCCCCATTCCCTGCCCACTCTTCCTTCAGGGACTACTGCAGGGGACCTTCTCTCTGGGCAGCTACTCTGCCCTCACTGACCTCCCTCTGACCCTTTATAGCCCAGGTGCGGTCCCACCTGTAATGCTCCTTTTTTTCAGAAATTGCTTTCGATGGCTGCGTGACCTCTCAGTCTATCTAAACCTCTGTCTATCCACCCATCCAGGCATATATATATATATATATATATATATATATATATATATATATACATACAGCACTTATCACTACCGAGTGCAATCTGATGGCTATATCTTTTGTTCATTGTACGGGATGACACGTTATCACCATCTGTTCACACATTTTTACATGGTTACAGGCATGCAAAACTCCCTATTTAAGGTGGGCAGTCTATTTTTCATCTGAATATTAATCCCCTTTCCATTCTGTCCCCCCTCAAACTTCTTCTAGGCCAGCGCATTTTGACAGAGCTAAAAAGGGAAAATTCGCATCCCTATTTCCCCCCCATATATCCTTATTGATAGCTTTGAAACCCTAGCACATTTAGTAGCTTTTCTGCTTAGTTTAAAACATGACTAGTTAAATTTGTCAATGCCACTGACATGGGACCTGATCCTGTGTCAGCCTGCACTGAGTGGCAGAAAAAGTGATGGTTCTTCACATACCACAATCTCTTGCCCAATGGCTGAAGTAACTGTAAATAAGTACCTGAGGCAGCCAAAAGCAAACAGGATAGGGTGGGAGGCTGACACCTGCTCAGATATAAGGCTCTTTTCCCTCAATACCCACATTACTGCACCTGAAACAGCTGTGCCGGTTTCTCTTCAGCACCCAATCATCCCACTCCCAACTTTCAGATGTACAAGGCTCAGTCTGTCCCAAGAAGGGATACGTCACCTATCTTTTATTCATAAGCTGACCTGATGTAGTAGCTGCACAATTACTGTGCAAGACAAAGGCCAACGTGATTCCATTTAATAGAAGCCACCTTCCTTTTAAAGGCACATGGAAAATTAATTATTTTTAATAGAAGTTACAGCATTTAACCAAAGCTCTAGGCTAAGTGTCTCTGAAATAGGGAAGCACCTTCATATAATCATAGATGTTAGCGACAGGAAATTATTCTCCCTGATTTATACATATTATGCACACTCTGGGCCAAATGTTCAAAAGTGGTCGCCAATTTTGGTTGACTCAATATTTGGGTGCTCAGCTTTAGCCCCCTAGGGTTGATTTTACTGAGCACTTGCAACCCTAACTTAAGAAAATGGGTGCTCTGAATGCCCAGCACCTCTGAATCAGGCTGCCGTTGAAGCACCCAAAATTAGAGGTCACTTCTGAACATTTTCCCAAACAGTTTCCACTGCTTTGTCCATTTTAATGTTAAATAACTAAAGCAATGGGGCTTCGAGCACTTCCTTTAAAATACTATTCCACTATTATCAGGACTCCTGGAAAAAATTTACACCAAAACGGGTTATCAAATGAAAATTGGGTTTTTGACTAAACAAAATTCTTCACAAAAACTGCCTGGGAACATTTTTTTGACTTTTCATTCATAAAACCCCAAAAAAGCAAGCAAGCAAGCAAACAAACAAACAAACAAACAAAACCTGAAACCAAAATATTTTACCTGAAAATTGGAAAATTTCTATTTGGAAATGCTACCACTCTACTTCCTGGGTGCTGTAGTTCAGGTCCCTCATGTCCCAATGCTCCTCTTTGGGCCATGTGCCCAGCAAGACTGCATTTCCTATGCTATACCATGGCCAGGGACTACCATGATACTCCAAGATAGCTCAGCAGGAAACCCACGGTTGTGAGTTTAATCCTTGAGGGGGCCATTTAGGGATCTGGGGCAAAATCGGTACTTGGACCTGCTAGTGAAGGCAGGGGACTGGACTCGATGACCTTTCAAGGTCCCTTCCATCTCTATGAGATAGGTATATATCCATATGAAAACCATCATGGGAGGTGTAGATTGGCCAGGAAGCCTGGTTTATAAAGGAGAAGAGAAGCATGAGACACCACAAGTACAACTTCCAAGAGCCACCATCAGCATTTCCAAATAATTTTGGTGGATTTGGACAAAAATTTTCCATTTGTGAACTTTTGTTGAAAAGTAAAAAGAAAAAAACATTTCCCAACCAGCAATAACTTATCTTTGACACTACGCGTATATACCACACTTTTAGGCGATTTCTCTTGATGTTCAACCTAAATTTTCTTTTTCTTAAATGCATCCCATTGTTCCTAGTTATGCCCCACTTATACCAACCTAGAGAATCCTTCTCCCTCCTAGATTCATAGATTCCAGAGCCAGAAGTGACCATTGTGATCATCTAGTCTGACCTCCTGTATAACACTGGTCATAGAGCTTCCCCAAAATAATTCCTAGAGCAGATCTTCTAAAAATAAAATAAAAAAAAAAAATCCAATCTTGATTTAAAAAGTGTTAGTAATGGAGAATTCACCACAACACTTCGTAAATTGTTCCAATGGTTAATTACTTTCACTGTAAAAATGTATGCCTTATTTCCAGTGTGAATTTGTCTAGCTTTAACTTCCAGCCATAGGACTGTGTAGTGCCTTTCTCTCCTAGACTGAGTAACCCACTATCAAATATTTATTCCTCATGTAGGTACATATAGACTGTAATCAAGCCACCCCTTAGCCTTCTCTTTGTTAAGCTAAATAGGTTGAGTTCCTTGAGTCTATCACTATAAGGCATGGTTTCTAATCCTTCAGTCATTCTTGTGGCTTTTCTTTGAACCCACTCCAACTTATCAACATCCTTCTTGAATTGTAGTCAGAACTGGACAGAAAATTCCAGCAGTGGTTGCACCAGTGCCAAATACAGAGGTAATATAACCTCTCTACTCGTACCTGAAATTCCCCTCTTTATGCATCCAAGGATTGCATTAGCCTTTTTGATGACAGTGTTGCACTGGGAGTTCATGTTCAGTTGATTATCCACCAAATTTTCTTCAGAGTCACCGGTTCCCAGGCTAGAGTCCCCCATCCTGTAAGTGTGGCCTGCAATCATTGTTCCCAGATGTATATGTTTACATTTAGCCATATTAAAATACATATTGCTTGTTTGCACCCAGCTTCCCAAGTGACCCATATTGCTCTGTATCAGTGACCTGTCATTATTTACTAGTCCCCCAATTTTTGTGTCATCTGGAGACTTTATCAGTGTTGATTTTATGTTTTCTTCCAGCTCATTAATAAAAATGTTAAACAGCATAGGGGGAAAAACGGATCTTTGTGGGATCCTGTTAGAAACACAACTGTTGGATGATCAATTCCCATTTAGAATTACATTTTGAGAGGTATCAGTTAACCAGCTTTTAATCCATTTAGTGAGTGCCATGTTAATTTTATATTGTTCTATACCATTTTAATCGAAATGTTATGTGGTACCAAGTCAAGTCCCATATCAGCTGCTCCATTGTCTTGTCCGGGATTGATTTCAGACTGACAGGCCTATTACTCAGGTCATTCTCTTTACCCCTTTTAAATATTGGAACAACATTAGCTTTCATCCATATTCTGGAACTTCTAAAGTGTTTCATTGAAAACTGAACACTAACTGTCCATCGAGCTCCTTAGCCAGCTCTTTTAAAAGTCTTGGATGCATGTTATTCAGACCTGCTGATTTAAAAATGTCTAACTTTAGTAGATGCTGTTTAACATCCTCCTGAGTTACTAGTGGAATGCAAAGAGTGTTATAATATGATATGACTACATCATCTGTTTTTCTCAAAATAAAGAACAGATATACTTATTGAACACTTCTGACTTTTCTGCATAATTGTTGATAATTCTACCACTTCCATCTAGTAATGGGCTAATACCTTTGTTAGGATTTTTTGTTGTTGTTCCTAAAAAACTTAAAAATTTCTTTTTTATTGTCCTTAACTATGCTGGCCATACATTTCTCCTTGGATTCCTTTGCTTCCCTTATCCATTTTGTACAGCTTCTGATTTATTTTCATTACTATCAACTTCCCCTTTCTTCCAATTGTTATATATTATTTTTATAGCTGCCTTCAGTTCCCCTCCAAACCAGATTGTTTTTTGGACAATATGGCCTTCTTCTCGATGGTGGGATTATGGCTTTCTGGGCATCTAGAAAAGTGTTTTTAATCAATTCCCAATTATCAGTCACATTCTTGGCAGTTAAGTTTCTTCAAATACATGTAGATAGTTATTTACAACCACTATCAAACACTGACTGCTATGCCACTTCAGCTTCAGTATTAGCTAAAACAAAAACAGAATTAGCTGACCTATATTTCAACAGTCTGACAATTTTTTTTTGTTTTTTACTGCTCGGATGACAGTTCTAATTGGGAGGAGGATGTCAAAAGTGGGTGAGGGATAATTATGTTTGTGTGACTGACAGCAATCAATCTTTTCTTACACTATTTGTTGCTGTTCTTTGTTCATCAAAAATATGTGTGTCCCGACAATTACCTGCAGTACACACTGCACTTCCCTCCCTACTGCAACTGCCAAGTCTCATGACCTATCTCATGACCTGTTCCTCTGAAATATCAAGTAGTGGCCATTGCTAGAGGCAGGAAGCTGGACTTGTCTAACCAGATCTGCAATAGAATGGAAAAGGAAAGCAACAGCAAAGCAATAGTGAGCTAGCATTTGCCTTAGGTCCGTCATACTTTTCAAGAAATCAAAAGGCTGCTATGAAGGGCATTCCATCCCAGGTGAGAGTCTCCAGACATAATGAATGTGCCATCTGTGAAACTTTGATACTGTAACGCAGTTACTTACATTGCCTGCTTTGCCATAGCATTTGAGTGCTCTAAAACCTTTAATGTATTTCACTTCACAACACTCCTGTGTGGTAAGGAGGTGCTACTATCCCATCTTTACAGGCAGGGAACTAGAACAGACTAAGTGACTGGACTCAGGTCACACTTGAAGTCTGGGCAGAAATGAGAACTCAGCTCAGGTTTACTGAATCTCAACACTTAACCACAAGATCTTTTCTCCTAATGGCCTGCTTCTGATTTCCTTTACACCAATATTAACTCAGGAGTAACTCAGATGAAGTCAGTGTAAAAATACAATGTAAAAGTATGTGTACAAGCTGGATCAAACACTTTTAGAGACTTAAGACTCTGCTGGTCACTTTTTGTCCACAGTCCTTTTTAAAGAGTAGTATGATCTGAAAAGGGAACCTGCTAAAATGTCTCTTTCTCCTTCACCACATATGAGTCCACTGTGTGCCCTTGAATCAGACCCGCTTACTTGAGAGACAAAAACAAGTGTTTTGCACTGTTAATGCCGTACGGCCAGCATAGCTGCAGAAGAGCGCGCAGGATTCTCTTCTTCTTTGCTCATCAGCTTCAAACTTGTCTGTTGAATTGTGATTATAGAACTGTGGTGTTTTGAAAACAGCGTTAAAGTTACAAGTGACCACTTTAAGCCTGAAGGGGTTTCCTGGTGCTGATTGCAGGCTACGAGACTCTGTGAGAAAGTGTGCAAGCTGGATATTCAGCCGACTGACTGCATAAGAGCCAGCCTGGAGCTGTGCCTCTCTGCCTTAGATAGCAGCCTGCTCTCTCGTGCTCTCTCTCTCTCTGCATTTGATTGTTGTGTATTAGAGTTCTGGATTCTTAGAAATAAGTAGAGTTCCACTGCAACCTTTCAGGAAGAGTATTCATCTTTTGTTATAACTCTGTGTGTATATGCCATGAACCTAACAAGGACCTCTGCCAGTGATGCTATAAAGCACAAAAAGAACACAGCTTGGGTTTCATATCCCCGGAACAGTTTGCATTGTCCGCAGTTAGATAAATCATCTTTTGACTTGTAAAAGTGAGACACTGTGATATGGAAATTATTGAAGAAGACAGCAAAATAAGGAACTCCATGATATCATTAGAGTCATTTTGCGCAGTACAATTGTGCTTCAAAGTGTGTTTCTACTCTGAAATGAAACTGTGAAAGTGGCACCTTCTTATTCAACAGATTGGCTCCCTGCATGTATTCAAAGTCACATTTGCTAGTTTTAATCTCAAAAATAAGTTTTTATTGCATTTTTACTCCTGTTCACCCTGCAGAGCCAATGCAGCTGAGAAAAGCGAGCTCAATTCTACTCCTTTCTTGTGCATCATTGATAGAATGTTTAACTACTTCCAATGGCAGGAATAATTTTCCCACTCAATTACACCGGTTACTGATGGAAGCATCTGAAGAAAATCAGGTTGCATAGGTGTCAATAAGGATATAATTTGACCTGAAAAATCCATATATAATATTGGTAAAAATCCAAAAGTTTGACTTTCAGATTCCAGGTTGAATTTGCATGGCTGGCCGCCCAGAAATCTAGTGATCTCTTCATCACACTGTAAAACTTTTAGTACATACAGCTTACCTGCACATAAAATGGAATATATTTACTCAGACCTCCTGGTAGCAAAATGGCAACTCTGTTCTGTTTCTCAGCGCCCACTGCTCCTGCCATTTTAAGACATTACATTTTTCTTTTTGCAATGGCTCTGAAAGTCACAATTAACATAACTAAAGAAATATTTAAAAAAAAAAGAAAAAAAATCCCCCACCTTTTTTCTGTGAACTAGTCAGTTCCATTTGGAAATCACTGAAAAATTGTATTCCAACAATGTCATTTTTAGAGTCTGTTTTCATAGCAGATCAATACCCCTGGGGCTTCTCTACATAGCAAGTTACTGTGCTGGCCATGCAGTAATATCCCGTGTGCTATGTCCCGGAGAGTGGCTTGGCATACTAAGCTTTCAAGTAGTGGTAGGTCAAGCTGCACTCCAGAACTTTCACAGCACTGTAGCAGTGTCCAAATGGGACGTGGCCACACGGCAAGCTGATCCGCTGTAGATTCACACCGTGACATCCCAGGCCGTAACTTGCCATATAGACAACCCCTAAATAAAAATACTGACTGAGATTCTCAGCTGATCTGCAGCTGCTTTGCACCATAGCAGTCTGTAAACATGGAAGATCCAGGCCCCTAAATATTGTCCCTATCTACGAGAATAATTGAATGGCATAAAATTGATGTAGCCCTCTGATGTACACATCCCCTTCCTAGTCTTGAGTATATAGACAGTCAGACCATGGAAAAGGAAGCATGGCTGGGGCATCTCTATGCCACACCAACACCCAGCTGCTGGAATGACCCTTAGGGGACATAAATTAGAGAAGCTCTGTGGCTGGGGACCAGCCTGGTCCGAAAACTCTAGAATTGTTGCACTCCCACCCATCCAGAGCTGGGCTGAGCACAGCTCAAACACAGCAAAAGATCTGGACCACTGCTTGCCAGGGTCACCTCAGGAGTTTTATTTACAGTGGTCAAATGTTCTCTTTAAAATCCTGTTTGGTTTTGATTCTTATTATTTTTTTCTTTCTTTCTTTTTTTTATACGTCACAATTAACAACCCACACGACAGGGAATGGGAAAGGAACACAGAGGCGAGTGGAAATATACTAGACACGACCCACAAGAGACTACAGCGCAGCAGCTGGATTAAAACTTTATCTCAGAGTTAGACAAAGATAAATGTTTTCCTTTGTGAAACCTGTGGGAGTTATATTGCTATTCGCCACGGTGGATGTTTCGATGTGATGAGCCATGAAAAGTTAGCCCAATACGAAAGTACAAATTGTGCTGTGGGAAAAAGTTGACTCAGTTCTTTGCCAGACAGAATATGTCAGAGACAAATAACACAGGCTTAGATTTCTTCTACTGCTTTTTTTTTTTTTGGAAGAGAAAAAACACTGAGCAAGGCCTGATTCTGATCTCACACTGTGGTTAGCCAGAAGTAATTCCACTGAAGTTTATGGAGTTACTCTGGTATAAAACAAGTACGGGACCACAAGCACACCCAGATAACTACTGTGGACTAAATCCTGCTTGCTTTGCTCAAAGCATAGGTTCATTTCTTCCAGTGGGAGTACTCATGTGAGCAAGGTACACAGGAATTGGATCCTTCCTAACAAATTAAAAGAATATGGAGGTTAAACTTGGGAGATGCTGAGCATCTGCAGTTCCCACTGACATCAGTGAACATAAGAACGGCCATGCTAGGTCAAACCAATGGTCCATCTAACCCAGTATCTTCTCTTCCGACAGTGGCCAATGCCAAGTACTTCAGAGAGAATGAACAGAACAGAGCAATTATCGAGTGATCCATCCCCTGTGACCCAAGTTGTTAATGTCGGGCATTGTCGGGCAGCTGCAGGAGGACAGTTATCTTTAAAAAAGGGAAGAAGGAGGATCCGGGGAACTACAGGCCAGTCAAAATTGGAAAGAATCCAGCGGAGGGCAACAAAAATGATTAGGGGTCTGGAGCACATGACTTATGAGGAGAGGCTGAGGGAACTGGGATTGTTTAGTCTGCAGAAGAGAAGAATGAGGGCGGATTTGATAGCTGCTTTCAACTACCTGAAAGGGGGTTCTAAAGAGGATGGATCTAGACTGTTCTCAGTGGTACCTGATGACAGAACAAGGAGTAATGGTCTCAAGTTGCAGTTGGGGAAGTTTAGGTTGGATATTAGGAAAAACCTTTTCACTAGGAGGGTGGTGAAGCACTGGAATGGGTTACCTAGGAAGATGGTGGAATCTCCTTCCTTAGAGGTTTTTAAGATCAGGCTTGACAAAGCACTGGCTGGGATGATTTAGTTGGGAATTGGTCCTGCTTTGAGCAGGGGGTTGGACTAGATGACTTCCTGAGGTCCCTTCCAACCCTGATATTCTATGATTCTATGATCTGTGGTCACATACAAAGCAATGTACATTAATGAGATTATGAAAGTTAGAATAGGGCTATGAAATTAGAGGTGAGAGAATTTTGCAGCTTTGTGTGGCATTGGAACTGGGTGGATTTTTATTAACTCAGCACAAGAAAGAAGTGAAGTGAGTTTGTGATAAAATTAAAAAAAATGTGACTGTGTAAAAATGGCCTCTGCTTGTTTGGCATACTTGATCCCTGCAGTTTCTTTGCATTTTACAGTACATGCTGACTTTACTGAACAGAACACGTTTCACTACTTTTAGCAATCTATCATTAGTGGTATGGAAGAACCATCTGGATCTTACCCTCTTTTTGCATCACCAACAATACTGTGGGCTAATTTCTCATTAAAGGTTGATCCAGGCTATCTTCAAACTTCACCTCTTGCATCTGAAGAAGTGAGGTTCTTACCCACGAAAGCTTATGCTCCCAATACTTCTGTTAGTCTCAAAGGTGCCACAGGACCCTCTGTTGCTTTTTACAGATTCAGACTAACACGGCTACCCCTCTGATACTTCAAACTTCATGTTACTTTGTGGAGTAAACCAAGCAGATTTGAACTAAACTGGATACCTCCGCCAAGCAAATTCTGGAGGCACAAACACTGTGCCTTCCTTGAGGTATGAGAGTTGAGAACACTTTTTGCCACAAATAGAATTCTGGGTCCATATCCTACATATGCGGTGACGATTAGCAGGGTCCATTGCAAAAGAATCCACTGCTGATGGAGATAGCCAGTGCCTCCCTTAGAGAAGGCACATTGCTGACTTCTGTAAAGGAAGCTGATGATAGAATTCAGCTCAATTTACTGCACAAAGTACCATGAAGTTTATAATTGCAGCATCTTTATTACTGGTTGCATAAAAAATACAGCTTCATTTCCAGATTCCAGCTTGAGTTTGTAGCAAGGGTAATTAGAAAAAACAGTGTGTTTATTAATTAATGTATTTATTCTCAATCTTTATATTGCACCTATCAGTTCTCTCTAGGTACACACAAACTTTAGGAAAACAGCCGATATTATTTTGATGTGTAAAGATAATTAATCTGATCGGAAAAGCAAGTTACAGAGAAAGAATAAACTCCACAATATCATTTTTGCTGAGTCCTTTTTCCAAATGCAATTGTATTTTAAGGCCTTAAACAGCACGTCTGAAAAGTGCCTAGATGCAAAGCCTGCAGACATATCACCATTGCTATGGTAATCAATACACGCCTATGCCCCAACACACCTTTCAAGATCCATGGGTCCTACACATGCCTATTACAACGTGTAGTGTACCTCATCCAGTGCACCCCAATAACAAGTATGTGGGTGAAACCAGACAATCACTGTGCTCTCACTTAGAAAAATGACAAAAGACAAAAGCACCACTTTCAACAAAATGATCAATCCATATCTGACCTCTCAGTCCTCATCCTCAATGGAAACATGCACACCACCTTCAAAGGATGATCCTGGGAGCTTAAATCCACAATGTTGCTTGGCCCTAAAAATCATGGTCTTAATAAAGACACTTGATTTATGTAGGGTTGCCAACTTTCTAATCGCACAAAACCAAACACCCCTGACCCGCCCCTTCCCGAGGCCCTGCACCCATCCCACCCCTTCTCCAAGGCCCTGTCCTCCGCTCGCTCCATCTCCCCTCCCTCCGTTACTCACTCTTCTCCACCCTCACTCACTTTCACTGGGCTGGGGCAGGGGGTTGGAATGTGTGGGGGGTATGGGCTCTGGGCTGGAGGTGGGGGCCAGAAATGAGGAATTCAGGGTGCGGGAGAGGGCTCTGGCAGGGGGTGTGGGCTCTGGGCCGGGGCAGGAGGTTGGGATTCGGGGGTTAGGGTCCCGGCAATGCTTACCGCAGCTCCCAGAAAGCATCCGCCATGTCCTTGCGGCCCCTAAGCGCATGGGCGGCCAGAGAGGCTCCGCACCCTGCCCTCATGCCTGCAGGTGCTGCCCCCCGTAGGTCCCATTGGTCATGGTTCCCGGCCAATGGGAGCTGCGAAGCCGGTGCTGGGAGTGGGGGCAGCGCGTGGAGCCTCTCTGGCTGCCCATGAGCCTAGGGGCTGCAGGGACCTAGCGGCCACTTCTGGGACCCATGTGGAGCCAGGGCAGGCAGAGAGGCTGCCTTAGTCCCGGGCCTCCGCTGTGCCGCCGACTGGACTTTTAACGGCTGGTCGGCAGTGCCGACCGGAGCTGCCGGGATCCCTTTTCGACCGGGCGTTCCAGTTAAAAACCGGATGCCGGGCAACCCTAGATTTATGGCTTATTACAAGAATCTGTAACCCACTATCCCCTCCGTTTTGTGGTATGACTTGTAGTTCTTAATGGGCCACTTCACCTTTAATGATCCCTTACAATACGTGTTAATTACTTATGCCAAACTATCTGTTCCACCTTGTATTTAATTGTGAAACTCTGGGTATGTCTAGATTGCAATTAAATTGTTGGCCTGTGTCAGCTGACTTGGGTTTTGGGGGGGTAGACGGGAGGGGTTCAGGCTGAGGGGCTGTAAAATTGTGCTGTAGATGTTTGGGCTCAGGCTGGAGCCTGAGTTCTAGGACCCCACGAGGAAGCCAAGTCCCAGAGCCCAGAGCAAGGCCCTAGAGCGAACGCTTGTCTCTCTCACCAACAGAAGCCGATCCAATAAAAGATATTACCTCACACACCTTGTCTATGTAAACCTAACACTTTCTTATTCAGCAGATCTATGTTTTGTATTTTCAGGGTCGAATATTCTGAGCTTAGTGACAAAATGTTTTTACTGCTTTTTACTTCTGTAAAAAAACTCAGTAAACAGTAAAAGGGTTCTATTCCTTCTTGTGCATCACCAGCAGAATTATTTAATAAGTGCCATTTATTTACACATGTACAAATCCACTGAAGGCAACAAGGTTATGCAGATGGTTGAGAAGGAAAGGACCCAGCTTCACTTCCAGATCTCAGACTGAATTTGTAGGGCTGGCAGTTACTTTGCCATTTGGGAAGACACCAATCCACTAAACGTGCATAATTTTAAATACATGAGCAATCCCATTGATCTGGACCATGAGGTGGAAATCGTCTATGAAGTTACTTTTCAGAGAACTCCACTTTAAAATGTCTTAGGTTGCCATCACAGCCTCACTTAAATATACAATTTGGGAGTAATATTAGGCTGCTACTTAAGGTATTTTTTATAGGGCACTAGCCAAAAAATATGGCTGAAGTTTGAAAATGTACATATAAATATTGCTTAACGACGGAGGGACAAGTACCTTTCTGGCAGAAAAGAAAGTTGTAAGCTATTGAAGAAAATCAATTCTGAGCATGCTCAATGGGCATGTTAAGATTTTTAGAAGATGACTGAAGCCCCATTCACTTTGTATCATCACACAGGGAGTGATAACATTGCACATGCTCTTTTCTAGCTTGACAAGCACCAGGGCTGCCACTCTAAGTTGGTTACAGGGATGCTTTATAGGAAGGAGATTGTAACCATTTCATTTTAACAAATACAGTAAATCCCTACCCACATTACCAACCCAAAAGCTGTATTTACATTGGCAATAACATGAAAAATATCACAGCTTCTTCAAAGTTGCGTCACTCCATATTTTTTTTGCGTTTAGCTTTTTTCTTCAAATTTCAAGATTTCATTTAAAATAAAACTATAGTTCCAATCCTGATCCCTTTGAAGTCAATGGGAGTTTTGCCATTGACTTTCAATGGTAGAAGGCTTGAGTCCTTAACAAGAACAAGACAAATAGAAAATACTACATATGGGCAATGCAGCCCAGTTACCATTGCTGTGGGAACCGTTAAGATTTGCATTTTTAATTTTAACTATGCCACCTTGCTCTAGCTACACAGTGCTGTTGGAAAGGGAAGGAAAGTAACTGATATAAGCAATGGTGCTTTAAACAGACGCAAACAGTTTCTCACAAATCTCTGAATTGTGTGCTTGAAAGTGCCATGCCATCTTTGATAGGAACGATTGATTTTTATTTGATTTAAGATCTTATTTTCTGAAGGGGAGGGGCTTTTTCATAGAGTTAATCAATAAATAGAGAAAGAAAGAAGAGATTAAAAACATTATGAATCGAATTTCAGACGATTCATCCTAGGAAATGTAAACTTTGCACTCCAAAGGCCGAATCCTCATTTACACTAATGAGCGCTGGCTATGTAAAGAGGCATTAAAGTGGCCATACAAGTAGTTTACTCCCATTGTATGGCCTCCTGCAGTGCCCTGGGGGTGTAAACTGGCTGTGGTATAAAAGAGTACCAGGTCCCTAAAAGAGAAAATCCATCACTATGGCCTTGGCTACACTTGCAGCTGTACAGCGCTGTGAGTTAAACCTGACTTCGTGCAGCTGAGTAGGGAAAGAGCTGCAGTCTGTCCACACTGACAGCTGCCCAGCACACTGTCGTGGCCACATTTGCAGCATTTGCTGCACCATTGGGAGCAGTGCATTATGGGCAGCTATCCCACAGAGCACCTCTTCCCATTCTGGCGCCGTGGGTTGTGGGAAGGGGGCGTGGGTGCGGGGCATTCTGGGTCCTGTCCCAACGCCCCATGATGCATCGCTTCGCATCCCAGAAATCCCTTTGTTTCCGTCCACCTTTGGCACCATCTTTCAACGGTTTCTGTGCAGCGTGATCTGTCTGCGGGAAATGGAGCCCGAACTGCTGAGGCGTATGCTGACGAATCTCACCAGCACGTCACGTTTGGCTGTCGAACTATTCCTTAAGATCCAAAGTGACAGTGAGAGTGAGGAGTCCGATGATACTATCGAGCCACGTAACGCGTACGAGACGAAATTGCTTGTGGCATTCACAGTCATTCTCAGCACCGCGGAACTCTGCTTTTGGGCTCGGGAAACAAGCACCGAGTGGTGGGATCACATCGTCATGGAAGTCTGGGATGATGAGCAGTGGCTGCAGAACTTTCGGATGAGAAAAGCCACTTCCATGGACTGTGTGAGGAGCTCGTCCCCACCCTGCAGTGCAAGGACACGAGATTGAGAGATGCCCTGCCAGTGGAGAAGCGGGTGGCTATTGCAATCTGGAAGCTGGCAACTCCAGACAGCTACCAGTCGGTCGCAAACCAATTTGGAGTGGGAAAGTCGACCGTTGGAACAAGGCCATTAATCGCATCCTACTCAGAAGAACCGTGACTCTGGGTAATGTGCAGGACATAGTGGATGGCTTTGCACAAATGGGGTTCACTAACTGTGGAGGGGCGATAGATGGGACGCACATTCCTATTCTGGCACCAGCCCACCTAGGATCCGAGTACGTTAATCGGAAGGGGTATTTCTCTATGGTTCTCCAGGCACTTGTGGATCACCGTGGGCGTTTCATTGACATTAACACAGGCTGGCCCGGAAAGGTGCATGACGCACGCATCTTTCGGAACACTTGGCTGTTCAGGAAGATGCAGGCCGGGACTTTTTTCCCAGAGCGGACGATCACAGTAGGGGAAGTTGAAATGCCCATTGTGATCCTTGGAGATCCCGCTTACCCATTAATGCCGTGGCTCATGAAACCCTATACAGGGAGCCTTGACAGCAGCAAGGAATGGTTCAACTACAGGCTGAGCCGGTGCCGAATGACTGTGGAGTGTGCCTTTGGCCGTCTAAAGGCCCGCTGGCGATCTCTGTATGGGAAGCTGGACTTGGCCAAAAACAGCATCCCCGCGGTTATATCCGCGTGCTGTGCCCTCCATAATATTTGTGAAGGGAAGGGTGAAAGCTTCACTCAGGCATGGACCTCCGAGGTTCAACACCTGGAGGCTGAATTTGCACAGCCAGAGAGCAGAGCTATTACAGGGGCCCAGCGCCGGGCTGCAAGGATTAGGAATGCCTTGAGGGAGCAATTTGAGGCTGAAAACCAGCAGTGATATCTGGTGCCCTGCACGGGAGTGAAGTGCAGTAGTTCCAATCTTTAGGAATCAGTGCTTGCTAAGCAGACAAGCAGACTTGCAGTGCCTATTTCCTGGGCTAAGGAGTCTTTTACTTTATGCAATAATAAAGAATGTTTTCAAAGCCAAAAAATCCATTTATTGAAAAGAAAAAAAAATTATTTATTGAAAGGAAACAAGGGGGTGGAGTGGGGAACGGTACAATCACAGATTCGCGTATGTGCTGTCTGGTGTGCTGTGTAGTGAGTGCTGCACTTCAGGACAGCTATACTGCATGGTGATGGGGGTTGAGTGCAGAGGGTAAGGGGCGTGGTTTTCAGGGCTGGGTGGTGAAGATACTGGTGTTGGAGGCAGTGGGTGGCGTGAAGAACACGGAAGTTGGGGAAAGTGGGTTGGACGTGACAGTGGGGCACAATGGAAAGAGTTTTGGGACAAGGACTGTGGGGGAGGGTGACGTTTGCGTTTGTGGTACTGCTCCTCTTTCTGCATGGCTACCAGCTCCTGGATGCTTATGAGCCGATTTGTGCTTTGCTGCCGGTGCTCCGTGCTTTGCCGCCGGTGCGCTGCGTTTTCCTGGCGGATCCTGCTTTCTCTCTCCCTCCAGTTCTGTGCCTTCTCATTCTCTTTAATAGATTGCCGCATCACTTCTTGCAGCATGTCTTCTTTGCTTTTTCGCGGTCTCTTCCTGAGTCTTTGCAGTCTCTGAGCAGGCGATAAGAGGAACGGCTGAGGTCTCAAGGTTGATGCTGCTGTAGAAGCAAAATGCAACATTTAACAGAGGCAGCATTGTTTATACCAGACAGAGTAATGATTCCCCCCGCACTTAAGAAGTAGAAAACACACAGGGTCTACACAATTGCATCATTTTCCTGTCCGAAACAGAGCACACATATCCCACGGGAGCCTCAAAATGGTGAGTAAGGGGGACTGATTGTTTCAGGGCTGCACTGTCCTCTGGGTTTCTGTGCCTTGGGGAGAGCCAACAGCTTCAGGGGGCACCTACACTGAACACTGTCCCAACATTTTCCACAGGAGTTCGTCCTGGACTATATCTCGCTGCTGAGGGTGACCTGGGAAGCAAGGGAGGGTCTTCGACTGCAATGTGGCTTCCTCCCTGGCCCATATGCAGCTTGCCTGTGTGCAGCAATGGTCCCCCCGCCCCTCGCGGCACAGTGGCGCGGACGTGTTAGCCTGGCTGGGACAAGGACCATGGTGGCTCTCCCGATAAACCTGCACAAGCGCATTGCACATGTTCTGGATGAGACATTCGAGGAGATTACCGAGGCCGATTACCGCGATGTGATAAACCACATCAGTGCACTATTCCACATCTAGGCATGCATGCCTAACCCTCCTCTCCCAAAGAGCCCGCACTGAAAAAATTCCTTCCCGAAAATAAAAACGCTTACCGGGAACCTGCTCTTCTGTTTGTCCTCCACCAAATATCGATCGCTGCGACTGGCTACCTTCCTCCTGGCTTGAGAAGAGCTCCTGGCTGCATTGCTCCAGGGATTCTGGGGTGTCTCCATCCGACCCACCACCCTCACTCCCGTTTTCCTCCTCCTCCTCCTCCCCCTTCCCACCGGCTCTGAAGTGTCCATGGTGGTGCTCGGAGTGGAGGTGGAGTTAACCCCAAGTATTGCATCCAGCTCTTTGTAGAATCGGCAGGTCGTGGGGGGAGCACCCGAGCGGCTGTTTGTGTCGCGGGCTTTGCGCTAGGCACTCCGCAGCTCCTTCACTTTAATCCTGCACTGCAGGGCGTCCCGGTCATGGCCCCTTTCCATCATGTCCTTTGATACCTTCCCGAAGGTATCGTGATTCCTACGGCTGGAGTGCAGCTGGGACTGGACAGCTTCCTCCCCCCAAATACTGATAAGGTCCAGCAACTCGCCATTGCTCCATGCTGGGGCTCGCTTGGCGCGTGGAGGCATGGTCACCTGGAAAGATTCGCTGATAGCACTCCACACCACGCCGGGCTGAGCAAACAGGAAGGGGATTTTTAAAATTCCCGGGGAATGTAAAGGGTGGGTCACATGGTTGGTTACCTGAGGCCAGGGCAGTAGAGTTTGAACTGATGACCAGAGTGGCTAGAACAGGCATTGTGGGATACTGCCGAATACTTCTGGAGGCCAGTCACAGCGCATTGGGCGGCCACACTGGTGCCGCAGCGCTGCAGCGGCTGCGCAATACTCGCTATTCCTCTCGGGGAGGTGGAGTACATGCAGTGCTGCAACCACGGAGATACAGCGCTGCAAATGCCTTGCCAGTGTGGACGGGGAGTGAGTTACAGCGCTGGGGCGGCTTTACAGTGCTGTAACTCGCAAGTGTAGCCAAGGCCTATATAATCAGATCTGCTTTATAAAGAACAAGGTTGTATTTAAACATTTTTTCTGAAATCACCCTCACTGCATTCTTATCTTAATGACTGTTGACACTAAACAGAGAGTAGTTCTTCCTGGTCTTTGTTGTGGAAGGGTGATATGTTTGAATGAAAGGTAACAATGAGGTGCAGAGAATGAGAATAACTTTGTGTAGTCAACAAGGTAATAATAAGAGTTTGGCACTTACATAATACCTTTGGCATGAAGTTCTCAAAGCACTTTGCAAAAACATTAATTATTTACCCTTACAGCACCCTGGAAGATGCATTTATATGTATGTTTGTAAATGGAGATATGGAGAGATAAAGAGACTTGTCAAGGTCACACACACAGCATGACAGTGGCAAATTCAGGAGTGGAACCCAGAAATCTTGATTCCCAGTCCCTGCTTGGAGTGTGCACGAGATACCAATACCTCCCATACAAGACCACAAATGTCTATCATAATAAATTAGACTTGATACATATTGGAATGACCTCCCCCGCCCCAGCGCCACATCGCCCTGCCGAAACAACTCCCCCGAGCGCCGCGCCGCCCTGCCGAAACAACTCCCCCGAGTGCCGCGCCGCCGTCCCAAAACACCCCCCTGAGCGCCGCGCCATCCTGCCGAAACAAGTCCCGTGAGCGCCGCGCTGCCCTGCCGAAACACCCCCCCCGAGCACCGCGCCGCCCTGCCAAAACACCACCCCTGAGCGCCGCACCGCCCTGCCGAAACAACCCCTCCGAGCGCCGCGCCGCCCTGCCAAAACACCCCGAGCGCTGCACTGCCCTGCCGAAACACACCCCCTCTGAGCGCCGCGCCGGCCTGCCAAAACAAGCCCCCCGAGCTCCGCGCCGCCCTGCCGAAACAACCCCCCCGAGCGCTGCACTGCCCTCCCGAAACACCCCCCAAGCGCCGCGCTGCCCTGCCGAAACACCCCCCGAGCGCCGCGCCGCCCTGCTGAAACACCCCCCGAGTGCCGCGCTGCTGAAACAACCCCCCCAAGTACCGTGCCGCCCTGCCGAAACACCCCGAGCACTGCGCCACCCTGCCCCGCCAAAACAACCCCCCTGAGCGCTGCGCCGCCCTGCCAAAACACCCTCCCCCCCCCGAGCACCGCACCGCCGAAACAAAAACAAAACAAAAAAACATCGAGCGCCGCCTGGGCGAACCAAAAAAAAAAATAATAATAATACCCCGAGCGCCGCCCTGCCGAAACAAAACAAACAAACAAACAAAAAACTCCAAGCGCCCCCCCGCCACCTCAAGATTGGCCGCCCCTCACAAGGTGCCACCCCAAGCACGTGCTTGGTTGGCTGGTGCCTGGAGCTGGCCTTGCTTCAGAGCTGGGCAGCTGGAGAGTGGCAACTTTTGGCCAGGCGCCCAGCTCTGAAGGTGGCACCCAGGGGTGGCTCCAGGCACCAGCACACCAAGTGCGTGCCTGGGACGGCAAGCTGCAGGGGGTGGCCTGCCAGTCACCATGAGGGCGGCAGTCAGGCTGCCTTCAGCGGCATGTCTGCGGGAGGTCCGCCAGTCCCGCGGCTTTGGTGGCAATTCGGCGGCGGGTACACCGAAGGCGCAGGACCGGCGGACCTCCCTCAGGCATGCCGCCGAATCCGTGTTACCAGCGGACCTCCCGCAGGCATGCCGCCGAAAGCCTCCTGACTGCCGTGCTTGGGGCGGCAAAATACATAGAGCCGCCCCTGCTCTGAAGACAGCGCAGAAGTAAAGGTGGCAATTCTATGACTGCCCTAAAATAACCTTGCCACCCCCTGCAACTCCCTTTTGGGTCAAGACCCCCAGTTTGAGAAATGCTGGTCTCCCCCGTGAAATCTGTATAGTATAGGGTAAAAACACACAAAGGACCAGATTTCATGGGGGGAGACCAGATTTCATGGTCCATGATGCATTTTTGATGGCCATAAATTTGGTAGGGCCCTATACATAAGACAAAGACAATCACATACGATATAGATCTTCTTCATTTGTTTGAGTAACAGAGATGGGAAAACAAATAGTTGTTTCTTTAATTAATCTCTTTGTTGCACATTTAAGGTAGACAGTATTTTATAAATAATTTTCCACGCTATGTCTCTTATTCATGGAAAGACTTACCAAATGATTATTAATTATTTGTGCGTGGTTGTGCCTCCAGGCCCCAGTCATGGATCAACACAGAACAAAGAGATAGTGCCTGCCCTGAAGAACTGACCACCTAAGTAAATCAGCAGAGATTGGAGAAAAGAGGAATAATAATGTGTCGGTGATGCAAATCTTTTCTAACAATATGAACTAGGATATCTCTGTAAATACTCTCTAAGGTGCCACAAGGACTCCTAGTTGTTTTTGTGTAAATACTGCAGTTCTCTCTCTCTCTCTCTCTCTCTCTCTCCGCCCTTGTTTAGAAAAATCAGAAATATTCTTGGTGAAATCCTGGCCCAATTAGAGGCTCCCATTGATTTAGTAAATTGGGATTGTACCCTCTAACTCCAAGAGGACTATGCATTTAGAAACAATGTAGGGTGTCTAAGGAAAAGAACATACTTTGGCATATGAAGTTGTAAAACAATGGGAAAAAATCAGGTAAAAAATCAAAAATTGCAGTAGATACAATGATCAAATCATGAAACTCACGTTCACTTTGCATTCAGATTCATAATTCGAAACTGGTAGAAAATATTAATTAAATTAATACTAAGAGCACCAGGATGAGAAGACAAACAAATAAAGCCCCAAATCCTCTGGATTATGTGCAAGGGATGCAGTTTTTTTGCAGTAGCTGATAAAATGGCTGTTGCTGCACTTAAATGCTTCAGTGGTTTCTCAGAATGCCTCACTGCAGTAGTGGTTAATTAAACTACTCAGCAGCCCTCCTCTCAATTATTAAAAACAATCAGTCTGGAAGCACCTAGAGAATAATAGTGTTATAAGGAATAGCCAGCATAGATTTGTCAAGAACAAAAGGACTGCAGTAACTCAGACAGTGGTTATGGGCTGGGTGAATGAGGGTCTGCAAAGATTATGATGGTCCTTCTGGCCTTAAAGTCTGAGTCTTTCCTGCTAGGCTAACTGTGTGAAACCCTGCAGCAGGAGAAGCTGGCAAATGAAATGCCAATGAAATTCAAGGACTTCTTAAAATAGTTGCTTATAAACAAAACTTGCATGATGCAAAGTTATTGTGAAAGCAGGTGACAGTATGGTTCTGTAATTTGCATTGTGCAACATGGTATTGGCTTCTTTGTTTGCTCTCTTGTAGTTTAGGCAGCAGCACAGCAGCAGCATCAGATACAGATTCAGGTGTTTATAAAGATAAGATTGACATAATTTATTCCAAATGACTGAAATCAGAGCAAACCAATACATGGCAGAATGAGCAGGTTTCCAAGCATAAATCAGTGCTTTAACCTGGAATGTACTTGTAACGTTTTGTAGAAATGCTGAGTAATCGTGCTGGTTTTCCTCGGTAAAAATCAATCCTAGACTCCGATCCAAAGCTCACTGAAGTCAATGGGAGTCTTTCCATTAACCTCAATGGGCTTTAATTAGGTCCCTATGCAAACTGCTGAGTGCCTTCCATTCATTCAGCACCTAGCAAGACCCCTTTGGGCATGGCTCCAAGTTATGCTGAATGCCAGCACATCAATGGGTATTGGGAGTGTTAGCATCTCTCTGGTTCAGGTCCTACACGCCAGACTGATCACGTTTACTCCTGGCTTACAGCAGTGTAACTGAGATTGGAATCGATCTGTAAATGTTCAAGTATACATTGTACAAATAAATTATATATTTTGCATATGTGCCCCTGGCACTGGGCTAGATTGTAATATTACAGTCTGCCCTGAGTAGGTAGCTATACTGAACCAGGAGCAGACCAAATAACTCAGAGAACCATGCTCTCCTGGTCTGGAAACAAGTTACTTCACCCCATTCCATACAACAGCTTACCCCAATGTGTGCCTTGCCAACTACTCTTGTAGCAATGGGTGAAGAGCCCAAACTCCTCCCACCCCAGGGCCTCCTCTCCTCCCACTTGCTTACAGGGGGAAGTATCAGTTGAATAGCTGCAGCTATTCCTCCTTCCAGGCCATGGCCCGATTCACAGGCTGGCAGGCAAGAATACAGGAGTGAGTATGGGGATGCTACCCTCCTTTAATCTCTTGCATATCTGAAAAAGGTCCGTGCCAACCCAATCCATTCATGATCAATAACTACCTTGGTGCACTATGCTAGCAGGCAAGTGGTTTTTGTTGGAAGTTGCTATTTTGGCCAAACCAGCACATCCCCATGTTTTGATCATGGGGGAAAAATCATCATCCAAGCGATTTTGACAATATTCTATCAAAATGATCATACTAACCTCCACTGAAGGCAAGTGCACTAGTCTGCTGTTGTCTGAAACTCAGTGATAAAACTCAGTGATAAAAACAGGATTCATCCATGTTCCTGCTTGGATTACTCCATTTCTGATGAACTCTCAAAATGCAATTAATCATCAAATTGTAAATATGACTAATGCATTTGTCCTATGTAGCACATTATTGCAGCTGCTCCAGAGAAAAGTATATCCAGTTCTAATCTAATTATGCTTTGACCCACTGATACCCGTTGGGATATAAAAAGAAACAAGTTCATAATCCAATCTAAAAAAATACAATCAGTTTATAAGTCACCCCAGGTAAAAAATGGCAGTAAAACTTGACAGTAAATTGTGCTATGAAGGAGGCTTTAGGGCTAAAGAGTGAAACAGTTTAATCGTTTTTCGACTTGCAAATTCAAATTGGTCTTTAAAACTATTTTAGACTAAAATATTTTAAAGGATACTGCCAAGGTATTTGGCAAAATTCCCACACTGATATCAACAATAAATTATTGGAAATAATGAAGGTAAAATGTGTTTACAAAATCTTTTAGCCCTGTTACACATGTATACTAGTTTGGTATTGTAAGGTTGCCATTTGTTATCTTTTTTTTATAACTCTGAAACATGTCTGGAAAAAAACCAACCCATATAAATCTAAAGAACTGCATAGCCTCTGCAAAGAGATTTATTAAGAGAAGGATCAAATTTCAGGTGTAACTAATCTTAGTAGTGTTCCTTAACTCTTTTTAAAAGCCCTGTTTAATGTACATAATTTAGACTTGATCCTCCAAGTCATCAGTTTGAGTAGCTATTTCTCACATGGGTAGGCTCATTGTCTTAGGTGAGCAATGGTTGCAGGTGTGGAGCATAAAAATCCAGTTTATATATATGGCTTACATGATTATCTTGCAGCCTGTCAGAATTCGTATCTATGGCATCATCTGCCTGTATTGTATATTAATATAAAATGCAGTGAATTGTTTATTCTCTATATTCCTGATGCAGATAATTTACTCTTTATATTTTGTAATCCAATAGAGGAAAATACAATCATAAATACAATACAAACAGACACTCTCTGGGAATTCATTTATAGGAATGTCTGCAGCAAACTTCACCGAAGCTGACCGAATAAAATAAAAAGCATATAAAAATGAGAGTTATGTTTTTAGTGAGGTAAGGACTTTGAGGCTGATCTTGCAATCCTTACTCAGGGAAAATTCGTAGGGAAGTCAACAAAAGCTTTGCCTTCACCAGGTACTACGGGATCAGACCCTCTTTGTGGGCTTTCAACATTGCCTGTACAGTTCTCAGCACTCCCAACTGGAAGTCAATGGAAGATGAGAATTCTCAGAATCTTCCAAGAGGTGCTGGGCATCTTGAAGAACTGGGCCTGAGTAGATCTAATTTTGTTTTCTTCATATCATTTCTCATTGCACTTCTCTCTCTTTTCCTCCCCTCCTCTCCTTTCCCCCTGGAAGTGCTATAAATAAATCATAGATTAAATAATATTTTGGAAAAGCAGTGGAGGAAAATTCACATAACCTCTTGAAAATGACTACTGGAGAAAATGGTGAACTGTGGGCAATATTTATATGCATTAAAATGTGTGCCTTCAATAACAAAAACCACAGCTACCCCAAAAGGCAAGCTCTGTGCGTCTGAAGTTCAATATTACTGAAGACTTTCAGCTGCATCTGAGTATATGCTTCTCAATAACAAATTTAATTAATTAGGATAAAGAGAAAACAGGACACATGCTATTTGACTTCCCTCTTATACCACTATAACTTCATTATTTTGATGGAGTTACTCCTGATTTACACCAGTATGAGTAAGAAAAGAATCAGACCCATTATCCACATGGATACTACTGGATAAGCTAATGAACTAGCTACGCTATAGACCATGCTATTGTATTCAGTACTCTATGCAATATTTTCCCTGCATGAAATCCCCATTGAAGTCAATGGAAAAACTTCTAATTCCACAAAAACTCAGAATTTCACCTTCTGTCTTTTCCATCGTTCCTGGCATATTTTAATTCATGTAGCTGGTCTAATGTAGGTACCTACACACCTTCCTGTCTATCCAGATGGCTAAATTATTACAGCTTCCATAACATTATTAGAGAAACAACATGGGTGAGGTAATATCTTTTATTTTTATTTTATCTTTTATTGTCTCAACTGCCTTGTCTCGCTAATATCCTGGGACCAACACAGCTGCAACAACACTACATGTAATATTATTAGATAGTCACGGGTCAGAGAATCTGATGTTTACAACCTGGGTAAAATAAACCATATGATAAAAGAGACAGTTTTATCTGGAAGATCAGGATAGCTGAATTCTCCTACAGACTTAATGTACGACCTTGGGCAAGTCATTTAAACTATCTGCACCTATCTGTAAAATAATATTGACAGTGTTATGGGGCTTAAATCATGAATAATTTTAAAATGCTTTGAAAGCCTCAGAGGGAAATGGCTATAACAGTGCAAAGCGACCCTTTGGGCTGTATCTTCCCATGTGAGTGTACAGAGCCTTGTATATTGTGGACATGATAAGAATAACAATACGAGTTATTCTAAACTACATGATAGGGCAGCCATCATGTCACCACGACTTTATAATGTGCTGCCCCTATGCAATGAATATTGTTTAATGGTTTCCTGTTCCTTCACTTTACCATGCAAGAAATCAATACAGTGTACAAGGTAGATAATGTGATTTGAATTACAATTCATTGTCTTAGTGCAGTACCTGATTGCGTCTTAGTGCAGTACTAGAAAACTTATTCTAAACTATGCCTTATCATGTAGACAACAGGTCCAATTCTGTGGGGGTACTGAGCACATCCAACTCTCATTTACTTCACAGGAGCTGAGGGCGTTCAGTGCCTTGCAGGAGTTTCTAAGCACCTGGCGGGATCGTGCCCACCATTTGGACTGGCAGAGTGAAAGCCTATGGAATATCAAATTAAGCTGGGAGATGAGAGAAGCTGCTATTGGAAGTAACAAGAAACCACAAGAGGGAGCCAAATGAAAATGTTCTACATCCAAAAATAAAAAGGCAAAGGATGTTCAGCACCAAAAGCCAGAGGAGAGCGCCCAGTGTCAATAGAGGTCACACGCCTGCCAGCTGCTGGCTTTACTTACTGTTCTATTCCTCCTCCACTTGAATACAAGATCAGAAAATAAAATAGTCTGAACTATGTATTCTCTGAAACATTTTTTTTGATGGGGGGGGGGAGGGAGAGCTATAATATTCGTATATATCTCTATATTCCCTTAAATCAGGAGAATGCTTAGTGGGGGGACAAAGGGGGTGGAAAGAAAAAGAGAAGAAAGAAGAAAAAAAAGTGAAATGTCAAATAAATGTTAATATCCTTTCCACTGGCAGGGAGGTGGAGGATCAGGTCAAATCAAATATTCTAGTGGAGAAAAAAGTGCTGAAGCAATTTATAATTTGATAGTTTAAATAACTGGGTCTGTTAAGGTGTAAAACAGCACCCACGTAAGGAATAGTGTGGAGAATATTACCCGGTTCTATATCTTTAGTTCATAAAGACAATCATATAGCAAGTAGTTTATCATTTTGCACGGTTCAATAGCATTTCATTCATATAACTGGCTAGGTATTGTGCTATCAAATAGAAGGGATAATTGGTATCTCTCCCAAGTCTATGTTATGAATGTTATAGTATGAAATGTCTATGTTATGAATGACTCCCCTTCCCCCCAAAAAGATCAATTAGCTGCACTGAAATGCATGAAGCAGATTATACAGTATTACTCACAACAAAAAAAGATCATGGAAGTATATTTCTGTAAGTGTAACTGGATCGGGAATTTTTGAAAACGTGCCATAGACTATTATTTTGATTGTTATAAATACTCCTTTTTGTAATATGTTTAATTTTATGCAGCAAAGACTTTACAGTACAGCACAACTAGTTCATATTCTAACAGCTAATGCCAAGTAAGACACTCCTGTATCTAAATCATAAAGAGCCTTGACATTAACAAGCAAAGGCAGCCAATCAGACCAGCGGTTACAGTAAATGAGTGCAATCAGAAATAAAGCAAGGCTCCTAAAGGTGCACACAGTGACCATCAGGTCAAGGATAAATAAATGAAATGGAGTAGCTGTAGTACTAAAGGACATAAGCAGAATCAACTGGCTGCCATGAGACCGGTTTGAGGCATCTGATTGCCAGGAGACCCATCTAGTCAAAACTCCTAGTGTAAGAATGTGCACACCTTCTACTTGCATGTCTCTTACAGTCATGTGGCAACAACAGCAGAAGACACAAATGAGGCTAGATACTTTCTCCAAATAAGAAAAATGACACTATTTTTGTGCTTTCCTCTGGCTGAAAACTCCCCCCTTGCCTCCCCTTTCCACTTTAGTCAGTCACGTTTACATGATAATCTGATCTGAAATACTGGGAGCACGGAACCATGACATTCTAGAAAGGGGAAAAGGAGCATCTAAATGACTGAGTTCTGCATTGCTGCCCAGTGAGTGGGAGAAAAAAGCTTAGCAAAATGTCAGATTTCTCAGTTTCACAGGGATGTTGCAATTTTTAGTACATTAGTGTTTGTAAAGTGATTTTGAAATTGTAGGACAAAGAGGGCTATGGGAGTGCTAAGTAATATTAGTCCTTAATTTACTCTCTCTATCCTTCCTTCCTGCCCCTACGCAGTTAACATTTTCAGAACCGAGCCCCCGTTCGTGCCCGAGCTTGTCCCACAAGGGGTCTGTCAGCCAGAAAACAGCACACACAACCTCCACCAGGCAATAAACTCCCTGTCCTAAGTGAGTCCTTCAAAGTGCCCAGTGCACTTCTGTTTGACCCAGGGAGACCCACCTCTACCAGCAAACCAATGTTGGGTGGTTTGACTGTTTGGATGGCTGCCTAAGAACTGGATCCAAAGCCCTTTGAATTCAGTGGGAGTCTTTCCATTATTTCAATGGGCTTCCGCTCTGAGCCTCAGATGTTTCATTGCACATGAGGAGAGGTTAACTTTACAGCTTGGAAAAGCAGCTGCTAAGGGGGGATATGATAGAGTTCTATAAAATCATGAATGGTGGAGAGAAAGTAAATAAGGAAGTGTTATTTACTCCTTCACATAGCACAAGAACTAGGGGTCACCCAATGAAATTAATAGGCAGCAGGTTTAAAACAAAGAAAAGGAAGCCCTTCTTCATGCAACACACAGTCAACCTGTGGAACTCATTGCCAGGGGATGTTGTGAAGGCCAAAACTATAACAGGATACAAAAAAGAATTAGATAAGTTCATGGAGGATAGGTCCGTCAACGGCTGTTAGCCAAGAGTCTCTGTGCGTCTCTAGCCTCTGACTGACAAAAGCTGGGACTGTACAACACGGAATGGATCACTCAATAACGGCCCTGTTCTGTTCATTCCCTCTGAAACACCTGACCCTGACCACTGTCAGAGGACAGGATACTGGGCTAGATGGACGATTGGTCTGACCCAATATGGCCATTCTTATGTTCTTATAGAAAAGAAAGTAATTAATAACATTGCACACTTTTCTACAACACTTTCCACGCCAGCATCTCAAAGTGCTCCACACACCCAACACCCCTGGGAGGTAGGGTATAATTTTGAGAGTGAGGAAACCAAAAGGCACAAACAAGTGAAGTGATTTGCTATAGATCAGAGCACAGCTGGGAAGAGGCATCAGCATGACTGCCTCCCAGTCCCTGTGCTTTAACTACTGGCTCAGCGCTTGAACCGAGGAGGGGAGAAGTGACAGGGTGCCCCAACTCCCCCCCCTCTCTCCCCAAAAAAGTGTTTCAAGGGGCAGCAGTGAGATATGTGGGGGGAGGGGCGGAATTCAGCAAACCCACTTCTACATCCCCCTTGCCCTAATTCAGGCGCTTAAACCAGACCATGCTCCCTCTCCTAGGGGGCTTTCCTACTTCAACCAATGTCTCTTATCTTTGTCCTTCTCCTCCCAGTGACACACATTTCAATGACTAAAGAAAGCAAGGGCTATTATACCCCCCCAGCAAATCCTGGGGCAGAAGTGCAGGCTGGCTGCCACGTTATGAAGAGGTACCTGGTTGAGGGAAATCACTGCCAGCCTAGGGATGACCAGTTGCATGACGAGCTGCAGGAGGGAGGTCACCAGCCCAGCCAGGATGGCCCAGGTGAGGGGCAGTGGAAGCATGCTGTAGGTGGCAAAGAGGGTGAAGAGCACGTAGCCGATCCCGTCGCCCAGAAGGCCACAGCCCAGGCCAGCGGCCAAGATCTGTGTGGCCATGGCCACCCAAGTCACCACCCCGCTGTACTGCAGGTAGGTGTAGGAGGTCGTGTCCTTCCTGACCACCACTAAGGCACAGATCACCACCTCGATGCCGGTGAAGAAGCCCAGCAGGATGCCCTTGATGGGGTCCATGGGGGCCGAGGCCAGGGTCAGGTGGAGCAGCAGCAAAGTCAGCTTGGTCAGCACGTCCAAGATGTTCATGACCACCTGGGACTTGCGCCGCTGGCCCAGGAAGTAGCGCTGGTAGAGGCGCTCCAGGTCCCGGGACTTGAAGGCGTTGCGCAGCGTGGGGAAGATGACCCCGCGGTAGGTGTAGCCCCAGCTGAGGAAGAAGTCGGAGTTGCTGGGGGCGCAGTCGAGGTGCAGGAAGCCCAGGTCCCCGCTGCTGCTGGTGCGCTCCGGGAAGACTTTGGTGCCCCCGTTGTTGTGGCGCTCGGACGGGCGCCGCGGGGGGTAGGGGTGGTGGTTGGGGCAGCAGGAGTCCTGCGAGCCCAGGGCTTTGCCCCCGCTGCTGCTCCCGCCGCTGCTGCTGCTCTGCTCCTGAATGAAGCGCTGCTCGGTGATGTGGCGCACCGCGGTCTGCCACAGCAGGCGCTGGGGTCTGGCGCGGCCGCCGCAGGGGGGGGTCCTGTTGATGGTGTACAGCTCCTCGCTGTCGCTCAGGCACCGCACCTCGGAGAGCTCCATGGCGGCTGGGGGGCAGAGGCGGGGGAGGAGCGGGAGGGGGTGTTGGGGTGGGCGAGTGTCACATCGAGAGGCGGGCGGTTAGCGGAGGGTGGCAGGGCCGGGTCGCCCCATGCCTGGCGCGCCGGCCGCTTCTGGCAGAGCCGGGTTGGTCCCCTGCTGCATGCCGCGAGTCCGGGCTGGTTTATTGCACAGGGCTGGGCGGGGGAGGGAAGCGGGCTGGTTGGCTCTGCCGCCGGTTGGTTTTTAGCAGGTGCAGCCACGCCGCTGTGATGTCTGGCTTGGCACCGCGCAGCGCAGGGAGGAGGAGGAGGAGAGGCCCATGGACCGGCAAAGTGCTCCCCCCCTCCCGCCCCCAGGCTCAGCGAGGCAACGTCCCAGGGACGGAGCAGCCTTGGTCCCATCCAGGGACCAGCTGCTGGGGCACGGAGCGGTGCAACATGCACCCCCAGAGTCTGCAGCCCCGGCGGTCCGACCGGGCAGCTCAGCCCCCCCCCCGGGGGGCAGCTGTTACTCTCCCCGGGATTCGGGGCGCGGGGGACTCATTGACCCGCTGTCATCCCGAAGGCGCCGCTCCGCAGAAGCCATCCGGGCACGAGCGAGAGGAGAACCAAACAACCCAGCAAGGTCTTTGCCGAGGTCACTCGTGAAACCTAGAAGTGGGGGCCAGGCAGCCCCGGGGCACGGGACGGGCAGGGCAATGCGCGGTGCCGCATCCCTGGCTGGGCGGCAGCAGCGGCATCCTCCCGGGCGGGCTGGCAGAGAGCGGTTGCGAAAGGCAACTCCAGCCCAGCGGGACTTGGTTCTTTTTCTCCTGCGAGCGGCGACTTGCAGCAGCACATGTCCGGCTGGGGGGGCCGCTCTGGGTTACGGGGCTCCCTCCCCAGTGGAGAGACTAGGACCGGGAGCCATCGCGGGGCATTGAACAAAGCCAACCAAACTCTCAGAGCCCCGCGAGGAGCACCTCGGAGCGCGGGTTGTTTCCTCGGGACTTCCAGGCGAGCCTCCGAGCCTCCATTGGCCCCGCCACTTCCCGCGGGGCCGGGGACAGAGGCGTGACCGGGCGCCTTCAGTTCCAGCTGCCCTCAGTGGTGACTGGGGCAGCCGCGGTCCAGGTGTGGCACCCGGCCGGGAGAGAGCAGGGCGGGAGTTTTCTCGCTCTGAAAAGTGTTGGCGGCCGCGTGGACGAGGCTGAAAAACTCATGAGCTCTCGGTGCCCCTGGGCTTAATCCAGATCCCGTCCTTGCCGGCGGAGGTTAGCACGAGCCCTGCAGCGAGCGCGGCTCCCCTGGGCAGGCGGCAGGGTGAGCAGGGAGTGGAGTGATTCTCGCTGGCCGGCATTAGCAGCAGCGGCGCGGAGAGCATTAGCGCCCAGGATAGACAGGATTAGCGGAGTAAAGACCTGCTGCGGTGGCCGGGGCTGCCGCTGCTGCTCCAGCTGCTCCTGGAAGAGGCAGGCAGAGCCCTGCACGGTCAGCTGATGCCCAGTGACGTCAGGCCCTAGTCTATTGCGCTCCCCTTCTGTCCAGTGAAAGCAGAACCATCCCCAGTGTAGAGGCTGCAAGTCAGGACCTGCCCTGGATTGGCTCGGCTCGGCTCGGTTTAGAGGCGCCGTGGAAGCCAGCCACTGACTCTCTTTGGCACTGAAGGGACTGAACTGAAGTGTTAAGTGCTGACAATGGAGGGGGGAAAAGATCAAGAGAACCAGCCCCATCCTCCCCCCTTCCTCCCCCCAAGAGCCTGCAGTGTAAAGAACAGGCACAGAGAAATCAGCATGCACCGGGAAAGCCAGAGGTGGGTAGGACTTAGTGACTTCTGCTTCCCCTCCTCATTCTTAAACTCACTTCTGGTGGACATCATATAGAATAAATAGGTTTTAGGAAGGATGTCAATGACTAGTTATTATTTGTATTACAACAGCCATCCAGAGTATCCACACACTCTGCACAGACTCAAGTTTGAGCCCAAATACCCCTTATCCTCACACACACATCTTGCTGACTCAGGTCAGCAGCCCCCTGGACCTGGGTCCTAGGATCCATCAAGGACTTGCCCTTTTGCAGTGTGGATGCAGGTCAAGCCACAAACACAAGTCAGAAGATCTGCATAGTGCAGTATAGACACGTTAGCATGACTGGAAGACCCAGGTCCAGCAATTGTAAACCCAGGTTAACAATGCAGTGTGGACAAGCAGACACTGAGTGCACAAGTCTGGCTCCCACAGACCTGGGTTTACAATGCAGTGTCGACATGCCCCCAACCAAGTCTGAGCCCCATTCTGCTAGGCACTATACAGACTTAGAGCAACGAAAATCCTCACAAAAAGCTTGGATGAGCAGTGGGCCTGGTGAACTAGAATGGAAGATCATTACACTCTTAGGGGGATAGGATAGGCAAACACACTGATATGCTGAGGGAGAGTAACAAATGGGACATCAAGGATTAATACATAATAATAAATAATAATAGAAATAATATCTGTACTCATATTGAGCAGCACTTCACTCCAAGAATCATCCCAATAAAACCACTGAGACTCCTTGAGGATGAACTGCTATTCAATATAAGAAGCGGTATCTTAACTATGGACTCATAATTATTATGATTAATAATAACAATCCCCCAAATCATAGTAGAAAAGGGATCTCAGGTCTAGTCTACTCAACTCAGTATAAAAATCACATTTTAACAAAGGAAACAGGGACAAACATTATAATATGATTTAACCAGTCATTTTCAGTTCAAAAACTGCATAATATGAAGGTAATATAAGAAGCTGTAAATTCTCTAATGTTATTTTATTAATATATTAATTCTCTAATTGTAATCTTAATATATTATAATGTTGGTTGCATTTTGTGGGTCAGATCCTGTTGTTACCTGAGGTTTTGCTGAACCCAAAGGTCCTCGTAACTTTACTCTTTGAAAGGCAGTGGTAGGAAATAAATCAATGATGGACACGGCTGTCTCGCTGATAGGTAGTTGATGCAAACAGGCAAACAAAAGTGCTTTCACTGAAAGTTTCTACTGTATTTACTCTCCAGCATAATCTAAAAGGGAGGACACGTGACCTGCCCACGTGTGTCCTCTGCCCTGTGCCCCCCCCACCCACCCTGTGCCCAGCCTGGGACCGCTGTGCTCTCCCTTCCCCTATGTTACTGCTGGGTGGTAGCTCTGTCCTTCTTTTGCTGCGCCTCCCCCTGGATGTTCAGCCACTCTCACTCGCAGCCAGGCCCGGGTGGGGAACAGGACAGAGCCGCTTCTCATGCAACTGAAGCTGGCCACTCCGGGTCACTGACTCTGTGCAGCGCAGCAGCTGCCTAAGAGACCCTGGCTGGGAAGGCAGCAGCAGCGGTGGACCACCCCACACCCAGGCCCGGCTTCCAGGGACAGGGGTTGAAACGTGCTGGGGGAGAGGAGACTCTAGCTCACTTGTCCCCTGTCTGCAGCAGCCGGGCATGGATGGGGGGTGACCCACCACCACCATCCCAGCTAGGGTCTCTGTGGCAGCTGCCGCGCTGCACAGAGCAGCAACCCTGAGTGGCTGGCGTGAGAAGTGGCGGGTCCTGCCCCTTCCGCTCCCACCTGGGCCCGGCTACCAGAGACAGAGGCTGAGCAAGCCAGGGGGCAGGCGCAGCAGGAGGACAGAGCCCCTCTCCCTTTCCCCCCGGCAGGCCAAGCAGAAATTGGGGGGGGGCGGGAAGGACACTTGATCCTGCTTTCCCCCCACTTGTCACCTATGCTCAAGACCCTGGGTAAATATGAATCTGGTAATTTGGGGTGCTATATTACCCTGCTGCGGAGAGGCAAGAGTCATCTATGGTCTTGAGGCGGTCTCGAGCGGATGATTGTACACGTCCAGTGGCCAGCCTTCTGTCTGCAGGGGGACTTGAGAGGTGTCCAAATGTTGAAGTGTCCACCATGCTCAGATTTCTTCCTCTTTTTATATCCAATTTGTTAGTATTACAGAGCTTGTTCATAAAAATAACTGCTGAGCAGAAGCTAAGTTAAGTGTGGAGTTTTCCAGCCTGTAGTTTTCCGTCAGTTAACCAGCTGTACTTCACATGGCAATAGTTAACAATTGCCAGACTTTCCATCTTGCAAAACCACAGGCTTCGGCAAAAAGCTCAAGTCTGGACGGCACAAGGTCATGTTTATTCCCCATAGTCACTTGCTTCCCCCTCCCCTCCCAGTCTGTTAGTTGTGCTAAGGCTGCTACAGAGGCCTCACATCTGTTTTCAGCAATAAGCATAACAATTGGTATTCCAGCTGCGGGCAGTGGTAAAGAGCCAACTCATGCATTAAAGTCAGCAGCATTATTTACATGAATAAGGAGGGCATATTTTAGAACAAATCCTTGATCATCCATTTGTCAGGAGTGAAAACTCTCTCATTTAGACTGTCTCAGTGTATTTTCCAATTCTAGTGGTATGAGATAGCATAGTTAATGGCATTATTAATAGCTTATTGTACCTGCAAATATTTATGGCCCTCTGCTTCACACCTTCACTTTTTATTGAAGCTGATAAGAATTGCAAGCACCTCTGTGGAGCATAATTGTTCTGAGTCTGACCCAAAGCTGAATTTATTCATTGGGCGTCTTTCCACTGATTTCATTGGGTTTTGGATCGGGCCCTTGAGTAAGTAACCCTGCGTTTTTTGTTCTTGTGGCCTGTTTGTTTAAAGAAAGCAATAAAACTCATACCCTTGTCAGCATTATAGATCCCATGATTTTGGTCATAGTAGAAGTTTGACCCAATGAAGTTGGCCAAAATTCCCATTCTCTGCTGTTGTGAAGCATGCTAGGTTCTAATGGGTTTCTACTGCACCCCAGAAGTAGCTACATTTATGCAGGGACTGACGTTACAACATTTACTCCTGCACAAAGTCTTTACTCATGTGAGTAATCTCATTGACTTCTATGGAACTGCTTATGTAAGGATTGCAAGACAGGCAACATGGTTTGTAAAAGCACTTGGGGATTTTTCAGGAAGGGTGACCTTTAGATATTGTTGAATATGTGCTGCTGTAAATTGCCTTACTTAAACCTTAATAGAGATTTGAAATAATTATTAAAAAAGAGAAAATGAATAAATAACATACAATCCTCAGAGCAAACTAACTTTGTGTGTCCTCATTACCCACCTTGTCAACAACACTCTTCTTTCTTTTTCTCCAATACAATAAAGGAAATAAACTGGAACTTCTGATATTGCTTGATATTCCCTTATTACAATCTGTGTATCCTTTTTCTTAGTTGCATAGTGTGGTATTGTAACCCACACACCTCCTGGGGAGCGATTGGGAGGGAGAGAGAGACTTAGTTAGCAGCTAGTTGATCTTTAACCTATGCAGTAGAGGCTCACGCACTAAGCCCCTGAGGTCCCCGGTTCAATCCTGCCCGCTGATGACCTGGGTCTGTCAGTGTTAGAGTATATTTTCTGTATGAAAACATGAGGAAATAGATTAAAAACTGTAAACCAGTTAGTAAAAACACTAACTGATTGATGAGAACTGTGGTGAAAGAAAAGAAAGAGTGTGTGGATTGCAAGATCAGATAAAGAGAACAAGGACACATGGTTTAACAGACGATGGAAACAATTAGCATCCACTGGAGTTAACAGATTTTTCTTAGTGCAATAAAAATATCAATGGATTTTTTAAAATGTGCAAATGATAGAGCCAAATTATTGCATGCACCATGTAGACCATATGTTGGGTAAAAAATCTTTAGGGGAGAACCATCCTCTATTTTAGCTGCTTTACATAATTTTTAAGTTTCCATTTTATTTTCTATTGTAGTTTATGTATCCAATGCAGTAGCCCTTTCCTTAATCTCTTGATGAAATTGTCTCTCTCACTCTCTCCACACACACAAACACCAGAACAAAGACTGAGTATATGGACTTTGGGTGGGGAACTATGAAGGGGAAATTCACCCTTTAGCCTGTGGGTGGGGCAGGGAACAGCTGCTCTGCCGCCCCTTCTTGGCTGCTGTTCCAGCTGCTGATCTGGAATAACAGCTGTGATCCTTGCACACCTTCTATTTGTGGGTTTCTGGCCCCTGAAGCTGTATAACTGTGATCCTGGTGTCCACTAGAGCTGGTTGGAAAAACTCTGATGGAACCATTTTCCATTGGGAAATGCAGTTCTGTCAGAGGCAAAACACTTCTGGAAATGATGTTGATTAATTTAATTTTCATTTAGGAGAATCCCTCCCCACCACTCCCCAAAAAAGTTCTGACAACGCCAATGTCCTGTTTTGAACATTTGTGGAACTAAACATTTTGATTTTACATTTTAAAATGACAGTTCATGTTTTAAAATGTTGTATTATTTTCTATATTATAATATACAATTTTTAAAAAGTCAAAATCAAAATGAAACTACCATATATACTCGATCATAAGCCAGTTCGTTTATAAGTCGACCCCCCGCCCCAAGATGGATAAGTAAAAATGGAAAATTTTTATAACCCGTTCATAAGCCGACCCTATAATTCAGGGATCAGCAAACTTTGGCTCCCGGGCCATTAGGATAAGCCGTTGGAGGGCCGAGATATTTTGTTTACCTCGCATGTCCCCAGCACGGAGATAAACCTAAGTAAACAAAGTGTCCCGGCGCGCCAGCTGCTTACCCTGACAGGCTGGGACAGCAACTGGTGGGGAAATTTTGGGGGGGGAGAGAAGCTGGGAGTCAGGGGAGTAACCTCTGTGTCCACACCCCACATGACCCCACCCCTAGCCCGGGACCCCCACACTCTCTCCATCCCATCCCTTCCCACCTTATCTGGGGAGGGCCAGGGGAGGATGTCTCTGGCCTGGCTGGAGCTGCTCTGGCAGGCTGGGCGGCACGGCCGCTGCCTGCTCCGGCGGGCCAGACCGGGCGCACGGCCGCAGCATGTTCCAGTGGGCTGGGCCGGGCGGTGTAGCTGCAGCGTGCTCCGGCAAGCCGGGCAGCGTGGCCACAGCCTGCTCTGGGGGGGCGGGGCTGAGTGGCACGGAGCTGCAGCTGCTTTAGAGGCTGGGGGGAGAGCAGCATGGCCAGAAGTGGAGAGACTCCGGCCCCACCTCTTCCCTTCTGTCTCTGCTGGCTGTGCTGCCTCTCCTTGCTCCCTCTGTTGGGGGAAGGGGCTGTGTCCCACTTCTCCCTTTCTATCCCCGTTCATAAGCGGACCCCCTTCTCTGGTGCTTCCCTCTTTTACTAAAAAAATTCAGCTTATGAACGAGTATATACGGTAAATGATATTGTCGAAGAAAAATGTATCAACAGATCTGAAAGGATTCATTAATTTATTTAAATTTCCATAGGACAGAATTTCAAAATTTTCAGGTTTTGTTCCAATTAGGAAAAAAAAGCCAAATTTTGAAATCTCAAAATGCTTTGCAATATGGAATTTCTGTCCTCTGCACAGCTCTAGTTGCTACACCCCATCCCTGCCCCCACCCTGAGCGTAAATCCCTCTTCTAAATTGGGCTACATAGAACTGTCACACACACAGCCCTGCCATGACAGAAAGACTATGATTTCACTATGTTGATGGCCTTTTGAGGCTGTTGAACTGATGAGTGAATTTCACCCTTTGAGAACTGCTGGCCTGGACTTGATATTGCATAGAAATCCTTTGCAGAAGAAAGCTTTGTACTCAAAAGACCTCTGACTTCCAAGTTAATTGCAAATGAAGTCCAAAAAAAAAAAAAGAACGAAAAAAAGATGTTAATCTTTTAACTTCATCACTCAGTGCGCCACAAATGTAACCTACAACATTAGGCAGTCAGCCTCTTCACAAGGACTGCAGTTTAAATTTGGTCTGAGATCCTGAAGGAGTGAGTGGAAGGAGTGATGCCCTGTTGGGAGAAGCTGCATTTGAAATCAATACAAGAAAAAGAACTAAAATCTGTTAGGGGATTCAAAAGAAACTAAAAATATCTAAAGGAACACATGGGGGTTTTCTGTTCTCTTTTAGGAGGTAGTATCTTCTTTAACTGTTTCCTGTCTGATTAATAATAATAAATATCTAGCTTTTATATAGCATTTTTCATCGGTATATCTCAGAGAGGTTTTATTGTCATAGGCCTGGTCTACACTGGGGGGGGCGGGGGAGATCGATCTAAGTTACGCAACTTCAGCTATGTGAATAACTGAAGTAGCTGAAGTCGACGTACTTAGATCTACTTTCTGCGGTGTCTCTCCCGTCGACTCGGCCTGCACCTCACGCCCTGGTGGAGTATCGGAGTCAACGGGAGAGCGCTCGGCAGTCGATTTATCGCATCTAGACTAGACGCGATAAATCGACCCCTGCTGGATCGATCACTGCCCGTCAGTCCAGCAGGTAATGTAGACAAGCCCATATTATTAGAAATGTTTCCTGCTGATGTATACAATGAGTCTTACCAGAGTGCAATTAAGAACATAGGAATAGCCATATTGTTTCAAACCCAAGGTTCATTTTGTCCAGTATCCTGTCTCTGACAGTCAGTACCAGATGCTTCAGAGGGAAGCACGAGAACCTACAGTAGGTGGATATGGGACAATCTGCCCCACACAGAGGCCTCATCCTGGTCTTTAATAGTTAGAGGTTGGCTTGATCCAGGATAGTAGGTATTGCAGAAAACTATACTATCTTGCACGAGTCATGGTTTTCATACGGCATTCCTGCATTTGACTGTCCTTTCATAACTGCCTGCATCACAGGTAAAAATCTCTCTCTCTCTCTCTAACACACACATATATGACAGGCTGTTTCCAAATACCCTTTGGCCTAAGAGTCATAAGACCATGGGTTCAGGGCTCACCTGTTTTAATGACTGCTGTTAATATTTCTGTGCAGTTCACTGCCTCTATTGCTGACTATGATTATTATCTATATAATAAGGTTCTAGCAAGGATTGTTACTCTGTGTGCCAGTCTGAATGTCTGTTGAGTCAATGTGAACTAATGGAAACAGTTACAAGCAGGGTTGAGAGTGCTTTTTGTTCAGAATATCACCAGGTGCAATCATCACTGGCATATGAGGTCTGTTACCACCCCATTTTTAAGTTCTGAGCCATTTTGACTTTACAAATTACACCCATGCAACAGCAAGGCATGTATCTACAGCATGCCAAGAGTCCTACACCATTGGGATATCAGACATAACAACCAATCACCACCCTTACTCTACAGCTAATGTGGATGCAACAATTTAATTGGTCCTATGAGGGAAACTGCACAGCTGATGGATTACTTGGCCCAAATGCCGCAGTTCTTCAAAACCACATACAACGATACAACCAGAACCAGAAGACACAATAACCCCAAGCACACACAGCTCCTCACAGTAGCACATGCCCCTCATTGGCCACCTGCATGGACCAACATAAATCTTCCAGGATTGTCAGTCTGTCCATGTGTTACTCAGAAGCTTAGAATGTGTACTGAGTCCGTGTGACGTGACGGAAACAGCTGCAAGCATGGCTGGGAGTTCTTTTTGTTTAGAATATCACCAGGTTCAGTCATCACTGGGATTCACACTCTGTTGCCATCCAGTTATTAAGATACAAATTACACCTGAGTGACTGCATGGGCTTTCAGTGACTAGTAGTTTTTTAACTCATTAGCAAAATGTGTGTCATGTCACCCTGTAAGGGATGACACTCTACCCACACAGAGTAGAACAGTCTGCTTTTCCTACAAGTTACTCTCTTCACTCAAGTAGAAGAGATCTGTTCTCTGTATCTGACGGCCCTGGATTAAATCTTGCTGATAATCCATGTGAGAAAAAAATAGTATGTGAGCATACCGTTAAGGACTGTATCATGTTCCCTCTGCATAAGAGGACAGAACTGAGGCTGCACGTTAATTCAGGTATTTTCCAACTTTCAGCTTTAACATTTTCTAACATAGCTTCCCTGTATGTAATATAAACAAACATAAGACCCCTTCTTACTTAGCACTTATTGGATAACTAGATGCCTCCGAGCATTGCTATAATCCCGTTCTCATGTAGGTTACCACTAAAAGTCCAGTATAATTTATTAGGGATTAAATGTTGTTTCCCTCTAATGGATGATTGATGGCCCCTAACTCAGATGAGTTTGATGGGTCTCAGTTCCAGCTCCCATGTCACAAACTCACCAACTGCTTTGCACTACCTGTCACACTCAGCAAAGAGGCTAAAATTTGCGTGGTTCATGGAGATTGAGCTGCTTCTGATAACCAAAGAGGATATCCCTTCTCTTTCAGGTCAGCGGTGAGGCAGGCTGGTAGGGTGGGGAGTGTGTAGGAAGTGTGCCCTGCTGCTGCCCTATAGACCAGCAGATGACTTCTTTCACCTGGGCTGTGAAGCCAATGCCTTTCACCAGCAAGAAACCCACCCAATTTTTTTCAGCTAAAGTTCATGGTTGTATGAAAATTATCAGATATGCACATTAACCCGTTAAATGATTTTCACACAATGTCACGCAAAGTACTCTGGTGGCTGCAGTCTTAGCATTGTGAAGGTCTTATATCGCTCTATATTATAAATGACACCTGTTAATCTTCTCATCTCCAGTAAAACTGCATACATCAGATGTTGTTAGGGGATGGGTTAAACCATGTTGTTGTGGCTTAAGCGTGGCCATTGCCTGACATCCAGGATAAATGTAAAGAAGCCATTGTAATCAGGTTGCTGAAACGAGGGTGGTTGCACCCCAAAACCCATGGATACATGGAAAATCTGAGCAGAAGCTGAATCCCGTGGCTCAAAGGTTTTACAATGCAGGAACTAGGGTTTTGTTTGGTGGAGCTGTTTTGGTTGACGTGTGCATCTGTGTGCGGTGTTGCTCAAAGTGATCAACTTTGGCTGGTGTTGGGTTACAAATCACTTTAGTAATGACTACGGGGTAGTGAAATGTTGTTATCAATGTTGTTGTCTTTATTTCATGCATAAGGATATGGAAAAATTGGAAAGAGTCCAGTGGAGGGCAACAAAAATGATTAGGGGGCTGGAGCACATGACTTATGAGGAGCGGCTGAAGGAACTGGGATTATTTAGTCTGCAGAAGAGAAGAATGAGGGGGGATTTGATAGCTGCTTTCAACTACCTGAAAGGGGGTTCCAAAGAGGATGGATCTAGACTGTTCTCAGTGGTAGCAGATGACAGAACAAGGAGTAATGATCTCAAGTTGCAGTGGGGAAGGTTTAGGTTGGATATTAGGAACAACTTTTTCACTAGGAGGGTGGTGAAACTCTGGAATGGGTTATCTAGGGAGGTGATGGAATCTCCTTCCTTAGAGGTTTTTAAGGTCAGGCTTGACAAAACCCTGGCTGGTTGATTTAGTTGGGGATTGGTCCTGCTTTGAGCAGGGGGTTGGACTAGATGACCTCCTGAGGTCCCTTCCAACCTTGATATTCTAGGATTCTATGATCTATAAAGGGAAGCAGAACTGTGCTTAACCTGTCCCAAATGAGGGGGTCACCCTCAGCTGAAAGGACTTTGTTAAGCCAGGGGCTCGAATGCAAGACCTCTGTGAAAGTAAGAGAGGTGTCCCAGCCAGGAGGTGTGGATGCTCCCTAAGGGTCATCAGTCTGGTTTAACCTGTTCCTCCCCACTATTCAAAGATAGAGTTGAATAGGCTCTATTAGGAGCCTTTGTTATTTTAAGTGCTTAAATGAGAGCTGAAATCACTTGTGGTGGGACAGCATTTCTGACCAGCCTGCTGACAATCACCAAGAGACTGACCTGCAGATATCACAGCAGAGCAGCGGTGGCATTAGAAGGTAACTGACAGTCCGCTGGCGGGAATGACGAACAAGTGGCCAGTGGGAGCAAAACGAGCAGCTGGCGGGGTGGCCAGCCAGAGCAAGTGCTCAGATGCCAGAGCAAGCAAGGTGCCTTCTTCCCTGAGTGGCAGGTGAACTCACACAGATGCACCTCTGAACCCTGGGACCTCATTGACCAAGGACAACTACTGTGAGTGGGGTATGGTGAGGGAGCAGAGGGGGGCACAGTAAAAGAACTTTTAGTTGTGGAACTCAAGAACATGAGGCAGAAGACTCTGCCCCACGCACTCTGCGGTAGGTGTCCTGCTCACAGTTTTAGGTTTACGAAACCTGCTTGTGCCATTTTCCCTAATTAATGTTGGGTGACTTCTCTCCTTTCATTAATAGTTTCTTTTCTACCCTCAGATTCTGCGCTTGCAAGTGGGGAAGTATTGCCTCTCAGAGGCACCCAGGGGTGGTGTGTAATTTCCCCAGGTTACTGGGTGGGGGCTTGAGTCAGTGCTGTATTGTATTATTGAAAAAACAACCCCTAGATATTGAACTTGGCCATGGTTGCTGCCGGCTCCACCTGGCAGAAGAGTTGCATCTACACTGCTCAAAATACGCTACTAAAATGATACCTGAATATATTATCCTGTGATTTCTTTAAGGTCTTATTTATTATTATTTATGTATACCACAATACCACTGACAGGTCCCAGATCCATTGTGCTAGGCACTGTACAAACATATAGCAAAACGATGGCACCTGCCCCAACAAGTTTATGGTCTAAGGATAAGATGAGACAAGAGAACATAAGAGCATAAGAACGGCTGTACTGGATCAGACCAAAGGTCCATCTAGCTCAGTATCCTGTCTACCGACAGTGGCCAATGCCAGGTGCCCCAAATGGAGTGAACCTAACAGGTAATGATCAAGTGATCTCTCTCCTGCCATCCATCTCCACCCTCTGACAAACAGAGGCTAGGGACACCGTTCCTTACCCATCCTGGCTAATAGCCATTAATGGACTTAACCTCCATGGATTTATCCAGTTCTCTTTTAAACATTATTATAGTCCTAGCCTTCACAACCTCCTCATTCAAGGAGTTCCACAAGTTGACTGTGCACTGTGTAAAGAAGAACTTCCTTTTATTTGTTTTAAGCCTACTGCCCTAGTTCTTGTAATATGAATAAGTAAATAACTTTTCCTTATCTACTTTCTCCACATCACTCATGATTTTATATACCCCTATCATATCCCCCCTTAGTCTCCTCTATTCCAAGCTGAAAAGTCCTAGCCTCTTTAATCTCTCCTCATATGGGACCCGTTCCAAACCCCTAAACATTTTAATTGTCCTTCTCTGAACCTTTTCTAGTGCCAGTATATCTTTTTTGAGATGAGGAGACCACATCTGTATGCAGTATTCAAGATGTGGGTGTACCATCAATTTATATAAGGGCAATAATATATTCTCCGTCTTATTCTCTATCCCCTTTTTAATGATTCCTAACATCCTGTTTGCTTTTTTGACTGCCTCTGCACACTGTGTGGGCGTCTTCAGAGAACTATCCACGATGACTCCAAGATCTTTTTCCTGATTCGTTGTAGCTAAATTAGCCCCCATCATATTGTATGTATAGTTGGGGTTATTTTTTCCAATGTGCATTACTTTACATTTATTTTGCCATTTTGTTGCCCAATCACTTAATTTTGTGAGATCTTTTTGAAGTTCGTCACAGTCTGCTTTGGTCTTAACTATCTTGAGCAGTTTAGTATCATCTGCAAACTTTGACAACTCACTTTTTATCCCTTTCTCCAGATCATTTGTGAATAAGTTGAATAGGATTGGTCCTAAGATTGACCCTTGGGGAACACCACTAGTTACCCCTCTCCATTCTGAGAATTTACCATTTATTCTGACCCTTTGTTCCTTGTCTTTTAACCAGTTCTCAATCCATGAAAGGACCTTCCCTTTTATCCCATGACAACTTAAATGAGTAGATACAACAAATGGATGGGGTGGTGGGAAACACAAGATAACAGGAAGGTGGTTATTATCAATGATCAGCAGTGGTCTCCACACACCAGCTGCCATTATCAATTTTTTTGTAGGCATCACAACAGAGAAGATTTTTAACAGGGAATTTAAAGAAGAGCAATGTGGTGGCTTTGGAGATTTTTATGGGAAGCTCTTCTATTGCCCTGACTTTTTTGAATTTAATGTACACAAGACTATATGCACTTCTGAAAACGTCTGTTGGGGATAAAACTCTGAAGAAAACAACAGATACCATCTTCAAATGTGATCCTTTTATTTGAGGTGGAAAAAAGAGGCTGTAAAACAATACAAATGTAGCAAGATTACCTGTTCCATATTAATGTTTGATAACTGTACATTATATTACTATTTATGTGATTTATAGTGGATCATAATTTCCATTTGATAACTATTCAACTAAAGAATGATGTCAGGAAATAAATAACTCTAATGTGATTTAACTGCCAAGAACTGTAGAATTTTAACAAGTTTCATTTTCACTAATCTGTTTTGGAGATGTTACTTAGATGTGATCACACTTCTAGTCATCATTTGCAACCTCTGTACATAATGTATTGTGACTCATATTCACTTTTAAATTTAAAAGCTTGCTTTTGTCCTTCCTAATTTAAATTACCATGTTGTATACACAGCTATGGAAAAACAAAACAAAAAAAAATCGGAGCTACTTATTTAAAGAAACATGGCCAGCCTACAGGGCTCAATTTAAGAGGGCTATCACATGGTATGGGATTAGTTTATCTCTGATGGGCTTCTATACTACTACCTATTCATCTTTCATTATTTCAGTAGCCCAGAGCCATAGATCCCTGAATATTTATTCTGGTAACACTTCCTATTCCTTGCAATTCTCAGTATTTTGCATGGACTCAACGGACAGGGCCAGATTCTCAGTTGCTGTCAAGACCCACTGAGCTCAGCAAAGAGGGGGGTTGGCATCCAGCCAGCTAGGACTCCTCAGTTCTCTAGTTGGTCCCAACCCAGACCCAGCTGAGCCACTTATTACTGAAATCAGTGCTGATCCCCAGTATAGGCAAGGCTGGATTCACCCATGTAGGTGAAAATTACATGCTGCTGGTCATAGGGCAGCTGCACTGGAGGGATAAATCACCCTGCAGCATGGACTCCCAGAGGGATATTGCTACCTTGTATTGCTCACAGGGCTTCAGGGGAACCTCAGCAATATTGTTTGTTAGACAGAGGCTCTGTATCTCTCAGCCAGCCTGGACTCTTTCATTCCCAACCAGCTCCCCTCATGCCATCTCTGGGCCTCTTACTATAGTTGTTGTTGAGGCTGGGCTCAGAGCTTGGGGTCAGAGCTGGTGGGGGATGGGGGCGAGGGGTGCCCCGCTCAGAGGGGCTGTGCTTGGAGCTAGGAGTCAGGGCTGTGGGAGGAGTGGGGTCGGGGGGTGTCTGGCTCAGAGGGGCTGGGCTCGGAGCTGGGGGTCAGGGCTGTGGGGGGGGCAGTGGGGTGTCTGGCTCAGAGAGCTGTGCTCGGACCTAGGGGTCAGGGCTGTGGGGGGATGGGGTCGAGGGGTGTCCGGCTCAGAGGGGCTGGGCTCGGAGCTGGGGGTCAGGGCTCTGGGGGGATGGGGTCGGGGGGTGTCCGGCTCAGAGGGGCTGGGCTCGGAGCTGGGGGTCAGGGCTCTGGGGGGATGGGGTCAGGGGGGTGTCTGGCTCATAGGGGCTGGGCTCGGAGCTGGGAGTCAGGGCTGTGGGGGGATGGGGTCTGGGGGTGCCCAGCTCAGAGGGGCTGTGCTCGGAGCTAGGGGTCAGGGCTGTGGGGGGAGTGGGGTCAGGGGGGTGTCCGGCTCATAGGGGCTGGGCTCGGAGCTGGGGGGTCAGGGCTGTGCGGGGCTGGGGTCAGGGGGGTGTCTGGCTCAGAGGGACTTACCATGCTGGTTACTTCCACCTCCCCCCTCTCCCGGAGCTTCAGCGCACCGCGTCCAGGAGCAGCCCTGGATAGCACTGCAGCGGCGTGGCTCCACGGGACCTGAACTCCCGCCGCTTGGCCCCTTACCATGCAGCTCCGAGCGGGAGAAGTTCAGGCCATGCCGCTGCAGCACTGTCCAGGGCTGCTACTAGACGTGGTGTGCTGAGGCGCCGTGGGATGGGGGAAGGCGAAGGCGGAGGCAGGGCGGGGGGGAGCCTCCATCATTCTCGTGGGGGCCCCTGCGGGGCCCGGGGCAAATTGCCCCATTTGCCCCCCCCCCCCCGGGCAGCCCTGTGAAAAGGACCTTCAGGTAATTAGAACCTAAGTAGACAAGAGGGCATCCTATTAGTTCAGTTTAGCCTGTAGAATGCATGTTACAACGCTGACAGCCAATTCTATAGTAAATTAATTATAGGTTTATTAGCTAAGAAAAAAGAATGAGAGTTACTGAGAGGTTAAAGCATGTAAAATATATGAACAGGTGAATCATAGTCTATAAAAGTGGCTCTCAACCTTTCCAGACTACTGTACCCCTTGCAGAAATCTGATTTGACTTGTGTTCCCCAAGTTTCACTTCACTCAAAAACTACTTGCTTAAAAAATCAGACATAAAAATACAAAAGTATCACAGCACACTATTACTAAAAAATTGCTTAATTTCTGATTTTTACCATATAATTATAAAATAAATCAATTGGAATATAAATATTGTACTTACATTTCAGTGTATAGTATATACAGCAGTATAAACAAGTCATTGTCGGTATGAAATTTTAGTTTGTACTGACTTCACTATGCTTTTTATATAGCCTGTTGTAAAACTAGGCACATATCTAGATGAGATGATGTACCCACTGGAAGACCTCTGCGAACCCCCAGGGATACGCATGCCCCTGGTTGAGAACCACTGGTCTATAAGCCAAATGGTAGCAAAGATGTCATAATATGCAAGTTTCCCAAAAATCTCTCAGGACTAGCCAAAATAACTCCAGGGAACTTTGTCTTCTCGTTCAGTTATTCTGCCCTGTTAGAATCCAAACTGTCAAGAGATGAAGGATCTTTCTTTGAATCCATATTTATAGTCTCTTCACACAGAAAGCAAGCTGACAGCATCTCTACCTACATGGGGGTTTTTCCTTTGGTAATGGTGAGTGAGGAATGCACTTAAAGTCCTTGACCTTGATTATCACACACAATGACCACTTGCATTGAAAATTAGTATTTTCTGTTAAAGTCCTTAAGTCCTTCATTAGCATGTCACAAGATTTCTTTGATAGGTTATTTAGTTACAGGAGATACACAGTGTAAATATTTGCTGTTACGTTATAACAGGAACAGATAAGTGAAAATAACACAAATACCATTCTACTAGTTTTCGTGAAGTTTAAACATCTGAATACACACTTATACATTTAATACTTTGATTTATACTAACACACAAGTAGACTGGCCTGTGGCCCTGGATTGACCTGGTTTTCCAGCGTCACAGTATACACCTGGAGTGGGTACTGGGCCCCCTAAAGATAGTGGAGCCATCCCCTGAAGGCAGCCTTAATTGCTAGAAGCTCCTTGTTCAGGATTTCATAGTTTTGTTCTTTGGGGGTGAGTTTCCTGAAGTAGAAAGCACATGGATGCAACATGCGTTGGGGGCCAGGCCTGTGGGAAAGCACTGCTATGATCACTATATAGGAGGTGTCTGCTTTGATAGTGAAGGCTTGTGTGGGATTCAGGTGGAACAGTATGGGGGCAGAAGTGAATGCAAGTTTTAGCAGTTCACAGGATGCTGAGCCTTGGGGTTCTGGTGGAACTTGATGTTCTTGCAGGGCAGAGAGGTGATGAGGGTGACTTGTTCCAAAAAGTCAGGATGAACCAAAGACAGAAATTAGCAAATTCCAGGAAATACTTCAAGTTGTGAGTATTTTGAAGTGCCATCCAATCAAGGACTGCCTTCTCGTTATGTGGGTCCATCTCAACACCTTCTGGAAACAGGAAACCCACCCAAAACTCTATGGAGCATAGGTGAAAGATGTACTTTTCCAGTTTGGTGTCGAGGTCATGCTGGCCTAGCTTTTCAAGTACAGAATGAACTTGCACAGTGTGCTGTTCTACATCATCAGAGAAAAAAATCAGATATACCACCACATATTGATCCAGCACATCCCAAAACACATCACTGATGAAATGCTGGAATGTGGCAGGTGCGTTTGTCAAACCAAATGGCATTATAAGATACTCAAAGTGATGATACCTGGTTCAAACAGTAATTTTCCATTCATCCCCTACTTTAATGAGTAGTAGGTTGCATGCCCCTTGGCAGTCCCCCTTGGAGTATACTTGGCAGCCTCCACATGGTCTCAGGGATAATTGGCAGCAGATAGCGATTCCTGATTGTGATTTGGTTCAGAGGCCAGTAATCCACATACCGTCAGAGACATCCATCCTTCTTCTTCAAGAAAAGTACTGACGCCTCAGCGGGTGAGATGGATTTGTGAATAAATCCCTTGGTCAGGTTTTCTTTAATGTAAGACCAGGTAGGCTAACTTGGCTCAGACATGACATAAATGTGCTCAAACAAAATGTTCATCTTGGTTGCATTTCTATGGGAAGTCATACTCTTGGTGTGGTGGAAGGAAGACTACATTCTTTTTTTCAAATACATCAGCATAATAGCTGTATTGGGAGGGAGGGCAGCGTCAGGTTTCAGGATCTGTGGGTGATCCACCCAGGCTGAGTACCCTCACTTATGGGTCCCCAGGAAATGGTTGTATGCTCCCTGTCCACCACGGTCTGGCAGTGATGTTGGCAGAACTCTAAGGGGAAACTGACCTTCAGTTCTGGCCACTGTATGTGTGGGTTATGGTGGACCAACCTGGAGATACTCAGAATCAAAGGAAAGTGCAGGGAGGGGATGACTCTGAACTGCAGCATCTCCCAGTGTCCTTGGATGGTATCCTCCAAGGGCTGGTTTCCATGACCACCGATCTAAGGACAAGAGGGATACGTCAATTGTCTCTACCATGTTTGAGGCAGATTTCAACTGTAGGGGAATCTTCAGGCTTTGGGCTATGTCCACAGCAATAAAGTTATCTGCAGTGCTTGAGTCAATGAGTGCCCACTGCAGGAGACTTTGTTGGGGATGCCCAGTATGTGTAACTCATCTAGAACTGGTAGGTGTAGTATTGCTTGCCAGGAGCCAGCATGTGTTCCAATCAGGACCATGGTTCAGGACAGAGGGACACTTTGTTGGTGCACCCAGACTAGTCCACCTTAGTGGGCCTGAGCCAGCTCATTTCCCAGTTTTCTTTGGGCTGAGCTTTTCATGGAGCAGCTGGAGATGGTATGGCTTGGCTCCCTAAAATAAAAACACAAGTGGAGACATCAAAGTCTCTCCCTTTCCTCAGGGGTGAGTTGCTGGCAGAAGGTGGGGGAGTGGCAGGTCTACTGTGTTGGCTCAATCTGCGGGGCTGGGCTTGATAACTAGTGGAGTGTTATCTAGGCCAGGGGTCAGAGCTGGAACCAGGAACCGAGCCAGGGGTCAGAGCAGGAATCAAAACCCAGGGATCAAACAAGAGTCAGGTCTGGTGCTATAAACAGCCAGGAAGTTTCTCAATTGCTCAGACAAATTCTTTGGCTCAAATAGTATAGTCAGACCAATCAGTGGGCTGGTCATTGTCCCTAGCCAGGATCCTCATGGGCAGGAGTTTTGCTAGCTCCTCACTTCCCGTAGCTCTGGGTGGGCTGCCTCGTGGCAACCAGGGTGAGTGGGTTACCTCAGAATCTATGGGCCAGGGTTAATGACCCATGGGCCCTTACAACAGCACTCATAATGGATGGTGCTGTATCAAGCCAGGCTAGTGCACTCATTGTGACAGAGGAGAGAAACGTAAACGTTCATTTTTAATGCAGAATAATTATCACTTCTGTTGGGTGAAAAATAAATGTGCAAAATAATCCAGGATGCAAAAGTGTGGCTGACTCACAGCATCGTGGTCTCTAAAACATCAGGCAGAGCCTCAAAGGCAGCATGTAGAGACAGCTCCCCTTCGATTTTGAGAACAGCTCTTCTGTTTATTTGAGGGGTACAACTGGGCTGAATACTCAGATGGGGACTGCTGACCAGGGGAAACACATTCCCCAATCCTGGAGGCAGTTTTCTAATGGCCCTCCCCTAGGGATAGTTTAGAGCAGCCTCAGAGCTGCTCCCTAAGGGCTGTTACTCCAGCCAAGGTTTGCTGGGTCATGCTGAACTCCAGCTATATCCCCTCCTGACCACTACACTTGGGGGATCTGACCTGTGGTGGCACAGAGCCAGCTGTGTCAGCTGTAGTCCATCCTCCATGCTGGAAGAATTTTCAGTTACCTGTTTAGGGCAGCTTTAAGTCCCTTTGTAAACCTAGCATTGGCCCAGAATCTGGACCCCTCATCTTTCACTTCACCTGAATCCTTAAATTATAATATCAGGCCACCTAGTGGGCAGGGACTGGACCACACAATTATTACAAAGAACAATTAGTCCGCACTAACGGGATCCTGCATATCATTGATTAACCATCTCAATAATGCAATGAGGCTACAATTCAATAACCTGAGGGTCTGAAATGACATGAGCATTCTAACACAATCCATGAAAAAACTGTCCAAATTGCCCTTCGAACCTTGGTTCCTCAGTCACAGATTAGGGATTTCTCTTTCGCTGTGGGTTAGTAGCCAATAGTTGTGTGCAGCGCAAGTTTGCAGTGATGAGTTCTGGTTCCCACCACAGCACCAGCCTGGATAACTAGACTGGAACAAACTGGGAAGAACCTGCACTGGCAAAGGATTGGGCTGGATGGATGATCTAAGAGACATTTTCCATCACTAACATCTGTTATTTTAATACCTTTAATAGGTCTATTTGAGCTATTTGGTTGTAGGAACTCTTCTGACTGCTGCAATCAAGCTATCATCTGCATGTTTCCTTTATTTTCTCTGTGCTTCTGTGTTTCCAGTTGCCAAAGAAGAAATTAATAACATGATACACAAACCACCTGTATCCTGTCACAGACATGAAATATGGACAAACAGCTTCTTTCTGGCATGCATTATGCTATATTCTAATTCTCTTATCTATCAGACGATAGAATCAGAGAAGCCAGTGAAGGAAAAGACCAAAAATTTTCTCACCTTGTCCATCACCTGCCAATGGAGGCTTGTTCCTATGTCCTCTGTCCTGTCCACTTTTCAAGGACTCATGTGGTGGGTTATCTTGAGAAAGTCTCCCACTGGCTAACAGTCACTATTAGAAAGTTTCCTGACAGTAAGCCTAAATTTTTTTTTGCTCAGTTTCATCCCATTTTTTCTGATTCTACCTTGTCATCAAGGAATTCCTCTTCCTCCTTTCACAATCCTAAATACTAGCAGATGCTTAACAGGTCCTCCCACAATGTTAGTCTTTGTCTGACCTAGTGGTACAATATAATGAGTCAATCCCACCAGCCCTTTAATCATTTTGTTGCTCTTCCCTGAATTCCCTCCAGCAGGCTGATGTCTTTCCGTGTTACAAACCTTGCTCACTCTTCAAAACCTTAAAACTGAGTTGAAAAGCAAAGTCCCTGAAGAAGAGAGGATGCTGTAGTAAAGGCATTATTTTATTCCCACTGTTCTCAAAGAGCTTCTTCCAATTAAGAAACGTGTCTAGTCTTTCATTGGTCTCCTTGATACACAGCAGGTGGAAGGGGGAAGTCAGTGTTAGAACAACAACAGGCCGTATGTACATATTTAAAACTCATATGTTTTCATATCAGAAACCTCTGACAGTTTCTTGGGACAACTCTTTCTCTATTCCCCTAACATAATTGCAAAAGATGAAGAAGAAAAAAAAAAGGCAAGCAAATTTGATTCGAGCTACTAACATCATTTTGAAACCTAGCTTACCTCTCAGAAGTACCGGCAGCATTTTGGAGGAGAAATGTTGACAATTTAAAGAAATATTTTAATAAAGAAAACATAGAGCATCTTACCCCCCACTTGAGTTTTCTCCTAATACAGGGGCATCTGCTTCATTTGACCTGTTTATTCTGATCAATCATTAAAAAATCAAACTTGATGCATTTTATTTTGTTACTGGTGTGATTTGCACAGCCAGCATGTCACTCCTTTCTTTGTGATGGTGCCCAAGAAACAGAATTCCATTTATAAGATCTGTCAATGGCTCACTTGCATGTAGGACACATCCTCCCTTTCTGAAGACTGCAGCAGCCATCCCACTGACTAAGACATGATGATTTTTCTTTATCAGAGGGGTAGCCGTGTTAGTCTGAATCTGTAAAAAGCAACAGAGGGTCCTGTGGCACCTTTGAGACTAACAGAAGTACTGGGAGCATAAGCTTTCGTGGGTAAGAACCTCACTTCTTCAGATGCAAGTAATGGAAATCTCCAGAGGCAGGTATATATCAGTGTGGAGATAATGAGGTTAGTTCAATCAGGGAGGGTGAGGTGCTCTGCTAGCAGTTGAGGTGTGAACACCAAGGGAGGAGAAACTGTTTCTGTAGTTGGATAGCCATTCACAGTCTTTGTTTAATCCTGATCTGATGGTGTCAAATTTGCAAATGAACTGGAGCTCAGCAGTTTCTCTTTGGAGTCTGGTCCTGAAGTTTTTTTGCTGTAAGATGGCAACCTTGACATCTGCTATTGTGTGGCCAGGGAGGTTGAAGTGTTCTCCTACAGGTTTTTGTATATTGCCATTCCTGATATCTGACTTGTGTCCATTTATCCTCTTGCGCAGTGACTGTCCAGTTTGGCCAATGTACATAGCAGAGGGGCATTGCTGGCATATGATGGCATATATAACATTGGTGGACGTGCAGGTGAATGAGCCGGTGATGTTGTGGCTGATCTGGTTAGGTCCAGTGATGGTGTTGCTGGTGTAGATATGTGGGCAGAGTTGGCATCGAGGTTTGTTGCATGGGTTGGTTCCTGAGTTAGAGTTGTTATGGTGCGGTGCGTGGTTGCTGGTGAGAATATGCTTAAGGTTGGCAGGTTGTCTGTGGGCGAGGACTGGCCTGCCTCCCAAGGTCTGTGAAAGTGAGGGATCATTGTCCAGGATGGGTTGTAGATCACTGATGATGCGTTGGAGAGGTTTAAGCTGAGGACTGTAGGTGATGGCCAGTGGAGTTCTGTTGGTTTCTCTTCTGGGCCTGTCTTGTAGCAGGAGGCTTCTGGGTACACGTCTGGCTCTGTTGATTTGTTTCTTTATTTCCTTGTGTGGGTATCGTAGTTTTGAGAATGCTTGGTGAAGATCTTGTAGGTGTTGGTCTCTGTCTGAGGGGTTGGAGCAGATGCGATTGTACCTCAGTGCTTGGCTGTAGACGATGGATCGTGTGGTGTGACCGGGGTGGAAGCTGGAGGCATGAAGGTAGGTGTAGCGGTCGGTGGGTTTTCGGTATAGGGTGGTGTTAATGTGGCCATCGCTTATTTGTACGGTGGTGTCCAGGAAGTGGACCTCCCGTGTAGATTGGTCCAGGCTGAGGTTAATGGTGGGGTGGAAGCTGTTGAAAGCATGGTGGAATTCTTCCAGGGCCTCCTTCCCATGGGTCCAGATGATGAAGATGTCATCAATATAGCGTAGGTAGAGAAGGGGCATGAGTGGACGGGAGCTGAGGAAGCGTTGTTCCAGGTCAGCCATAAAAATGTTGGCATATTGTGGGGCCATGCGGGTGCCCATAGCGGTGCCACTGGTCTGGAGGTATATATTGTCACCAAATTTGAAATAATTGTGCGTGAGGATAAAGTCACAGAGCTCAGCAATAAGTTGTGCTGTGTCATCATCAGGGATACTGTTCCTGACAGCTTGTATTCCATCTGTATGTGGGATGTTTGTGTAGAGAGCCTCTACATCCATGGTGGCTAGGATGGTGTTTTCTGGGAGGTCACCAATGCATTGTAGTTTCCTCAGGAAATCTGTGGTGTCACGGAGATAGCTGGGAGTGCTAGTGGCGTAGGGTCTGAGTAGGGAGTCCACATATCCAGACAGTCCTTCAGTGAGAGTGCCAATGCCCGAGATGATGGGGCGGCCAGGATTTCCAGGTTTGTGGATCTTAGGTAGTAGATAGAATAACCCCGGTCGGGGCTCTAAGGGTATGATGATTTGTTCCTGTGTTAGTGTAGGGAGTGTCCTGAGTAGATGGTGTAGTTTCTTAGTGTATTCCTCAGTGGGATCTGAGGAAAGCGGCCTGTAGAATTGGGTATTGGAGAGTTGTCTGGCAGCCTCCTTCTGGTAGTCAGACCTGTTCATGATGACAACAGCACCTCCTTTATCAGCCTCTTTGATGATAATGTCAGGGTGGTTTCTGAGGCTGTGGATGGCATTGCATTCTGCACGACTTAGGTTATGAGGCAAGCGATGTTGTTTTTCCACAATTTCTGCCTGTGCACGTCGGCGGAAGCATTCTATGATTTTTCTTTGGTGATCTTTCAGGATTTCTGCCTTGTGTCAAAGGCATTATGCCATTGTTTTTCTGCACAAGCTATGTTGTTTTCTCAATGGCGATCTGACAACTGTAGAGCAAAGCAAGATTCTCTCTTCCCCTTGGACAGTGTCTCTCAAAATTTTGAAAACTTGAGAAAAATAAAATGCATAATGGTCCCTGCAACCTATACCAAATTATATTAAAGGCCTAAACATCTCAATGTATTCTTCTCCCAACTTAGTGTCATCTGCAAACTTGCTGAGAGAGCAATCCATCCCATCAACCAGATCATTAATGAAGATGTTGAATACTTGATGATTACCTATTGTGTTCATTCCCTCTGGACACCTGGAATTGGCCACTGTCAGAAGACAGGATATTGGGCTAGATGGACCTTTGGTCTGACCAAGTATGGTTGTTCTTGTGTTGTGTACATGTCGATAACTGATTGCACTACCTTTTCCATCATTTTTTATTATGAAATGTTGCCGCAGAACCTCATGGGAGCTTCAGTTTGGGTGCCTCATGTCCCCATTCCCCTCTACAGTCTGTGCTCTTTTGTTGGGCTACATATCCCATGATGCACTGCAGTCTCTCCTCTAAGTGAGGGGAGGTGATGCATCATGACAATGGCATCTCCACGATGCATCATAAGAGTTGAAAAGCTGCTGACGAACTGGTTCCATAGGGGAGAATGAGAGCATGAGGCACCTAGTCTACAACAGCTATGAGGCAGTGCTGTAACAGCATTTCAGAACTGAAATATTTCCGTTTTTGGCTGAAATGTTTTGGTTCTTGGGCATGGCAATTTTCAACAAAAAATCAAAACAATTCTACAGAAAGCAATTTTCTCTAAAACGTTTTCCCTTGAAACCCCAATTTTCCCTCTTAAAACGATTTCCAATGGAAAATTTTCAACCTGATAAACTTTTTGTATATATCAATATCTATAGTCTAGGGCAGGGGTTCTCAAACTTCATTGCACTGCCACCCCCTTCTGACAACAAAAATTACTACAGTACCCCAGGAGGGGGGACTGAAGCCTGAGCCTGCCCAAGCCCCACCTCCCTGAGGGGAGGGGCAAAGCTAAAGCCTCACTGCCCCAGGCCGGGGGACCAAAGCTGAAGCCTCAGGGCTTCAGCCCCAGGCAGGAGGCCTGTAACCTGAGCCCTGCCGGCCATGGCCTTGGGCTTTGGCTTTTGCTGTGGACCCCAGCAAGTCTAAGCCAGCTCTGGTGACCCCATTAAAACAGGGTCTTGACCCACTTTGGGGTCCCGACCCACAGTTTGAGAACCGCTGTTCTAGGGGAAATTAAATATATGAATCAATATGGAGTTGTCTGTATTATCAATTGTATGATATAAAATATCATTTGTTAGTCACCTTTTGTGGCACGGGGGGAGTGGAAGCCTCCCAAGAGTACAGACGAGCAATGTAGGGGAAGGGAAAAGAGAGAATTACTTATGGAAATCTAGGGCTTGATTTTTAAGAAGCTGCACTCTGTGCACATGTCTAACGCTATGTGCTCATGGTTAAGTGGGTGAATCTAAACAGATTGTGCTAGCACTACATATTCAGTGAACCAGTGCACTGGCATGGAGTACATGTGCACAAAACATGTGTTTTGCTAAAGTGGCTGGGAAGGGGCATGGAAAACTGTTTGCATGGTTGCAGGTTTCAGCCTTGCATATCCAACAAGTCATAGGAGAGACTTAATCGAGGTTCCTGAGCACCAGTTTTTATGGCCTTTCCATTTAGGCCCTGCTTGGTAATAAATATTTCAAGAAAGAATATGTCTAGAAGAATCTAGAATATATCTAGCTTTTCACTACAGACATACCAGAAACAGAGGAGTTGTATCAGAACAGATCCATGGCCTGATATATCTGCCTCTGTCATAAATTAGATCCTTCAGAGCAAGGCACAAACCCTTCATAATGGCCCTTGGCAATTTTGCAAAACTGTGGTGTGGGGAGATGAATGCCTCCCATCCTGACCTGGGCTCATGATCAGTCTATGCCCTAAAGTGAATTGTTAGAAGTTTTTCATCTGAAATGTATGTTTTGTTTTTTCTTTATTTCAATAACTTTTAATCTTATCTATTTCTGGTAATTCCAGTGTTATGCTTTTCTTATCTGCATAGTCACGTGCAGTGTAGCTCATTGAGGTCTGGTCTACACAGGCGGGGGGTGGGATCGATCTAAGTTACGCAACTTCAGCTACGTGAATAATGTAGCTGAAGTCGACGTACTTAGATTTACTTATTGTGGTGACTTCACTGCGGTAAGTTGATGGCTAACGCTCTCCCATCGACTCCGCCTGCGCCTCTCACCCTGGTCGAGGGGAGAGCGCTCGGCGGTCAATTTATCGCGTCTAGACTAGACGCGATAAATCGACCCCCGCTGGATCGATCACTGCCCGTCGATCCAGCGGGTAATGTAGACAAGCCCTCAGTCTTTTTTTCTAATCTGAACTCCAGTACAATTGTATAGAGTTTACAGAAGTCAGCTCTTCCTGTTTCATGGTCATCCCAAGTTTCATATTCTTAAGCTGAATGATGGTAGAGTGAAAAGCTGTCAAATTCCTACCCTCTTTACACCCACATTTAGCATGCATGCCAGGAGGCTTCATCCACACAATTTGACCCAAAGGGTTGCCTGGCCTCTGCTATGTGGGTGCAAAGTTGATAGAGCCCATGGCAGAATTCCCTCATTCTATGTGTCTTACAAAAGTTTGGTAGTTGAAAATATGCCCTATAAGGGCAAACTGCAAGAACGTGAAGCTTTTCTACATGAGAAATTTGTACCCGTTTATCTCGAGTCAGCTTTTAATCTGATACAGTTAAAAGGCTTCCTGGACACTCTGCAGTTTAGTTAAATCTGAACCTAATTCACTTTGCTCTGGTCTGCACTAGAAACGTATGTCAGTATAACGATGTCACTCAGGGGTGTGGAAAATCCCTTGAGCAACATAGTTATAATGAGCTAATCCCCAATGTAGACAGCACTATTGATGGGAGGGCTTCTCCCATTGACATAACTACCACCTCTCAAGAAGAAGCTCTTCCATTGGCATAGGTAGCATCTACACTAAGCGCATAGGTAGCATCTACACTAGTGGTGCAGTGGGAAATTGACCTACATAGCTATTCCGGAATAACTATTCTGCTATCGCTATTCTGCTATAATTTAGCTATTCTGAAATAACTCCTCCATGTGGAAACTCTCTTCCAGAATAAAAGTGATTTCACAAAGCTAGGTATAAAGTCACTTTTGTTTCTGAATAGACTCTGCACAGGGGGAGTGTGGAGAGCAAGGGAGATATCTGTATCATTTTTTATGAATATTATATGTGTCTTAATTTACCTTCTTGATATTATTCTGTCTGGTTATATAGAGTTAAATACCAGCTGTTAGAAAGAGCCAGCAGGAAACAAAACAATAATAGAGATATGATATATTTAGGGAAAATAACAAGGGTTCTTAAGAGAACAATGGGAGGGCTATTAAAGATATTCCGATTTGCCTGGTTCCAGCCAGGTTAACAGACTTACTTTTCCAAGGCTAGGTCCTAAGATCAAAAGGAGCTAAATCATTGAAAATCCCTGCTTGGAGAGGAGGAAGAGGGGGTCCAGTGGACAGGAGCTGCTTGGCTCAGGCATAGAGACTCAGGCATAGAGAAGGGCAGCATGTCTGTCCCAGCCCAGAAGTGGGTGTGTCTGGGTTAAACAGAAACTTCCTAAACTTGCAAGGAAAGGATGAAGTTTAACTGAGCCTAGATACATATAGGCTGGTCTTATTTTACACTAGTTGGGTGCACAAACCATATATTTGTTTTGGAAAAGCTGTTTTGAGACACTTGAATCAACCTCTCGTTAGGGGCTATGTGGTGGGGCGGTGCCCCTTGCCCTGAGAAAAAGGGCTGAACCAGGCCAGAGAGGCTGCGCGGACAAGCAGCCAATCAGTGAAGGCCTGGGCAGAGCCAATCAGAGCAGGAGAAGAGGCAGCCAATCAGGACCGGGCTAGGTCCTATATAAAGGCTGAGGAGAGGGCAGTCACTCCCTGGCCAGCAAGGAAGAAGGACTGGCTCCTGATGAAAGGAGCAGCACTTTGGATAGAGCAGTGCTGGACAGGCTTGGGCCTTGCTGAAAAGGGTTGAGGAGGTGCAAAGGGCCAAAGGGGAAGTGGCCCAGGGAAACAAGGCAGGCAAGAGGGGAAGGAAGAAAGGAAGAGGGAGGCTACCGCTAGAGGGTCCCTGGGTCGGGACCCAGAGTAGTAGGCGGGCCTGGGTCCTCCCCTTTCCTGCTTTGCACTGCACCTGGCTGTTGAGGAGAGGGGCCAAGATAGACTGCAACTTGCCCCTGAGATAAGGGGCTAGACTACAGGGTTGTGGTTGGCCAGCGAGGCAGGTGCAGACAGAAAGACTGCTCTTAACAACACCCCCCAACACTAGACTAGTGGGCACTGCTGGAGGGCAATGTCCTGAAGTGGACAAAGACTGTCCTGAAGATGGCGTCCCTGAGCAGGGAGCAACGCGGGTCCCAGGGCACCAGCAGAGATGATGGGCCAGACACCACATGTCGAGGGTGCTCCACAGCGGTCGAGAGCTAATTCCTGGAGTGACCAGCAGGAGGCCCCAGCGGTGGTGAGTTGAACTCCATCACAGGCTCTCAGAGGGAAGTGTCTTGCAGGTTTTCAAATACAGTTGGGCCTGCAATGTTAACATGATTGAGAAACAGGAAGTCTGCAGCCTAGAGATCCAATCTAAGCATGGCTGTACCATGGGGTCCACTCAGAAAGAAGTGAAGGAAATGAACCCGTTACTTGGCAGTGCGCTCAAGAGGGACTGCAAAGGGGTCTAAAGCACAGTTCTACATGTAACCGTGACCCGCGACAAGGAATTATTATGGACTAGCTACAGCATAATAGCTGTTCCATAATACCTATGCCAGTCAGTTATCCCATGCAGAAGAGCCCTTAATATAAAACAAAAGAAGCCACTCTTCTTTCAAAATAAATATCCACATAGCCTTTTGCACTGATTTAATTATATCAGTTTAATTTCACACTTTTAGGGTACATCTACACTACAGGGGGGAGTCGATTTAAGTTACGCAAATTCAGCTACGTGAATAGCGTAGCTGAATTCGACGTATCGCAGCCGACTTACCCCGTTGTGAGGATGGCGGCAAAATCGACTTCTGCGGCTTTCTGTCGGCGGCGCTTACTACCACCTCCGCTGGTGGAGTAAGAGCGCCGATTTGGGGATCGATTGTCACGTCCCGACGGGACGTGATAAATAGATCCCCGAGAGGTCGATTTCTACCCGCCAATTCAGGCGGGTAGTATAGACCTAGCCTAAGTTATCCTGGTGCAACTTTCTCATGTAGAACAGCTCTTAGGTAAGCATGCTCTCTCTCTCTCTCTATTTCTTCTAACGGTGCATCTAAACTGTGCTTTTACATTACTTCATTGGTGTGATCTCATGTGCTCAATTATCTCAGCAAAATTTGAGTTATTAAGGTCACAATGCTCTTAATTAATTGGTTGTACCACTTTAAAAATAGTCTTCCTGCAGTCTTCTGTGCTACAGATTAATGGCAGCCTCTCTGTGGACCCAGTGGTTTAAAGCGCGTGCTTTACCAATAAACTAAATGACACTGGCATGCCAGTGCTATGCTTAGTTTCCTTATTGCAGATGGGAAGATTTCAGAGAGCATTTCAGCTCTAATCTGGTGTCGTTTGGAAAGATTATGGGTGAAACATATGAAATCTTTCCATCTGCAATAAAGAGACTAAGCATGAAAGTGTGAGTCATTTGGGCTATTGCTGAAGAGTTTGCTTGAACCTGGCACGTTAGCAGAGAGATGATGCTATGAATAAAATCATTGCTTTTAAGAAATGGCTGACAAGGTCAGGGGTGGGAGGGAAGAGGGATGCACTGGGAATCTTTAATACCTGACCCCTCCAAATGACTGACCACGTAACTCTTAATGATCTCCCAATGGCAGAATTGAAGTTTGATCACACACAGCATTGTAATTTCCATGGGTAACTATTCATTGCTATTATATTCATGTCTGGCTGCAGCTGCCAAAGCTAAAAATGGAACACTGGATATTTTTTTCCTGCAGCATGTTTTGATAATTAAGATTCTGATAATTAAGGCATTCCTGGGAGAGGGAGTGTGTGAAAGCTTCGCAAAGTCCAGCTCGCAGGTAAGCTTTCTCTTTGAAAAGCTTGGTTCAGGAGCCTACCTGCAGAGAGGACTTGTTCCCCAGTCCCCATCAACTGTGCCCCTCATGGTGGCCGTCCCAGGTCCCCTGCCACAGTGGTGATTTGAATGGCTGCTTTCCTTGGCAAACAGCACTTCCATCCTTCCAGCTGCACTTCTCTCTGCAGCCTTCCTATTTACCTGGCTTCGGCAATCAGCCTCTCACCTAGGATCAGAAGAGACCATTAGATCATGTCTGATGCCCTGCATAACAATGGCCCTGGCATCTAGTTAGTCCTGTATTGAATCCAATAACTGTGTTTGACTAAAGCATTTTTAAATCTTCACGAGACCCACATTCCATCTTTTCTTGGATCGCCCATGGCAGAAGGTTCCTTTGTGGCTCTCAATTTACTGTGAACCCAAAGGAAATAGAGCGAGAGTCTTCTCTCAGTTAAACTATTGCAAACCTGCAGAGCTGAAGTGAGCGGCATTATTCTGTATTTATATGGGTGTCCTGGAGATCAGAATCTAATTCTCTGAGCTTAAAAACTAACAACGATGCCTCTGGTATCATGTGTGTTATTTTTCTCTATACACATGAGACCAGATTCTCAGCTGTTGTAACTTGCCATAGCTCTATAAATGTCAATGGTGCTAGATGGTGTGATGAACTGGAGCTATAGCTGTACACTTTACGAATTCTGGTTGATATTTATGAGGCAGGATTCTGAAAAACTGCTGTATCACCTGTGCCTCTATGTATGTGGCTCCACCATTGCTTACAGGCCCTTAAGCAGATACACAAGAGACAAGGACAATAGGAAATAGTTAAGGTTAATGATGGTACTTAAACCTCACAAAGGATTATACAAAAAAACCTGGCTATGTCCTTATTAAAACCAGCTTAGCTGATTCCTCTGGAGGGAAGGGGGAGATAGGAGCAGTTGAAAGTTATGAGGAGGAGAACAAAAGTGGCCAGGTGACCAGGAGGAGTTTAAAGAAACACACAGGAACAGGGACCAGACAGGAAGAGGGAGCAAGGGGCAGGAGGGAGGAAGGTCACAGAAGCTGGGAGAGGGATTCCGGGAGGGAGATGTCACCCATCATGAACAGCCTCAGGGCGCAAGGGGGGGGGTGGGCCTGCTTGCTTTTGTGAACCTGGATGGCCCCAAGGATTCTGGATAACCTAAAGGACTTGGATTCCAGACCAAAGAATGCCCTGGAGTGGTGAGGATATTGAAGCAGGGACATGTGATCAATATTTATTTTGCATGATCTGTATTGTCCTGTGCTTTACATGATTAAGTGTAAAAAAACAAAAAAATTTTAGACTGTACAAAGTGAATGTGTTTTAACTGCTTCACAACTACTGAGTGCGATTGAGAGAATTAAACTGTAAACCAGAAGCTTCACGCCTTTGGGGTGGAGTTCTGGGAGAGTGTGGTGTGTTTATGTAACTGGGGTATCTTGGGGGTCAGCGCTGGCCCTGGAGACCCAGAGTAGGTGGATTGAGGAGCCCCATTTCTGAGAAGGAGTAACAGAGAGTGAGTGCACAGGAAATATGCCAGAAAGGCCAAGAGAGGAATCTGTTGAGGCTCTAGAAGCTTGAAGCACCCAGGGGATCCAGAGGAACAGAGGACTGGATTCCTTTGACAGCACTGCCAGTGAGTGGCCAGGAAGGAGGGTTCACTAGGATCTCTGACACACTGAATTACACGAGCTGAGAAACTGCTCCCACCCTTGTATTTTGGTTGCATAGCTCCTTCCATTTAGGGTTTATCTTCAATATCCTGTACAGAGAGTTCTAGTGTGTATCCCATTAATAACCATCCTCCTCTATGGGACGTCAAGGACAAAACTTCAAAGGTGTAAGACTGGGCCTAATAATAAGAGTTTAGCATGTAACTTCATATGACTTTGAAAATTCACGGTAATATTTCAATTGATTTTTAAGGTGAGGAGACGAGATGACAGCAAGGAATTGGAGGTGACTCAGTGGATTAATGCATTAGTTTATCACCTCTGAAGACACATTTTCAAACACTGGGCCATACTCTCTACTGCTTTGCACCCTGTCTAGTCACTTACACTTGTGCAAAGTGATTACAAAGTAGTGTAACATGCTTGCAAATCAAAATGGTGGTGTTTTAAACCCACATTACACATGTGTGAATGACTACAGAAACTGCACAGTTGCACAGAATCAGACCCACTATGATTGAATCAAGCAAGTGCTGTGTTAGCCCATCTTTTTCCTAGGTGCTAAATTCACCTACACATTGCTAACATGACAAGCCAGTAAACACTACAGGCCTGATTCTCTTTTTACTCAAATAGGAGTAAAACAAGAGTAACTCCACTGAAGTCAATGCTGTTACAATGATGTAAAACTGATGTAAGATAAGGATCAATATCTTTTCTCTAGACATGGTCTAATAGAACTGATATGATTTTCATTGGAAAATACCAGCTAGTAAAAACAAACTTTCCATGGGCAAAGGTCACCTCAACAAATGTTTTGACTCAAAAAATGTTGGCAAAAAGTTCTGAAGTTGTGGAAATGGCACATTTTGACATTTTAAAAACAAATTCTGGTTTCCCACTTCTCGATGACTTTTATTTTGAAAGGTAAGCCAATTATAGTATGAATAAATAAAGTAAATAAATAATGGTCCAAAATGAAACAGGCATTTAAGTTGATCCAAACTGGAATTTGTGGCCATGGTCATGTGAAAACATTTGAGATTTCAACTTTTTATCCCGATTCAGGATGGAAACATTTTTTGTATCTCATAAAAATTTTGTGGGATGAGAAAATCATCTCCTGCACAGCTCTAGTGCCTCTAATTGGTTTTCAGTGGAACTTAAACTCCTAAATCTCCTAGGTTCTTTTGAAAATTCAGCCCTACGTTCTAATATGGGCAGGCACCCTATGTTCACTGTATCAGAGCACCTCACAAATATGTTAATGGACTGATCCTCAGAACACCCCTGTGAGGCAGGGAAGGATTATCTCTTGAAGAGTGTATTTTTAAAAAAGCTAATAGTTTTAGTGCACGTTATATTGGACTAGTCTATTCTGGTTTCTTTGGGCATAGAGCAATGAATGGTAGCTTAAGCATTCATGGTGCTTAAGTTTTTCTGGTTAGCATCTGCTCCTTCTGCTGGATTACTAAAAATAATTATGCAATTCAGAATAAAAATAAAAGACAAGATTAAATTTGATTTATTACGTAGGCTTCTGGGAAGATTAAATTAAAAGCCATGTGAATTCTGGAGAAGTTGCATTAAGATTCTACTACAGTTCCACCCCAGATTTTTATTAAATGATGACTTGATAACACCCAAAATGAATCAAAATGAGTCAAACCATTTTACATGTAAAAATTAGATCTGGTTGAAATTTTCCAATATTTGAGTTTATGATGTTTTTCAACAAAATATTCACTTTTCAATAACAACAAATAACAATTTTCACAAAAATGTCCACCAAAATTTTTCAGGTTGACATTTATCAACAATCAAAAAATGTAATTGAAAGGTTGAAATTTTTCAAAATGTCAAAAAAAGTTGAAAAATTTAAGATTTTTTTAATTAGCTCTACTAAAAAACTTACTTAATACACTTAAAAGATAAATGGGACAAATTCAGCAATCTGATTGGGCAACACACGTACTAAGTATTGAGGAAAAAGCTTTGAGCTCTAGTGATCTGAACATAACGCTTTTAGCCGGGAGTTTACAACTTCTAACCCCAGCTCTTATTTGGGTACTGTGCAAGTCACTCAGGCCCAATTTTCAAAAGTGGCCTGTAGTTGCAGATGCTATAATTTTCTGGTGCCCATTTAGATATTTACAGTTTGATTTTCAGAGTTGCTGAACTTCAACTGAAGTGACTGGGAGCTCTTGTCCTTGGTACCTCTGAAAATCAGGGCCCAATGTTGCTAAATTTGGGCACAGAGAACCAGTGGCATATGAAATTAGAGGCCAGTTTAGAAAGTTTGGCCCTTAACCTTTCTGCCTCAGCCTCCCCATGTGTAAAATGGGATCAGTGGGCCCAATCCTACTCTCATTGAAGTCAGGGGCCAAACTTACATTGATTTTAATGGTGCAGGATAAGAATCAGCAGTTACTTGCCTAACTTAAAGGGCTGTCATGTTATTTGGTTAATGTTTGTAGAACATTTTGAAAATAAATTAAAGTGTTCTAGTTCTCTAGACAGGCTTTATTATAGACAAAAAAGTGAGTGCACACAACTTCAGTGACAAATACTGTGCCAAATGGAAAAACACAGGACAATATAGCTTTTTCATTCTTTTTAAAAATTTTATATTTTAAATTTTCCACCTTATAATAGCATATAAAACCCTTAACACATGGGCTGGAGATACTACTCCTCAAGGAATAGCCCTGGGCATTCCTCGTTGTTTTCTTTTTTTATTTCAGACACTTTAAGTCATCAATCACTATTGCTTATATTCAGTGCAGGGTTCCACTTTATTAAAAGGAAAAGATTCTTTACATCATATTTTTCTCTCTGGGAATGAATTTTCCAACCCCAGATCACAATCCAATGACAGCACAGTCGAAATATCTCCAAGCGTTGCCCACATTTTTCAAACAAGATGTTTTTATATCATCGATTTATGGTAGCGATATTTCAGCAAAACAGAAGCTTGAAAAATATCTATCGCTGCCACTGAAATAGGCACTGTGTGGAGGTATTAGGGCCTGATCCAAAGATCACTGAAGTCAACAGGAGTCTTTCCTTTGGCTTCAATGAACTCTGAATCAGGCTCTGAGTGCTGGGTTGGTTTCCTACGGAGGAGGTGAGATATGGGTACAGACTGGAGCTCTGTCTCTCAGTTAATCCTGCACTGGTCAAGATTTAAAGTTTTCAAGTGACAGTTTAAGCCTCCCAGCGCAATGGAAACAGAAACAGGATTCTACATTTCTGCAACTTATTATTTTTTTTAAATGTAAAAAATAAACTACAAGCTAAGTAGCAATACAGATGAGTTACGGCTGCAACACAGACATCAACAAGAAAAGGGGATTAAGAGTTATTACAAACTGCTACCCTTATAGAGTGGAGTTTACTTTCATGGTAGGATAGGAACTGCATAAACAGAGGAGAAAGCCAATAACACAATAAGGTTTAAATATTTATCTAGCCATACGGGGGTGGCATTTTTGTTTCTATTCCAGGAACAGGAGCCAGTATAAAAGTTGCTCATCCCAGTTTCAATCACCATTATTTTTCTCGTAATGAAGGAGGCCCATGCCCTTCAGAACGTGGAAGCAACTGGTGTCAATACCCTGAGAATAAAATAACAATACTTCCCACTTCTACAGCATCTTCCACTGGAGGATCTCCCAGCACTTGATAAACCCTCCATTGATTCAGTCCCAGTTCACAGGTGGAGAAAGAAAGGCAGAGAGAGGATAAATGACATTGCACAGGGCTAGACCGTCACTGCCCTAACTCAGCCTTGCAGTAAGTAATGAAGAGCAAGGACCCCTCATTCCCTAGCTCAAACTGTGACTCTGGGCTTCTGGGGCAGAGTGGGAATTACATGCCTGATACTCTTCCATGGAAACAGGTGAGTGGGAGGCTCCAGGAACTGAGGGGAGCACTAGTTCTGCTCCCCTACTCTGGCCAGAGTAGTGATCTGCTGCATGGGGCTGCTCTGTGAAAAGAAGTGAGGTAATTTCACAGTATATCATCCTGTCCTGTGGGTACTCTCCATGAAGGTTATATGTCTGCCCCCCTGACAGCCCCAAGCATTCAAAAATCGTGAGTCAGGCCCCCAAAAGTCAGGAGGTTGGCTTAAAAAATCACAAGGTTTTAAAAGAAAAACATTAACATTGGGCTCTTTTAATTTACCTGCTGGTTTTGAAACTCATAGGGTGCGCTGGAGATCGCATTTTCTAGCTCTCTCCACAATCTTGAGAGCTAGAAACTTCCTTGTTTAAAAAAAAAAGAAAAGAAAGAAAAGAAAGCTGAGAGTTTCCTGTAGTTACATGATTCCAGCAACAGGGGCTCAGGAAATGCAAAAAAATATCACAAGAGTTGGCCACATTATCTCAGTATTACAGGTGATACTGTCCATCCAGGCCCCAGGCCCCATTCAGTTCAACCAGAGTCATTCGGCTAGCAGAGCTGGATTAATTCATCACTGGGCCCTAGGCAAGCATACACTTCTAGGCCCCTACTGTCTCATGAATATCAATAAACGGCTGTATGGTACACTCACCACAGCCGGGCTGGCCATGCTGTGAACTGGCCAGGACTAGCTGATGGAGGGGTGGCTGGGCTAAATTTGAGTGGCATTGCAACCTCGTGCGCAAGGTTATGACACCACTCACTCAAAAGCAAGTGAAGTTCTTTTAGCTGATGCACAAAACTGTATCAATGAGAGGAATTTGGATCTCAGGCATGTGCCTACTTTGCCTATGAGTTAATCTGGCTCTGTCAGCTAGGACCAAAGTTTACGAACCTGTTTTCCCTTTCAGGTCTGCAGGGTTATGGAACCAGACTATGATCTAAATCTGGCATTGATCTCCTGAGAGGTGTACCCAAGTGCCTGCTCAGACTCCCCCATTTAGGGTGACCAGATAGCAACTGTGAAAAAATGGGGGTGGGGGGTAATAGGCGCCTATATAAGAAAAAGTCCCCAAAAATGGGACTGTCCCCCTATAAAAATGGGACATCTGGTCACCCTACCCCATTGATTTCAAACTCTTCCTGGGTGTAAGGGTACATCTACACAGAAAAAACAAAAACAAAAACCTTATGACAGTGAGTCTCAGATCCTGGATGAATTGCCTTGGGTTTGTCAGGATCACGCTGTCAGGCTAAAAATAGCCATGTAGACATTCAGGATTGGGCTGCAGCCCGGGCTCTGAGACTGTCCCCCCTCACTGGGCTTCAGAGCCCAGGTTCTGGCCTAAGCCCGAATACCTACTGAATTATTTTTAGCCCCATAGCCCAAGACCCACGAGCCTGAGTCAGTTGACCCGGGCTCTGAGACTCGCTGCCATGTTTTTTGTTTTGTTGTTGTTGTTGCTGTGTACATACCCTGAAACTTTTCTAAGTGCAGTGCAACAGAGTATTACAGCACAAAGTCCCACTCCCATAGCCCGGTCTGTGTGCTCTGCACTTCGTGAGTCCAGATTTTCTCTTTACACCCGACTAGCAATTTACTGCCGTGAGCTCAGCAAGTTAGAACTTCTGGTTACAGCAAAGCAGAATGAACGCTCCGGGGCCAGATCCACAAAAAGTTGTTTAGGCTCCTAACTTCCAGTGAAATCAGTGGAAGTTAGGAGCCTAAATACCTTTTGGATGTGGGCCTGGGTGTCTAGTTTTGCTTTTGTGAAAGTTTGGCACATGTACAAGTTTCATTTCATCACAACAACCATTAGCTGCATTGGGTAGAAAAGACAGGATTATTAGCAGGAACCCAGCCCTGCCTGTGCTTTCAGAGCACATAGAGCACAGAGGTAATTCCCATTTCATTTCAGAATCAAGACCAGTGCTGACACCAACATCAGAGAGGATGGAAAAATAAGTTCTACCCTCTTTTCAGCCTTCCCTCCTGAATGGTTTCTTGGTTCTTTTCCTTCCACTCATGACTTTGTCCCTGGCACTCCCTAACACCCCATGCTTGACACAGACTCTCCACTCTTCTTGATGAAACATTATCTCCATCCTCCTTCAAACTCATTCTACGTTTAGTAAGGGGAAGTGATGGGAAGCTCCTTGTGCCCAGCGGATACTCTTCCTGTTAGATCACCCAGGGTGCTGCACTGCTCAGGAAAATGAGATATAAAATGAAGGTTTAAAATTGCTGAGCCTTCGCCCCAGCTGTATGGACCGTTCCAAGCTGTCAATTTAACAGAGCAGCTTTTATAGAGGAAGGACCCATGTCCGGGCAGCTGCTTCAATGAACAGTCCCAACAGAGCACTAACGGGTACATTCAACAGAACCCTTTAGTGTATGAACTGATCCATAGAGCTGATAAGGCAAGTTACTGTGCCCCATCTAGAATTCAGACCTAGAGTCACCAGTCTGCTTCCCCTCTTGTTCCTGAGCCTTTATTGTTTGTGTTGTGTCTAAATAAGGACCAGATTGTGCCTGGCCTTTGCATAGGTGCCCAGCGCTGAGGAGAGTGCCTTCCCCTTTGTACACCTCACACAAGGGCTAGAGACAATCGTAGTCCTTGCCCTGAGTAGTGTTGGGACCACTCCACCCATGCCACCTCGAGGAGGCTGTGATAAATGAAAGGGGCGGGGTAGGGGTAGCTCCCTTTTATGGACACCCAGCCTGCCAGTTAGCTATAAAATCCCTCTTAATAGTTGTTCTCTACTTGCTTTACCTGTAAAGGGTTAAAAAGTCTCCCTGCATAGGTAAAAGGAAGGGAGTGGGCACCTGACCAAAAGAGCCAATGGGAAGGCTATAACTTTTTAAAATTGAGGTAAAACTTCCCCTTTGTCTGTCTGTTGTTGTTCTCGGGGAGAAGCAGAGACAGGGCTGGAACTATACTGTAAGAAGTTTAGGGCCAGGTATGAAAAATCATCTGAATCATGCCTAGAAACTACTCATTTGAAACCCCCAGATATGTAGTAGATCAGGAAATGTCTAGGAAGACACTGTTAGGTTTATTTCTTTATGGCTTGTGGACTCCTCTGTGCTAACCTCAAATGCTTTTGTTTTACTTGTAACCTTTAAGCTGGACCTCAAGAAGGTTATTCTTGATGCTTAATTCTTGTAAGTGGACTTTTTTAAATCTAGCAATAGCCTGAGTTTTCAAATGTATTTTCTTTCTTTTTGTTTTTAATAAAATTTACCTTTTTTAAGAACAGGATTGGATTTTGTGTCCTAAGAGGTTTGTGCATATTTTGTTTAATTAGCTGGTGGCAACAGCTGATTTCTTTTGTATTCTTTCTCAGCTCTTCCGGGGGGTGGGGGTGGGGGTGGGGGTGGTCATGAAAGGGCTTGAGGATACCCTACAGGAAGGAATTTCCAAGTGCGCCTTCCTGGGTTCTCAAAGGGTTTTTTGCACTTGGGTGGTGGCAACATCTACCATTCCAAGGTCAGAGAAAAGTCGTAACCCTTGGGAGTTTCATACAAGCCTGGAGTGGCCAATATTAATTTTTAGAATCCTTGCGGGCCCCGACCTTCTGCACTCAAAGTGCCAGAGTGGGGAATCAGCCTTAACAGAGGCACACATTGTCTTAAAAGGCAGTGACAGGTGGAGAGGAGGAAGGGTCCTCATCCCACATGCCTAAAGAGCTGGCCAGGTGCATAAGGGGAGCAGGCTGCCCCATCTGGTTCAATAGCAAGGAATTCAAGAGGGGGTTGTACATCCTGGGTAGGACTGGGAAGGAATTTTTTGACAAAATAGTTTTTCATTGAAAAAAGCCAATTTGCCAAATTCAAAATTTTAGCAACAATGTATCAGTTTTGCTGAAATTTTTTTTGAGAAGGTTTCTCAGCTGCAGGATGGAATTTCTGATGTGTGTGAAAGAGAGGGAAACCAATTCCTCCTCCACATCGAAAAATATCCCATAGCCTAATGATTAGCAGGGACTTGAACATTTGTTCTCTCTCACTCTTGAAATCTCAAAGCAGTACCATGCACAAGGAATATATAACATGGTGTCAGCAGGAGGATGGAGAAAAAGGAGGGAATTTCAGCTGTCATAAAAAAAGAATATGTGATTGAGACTGACAGTGAAAACTTTAACAGAAACAATTGACACCTTCAGTTCGTTCCTCAGAAAGAACCATCAACAGAGCAAACTCTACAGATGGCAGATGCAGGAGAAGAAGAAAAAGATTCAAAGATTCCAAACTGACCAAAGACAGTCTTTGCAAATAATGGACAGCCAGATGATCAAGTTGCTATGCATTTGGGTCATGGGATTAGAAAACCAGTATGATTCAAAGACACTTAACAGACGGATGAAAATGTAAATTTTATCCTAGATCTCCTTTAAAGAATCCAATATCACCATTGAGTTCTTTCACCTTTCTCACCATCATGATTGCCATGCTGTGGCTGAGTATGTTGTTGGTCTTCAAACCTTTGATCGCATGCACTCTGAATGCAAAGATTTTGTTGATGTAAGTTGTTTCTGTGGTGAACTAGCCCATACAGTTCAGAATACTTCTTGGACTAGTCATGGCTAGTCATGTCAGCCAATTTCAGCTGTGGAAGGGGTTGAAGGTGATCATAAGTCCATTCTAATATGACGGTCATGTCTGTTCCAGAGTCATTCTTAAAGTCAATAGTCTTCATTCATTTTCACTCTCCAGGCATGCTCTGTATCATCACATGTGCTAGATTCCAGAAACAGCTCTACACTGTCTATAAGTCAGTTCCTAACTGCCTTAGTGTGGCAAACAGCTGCAAAATGTCCATATTTTGTGCATATATTACATCTTACACCTTTGGCTGGACACACATCTCTTGGGCTATGAATTTTTCCACATCTTGTGCATTTAGTCTGAAAGGTTTTGTAGTTAGCCTTCAGTGCCTCAGAGTTTTTATGATTACTTGTAGCACTCATGATGTGTCTCTTTGCAGCTTCTAAGCTAGTTTCTGGTTTGTCAGGTCTGGCAAGTTGCTCCTGTGTTTTGTTTTGCTGGGTCACTAGTTCATTCTGTTTTTCTATCTAAAGAGCCGCGTATAGACTTAAATCTGTGTTTAATTGTACTTGTTATGAAAGACTTTTGTCTGTAAGCCCAATAACCAATTCATCTCTAATATTTTCATGTTTTATAGTCCCAAAATAACAGTTTCTGCCAAGGCATGCAAAGTTCTTATAAAAGTTTCTGTAGATTCCCTGATTCTTGAATTCTCTGGTGAAAGCATACCTTTTCATAAACCACATTTCTCTGAGGTACAAAGTATGCATCAAACATAGCCAGAACCCTTTCATAGTCAACTTTATGACTATTGTCAGCAAAGGTACAGGATTTAAAGATATGCTCTGCCTGTATTCCCACAGCATAAATTAAAGACGATAGCTGAATGTCTCCAGTTTCTTTGTGGCGTTTAGTAGCAATGTGAAATCTTGCAAAATGTTGCTTTCAGTCTGTCCATCCTGAAGGTCTGTCAAAGCCAAAGTTCTCTGGGCCATTGAAAATTGGCATGCTGTTGAGATCCTGCAAACTTTGTTGTTTTCCCCCCCTTCTGTTTGCAAACTTTGTTCTGCTTTCCTTCTGTTTCTGTTCTCCTCTGGCAGCAGTTAGGCTACCTTTATTTCTGACACCATGTCATGTACTCTTTGTACATGGTACTGCTACTAGCAGGTCAGACTACTGTACCAGATTTGGACTGGCTCCAGAGCTTCCATCAGAGAGAGAGATATAAGAGGTGTGATCTCTATGAGATACTTTAAGGCAATGCTGGCTATTGCTATTACCAGCTCAGGTAAGGTATGATACACATGTCACCACCTAGTGGCTGTACATTAGTTTTAGCATTCCATCAGAGATGGGAAAGCCATTTCCCACCCAGCTCTAGTCCTGAGATACAACCCTTCTAAAGGCTTTGCATGGCTAGCTGCTCAGGGATGTGCCTAAATGGCACAGTCTACCCTTAAGATATTAAACTCCTAGGGGGCAAGACCTTTTCTTCCTATGCATTTAAAAAAAAAAAAGAAATTAATGGAGATATCCCATCTCCTAGAACTGGAAGGGACCTTGAAAGGTCATCATGTCCAGCCCCCTGCCTTCACTAGCAGGACCAAGTACTGATTTTGCCCCAGATCCCCAAGTGGCCCCCCTCAAGGATTGAACTCACAACCCTGGGTTTAGCAGGCCAAAGCTCAAACCACTGAGCTATCCCTCCCCCAAAGCATCCATAAAGCACCATGCCCAGCCCTGTTGCATTCTCTCATTCTGGGGATAATTTTGTTCATCAAACATTTCTGTGTTAGGACAACTGCATCAAAGCAGTATTTTTGTATGTGGAGTGTATCCACTCACCTGAAGTCCTAATTGCCTGTAAGTCTCCTTCTAATTGATTGCTGTGGAATAGCAATTATGAAGCCACAGACAGAGGATTATGACTTCAGACAGGAAATAAACAGGAAATCCGAAGAATAAAGATGCTATACTCAGGTGAATCATCTTCCTAATAAGGAGACACATTGTGCCATTTAAGAACAGGCTTGAAGAGAAGGTGGGGGTGCATCACACAATCCCATAAACTCTGCTGGGGACACTGCAGAATGCACCATGGATATTTGGCTCCTTATGAAATCAGCTCCGCAGCTTTCCCTCTTCACTCCTCAGGGGTAATTTTGCATGCCCAGGCATGCAGGTTCCCTGTGCTCCTTTAAGCACACAGGCTGTGATTATCCCTGGCTCTTGTATGGGATGCAAAAAGGGGAAATGGCTCCTGCACCCTTTGCAGCTCTGCAAGGTTGGGATGATCTAGATCAAGAATACTGTTTCAAAGTGGGGTGGTTTGTACAGCAGGCAGCAGAGGATTTTTATGGTGAAATGAAAGGCTGGACAAGCAAAGAGGACCGTATGCTTCTGTCTAGGGAAATTATGCACATTTATTTATTCCCCACACTCCAGCTAGTATAACTAAGCTACTGAGGTAGCCTGAGGTAGAACAGTGGACTGGGACTCAGGAGACCTGGATTCTAGCCCCAGCTCTGTCACAGACGTCTTATGTGACCTTGGGCAAGTCTCTCAGTTCTGCTTCTGTAAAACAGCGCTAATAATAACATTCTCTTTCTCCCATCCTTCCTCTGTCTTGTTTATTTAGACCATAACTCCTCAGTGCAGGCAGTTTCAATGTGATTTAGTAACTAGATAAGTTCATGGAGGATAAAGGTCCATCAGTGGCCATTAGCCAGGATGGTCAGCGACGGAATTCCATGCTCTGTTTGCCAGAAGCTGGGAGTGGACGACAGGACATGGATCACTCAATGATTGTCTGTTCTGTGCATTACCTCTGAAGCCACTGGCACTGGCCTCTGTTGTAAGACAGGATGCTGGGCCAGATGGACCTGACCCAGTAGGGCTGTTCTTATGTTCCTATGATTGTACAGAGCCTATCACAATAGGCCCCAAATCTCAGCTGGAGCATTGAGGTGCTAATATGCTACTTCTACTATTAATAATAATGAGTGACAGTACCTCTAAAGCAAGATTTTCATTTGAAAGAGAGGCAGTGACTGGGAGCAATCAGAAACATGGGGCTATATCAGTAATTGCAGTGTATTGTCCACTATGGGTGGCTGTAGTCCTGGGAGAGGGCTGGGGCGGGGTAAAAGCTAGGCTGATTGGGGGAAAGCAGCCATAGGTGCGGCCACGCCCCAATCAGGCCACAACTGGCCCTATAAGAGGGCCAGAGCCTGGAAGACATGTTCTCTCTCTAGCTTCAGAGAGAGAAGGACCTGGCTGCCTGGGAAGCTGAGGAGGGTACCTAGGGTGGAGCAGTGCTGGGGAAGGGCAGAGGGAGCTGGGGAGCTCCAGCCTAGCAAAACCCCAGGCTGCAGGCTTAGTTAAAGGCCTACAAATAGGTACTGGGGCTGCAAAGGGGCAGCCCCCAGGTAGGCAAAGGCAGCAGGTCCTAACCCCTTTGCTGATGACGAGTGGTTTACAGACTGCAGTCCGCCCCAGGGAATGGGGGCTAGATGATGACTGGCAGTAGCCACTGAGGCAAGGTGGGGATAGAGAGTTGGGGGTTCCCCTGGGAGGGGAGACCCAGATTGTGGGTTACTGCTGGGGCAGAATCCTGATGTAGAGGGGCCCTGGGGTCCAGGAGGGGGGGCAGCGACAGGTGAGACACTGGCCTGCAGAGGGCGCTCCGTGCTGGAAAGAGCTAATTCCTGAGACGACCAGCAGGAGGTGCCGCTCTGGTGAGTTGTCACCCTGCCACAGCAGCCAAGAATTTACCACGGCTTCTGACAAAAATGTCATTCATTGTGGCAAGCCATAGTCATTCATCATGACAGCAAATAAGTAATTGTGGCAGGAAAAGATTCTCTAGCCTGGTAGTTATGGCACTCCCCTAGGCTCCAAGTTCAAGGTCCTGCTTCAGTAACGAAGTATTTGAAGACAGTGGGAGACCTTCAATAAGAAAGACTTAAAGAATGACCCACCTCAGAATAGCCCGGGGTATTCTGCTGCAATGTGGGAGACCCAAGTACAAATCCCTTCTCCATATCATGTATCGGGGACTGAGTGGAATTCAAACCAGGTCATGCTCCATCCTCTAACAATAAGGATAAGGAAGACATCTCCTCCTCTGGCCAGGGAATCTAGTCCTGCTTTTGCTTTTGTTAAAACGCCCAAAATAGAAATGAAAATTTTCAAATCTGTGTGAACAAAATGTTTTGTTTGACCCGACTCAAAATGTTTTCTAACTTTTCAATTCATTAAAAATTAAAAAAAAAAAAAAAAAGTGGTTTGATCTGAAATGAAACAACATTTTCTGTTCTTTTTTGGATATTTTAGAATTGCTAGCAAACAAAAAAAATCTGCTATTCACCTACCTCTACTCACAGCATCTTTCTGACGTGAAGTAATATTATTGTCCTTGTTTCACAAAAGGGTAAACTGAGGCATAGAGCTTCCAAAAGCTAGTGAGTCAGTGGCCCTGGCAGGAAGAGAATTCCTAGTCCCTTTTTGACTGATCAGACCATGTTGCTAACATGGGAGGAAGGATGGCTTTAGGTAAAGGCACAGGAGAGGGAGATGGGAGTCCTAGCAGTGACAAGTGACTTTCTATGGGTATGTCTACACTACAATTAGACACCTGTGGCTGGCCTGTGTCAGCTGACTCTGTCTCGCAGGGCTCAGGCTAAGGGGCTGTTTAATTGCAGTGTAGATATTCGGGCTTGTGCTGCAGCCCAAGCTCTGGGACCTCCCACCTCACAGGGTCATAGTGTCCAGTCTACACGTTGAAGTGTAATAACTCAAATATGTGGTTTCCCCCTTCAGCACCTCCACTATAAAAATTGCCCCAGCACCACTGTGCCAGACTGTGCCTACCCCCTCAAGGAGAACATGCATGGAAGTCTTCCCTTCCTTCTGCCATCTATTTTCCTGGGAGTGCCCTGGTTATACTCTTCTTCCATGAAGCAGCCAGTGGAGATGCCTGGCCACACATGGTGTAGGGAGCAAGTGGCATCCTGTGAAGAGGTGTGGCAGAGTAGCTTTTCTTCACAGTGCACAGTCAACCTGTGGAACTCTTTGCCAGAGGATGTTAAGGCCAAGACTATAACAGGATTCAAAAAAGAACTAGATAAATGGAGGCTAGGTCCATCAATGACTATTAGCCAGGATGGGCAGGGATGGTGTCCCTAGCCTCTGTTTGCCAGAAGCTGGGAATGGGCAACAGGGGATGGATCACTTGATGATTACCTGTTCTGTTCATTCCCTCTGGGGCACCTGGCACTGGCCACTGTCGGAAGACAGGATACTGGGCTAGATGGACCTTTGGTCTGACCCAGTATGACTGTTCCTATGTTCTAGCCGTCTCAACGTACCCGAAGCATGATGAGTCATTTTGTCCCCAACATACACTAGCCAACAGAGCGGGCTGGCTACGCTCAAGGAAGCCCGGTAGCAGTGAGTGAGCTGCCTCTGCATCTTTGGAAACATGTTCTCCCTTAGGCAGAATGCTCCAACTGCTCCAACTGCTCCCCCCTCCAGCTCCACAGCACCTTTAACCCAGGACTGTGCCTAATGGGCATGACTGAGTCCTGTGAGACTCATGGTGATTGCTTAATGTTTGTAACATGCTCTGAATTTTAAAAGCACCATGTAAGTGCTAAACGTTACTATCTATACAGCATCAGTACATTGACAGTCATTTTTGCTATCCCCAGTTCTGCTTGAAAAAGATCTTTTCCCTTCAGACAGGCCATCTTCTCCCTGCTTGAGCTGGCACTGAACCCAAAAGCTTCTGACATGACAGTTGATTGCTAGGGGAAAGCTTCTAGGCCACATCCACAACCCCTAACTTAGGAACAACACTGTGATCCACAAAGCTGAGTTAGGTGCTTAGGCTCCCTACACAATGAATGGGGAGCACCTAAGAATGCGATCCGCAAATCCCCCCCCACGTGACAGGGAGACACCTAAGCTAGACAATGGAAGGTGCTGGTGAGAGGGGCATGTCCTAACCTCTCTCCCTCTCTCAAAGACAGGTGCCTAAGTCTAGGCTGCAGGGAGGTGCCTATCTCTGCCTAGCAATCCAGAAATGGGACCTGCTATCTGGCGTCAGGCGGTTTAGGTGCCTACCTCGTTTCTTGTGAGATTGTTAGGCACCTGCTTCACCCCACCCAAAACAGCCAGAGGCGATAGTAGTGGTTGTCATGTCTCCCTTATAGCTTTTGGCCCCAGTGGCTACAATACTTACCTGGGATGTGGAAGACCCTTGTGTCACCATGCCTTAGTGGGTCACAACTCAGAACACCAAATTCAGGACAAGCTGCTGAGAAATAGGGCAGACACACTCCAAAGCTGGTGGTTATTCTCCCATAAGATATATCAAACTAGCAACAAAACTTCTGTCTCACCACACTGGCTAACAAGAAGTCAGTAATGCAGCTGCCTTAGGCATTCCAGTCCTGGATTCAACACCCAGACACTACACTTCATGATGAGAGGTTATTTAAAACCAATTTTATCAACCAAAGGATTCTTCTCATCCCAAAGGACCAGCCACATACCCAGGTAAATATATAACTCAGATCTTACCCAATAATCATGCTATTTCCAATCCTTTAGTATCTAATATCTAAATATTTATTTATAAAAAGAAAGAAAGGTGAGAATTAAAATTGGCTAAAGGAATCAAATACATACAACAGTTGCAAAGTTCTTGGATCAGGCATGAAGAAGTGATGGAATAAACTGCTGGCTTGTTAAGTCTCTGGTTGCTCCCAAGTCATTGGAAGGTCCTCAATCCCTTGGGTAGAAGCTCCCATTCATATAAATTCATAGTCCAGAGATCAGAGCAGGAAAGAGGCAAAATGGAGATGTTTTCAGGACCTTTTATAGAAGGAAACCGATTGTTCTAGTCTGTGGAAAATTACAGCTAACAAGATGGAGTTTGGAGTCAGATAGGCAAGTCACATGCCCTTGCATGCTCCACTGAGTTATAGCAGGGACTATCACCCATACTTTAGCTAGAACATTCACAGCAAAGTCCATTAGGTGTAGATAGGTGTCTTTCATGGTCCATTGTGAGTTAAGTGTTCCCTGATGGGCCATTCAATTTGAATAGTACCTTCACAATATGCTGGCTAAATACCTTGTGAGTGTTACCACAGGAGCAAACATTTGAAATACAGGTACATAATTAATATTTATAACTTCAGATACAAAAATGATACATGCATACAAATATGATTATCTTATTCAGCAAATAATAACTTTTCCCTAGACACCTTACTTGACACACTTTGTAAAAGATTTGTTGCGAGTATATAACAGTGGTAGCAATAGTGATCTACATGGTCATATTTTAATCATATAATGGCACACCCTGTTCAATTCTCCCCTCAGGCGGAGGGGAGACCAGATTTGAATGGGGGGGGGGTCTTCCACCTCTCAGAAGAGTGCTCTGAGTAGGGGCTATTCTGATGTGGGGCTCCCTCAATCTCAAAGACAAAGAGTCATTGGCCCAGAGAGCATGAATGACAATGACTCTGTAGCTTGATGGTTAGTGTACCTAGCTATGAGGTGGGAGACCCAGCGTCCAGTCCATTTGTCTTTCATTATTTATACACAGTGGAACAACTTCAGCATCCCAGGAGAGTGCTCTGACCACCAGGATACAAGTTATAAGGTAACCACCACCACCACCACCTCCTGTTACTATGGCCAGCATTTGAATACGACATGGTCTTGTAAGCGGCCAGTGATCAGGCCCCATGGGTGAGTCGGGCAAAGGAGTGCCTGTCTTCCCCCAGTTTGTGGCTAGCTGTGGGGCTCAGGCAGGAGACAGGTGCCCGGATGCCCTGAGTGAGGCAGCAGTACACGTGCCCAGAGGCAGAAACGTAGGCACCTAGGGGACTTTTATAGCAAAAATTTAGGTGCCACGCAGGGCTGTACAGAGGTTTTTAGGGGCCTGGGGCAAAATCTGAAACCCTCCCCCTTCAAAAATACCAAGGCTGCAAAAATACTGAGGGGAGGCCCTAGGGATGGGGCACTGGGGGGCTGGAGACACCTGCACTCCCCTCACAGTAGTGACTCCTGTCCCACGGGGCTGGGCTCAGCCCGTGCCCTGGCTGTTGCGACTTTGTGCACAGCTTTGTAGCACCACACAGTTTTGGCCCTCTGTGGCTAGACCAAACCTGAGTGGTACTGTGACCCTGTGCACCAGCTCACAACACCAGTCAGTTTGGGGGCCCTCTCAAAGAGGGGGGTCAGGATAAAGTGCCTCTTTTGTTCCCCCCCGGCAGCCCTGCCACCAAGTCAGTTTAGGCACCTGCCAGGTTAGGTAGCAGCTGGTTTTGTGAAGTGCAGCAGTGCTTAAAAGTGGAACTTAGATGCCTAAGTCCGGGGTTTAGGTGCCAAAGTATCTTTGTGGATCAGCAGAAAAGGGCAAACGCTCTCAATGAAATGCAAATATATTTGCTCATTGGTTAACCTAGGGTTACCATATTTAACAAATAAAAAAAGAGGACCCTCCACGGGGCCCTGGCCCCGCCCCTTCCCCACCCTAACCCCGCCCCCCTCCTCCTTCCCACTCCCAGCCACGCGAAAAGGGTTGCCCGAGCGCTACCGGCTTCACGGTTTGCCGGGCAGCCCCCAGACCCTGCGCCCCTGGCCGGCGCTTCCCCAGCGCAGCTGGAGCCTGGGAGGGGAAGCGCCCAGCCAGGGGCGCAGGGTCTGGAGGCTGCCAGGCAAACCATGAAGCCGGTAGCGCTTGGGCTTCAGGCAGCCCCTAGGCCTCCGTACCCTGCGCCCCCAGCTGGGCACTTCCCCTCCCGGGCTCCGGCGGCGCAGGGTCCGGAGGCATGGGGGCTGCCCAAAGCCTGTAGCGCTCGGCTCTTAAACAGAGCCGAAGAGTCAGGGGAGGAGCTGAGCCGCCGCGGCCGGAGGCTCTGCCCCTCCCCTGACTCTTTGGCTCTCTTTAAGAGCCGAGCTGCCCGAGTGCTATGGGCTTCGGGCAGCCCCCGTGCCTCCGGACACTGCGCCGCCGGAGCCCGGGAGGGGAAGTGCCCGGTCGGCAGCTGGGGTCCAGAGGCAAGGGGGCTGCCTGAAGCCCATAGCGCTCGGGCAGCTCGGCTCTTAAACAGAGCCGAAGAGTCAGGGGAGGAGCAGAGCAGCCGCGGGAGGGGAAGTGCCCGGCCGGCATTTTCCCGGACATGTTCGGCTTCTTGGCAATTCCCCCTGGACGGGGGTTTGATTGCCGAAAAGCCGGACATGTCCAGGAAAAAACGGACGTATGGTAACCCTAGTTAACCCCCTCCCCTCCTAACAACACAGAAATCTTATTTAAAAATGTGACTAAATAACTGGATTTTCATTTACATTAGAGGGAGCAAAGTTCAGATCCTTCTGCAAAGGACCAGGCTATTTCAGTCAGAGGTTTTAATTCATGCCTTTTTTTAGTTTTAGGTCACAAGATCAAATGAACACAGTGTCAGACCTTTACCTGGCAGAAATCAACACAGCTCCATTGAAATCAGTAGAGTTACTCAGATTAAAACCAGTTGAGGAGATGGCCTATCCAATCCCTGCAAACTCCTGCTAGGGCAGCTACCAAAATCACCTGGGAATTTGAGTGGGAGAAAATGCAAGAAGATAAGTGAATGATGCAATTTAAATGTGCAGTTATTGAACAAAATGACAGGACTGGAAACTGCAAACATGGAAATGTAGTAGCTGTAAATACTGCATGTGCAGACAAGGCCTCATTCTCCACTGTCTTGTAGTCTCCTGTGCAAACCCAGTATAATCTGAGGCAAAATCTATCACGGAGGTGAGTGGAGAATTCTGATTTGTTAACATTGTACACCTACCTACTTTTGCTTTGCACAAAGATAAGTGACTACACAAGCTTCAGGCTAGAGGAGAACCCTGACAGGCTGTCCCTTTCACAAAACATTACAATTCAATGTGTGTGTGGGGGGGAGGGGAATTGTTTAAATGGGGAGGGAGAAAAAAGCCACTCAACCTTTCTGTGGTTCAAAGCAATCTGAGCTGAAGAATTTTAGGAAATTAATGATAAAATATTTTTGAAGGTTTTTTTGATTCTCACAAATGAGCTGTTGATCCATAGCTCCAGGGCTGCCCAGAGGATTCAGGGGGCCTGGGGCAAGGCAATTTCAGGGGCCCCTTCCATAAAAAAACGTTGCAATACTATAGAATACTATATTCTTGTGGGGGCCCCTGTGGGGCCTGGGGCAAATTGCCCCACTTGCCCACCCTCCCTCCCCTCCCCTCCCCTCCGGCGGCCCTGTTAGCTCTCTTACTGAGACCCCTTCAGACAGGTTTTCTACTATATCTTGTCTCTAGTCAGATGATTCTGTGAAATACTATCCCAGAGTGTTGCCTAGTGGCTACAGCACTACACAGGGACTCAGGAATTCTGGGTTCTATTCATGGCTCTGCCATTGGCCTGCTGGGTGACCCTGGGCAAGTCACTTCCCGTTTCCGTGCCTCGGTTTCCCATCTGTAAAATAAAGATAATACTACTTCCTTCCTTGGTCAAACATTTTGAGATCTACAATGGAAAAGTGCTATATAAGAGTTAGAAATGATTATTGCTCCAACCACAAAAATTTTAGCTAGCAACTCTTAAAAAGGAGTCAGATGCTAAGGTATATTTCTATATCTAGCAAATAGAGGCAGTCATTTCAGTGGCTCATACTCACAGGACCAGATCTTTATCTCAGTAACACTAATACAAATCTGGAGTGACTCCACTTTCTCAGTGGAGATAATCTGGATTTGCACTGGGTGAACTGAGATCAGAATCTGGACCAAAATATTTTGGGCAGACTCGGTCTGCAGTTAACGCTGGAGTTCTCTGCAACAGATTATGATGTGGGCTACAGGCCCTTTACATTGTCGAATATAAAAGAAGCTTCTTTACATCTATGCACGCTACATGGACATTGGGTATGGGAGTGCAGGAGCAAGTGAGCATTCTGCGCCGGCTGCTCTCCAGCCAGAGCAGGTGGGCAGGGTGTGGGCAGAACATTGGCACTGCCCTTCAAATAGGCCAAACATCTGAGATTAATTGTCAAACAAGCATCTTTGTGCATTCTCTCACACTGCCCCACCCCCATGGGAATAGCTTCCTGTGAACATCTACACACCCGCATCCTTATGCTCCTTCAGATCCCTTCTTCAAACTCTGCATTACTGTGATGCATACCCCAAACTTGCTAATGGTGGGCCCATCGTGCTGACTAGTAGTGTTTTCTTGTGCTCCCCCATCTCTCTTTGTCTATATCCATTGTTGTCTCCTGTCTTACACTTAAATTGTAAGCTCTTTAGCACAGGGACCATCTTTTTGTTCTGTGTATACAGTGCCTCACACAGTGGAGACCTGGTTCATGACTGGGGCTCCTAGGAGTTGCAGTGATACAGAATTAACAATAGCTGAGCTGGCCCCAGGGTGCTGTAATTTACTGTTGGCATAGGCCTGCAGCAAATCACTACTTCCCCCTTCCCCAGAAGAAAGGCAGAAGCAGGAAGGGAGCTGTGCCTCGCGGAGGCACAATGCCTCTTGGGTCTATTCCCGCGGTGACACAGCCTGTGCATCACTGCTTGATGAGGCTTGGGCTGAAAAGGCACAGTCTAACTCTCAGTGCAGCTTTTATGAAATCAGTCCATAAATGCAATCAATAAAGTACTTTTCTGTCTCCTTTTGAAACATTGATCTTATTTATTTACATTTAGGGCTTTATTATTAGGAATCAGGAAACGTTTTAGTTCTTAATTCAGAAACGGCTTCTCTGGGCCTCAGCTTTCTAAATCCGTTTTTGTTCTGTTTGCCTCCTAGCCGCATGAGTTCCCGGTACATATCTGAGACTGTACAGCAACAACCACAACAAAACACGATAACCAAATGTACAGATGGCTATAAGTGGATACGAGGGAGAGTAAAAATAACCCGGCCCCGCTCCAAGAGTGAGCCACATTCTGGCCAGCATGGGGAAGGTGATTTAACCATGCCCTTCCCCACAAAAGGGGATTGACATACTCTGCAAAAGCAATATAAATGTGTGGCTGTATTCTGGCTTTAAAATGTAGCCAATACAATGATGCCTTCCAGAGTCTGCAGACAGGCTCCCAAAGAGCAAGGAACAGTTGCCAATAGAGCGAGGGAGCCCTTGGAGCCGGATCACTATCCATCACAAAAGGAGATGTGGGGAGGTCCAGACTATTTTGGAGGAGGGGACTGGATGCCCCTTTGGGCTCTGTGAGATAGGTTCCACCTTGGTGGGACTCAGCGGCTGCACTCTTCCTCTCCGCTTTTTTACTCCAGAAGTGACATGGGGTGGGGGGGGGGAGAGGGATTCTCCCAAGCACCATTCATTCATGACACCACAATGAGTCACTCACAGTTGATTGGTTTCAGAGTAGCAGCCGTGTTAGTCTGTATCCGCAAAAAGAACAGGAGTACTTGTGGCACCTTAGAGACTAACAAATTTGTTAGTCTCTAAGGTGCCACAAGTACTCCTGTTCTTTTCACAGTTGATTGTACAAACAATGGTAATGTGATTGTTCTGATCAGCAGTGAACTAGTTCACCACGTTGACATTCACATTAGCATCACTGACTTAGAGACAGAGGCAGATCACACCTCCCAGAGCCTTTGTTACAGGGTCTCTGTAAAAATGAAAGCTGAGAATCTGGAGAAGAAGACGGCAGCATCGAAAAAGTACAGGATTGCTCATCTGGTGCAATCTGACCTAATTCTAGTTCTGATACTAAAGGAAAATATAATTAAAAATAGGAAAGGTGTGATTATAAAACCACAAAAAAAAATCTGGGACTCAGGACCAGGCCGCCGCCAATGCCAAGGGCAAACCAGGGAGTCCTCGCCCACCACAAGGGGGCAGAGATCCTACCCCCTGAGCCCCAACCCACCCAACCCCACCGGCCGCTTCATGCTGAGAGTGAGCCAGGAAGACTTTGCCCACTCGACAGGGGGAGGGGTCCCATACCTCCCCCCCGCCCCAGCCCTGAACCCGCCCAACCCCATCGGCCACCGCCAATAAAGAGTGTGAACCAAGGGGACCCCGCCCACCCGCTAGGGGGAAGAGGCCTATATACCCCCCCCCCCCCCGGGCCTTATCTCTTGAGCCCCGAACCCACCCAACCTCACCGGCCACTGTCCATGCCAAGGAGTGAGCCGGGGAGACCTCACCCGCCCGCGAGGGGGATGGGACCTATTAACCCCCCCCCCCCCCCCGCAGGGCTTCTTTCCCCTGAATCCCACCCCGTGAGGGTCGCACCATCACCATCACCCAACCCACATACTTGTGCCCATGACTATTGTTCCCCATGTGTGGATGATTGACCCTCACCGTTTACCAACTATGTCTTGATTTCGCCCACCGCCCACCCCCCCATTGGGGACACCTCAGTCCGTATGTATTATGTGTGCTGCCAACCCCAACATAACAACATCCCCCCATACTCTGTATGTTCCCCCCAATGACTGACAACTGACTCCTTGAATCGTTTGTACCATCTTTATTTTTAAATATTCTCTAATAAAATTTAAATCTGAAACTACCGTTTTGTCACTTGTGTTTAACTGACTCTCTTTTCAGTCGATAAAGTCCCTTTAAACCATTTGACCAAACTGCACCTACTTTTCCTGCCGCCGCTACTGCACAAGCCATTTGTTCAGCAAGAATTTAATGAAACAACAACAACAAAATTGCCAATCAATATATCTTAATAAACGGTTTGTCACTGTAGCATTGTCTTGTGGCTGTAGACAGAGAGTGACTTAACTAAGCACTGGTCAGTGGCAGCGCCCTGGGAAGATAAAACTATCCAGTGAGAAAACTTTTTGAAGTTTGACATCTGATGTATAGTGACAGCTTGGACCCATACCAGAGGCACTAAATCCAAGAGCTTCTAGTCAGGCCCACCTGCCGCCTACACCCATACTGTGGGGATGTTTTTGAATCAAATGCTCTAGGGCAGAAAATGCTGCATAGTAAATTTTATGCTTTTTTTCATTGTGTTTCTGTGAGTCAATGATTTAACTGGGACATGGAGAAACTATGGCCAGTGGCAATCTGGGACCTGGGCAGATGAGCTTGTCACAGCCAAATAAATGAGATTTGAGGTTTGTTTGTTTTTTTCCCAATTGACTCTTCCGTTTCCATTGCAGGAAAGAAAATGTAGGTAGGAAAACAATTACCACTGCAGGCTAGAAAATACTAATGTATTTGTGCAGGTACTTCTGATTTGGTACCTCTGCTTTAAGGTATATTCTGTTTTTCTTTTTCTTTTTTTTTAAGTATTTATTTTCTGATTGCTCCAGGTCACACACTTTTTAAAATAAAATCAGGAGGAATAAAGAAATAAGGACTGTGAACCCAAATCCTCCACAGGTATAAATCAGCATAGCAACTCCATTTAAGTCCATTTGCACCAATTTATACCACCTGAGGGGATGACACTGCAAGAATAAATAGAGCTCTCTAGTCCCCGGAAAAGCTTTATTTAAACATCTACTTTAGTATTTCATAACTCTGAAAGCAAAATCGGCTTCAGTGTTTTGCAAACCTCTGGACCAAATATCACTGAAAACATCAGCTGGGACCTTACTAAGGTCCTGTCTTGCTCTGTGTGAACATAACAGAGGCCATGTTGGTGGTTTTTGTTTGTTTGTTTGTTTTTGTTTTTTTGTAAAATCTTGCCTCTGCCTCAAGTCATTGGGCAACCTTTCCTTTCTCCTTGCTGTTGTGCAATGTACTGTATCCTGGTTATCTGCTTGACTGCTCCCAGCTGTCCCACAAATATTTGAGTTTTGTAGATTTTTTTAAGGCCAGTAGGCCAATATCACGATCTAATCTGAACTCCTGGGTAGCACAGGACGGCCATAGAATTTTGCCAAGTGGTTCCTGTATCATCTCCATAAGGTTTGGTTGAGCTCAGTGGTGGAAGTAGAATTCATTTCTTAGTGGTACGCTGCACCAGCTAACGGGGGGGGTAGGGCACATGACCCTCCCCACGTGACCCCGCCCTGCCCCCAGCCTGTGGCCCTGCGCTCTCCCCCTCCCCATGATCCATCCCACGTTACCTGGGGCAGAGGGAGCTCTCCCAGTGGGTGGACACGGCACAGCTGCTGTGTGGGCTGCTAAGAGAAGAGGAGGGCTTGCTCTCTGGAACAATAGCCAGTCCACCGTCACACGTGCTTTGGGAATTGCCAACAGAAGCGCTTCAAACCAGCTCCCTGTGACAGCTGAGAATATTTTTTTCAGACATGCTGGCAACTGAGCCCCACACCAGCAGCTTCTCTGGTGCAGCTGTACCGCCCCCAGCCCCACCCCCAACCCTTCCACGCAGATGCATCTGCTAAGTCCTGTCCGGGTCTGTACAGTACCCCAGCTGGAGGACAGGGCTGTGGGGGCGAGGCTGGGGGTGGTACAGCTGCGCCAGAGAAGCTTCCAGCGTGGGGTTCTGCTCCTTTCGCTGCTGTGGTTCCCAGCAAGGAATCCTCCAGCAAGTGACCCTTGCCCCATGCTGCAGACGGAAGTGAAAAAACCCCTGGGCCTCTGCCAATCTGCCTTGGAGGAAAATTCCTTCCCGACCCCAAATATGGCAATCAGCTAAACCCTGAGCATGTGGGCAAGGCTCACCAGCCAGACACCCAGGAAAGAATTCTTTGTAGTAACTCAGATCCCACCCCATCTAACATCCCATCACAGACCATTGGGCATATTTACCGCTAATAGTCAGATTTAATTACAATTAATTGCCAAAATTAGGCTATCCCATCTTACCATCCCTTCCATAAACATATCAAGCTTAGTCTTGAAGCCAGATATGTCTTTTGCCTCCACTGCTCCCCTTGGAAGGCTGCTCCAGAACTTCACTCCTCTGATGGTTAGAAACCTTCATCTAATTTCAAGTCTAAACTTCCTGATGGCCAGTTTATATCCATTTGTTCTCGTGTCCACATTGTTACTGAGCTTAAATAATTCCTCTCCTTCCCTGGTATTTATTCCTCTGATATATTTATAGAGAGCCCTCTACTATCAGAAATCTCCTCCCCATATACGTAGTTATAGACTGTGATCTAGTCATCACTTAACCTTCTCTTTGTTAAGCTACGTGGATTGTGGTTCTTTGATCTCTTCCTACAAGGCAGGTTTTCCAGACCTCGGATGAACTAATTTTTAGTTCAGCATTGAGTTTATATTTGTCTGCCAGAAGGAGGCCTGCTATAGAATAGTCCTGAGTAGGGTTTAATATACTTTTGTATTAGAAAAATTATCATCTATAATGTTTAGAAACTCTAAGGCAGTTTACTAGTGTGAGTCCTCCAGCATACCTCTCCCAGACTGAAAGCATGTTTAAGTAATAAATGAATGAAATGCTTCATGGCAACAGGCTAAAACTTTCAGAGTTGGATGACTGAAAGTCAGGCATTGAAATCCTTATCTAGGTATAGGATTTCCAGGCGTCTGGTTTTCTACTGGAATGCCTGGTCGGCAGTGCAGTGGGAGCCCATGGCTAAGGCAGGCTCCCTAACTGCCCTAGCTCTGCACGGCTCCTGGAAGTGGCCACCAGGTCCCTGCGGCCCCTAGGTGCTGGGGTGGCCAGGGACTGGGAGGCTCCACATGCTGCCCCCTCCCTCAGCACTGGCTCCGCAGCTCCCATTGGCCAGGAACTGTGACCATTGGGAGTAGGGGGGCCAGCGCCTGTGGGCACAAAGGCAACACACACTGCGCACAGCCGCCTGGCCACCCATGCACCTAGAGACCACAGGGACCTGGTGGCTGCTTCCTCGGAGCTGCAGTAAGCACTGCTGGGACCCCAGCCAGCCCAGAGTCCCCTCCTGTGCCCCAAACCCCTCATCCTCTGCCCCACTCCAGAGCCCACACCCCCAGCTGGAGCCCTCACCTCTTCCCACACCCCAACCCCCTCCTGTGCCTGAAACCCCTCATCCCTAGCCCCACCCCCAGACAGAGCCCTCACCCCAACCTGCACCCCACAGCCTGGAGTCCCCTGTAGCACCCCAAACCGCACATCCTTGGCCCCACCCCAGAGCCCACACCCTTGGCCAGAGCCCACACCCCCTCCCACACTCTGAATCTCCCAGCCCAGAGCCCCCTCCTGCATCCCAAACCCCTCATCTCCAGCCCCACTCCAGAACCTGCACCCCCAGCCCAAAGCCCATACCCCAGCCCAGTGAAAGTGAGTGAGGGTGGGGAAGAGTGAGCAACAGACTGGGGGGCAATGGAGCGAGCAGGGGCAGGGCCAGGAGAAGGGGCGGGGCAGGGGTGTTCGGTTTTCTGTGATTAGAAAGTTGCAATCCTATCCAGGTAGCTAAATAAATAGCCTGATGTTCTGAGGCGCACAGCTCCCAGTGAAATCAAGTGAGGTCAACAGGGTCTGTGAGTCCTCAGGAACTCTCAAAATGAGGGCCATTTATTTTGCTATCTAACTTTAGGCACCCAAAATTTGAAACTTTGGCCTCAGTGTGAAATGGGCTTATAATAATGGCATTACAAAGCACTTTGGAACTTACACGGTCTATTTTATAGATGGAAGATGCTATTAACATTTAATATCTCCAATAATAAAATGCCTCAGTAGGATTATAATTATGCATAAAAAGCATGTACCATCAACCGACGTAGCATGGACCATAGGTATAGTATGGACCTATTTGGTGCCCAGTGGTTTCACAACAATTAATAGAGCAACATGCACATAGCTTGTTGGATGCTGTAGAAAATACAGCCATAGGCTGGAGCACTGGTCCCATGCACTACAATTTACAAGAATTACGGTACTTGAATATACCACCTGTTGTCACAGGATTCCAAGGCACTTTACCAACGGGACAAATTATGTAGGAATTACTTCACTCACATATAGCCACAGCGATCACTAGGATGCAAAATAACTGCTTTTTAACAGTGCACAGTGCCACCACCCCGCAGTTGAGGGCAGGATATTAAGAAAAATACCATATTGCAGGCACGTAAGGGGGCACTAATTGTCCAGCTATTGAGGGAAGTTACAAAGTGAGATTACGATGATACTGGGTCAGATCCCCAGCTGCACTTTTGAAGTCAATGGAGTCAGGCTGATTTACCACCAGCTGAGGATCTGCACCATGGGTTGAAGTCAGGAGTCTAATTTACAAAATAACAACACTAGTGTTTCACCAGCAGATATCATAATCTTTAATTAATTTTCATCAGAACCACCCTTGTGAGGTAAGGCAGTGCTATTATTCCTATTGGGAACTGAGGCACACAGAAGCTAAATGACTTGCCCAAGGTCACACAGGAAGTCTGTGGCAGGGCAGGGAATTGAGCCTAAGTCCTAGGCTAGTGCTCTAACCACTGGACTGTCCTTCCCTTTTTACAAGCAAAAGATAAATTAGAAACATTCTCTCTCAACAGTAAGGTTACTCACCTTCTCCTCCTCAAATCCCTAAACTTGCTTCAGTGACCCCCATCTTCTCCTGCCTCCTGACTTTCCATAACCCCATCATTATTCCCTATCACTTTCCTCTGGTTCTCTTTCCTCTGAGTACACACATGCTCCAGCCTCCCCTCTTCTTCAGAGTCAGTCCTTGACCCCCACCTGCCTCTCCAAACTACTGCCTCATCTCTCCCATACTGATCAGACATAGTCTTCAATCACTGCCTTGGGTTTCTCCCTTCAGCTCCATCCTGTACTCTCTCCAGCTCCGTCCTGTACTCTCTCCTATATGCCTCTTCAGTATGTAGCCTGGATAATTTTAGGGTGCAAAGTGCACCAGTCACAGGTAACAGGTTCTTTACTCTTGCAACTATATAAGAGATTGTTAATTATGAGATTGGTGAAACTCAAAAACAGAAACAAATCCAAGCATAAGTATAATTATACAAAAGCAGATATATATAACAAAACACCCCCTGGATCGTGCACACGTAGAGCCTTAGGCTGGTACAAGATAAAGCAATCCTCCAATGTTGACATACCTACACCCTTGTAGAAACTCATAACAGCAAAGATAGAAGAAAAAGTAAGAGGGCTTGTTCATACTCAGGCTTCTGCTATTTGGCCAGTCCTGGTGCCCAACCAAAGATGGGTCTGACAACCTTTTGTACATCCTTTTCCATTCCTACCATATGCCACACAGGATCATATCTGATCAAGTCTCAGTCCCAATTCATATGTTGTCTTCTGGGAGACCAATTTTAGGGTTCCAGTTGTCCATATGTGGTATTCTGGTTGATCATAATTATGTTTGATAGTTAACCCAATCATTTGTGTCAGTCCCTTTCCTAGTAGTTTCAATACATCAGTGCAGTTTGCTCTTATTGCAAAAAGTCTCTGAGACACAACCATGTGTTTGTTTGTGGTTTATCTATTTATCACAAACTGCATCACTAAACTATCACAAGATATATACTGCTAATTTCTAGGCCTCTCTCTAAACCCTTAACACTTAACGCCTAAGGCCTATAGGTGAGCCTATTTTAATACATATATTTGGTTCTTCTACTTGCTGTTACAGCTTCAGTAACTTCCATTATTATTTTAGGAATGGTGTCCCTAGCCTCTGTTTGCCAGAAGCTGGGAATGGGCAACAGGGGATGGATCACTTGATGATTGCCTGTTCTGTTCATTCCCTCTGGGGCACCTGGCACTGGCCACTGTCGGAAGACAGGATACTAGGCTCAATGGATGCGTGGTTTGACCCAGTAGGTCCATTCTTATGTTCTTACCCCAAACTAAGGCCTTCCAAGATCAGATCTGGGGTCAACAGTTGACAGCCGCCCCCTTGTTGGAGTGATAATTATGATAATTACCCCAACACCATATTAATTAGTCATGACCTAATTTGGGTTTTACCGTGTCGTTTTTGAAAATGGGAACTGCAGTAATGACTATAGTTCTTAACGAAGGTGTTATAACAAAAGTTTGGAACAATGACAGGACACCCGATTTCCCCTAATTTACTCTTTGATTAGTTGCTATGCTATACTGTCCATTCACACTATAAATTACTGTTTCCGATGGCGTGTTCCATTTTGTTAACTGTACCAGGCTTGACGAGATGGTAGACTCTGACCAACTCTGAAAGTCGTACATCTCTATCTAGCCACACAAAGGCAGAGGGGACACGTGGGGTTGCACGCAGGGTCACATGCCTCCCTCCCCCAAATTTGCTGCTTGACTTATACTGAACATTCTCAGTAACACTGCTGAAGCTGGTTGCTCTCACTCTGCCTCCCCCACTGTTGACAGGCCTGGGTTGTCTCTGCACACAGGAGTGATTACCTCAAACACACCTGCCTACATGCTGGTAGCCATTTATAGAGCACCAGGCAGTATGCAAGGATCTCCATGTTTGGGTGTCCCGCTGGGAGGCAAATTCAGACATTCTTTGAAGTTGTCTTCTTCGAGTTGACCTACTGAATAGACAGAAGCCAATCAGTGAAACACATCCTTGCCTGCATCAAACACTAGTAAAAAAGCAGTGAATGATACATACAGGGAAATAGACATAGTACTATTCCCACATAAATAACAGGAGTTCCGATTCGGGTATATTGTCACAAATCCAAGGCTTTGCATAATATTAAGAGAGATTTTCTTGCAAATAGCAAGACATCTCATTCCATCCTGTTCTAGTTTCAGAGAACATTTTGGGCAATATCAATTTCATAACTGTTTGTCTCTAATAAAATTAGGAGTTTTTCCTAGTTTTAAATCCTTTAGGAGCGTAGTGACTCTAAGACACATTCACCATAAACTAAACAAACTGTTGTTACCTCTATGCTAGCCGATGCTGCTAGGCTAACTCTTTATCCACAAGGAGTATAGAGTAGAAAGCTGCTACCTCTGAAATGCAGTACTGTTCATTATATTTTAATGTGAACATTTAAAAGCAATTGGGGCATGCATATACTGCACACTATTTATTCATTAAAATACATGAATGCCAGGTATTTGTGAGACCACTTGCTGGTTCAGATAACAAGATGGGGTATTTTCTTTCCATTTGATTGATTATAGTTTCAGAGTTTACTGTGGGCTTTTTACCTTTACCTTGTACCACCACATATTACATAACAACAGCCTGTTTCCTTTCACCTTTTTCCAGTTGAATACCCATTCATTAATAACCAGATGTGCACACAGGAGCGTTATGCATTACCAGTACAGTCTCATTAGTTCAAGTTACTTTGTCCCATTCTTTGGTTACAACATTTCCTTTGGTCTGGGACCTTCCGTTCTATAATTCTATCACAGTTGTCTTGTGCTGACATCAAGACACTGGAAAATGGTGTTTGCATCCTGCCCACGTAACAGTGACATAAAGAGCTGAATCTCTGCTGATGTGGAATTGGATGTTGGTGCCAAGGGGAACATCGGTATTGACTGGGACAGAAACGCCCTCGTATTTAAATGAGAACAAGATGTCTCAGTCCATCTTAAATCACTGAGGATACTCATAAAGAGGAGCAGCCCTAACCATGATCTGGGATTTTTCTTTGGCCTTTGCAATGCCACTTGACATCTGTGGGGACAGATCTTTTTCCTAGTTCAACTTTAATTGATTTGCATGGTGAATTGTTTGTCCAATGTTTTTGTCTTTCTTTTATACAATTCTTAGATTAGGAACTAGGTCTCTCTGATAGGAGAGATTGGTACAATAGTGACAGGTTGGCCCACAAATGTGCAAGAGCATGACCATATCCCGCCCCCAAATCTAGTTCTCCTCCTTTGCCAGTTCGGCATATCGTGTAGAACTTGGGGTTTCTACAACAGCTTTAATTACCATTAGCAGAATCTGCCTATAATTAACAAGCCCAGGCACCTTAGCATATCAATCATAAGTTGATCCAAGGTGGATCTCTCAAGACCAGATCAAGGGTCCACAAGTGGGATTACTCTGATCAGAAGTTACACATGCATAAGGATTTCAAGTCCGGCCGTTTGTATGACTGAAATTGTAGAGCCAGGTTTTTCCATCCTTACTTGTGTTTGAGTAGCCCCTTACTCACCCTGCTTTCAGTGGTGCTACTCATTGCGAGTCTGGCCCTTACTCAGACTGCCTAGCGTTTGTTTGAGTGAGTAGGTGTGATATCTGCCATCTTGGCCAACAATGAGGATTGAACTGGTGACCTTCAGAGCTAAAAGTGTGAGTTTTTGTAACTTCAGATAAAAAAGACCCACTCTGTAATGGGGGCTGTAACAGACTCACATTCTCTATGGAGGGCGCACAGGGCATATGAAAAAGATTTCTTAAAGTTCTCCAGGGTTATTAGTCTTTGCCTGCTATACTGTCAGGGGATTCACAAAGCTTAAATAACCTTTGCATGAAGGCAGTTTAACCTGTAGGTATAATCCAGAGTAAAAGGACAGTGTGGAACTACTTTGCCCCAGGAAGGAACTGCAGCTCAGTGTCACAGTTCTTCCCCAGCTCCCTAAGAAATTATTGCAGCCCTTGAAAGGAAGCTGTGTACTCTGACGAGAGAGGGGGGAGAAGGAGGTGAAGCCAAAGCTCTGCCTGCTTGCTTGTGGAGGAAGTATCTGAAGAACAGGGGCTGTGTTCTGTAACCAGTATCTGGTAGAATAAGCAAGGGGATGAATGTGTACAGGAGCGGCGCCAGGGTTTTTGGCGCCCTAGGTGGGGGTCCTTCTGCGCTCCTGGTCGTCGTTGGCAGTTCTGCGGTGGGGGGGTCCTTCCGCGCTCCTGGTCTTCAGGGCACTTAGGCGGCGGCTCCTGGAGTGAGTGAAGGACCCGCCGCAGAATTGCCGCTGAAGACCCAGAGCATGGAAGGACGCCCCACCGCCAAATTGCCGCCGAGGGCAGCAAAATGCCGACCCCCCAAGTCCTGGCACCCTAGGTCGCCTAAATGGAAGCGTCAGCCCTGAATGTGTACCTCACCACTTTTACTTTCCCGCATTGATCATGAAAGGTATTTAGGCACCTAACCCGCATTGATTTGATTTGAAACCAATGGGAGTTAGGTGCCTAAATACCTCTGAGTATCTGGATCAAGGCGACCTGAGATCTAGAGAAGAACAATATGGGACAGATTCTGCCACTTTTATGCATAATGAATAGCACTTTAGTTCAAATGAGATTACTTTCTGAGTATGGCCCTACTCATGATGAGTATGGGTGACAGAATCTGGCCTGTATTGTCATGGGTTCTTTCTGCCATCCTTATTCCCAGTGAGGGGTAGTTTCTACAGCGGCTAGCCCCAATTAAATCACTGGGGCACTCACAGAATTGGGCCCTGAACTACCACAGCTTGGGATTGTAATAGAGCCACATGCTCGGTCTCAGAGAGCAGGAGTCTGAACCTTGTCAGCGTTTCCTTTCATCGTGAGGAGAGTATCAGTTGAGGGTTGTGGCATCCTGTGTTTGCCCCCTTGGGGATGGGGGGGTCATGCGAAGGTTTAATTGACATTTGTCCAGACTAATCAGATTAGAAGAGATCCCTGGGGCCTAGAAAGCAGTCAAATCAGTGCTACTTCTTAAGAGACTTAAAATAGGCAATGATATTAGAGAGCAGTTGGTCTGATAGTTGCAGGTAATCCACCAGACATTGTTTTATGACAGAAAATGGGCAGGCATCACTACTTCTGAGGGCGATGAAGGTCATGGTAGGTGACTCTGAAGGAGGGGCTCTCCATGCAGATACATGGACAGAATTCCTCCCACACGGCTCAGTTGGGGACAGGGCTTTGTTGCCACTCAGAATAGGCCATTGTGCCCACGTTCTCACTGGAGGCCAGAAATCTGCACAGAAGCCCTGTGCTGTGGCACCAGCACTAACCCTTGATGGTGTTTCTGTCCCAGCACCCTGACAGTACAGCCCTACCTAGGGCTGCCTCCAGGCTAGATCATATATTCTTCCTAAGATCCCCTGGGAAGGAGAGGGGAAATAAGGTGTGTTAAACACTTGACTCATCCACCCTTCTTCCCAGCCAGCCCAGTCTCTGGTCTTTCCCACTGTAAGGGTCTCAAAACACCATGGCAGAGAACTCAATCATTTGGGGCAAGATTTTTCAGAAGAGCTCATGTCATATTTAGGCTCCTCAGTATGTGTCCAGATTGTTGAAAGTGCTAAGCCTGTTGGGTGCTGAACTCTTTGGAAACTCTCTCACTATCAGCATTTATTTACATTTTCCATCACATTGCCCAAGTAGCGTGTTTGGGTGTGTCTGAAGTTCTAGCAGCCCTCTCTGGCCCTAGCTAACCTAAATAGCTTTTTATCATCCAAAAATTCTCACCCTCATTTCCAGATCATTAATATATACAATAAATAACACAGGACCAAGTATAGAACCTTGAGAACCCAGTGTTAACCTTCTGCCATGATGAAAATTGGCCATTTAATCCTACTCTTTATCTTTTCTCCTGGCCAGGTTTTCATCCATGACAATACTTTGTCTCTCACACGAGGACAACTTAGCTCTTTCAGTAGCCTCTTGTGTGGGACCTTGTTTAAGATCTGCTGGAAATTTAAATAAATCGTTTACTGGTTCTCCTTTACCCACAACACTATTTACACCTTCAAAGAATTCTAAGAGATTGGTAAAACACAATTTTATATTGCAAAAAATATGCTAGCTAGTCCCTATTGTAATGAGTTAGGCGATGCTGAGGCAATGACATGTAGAATTTTATTACACTCCCTTTCTTCCTGCACCTTTGCTGTATCAAAGGACAGAGTTCTGTCTTTTCAGGACTTTTTAGAAAGCATTACACAGAGTTAAACCTCAGGGCTATTGTGACAGATATAGCAATTTCCCGCAATATCCTTGAAAAACCTTATTGAATTAAAAGTTAAAATAGCGTTGGAGTCCATTCTATTAAAAATGCAAAGTTTGATGTATTATTATGGAATTTTATGTAACTTCTATGGGCGGAGATGTGATCAGTATAAACCCTGATAAGTGTTATGAGCTTCAGAGGACTATTTTAAACAATGTGCCAGACAAAAATAAATTTATGGGACGAAGTTAGGTGGGCTTCCCAGGAAATCTCTAGGGAGCGGTGTATGCAAATGTACCCTTCTCTGCTTATGCAGGAACTCTGCCTTCTGAGTCTTCGCCCTGAGGAGGGGAATTTTGTCTGCTGATTATCTTTTCCCAAGGTCCCAAGATCAAAGACCCAAACTGTATAAAGGAGTGACTCAGACTCCTAGGTGCTCTTGTTCTGAGCAAAAGTTGTTATGAACTTATGGACCACAGAAAACTCCTTGCTTTGAAGGACTGACTTCTACAAGAGCCCTTGTTGGAGTAGGGGTGATCTCTGGTAAGCGTATGGGTTCTTTTATTGTATTTAATGTTTCCTCTGTAATGCTTTCCCCTTAGGAATAAATGTGCTTGCTTAGAAAGGGCAGTGTGGTAACTTAACTGTGGGCAGTTTATGGCCTGTGAGGAGAAAGAAAAAGCAGACCTGGTTAGGCAATCTAACTTGCTTGGAAATTCACAGAGTAGGCATTTGAACCAACAATATACAAGTGAAAGGCTTTGAAATCTCTCATGGTGCCTTGGCTGTGTATCTGATATTTCTTTGTAGTGTTTGGCCCAGAGAGAGAATAAATAAACTACTGCTAGGAATTGCTAAAAAGGGTACCCCTTAGCTCAAGTGATAGAAGCCTCTATTCTAGCAATTAAAGGGCCAAGGTTCTAATCCTGACTTCCTTGTGTGTATGACTTATGCAGTAATAGTGCCTGTTGATTACAGCATGTGGATTTATTTCATTGTTACAAATCCCCTGAATCATCCACTCCTCCTTTGCAGTTCAATTTTATTTCAGTTTTAGAGGTAGCATTTGGAAAAAAAAAAAAAAAAGCACCTCCTTTATTTCTTAACATACAGTTTCCTGTCAAAATATTCCTAGTTGGTTATGTATGGGATATGACTGAAAACAAAAGCGAGGCATGCCTGGAACTTTATTATTATAAAGACTTGTCTAGAAAAATTGCTAATTTTCAGTCTTCAGCTTATTATTGTTTTCAATAGGGTACCTGGAGAATTTCCAAATGCATACATGAAATTTAATGTCAGGAACTGCAAATAATGGGAAATTTCTTTGGCAATGAACATTTTATTTCACACAGGTTTATCTTGCACACAGATAATTGGCTAATCCACAGATTCATTTAGCAACACTATAATATGGATGGTATTATCTGAAGTCCATTAAATCTTACATGAGAACAAAGAAATCAAATAATTATGAAAACTGGAAATTCAATATATTTTCAAATATGTGAATATTAATAAAACATGTGTGCATTGTGTCTTGTCAGCTCTTTCATTTCAGTTGAAGATGTTTTTCACAGTAAACCGCCACCCAGAAATATACAGTTTTGATGTGCTATTACTAGTTATTAAATATTAATGACAAGTAATTTTACTGTGTCTATGAGGAAGTGCCAATAGTTCTGGCTGAATGTGCAATATATTCAAAGAATCTATTATATTGTACCCAAAGGTTCCTTAGCATAACTTTTACAGTCCATTCTCCCTTTCCACTTCTTTCATACTACAACCAACCCATACTAGTTGAATAGCTACTCAGGAGATTCAGGATTTTGCAAGGATTTATAGTTCTTCGGGACTGCCTCCAAATCTCAAGTCTTGTAGCATAGTGCTACGGACACTGTTGGCACAGTGTGTTTAATAGAAAAATGAGGCCTAGATTCAAAGAGGCCAAGGACAGAAAAGACCATTGTGATCATCTAGTCTGACCTTCTGTATAGCACAGGCCATAGAACTTCCCCACAATAATTCGTAGAGCAGATCTTTTAGAAGAACATCCAATCTTGATTTATAAATTGTCATTAATGGAGAATCCACCATGACCATTGGTGAGTTGTTGCAGTGATTAATTACTCCCCGTTAAAAATTTACTCTTTCCTTCCAGTCTGAATAGCTTTAGCTTCCAGTCATTGAGTCGTGTTAGACCTTTCCGTGCTAGATTGAAGAACCCATTATTAAAATATTTGTTCCCCATGTATATACTTATCAACTGTAGTCAAGTCACCTCTTAACCTTCTCTTTGTTAAGCTAAACAGTGATAGACTCAAGGATGTTTTATAACCCTTTAATAATTCTAGTGGCTTTTATTTGAACCATTTCCAGTTTATCAACATCCTTCTTGAATTGTGGACACCAGAACTGGACACAGTATTCCAGCAGAGGTCTCACCAGTTCCAAATACAGAGGTAAAATAACTTCTCTACTCCTATTCAAGATTCCCTTGTTTATACATCCCAGGATTTTATTATCCATTTTGGCCAGTGTTGCACTGGGAGCTCATCATCACCTGGTTATCCACCCATGATCCCCAAATCTTTTTCAGAGTCACTGCTTCCCAGGATAGATTCCCCCATTCTGTAAGTATGGCCTAGATTCTTTCTTCCTAGAGGTATACATTTACATTTAGCCATATTAAAATGCACATTATTTGCTTGTGCCCAGCTTACCAAGTGATCCAGATTGCTCTGTATCGGTGGCCTGTTCTCTTCATTATTTACCACTCCCCCAATTTGTGTCTCATCTGCAAACTTTACCAGTGCGGAGCTTATGTTTTCTTCCAAGTCATTAATTCAAATGTTAAACAGTGTAGTGCCGAGAACCAATCCCTGTGGGACCTCACTAGAATCACACCTGTTTGAATGTTTATTCCCCATTAACAATTATGTTTTGAGACCTATCAGTCAGCCACTTTTTAATGTGTGACATGTTAATTTAATATCACTCTAGTATTTTAATCAAAATGTCAGGCCTATAGTTACACAAGTCATCTCATTTACCCTTTTAAAATATTGGCACATTCATTTCCTTCCAGTTTTTGGAACTTCCCTGGTATTCCAAGGATTATTTGAAAATCAATGTTAACAGTCTAGCGGGCTCCTCAACCAGCTCTTTTGAAACTCTTGGATGCAAGTTATCGGGACCTGCTCATTTAAAAATGTCTAATTTCAGTACCTGCTATATAACATCTTCCTGATACACTAGTGAAATAGGAAAAGTATTATCATATTATATGGCTAAATCTTTTTTTTTCTCCAAATACAGAACAGAAATATTTATTGAATACTTCTGTCTTTTCTACATTAGTATGGATAACTCTACCATTTCCAGTAAGGGATCAATACCTTTGTTAGGATGCTTTTTGGTTTTGCGATACTTAAAAACTCCTCCTTATTGTACTTAACTGTTCAGGCCATAGATTTTGCCTTGTGTGCCTTTTTTCCTTTGCCAATTTTGTACAATTCTTAGCTTCCGATTTATATTCATAGACCAATCAAAAAAGAGGTAGTTCTTGAGCCCTGCTATCGGCTAATCAGTTCCTGCAGGGGATGTTATTTTCCTGTTTTTACGAAAAGAAAATAGGACAGGGTGACTTTCTAAAAGATACGCCATAGGTCAAACATAAATTGGGGGACTGATGCAGGAATTACTGGTGGAGGTACTGTGGCCTGTGTTATTCAGGAGGGCAGACTAGATGATCATACTGGTTCCTTCTGGCCTTGAAATTGAACAAATCAATATACTTGATATAATCTCCCCCCGAATGGCAATAAGTAACCCTAAGGAGGAGGGGAAGAAGGATAGAAGCTGGGAAGTAATGACAGCGGAGGATGATGAGGCAGCAGAGATTAAAATCTCAGGCATTTTGGCGTCCCATCCATGGCATATATGTACCTCCACCATCCTGATGGCCAGGAAGGCCAGGCTGGGACTTCCTGTGGAGACCACCTTATCAGTTCAAAATTGACTAAGTGGGCAAAATGAATCCACAGCAACAAACAGGGTCACAAGGGAGAGAAATGAGGACATGAATTTTCTATGATTTCCATTAAGGAGACACACATGGTACCTGACTGTCTTTTTTTTTTTTTTTTAACACTGCACAGAATATTTTTTTGCTACTTATTTGTATTGCAGTTGTGCCCACAAGGTGCTAAGTTCTGCCCACACAATAGGGAGAGAAAGCCCCTTCCCCATAGAGCTTACAGTCCAACATATCATGAACCACTGCTTTCTCGTCTGTATTAAGTAGTACATTTGCACTTATCTTACGCAACTGAGTAGATAATCCTCTGTGCATAACACCCCTTCCTGCATTTTAGATCAAGACCTTACTATATCTTGCTCTGGGTCTGTTGCAAGGTACAGATCCTGCTCTCCTCACCCACAATCCCAGTGAACTTTGGCATGATTCCGCATCTTTGAAGTAAATAAGATTTATGTCAATGATTTCAGTAGCAATGTGAACGGTAGGACTCAGATCCACAAATCTAGATGTTGCAGTGTTGACCTCAGAAAAAGCGTACCCCATTGGGCTCTGCAGGCAAGATAGGAGTTTGCCCACCTATCCTGCCCTGGTTTATGGTTCGTGCTGGGGCTTAAGCCTAATACCTATCTCTGGGTGCTTAGAGTCAAGCAGCAATGTGCATGCCCAGAGGCAGAAACTTAGGCGCTTAGGGGACTTGTACCCTGAAAATGTACTGCAGAGTGAATTCAAGCATCTCAGGGGTTTGGGAGCGACTGAGTGGGGTTTCTGTGGATCACAATGGTGCATACCTTCTTTTGTTGATCTGGGCCTATGTGGGCAATAAGGGGCTAGAGAGGGACAGGCAGTGGGTGGAGTCTTGGCTCCAGGCCTCCCCACTACCACTCCTCACTAGCCGACCTGACTCAAGTAGGAAAACAACTTGCACCTTTCCACAGCCTACAGTGACTTATTCCAACCTCCTTGAGTGAGAGAGGAACACAGATGGAATTGAGTCAAAATTCTTTCCCAGAGCTGCTCCCGAGGCAGTGAAGCCTTACTCCATGCTTTACTCAGGGCTGGGCCTTAAAGCCTCTTTCTTGCTCTAGGAAAATAAACCAATGCTTAAAAAAATGTTTGAAGTCTGCATAATCCTATCCCTTCCCTGTATTTAATTTCCATATTACCGTTTACAAAACGTAAGTAAAGGGAATTCTTTACACTCTGAATTCATTTAAAACATGAATTGTTAAATCCATTATTACAGCTCGGGAAAAATATCTCACTGCCTGGATCTTTGGTAAATAGCGGTGTCATTATCAATTATACATTCCAGTTAGGGTACTATTTCATTTCAGCCCTTCAAGAAAATTGTATCTTGCATTTAAATGTAAATAAATTTTTCATGGGTTATTTATGTAGCATGCAGTCAATACACATTTTAGTTTTAAAATATTGTTAAAAAAAGAAAAGCCTTGAATATTATTCAGAAAGCAATCTTAATAAAAAAAGGAATAAAACCCCCAAACATTACATCTCAAAAGTGGCAGGACAGTGGTGGTCTCTCTATCCAAACTTATGATAATTGTCTCACTAACACTACCCCACCTCCATTAGGATAATATTTCATTTGGTATTAGATCAATTTTAACATCAAATACAAACCATAGAACGGTTCCACTTTTTCCAGTTTTGTTCTGTATCAATAAATATGAACTAAGCAGAATGTTTTTTTCTCCAGGAGTTATTTTTCAACGTTCAAAAAAAGGGGAGGGGCATGCAAATTGCTGCATGAAGACCAAAGTGGAATAAGTAATTTTACTTCAGCATGGTCAGACAAGTAGCAATTAGCCAGACAACATATCCTCACGCTTATGCACATGCTTAGCTTTTTTCATGTAAGTTGTCTCATTGCAGTCACTGTCCTTGAAGTTAAGCGTGTGCTTGAGTATTTGCAGGCTTGGGGGTATATAAGCTCCACACCAGATCCATTCTCTCATGCATACTCACACATCTGTGAATGCTGTATTTCAGAAAATCTGGTTAAATTATTGTCTAGTTCTGTGCAGCTTGTCAGAAAGATTCCAAAACAATGAAGACCACTACTGGAAAGCATATTCTGTGTATTCTCTTAGGGCTGGTCTACACGACAGCTGCAAGTTGACCTAAATTATGCCGAATTCAGTTACGTAAGTTACGTAACTGAAGTTAACGTAACTTAGGTCGACTTACAGCAGCATCTATACTGCGCGTGTTGACGGGAGACACTCTCCCGCTGACTTGCCTTACTCTTCTTGTGAATCTGGAGTACAAAAGTCAACAGGATAGCGCTCTGCCATTGATTTAATGGGTCTTCATCAGCTTTGTAATTTGAGAAAGACATAGACAGAAGAGTTTGTAAATATTGTGAACTTTCATAACAAGCCCAGAGTTCCATCTGCTGTGTGGTTTTGTGACGAAAACTTCAGTTAGCCTGAGCCCAGTTTGGACTGAGTTCTAGTTTTGGGCAGAAACCTGGAGAAAATAGTCAATTTCAGCTGAACCTTGCTTTGAAGATTTTTCTAACCCCAAAATGAAAAGTGGGATGCTAAGGATTAGAACTAGGGCTTTGTGAAACTGTACTTAATTTGCAGTGCTATTTTCCATGATTTAATTTTGCTCTGGAAATGTCCTGGCATCATATAATTTGTTGGAAAACAGTAATTAGTCCAAGGGAAACTGAGGCACAGAGAGGTTGACTGATTAGCCCAAGGTCACACACAAATTGTGTGATAGATCAAGGAAAGTAATCTGGGATCCTGGCTCCCTATCCTCTGTTATAACCACTAGACAACACTTCAGTTTCCTAAATTTCTCAGTATGCTACTGCATTCTGACGTGAAGAAGTGTCTGAAGTTTTTAAAATCTTAATTCCTCTATTTTCCAAAGCTTTAAATTTCTTATGCTTATCAGCTACTGGAGCTGTTTGAAATTGTTTTGCAGCATTTGAGAAGTCTTATTGGCATATGAAGATTCTACAGCAGGAGGGAACGTTCCTTTGGAATAAAAGCGGTGCTGAGATATATGTCCTTTGCTGTGATTGGTAGGATGGGTACCAGTGCTTTGTACTGTATAAAAGCATATTTGTAATGTAACCTTTCCTATTAGCTACTGACCTTTCTTCGTGATCAGACAACCTTTATATGAAGTGTGCAGAAGAAAAGAAAATCCAGAAATGGCTTTTCAAGCCAAGAATTGGAAAGCAGCAAAGGGCTCTGCTCCTCCTATGATGAGGGAAACCTAAAAATAAGTAACAGTTAAGAAAGCTGGTGCAATGTAAGATAAAAGGTGTGATTTTGAAGAAAAGCAGAAGGAGAAAGAGATGGGGAAAGATGAATTTAGAAGCAGAGAAATTTAAAGTTTAAAGATGGATCCTCAGATACAAGAGACATGCAGAAGTTAGAAGATAGAAAGTAACTGAATTAAATTATTATTATGTCAGTACAAGAGACTTTGCTGTGGTCAGGAAGCTGGAAGGAACTTTCCCCGGATCCCTCAATGCAGGGTCACTCATTATGCATCATAGATCTCATTCGTTTCTCTGGAAATTTGCGGTCTGAGGAATGGGAGGCTGAGCTCAGTGTTTGGATTAGAGCTGACTGGGGGAATGACTATTGTTATTTCTGGAAACTTTTGATGTTTTGACATTTGTTTTATGTTCCACACTGGAATAAAACCAAAACCCGTTGAACATTTTTTTTTTCCAAAATGGAATTGAGTTGAAAATGGGTCAGGGTTTTAATTTGGGTCTCCCTCTTTTGTACCCTGGACCTCAGAAACCTTCCAGTCAAACTTTATCAAAATCAATATGTTTCCACAAAATGTACCAGCTTCAGTGAAACAAAATGTTTTGACAAAACAAGTGTCAAAAATATTCCAGTCAGCTCTAGATTGGATTCAGGAACTGGTTCTATTTCTTTCCCTCACTCCACTCTCGACCCTGCAGGCCCTGGCAAGGGCCCTCAGAATAAGGTGTTGCCCAGTTTTAAGATTTTACAAGGAAGCCCATGATATTTGGTGTGCGGGATTTTTAAAGTCCCAGATCCTGTAGTCTGTGTTTATCTGCATCTCCCAGCTTCCTTTAAAAAGCAAAACAACCCCCCTAAGTTTCTAGTCCTCGTGGTTACTGAGGAAAAAATTGAAAACATGAACATTCAGGCTTAAACACAAGAAGGGAAATACAAAAAAACAAAGCCCCAAAATAAAACAAAACCAAATTATGGATTTTTATCAGCAAAGTTAAACATGTGATAAAGAATGGAGGAGTGTGAGTACAGCAGGTCAACACTTTTTTGTGGTTTGGCTGCTGAAAAGTATCATTTTGTCAAAACTGAAATTCTTCATGGGAAAATGTCAGTTCCTCTGAAAAATGTTGCTGTTTTCCATGGGCAATATTGAAGCAAAAATGTACATTTCGAATTGTCTTGAAACTTCCAATGGAAACCACCCTCTCCCCTTCTTTTTTCCCCTCTTGGGAAAAATTTCCAGTTTTCCAAGTCGCTCTAACTGCAACACACTCAAGGTAAAACAATAACTCTCCAGCATAACGGGGAGCTTGGCTTCATTGATTCATTAACTCCTTTTTCATCTGAGTGCAAGCGCATAGGTGCTGGAAGTAGGAGTGATGGGGGTGCTGCCATACCTCCTGGCTTTAAGTGGTTTCCGTTATATACAGGTTTTACAGTTTGGTTCAGTGGCTCTCAGCACCCCCACTACAAATTGTTCCAGCACCTCTGTGCAAGCAGTGACCTTTTCCTTTAAATACATGAAGAAAGGTGTCCTAAACAAGTATCAGAGTAGCAGCCGTGTTAGTCTGTATCCGCAATAAGAACAGGAGTACTTGTGGCACCTTAGAGACTAACAAATTTATTAGAGCATAAGTTAGTCTCTAAGATGCCACAAGTACTCCTGTTCTAAACAAGTATAAACACAAGCATAGATTATTTTTTACCACAAAAAGTTTTTATTTCCCAAGGGAAGGCCTGTGAGGGTGTGTGTATATTGGAGGAGCTTTAACATTTATCTTTTCCCTCTTAAAAAGAAAACTATTCCCAACAAACTCACATTCATTCTAGCTTTGCCTCTTGCCCAAGCAGTCTACACACCCATATGTCCATACTATACACCAGGGGCCAACATCTGCCCTGACTGACAGCACATGCAAGTCTATTGACGTCAATGGGATGTATGCCTGTGCAGAACTGGACCTGGAGTCCCAACAAGTGGTTTATGTTCTCACACCATTGCTTTCAATCCCACAAATTTGTGGGCACTAGAGTTAGAGCAGAATTCTTATGTCTCTTGGTAGCCCTAGGAGCACACAAGAATTACTTTCAAAGAAGAAGATTGCTGGGCACCGCCTGCATGGAGTAAAAATTACAAGGCCCAGTTGTTCCCTCAGAGCTGTGTGAGGAAAGAGCCCATTTTCTTGGACTACTCAGGGTTTAAGTAACAGAGGGTTCTGTGGCACCTTTAAGACTAACAGAAGTATTGGAGCATAAGCTTTCGTGGGTGAGTGCCTACTTCATCAGACACAAGTAATGGAAATTTCCAGATGCAGGTATAAATCAGTATGGAGATAACGAGGTTAGTTCAATCAGGGAGGGTGAGGTGCTCTGCTAGCAGTTGAGGTGTGAACACCAAGGGAGGAGAAACTGCTTCTGTAGTTGGATAGCCATTCACAGTCTTTGTTTAATCCTGATCTGATGGTGTCAAATTTGCAAATGAACTGGAGCTCAGCAGTTTCTCTTTGGAGTCTGGTCCTGAAGTTTTTTTGCTGTAAGATGGCTACCTTGACATCTGCTATTGTGTGGCCAGGGAGGTTGAAGTATTTTCCTACAGGTTTTTGTATATTGCCATTCCTGATATCTGACTTGTGTCCATTTATCCTCTTGCGCAGTGACTGTCCAGTTTGGCCAATGTACATAGCAGAGGGGCATTGCTGGCACATGATGGCATATATAACATTGGTGGACATGCAGGTGAATGAGCTGGTGATGTTGTAGCTGATCTGGTTAGGTCCTGTGATGGTGTTGCTGGTGTAGATATGTGGGCAGAGTTGGCATCGAGGTTTGTTGCATGGATTGGTTCCTGAGTTAGAGTTGTTATGGTGCGGTGCGTGGTTTCTGGTGAGAATATGCTTAAGGTTGGCGGGTTGTCTGTGGGCGAGGACTGGCCTGCCTCCCAAGGTCTGTGAAAGTGAGGGATCATTGTCCAGGATGAGTTGTAGATTACTGATGATGCGTCGGAGAGGTTTAAGCTGAGGACTGTAGGTGATGGCCAGTGGAGTTCTGTTGGTTTCTTTTTTGGGCCTGTCTTGTAGCAGGAGGCATCTGGCTCTGTTGATTTGTTTCTTTATTTCCTTGTGTGGGTATCGTAGTTTTGAGAATGCTTGGTGAAGCTCTTGTAGGTGTTGGTCTCTGTCTGAGGGGTTGGAGCAGATGCGGTTGTACCTCAGCGCTTGGCTGTAGACGATGGATCGTGTGGTGTGTCCGGGGTGGAAACTGGAGGCATGAAGGTAGGTGTAGCGGTCAGTGGGTTTTCGGTATACGATGGTGTTAACGTGACCATCGCTTATTTGTACTGTGGTGTCTAGGAAGTGGACCCCCCATGTAGATTGGTCCAGGCTGAGGTTGATGGTGGGGTGGAAGCTGTTGAAATCATGGTGGAATTCATCCAGGGTCTCCTTCCCATGGGTCCAGATGATGAAGATGTCATCAATGTAGCGTAGGTAGAGAAGGGGCATGAGTGGATGAGAGTTGAGGAAGCGTTGTTCCAGGTCAGCCATAAAAATGTTGGCATATTGTGGGGCCATGCGGGTGCCCATGGCGGTGCCACTGGTCTGGAGGTATATATTGTCACCAAATTTGAAATAATGCTGTCAGGAACAGTATCCCTGATGATGACACAGCACAACTTGTTGCTGAGCTCTGTGACTTTATCCTCACGCACAATTATTTCAAATTTGGTGACAATATATACCTCCATCTAGTCAAGTCTCCTCTCTCTGACAGTGGTCAGTACTAGATGCTTGAAAGAAAGGTTCAATAAGCTCTGCAGTAGATAGATGTGGGGTGATCTGTCCTCATGAAGGGCTTGTCCTAATCCCTTATCGAGAGTATCTTAAACTCTAGTCATTAACTGTGATAACTCTGGATATTCTTGTTATCTCTATAAATGCCCAATCCCTCTTTGATTCTTGCTATATTCTTGGTGTCCATGTCTTCCTGTGGCAATGAGTTCCACAGTCTAATTATGGACTGTGTGAAAAAGTATTTCCTTTCACCACTTTTGAATTTGCTATGTCTCAGTTTCATTGAACATTGGGGAATAATTGTCTAGGTGGCAGTACTGCTGACAAGGATCTGGGGCTTGTAGTGGACCACAAACTGAATATGAGTCATTAATGTGATGCAGCTACAAAAAAGGCTAATAAGATTCTATGGTGTATTAACAGGAGTGTTGGATGTAAGTCACAGGAGGTAATTGTCCCACTCTACTCGGCACTGATGAGCCCTAGCTGGAATATTGTGTCCAACTCTGGAAACCACAATTTAGGAAGATATGGACAAATTGGAAAGACTCCAGAGGAGAGCAACAAAAATTATAAAAGGTTTAAAAAACCTAACCTATGGGGAAAGGTTAAAAAAAACTGGGCATGTTTAGTCTTCAGAAAAGAAGACCGAAGGGCGACCTAATAATAGTCCTTAGCATATTGGAAGACTGTTATAAAGGTGACCAATTGTTCTCCATATTCACTGAAGGTAGGACAAGAAGTACTGGGCTTATTCTGTAGCAAGGGAGATTGAGGCTAGATATTAGGAAAAACTTTCTAACTATAAGGGTAGCTGAGCTCTGGAATAAGCTTCCAGGGGAGGTTGTGGAGTCCCTGTCATTGGAAGCTTTTAAAAAACAAGCTGGACAAGCGCCTGTCAGCGATGGTCTAGGTTTATTGGTCGTGCCACAGCACAGAGGGCTGGACTTCTTGATGATTTCTTGAGGTCCCTTCTAGCCTTACATTTCTAGGATTCTATGTGATAGTGGGGCTCCCTGTGTGTATGGGGAACACACCTGCACAGGCTTCTAAAATCCTTCCTTTCATAGTATTATAAAATATCGGGATTGGAAGCAACCAATCCTCTAATTTATCTAGGGTTATCTCTACCCTCCAGTGTATCTACTACTCCTCCCAGTTTAGTGTCCTCTGCAAACTTGCTGAGGGTGCAGTCCACGCCATCCTCCAGATCATTAATGAAGACTTTGATCAAAACCGGCCCCAGGACCGACCCTTGGGGCACTCCGCTTGATACCGGCTACCAACTCAACATGGAGCCATTGATCAAACCCGTTGAGCCCGATGATCTAGCTGTGCAACAGACCTTCCCTGCTGTGTAACAGAACCACACCATTTCTGCTGCACATAGGACGCTTCACATTTCTGAGAGGGAGGAGGACTGGAATTGACCCTTCATTACTTGGTATTGGGATGGAAGCATGGTACCCCACGATTATGTATCCTAGACAGCAACTGTGATTTTCTTTTTGAACCAGCAGCACCCTCTGTAATTATTGCCAAGTAAATGTACTAATTTGAAGCCCTGTTATTACTTATTTGTATTAGATTTATGCCTAAGAAGCCAAGCTGGGACCTGGACCCCATTGTACAAACTTTGCTTAAGAGACAGTCCATTACAACTTGATCAGTCAAGACAGGCATGGATTGGGGAGGAAAGGGTAGAGCACACATGTAGGGTGATTAATGGGAGGATTTGCAAATGTCATGTTAGGACCATGCACGTTTTTCAGTTGGCTTTAAATTTTGGGCGTGGGTCTGTGCTGTGAAGGTGTTAGCCGAACAGAGAGAAAATAAAGGGAAGGGTAAGGAAAAGCAATGGTACATGGGGTGAGGCTGTGGCAAAGAGACTGTGAGCCAATCAGCAGAGGAAAAAGAATGCCCAGTCAGACACAGAGTCTACAGCTCCTGCTGCAGCTGCTCCTCCCAGCAGTTTCTTTCATCCCTGGGTTTACCTGGCTAAGGCGGCATGGGCTGTGATGCTCCCAGAGCAGAGGAGTCTTCCCTTGCATGTTTCTGAGTCTGGGGGTGCTGGTGAGAAGGGGTAATCGTGGCTTGTTCTCAGGTCTCCACTCCCCTCCCCTCCACAGGGTATGGCTGCTTTTCTCATATATCGTGTATCTAGCATCAAAGCAGGGATGTTTGCCAATTGAAACCAGACCTATAACAGGTTTTTTCATGTGATTATAATGAGCGCTTCACACTAAAGTTATTCACCACACATCAATGCTAACAAAATATTTGCATGGGTTTTTTTAACTTCCTCCCCAAGGCTGGTTGACATGGCCTATTCTTACATGCTCTGCAGTGACAGCAGATCGCTGAGTCTCTCTCCCAAAGGCTGCAAGCAATGGGAAGAAAACACAGGTTTTTTTTGTTTTCTAAGGATATGAATTGGTCAGTTATCAGATGGGTAGCCATGTTAGTCTGGATCTGTAAAAAGCAACAGAGAGTCCTGTGGCACCTTTAAGACAAACAGATGTATTGGAGCATAAGCTTTTGTGGGTGAATACCCACTTCATCAGATGCATGTAATGGAAATTTCCAGAGGCTGGTATAAATATGCAGGCAAGAATCAGTCTGGAGATAACAAGGTTAGTTCAATCAGGGAGGGTGAGGTCCTCTGCTAGCAGTTGAGGTGTGAACACCAAGGGAGGAGAAACTGCTTTTGTAGTTGGCTAGCCATATTATTATATATGCCATCATGTGCCAGCAATGCCCCTCTGCTATGTACATTGGCCAAACTGGACAGTCACTGCGCAAGAGGATAAATGGACACAAGTCAGATATCAGGAATGGCAATATACAAAAACCTGTAGGAGAACACTTCAACCTCCCTGGCCACACAATACCAGATGTAAAGGTAGCCATTTTACAGCAAAAAAACTTCAGGACCAGACTCCAAAGAGAAACTGCTGAGCTCCAGTTCATTTGCAAATTTGACACCATCAGCTCAGGATTAAACAAAGACTGTGAATGACTAGCCAACTACAGAAGCAGTTTCTCCTCCCTTGGTGTTCACACCTCAATGGCTAGCAGAGCACCTCACCCTCCCTGATTGAACTAACCTCGTTATCTCCAGACTGATTCTTGCCTGAGTCGGTCAATGTGTTTAAAAAAAACAGAGTTATCAAATCCAAGCTATTTTTAATAAAGTGAACAGGCCTGATTCTCCACTGCGATACCCCAGCATAATTCCTTTAATTTCATGGGCGTCACATAAATGTAACAGAACTGAAAATCAGGCCCAATGTACTTAACTTAGTGTTACAGCACACATGGGAAGTGTTTAAGCACAAACTGATATGACTGAAATTCTTTGCTTTAGTTCCCACCTCTACTTTTGCTTTCCATTGTTATAATTTGTTAAGCACAAACAACGTGCTTGGCAATGTACAATGCCCCAAAATAACAACGGCTCCTGGGGTAAGTTGTTTCACTTCTGTGCTTCCTTTTTTCCCTTTCCACCCTTTGTCTGTCATGTCTATTTAGACAGTGAGCTCCTTGGGGCAGGCACTATCCCTTACCGTTAAAGTTGGTCAAAAATAGATTATTTTTCCCTGTGGAAAATCTTGGGGTTATTGAAATATTTCATTTCCCCAATATGGAGATGCTGCCTCATGGGCTTTGTGGTTCAGGTGTTTCACGCGCCCATTCTCTTCTACAGGTCAGCCTCTCTGGTCAGACTACATATTCCATAATGCTGTATTGTTTATCCTCTTGGAGAGAGAGGAGACGGTGCATTGTGGGAGCCTCTGGTCATGGTGCATCATTGGAAATGTAGTCTAACTGGGAACCCAGCCCATAGAGTAGAATGGGGGCATGAGACAACCGAACTACAGCTCCCACAGCCATTTAGAATTTCTAAATTGAAATATTTCAGTTTGGGGCATTTGTTTCTTTAACAAAATCAAAAATTATCCTGGAAAGTAGACACTCTTCATGAAAAGTTTAGTTTTAGTTGAAAATCCAATTTTTCATCAAAAATTTTTAGAACATTTTCAGCCACCACTACTTACTGTGTGTTTTGTCTGGTGACAGGCACAATATATCTCCAATCTCAGCGGAAGTCTCTAGGTGCTTCTGTGCCATTAATAATAAAAGTAACAATAAGGGAGACAAACCCACAGAAGAGAGGCAGCACAGTGAATACTAGAGATGAGGATGGCTAAGGGCCGGTTTACCATAGACACAGGGTCTATCTGTAACCTCCACATTCTAGGACCAGTCCCTGAGTGGGGTGGGGGTGTTTGAGAATTACTTGTATTTTAAATTCCAAATGAACTTTTTGTGGCTCTCACAGGAGAAGTGTGGTTTTGTTTTGTTTTTTAATTCAATTTAGAGAAGGCAGTGGAGTGTCCTTTCCTGTGCCTATCACTGGGAGTTAGGTCACTAGCTGTGTTTTTAAATCCCACTGGGCACCTGTCTGCATCTTTAGATGTCTAAATATATTTAAAAATCTTCTCTATAGTGGTGAAGTGACTTTCTTAAAATCACACAGCAGGTCACTAGCAGAGCAGGGATTAAAACCCAAGTCTCACAAATCGCTGATCGGGCCCTAGCCACTAGACCAGTAGTTCTCAAACTCAGGCCACCGCTTGTTCAGGGAAAGCCCATGGTGGGCTGGGCTGGTTTGTTTACCTGCCGTGTCTGCAGGTTCGGCCGATCGCGGCTCCCACTGGCCGCAGTTCGCCGCTCCAGGCCAATGGGGGCTGTAGGAAGCGGTGCGGGCCGAGGGACATGTCATTGCAATTACTCAATATGGATTTTTTTATAAAAGATCTGCTCTATTTCAAAAGGAATTGTTTTGAGGAAGTTCTATGACCTACATTATACAAGAGGTTAGACTAGAGATTGCAATGGTCACTTCTGGCCTTGGAATCCATGCATCTATATCTTTCCCCCATCATACAAATAAAATCTATGTAATTAAATAAATATCTTCTCCATGCAACATGCAGGAAACCTTAACTACTGCTGCTGCAGAGGCTACACCTGCTAGTTACATTAATAGGGGATTTCAGTGTCTATGACTTTAACTCTGTCTCCTTTAACTAAATCCAACAAAAAATTAAGAGTTAAATAAAATATTTCTTTAGTCACTTAAATGACCCATTTTTTAAAAAGGAAAATCTTGGATGTGGAGGAGTAATATCGGGGCGGCTCTATGTTTTTTGCCACCGCAAGCACGGCAGTCAGGTGGCCTTCGGCTGGTCACGCGGATTCGGCGGCATTTCTGCAAGTGATCTGCCGGTCCTGCGCCTTCGGGGTACCCGCCGCCGAATTGCCGCCGAAGCCGCAGGACCAGCGGACCTCCCGTAGGCTTGCCGCTGAAGGCTGCCTGACTACCACCCTCACGGCGACCGGCACGCCGCCCCCCGCGGCTTGCCGCCCCAGGCACGCACTTGCTGCTCTGGTGCCTGGAGCCACCCCTGAGTAATATTGACAATGGGTTTGGTTTCCTTCTTGGCACTAAGGTAGTTTTTTTCTTTTCTGAATGAACAGCTATTCTGTTTCCATGCTGCCTTGTCAGCTGCATGGATGACTCTAAATGTATGAAACTGAAATATCCGTAACTTAAGAATGGGTTGCCATGGAGAGAATCATGATTTCATTAATAATAAAAGCTCTGTGAAGTCACGCAAGTGATTCTGAAACTGTGGCAAAGATTTCCTAGGGGCAAAGTAAATACAAATAGAGATCCAAATCCTTACTACATCAACACTTTCTTTGGAGTCTATGGAAATGTTGCTTGAGTGAGGATTGGGTAAATACTGAGGGCCAGATCATGAGCTACTTAGCAAGGGACTTCCCCATTCATTGACTTCACCCCTTCCACACAAAGGGGAAAGGGGGATATCGCCTGTTGAGAGTGCACTACAAAAGCAATGTCTGTTATATATGTAAATCATTAAGTGAGAAGGTGTCACTAGATGGCAGTCAAGAATATGCACCATTGTTCCTTGGTTTTGTAGTACCAGTAAAACTTCTGGTCATGGCGCACTACAGATGGCTTCCTCTGTGCAGCTCTTAATGTGGGGTCAGCACAAAAGAGCTGTTACTGCCTTAAATCTTCATTGCTGGCTGACCAGAGGCACAACCACCTCTCCTATAGCATCCTACCCACGTCCCAGAAACTTATGCATCCTGTCCCTGTTACTCATCTGGGGAGAGCCCACACTTTCAAATATCACTTAATTAATTAATTAGGCTCTAAGAGTTGATAGGACAACTCTCACCTTTTCATGTTCTCTGTATGTGTATATATATCTCCTCACTATATGTTTCATTCTATGCATTTGATGAAGTGGGCTGTATCCCACGAAAGCTTATGCTCAAATAAATTTGTTAGTCTCTAAGGTGCCACAAGTACTCCTGTTCTTTTTGCAAATATCACAAGGTTGCCTTAAAAATCATAAGATTTTTTTAAAAAATAATACATTTGGGTTTTTTTTAATTGCTTTCTGGTTTTAGAGACTTAAGGGTGCACTTGAGTCACGTTGTCAAGTGTTTCTCTGGAACAGAAAGGCCAGAAACTTATAGAAAGAAATCAGGCTGAGTAAACACATGCCTCCAAGAGCTGGGGCTTTAAGAAATACACTCAAATCACAAAGCCTGTGATACAATTGCAAGAGTTGGCACCACTACTGGAGGACAGGCAAGTGTTGGGTGGAGGGCAGGGAAACACATCTTCCCCCAGCCCCACCGATTTCCTCCGGAAGAGGTATATAGGCTAGCCGTGATATAGTGGTAGTAAATAGAAAGCCAAAGAAGCACTTTATTCAGTGGCTTCAAGGCCCTTATTATCTATTCCTAACTGAGCATTGCTCCCTTCGAGTAACATTTTCTAGCATTTTCTTTCTGGGGCTAGACCTTTAAATTTGGGAGAGTCAAACAGCCCCAGTCCTGTAGTGGACATTTTGCCCCTGCCATCCTCTTTTCTTCAGTCTGACAGATAAATGCCTCCTCCTCTCACATTGAGGTTACTTAACATTTGCTGCAGGGCCCTTTCATGGCTGAGAATCTGCCTTTAAGGTGGTCCCAAGGCCTCTGATTGGTATGCTTTCATTTGAGAAAAGCTGCCAGGGATAAGGGTTGGGTGCCATGAGACACTAGGGACTTTGGGGCCTGACCATGAGCTCTTTCATGAGCTCAAAAACCGAGCAGCCCTCCTCACCCACCCACACAATGAAGTCCTAGAGAGAAATTCCATGAGGGGAATTTCAGGGGAATTCTCCTCTGCTTTCAAACCTCCCCTCCCGCATTGAGTTTTAATTTGGATGGGTGCATGGGAATGATCCAACTCTCTGTAAGGAAACAAGCTGGGGTTTCATTCATAATCAGTAATTAAACATGATTCACAGGGGGGAAAAATTCTGAGCTGAAGCTAGAAATCTTTAATGTACTGTAGGAATGGAAAATCTCTGACAAATCTGGGTCATCCTACTGGTAACGTTATAAGAAGTTGCTGATAAAGGTTCCACTAGACTATACCTTTATGAGACTACATGATGCCACTTTAAAACTCTTTTTGTTTGATCCTGTGTAAAAGCTAAAGAAAAAGAAAAAATCAAGGGTCATTTATGTCATACCACAGAATCCTTCAATTTCATGGTCCTAATTTTGCTATTGAAAATCCCGGTGTGTAATGCTGTGTTCTCATGCTGTCACAAATGCATTCTAATGGCTTTTTAGGTTTTACTGCACTGCAGTATGAATTCTCCTTCTGCCTGTAGGTCTATGTCTGTTCAGTAACGAAAACAAAACAGGAACAAGCCCCCTTCTACCGCCCCCCCACCTCCAAAACTCACCCAACATCACCATCATTTGACACTTGCACTGCAACAGAATTTCATTCAAAGAAAGAGACAGAACATATGACTGGATCTAATTTCCTCATATCACTGTGGGAGCATAATGCACCAGTGCCCCCGGTTTAAGTAGTGTGTGTAGCAAAGATGTGCTAGAACAAATCGACCCACGTACTTGAATGACACAATGCAATATTGGTGTAGTCATGGCAGTTCATCTGCCAAAAAAAAAAAAAGAAAAGAAAAGAAAAAAAGGTGGTAGGCTTTATACATATTGTGAGTGCGCACACACACACACACACACACGAGTTCCAGAGCTGCCCAAAGATGTTTACTTGGGGAGATCTATGATGTTTCTTAGTTCTGTGATGTTTTTTATTTGTTCCTAAACAATTCCTTTGTATTTAATTTCCTTGTTTAGAGAGCTTTTTTTTTTTTTTTTTTTACCAAAGGACAAACAATTAAAAGAAAAATCCTCCTGCTTTGTTTATCCTCCTCAGTCTCTTCTGTGTCTGGTGCCAGTCTGCATTGTTCTCATCTTTCTCATCCCAAGTGTAAGTGAGAGCAGAATTTTATCCATAGAATCTCACACACACCCTGCTGATGCACAGAGCTCTGTGCTTCATTGCCAGTAATTATCCTCTACAACGGACTCACTAGCCCATTATTAATGTGGAATTTTCACAAATCAGGACCAGACTTTGATCCTGTTATCCCTATGTGGTGGCCACCTATCTAACCATCATTACTTATGCTGTCCCAGAGTGAAATGCTATCAAATGCTTTTAGAACATGTAACACAAATGAGGCTAGCAGTGCAAAATAAGGCTTATTCTTGGTGGATTAGAATGGCAGCAGAGCTTTTACAGAGGAAAGTATATTGGGCAGATCTTGCTCGAGGCACAGTTAGTCAAACAGCTAAAGCTGTTGGTTCTAGGATTTTATTAAATTCCCCAAAGATTTTCAATTCAATATTAATTACTTGCCTTCTTTATGCAAGAATATTTGTTGAGAGAGAGGCAACACGGAAAAAAAAGATGCATTTTAACAAAGCCCGGACAGCTCCCAGGTTAAAACACTGGAATAACTCAAGTGGGTGAACAGGAGATATTTAGATGAGGGAAAGGAAGGGCTTGTGTTTGAGTTATTGGATTTGTACTCTGCATTCATTTTGGGTTCAACCTTTGCCTTTGCCATAGGCTTCTTATATGTCCTTGGGCAGTAATTGTATGGGGCAGTAGGTTAATGGATAATAAAGGACGTGGGTTTCATTGATATTTGAAAGACTGGTCTCCTTCCAACTGGGTGGGGTGTGGTTCTGGAGCACGAGCAAGGTCGTTGGCCCCTACAAAGCTATTTAGGTAAATGACCATTTAAAGCTGCCATAAAGAATATGAAAAATTGTATTTTGCTAAAGAAAACTCTGGATTTTCTGTCTAATAATGTAGTTAAAAAGTATTTGCAGGCCCTGCTGTGTAACGTAAAAATGTGGTGGGGTTAAGAGCAATGTAGACTTTTCTGTCACTAAAACATATTCAGAGAGATAGGAACAATCTTACTCTCCATGGAATAACAAAGTAGAGCTTGTAGAATAAATATACATCCTGCCTATAGGTAAATTCTAAATCCTAGAATTCTCATCTGCTGTGATGCCCACTGAAGATGCAATAACCAGTAGGCAGCTGCTGTGCTGTGACTGGTGCTTATCATAGTCATCATAATCCTCTCACTGTTAGCTTGTGCTCCCACCATATATTTGATATACATACTTGTTAATCTAGTTTAGGTACTTATATGGCTCCCATTACCTCACAGAACCCCTGTGAGGTAGAGATGTGACTGGCAAAGCAGGTGCCAACTCATGCCTAAGCCCCAGGTCAATTCACTTGTGTATTAGTATAGCTCAAAGTAATTGTTAAATGTGTATGAGTGTATTTGGTGCTTAAAGTTCATGAAAACTAATGGGATGTTACATGCATTGTTTTCACTTATCTATATCTTGTTCTCATTTAATAGCAAACACTTAGCCATCTATACCCCTGTAACTAAATAACCCATCAAGGCAAAAAGAAGCATTGTAGAATACAAATGAAGAACTTTATCAGAAAAGTGCTAATTTCAAAGCAAGTGGTCATTGTGTGTGATGATCGGAGGTCAAAATCTCTAAATACATTCTTCACTCTCTGTCACCAAAGGAAAAGTCCATGTGGGTAATGACACTGTCAGCTTGTTTTCTGTGAGAAGAAGCTATAAGAATGGATTCAAGGAAAGATCCTTCATCTCTGGACTGTTTGGATTCTAACAGGGAAGAATAACTGAATGCGAAGGTGGAGATCCCCAGAGTTATTCTGAGTAGCCCTGAGAGACTCTCGGGAAACTGGCAGATTACTACATCTCTGCTACCGATTGGAATTATAGACTGTGACTCACCTGTACATATATTTTACCTGCTTTAACCTCTTACTAAGGGCTTGTTTACATTATCTGCTAGTCTAGACATGATAAATTGACCGCTGAGCACTCTCCCATCGACTCCGGTACTCCACCAGGATGAGAGGCACAGGCGGAGTCGACGGGAGAGCGTCAGCTGTTGACTTACTGCAGTGAAGACACCGCGGTAAGTAGATCTAAGTATGTCCATTTCAGCTACGGTATTCGCATAGCTGAAGTTCTTAACTTAGATCGATTCCCCACCCCCCACAAGTGTAGACCAGGCCTTACTCTCATATCCTTTTCTTAACTAATAAATATATTGTTAGTTTACTATAGAATTGGCTGCCAGTGTTGTCTTTGAATTGATCTGGGGTAAGTGAAGGGGTCTCTTGGGATTGATAGCAACCTAAATGTGTTGTGATCTTTGGTGTAAGTAACCATTTCTCACTAAATCCAGTATGTCTGGGTGGCAAGAAAGACTGGAGCAACTAAGGGAACTGTCTGTCTCTCCATGGTAAGACTGACATAGTGATGCAGGAGTTCACATTTGATACTGGCTTGGTGAAATCTAATTATAGAACACACCACCAGTTTGGGGTGTCTGCCCCATTTTCTGACAGTCTGCCCTAAGGTAGGCACTCAGGGTTGTGAGCCACTCCAGAGAGCGTGATAAGAGAAGTGCAATTATCCCAGTTTTCCTGAAAGGGAACTGAGGCACAATGCAGCGGACGCGTGAGTGTGAGACCCAGGTTCAGAAACTGTAAATGCAGGGTGAGTACTTTGTGTGGATGCCCAAACATGGGTTTACAAACACTGAGTCTGTAGGCTCAAGTCCCACAGATCTTGGCATACATTGCAGCATGGACCTGCCCAAGGTCACACAGGAAGCTTGTGGCAGAGTAGGGATTTAAACCCAGGGCTCCACAGTGCTTGGCTAGTGACCTAGACCCCTCATCATCCCTCCCATCTTGTGTTCGTATGCTAAACTCTTCAGGGCAGAGACCAGCTATGTGTTATAATTTTGTACAATGTCTAGCTTGTGGGACCAGGCCTTCAAGGTGTTGCCATAATACATCTATATTTTAGGTTTCAGAGTAGCAGCCGTGTTAGTCTGTATCTGCAAAAAGAACAGGAGTACTTGTGGCACCTTAGAGACTAACAAATTTATTAGAGCATAAGCTTTCGTGGACTACAGCCCACTTCTTTGGATGCATACTGAAGAAGTGGGCTGTAGTCCACAAAAGCTTATGCTCTAATAAATTTGTTAGTCTCTAAGGTGCCACAAGTACTCCTGTTCTTTTATCTATATTTTAGTCGTCCATCGCTAATGATGATGACGATACTGTCGCAGTTCTCATATATGGCAGTCCAAATCCTGATGCACGGAGTCGGCCGCACTGAGGACATGGGAAGTCTGTATCTATGATGTTTGACGATGCAGCTCTTTGGCGCCTTTCACATGCAGCCTGGAGAGAATTTTGTCGATTCCACTCAAACTTGTCACATGCTGATCTTGTCAGAGTCCGCCAGGGAGTCAAGTTCTTTGGAACTGACGCCAGCCCACTGGAGGCTGCTCTTCAGATTATCTTTGAAGCGCTTATACGGATAACCCGTTTTTCTTTTGCCCTAACTCAGCTCGCCCTACAAGATCTGGGCTGTATAGGGGACTAGGGAGGGGTAGCACCGGTGTTGGAGGAACACGTCATGCTCCTTTGGGAGTCATTTATCCGCTTTGGTCCCCACCTACACCCAGCTCTCACCTGTGGCTCCAAGTAGCTGTTTGCATATGACAGCGGCCACACCCCGGGAAACCCCTTCAACAAGTGGGCCAAACCAGGTGTGGGTAGCCAATGGGTCTTTTACCCTAGGTGAGAAAGGGAAACTGCCTTTCTCTAGCATGCAAAGACTGTTCCAGTGGACTGGGTGGAGGAAATCAATTTGTGATTCAACAGCCATGAAGGCGGTTCAGCAACATGCTGTGGGGCACGGAGAACTTGACAAGGCAGAAGATGTCCTGGTCACCTACGGCAGCTAAGGAAGTCCCCCAGCCATAATGATTCTTTGTGCCACTGAAATCTGGCTTCCACAGCTGAGAGAGTGGGACTTTCTCACTTAAAAGTTTCCCGCACAGGTTTTTCTCTCAACTCTCATCCCATTAACATCTGCCGTAATACAGATCAATAATAATAATATAGAGGCAGGCAGCTACCTGCGTCTGGAAGCGTCTGCACATTTGTAGACAGCCTGTGACATCTGCAAGGAGCTCTTCTTTCCTCCTAGTGAGAAAACATGTTCTGCCATACAGTGAATGATATTGCACGGCTCCTCTCTGGAACTTGGGCCATTTCTGTTAACTGTTCAAAAAGCCTGTGCATTTATTGAAATCTCTCTTTCCCATTTTGACACATGTTATAGAGAAGTTCAGAAATGATCGTCTTCAGGCTGTTCTTTTTTAATATTTATAACCACCACTATTCTCCCTCAAATCTCTTCAGCATCTTTTAAATAATAATAAGACCATGGATAGCCGCTGAACTAGTTTAAAAGATAGGATTTACAGATGGGAGTGGGGGAAGTATCCTTCCTAAGATCTTTGATCCTCTCATGCTGAAATGCTTGTGTGCTGGGCTACTTCCCTGCAGGTCCTTCCTTCATGATTACTTTCCTCACAGATAGGCTAGGAAGGAAGGAAGGAAAGATTGGTGGAGGATGAAAAGCAAAGATAAATTAGAATAAGAGATATTGCTCTCAATAATCCTGCAGGAATACCAGCTGCCTTCTTTACAGTTTGAGAGTAACTGGCATGCAGAGATGGTAGACTGTTTCAGATGGCATGAATATTGCAGAGAATGTTTCAAGGCAGCTATAGGTTTTTTTTCTGCAAAGGCAAACAAAAAAAAAAGACAGAGTCTTAATATGTTGATTAGATTTCTTTTCCCAAATAAGAATCATGAACCAGAATCCAAGTAAGATGTAAGGAGACTGGCAAGCACCTATAACAACCTCATCAGCAGCAAGCAACTGCCGCACAAGACTGCAGCTTTCAAACACAGCCAGTAGAGCAAGAATTTGTTCTTATGGAGTTGTTTGCGAAAGGGAAGTTTCTCAGGAGCTCAACAAAAGAGGAAGAAGGGTTTGAAATTAACTTGAGGAAGCTGTAAAACTATAGGAAGAAAGCCAGGATTTTAAAAAAAATGCTAGAGCAGGTGGCAAAGGAAAAGGTTTAATTTGGGGAATTCTCTTCGAGTGAAAGTTATCCCTGTCCAGAGAGCCATCACACAGGAATTCTACTCAGTACCTCATATCAGAGGGGTAGCCGTGTTAGTCTCTATCCACAAAAACAATGAGGGGTCTTATGGCACCTTAACTAACTAACAGATTTATTTGGGCATAAACTTTCGTGCACTCCATGCATCTGAAGTGGGTTTTTTATCCACGAAAGCTTATGCCCAAATAAATCTGTTAGTCTTCAAGGTGCCACCAGACTCCTCATTGTTTTTCTTATGCCTTGTAAATTAGATCAGTAGTATTCCACTACCTAATGGGGATAGGGGAATAGGTGGCATGCAGGAAATGAATGTTGCAGTTTTGACTGTTACACAAACTCTATTTTTATTCCATTTGTTTTGCTTTAGCTTTTCATGTCCCTACGTGGATTAATTTCCCTCTGCCTCACAATCTGCCTCCATCTGTGAGCCCCAGTTTGCGTTTTCATTTTATAATGCGAATCTTTTTGGTTAAAATTTTCAAAAGTGCCTAAGTGACTTGGGAGCCTAAATCCCATTGATTTGCAATTTTACCCCAAATGTCCACCCTCCTTTTTTAAAATTAAACTGCTTTAGTAGAAATTGGAAATCATTTGGCTGCTGTAATTAGGGTCAATGTGAAAACAAACAACTGTTTTCCCCACGTGATTTGTTTTGTGATCTCACGGGGCTTTTGGAAGGATATGACAGGTGACTTAATAATAATATGTATTGCACTTCTATAACAACTTCCATCAAAGGACCTCAAAGTGCTTTATGGGCATTAACGAATTGGGTCTTATTAGTTTTCCACTTGTGAAGATGGGAAAGTGAAGCACAGAGAATTTAAATGGCTTCCCCAGGGTCATAATGGAAATGGTGTAGCGGAGCATTAATAGAACACTTATCTTCTGACTTCCATTCCAGTACTTAAACTCCTGACCTTGGGTTCCTCTACTGATGCATGTGTCTCTAGTCATAGCACAGCCAAGGCAAACAATTAAAGGCTACGAGCCTACAAACAGGCATGTTCTTATCTTTATACACTGTATTTCCATTGACTTCAATGACTTATTATGAGTAAAGTTACACACATGCATAAGTGATCGCTGGATCTGGGCCATATTAGTGAAGGATTCAGCAATTTGGTTCTGATAAGCTGCCAAACCTTCAGGTTCATAATTTGAACTATCATTGAAACTAAATGTCTCAGGAAAATTGAGATGGAAATCCTACAAGACAGAAGAAGTGAGGTTCTTACCCACGAAAGCTTATGCTCCCAATACTTGCATCTGAAGAAGTGAGGTTCTTACCCACGAAAGTTTATGCTCCCAATACTTCTGTTAGTCTTAAAGGTGCCACAGGACCCTCTGTTGCTTTTTACAGATTCAGACTAACACGGCTACCCCTCTGATACTCTACAAGACAGAGTTGCTTCCATTTCCAATGCCCGTTCTAACCCAGAAATGTCAAGTTAGGGAAGGTGAAAACAATGGGAAAATGTTAGCGAACTTTGCAAGCCTTGACAATAGTTCAATTTGAGATAGGGAGGAATGAAGGGAAAATATTTTATCCAAAGCACTTTGCCCATCGGAAAAATATATTGGTCCAGTTCTGAAATGAGGATGAAATTTGCATTCAACATAGCCGGTGTGCTTAAAACCACTGAAACGTGCTTCTTACTTTGGACTGGTGTTATCTTTCACAGTGAGTCACCCTAGAATGATTGTTAAGGAACTTAAGAAAGGAGACTAGGGAAAAAGTCTGCGTGACTCAAAAGCTGGCGAATGCTGAAAATTCAGCACCTGATCCTGGCACCCATTGTAATCAATGGCAAAACTCCCATTGATTTAGTAGCTCATGTCAATCAGTTACTGCAGATGTGCAAAGCACAGTCCTCCTCATTAGAGCCACAGGGAATATTTGGAATTTTGTGAATCTTTTAGAACTTCCTGTAACATTTCTAGATTGAAATTGAGTGATCACTGCAAAATATTTCCCACAAATAACCATGACTATTAGCATTAATTATTTGTATTGCTGTAATGGCTAGAGTCTGCTGTTGAGCTTCTGGCCCATTGTGCTAGGCACTGCACAAGTGCAAGACAAACAAAGGGTTGCAGGTTTGAGGCTAAAAAAATTCAACCTGGAACTAAGGCATATGTTTTTAATGATGAGAGTAATTAACCGTGGAACAATTTACTAAGGGTCGTGATGGATTCTCCATCATTGACAAGTTGTAAATCAAGACTGAATGTTTTTCTAAAAGATCTGCTCTAAAAAGGGGAAGTTCTATGGCCTGTGTTATAGATGAGGTGAGACTAGATGGTCCCTTCTGACCTTGGGTCTACAAATCTATGAATATAGAGGCATGGAAAGGAGACATAACTTGCTAAAGATGGCATAGGAGATCAGTGGCAGTGCTGGGACTAAAACTCAGTTCTCCTGGCTGCCAAGCCAGTGCTTTAACCACTGGAACACACTGCCTCTCCCACAGCTATGGTTTTAAATTTGTGTTGTGTTTCCTTTCTATGAATATTGTAGTGAACAAGCTTTATTAGCCCTAATATTTACAAAAGGTGAATTTTAAGCTTGAATACTTGCCAAAATCAAATTTCAAATTGCACAATCGGCCAACAGCAGTGCACATTTAAAAATAAATCTCAAAATTCTCGTTTGACGATACAATTTGAAATTCATGGGTTTTTTTTTTTCATAGATTCTAGGACTGGAAGGGACCTCGAGAGGTCATCGAGTCCAGTCCCCTGCCCGCATGGCAGGACCAAATACTGTCTAGACCATCCCTGATAGACATTTATCTAACCTACTCTTAAATATCTCCAGAGATGGAGATTCCACAACCTCCCTAGGCAATTTATTCCAGTGTTTAACCACCCTGACAGTTAGGAACTTTTTCCTAATGTCCAACCTAGACCTCCCTTGCTGCAGTTTAAGCCCATTGCTTCTTGTTCTATCCTTAGAGGCTAAGGTGAACAAGTTTTCTCCCTCCTCCTTATGACACCCTTTTAGATACCTGAAAACTGCTATCATGTCCCCTCTCAGTCTTCTCTTTTCTAAACTAAACAAACCCAATTCTTTCAGCCTTCCTTCATAGGTCATGTTCTCAAGACCTTTAATCATTCTTGTTGCTCTTCTCTGGACCCTCTCCAATTTCTCCACATCTTTCTTGAAATGTGGTGCCCAGAACTGGACACAATACTCCAGATGAGGCCTAACCAGAGCAGAGTAGAGCGGAAGAATGACTTCTTGTGTCTTGCTCACAACACACCTGTTAATACATCCCAGAATCATGTTTGCTTTTTTTGCAACAGCATCACACTGTTGACTCATATTTAGCTTCTGGTCCACTATAACCCCTAGATCCCTTTCTGCCGTACTCCTTCCTAGACTGTTTCTTCCCATTCTGTATGTGTTTAACTGATTGTTCCTTCCTAAGTGGAGCACTTTGCATTTGTCTTTGTTAAACTTCATCCTGTTTACCTCAGACCATTTCTCCAATTTGTCCAGATCATTTTGAATTATGACCCTGTCCTCCAAAGCAGTATCATCCGCAAACTGAATTAGCGTACTGTCTATGCCAATATCTAAGTCGTTAATGAAGATATTGAACTGAGCCGGTCCCAAAACAGACCCCTGCGGAACCCCACTTGTTATGCCTTTCCAGCAGGATTGGGAACCATTAATAACAACTCTCTGAGTACGGTTATTTATTGGTTGTTGGTTAGTTATGTAAGTCATTCAAGCAAGGCACAGAAACAACACTATAGATGGTATCCTAGCTTCAGTGAAATCAATGGGAGCATTGCCACTGACTTGCCATTGACTCCAATGAAGCTAATGACTTCAATGTGTCTTATGTAACCATCCAACACTGCATAGATTTCTATTTTTCACAATGGGCCATGCATAAACTATTTGCAGACCAAGAATTATTTGCTAAATAACTTCATATATAAGAAGTCATGAATGATTTTGAGTAACAGATACATGTGAGAATTTCATTACTTGGACACATTGAGAAAAGAAATAGAGGTGACATTGTTTGCATACATTATTCTTTATAAATCACTCTCCCAGCTATATTCTAGATGTTCATCCAGGAAAGCTTATGCTCCAATACATCTGTTAGTCTTTAAGGTGCCACAGGACTTTTTGTTGCTTTATACCATATTAGCCATTTTCATCATTACATTCCTTTTCTTACATTTTCTATTGCTTTAATTGGACAAAGTATTCCCCTTCGGTCCTTCAAATGTTGTGTAAAGTTGCAATTACCATTGTCAAGGCTGCCATATTTCCCATCGATTATTGTTTTAAGTGTTTTATGTGAACTTAGTGCTCATGAAAGGGGCTTCACTGACAGCCCAGAAAAACTAAGTCCCCCCCTGAGTCCACAGAACATGGGCAGAAGCATCTGCACAATAGCCCAATGAGAGATGGAAAGTTACATCATTCATTGTCTATACTTAGGGCCCTACCAATTTCACGGCTGTGAAAAATGTGTCATAGACTGTGAAATAAGTCCTTCCCTGTGAAATCTGATCTCCTCCTTGCTGCTGGGTGTGCCCCAGTCTGGGGGCTCCTAGCTGCAATTCCCGGCTGGCCTGTGGAGGGAGAGGACTTGTCCTTCCCTGCATGATCCCTCTCGCTCTCAGTGGGAGATCAGACCCACCTCGGAGTACTTGCCTTACCCCTGTGGCAGGAAGCTCCAGCCTGAGAGGTTCCTGTAGCTGGAGGAGACTTGTGGAGGTGGGTCGGTTATTCCCCTGCTCCTGGGAGCACCCCAGCCAGGGAGCTCTTAGCTATGAGTCCCTGCTGGACTGGGGAAAGACAGGACTTGTCCTTCCTTTCATAGCAGCTCCGGGGAGGAGAGGGGGCAATCAGACCCATTTCCGGGTACCTTTTGGGTTGGGACCCCCACTGTTACAACACTGTGAAATTTCAGATGTAAACAACTGAAAATGTGAAATTGACAAATTTAAAAACCCTCTGGCTCTGAAATTGATCAAAGTGGACTGTGAATTTGGTAGGGCCCTATCTATACCCATACAGTCCTGGGTCTCTTTGCTGAAGCTGTCAATGATGGGGAAAGTTGGTGTTAGATTTTTTGTGTATGTGGTAGCCACCTGTCCATCAGGAACTGAATGGAGCTTCTCGGTCATTTTCATTATCAAACAGTCATCAGATAATAATAACTTTTGGCAAACACTGATCTGGGCTGAATTTGATGTAGTGACCTCATTCTTGATTATTCAACCTGTGCATGAGGGTGTCAGCACGGTAAAGTGACTTATGGGTTTGATTCTGCAAGGGGCTGGAATAGGAAAACACCTGAGCATGTGCCAAAGTGTTTTGTTGGATCAGGCTACAGAGTGCTCAGAACCTGGTAGAATCAAACCCCAGATTCCATTGATGATCCCGATTATTTCATTTATTTTTCCAGTTGATAATGATATGCTTGTCATGGCCACTAGGTTCATGCACAAGCCACCATCCAAACAAATATATTTTATCATCAATTGAACTAAAGTAAATTTCAAATAATAAAGAACTCTCCATACAATCTAAAAAGGGATGAAAAACAGCTTACAACCCTCAAGTCATCCCCAACGAAAAGCCTGAGGAAATAGATGGCACTTGCAATGTTTCTTAATTTGTTAATTACAAAAAGTGGCCCCATAGAATCCTTGTATCTCCTGGCCCATTGTATTTTTAGTTGATTTCTGGCACGGGTGCTTTTTTTTTCTCTTCTACTCTCTGTACCAAAACAAACCTCCCACAATTGATTTATACAACCACCTAGAAATTAATCAATAGATCCCGACCTAACAGAGTGCATCGGTCATTTTGTCAATGGAATAATGATTTGTTGGGGGTGAATTTTGATCTTAGGGCCTTATGTCCCCTCCTAGATATGGGCAAAAAAGGGGCCTTTGCATGCAAATGTGTGGGTAGGGAAGAGGGATCAATAGCCTCCAGGTTTGTTTTGACTAGGATTTAAAGTTGTTTTGTTAGAATTTTAGCGTTCTAGCACAGACAGGTCGGTGTACTTTTTAGCATATGCGAACTGGATGAATTGAAAACAAGGGTCCTCCCTAGGTTTCAACTCGACCAACTAGCATATGCTAAAACACAACTTGCCTTGTTTCTACCAGAGTATTAGAAGGTGTTAGTTAACAGGTTCTGCTAACACACCTTTAAACCTACTTAAGACAAACGCTTGACACTGTCTTTCCCTGGACCCATGGATGATTCTAAATCTAAAGGCCACATGTAGGACTATGAGGGATCTGCATTATGTCCCCTGCTATTCTCCAGGACAGCTGTTCAAAACAGAATTCAGTGTAAGAAGAGACTCTTCTTTAGGGTGCTCCATGGCCGCCTGCTGTCATAGGAATCCCTGTACGGGAGTTGGGCTGACAGAAAGCTGGGGGTAAAGAGCTGGAAAGCTTGAAGACTGCACAGAGGCACTAGCAAAGGTCAAACTAAAGAAATAAGTGAAGCACTCTACAAAGTCTTTTCACAACTCAAGCTTTGTTACTCATGAGGTGCCACTCACAGGAGATTATGCAGATCTTCATAATATGACTCTCTCGTTTCTTTCTTGTGGGATTGGATTAGCAATTAAATAGCTGACATTGTAATTATCATCATAAAATTTACTGGTGAACACTCCCATGAAACAAATAGGGGCACTTCACACCTCTCAGACTGCCAGCAGTCTCCGCCCTGACAGACCTTCCTGCATTGGGTTTACATCTGGTTCACAAATCCACATCTCAGACCTGGAAGCAAGTCAGCAATATGTGTGGTTGACGGTTTCAAAAGCTGCATTTTGGAAGTTACCTTCACAACCCTCAGAGGTAGAGATGAACCTTTTTTTAGATGAAAGTTTAGTTTTGGGAGCTTGAGGGGCAACCACCAGAGAAAAATACTGGCTGAGAGCAGATGTAATCTGACTCCTGGGCATCTGGATGGTCTTCTCTCTTTAAATAATCCCCTGAAATCCCTGCAGATCTTGGGGAATCTGCATGGTCTCAGAGCTAAACTCCTTGATTCTTCCCCTGGAGGAAAACTTTGTCCACAGAAGGAAGAATTCTGAGGAAACTCCCCTGAATCCTTAATGGTTTTTTCTTCCTCCCTGCTCTCCAGTTGTGGATGTGCCTACAGGGGAGCTCATCTACAAAGAATGTAGTTTTGCCCTTTTCAGCTGGTCCTGTGTTTTTTACGATTCACTAATATACAGATGAGAAATGATACATATCAAGAGCGAACCAATTTATATGCTATAAATAAAACTATGGGGAAAATGAGAGGATTCAGCATAAAAATAAAACCAACATCTCCAAGTATGCTACGGAACAACTATTCACTAGTTTAAGTAATCTATATATTGTCATTATGTAGGCTGAAGCTGCTGGAGAATGTGTGTACCTAGCAGAAGTATTGCTATTTTCAGATTGCCATAACTTTTGCCCCAGTAGGTGGGGCTGTTCAGCATTAAATTTGTTCTGTGCAGCGCCGTAAAAGCATTTGGGAAAATAAGATAACTTCTATTTTTATTTCCCTATTCCAACTCATTGTGAGAACATTTGCAGACTTCAAGCACTTTCCAGATATTTTAAACTTTATGGACTTCATTTTCTTGTGTGAAAATGGAAATAACTTGAAAATGATCGGGTAGCACTTTAAATGAGATGCCTTTAGGAACGTGTTTTAGTGAGTGTTTGCGATACTGAACATATGTTATTAAGTACCAATTAAATTGGGAGACAGGAAGATTTAGGGGACTGGTAATTATTATTATTATTTATAGATTCCTATGGAGTTTGTTGCCAGGGCAGCGAGGCAGCTCAGTTACAATGATTAAAATACAAAATGAAAATGTGAAAGTCTACAATATTGGTTCATAGATCATAAAGCCAGAGGGGTCATTGCGATAATCTAGATCGCCTGAATAATACAGGTCATAGGACTTCCCTGAATTAATTCCTGTTTGAATTAGAAAAATAACTAGTCTTGATTTTAAAATGTTCAGTGAGTAAACGTAGCTCCAATTGTTAATTACCCTCACTTAAAATGTGTGCCTTATTTCTTGTTCACATTGGGCCACACCAAAGTCAATGGACTTTAGGGGTCTAACTCACTTAGGCACTTTTGAAAATCTTTCGAAAATCCAACTCTCAGGAAATAGGCAGCTGCATTCCCCAATAGCTGAAGTTTCTAGGTGGGGTTGAGAGGTAGCTCTAAACCACTCACAATCTGATGGATCAGCTGGGAGTTAACCAACACAGAGATGTCCATTGTGAAGCCCACATCTGAGAGAAATGGCTGTAGTCTCCTTTTCTGTGGGAAGTCACAACAGTTTTTAAAACTACAGGGGAGAAATCTTGACCTCATTGAAATGAATGGCAAAAGTCCTATTGACTTCCATGGGGCCAGGACTTGACCCTAGAATTTCCGTGTTGTCACTACTTGGATGGACCCAGGAAACTTGCTGGCTGGTTTACTCATGAAGAGCCCATTCTATAATCTTTACTTAGGCAAAAGTCCCACTGAAGTCAGAGGGAGTTTTGCCAGAATAGGAACTGCAGGATCAATACTGGAGAAGGGATGTGTGGATTAAATGAGAAATGAATTTTAGGCTGACAGCTGTACAAGGCTAATGTGTATCACCTGCATTGTTTTAATGGTCACACTTTCTATTCAGGTTCCTTTTATAGAGGGTTAACAAATGATTACTAGTGTTAGAAGCTTATTACACACATGAGTAGCATGTGTGATAGATGTTGTTAGCACATCACTAGGAATGCATTAGAGATAATGATAAGTTTTGGTTGTAAGCAAACTTTTGGCCTATTGGACTTAAACATATTCAGTTATGTGATGAACACATTTATTACAAATATATTAACCCTTTAAAATATTTATTAATGGAGCCTTAATATAAAATGGGACCATTTTAATTCATTAAATGCTAAATTCTGACTCATGTACACAGGTGTAAATCTGCAGTGACTCCTTTCACTCTGTTGGAATTTTACCTGATTTATACTGGTGTATCAGGAAACAGAATTTGACCTTAGATAGGAATGGCTAGTGAGCACGCCTATTACCCATTAGATAAAAGCTGCCTTTAGTTAAGATTTGGTTGGTTAGGCAGAGGCAGTGAGGTCTTGCTGTCTTGTCTTTGGAAACTTTGGTACATTTTTCTCTCTGTGAGTATGAGAATGGGTTTTTTATTAATTATTTTACTTTGTTTTCCTTTTATTTTTTTAAGACAGGGACTGAAAACCTATTCATGTGAAAAAGTCAGATCCCATTAAACAGAGAAAGGAAAAAGCCCCACATTGTGTCCTGTGTCCTCGGTGTCTCATAAAGGCCAGAGGGAACAATTTGGAGGGGGGAAAAAAAGGCAAATGTGGGGAGGTGGAAGCAAGGGAAATCAGACTGGACTAACCCTCCCTCAAAAAGACAGAGCTTCCGGAATGTTCACATCCTTCTAGAAAACAAGACGTAATCCTCAGCTGTAGCTGCCGATTCCCCCACTGCCCGGCACGTTGTATTGTCATTTAACCCCAGTGCAATGTGAGTGCCAAGCGGGTGTAAAAAGACGTCATTTCAGAATGGTACCATTTCCCCCAGTTATAAATGACTATACAAGGTGCAAGATAGGGGAGAATCATGCCCTGGCAGTTTGCCATGGGGTGGCTAGGAGAAGATCAGAGGCCATGGAGGGATGGACAGCCAGGGCTGCTCTAGGTTGTGACCAGAGCTAGACAAGCTCTGGCAAGGCTCAAAATTCAGAGGGCATTGCCCAAACCCCATCTGGGGTCTGAACCTTTTGAAATCCCGTCTGCTCTGTTACTAGATGTAAACGTAGTTTGGTTATGTTGCATCTAATTTTCAGCATACTTTTCATACAGCTCTTGGGCCTGATTTTTGTTTACACTGTGGTCCCTTTACACCATTCTGGCTGTGTAATGGGACCTTAAAGTTAGACGTAAATTACAGTTATACGAGTTTTAAGAGCTCTTTATGCTGCCAGAGTGGTGTAAAGGGATCCATTAGCGTATAGGAGAATCAGGCCTCTTATTCTGAAGCTGGTTTACAATATCCTTTTGTAACCCATTAGTGAGCCTGGAACAGTTCCCCTCGGTGCCTGATCTACAGATGATATGAGTCTATTGTGACCCGAGCTGGCTCTTTGGCTCATGCTTTTTAGCTCTGGAAGTTCTCCAGTTCAATCCCTGATGTGTCAGCGACAATGGCTGCGATCGCCTTTTCACACATCATTTAACTTTGGTGAGATTATGCTGTGATTGGACACTTAAGTCACATGGTGTTCCAGGGTTTGCATAGCTGTTGTATAGAAGAGTAAGGTTTGAACGAGTCTCTGGGACTCTCAAGGAGTAGCAGTAGTTTAGGAAAAGGTGGTAGATTATTGGCATGAGGGAACTTTAGAACATAGAAAACCTTTTCCTTTACAATCATGCAGGCCTGGCCAAAGCAACATTCCTAGAAAAATCAGACTGTTCAGATTTATTGACTGGGTGAAGAGTTCCTCTCATTCCTACAAAGTAATTGTATTCCCTGCACCAGGAGCTCCAGGAAGGGGCTTAGGGAATTTGTTGTATTTTTGCCCAAATCTTATTTTACAGATGTGAAGAACTGGAACACAGAGATGAGGCCCCCCAACAACAGAGGAGTTGTTTGCAGAGCCAAAATGATAATTCAGGAGTTTCCAGTACTCTGAGAAGACCATGCCACTCTTACGCTGCAGTAGAACATTTTGATAAGTAAACCAGATTCCATTATGGGCTGCATCTTTTAGTTCCTGGTTTCTTTCTTTGTTCCATGTTCTTATTCTGAAGAGTAATATTACTCGATCTGAGGGGATAAGTGCTCTATACTGCCTCAACAATGTTCCCTTCCTTGTTCCATTCTCAAAAGGAGTTTTTCATTTTTTTTCTCAAGGGATCTCACTATCTGTCTTTTGATTAATAAGAAGCAGAGGATGACTTCTCTATTCATTTTGAAAGAAAGTCAGAACATGCAGCATTATTATGCAGATCAGTAAAATGTGCAGCTTTTGACAGTTTGAGGGGAAGTAATATTAGCTATAGAGTACCTATAGAGAGTATATTCCTGCTAAAGGTAGGTCCACACTAGGAAGTTTCCCTGGCATAGCTGTGCCTATAGGGGTATGATTTTTTGGTGTCATAGCTATGCTGATAGAATGTATAAACATTATACTGGTACAAAAGTCATTATACAGAGCGGGGAACCAGCAAAAGCTATACAGGTATAAGCACTTTTATACTGATATAACTGCTTCTGCGCTAGGAGGGTTTTATCAGTTTAACTATAGCAATATCGTTAAACTGGCAACATTTCCTAGCTTAGAGTAGGCCTAAGACAAGTGTAGTCAGGCTGGGTCTAAGAAAAGGTGAAAGGTTGATGTCGGAAAAAATATTAAGTTCAAGTCTGCATCCTTGCCACACAGCATACTTTAGAGGATGAGTTATGACAAATGCACACTGCAGAAAGCCCTATCTTAGCCAATCCTCCTTCCTTTCCATTTTTTTCTACACCTCAGAGAATTTGTAATTAGCCAAAGGGTGACCCAGAAACCTCTTGGTGCCAACTCACAGAGGGCACCGGTGGGGCGGGGGGGCAGGGGCATAGAGCTTTATCCTCTGGGTCTATCTACGTAATAGTGCACCACAGGGTGGCACGTGAGATCTCTACCAACAGCCAGTAACACACTGGTCATCTTAATCATTGCAAAATGTATATGCAGATGATATTTAAGAAGTTACATACCTACAGTGGAAAATATGTTCTGTAAACCTGGAAGTTAAAAGCAGGTCACCAACAGGTGACCGGTCTTGGACAGAGTCTGTTCAGGCAGAGGATAGGAGGTGCTTCTCTCTCTTAGTTTGGTTTAAGTGTGTGTTGTGCAGTGTGTGTCTCACAAGTTAAGCCTATCCGCAGGCAGAGCCAGATGCTAATTAAAAGATTGCAAGGTTGATGAGAGAGGAAAAACAATCAGCAAGGGGGTCCTGTTTGTAAATAAAGATCTAAGGAATGCTCTGCTATATCTGGGATTGCAAAATGTCACAGGATCTTTCCTCTGAGGAGGCAAGTGGACGGCATGACTTGTCTCATGAATGGAAGATCACAGCTATAACACGCTCTGTAGAACCTGACAATGGTTAGTTAAGTGTGTTGTGATTTTATTTTTTGTATAACCATTTGTTTCCATTATTTCTACTTGCTTCTTCTTGAGTCTCTGTTCTTGTTAAATACATGTCTTCTGGTTTTTACTATCAACATATCTAAGTGCTGTGAGCTAAGGAAAACAGTGATCCTGAGGTGTAACTTATAAGCTGGGCTGTACTATTCCTTTGGGAGTAGTGGATCTGTGAATTCTGAGTGTCCAAAGGCTGGACACTCCAGGGGGATGCTTAGAGGGGCTTGGGGTATGCCTATCATTAACCCGTAGAGAGAGCAGGGCCTGCAGAGGCCTAGAGGGGAGTGCTCATGTTGCCAGAGGCTGGTGGTGCTCAGAAGCTGACCCCTGGCTGGCACAGATAAGGTTTCCTTATGCTAAGGGCAGGTGGGAGCAAGGCACCTCACAACCCCGATAGCCCTGGGAAGCATCACAGAAAGTCCTACTTTATATAAAAATATTTATTGAAATTTTATTATCTAAAATGGTTGAAGCAAGAACAGGTGTCAGGGAGTCATGACCGCACTGCCCTTCCCATACTGCAAAATACGATGCAGGTCCTGGCAGTGGTGGTGTGGAAAGGCTGAGAACCACAGCAACAAGTAGGAAAATGACAAATAATATTTCCAATAAAACAAGTTCAAAGCATGTGTTGGAGTATACTGCAAGTTGCAAGACATGCAATTTATATTGCATTCAAGTCACCAGGGCCTGATGTAAATGCCTCCTAGAATACTCAAGGGGCTGACTGAGGAGATATCTGAGCCATTAGCGATTATCTTTGAAAAGTCATGGAAGACGGGAGAGATTCCAGAAGACTGGAAAAGGGCAAATATAGTGCCAATCTATGTAAATGGGAAATAAGGACAACCTGGGGAATTACAGACCAGTCAGTTTAACTTCAGTACCCAGAAAGATAATGGAGCAAGTAATTAAGCAATCAATTTGCAAACATCTAGAAGATAATAAGGTGATAACTAATGGTCAGCATGGATTTTTCAAGAACAAATCATGTCAAACTAACCTGATAGCTTTCTTTGATAGGGTAACAAGCCTTGTGGATGGGGGAAGCGGTAGATGTGGTATATCTTGAATTTAGTAAGGCTTTTGATGCTGTCTTGCATGACCTCATAAACAAACTAGGGAAATGCAACCTAGATGAAGATACTATAAGGTGGGTGACAGTAGTTCCCAGAGAGTAGTTATCAGTGATTCACAGTTAAGCTGGAAAGGTATATCAATTGGGATCCTGCAGGGATCGGTTCTGAGTTTGGTTCTGTTCAATATCTTCAACAATATTTTAGATAATGGCATAGAGAGTACTCTTATAAAGTTTGTTGATGATACCAATTGGGGAGGGGTTTTAAGTGCATTGGAGGACAGGATTATAATTCAAAATGATCTGGACAAACTAGAGAAGTGGTCTGAAGTAAATAGGATGAAATTCAATAAGAACAAATGCAAAGTACTCACCTTAGGAAGGAACAATCAGTTGCACACATACAAAATGGGAAATGACTGCCTAGGAAGGAGTATTGTGGAAAGGGACCTGGGGGTCGTAGTGGACCACAAGCTAAATATGAGTCAACAGTGTAACGCTGTTGCAAAAAAAAATGAACATCATTCTGGGATGTATTAGCAGGAGTGTTGTAAGCAAGTAGGGTTGCCAACTGTCTAATCACACAAACCCAAACACACTTGCCTCCCCACTCTACCCATCTACTCTCACTCATTTTCACCGGGCTGGGGCAGGAAGTTGAGCTGCAGGAGGGGGTGTGGACTCTGGGCTGGGGCCAAGGGGTTCGGCATGCTGGAGTCAGCTCCAGGCTGAGCCTGGGACAGGAGGTTGGGATGCAGGAGTGGGTGCAGGGTGCAGGCTGGGGAGTGGGCTCTGGGAGGGAGTTTGGGTGTCAGTGGAGTGTCCAGTCTGGGGCAAGGGGTTGGGGGACAGGAGGTGGGGGCAGGAAATTGTGGGACAGGAGGGGTGCAGGCTCTGGGAGGGAGTTTGGGTGCAGGAGGGGACTCTGAGCTGGGGCAGGGGGCTGGGGGGAAGGAGGGGTGTGGGCTCCAGCTGGGTAGTGCTTACCTGGGGCAGCTCCTGGTCAGCAGCACACTGGTACTAAGGCAAGCTGCCTGCCTGCCCCCACACTGCTCCCTGGGGCTCCTGAGGGGGAGGGGGTCTCCATGTGCTGCCCGCGCCCCGAGCGCGGACTCCCCAGCTCCTATTGGCTGGAAACCGTGGCCAATGGGAGCTGCGGGGGCAAAGACTGCGTTAGCCCCGCTGCGCTGCCAACCGGGAGCTGCCCCAGGTAAGCAGGGCCAGGGGGATCCACGCGCTGCCCCCTCCATGCGTCGCTCCCGGAAGCAGCCATCACATTCCCTACGGCCCCTGTAGGCACCGCCCCCACAGCTTCCGTTGGCCACAGTTCTCAGCCATTGGGAGCTGCGGAGTCGATGCTCGGGGGCGCAGGCTGTGCGTGAAGACCCCTGTGCCCCCCCCAGGGGTTGCTGGGATGTGCTGGCTGCTTCTGGGACTGGTATGGGGCCAGGGCAGGCAGGGAGCCTGTCTTAGCCCTGCTGTGCCGCCAGACTTTTAGCCGGCTAAATTCTCTCAGTTTGATGTTAGTAGCCTCTGGGAGATAGAGCCTGAATCCGGGAGACTCCGGTGAAAACGGAGGTTTGGTAACCCTATGAGCAAGACATGAGAAGTAATTCTTCTGCTCTGCTCTGCACTGATTAGGCCTCAACTACAATATTGTTTCCAGTTCTGGGCGCCACATTTCAGGAAAGATTTGGACAAATTGGAGAGAGTCCTGAGAAGAGCAACAAAAATGATTAAAGGTCTCAAAAACATGACCTATGGGGGAAGATTGAAAAAACTGGGTTTATTTAGTCTGGAGAAGAGAAGACTGAGAGGGGACATGATAACAGTTTTCAAGTACATAAAAGGTTGTTACAAGTAGGAGGGAGAAAAATTATTCGTTAACCTCTGAGGAGGATAGAACAAGAAGCAATGGGCTTAAATTGCAGCAAGGGAGGTTTAGGTTGGATATTAGGAAAAACTTCCTAACTGTCAGGGTGGTTAAGCCCTGGAACAAATTGCCTAGGGAGGTTGTGAAATCTCCATCATTGGAAATTTTTAAGTGTAGGTTAAACAAACACCAGTCAGAGATGGTCTAGATCAGTGGTTCTCCAAACTAGGGCCACCGCTTGTTCAGGGAAAGCCCCTGGTGGGCCGGGCCGGTTTGTTTACCTGCCGCTTTCACAGGTTTGGCCTATCGTGGCTCCCACTGGCCGCGGTTCGCCGCTCCAGGCCAATGGGGGCTGTAGGAAGTGGCGCGGGCCGAGGGATGTGCTGGCAGCCCTTCCTTCCATAGGGAGGAAGGTGGACTGTATGGAGTGGTTAGAGAGGTACGGAGCACAACTCTTCGGGTTTGTCCTCACACTACACACTGAGCTATCTCCCTAGACAGTAGCCTGGAAAGCGCCAGACAGAGCCCAGAACAGTATATACATCTAGCATGTAAAGACGCAAAAGGAATAACATGTACCAGGGCAAACTACAGATTACAATTAAACATTCATGGTGCCTAGAATGATTTCTCTGTTTGGATGGGAGAAACAACAATATGGATTCCATACACTGAATGAAGAGCTGATGCACTTAGACATGACAGCTGTTTCTAGGCTAAGCCTTTAACCATCCCTATAACAAGCTTGTCAAAGACTCACATTTAAAATTTCCAAGTGAGTCACAAAGTTAGCAGAGAGGTGCGACCAGCCTGTGAATTCTGCCAGGGGCAAATATTAGATTTGTTTTATTACCTTTGCTTCTGATAAGAAGAAAAAAAGTGACAGAACTGGGGGTGGGTGAAATGCACAATAAAACCTGGAATGACGAGGGTAAAATCCATATCTAAATAATACCTGTTAATAACAACCATTCCTAGGCCCTGGTGGCAGAAACATGGTTATTTGTGATGTAATTTTTTCCACTAGGGGCTGTGTGTGAAGAGAAAAGATGCTGGGGGTGTTTAGGAAGCTTTCACAATGGAGCACGAGGGTTCTATGTATGTGCAAGTGTTTTTTGCTTTTGTATTCGGTGTCTATTTGTAGATCCACTGTTAATGCAAGGCCACTTGTCCTTTCCTAATAGCTTGATAACACTGTGCTACTGGCGTTGGTTATATCCTTCTGTAGAATACCAGGGAAGAAGAGAAATAAAGAAGGTGCCGGACCCTTTGGTAGATAAAGTCCATATTTATAGCTATAGCTATCAAACTAGCCACTCTTCTTTACCTGAGGGTACCACGGTTGTAGGCGTGCACAGCCACAACCCTGTACCAACCCGTGCCTGCTGCACAGCGGGGCTTCTTTTAGCCTGGGAGGGTTATTCCAAAGCTGCTACAGCTCCCATTGCCACTCTGGCCAAGGAAAGGAGGTTCTGGGACCTGGCATTGTACTTAACAGCGGTGTTGGAGGCAAAACTAAGGAGTGGACTTGATCAGTATTCTCCACCAAAAAGAAAAAACTGCTCACAGTGAAAGACACTCATCTCCATAGGAGATATAGCCTGAGTTTCCTCATTAATCAATCAGGCCCATCAATTCAGATTCTACAACATCCCTGTTAGTGTCGTAGGTATATTTTACAGATGGAGAAAGTGAGGCAGAAGTATTGATTTGTAGAAAACAGCAGAGCAAACCCATGGCGGAGCGAGGAACAGGCCTCAGGAATTCTGACTCTTAAGTTTTCTGCTATAATCTCTGGCCTATAGATCTCTTATGTATTAGGCAATTATTTATTTACAAAGCTCCTTGGGTGGGGACTATCTCTTCCTATGTATGTACTGAGGGGATCCCCAATATTGGTTGGGGGCTACAAATAAATAATAAATGGGCAACCACTTTGTTAAATAATATCAAAGTTTAACTAACTCTGTTGCCCTGTTCTCTTAAACTTTGATATTATTTAACAAAGTAGGTGTCCATTTATTATTTATTTGTATGACACTAACCCCCAACTTGTGAGACCATTATGGGAACACTGTGCACAGTTCTGCTGCTGACAAAATTGGAGAATTCACAAAAGACCTACAGGATTTGAGGTCTGGAAAACCTGCCTTACAGTGAGAGACTTAAATGCAATCTATTTAGCTTAGCAAAGAGGTGACTTGATCAGAGGCTATAAATGCCTACGTAGAGAGGAGATTTCTGATAGAAGAGGGCTCTCTAATCTAGCAGAAAAAAATACGTAATAAGATCCAGAGCTTAGAAGCTGAAGCTAGGCAAAATTAGTCTAAAAATAAGGCAATGTTTTACCAGTAACCCTTCCAATTAAACAGAATAATTTACCTATTGATGTTGTGGCTTCTTCATCATTTACAGTCTTTAAATTAAGATTGGCTGTCTTCTTAAAACATATTGTTACCGCTTTTTGAGCTAAGTGGTTAGACAAAGTTCAGGGCTCTGAGCATGCTTCAGCTGGGAGGAGCAACCGATGATGGAGTCTGGTATTTTCTTTGATGCAGTCTTATTGATTTACAAAGTAAGTACAAAGCCCTACTTCTCTGAACTCAGGAGGAACCGAAACCAGGGGATAACTTCTCTGCTTACTGCTCCAAGCCTCTTTAACCAGCACAAAACCCAAAAACCTCTCTGTAGGCTTCTCCCAAGGTCACACTATGCTTGCAGGCTGTGGCCTGGCATTCTCTGCTCTCTCCATTTCTTATCTGCACTCCAGCTTTTTTCTGCACATGGACACCACCACCCACTTGGTCAAAACAATACCCAGGAGAACCCTCTGCTTATATGGTGCTAGTTTCTGGGCAGGCTTTAATAGGCTTTGTTTTAGGTGTGACCCCTTAACTGTCTCTTATGTGTTAATGAGGTTTTAATTCAACCCATAATAAAGTTTAACCCAGTTCTTAACAATATGTTCTAGTTTGGTTAGATGTTATGGACTTAATGTAGGGACCACTTAGTGAAATTCTAAGGCCTGTTTTATGCAGGCCATCAGACAAGATGACCATAATGGTTCCTCTGGCTTTACAATCAATGGTTCTATGAACTGAGATTGGGGTCTCTTTGTACATGAATATATAGAGAGAAAGTCCAGGCCCTAAGAGTTGCAACCTAAACAGACAAACAGTGGAAGGGGAAACAAGGCACAGAGGTGAAGTGACTTGCCCAAGATCACACCCAAGGTCAGCGGCAAAGCCAGGAATGGAATCCAGGCTCTCTCACTCACCATGCACTGGAGTATCTGCTAGACCAGTTGGATTAAAAGTTACAATAATAGTGAGAACTAGTCAGAAAATATTTTTCCACCCATGGAAAATTTTGACTTTTTAGTGAAAAATCATAGAATGAACAAAAAAATGTGGAAATGCCTCCACCTGATGGGAATCATAGTTTGGGTACCTCATTTCTCCATTCTCTTCTCTGGGCCAGGCTACTTGCCTGGGTTACATCCTCCTGTAAATGGTGCATAGTATCCGATTTTTGCTGAACTGCTTCAGTTCATCATGGGAGATGTAGTCTGGCTGGAGAGCCCAGCCTAGAGAGGGAATGGGGGCCTGAGGCTCTTAAAGCCCAACTCCCTTAAGGCACTGTGGCAGCATTTCTAAATCAAATATTTTGGTTTTCAGCCCAAAACAATATTCAGGATTCATCTGAAAGTGTTCAGGTTTTGTGTGTTACCTTTTTTTTAATGAAATTTTTAAATTTTCCATGAAAAGCTGACACTTTTAGCAAAAAAGAGTTCATTTAGTCAAACCTCCCAATTTTCATAGAAATATAATGTCAATGGAAACTTTTGGACCAGCCCCAATACTGATAGATAAATCTCAGAAAGAATCAGAAGTTCAGGGTGATAACCAACCAGAAGCTCAGATGTTAATCTGAAAGTTGTCTCAACCTTTTGGATTTAGACTGTGTACCAATACTTACAAAAACAGGATTTCCCCTTTAAATCTCCAGTATTTACTTGCTTGGACAAGTTGGCTTTTTTCTTGGCATTTTCATCATCCATCAGATAACTGAGACCAGGAAATGCAGAAGCATGCAATTTTAAAATATTTTTTAAAAACAGTTTCGGTATAGTTCGGTTCAACAGTGAATGGATGTTCTTGTTTTATGTAAACTAATTCAGCTATCCCAAATTAGGCCAATTTATTACTGTATGCCTTCTTGTTTAATATATGGTGTTAAAGTATTTATAAACATAAAATTATACCAATATTTAAAATATCTTCAAACTTCTTCTTATAAGCTAAAAGTTAATCCTTAATTTCCAATTCTTAACATCGCAGAGGTGCTGCATGTGCCAGTTTCATGTGACACGTGTCTATTAATTGAATAAGATTTACATGAGATTAACAAATCACTTATGCAGCCTATCTGCTTAGTCTTCTTTGATGTTATTGCCAGGTGAATAATTGGTAATTCAATTCTTTCAGGAAGAATAATATTACACTCAAATCCCTGTGTGAAGAAAAGTTGTTAATGACTGGAGTGACTCAGGTTTCCATAACAACATATTGCAAGAAAGGATCAAATGGAATATTAAAACAGTAACTCACTTGAGCATAAAAAAATAGGACCAAGTAGTATTAGAAGTTGACTTGAACTTACATAGCAATTCATACTTCTCTTCTTCTTTCGACTGTGTTAATATCACAGCCCATAAAACCCGCAGTGAGGAGCCCCTGCATCTCATTGGGTGAGTTAAGGACAAAGCTGAAATTAGAACCCTGAATTGTATTGCTTTTGGGAGTTAACGGCAGACCCTAGAAGGGCTGTTTGAATGCAGTTAGGTGTGTTTCTTGTTTTATGATAGCACAATTTGAAACCAGCTATGAAACGTTCATGGAGTGTTAAAGTAATGGGCATAAGGGCAGATACTTCCCTACTGAAGTCATGTAGCAGGGTGGACACCTGCTCCTGCCTGGAAGGGCCTGAGATAGCCCAGGGAAAAGGCAAGGTGAAAGCTGAGCTGATTGGGGGAAGTGGCTGCAGCTGGGGCCATGCCCCAATCAGGCCTCAGCTGGCCCTATATAAGAGCCTGGAAGCCAGGAGCTCAGAGTAGTCTCTCTCTATGTTCAGAGAAAGAAGGGCTTAGCTGCAGGGAGCTAGACACAGGGTACCTGTAGTGGAGCAGAGCTGGGGAAAGGCTGATGAGCTGGGGACTCCAGCCTGGAAAGCCCCGGGCTGTGGCCTAGTATTAGGCCAAGGGGTACTGGGGGTTGCAGAGGGCAGCCCAGGGCTAGGCCAAGGCAGCAGGTCCAAACCCCCCTTGCCAGTGATAAGTGGCCTATACTGCAGTCTGCCCCAGGGAGCGGGGGCTAGTTGGTGATTGGCAGTGGCCTAGTACTGAGGCAAGGTGGGGATAGTGGGTGGGGATTCCCCAGGGAGGGGAGACCCAGATCTGTGGGGTACTGCCAGGGGGCAGCATACCAGTAATAGGGGCACTGGGTCCTGGGATGAACACACAGGCCAGAAGAGGACAGGTGGATCACCGGCCTGCAGAGGGCGCTCCTGAGGCTGGATTGAGCTGATTCCCCGGAGTAACCAGCAGGAGGTGCCGCAGGGGTGAGTCCGGATGTCTACAAGTCAGTATGAGCTGCAATGCCACCAATACAATGACAACACTCTGCATTACATCTCGTTGTCATCAGCCCCGATAGCATGGTCACTTTTCCTATAATGGACTTAGTTTGGGGTTTCAATGAGAGCTTCCTTAGAGGTTTTTAAGGTCAGGCTTGACAAAGCCCTGGCTGGGATGATTTAGTTGGGAATTGGTCCTGCTTTGAGCAGGGGGTTGGACTAGATGACCTCCTGAGGTCCATTCCAACCCTGGTATTCTATGATTCTATCCAATTAAGGCTCGATCCAGATGAGATGGAGATGCTACTTGTCTAGCGAATACAATAATCAATAGAGGGGATCAGACTCCCTTTTTATTTTCTAATGGGGTTTGCACCTGGAAGGTTTATTTGCACTTATCAGGATTTTCTTTTATTTACCCTCCAGTGGTCCGCTACCATATCATTATTACTTGGCTAAATTCCAGTAGGTATCATGTTAGCTCTGGGGCTGTAGGAGGGATTTGAAGGATGAGAGAACAGTGGGGTCAGAGAGTAGTAGAGTTCAAAGAAAGGTTGTTCTTATGGATAATGCACAAAACTGAGTTTCAGGAACTTGGGGCTCTAGTCTGAATTCAGCGACAGACTCCTTGTCAAAAGTTATTATGTTTTATTTTTAGAAAGAGTCTTCTCTGGCAATTTAATTTCTTAGCCGTGGACAAGGTAAAATGGAGGCTATTTACTCACGGAGTGATCATTTCTGTTATAAAGATGTCTTTATCCAAATACTTCTCCACTCAGTATTACACAGCTCTTTCACTTTAAGTTATTCAGTTTGACAACTTGGTCCTGCGGGATTCTCTCTTAGCCGATATGGAACACAAATAGACATTGAGCCATTATGACAGTTCACTGGACTGGAATCAAGAACAAGTTAAGGTATCTAGTAATCAGCAGCATATCACTATAAAAAATGTCTCTTTGGTACCAATCTGCTCCTTGCAGTTTACTTAAGTCAGCAGTTTGGGTAAAGTTTTTCATAGAACATGACTCTTTTCTGCTTCAGTGCTGCTCATCCTTCAGCATCACTGTTTGATGTTTCTCTGCTGCTACTGGGCCTGATAAGAATAGAAGAACAGCCATACTGGGTCAGACCAATGGTCCATCCAACCAAGTATCCTGTCTTCTGACAGTGGTCAATTCCAGATGCTTCCAAGGGAATGAACAGAAGAGGGCAATTATCATGTGATCCATCCCTGTCACTCCCAGCTTCTAGCAGTCAGAGATTTAGGGACACCCAGAGATTGCGATCATGGCGCTTTTTTCCCGCCCCAAGCATGGCAGTGAGGCAGCTTTCGACGGTGTGCCTGCGGGAGGTCCGCTGGTCCCGCGCCTTCGGCGTACCTGCCGCCGAAACTGTGGGACCGGCGGACCTCCCGCAGGCATGCCGCCGAAGGCAGCCTGACTGCTGCCCTCATGGCGACTGGCACGCCGCCCCTGGCATGCGCTTGGTGCCTGGAGCCGCCCCTGGTAACAGTAGCCTCATTTGAGGTGAAACATGGCAGCTGGTTAACAGCACCCAGCAATACTATGCAACAGGAAAGGAATATCATGTCCAGCTAAAAGTGCAGAAGTTATTAGACACGCTGAGTTGGAATTGGACCTAGACATTGGGGTTAATGTTCAGATGTTTTACAAAGAGTGCTATAAACTGTTAAATGACTGTACCTTAACTTCACATCTCATTGGAAAAATATCCCCTTTAGCCAAAATTTTCAAGAATGAACCTAAAGTTGGATGCCTAAGGCCAAATGTAGGCCCTTCTGAGTGGGACTTTTCCCAAATGTTTATGATTTAGGAGCACACGTCCCACTGATGTTTATTCCTATTTTGGAGGCAAGTCCCATTTTTAAAACTCCTCCTAAGTTAATTAGAAGCACATGATTTAGGAGCACATGTCCCACTCGTAGGCACTTATTTTTGAAAATGTTGATCAGCAGAAGCATAGCGCACTTTAACCGTTGACTCAGCATGGTGCAAAGTACTGACTCAAAGAAAAGGCTACTGCCTACAGAATTATTAACACCACCTCTTGCTGCAACTACAGTACTGTTAGATGTTCAGTGAAAGTCTTTAATCTAAGTTCTGAACAGACCTGGTCTTGCTTAGCTTGTGAAATTATTTGTTAAATCAACAATGTGCTTACTGCACAGAATGAAGATAATCCCTACCCTTGAGGAGTTTATCATCTATATCTGATGAGATCAAAAATTTAAGTAGGCAAATTAAAGCATGTTTGACTTGTATCAATTTGATTTTCTACTATGGTTCTAGCAAGTGTTATTTTCAGGAATCACTGCAAATTGTTTCCAGGGTTTATTAAAAACAAATAAGGCGAATCATTTGACAATAAGGGACAATATGGAGCAGATTTTAATACTAACTGGTTTTTAGAATGTTCCTGTGAGCCAGATATAATTTGCAGCTATTGAGACAGGGAAAGTATTATGAAGACTGTGACACAAGAACATGAGTTGTAGATTTCCTCCCCCCCCCGCCCTTCACTTGAATTACTGTAATAGACCAGTAGCCCTGGAGTAATGAACATGATCTCATGTTTGATCCTGGGTTGTATATATTTATGAAAAATGTCCTGTTGTAGTATCCTAACAAATATTATAGCAATGTACAGTAATAGTCCAAAACAGTGTAGTATTTTTGTAAGTTATATATGTATATTTTAGAAGATTCCTGTAGTATTTTTATAAGTGTAAAATTGAATAACTTAGAATAGATTTTAAGCCCAAAAGGAAGCATTACATCATCTAGTTCTGTATTCTGTATTTAGTCATGGTCACAGTACCACGGGAAGAATATTATTACTTTGGAAGGGATGCATTACAATCAAGTAAAATGAGATGCAGAATCTAAGGAACCAATCCGACAAGAATGAGAAAAGATTAAGTGTGTTTGATCTTCTTTTCTTTCGAGAAGAGGAGACTATAGGACCTAAAAGAATTACTGAAAATTATGAAAGTCTCATTTAGTTGAGACACTTGTAAATTGGTCTTGTGCAAAAGCCTTGGCGTTAAGTTGTCCAAAGTAACAAGAATCCATTTCAGCCCATTTATATAATTGCTTGTAAAAGTAAGCAAAAGTTGAGAACAGAAATACTGGTATTAACAGGGTTGTTTCAATTTACAAAAAAGTAATAATTGGTTTAAAGGGCTCATCAGTAAAAACATCAGTTGACATAAGCTATGAAATTGTAAAGAAAAAAATGCTTTTTTATTTAATGGAATGAGGTTGACACCCCTTTGTGGGAAATTTAGAGGTGGAGATGAAAAATCAGACGTAGTGTGAATCGCTTGACTCTGCATTTATGCTTGCGCATGTACTTTGTGTCAGGACCGATGAAAAATATTAGATAAACTTTGTGCATAGTGCAGCTGGTCAAAAATTTTCATCTAAACACTTTTGACAAAATGGTGTTTTGAACAGAGAGCACTTTTGTGAACATTTTTTTCATTTTGGTTGAAATGCTCTTTTTGATGGAAAAACTAGAATCCAAAATCTGATTTATCATCTTGTTTTTCAATTAGAATTTTTACACTAGGTCTAAGTCTCTTAGGCACTTTTCTAGGTTTTACCTGAATCTATAGCCAAAGCATTTTTGAAAAATGGAAAGGAAAAAACCACTGTCCATCTGTGTTTCATTCTGTCTATTTCATTATTTTAATGACACTGATGCTTTTTTAGCTTCTTAAAACTTCCATTTTGTTGTGGGGGAGGTTATATTTATGTAGTAATGCCTAGTGAAGTGGTTTTAGACTTCTGTATAGTTTGGACGTTTAATAACATATTTGCTAATGTGCCTAAGAGTAGAAGACTAACGTCAAAGAATCAATCAGTAAAGAGAACTCAGAGTTAATAAGTTTCAAAGAGAACAGTAGTGAGAGCTTAGTTAGCAAGCACACCATTAAATTTAATGAGCTTGAATCTATGATCTCTTCCCCACACAGTCAGGGAGATGCAATTCATCCTGCATGTCACTGACAACAATGAGAATGTAAAAATAGTTTTTGGTGATTTTTTTCTGACCCCAAACAAGCATCCATTTTCCTACATACCCCTTTTTCAGTTGAGGCAAATGTTACATTTCTTACAGTTCTAATGCCAAACACAATAATAATCACACACAGGCACACATTCCCTGTGGCTTACATGGAGCTGCACCACACCTGGAAGGAGTCATGCCTTAGAGAGTGAGCCCTGGGGGTACCCACAGATAATCTGCTACTAGATTAGCAGATACAAACATAGTGCAGGTTGGCATACTGATAGGGTGGGAAGAAGACTCAGCCCATTTCCCACTCTCTCTACTCACTCCCTGCTTACCAGCACAGGAGAAAGGGATACGCTGCCTTCCTACCAACGCCTGCAGAAGCAATGCAGTGAGGCTGTGTGTGTGTGTGTTTGTCTGACTCCCCCATATGCAGGGGTGAAAGTAACTTAAAGGATTTACCGGTATGCCGGAGTCCTGAGCGGGGGTGTGGCCTCAACCGGAAGAGGCAGGGCCTTTCAAGATTTAAAGGCCCTGGGGCTCCGGCTGTGGCTGGAAGGCCCAGGGCCTTTAAATCATCCCGGAGCTACCAGCTGCAGAGGTGGCTGGGAGCCCCAGGGCTTGTGGACAAATTAAAGGGCCAAGGGCTCCGGCTGCCACGGAGCTCTGGGCCCTTTAAATCCAAGCCTGGCTGCCGGAGCTCTGGCAGTGATTTAAAGGACCCAGGGCTCCCCGCAGCAGCAGGAGAACCGGGCCCTTTAAATCACCGCCGTGGAAGCTGGTCCAGTCCAGCACGGCATACTGGCTCTTGCTAGTACTGCCATACTGGACCATACTGGCTTACTTTCACCTCTGCTCATATGCTCCTAGGTAGATTTTGACCTAACCCTGTGCATCATCTCAAAGGAATTTCTGTTTCTTCTTTTCAGAATGGTAAATGGCCATTTACCAAGCCTGCTAGTAATTCCCTAAGGTCCAGTTACTGAGCAGCTGGAGGCGTTGTTCAGATCCATGATGAGGCAGGGGTGTGGCTGCAAAGAAGCTCCACAAGGCCAATGAAGCCTCCATAGACTCTTATATGGACTACTACTATCTGTTGAGAGGACGGGGGGTTGCCTTAACAAGTTGATCCTCCAGCCCTACTCCAACCCCTCTGCACAGTCCACCCAAGCCCATCCTCTCCACTCCCTGCATGTTGCCCAGACCCATGACCCATGCACCAACCGGGTAGTCCCCTTCTGGCTTTCCACGGGTCATATACCACTTCCACTGCCAAGAGGCCATCTATGGCTGAGGAGGAAGGGATAGGATCTTCCCCAGAGAAATTCTGCTCCAATTCGAATCCGTGTTTATATTGGCATTTGCAAAAGTGATCTTGAACTTCCAACCCTTTACATGAATAGTCCCTTTGGGATGACTCATCAAAAACTAGTGGGAGAGGAGTAACTGAAGAGGACTGTATGCTTAAAACAGATGGGGGCTGATTCTCCTTGTACAGTACATGTGGAAAGTTATGAAGCCAGGATGGTAGTGCTTATTGTATGCAATATGCACAGGTGTCGGGGAGTTCACAAGCAGTGGAGAATCTGGCCCCATTTGATGTGATAGTCAAGCTTAACTCTAAGGGTATGTCTACAGTGCAATTTGACACCTGCGGCAGGCCAGTGCCAGCTGACTCGGTCTCTCGGGGCTTGGGCCAAGGGACTGTTTAACTGTGGTGTAGACATTTAGGTTTGGGCTTCAGCCCGAGCTCAGGGATCCTCCCACCTCACAGGGTCCTAGAACCTGGGCTCCAGCCTAAGGCTGAAAGTCTACACCGGGGTAGGCAACCTATGGCACGCGTGCCGAAGGCGGGGGGGCTCTGCATTTTAATTTTAAATGAAGCTTCTTAAACATTCTTAAAAACCTTATTTACTTTACATACAACAATAGTTTAGTTATATATTCTAGACTTCTAGAATGAGACCTTCTAAAAACGTTAACATGTATTAGTGGCACGCGAAACCTTAAATTAGAGTGAATAAATGAAGACTCAGCACACCACTTCTGAAAGGTTGCCGACCCCTGGTCTACACTGTAATTAAACAGTTGTCAGCTGGCCATGGGTATCTAATTGCAGAGTGGGCGTATCCTAACAGCACACTTCTAAAGCCGGCTGAGGTTAAAAATAGTATCATTTTACCTCCGATAACTTCCAAACATAAGGAAGTACAGTAATAATAATTCCCTGTCCTATTTTCTTAATCCTCTGGCTCATGGAGCTGCAGTGTGGGTGGATCTCAAGATTAAAAGATAGGAGGCTAGATACATGTGTAGAGCTAAACCCTGAAAATATTAGTTTTTTGTCTTTGAACTGTGCCAGTCATGGTGGGGACTAAATTCATGCAAGATTTTGTACTAGATATAATATGGGACCAAATGCAGAGTCCTATTCCCTGTTAATTAAAGCCAAAAAGCCCACATTGTTCAGAAACACTGTTCCTAAGGAATAGGGCTGTGAATTAGCAAATATTTTTGTCTGATATTTCATTTTAATTAACTGGAGAAATACTAAAGCTTTTTACTGTATTGAACTTGTTGCAGCAGAGCATTTCAGCTTTCTTCTTTTGAAGAACATGTTTTCAATATACAGGGTTTAAAAATACTGTGCGCACATACACACACACAAATATTTTTGCTTGTCATGAATTTGGATTAAGCACTTTGGAGCCTTACTGAGGTCTACTTTACTAGAGTAAAAGTGAACTCATCCAAAACTCTAAAAACTAACCATATAGCTGCTTGTGTAGATCCAGAGACATTTACTCAGGTTTTTCTCAAGCAAATTCTATTTTACATTTTAAATTTGCTTGATTAGAAACAGAGAAGAAACTGTGGCTCTAGCCAGGGATTTTTAGAGGTGCTTAAGGGAGTTAGCTGGAACTGAATGGAAGTTGTGGACACAACTCCTTTGGAAATCCCAGCTCCAGGGTTTTATACTATGCTCATCATTCTGATATCTGAGCACCTTCAAAGAACTAAGAATTAATAGGTCTGTTGCTCTCCCTCCCTTTAAGTGAGATGTTTAAAAATGTAAAGATCATGAGCTCATGCCTGAATGATCCTCATGTCCAGCGCTCATGGATCTCATCCTTGAGGCTGACAGCCCCATTGTTTCAGAGAAGGAGAACCTTTTCTGCATTCTGACCTGCACCCACCCCATCTAACCAAGGATTTAGCAATAGGGTGGTTTTCTTGACACCTATCTGCACCCTCCCCCCCAGGTTGTGGACCTCAGTTTGAGAGAAGAGTAACTGGCCACACAACATCATGTGCAGAGAGGGGAAGTGCAGCCTCTAACATAGGTTGGGCAATCTCACAGATGGTTTTGACTTGGGACAGATCTTGAATTTGACTTTGTATTCAGCAGGGAGATGGTACAGAGCGTGGAGCGTCAGAGTGTTGTGTTATCTGGGAACTGCGTAGCTCAATAATGAACTGCTGGACTGTGCACCAACTTTTCTAGGCCCAGGATTGCATTGTTGGGTACAATCATGAGATGAAGTTGGGATCTGGCTCACTCACTTAAGAAATCAGTGCATTTTCATATTCTTCAAAGCCACCAAAGTATAGATATTTAAAGGGTACACTGTCCTGTTTAAGATCACATTATAGAGGCATGATACTACTTCCATAGTTAAGCCAGCCCAGCATTTTCCTTTTAAGGGGCCTATATTTCTCTTCTGACACCAATATTTTTGACTCAAGGTATTAGAATTTACAGATTTTTATCATAGTTTGTTTGAAAAGTTATATAGCTAAATTACCGGGACAGATTCTCAGCTGGTGGGAATTGGCAAAGTTCTGACCTGTCCCACAGGGTTTCAAAACCACATTTCACAAATTTTCAGACAGGAAGTTTCACCCTTTGTTTGGGGAGCCGTTTTGGCTTGATTCACACACAGCAACAAATTCACATTATTTAGTAAGTTAGACAACTGATGAGGGGGATAACAGACCAGAAATTTGACAAAGAAGATGAACTTCACTGAATGATGTCAAGTCCCTCTGAAGCCAGTAATAATATGGAGGATTTAAACCTCACAAAGGGATTCACACATAACTGCCAAGATGAGTAGAGGAATCTTTGGAGCCTTCTAAAAGTTAATTGGAGATACTTCAACTTAGGATGCCCAAAGCTGCCTGTGGAGTCAAAGAGGTTAGAAATGCTATTTCTCTTGCAGAGAGGCAAGGGCCGGGAAAGTAGAAAAAGACTAGGAGGTGGGAAAGATCAGAAGAGCCACAGTAGGATCCTTGGGAGGAGGAGGAGCAAACTCAGCTGCACAAATCCAGTCCATTCCCAGCTATGGGAACAGCTCTGACTCCGTGTTGAAGAATAGCATGGTCAACAAAGAGGCAGAGCTGTTACCGGTGGTGGTACTGCAGTTGACCTCAAAGAGCCTGCAAGAGGGGAGCCTTAGCCATGGAGCTCAAGACATTTGGTACCAGGAGATCACTAGCTCGCTGGTCAGAGTAGGCCTTCGAGTGTCTCTTCTTTTTGTCTGTTACTCCTTCCACTACAGCCACTTGTAGTAATGCTGGAGCTCTTGGCACCAAAGTATGCATGGGTCTTAACATGAAGCATTGTACCAGGCTACTATTAAGGCCTTCTCTGTGGGTGTTTCTCCATTCAAGAATGGCTTGCCATTTATTTTCTTTGCTTTTTGCAGCTTTCTTTAACAGGGTCTTAGCAATTATAACTGCGGATTCAGCTTTGCCATTTGACTCCTGTGGTATAGTGATGATGTGATCTGATTAGAGACCCATGGATAAACTGTACTAACTTGCACAGCAAGTAAACTGGAGTCCATTATCCTAAAGTACATACTTTGGGAGTCTATGCCTGGTGAAATGCTTCATTACTTTGTCTACAATGGCTACTGCAGTGGTGTCTGACAGTCCATCTAGTTCTCAGAAGCTCAAAAAGTACTGTTAAATAATGAAGTTTGTGAAGTTTGCAATGAAAAAGTGCATCTAACTTTACTCCCAGGTCTATTGTGGGTGCTGTGTATTACCATTGTCTTTTTTGCTGCTTGGCCTGCATTTTCCCATGTGTATCAAAACTGCTCACTGGGTCTTTTGATATCCCTGGTCATGTTTGGCCAGCATATGGTGTCTGGTATTGCCAATTCTCTCATGATTTTATCATGATTGTAGAGATCTCAGGACGTTTTTACTCGTCTCATGAAAACATGACAGAAGGCACCAACTTGAGAATTTTTCATTGTTTGAAATGGCTGCCATTTCCCTATAGTCTATCTGTAGGTAGGAGGGAGGCTGTCCTTAATAAACTTGGCTGCCACCAACCAGTTTTCATTTAGATTGAAGCCACGCCCACAGGCAAAATGGCTGCCATGCTATGGTTCAAATGGCTGGACAGAACACACAGACTGTGAGGAGACTCTAAAAGGATGGAGGAATGAGGGGGGAAATAGGGTTACCACCTGGCTTGTATTTGACCAGCCTGGATGTTTTGTATGGATTTGCCAGTTGCCAGAAAAATAATTTAATCTGTCAGGTTTTTTTATGTGGGTTTAAAGATTTGCATTATTATCACAATATATTGGGATATCTAATGTTAAGTGTCTGTGTCCAGCGAAAGACTGCAATGTGCCCACTTCTGCAGTTTAAGAGATAACAGATCAAAACTATTAAAAATACAGCAGCTGCCTACCCACCAACATGCAAGTGCACTGCACGTGTGTGTGTGAAAGAAGGCTTGAGTCACTATAAGTGGCTGTTGAATGGGGAGGTTGCAGAGTTGCCTTGGGGGGAGGGTTGCATTTCAAAGGTAGTAACCCTAGGGGGAGCAGGCATGGGGGGGCAGGGAATGTGAGAAGGCTGAGGGGGGCAGAGGACAGTGAAGGGGTAGGAGATGGAAGGGATAGAATGCAGCTCCCTCAGCCTGGGGGCAGTGTTGGGGAAGGGGAGTCCCCTCCAAACAGCCTGGGGCAGGCGGTGCTGCAAGGCTGCCAACTTTTGCAAATTGATCATGAATCACAGGATTCTGGTGCCTGCAGGAGGAGCTGCCATGATGCTGTGAGCAACTCCTCCGATCCTGCAATTTTGTATAGAGCTCTGCCCATATGCCCTGCCACTGAGTCCTGCCTTCATGCATGGCCCTATAGCGCAGAGAGTGTTCAAGGGTACCAGGAGGCAGGAGAGTGGGGGAGCCTGGGGAGCAGTACTGCTGGTTCCCAGGTAGAAAAGCCCCGGAAACAGAGAAGCATTGCTGCTGGGTAAAGAAAGTAATAGGAAATGGATGGCAGTTCCCCTACCTCATTTCAACATTTCCATGAAAAGTTTGAGTTTCAAGAAATCTGCATTTTCCTACAACCCCCCACCCCCACATTTCATTGAAAAATTCCCAACCACATTAAGTAACTGTCCCACAGAAAATCTAAGGCAGAATGGAATTTAACCAAGACTCCCAGAAGCCAATCCAGTGTTTCAGTCACATGAGGTATTGTTACAAATATTATCTGATCAGTATTGATGGCATGAGCCAATTTTATAGTAATGTTCCTAAACTTGCAAATCCGATTGATTCTAATGGAGTTGGAGTGGGATCTAAAATTTGAATCTGAGTCAAACACATTATTGAGCTCAGTAAAGGAGTATCTGGGTGAAATCCTTTGAGTGTAATGCAGAGGCGGTCAGACTAGATGATCTAATGGTGCCTTCTGGCCTTAAACTATATGAATAGGGATACGTTTCTGTCACAGAGGTCATGAATTCTGTGACTTTCTGGGGGCTCCGTGACTTCTGCTGCAGCAGGGGGAAGAAGCAGCATTCTGCGGTCTGTCTCGGGTCCACCAGGGCAGCAGTTCCCAGAGCAGCAGCTGGCAGTTAGCCCCGGGGCCACCCGAGCAGCTGGCCAGTGGTCTGCCCTAGGGCTACTGGAGCAGCTGGCTGGGGTTGGGTCAGCCCCTGCCACAGGAGCAGCGGTGGGTCTGGAGCTGCTGCTGGAGGTCAGTCCCTGGCAGCGCTCCCACTGTTAGTCCCCCTGCCCACCACCACTAGGGTATTTTTAGTAAAAGTCAGACAGGTCATGGGCTTCTGTGAATTTTTGTTTATTGCCCATGACTTACTAAAAATACCCATGATAGAATCTTAACCTTATGAGCCTATTACCCAAAAAGTATTAGGCACTTAACAACTTGATTTACTTTTTTATTCTAGCAATGTACTTCCATATTTTTATACAGCTGTGCAGGGTTTGCTCTACACTGCTTAAATATTTACACAGCTTTGGAAGATTTCTGTGTACAATCCCACCCAACAATACTGAATACATTCCCTTTTTTCCTTAGTCTCAGTGCCTTTTCTTTTCTTCTTCCTTCATATTTGCAATGATCATCTGAACTCTTTGACTAAAGCTCCTATTTCTATGAATCTTGAATGTCCATATATATCTCTTAGTCTGACCTACTTTTATTTGCATTCATGGGCATCTTTCACTTTATATTAAATAAGACAAGAACCAGAAAGTCTGTCAAGCTCACTTTTCCCTCACCCCTTTTGTTTGTGTGCTTTTCACACCTTTCTTGTCATTCTTTTTGAAACTTACCTCCTGCATTCTGAATTCATTGTTGCTCTTTGGATAACAACATAGGGGTCGGCTGCTTGAATGGACATTGCTGGTAACCTATTCTGTAATATAGATCAATTGCAAGGAAAGATTCCTATGAAATAATAAGCAACCAAATAAGCCTGCATAAGATCAAGAAAGCAGACAGTTATGTTTGGTTTGCTCTTCTCCCCTCCTTCCCCCCATCAATTATTTAAAGTCTAACTTTTGTAAAACTATGTCCTGTGTTTTGTCTGCCCTTTTACATGTCATGTTTCTCAACCGTTATAGCCCTTCCTCAAATCCAAAGAGATTCCATTGTTTTCTGTCACAGGCGTCTTCAGTATTTCATTGCTATTCACCTCCCTGTGCCACCTTCTCTCCCAGGGCTGACCTTGGGCCAAAGGACACATGTAATATAATTACTGTGTTGATATTGATATTCTAGCTACTAAAATACAATATTGTAACAGTTCATACAACTGGTGTTTTTCTGATGTTAGAAATGAGAGATGTAAAGACTTATTTATCGTCCTCTGGCTAATGCACGGTTATTCCTTAAACTGAGTCCTCTAGTGCTTTCCCCCACCACCACCCTTCTGCTTCTTATGTCTCATTCTCCTGCTCCTGGCTTTGCACTTTTGATCCTTCTGCCACTTGTGCATGAAACACACACCCAGGTCTTGTCTGCCAAACTGATGCAGATCCTTTCATAAAAACCACCACATCCTCTCATGCCTTTCCCTGATCTGTTGTCCCATCTTTTCCAATTTATGTTTCTTCCCTAGCTTAAGCCGTGATCCTACAGAGAATTACTTAAGCCAGTGCATATGTCTTTGCAGGATAAGGGCTCAAGACTGATCCTGCAATGACCAGGGAGCATGGCTTAGCCTCAACATTTGATCTCTGCAGGGAGTGTGGTAGAGGGGGCTGCTCAAGATAGCCAGCAGGAGTGAGCCAGGGGGGCAAGTGGAGCCTGCCAGGGGCAGGGAGAAGTGTCAGTGTTGAGGGCTACTGGAATGTGTTGGGGGAATGCCCAGAGGGTGTGGAAACAGCCACATTTTTAGCTGTAATGGGCAAAGGTAGTCACATGCTCCAACAGCCAGGGCCGGCTCTGGCTTTTTTGCCGCCCCAGGCAAAAAAGCTTCCGGCCGCCCGCACCCCCTCTCCCCCAGCGCGGCAGGTGAGGGTGGCTGGAGCGCCGGGGGGAGGGCGGCGAGCCCCGGCCAGGGCCCTGGCGGCTGGGGCCGGAGCACCACACCGCGCCGCCCCCCTCCAGGTGCCGCCCCAAGCACAAGCTTGGTGGGCTGGTGCCTGGAGCCGGCCCTGCCAACATCCCAGGCGTATATAAGCAAGGACCAGGAAGACCCCTGCAAAATCCTAGAAGTATTCCAGAGGCATGTTCAAACTACCACCACCAAAAATAAAATAAAAAATGCTATGTACAAAATGTTATCTTTACAATAACTGTAATCAAGATTCTGGAGAAACAATAGATCAATAGCTTCCCAAACTGTGCCAAATGACTGGCTCATGAGATTTATCATCTCTTTAAAGATGAACTAATTCATGATACCAAGGGATGAAAGATACAGGGTTTGAATGAGAATACACGGACAGCCAGACTAGAGCTCTTGATAGAGCTACACAGGTGCAAACCTAATGAAAAAGCTCACATCCATGGAGATCACAAGTGGAGCAGACAGTTCACCATGTAGCATAAGGAAAGCCCGAAAATGCAAGGAAAAAATACCACCACCATTTGTTGAAAATCAAGTGCACAGATACAAAGTAAAGGAAACAAAATGCGAAGGAAGACCTGAAAGTACTAAACAGAAAACCATGATAGTGGGGAAATGCCCTGCATATGGAGCCATATGCAATAATCATGGCAAGAGGAAATTATGCCAAAGCTTACCAACAAGGAAAACAAAAAAAACCCCATCCTATCCAGGAAACAGGCAGTGACTCAAAGGAGGAGGCTTTGCACATGTATGATATTAATGCAATGCAAAACAGAAACAAATGGGGGGTTTATCAAGCCCAGAGTAGGGCCAGCTGCAAGACAGCGCTCCGAATCAAACAGGAAATTGAGGACCAAATAGACAGTGGGGCATTAGTTAACATACTAAGCTACAAAGACTTCTCCAGCATTCTGCAAAAGAAGAAAGTGAAACTGTAACCTAGCAAAGACAAATGAAAATTATACAATGGCATGATCATAATACCACATAAATGTATACAGGCTGAAATTTCAAGTAGCACAGATAACACAAGGCATGTTTCAGCTAAAAAAAGTGCATGCACGAACCTAGTGACACTAAACCTGGGACAAACAATTCATATTACATACCAGCAAGACAAAAAATAATGATGATAATACAAAGCAGATACTGCAGGGATGCCACAGTGCACTAATGCTGCTAAAAATTACGGTGCTATTTTTGAAGGACTGGGATGTCTTCCAGGTATGTTACATTTGGAGCTAGATAATGATTTGGAGAGAACAGCACCTGCCTTGCGCAGCACCCGTTGCGTTAAGATTAAAAAATAATGGGAGCAATAAAGCAAATGGAAAAAGAAGGCATCCTTGCTAAAGTCAGAGCTAATGAGTTGGATAAGCAACACTGCAACCTTTGAGAAGCCAGGCAAGCTGAGCAGGTGCATAGACCCAGGTGATTTAAACAAAGCAAATACCTACCAAGTGCCTACAGCTGAAGAAATGTTACCTGACTTGGCAGAAGCAAAATCATTTTCACTACTTGATACCAAAGATACTCATTGGCAAGTGCTAGTGAATAAGAAAATCAGCTACCTCACCATGTTCTTTACACCAACAGGTAGATATAGATGGCTGGGAATGCCCTTGGTTCAAACCTGCAGTTGGAGAATATCAAGCACCACCAAAAAGATGTACTAAGAGGATTTTCAGAGGTAAGAGTCATAGCTGATGACATTCTGAGGTACTGATGTGGAAACAGCACGATGGACATTGTGGCTAAATCACGACCACAACCTCATCTGTCTGTTAAAACAAAAAACCCAAAACACATGCACATACACACAAGGAAGTAAATCTAAAATTAAATAAGAAGAGGAGGAAGTTGCAGTTGAATGCAACTTTCTGACTTCTCGAGGGCTATGCCTTGCCCACAAAAAGGTAACAGCAATGCGGCAGCTGCCTACACCTAAATACCTTGAATCCATCCAGCGTCTATTAGAATTTGCAAGTTTTCTGACAAAATTTCTTCCAAGCCTCTCAGATGTTAGTGAACCCCTGAGGAGACTCCTGGACAAAGATGTGTTATGGGCATGGTTACCTCAACGTATTAGATAGCAGTGAATGGGCATATATTTCACTGAAGCCAAACTAAATTCACCCACTATGAACATAAGACAGAAGCATCAATGTGGAGGATGACAAATTACACACTCCACTGAGGCATGATCAGGAGGACACACAAGGAACATTGGCCAATGAATGACTGATAGATAAGGGAACAGACTCTCAAAACGCCACCCCACCAGAAGACCCAAGTGCAACACATTTTTCTGTCCTCGCAGGATAGACTCTCACCCACTCCAGCAGCGAGTCACCTGCAAGAGATACACAAGACTTGTACTATACTAAGGGCACGTCTTCACTGGCAACGTTAAAGTGCTGCTGCGGCAGCACTTTAATGTGGCTTGTGTGGTCGCGGCGCAGGGACAGAGCTCTCCCTGTGCTCGAAAAAACCCCACCTCCACGAGGGAGGTAGCTCCCAGTGCCTGGAGTGCAGCTCCCAGTGCTGGTGCACTGTCTACACTGGTATGTCACAGCACTGAAACTTGCAGTGCTCAGGGGGTGTTTATTCACCCCCCTGAACAAAAAAGTTGCAACTCTGTAAAGTGCCAATGTAGACAAGCTCTAAGGCATGAAAGAATAAACCTCCCAAACCCAGAGGAAAACCTGAATTGCCAAGCAAGTTAAGTTAGTTCATTTAAAAAAAGAGCTGATAAATTACAATCTATAGGATGATCTACCCTTCTAGGGGTATACTAGAATGCTAAGTGTGTAAGCAAGTAATGGTTTTAGTGGTAAATTTTGTGATCTCAGATAAATGTGACAAGAAGGATGTTATAATGCTGTCCCTAGCTTCTGTTTGCCAGAAGCTGGGAATGGGTGATAGGTGATGGATCACTTGATTACCCATTCTGTTCATTCCCTCTAAAACACGTGGCATTGGCCACTGTTGGAAGACAGGGTACTGGGCTAGATGGACCTTTGGTCAAACCCAGTATGGCCATTCTTATGTTCTTACGATAAAGAGTTTCCCAATAGGGGGCACTACAATGTGATTATGAATAGGAAATTAGAGAACTCTTTCAGGAAGTGCTTGAGAGAGGACAGTACATGTGGAGAAAAGAATAAAGCCTGAATATTGCATTGTCTTGGCTCTGTCTCTTTTTATGCTTGAACACATGGTACAAAGGGGAACACTCCCCACCAGTGCCACCTACTGGTAAGACAGAGGCGTGATACATTGTGTACCTCCCAAGCATTCTTCTTTCTTAGTACCACTCTACCCTGTGGTGGTCTGTCCATGCAGTAACTGATCCCTCTAGGGTGACAAGACAGCAAATGTGAAAAATCAGGACAGGGGTGGGGAGGTAATACGAGCCTATATAAGACCCAAAAATCAGGACTGTCCCTATAAAATCAGGACACCTGGTCACCCTAGATCCCTCCATCTAGGCCACACGTTCAAATCCAGCCCTTTCAGAGTCCAATAATATGCTAGCCTTCAGGATTCAGGACTTCAGGGATTCAGGACTTCACTCTTGGGTCAGAGTCTCATGGTCCAGACCCTTGAATCTTTAGGGTCTTCCCCAACTAGATTGCCCAGTGAGGGACCGATTTCCATAGTTATCCCTCTTCAGAGGTGTGTAGGGGAGCCCAGGCCTACCCTCTCCACTAGGTGCCAATCCAGGGCCTAGTGGTAGGTAGGTAAATCCTGCGCTGTGCAGGTGCTGTGCAGCTTCCTGCCTGGATCACTTCCTTCTAGCCTCTCTTCCCCCAGGGTAAAGCAAAGAACTAAACATAAAGTCTCTAACCTTCAGACAGTCACAAATCCCTTCTTTGTAGGCTTGGTCCAGTCACTATAGAGGCAACAAGAGCTCAGAGTATTGATCAACTCCCCTCCCCTCCTTTCAACTAAGCTACTCTGCTCCCCATTTTAAGCTCCTTCTCCAGCCCGTGCAGGCTTTGCAGGAGCAGTGGAGTGGGGCTGTCTGGGCCCAGAGCAGCTCTTTAACCCCTGCTGTTCAAGTTTGGGTTTGAACACCCCATCACAAATGGAGTGGGGGGGGGGGAACATATAAAAAAGTTTAGTGTGCAGCTACCAGTAAGATTACTAAGAATTATGGGAACAAAAGTTTTTTTTTTTTAACATTCTTTGAATTACAGAGGCTGAATTTAGAATGGCTCTGCAAGTGAGTTGTAATTTGAGCTTCTAAGGACTGCTCATTGCAGACTGCGTGACAGGATTGCAGCTAGCTGATTGGTATGTTTGTCACCAAACCTCGCTGGCTTGAGCAATGTCATGCAACTATAGAACTGGTACAGAGGCAATCAAAACTGACATTGTAACTGACAGCTCTGACAATTGAAAGTAGAACATTCTGCATTGGAGTTTACTGGGAGAAACTGACCTGAACTGCAGCGCTAATTCTAAAAACCTCAGAGCAGCAGGCGACTCATCTAAAAATATTATTATACTGCCATAAAGGTTAAAAGAAAGCTGGCTAGCTTACAATGCAGCACGCCTTAATTCTCCTTTCGAGTGTGTCCAACGGTCAAAGTTCAGAGCCAGTGGCCATTATGCACAAAATAAACTGTGGCCAATTCTTTCCCTCTTTTCACATTAGGTTTGACTGTCTTCTGTAACTCAATGCCAACTTTTCCTCTGAAGTCAAGATCAAAAGTCATTCTTTTGTGCTCTGCTCCTGAGTGATCTCAGTCGGAGAATATAAAATAAATCTGTGATGAAAAGAGAACCTGTCAGGCTCTCACATCTGATTTAGAAACAAAACAAACAAAAATCCTTACAAAATCTATAAGGGCTGTTTGCCCTATGGTTGGATCTAAAATGGTCTCCCAAAGACCATAAATCTTTGTAAGATTGTTGGCTGGTGTGGGGGCAGGTATTTTATGAAGAGCTCCTTGTGGAGCAATCACCTACAAATGGTATCTGGAGCCTTAAGTTCCATGATCCTCTGCTTATTTACTTCTCTTAGGGCCTGACTCTAAATTCACAGATGTCAATGGGATCTTGTCATTGACCACAGTGGGCTTCAGATCAGGCTCTTAGAAGATATTTTGCTCTCCTCTCTCAACTGATGTATTAGTCTGTCTGCACGTATAAAACTCCCATTAATGTCAGGTGGCTCTGAAAGGTCCCATAGGTTGTTGTATGTAAAGGGGGGGGGGACTTAATGTTCTTGTGGATCCAGGCTCCCAATCTGTTTTTTAAAAAAGTAATTTAAATGTACTGCTTTACATTCAGTCTATAGTGCCCATTGCTAGGCACTGTGTCACCTCCCTGTTCACATCCATCCAGCAGAGGGCTCCCTAATCCCTAGAGTATCAAAGGCGCTGGTTTGAGGTAAGAAGGGACCAGGCTCAGCAGGCAGCTGGAGGCTGTTTGTGAGCAGAAGCAGCAGCCTGGGAGTTGATAGTTGAGGGAAGGACAGTCTAGAAACCATCTGAGAGCTGGGGCTTGGAAAGCTAAGAACTGGGCTGGGAAGCAGCCTGTACTGGGAGGAGAAGGGTGGTAGTAGCTGTCACAAGGGGAGACCCAGGAATAGCCTTCAAAGAAGGAGGGTTCCCGCAGAACTCTTATTTTGCCAGGAGAAGGATGGTCCAGTGGCTAGGGTACAAGTCTAAGCTTCAAGAGATATGGGTCTTGTTCTGCCACAGACTTGCTGTGTGACCTTGGGTCAGTCAATGAGGTCATGCCTATATTTAAAAGCATTGCTGCTTTAACTATGCTGGCATAGTTAAAGTGGACCACCCTGTCTCCCTCCTCCCAGTGTGGACAGACAGCACTCTGCAGTGGTTTGCTTAGATCATTCACATTTTGCTCTTACTTGACATAGTTGAATATTCCAACTTCTGGTTGGCTTAAACTACTCCACCCCAACTCTCAGTAAGAAATAATACTCATTATAGGAATATATTGATAGGTTCATGGTCTTTTATTCTGTAAACCTCAGTCAGTCCTTGTGCTCAAAGCATTACAGGGAACATTTTCAGAAAGTGCAGGCTGTCTTGCCACCCTAAAAGTGTATGTGCGTGAGGACCCTTGTTTCAATGTAGTTGTTGAAATGGTCTTTTACTGTGGAATGTTGTAGGGGGCAGTGAATTTGAATGTTCAAATATTTATGTTATTGTTCATAGAGCAATAGATTCAAAGGTCAGAAGGACAATTATCATCTAGTCTCTGATCTCCTGCATAAAGCAGGCCATAGAATTTACCACTTATTCCTGCATGAAGCCCATAACTTTGAGTTGAACTAAAGCATGATGGGTAATCAGCTGAACGTAAGCACCCAGTGTAACACTGTGCCCAAAAGGATGCCTAAATAGGGTAATCTTGAGTAGGAGTAGAGAAGTTATTTTACTTCTACTTTTGGCACTAATGTAACTGCTCTTAGAATACTGTGTCCAGTACTGGTGTCCATAATTCAAGAAGGATGTTGATAAATTGGAAAGAGTTCAAAGAAAAGCCATCAGAATAATAAAAGGATTGTAAAACACGCGTAATAGTGACAGACTCAAGGAGTTCAGACTATTTAGCTTAGCAAAGAGGAAGTTAAGCAGTGATCTGATTAGTCTATAACGGGGATCGGCAACCTTTGGCACGTGGCCCATCAGGGAAATCCACTGGCGGGCCGGGATGGTTTGTTTACCTGACGCGTCCGAAGGTTCGGGCGATCGCAGCTCCCACTGGCCACAGTTCGCTGTTCCAGGTCAATGGGGGCCGCAGGAAGCGGCAGCCAGCACATCCCTCGGCCCACGCTGCTTCCCGCAGCCCTCATTGGCCTGGAATGGCGAACCGCGGCCAGTGGGAGCTACGATCGGCCAAACCTGCGGACACTGCAGGTAAACAAACCGTCCCGGCCCGCCAGTGGATTTCCCTGATGGACCGTGTGCCAAAGGTTGTTGATCTCTGGTCTGTAAGTATCTACATGGGGAACAAATATTTGGTGATGGGATCTGCAATCTATCAGAGAAAAATATAACATGATCCACTGGTTGGAAGCTAAAGCTAGACAAATTCAGACTGGAAAAAAGGCATAATTTTCTAACAGTGAGGGTAATTAACCATTGGAACAATGTGACAAGGATTGTGGTGGATTCTCCATCACTGGCCATTTTTAAATCAAGATTAGACCTTTTTCTAAAAGGTCTGCTCTAGGAATTATCTTGGAAGTTGTATGGCCTGTGCTAAACAGGAGATCAAACTAGGTTATCACCATGGTCCCTTCTGGTCTTGGAATCTATATCCTTTAAAAGATACTGAGTCTTGATTTACAAGTAATAGAGAACTCACCATTATATTTATTTTGGTTTTTGGTGTAATTAAGCATAGAAATGAGTTGTCCCTTTAAGAAAGGGTGGGGCACTCGATTGTGTGCTTGCAAGTGACTGAAAACAGCTGTGAGGGGTGTGCCTGCGGGTCTAGAGTCTGTGTAGTGAAGGGTATATGTATGCTAGTCCCAGTTTGTGTGTATAGCCCACTCGTGAGTGAGTGTTTCAAGTCCACCTTTGGGTCAATCCACAGAGGACAGAAGTTATGACAGCCTCCAGCTCTAGAGCTTGGGCTCCTTAGCTCTAGCTACATAGTAGCTCATGTTTTTAACTGGCCATCGCACATAGTTACCCAATTTGTGCAGGCACCCCTGTGGTCATGCTTTGTTTCTGACAACAGGTCAGTATTAGCTTTTTGAAAGCCTGTGCACATCCCCCTCTAAATATTTTGCTGTGTGGATGCTTTTATGGGGTGTCTTCACTCCCTATGGGCATCCTAAAAATCATCCATCATTAATAATAATAATGAGGCTGCAAGAGCAAGTCCCTGTGCAAAGCAGATGGAATAAAGCTGACAAGATACCACAGTGATGGGTGTAGCATATAAGAATAGCCTTCGTGGACCTGTTCTCCTGAGTTTACACGCTGAGAGAGAAACTTCCTACAACCCTAATTATATTGGCACTATGGATGGCAAGTAATACTGCAGAATTTCCAAGCACAAATGTGACTGTGTTATGGAATCAGCCTGCTGCATTACCTCAGCCAGTGATCACAACATTGACCTCTCCTAAACCATCTTCTGTTTTTGCTTTTACCAGGCTCTCTGTGCTATTAATATGTTTAACAAACACTGGAGGGGCTGTGATGGTGTCAGGAACATTTTGGCTAATAAGTTTTATCACTCCCACTCTGCTGTCACTTCACGGATTTCCTGTTAGGCTACTTAATGACTCTGAATGTGACCCCCAATATCTATGAGACGGGGGAAGGGTGGAAGCAGGCGAGGCACTTGTGGTTTTTGTTTTTGTTTTTTTTTTAAATTAAGGATAAGCAAAGTGTCTGATTTAAAAGAAGAAAAAAATCCTTTCCAAATCCACACAGCTTTGCCCACTTTCTGATTGATTCTAATTTTAGCTGAAATTCAAACAAATGAGGTTAATTGTTTTCATATATTTATTTTAAAAAATGAACATGAAAGACTTTCATTTATTTTTCATTCCCATGAGTCTTTGCACATTTCAGCTGGGGCTGAGCTAAATGATTCCTACTAAAAAAGACACCACAACATGAAGACAGAAGATAAACTGAGAACTGCTGTAAGGAACATGACTGTATTAATATTATTTTGTATTTGTTACAGAAGCACCCTAAGCATCAACCAGTCTTGAGGCCACATTTTATCAGGCAATGCCCAAAGCAAGTCCTTGTCCTTAAGAACTTAGTCTAAACACACAGGTCTAAACACACAATGGTGGGAGAAAGGGATGCAACATGAATTTTGTGTGGGTTTTGTTTGTAGGATGGACTCTAATGAGGAAGGGATAAAGGGAATGTTAAGGAGGGACAGTTTTGAGTAAGCAAAGCAATCGGAAGGATGGATGGGATATAGAGAAATGGGAAAGACAGGAAGGAAGAGAGCTGTGAATAGGGGAGGGTGAAGTAGCCTGCGGGGCCTGGAGATTAAGCTTCTGATGCAAGAGGAGGTTGGTAGAGTGGCAGAGACCAGAGCAAACAATCCACAAAATGTGAAAGTAGCAAGGTTGAGTTAGAAGGTTCTAATGAAATGAGGAGGCCAGTGCATTAGAGAGCTCTGTGCATCTGTTTGTAGGTGAAAAGCAGCAGGACTTTAGCCAGTATCTCAGCAATTTCATACTTCATTTGCTTCAGAATCCTTGGATGTGGTCCTGCTGATTTACTGCACCTGAGACACTCAAGTTCCTCCATTACTTTCTCCTTTGAGACTTCAGTTCTCATCTAAGCCACAGTCGTAATAAATGCTTATGGAGCAGAAGTTTCCCCTTGCCCATCTGCAATAAAGATGCAAGAAGTCCATTACACTTTTCTGCTGTGCCTCCATTCTCTGTAATTGCCCTTCTCTCCTTGGTGGTGTGTGAATATACAACATACATCCTTCTTGATGTGTATAACATTTTAGCATATTATTTCCATTACTCATTTTGCATGTCATCTCTTCGCTTTTTTTATTTCCTAGCATCTCCTGTGCTCCCTTAAATGGGGTCATCTGGTCAGGCTTTCCATGTTTTTTCAAGGCACTTTTATCCCTAACAAACATCTGTAATTTTCTGCTTAGCTGTGTATGTTTCACTCTGCCCTCTTTCCTGTTCATTTTCCTACCCAGCCACAAGACAGTTTGTGCCTCCATACAGCATCTGTATTCTGTAGTCATGAGGGTGGCTCGGTTTGTTTTACCCTTTAGCTTGGCGTTAACCTTCCTCCTCAGAGTTTAGAGTTTGCCCTTTTGCAGTTTGTCGTCAGAGTATTAGCCCTATGGGAGTCACACTTAGCTGTAACATCCAACCTAATTGTGTCATGATTCCCAGTGGAGTTCCTGTAACCTTTGTAGGTTTGATAACGAATGCTGCTTCACAAGATCTGTGCACGAGGGAATAAATTCTCTGAAAAATGCCCCTTCCCCTCCATCCTGAGGTCAATTTCTGATATCTGATCAGAGGTGTACCTAAGCAATGGCCTCTAACCACATGAGATACGGTGGGAATCACAATCATTCAGAGCAATTGCATAGGGCAGTGTGTGTGTGTGTGTGTGTGTCTAGCCACACAGGGGCGATGTATGCTGTATAAGGGGCATGGGAGCCTATGTAACTCCTGCCAGAGAGCCTGACGTGGGTCTAGTCCTGGCTTTGCCAGGTTAGATAAGTGTTCAGCATGGTGCTTGTTTTAGGAGTGAATTGTGACTCCCCTAGGAAGGAAGGTTTGTTGTACAGAGATGCATGGCTGGGACCTGGGACCTCTTCCCTAATTCGGAGAACCCACCCCCCATCTGACAATGGTGACTCCTAAAACAGTATAAGCTAGACCACTCTAGGGATGAAATCCTGCCCCCGTTCTCTAGGGAAACTCTCCTGGAATTCAGGTTTTCATGGATAAAGTAGGAGCCAGCATTTCACCCCAGCTCTTTAAAGTGTTACAGTGTACTGCAGGATACACCAAGAATCAAGGGCTCAGATCTCTAAGAATCTGCTGTGGGTGTCCCAAATCCAAACTTGCATGCCCAAACATCAGTCCCTTGGAATAACTGACTTCCTCTTCAATATTTGGTATTCTTAAATAGCTGGTCTTCATTATTTAATTGTTAAAAAATCATATCAGTCCCCTTTTAACTATCCAATCCTTAGTTCATCACTCTGTTTTCTGCCCTAAGCACTAACAAATAGCAATGCAGGAAAATGTGGATCCTTGCAGTAAGTAGACTTTTTGGCTCTAGGAGCCACTACGTGATAATCTGATCTTAGAAAAAGTTCTTGTCACCCTGCATTTCTTCCATTGAGCTTGGATCAGCTGCAGAATCAGACTAATTCTTCTTGCAAATCCAAGGCTACCAAGGGTTCTTCCACACAACTTTGATGAACTTGAGGAACATGTAAGTCTTGGGAAATCATGATATGCTTTGGATGTGCTGGTGAGACCAGGATGGCTCTTGAAGCACCGTTCTCAGTGGAAAGAGAATGTCTGTATGCTAGCTGTGTGAGGAGACTTGCTTTCCTACATTCTGCATACAGTTAAGAGCATTTTCATTCTAATGGGGTAATAAGAACAGGAAAAGGTTATTAACAGATGGCAGAAAATATGAATTGAATTAAACTGTCTTGCAAAATCCACAGATGTAAAGTAGATTTACAAGGTACAGATTTATATTTAATCCACAGTAATAATTATAGATATAATTGCTCTTTTCCAATCTGAATGAAACAGGAAGGAAGTGGGTAGGTTGATTTTAGAGGTTTTCATATACAGAAACAAACTAAACCACAATAAGTATGTGATAAGCAGAGTTCACGTAAGCTCTCACAAGAAAATTTTAATTAGAAAATACACTTGAACTCATACTTTTTCAATAATTATTTGAACAATATTAAAAAGTAAACTGAGGAAAGGGCAACCCATTAACAAAATTAAAAAAATAACTCAGCACACTGAAAAATATCCTAGAACAACAGCTGGAATCATGACCAGAGACCTATAAAGGCTCTCTTGTTCTTATAATAGTTCCATTTTTTTGAATAATAGGAAAAATATGACACTTGAATTCTAATTAAACAGTAATTTCTGCCCGACATGCATTTTTAGCTTGGATGACTACACTTAGCACATTGTCAAATTTGGCCCTGACTTTGTAAGGGTCATATATATATATTTTTTTACATAGTAATCTATCCCAAACCACATCAGGAATGCAGAGTAGTACATTAATATCATGCAAGGTATGTGAGTGGCCCTAGTTACAATATACGCATTAATACAGTGTCTGAGTTCCTCATGATCTTTAATGTATTTAGCCTCACAACACCCCGTAAGGTACGGAAGTGCTGTTGTCCGTGTTTTACAGATAGAAAACAGAGTCAAACCGAGACTAAGGGTATGTCTGCACTGGAGCTGGAGGTGTAATTTCCACACCCAGTGGGACAGATTAGCCACCTCAAATATGTACTTCAGGTTTTAGATGGGATTGTACTTGGAGCAACTAGCCCATCCTTCTGCTCATGGAGCTGTGGCTACACTGCTACTTTTAGTGCACTAGCTTGATCACAGCTAATGCAGGTATATTTTCTCCAGCTGGAACTAATCTTAGAGCTGGAGGTGTAGACACATCCAATGGGACTTACCCAAAACTGCTTCCCCTGGTTTTAGTTGGGCACAGAGAAGTGGCTCCTGGTGTGAGCCAGGAATGCTCGGAGCAGCTGCTGACCCTTCCCTGGGCACCTGCTGGGAAGAAAAAGTAGTTCTAACTGCTCCCATTACCTGCTTCCTTCTTGACCTATGGATTCTCCAGTGAGAGCAGGATAGGTGCTCAGCTGGCGCTGTCTGAGGCTAGGGTAGCTCCTAGCAAACAATGACTTTGTTCCCCAGCCTGGCCACTCAGGAGAGGGGAAAAAGGAGGAGATGCTGAGAACCAGCTATGACTTGCTGATTCTCTTCTGCAGCACAGGTTAAAGAAGTCTTGGGGCTGCTCTGTCTTGCGCCAGCTGTCTATGGGTCTCCCCCACAACCACAAGGCCATAGGCCAGCATGTGCCAGCCACTCTGGACTCCGCAAGTGCCCTTCACCAGGGCTTGCAGGGAGGGAAACATAGGATCCAGATATGCTGGCTCTGCATCCCTTGGCAACTTCCTCCCCCAAGAAAATGAGCTCTCAGTGCGGCATTATGGACAAAAGTGCTAACGTGATCCTGCATAAACGGGGACTCTCAAGTAGGAGCAGAGAGGTTATTTTACTTCTGTATTTGGCAATGTTGAAACCACTGCTGGAATACTCTGTCCAGTTCTGGTGTCCACTGTTCAAGAAGGAAGGATAGGGTTCAGAGAAGAGTCCCAAGAATGTTTAAAGGACTAGAAAACCTGCCTTTTAGTGATAGATTCAAGGAGCTCAATCTATGTAGCATAAAAAAGAAAAGGTAAAGGGGTGACTTTTTTTATAGTCTATAAGCACCTATATGGGGAACAAATATTTAATAAAGGGCTCTTCAATCTAGCAATGGTTGGAAGTTGAAGCTAGACCATTTCAGACTGCAAATAAGGGGGAAATGTTTCACAGTGAGGGCAATTAATGGTTGGAACAACTTATCAAAGGTTGTGGTGGAATCTCCATCACTGGGAATTTTTAAATCAAGATTGGATATTTTTCTAAAGGATGCTCTAGGAATTATTTTGGGGGAGTTCTATGTCCTGTGTTATAGAGGAGGTCAGACTAGATGATCACAGTGGTCTCTTCTGGCCTTGGCATCCATGAATCTGTGAAATGTCCCAGCTGAGGTTAGCAGATGGTATTTGTTTCCTTTGTGGTGCCTGAGTGGCTAAGATGGAGCAGAGAGGGTCAGAGAGCCTGCCACAGCATATTCTTTGAGGTCCCTTCATCTCTTTGAAATAAAGTGTTCACCCCATAGACTGAAAAATTTAGACACCCCATTCCAGCCCCTTCAGTGCAGCACCATGGAGCGCTGTCAGGAGACAGTGGTGCTGTTGAGAGACTGCCCCCAAAAGAGGGTTCCTCTCTGCATTGGAAGCATAGAGCAATGCTGAGGTCCAAGCTCTCAGTCTAGCTTTTCAGCCTGCCATGGGGAGATTAAGGGCAGCTCTGGAGTGTGAGCGCAGGCACAGCCCCAGTGCAGAACTCCATCCCGCTCCCCCAGGAGCAGCACAACAGACCCAACTTGGAAAAAGCGGAAACAAGGAAGTTAGGAATTAGATGGCCTCTGATTTCAAGGAGGCAGCAGGTAGGAAGGAGTCCGTGACTGAAGAGCTGGTGAGGCCTGTGACCTGCTGTGTGTGTATTTGGGAGAAATCCAGAAGTCCAGGGGCCGCTCAGGCATGAAAGAGGGGTGGCTGACCCAAATTTGAGTGGCACTGCATCCCTGCACACTAGATCAAGTTGCCAACCAGCGGCACTACCCTAGTTGAAATATGGGATAAAAGGTGTCCTGTGCTGATTTAGAATGGGACAGGCAATATTTTATTTAAATCAGGGACGTCCCTTATAATACAGGACTGTTGGCAACCTAGCATGGGGGTGTGAGTGCAAGGAGGAGTTTGTGACTGGTAAGTGTGTAGGGATAAAAAGCTGAATGAAGGGGGGTTGGGAAGGCATAAGGGAGCAGCGGGGAGGAGTCAGAGAATAGCTGTTGGAGGCAGACTATGTCTGCTGTAGGACCCCCTCCAATTGTTAAGTTTGCTGATCGATTTTATTGGGAGAACCCAAATGAGTATGTGCGCATATGGTCGGAAATAAGTTTTTTGGGGTGGTCTTTAATCGCCAGCTCCAGCCCCATTACTTATTTTGGACAGCAGATGCAGCAGGCACAGATTGCGCCCTTAGGCGTGGTAGCTGCATACATAAGTTAGACACTCCAGTCTCTGAAAGTTATGCTCTTAATTTTTCATGGTGTAGGCCAGCTCTTGCTCAAGCAACTTTTAAAAGAAGTCAGTAAAAGGTAACAATTAACTGAACAGTGCGTGTCAGAATTGATGTCTCAACTAAGAACATAAGAACATAAGAGAGGCCGTACCGGGTCAGACCAAAGGTCCATCTAGCCCAGTATCCTGTCTACCGACAGTGGCCAATGCCAGGTGCCCCAGAGGGAGTGAATCTAACAGGCAATGATCAAGTGTTCTCTCTCCTGCCATCCATCTCCACCCTCTGACAGACAGAGGCTAGGGACACCATTCCTTACCCATCCTGGCTAATAGCCATTAATGGACTTAATCACCATGAATTTATCCAGTTCTCTTTTAAACTCTGTTATAGTCCTAGCCTTCACAACCTCCTCAGGTAAGGAGTTCCACAAGTTGACTGTGCGCTGCGTGAAGAAGAACTTCCTTTATTTGTTTTAAACCTGCTGCCTATTAATTTCATTTGATGACCTCTAGTTCTTGTATTATGGGAATTAGTAAATAACTTTTCCTTATCCACTTTCTCCACATCACTCATGATTTTATATACCTCTATCATATCCCCACTTAGTCTCCTCTTTTCCAAGCTGAAGAGTCCTAGCCTCTTTAATCTCTCCTCATATGGGACCCGTTCCAAACCCTTTTATTTTAGTTGCCCTTTTCTGAACCTTTTCTAGTGCCAGTATATCTTTTTTGAGATAAGGAGACCACATCTGTACGCAGTATTCGAGATGAGGGCGTACCATCTATTTATATAAGGGCAATAATATATTCTCAGTCTTATTCTCTATCCCCTTTTTAATGATTCCTAACATCCTGTTTGCTTTTTTGACCGCCTCTGCACACTGCGTGGACGTCTTCAGAGAACTATCCACGATGCTTCCAAGATCTTTTTCCTGATGCAGTCCCAAGTCCGTCCTTACTGTCTTACTCACCCATGACGTCCCACTGACTTCAGTTGGACTACTCCAGTGAGTAAGGTGAGCATATTAGATAAGTGGCTCCGGAGCTCATTAGACTAACTTTTGAAATTATTTACCTCCCGATAAAATATTAATATGCTTCCAGACCACTCCATCAGATAATCCCATTCTCTCTGCCAACAGAAATCTATTGATTTGTTCCTTCCTTGCTGCATACTGATGTCCTTCTCTCTGTTGGGAAAGACACAGATCATCAGACTGAAGTGGGTCTGAAGTTTTTTGATTATTTTGCATCAGGATGAGAGAAATTTTAAGATATATATTAAGATTCTAATGAAGAGCATTATAAGAAAATGGATGAAGGGAGACATTCTGATATTCTTCCTGATATAGGAGGTGTGGATTTTTTTTTTTTTTAATTTACTACAGTGTCATTTTACAAGATTAAATTCTTTTGGCTTTCTGTCCCTTGAAAAATTATTGGTCTACCTTTAAGAACTAAACACATTACTCTGCTGTAGGAAAAAAGATTGAGTTGCTCACTATCACTTTTTACTCTTGGTTAGAGGGGGGAAAAGGATTTGATCAACAGCACAAGTGACAAATGCAAGTGTCTTATTTTAACAAAGACCATCTTTCACTTATCGACTTTCCGTGTTGTCTTTGGTGAGTCACTTAGGAAACAGTTTCCATAGGAGCTTTTTACTTGTACCTCTAATTGACTTCAATTTGAGTTGTGGAACACTACAAATAAATAACCCAATATTGCTGACCCAAGCATTTAAAAAATTTGAGTCAGTTTCCAAAAATCACGAGAGTTAAAAATATCATGTGATTTTTTTGAGCCAAAAGTTATAATATTGGGTTCTTTCTATTTTGCTACTGGTTTCTGAAGGTTTAGATTACACACATTTTTTGTTTTTTCTTCACAACCATGAGGGCTAGAAATGTACGCTTAAAAAAAGAAGAGAAAAGCAAGTTTCAATTCTCACCTGCAACCTTAAGAAACAAACTAAATATTGCATGACTTACAATAGAATATCAAGAGTTATCCACCTAGCTAACATTTCTGCCTCCGTTTTTCTCTTCTGTCAAATAAGGATGTTTAATCTCTGGCCAAGTCCTGCAATTCTACATCCTTCATCTGGGAGAAATCTCCTTGGCTTTCAATAGATTTCCCCCCCCTCCCCCCCCCCCAAGAAAACTGAATAAGGACTGCAGGATTCGGTCCTTTACTTCTAATGCTACAGACCTACAGCAAAATCCTGTCTTATTTGGGAAACACACAAGAGGGCTCTTCATCCTTCCTGACTTTTTTTTAGACAAAGGAAATGCAGTAGATGTAATCTACCTGGATTTCAGTAAGGCAGCTGATACAGTTCCACATGGAAAATTATTAGGTAAATTTGGAGAAGATGGGGATTAATATGAGAATTGAAAGTCACAGAAGGGCAGTGTTTTCTCTGCATAAACTTGAAGGGACCATTGTGATCATCTAGTCGGACCTCCTGCACATTGTATGCCACAGAATCTCACCCACCCACTCCTGTAATAGCCCCCTAACCTCTGGCTGCATTACTGAAATTCTCAAAAAAGCAACAGAGGGTCCCGTGGCACCTTTAAGACTAACAGAAGTATTGGGAGCATAAGCTTTTGTGGGTAAGAACCTCACTTCTTCAAATCCTCAAATTATTATTGAAAGACTTCAAGTTACAGAGAATCCACCATTTACTCTTAAAAAAACGAAACAAAACAAAACAAAAAAAAAACACAGAGGAGTCCGGTGGCACCTTAAAGACTAATAGTTTTATTTGGGCATAAGCTTTCATGGGTAAAAAACCACTTCTTCAGATGCATGGAGTGAAAATTACAGATATAGGCATAAATATAGTGTCACACGAAGAGAAGGGAGTTACCTCACAAGTGGAGAACCAGTGATGACAAGGCCAATTCAGTCAAGGTGGATGTGGTCCACTCCTAATAATTGAGGAGGAGGTGTCAATACCAAGAGAGGGAAAATTGCTTTTGTAGTGAGCCAGCCACTCCCAGTCCCTATTCAAGCCCAAATTAACAGTGTTAAGTTTGCAAATGAATTGTAGCTGTGCAGTTTTTCTTTGGAGTCTGTTTTTGACATTTTTTTGTTCACATATGTTCTGTTATTGAATGTTCAGGGAGACTGAAGTGTTCTCCTACTGGCTTTTGTATGATACCATTCCTGATGTCTGATTTGTGTCCATTTATTCTTTTACATAGAAACTGTCCGGTTTAGCCAATGTACATGGTAGCGGGGCATTGCTTGCACATGATGGTATATATCACATTAGTGGATGTGCAGGTGAATGAGCCCCTGATGGTCTGGCTGATATGGTTGGGTCCCATGATGGGGTTGCTATGGTAGTGAGAAGGGATAGCTCAGTGGTTTGATCATTGGCCTGCTAAACCCAGGGTTGTCAGTTCAATCCTTGAGGGGTCCATTTAGGGAGCTGGGGCAAAAATCTGTTAGGGATGGTACTTGGTCCTGCTGTGAAGGCAGAGGACGGGACTCAATGACCTTTTAAGGGACAGAGTAGGTAATGGCATTTGTTACAGGGATTGGTTCCTGGGTTGGTGTGTAGTTGCTGGTGAGTATTTGCTTCAGGTTGAGGGGCTGTCTGTAAGTGAGGACTGGCTTGCCTCCCAAGGTCCATGGGAGTGAGGGATCATTTTCATAGGTTGATGATGTACTGGAGAGGTTTTAGTTGGGAGCTGTACATGATGGCCAGTGGTGTTCTATTATTTTCCTTGTTGGGCCTGTCCTGTAGTAAGTGACTTCTGGGTACCTGTCTCGCTCTGTCAATCTGTTTCCTCACTTCCCCAGGTGGGTATTGTAGTTTTAAGAATGCTTGATAAAGATCTTGTAGGTGTTTGTCTTTCATTATGACCCATTGTCGTCTCCCCTTTAACCAGTTTCGTATGCAGCTTTTAGTTTTCATATTAATCCCCATCGTTTCTAAATTTCACTAAGAATTTCCCATGTGGAACAGCATCTACTGCCTTACTGAAATGCAGGTATATTAGATCTAAAAATCAGTTATCTTTCCAAAGATCAGGCACAATCTATTTTTTTGTAAAATCAAGTTGTATTTTATCCTAATTACCATTTACCTCTATGTCCTTAAGTACTTGCTGTTTCAAAATTTGTTCCAAGACCTTGCATACAACTGAAGTCAAACTAATGGGCCTGTAGTTTCCCGGATCACATTTTTTCTCTTAAAAATAGGTGCTGTATTAGCAATTCTCCAGTCATAAGGTACAACCCCTGAGTTTACAGATTCATAAATAATCTTTGTCATTGGGCTTACAATTTCATATGCCAATTCCTTTAACATTCTTGGATGGAGATTAGCCACTCTTCCTGCCCCCAATTTGGTCCCATTGAACTGTTTGAGATTGACTTCCTCCTCAGATGTGGTAATTTCTACTTCCATATCCTTGTTTTCATTAACTACCCCACAAGGCTCCCTTAGCTTCTCATTACCCTTATTAAAACCTGAAGAAAAGTATGTGTTTAGGTGTTGGGCCAGGCCTAGATTATCTTTAATCTCCACCGCATCCTCATGTCTTAGTGGCCTCACTTCTACTTTCCTTGTTTTCTTTTTATTTATATGGCTATAGACCCTTTTACTATTGGCTTTAATTTCCTTTGCAAGGTCCCACTCTGGTTGGCTTTTGGCAGTTCTCACTTATCGCTATACTTTCTGACCTTCAAGAGGTAGCTTTCCTTGCTGATCCTTCCCATCTTCCATTTCTAGTAGGCTTCTTGCTTTCTCTTAATAATCTGAGATGCTTGCTCAACCAGTTTGATCTGCAACCTTTCCCTATGATTTTTTCCCCTTGCTTGAGATGCAGACTTCAGATATCTTCTGCAACTTTGACTTAAAGTAATTCCAAGCCTTCTCCACATTCAGATCTTCAATCCAGTCCACTTCCCTAATTTTTCAGTTTGCCCTTTTGAACTCAAGGACCCTAGTTGCAGACCTATTTTTGTTTATCCTTCCATTTAGTTTATACTGAAATAGCTCATGATCACTTGAACCAAGATTTTTCCTGACAACCAGTTCTTCAGTGGTGTCCTCACTACTCACCAATACCAAATCTAAAATGGCATCACCTCTTGCTTGTTGGTTTGGTGACTATTGGTCAAGAAATGCCTTGGCTATCACATTCAGGAATAGCTTGGCCCTACCATTAACAGTAGCACTTGTCCTCCAATCTGTATCTAGGAAAGTAAAGTCTTCCATAATCGCACAATTCCCAATAGTATTTATTTCATTAAAATCCAAATTAGATCCTAAGGGTCTGTAGTAGACCCCAAGCACTGTCCCAGTGGAGCCTCTGTTAACTTTCTTCAAAGTGATTTTGACACAGATTCCATGTTATCCATTTCATCACTTCTCATTTTTTACAGTCTACCTTATCATTAATATACAGTGCCACTCCACTACCTTTCCCTTTATTTCTGTCTTACCTGAACACATACCCTTCAATACCTGTTATACGCTCATGACTACTATTCCACCACGTTTGTTATCCCTATAATATCTGGTTTCACTTCTTGCACCAGTAGTTCTAGTTCCTCCATTTTGCTACCCAGGCTCTTTGCATTGGTGCACAGACATCTTAGTTGTTTCTGTTCTGCTTCTCCCAGATTCCTCGCTCACTTAAGTATAGTCATTCTACTGCCAGTACTACCAGAGTGTTAGTGTCATTGGTATTGGCACCATCTTTCTCTTGATGTCCATTCTTCTCTCCTCTGTTGTTCCTTTCTCCATTGTTGTATCCGCTCATATTTGATGCTAACATTGAGCGGGAGGAAAATCGGGCATGGAAATTATATGAGCATCTCCTATCTCCCCATAATTCCTAGTTTAAAGCTCTTTTAATCAGTTGTACCAACCTCCATCCCAGAAGTATATTTCTCTCCCTATTCAGGTAGAGTCCATCCCATGAGGAACAGTCCATGAATGCCTCCCAGTGGTTGAACATACCAAAGCTCTTCTTATAGCACCACTGCTTGAGCCACCTGTTGATCATCATAATCTTGTCTCACCTTCATTCTCCTCCTCTAAGGACAGGTAGAATCCCACTGAATATCACCTGCATCTCCACTTTTTTAAGTGTCTTCCCCAGCCTGGCATAGTCTCGCTTGATACTTTTCAGTAATAATCTAGCTGCATCATTTGTCCCTATTTGAAAAACAATCAGTAGATTCTTTCCAGCTCCCATTTGGATTCTCTTCTGCCTCAGGTCCACATCCTATATCTTGGCTCTCATCAGACAGCACATCCTTCTGTTCTCCAAATCATTTCTGGTGACAGGCATGTCTGTTCTTCTTAGTAGGGATTCCCCAGTAACATAGACCTGCCTTCTGGTGTTGGTGCGATCCTCCAGTCTTTCTCCTTCTGTTCTTTATGGCTGCAAGTTCGCTTGTCTTTTTGTTCTCACTTGCAATCTTCTGCAAGTCATCCTCTATCCTGCTGGGGCTCTGCTGTCTGGTTGTCTTCATTGATTCTTCCTCTCTTCTTGTAGGACTCTAGGTTCTTCTCTTCTTCCTTGCCTTCTCACCTTCTGTTACTGCCTGCAGTGCTCTTTCTTCATTTTCCATCTCAGCACACCTGTCCCTGAGCTCTATTTCTCTTTCACTAGCTGGTCTTTTCCCCTGCTGGGTTCTCATAGCCATGTACTGCCACTGGCCACTTTCCTCATCCAGCAGTCTACCTTCCAGTCCAGCCTGCATCTGCGAGTCTTGAGTTTTCCCTTCAGCTTCCTCTCCCCTTCCCTCCATCATCTGTTCAAATTCCCTTCCAAACTCAACCATGGTTTCTTCCTGCATCTCCAAACCTCAGGTCTTCTCTTCCATCCGCTCTAGCAGGTGGCACTTTGTACCAAATGAAGCACTTTTCAGGTACCCTAGTCCGGGATAACATATATGCTGCAGCTTCCAGATCCAGTCATCTTCATTGTTTTTTCCATACCCTGGGTCACTACTACTGCCACCTCTGTAGCTGTCATAGCCTGTTAAGAAACACACACACACACACACACACACACACACACACACACACACACACACACACACACCAAAAACAGAACACCACACATTCGCTCCCCAAAACTGCACTCACAAACTGCCCACTTCAACTCTCGTGTTTCCAGTGCTGCTGGCTGGCTACTTGGCTGCCTTTATAGACCCCCCTAAACAGGGCCATGCTGTGATCTAAGGCTCTGCTTCTCTAACAGCAGGCTGCCCCCTACCAGTCCCTGCAAACTGAAAATCAAACAAACCAGCAAGCAAACATTCTCAAGAACCCATTCCCTGTCCCTAAGGAATAGGGGCTTGCCTCCTTTTTCCTCCAAACAGATCTCCAGATCTCGCCTGTTTCCAGCTCTGTTTGCTGGCTCCCTGTGCTGCTGCTCCTAATACACTCTTGAGCATTGGGAATGGACCTGGCTAGATACTTGCTAACACTCTGTCCTGAGGGAGTGTGGCCTGCCAGTTTGAGGTCTGAGAAGATGCCGTGTCCCTCTGAATGTATGATTAAGTCAGCACTCATGTTAGAGGGCTGTTGCTTTTTGCAGCATTTTTGGTTTCTTGGTCTTTTTTTTTACCATTTAGATATACAGAGCCAAACTGCTTGCAGTTACACCTGTACACCCCAATCCCCACAAATGGGATTGAAAGTATTTGGCAACCGATTAATCTAACAGGGACTACAGGAATACATTGAAGCAGTGGTAGTGAGCTCAATAATATTTTGACACATGGTGAGGTGAACATCAAAGGATTTGGAGGTTGGGATATGCATCCAAAAATGTAGATGTTTCTCAAAACTTATGTGAAATGTCCTAACCTCACGGGTCTGCAAAAATTAACTGGAAATCTTCTGAGTACAGGGTCTCTTGTGCAATCTCCTGTAGTTCTTAATTGGCCACAACCCAGAAATGCAGGGGGTCAGGGGAATTATCAAAAGGGGAAAAGATTCAATACAGTCTGCTCCCCTCCACTAAAAGAAGCTGAGGAGAACATTTAGACCTCAATATGTATAAATCATATATACTTTGTCCAACTTGCAAAATTCAAATACAGATTTTAAATACCCCAAAGTTCAGGTGTATTTCTCTCCGGGCTAGTGTTTGATTCTGTTTTAAAGAGAGGGGCCATTTGCAAAGTTCAGTTCTAATCTGGGATCTGATCTCAAAGTGTCACCAAAATTTGAGGGTGTTTAGACCTCAAGTTTTTGGTTCCAGTCCTCCTTCTTTACAAATACAACTAGGGGTAACACATACCACTACAGCAGTTTATTAATATTTTAAAGTCTTTAGCAATAAGAGGAAAACTCCTAAGAGTGGTTCAGAAAGGACGGTAGCGTTAATAGGATCAAACTGATCATGGACCATTTAGGTCGGATTAGGGGCAATTGCTTAACACATTGATGTCAGTTACAGAAGTGTTTGGAATTTTTGTCACTGCACATATTCCCATTGTACCTGGACCAAACACTAGGGGATGTTCTATAACAACCCTTCTCTAGCAGGTGTTGCCAGGGGGTGGGGAGGTAGGACTGGATGTCCTAATAAATCTTCCATCTCTAAAATTCAGAATTCAGATACCACAGATAATAAGCCAAATTGACTTTTGTGAAAAACATCTCTATTAAAAAGGCTGGAGGCTGAGACTTAAATTTACAAGAAATCAAAGTGGGGATTGTATTTCAGAGTAAGATAAAGCTTAAACTAATCAAGGATTTTGTTATAGATAACAGCATATGATTGCTTTGGTTGTATTAAAATTTCATGAGCAATGGGGATTTCAGGCTGCCTGCTGGTCAAGCTGCCAAACTGCTTTATTTTGTCAGCTATCGTTTCTCCTTTCCAACCATTATATCTCCCTGCACTGCTGAGACTAGAGCCTCATGGGCATATGTGTTAAAGCAGATAATATTTTGATCTTGGCTCTTGCCAGATTAAAAAAAAAAGTCTTAAAATTTGCCACAATGGACTAATAATTGATATTTTTTAAAAAAAATGTTCAATGGAAAAAAGTTTAAGTGACGCTTCCACTGTCAGCATATGTTAAAAATGTTTCTAACAATGACTAAATTAAGCAACATTATCAGAGCAGGAAACTGACAGCTTAGATAGCAGACAACTGGGGAAACATATGCTTATAAAAAGTACTGTAGTATTCTATAGTAACAGTGCAGAAAATGGTATCTTACCATAGGAATCCTGCAGGGTTTGAATGATTATTTTTGTTTTATAAAGGTAGTTGCTGGGCTTGGTAATTCATAACATATTTGAACAACCACCACACTTCAGAAGGAGACAAAACTGTTTGGAAGACCTGAAAGAAAGGGCATGTCTGCACAGGAGCAGGAAGGTGTAATTTCCAGCTCAGGTGGACATACCTTCCTGCTCGTGCATAGACCTGCGTACTAGCGTACCTGCTAGTGACTGAGCAGTGCACTGAAAATAGAAGTGTAGCGGCAGTGGCATGGGCGGTGGGCTGGGCTAGCTGCCTGGAGTACAATCCCATCTGAACTGCTAGGTACGTACTTGGATGCTAGTCATGCTATCAGACTTTTATTTTTACTTGCACTTGCTCAATGAGAACTACTGCAGTGATATCTGCTCCAGCTAGGGTGACCAGATGTCCCGATAAAATCGGGACTGTCCTGATATTTAACCCTTTGTCCTGCATCCTGATCAATGTGCGATCGGGACGCCATTTGTCCCGATATTCAGGTAAGGAGCTGAGCGGGAGGGAGCAGCCAAGCTCCCCACTCCTTGCCGCCTCCTCCCCCTGCCCTCCCAGTGCGGAGGAGCGGGGACACAGGGCACTCAGGGGAGGAGGCGAAGAGGCAGGGCAGGGGCAGGGACTTGGGGGAAGGGGGTGGAATGGGGATGGGGCGAGGGCAGTGCAGGGGTGGGAAGAGGTGGGGGGTGGGTGAGCACCCACCTTGCAGAGGGGAAGTTGGCACAGTAGGGGTGAGTGGTGGGTGGGCGAGCAGGCAGGGAGGCGAGCAGTGGGAGGGGGACTGAGGAGGGATGCAGCAAACCAGTGGCAGGCAGGGGGATGAGAAAAGGCATGGTGGGGGCAGGCAAGTGGGGAGGGGGCGGGACAGACCTGTGGCAGAGTGGGGGCGGAGCCTGGGAGGAGTGGGGGTGGACTGTGGGCGGGGCTGGTGGCACCCGAATGTGTCCTGATATTTTAGTGTGGTGATCTGGTCACCCTAGCTCCAGCTGGAAATTATGCCTCCAGTTCCAGTGTAGGTACAAAAGTACCGTTAGAAATAATCAGACTTTGGTCGGATTTGCTTGCTGCAAAAACAGCTTGAGAATTAGCAACTAAATCCAAGTGAAATAGTTTCTGAGAAGCAACTGCTGCAGACATGTAAAGCAGTTCTGGGGAGATGTGTCAAGCTGCAATAACCCGAATTGATGGAAGTCAAAACAGGCTCCTTTTTGATCCTATGCATAGGGAGAGAGCTTTTGTTCCATTACTAAATACAGATTTTCAGTACTCTCAAGAGTCTAAGTAGTGAGGGCAGATTAGCCCTGGGGAATAAACGGATGTCAAGTGGTGGTGTTTGATGAAGGAGGATAGTGGAAAGACTAGTTAGAGACATCATTATCGGTAGTCCTAGAGGTACTACTGTTCCTGCTGATAAAGTATAGTATGAATGTTGTTAGCCATAATAACAAGCTCTATTAACCTTGAAGGACAATATAGAAATCCTGCTGCCAAATATAAGGAAAAGAGACATTTAAGAAAAAAGTCAGTAACGGTTTGTAAGCAGGTTTCATAAGGTAGAATAACAGGACTAAAACAATTCTTTCAGCCCACCCATGCTCTTCCTTAACACATTTATTCCTCTGGGTACTCTGTGTGGTGTATGTAGTTTGAAACGGTAATGACTCTTTGGTTTCTGGGTATTGCACCTTTACAAATGGATCTGTGATGAAATGAAAAAGGCAGAGTTGTATAATTTGGCTTGGAGTAACCTACTGTGATAATCATAGCATATCTGAGCTTGACAGGATGAGTTAAAAACAGTGCTAAGTTCGAAAGTTAGCATAAAAAGTTTATATTCAGGAGAGCATCAACTGAGAACTCAGGGTTGAACACTGCTTTGCAAAGACAGTAACTTGCAGTAGCAGCTGTGTTAGTCTGTATCCGCAAAAAGAACAGGAGTACTCGTGGCACCTTAGAGACTAACAGATGCATAGAATGGAACATATATTGATATGCAAACTGGATACAATCAACTCTAGGTTTGAATAAGGACTGGGAATGGCTGAGCCATTACAAACATTGAATCTTTCTCCCTATGTAAGTATTCTCACACCTCTTATCAAACTGTCTGTACTGGGCTATCTTGATTATCACTTCAAAAGTTTTTTCTTACTTAATTGGCCTCTCAGAGTTGGTAAGACAACTCCCAACTTTTTATGCTCTCTGTATGTGTGTGTGTGTGTGTGTGTGTGTGTGTGTATATATATATCTCCTCAATCATATGTTCCATTCTATGCATCCGAAGAAGTGGGCTGTAGCTCACGAAAGCTTATGCTCAAATAAATTTGTTAGTCTCTAAGGTGCCACAAGTACTCCTGTTCTTTATACTAGCCAAAGATTAGTAATATTGGTAGACTTCAGAGAACAAGTCATTAAATAATATTGTCTAAATTACTAGCTTTGGCCCTGATCCAATGCCCACTGAAGTTTTTTCCATTGATTTCTATGGGCTTCGGATCAGGCCCTTTGAGAATAGACTGTTGCAGGGACTGTATGTTACACGGACAATAGGCAGCTATTACATGGAAGAGTTGAGCTAATACAAATATGATCATCTTGGAAGGAATCCACAGTGCATAGAGCCATTGATCTGGGAAAGACCTATTTCCAGAAAACATACCGTTAACCTCTCATCGTGTCAAAGGCATCGTATCTTGTCATGCCCATAGATTAATCTATAAACCATGTAAATGGATGGAACAGAACATCACTCTCACCAGGCTATAAATTAGAGATAAGTGAACTTATTTTGCCTCATTTTGAACCCAGTTAGAACACTGTGGGTTTGGATGTTTGATTCAAGGGCATGTGTATGTTTTTTGGTTTGCATTCCACTTAGCGCAGACTGTGAAAAATGAAGCAAAGAGGAAGAAAGAAAATCTTTACTGGAAAACAAATAAATAGGATGTGTAAGGACCACTTTAGCCAGCCTAGCCTTTGGGGGAATCTTCTGACCATTACAAGGAGAACAAACCTCAACTTAGGTAGATTTTTTTTGTTTGTTTTTAAATCTAGTCATGGAATAAAAATAGATTAAAGACTTTCAGAAAAATGACACTCACTCTGCCAAACTAGTTTAAAGTTTGTAAGATACCCTGAAAAATTGTAAATATAAAGAAATGCATGTTACCCAGAGAGAATCAAGAAGCAGAACTGCAGGCATTTTAGCACTTAGATTGTCTTCTATGGTGCGAAAAGAATTAGATCAGCAACTCGTCTTTCAAATGGAGAAAGTCTTTGTTAATTAAAGGTATGTCTGCCCTGCAATCTAAGGTGTAATTGCAGCATGGGAAGACATACATGCTAGCTTCTTCTACGTTAGCATGGCTAAAAATAGCAATGTAGATGTGGCAGCACAGGCTTCAGCAGAGTACATACCGAGGGTTCCCGGCACGCTTGTGCAGTCTGTGCTGATGCCCATGCCGCCGTGTCTAACCTTATGTCTATCAGTGCTGCAGTCACACCTCAGTTTGCAGTGTGGACACTGCCTTACCATACACAGCACTCTAAGGAGAAACAAAGCTCCTTTTTACTGTTCATTTCCCTGAAGTCATTCGGTACTGTCTAAAGAGACTAACTCATGAGATTTTCTCTTTTCAATGCTACTTGCTCATGTAGTACCTTCAGAAAGTTTTAATTTCCTTTCTGATTTGAGGCTATTATTAGTTTGATATGGGTTCTTACTCACATTTAGGTGGGACTTACTCACCCAATTAGTCCTATTGATGTCAATGGGGCTATTCATGTGTGTGAGGAGAGGAAGTTGACGCCCATGCACTGGGAGATTTCAAGGAACAAATGAAGTGTCTTCACACCTATCTGTTAGGCCATTGTGAAAATGGCCTCTCCTCCTTTCAGTTACTTTACAGGCAGCTCTATTTCTTTAGGGGGTTCAGAAACTTTTTTCAGCAGGAGTTTCAGGCATGCGGCTTGTATACTTGAAGTAAATTCATTTAGATTTAAGACTATTTAAACCAGATTCCCAGAATGGGATGATCAAGACTGATTCCCCACTCTGGCACTTCGAGTGCAGAAGGTGGGGGCCCGCAAGGATTTTAAAAAGTAATACTGGCCACTCCAGGCTGGTATTAAACTCCCAAGGTCACAGATTCTCTCTAACCTTGGATGGGTAGATGCTGCCACCACCCAAGTGCAAACCTTCCCCCTCATTTTGAGAACCCAGGAGGGAACACTTGGGAATTCAAGCCCTCCCCCCCCCTCCCCCCTTCCCTGGAAGAGCTGAGGAAAAAAACAAAGGAAATCAGCTGTTGCCACCAATGAATTAAACAACATGTCCACAAACCTCTTAGGGACACACAAATCCAATCCTGTTCTTAAAAAAGGCAAATTGTATTAAACCTAAAAAGATAGGAAATGCTTCTGGAACTTAGGCTTTTTGCTAGATCTTAAAAGAAACAATTACAAAAATTAAGCATCAGGATAGCTCTTGAGGTTCAGCTTAAAGGTTACAAGCAAAACAAAAGCATCTGGCATTAGCACAGAGGAGTCCACAAGCCAATAAGAAATAGCCCTAATCGCGTCTTCCCAGACATTCCCTGATTACTTACATATTTGGGGTTTCAGATAAGTAGGGTTGAAGTATGATTTGATGCTTTTCATACCTGGTTTTAAAGCTTTATACAGCATAGCTCTAGTCCTGTCCTGCCCTGTCTCCTCTCTCCGGAGAACCACAACAACAGACAAAGGGAAGTTTTTTTCCTGATTTTAAAAAGTTCTATCCCTCCCATTGGCTCTTTTGGTCAGGTGCCCACTCACTTCCTTTTACCTAGCCAGGGAGACGTTTTAACCCTTTACAGGTAAAGCAAGCAGAGAACAGCCACCAAAAGGGACTTTATAGCTGGCTAGCTGGGTGTCCATAAAGGGAGCTACCCCCACTTCATTTATCACAGTGATGAACCATGACTTCATAAATATAGACCCCTCGGTCACTAGCAGCAATTAACAGGGAACCTTTAGCACCCAAAACATAGGCCTGCACCACCTGAGCTGAAAGAGAATTCCTTTAGCTATGAGAAAGTAGCAGACACTTATAATTCCCAGTCACAATCACTAGAGGGAGACATGATTATGTACAGTAAGCAAGTGACCGTGATGACAATTTGACAGTCATCTTCAGGGAAACTCAACCTGATACATTAAAAGATGAGGGGAAAGTACAACCAGAATGGACAGGCACAGCTGGATAGGAAGTGGAATAGTAGCTGTTCTCTCTGGTGCATTGCAGGCTGATGATGGTTTTTTGGTTGCTATTCTGTTCACTGAAGACCTGGGGCACAAGGTAACAGGAACAGAAATCAAATCCAGGAGGATTAGTGTGATGCCCCAGGCAAAACATCAAATATATAAAACTTCCAAAGTAAAATATTACTACAAAATAGATAAAAAATACAGCTGGAGAGAACATAGCTAGCACTCCTGGAAAAGCAAGCATGCCCACGTGACCTCCTTTCTAATCCAAACTAAATTACTTTTAAAGTCAGACAAAAGGACGCATGCTCATATCAGCAGGAGCTTCTTCATTAAAGCATCTAGCCATTGAACTTTTGATTGCACCGTACAGTGAAATCCATAATTTATCCATCCTATTGATATCAATTTATGAATCTGCAAGGTCATTATTGAAGTTTGTTATACCATTACCTTTAAAATTATATGAACTGTTGCACAGCTGACAAGTTGAAAAGTTAAAGAGCACTGTAGCTTTGAGAGTTGATGGTTATTAGTTTAGGCACAGGGCTGCTTAAAGGAAAAGCCACCCACGTGAGGCTCAGGGTTCAGTGGGATACGTTGTCTGTGTCCACTGCACCAAATTCCTGAGCCATGACAACTGGAGTACAGTCCCTTGGTGAGGAGACTAGAAAGTGCATACAGACCTGATGGATGTGTGTTTATGAAGGGGGTTCAGGAACAGTGGGTTGAGGTTTCCTATTAAACAGGAAGATGGTAGAACTTATGATCTGCTGGAGTTCCCCTCATACACCAGTCTATATAAATTCTACATGTGTTATATAAGCACTTCATTTTAATGCTGACTGAAATAATAAGATTCAAACTTCAGCTGAAGCTTTCTCCCTAAACCTGGCAGTTCCTAGGGTTTCTTTCAAGACCACCCTGTCTCCGACCCTAGTATCCCCTAACTAGAGCAGGACTTCCATTTCTCTTATCTCTTGGTGGTGTTAACAAGCCATCCTTGCCCCAGTGAATCAGAAGAACTTATTCAACAACTTTATGCAAGGTTTCTAACTCTCATGAATGGTAGCTCCACAGAAGAGCCCTCCTGGCATTCTAGATCATGCCATCCTGTTACAGTGCCCCAACCAAAGCCATGGTAAAGAATGAGATATGCTGATTCCCCAACATGCTCAAGCAGTCTACATACTGTCCTCATTTAAAACAAAGTAGGTCATATGACACCCGAATATGCCCGCTAGGTATCACACTAGCATTGATAGAGCCCCTTCTGTCTAGGGGCCTCTGTGACTACCAGTATGACAACATTGTCTGACATGGCCTTGTGCAGCAAGTGGATATTGTTACAGTCCTCTTGATAAAGGTCCTCTCCTAAAACTGAATCCTTTGTGAATGATCACCATGTCCAAAAAGAGTGGGCAGTCTGATCCAAAGACCAAAGATCTATCCAAACCTCTTGGACCATCAACAATTTCATAGGTAACTCCAAGTACAGGTTTCCAGCTGGACTCCCAAAGCACAACAAAAACCTTGCAGCATTTCAGAACCTTAAAACATGTTCAGTTACATAAAAGGTGGGGAATTGTGCAGAGGGAAGGTTCCTATTTCTCACTTACAGGCTTTGTCATCTCTGATTTCCTCTGGATAACATGAATTTTGAGCTGCCCCTTCCTACATGCTCCTTACTGCTGGAATCAGAGTTGTTAGAGAAAATGTTGATAAATTACCTCAATCTGAACTATATTTGGCTGGTAAGTGGGAGGTGGATTTAATTAAGAAATGCACTTCTACTTTGATAAGTTACTATAAAAATGGTACCGGGGTTTTTAGATCTCTTTGATTTCTGTATCAAAAAGTCTTAGTTACAAGTAAAAATATATGGGGTTTCTCTGAATGCCAGCCAGACACACTGAGCGTGGGCTCCAAAAATCAAACTGGATTCTTTCCATCTTACTCATCATCACCAAGAACAAAGGCTCAATGATACCTGTGCAAATCCAGTGACTTCTATGGGGTATAACTGATTAGAACTTGGTAAAGAGTTCTGCTGATGATACACAGGATTCAACACAATCCTTACCTCATTCTTTCGGAGGAGGGTTGTCTCTGTAGGTTGCAAAGAGTTGTAAGAAGTTATTTTAGTCATTAAAGTCAGTAGATATGACTTTGAACTCATAAAGAGAGCAGATCTGTTGAGGAAGAAGGTGCTATTTTTACAGTCACTTTTCACAGTAAAGCTGATCTTTAAAACACTGATTCAAAGTTGGAGTCTCTTATCAGTAAAAAATATATACATTCTGACTTCCTTTTTTCCCATTTAATTATTTACAGTTACCTTTCATCCTTTTCTAATCACAGTGTTATAATTAAGGATGGGAGAGCTCTGGACAAGCGCATCTAAATTTAAACTCCAGATAAGTTTACAGGGTGTTATTTCAGCAGATGTAAACCCAGCTGGCATTTTAAAATTCTGATTTGATTCCATATCAAAAGAAACTGGAAAGCTTTTTACCTCAATTTCAGAGGTTGTTGTTTTTGCATACTAATACAAACACCGAAATCAGAACTAGGCACTGCTTTCCTTACCTGTGTTAGGCTTTTGCAAGTGCTATCGGCATAACACAGAATCCTAAACCCAGAAGTACTGGGGTCATAAGGCTAGGAACTGGAAACCTTTGAGTTCTAATCCTAGCTCTGATGCTATCTTTGCCAAATGGTACAAGTGCTCAGTGTTTTCAACTCCTTTTTATTATTGTAACAAGTTCATTACACAAATCTGCCTCATTCTCTGATGTGTTAATAGATTAAAGTAAGGGTTGGGTTGTGTGGAAACAGTAATATGTTATCTTATAACACTGTCCCTTTATTTGTAGGGGCTAACATTGCACAAGCAACAAACTTTCCAACCTGAAAGTTCTCTAAATGTGGTCTTGTGGTATGGAATTATTAGGTTTTCAACCCACTGATTTTATGTTTGTTAGTCTCTTCTCTATGCAACCTGATTGGCCTTCACCATCCAACGTTCCTTCTAGCTACATTCTCTGTTGCTCTTCAACTTACTCTCTGCATTTGCTGCAACTTACAGAAGGCCTTGTGGCCAAATGTCATGTCTGCTCCTAGCCTCCTTTATCTGTAATGCTCTTTTATTGGCCCCTTTCTGTTGTGGGGCTACACTCTGACACAGTGCTGAGGGTGTTTCCAGATTAATATGAAAGCTGTCAGTATTAGGGGGGGAAATAATGTGAGAGAGCCTGAAATGCCTAGAAGCATATAGAAGCCCCTGGAGATAAGATCACTAGATGATCTCTGTCAAATCAGAATTTTTTAGAACACTCTTACGCACTATTGTCCTGTGGCTACCGCTTCCATTCTCATGAAGTTCCTGGCCACCTTTATACTGATGGTTCAGAAATCACTGCATGGCTCCACCCCTTGCCCTCCCACACTCTGTTCAGTCTCACTGTCATTCTGGCTGCCCACCTCCAACGCTAGCTAAATATAGAAATGTCCGCTCTCCTTCCCTTCTCTATCTGCCACCCAGACTTGCAACCTTGGTGAATGAGAGAAGCTCCACTCTCTCTTCTCCTCGCCATGTCCAAGTTGCCACAAGAGGCTCTTCTTCAGTGTTCCTTTACATCATCCATCCTTTCATGTCTGTTCCTTGACCAAGTCTCAGTTATCCCTCACCTTGAATACTGCAACCTTTGTTTTGGCCTCCTTGCATCCCATTCCATCTGTACCAATAATAGCAGCTAAATTAGCCTCGTTAGCACTGCAAAAAGTAGTTTTCCCTCTGTTGATATTCACCCCTTCTTGTCAACTCTTGGAAATGGGCCTCATCCACCCTAATTGAATTGGTCTTGTTAGCACTGACCCCCCACTTGGTAAGGCAACTCTCATCTTTTCATGGGCTGTGTATTTATACCTGCCTACTGTATTTTCCACTCCATGCATCAGATGAAGTGGGTTCACCACAAAAGCCTATGCCCAAATACATTTGTTAGTCTCTAAGGTGCCACAATGACTCCTCGTTGTTTTTGCTGATACAGACTAACACGATTACCCCTCTGAAACCCTTTTCCCACTTATTAGCCAATACATATATATTAGGTATAGTATAGGCTACATTAATAGGTTTTATGTATACAGTACTTATATATGGGTGTATGTCATAGGCATCGACTCCATGGGTGCTCCCGGGCTGGAGCACCCACAGGGAAAAAAATAGTGGGTGCTCAGCACTCACCGGCAGCCCTGCTCATCAGCTCCTCCCCCCCCCTCCTAGTGCCTCCAGCCCACTGCAATCAGCTGTTCAGCGGCATGCAGGAGGTGCTGGGAGTGGAGGGGAAAGACAGGGGACAGGAAGAGGTGGGGAAGAGACAGGGCTGGGGTGGGGGCTTAGGCGAATGGGTGGAGTGGGGGCAGGTGCCTGGGGCAGAGCAGGGGGTCAAGCACCCCCCAGGAATTTAGGAAGTGGGCGCCTCGGGTGGGTGTGTGTGTGTGTGTGTGTGTGTGCTGGGAAGTTTTGTTAACTGAATGTATTATGCTTTCTTCACAATTTTGTTCATGCATGTCAAGTATCCCACAAGCTGAAGTCTGCTTTTGCATGATAAAATGGGAAGCCTGTCAAGATACATGAATGACATCTCCTAGCACAGTTTGGGATGTACCTTTACCCCCAATCGGTTTGGAATGTAGTCTCCAAAACGGAGGGAAGTGCAGAACAAAACAACAAGTTGAGGAACTGTTATGACCTGGTGGGCTGAATGTTAGTGACATGTAAAGAGTTTTGTAACTTGTAAAATCACACTATAAATATTACTAGCTGAACTGTGAATCTTTGAAGCATACCTTCTGTGTAAGGTGAACATGCTGCTAGATATGAATTGCTTACTGAAAGGAGGGCAAGTATGTCTCCTTTTCATATTATACCATTTTGTTGTAGACCATAAATTTGGCTAAGTTGGTTATTTGAAAGTTTTTAAGAATGACCCATGGGTATAGTTAAACAGTTGGCTATACCTTTGAGTCAGTACACTGCTCCCAATCGTGTTACTCCCCACTTCCTAAACCTTTCATCCTCTTGCCTGCCACCACAAGTTCAAGCTCCCCATATTCATATTCACAGCTCTATCCGTGTCTGCTCATTTCCTGCTGCTCTCCCCCTGTTGCCTTCAGTTCTCTGAAGTGGTCTTTATGCTTGGAACGCCTTGTGCACCAGCCTCCCACTCTTCCCTTCTTTTAACTTACTTCTTCCATTAGAAGAATCAATATTAACTTACCACAGGAAGAAGTACATTAGAAAAAACAGGTTCAAAAGTCATCTGCACCACTTTGCAATTAGACCATCATTTGGGAAACAGGCACATTATGTGTGAATTGTATTGTTCATTCAATTTATATTTGTTTAGATCAGGCCTGCACAACATGCGGCCCGTGTGGGCTCACTGTGTGGTCCGTGGGAGGTGAGTAGGTGGGCTCACTGTGCGGCCCGCGGGGGGTGAGTAGGCAAGCAGCAGGTGAGGGAGGGGGGCTGAGGAGGTTAGTGGGCAGGCAGTGGCGGGGGGTGAGTAGGCGAGCCAGGGGAGAGGGGGGATGAGGAGGCGAGCGGGTGGGCAGTGGCAGGGGGGCAGGTGAGCCGGGACGGGGGGCTGAGGAGGCGAGCAGTGAGTTGGTGGCTGACCTGCTCTACTAATCTGGTCTGGCTCCCATCACCTCTCCAAGGGTTGCAGCTGTCTGGAGGTGCCTGCCTTCCACGCCTTCCTCATTCGCACCTCGTTCATTCAACAGGGCAATTGATTACAAAGTGGGGGGGAAGATCTTATTCTACTTCTAGCAAAAAGACATTTTTCTCTTACCTTAATTATACTACCTTAGGGGCCCGCAATAACATATTACAAAGGTTCAATACCGCTGTTTTGGTGGGGCGGCGCTGGGGAAGGAGGGTTTGTTTCGGCGGGCAGTGCTGGGAGGGTGTTTCGGGGGGGCTGGGCGGCGCTGGGGGAGGTGTTTTGGTGGCGTTGGGGGGGTTGTTTCCACGGGGAGGGCGGCGCTGTGTGTGTGGTGTTTTGGGAGGGCTGGGGGGGAGTTCGGCGGGGTCGGGGGGGTTTGGCCCTCAGCTGTTTTCTTTGGAGTAATATGGCCCTCGCTGCTTTATGAGTTGTGCAGGCCTGGTTTAGATGGTCTGAAGTGGCCACATGGCGAATAGGCAATGGTACTGGCCAGTAGAGGTGACTGGAGTGGGAAGTATGTAATTCATTGCAGTAGGCTAATATAGCTGATTACTCCTCCCAGTGCAAGAGAACAGCACCAGTGGAATTTTGTTTCTAGAGGGAGAAAGAGATACAAACATACCAATTTGCTGGAATATCGGACATTTTGAACCACCATGAGGTATTTAAAGGATTTGGTGAGCTTCAGTCCCTCTACAGATCTCCATAGTGCATTCAGGAATGCGTTGTAATGAATGCATGCTGCAAATACAAGTTATTACACAAATCACTCACTCATACAGTGGAACCAGAACTCCACTGCGTTAGCGTTAAAAAAAACACAGACTCCTACCCTTTGAGCTGAAGGAGAACTCCTTTCTAGTGCTGGTAGTAGGTCCTTTATCCTGTCTGTGGGTTAGCCACTAGAAGGCAAACTCATGCACTTACCTGTACACACAAACCCAGTATATTTAAGCAGGCCAGCCATCTGCACTGGGCCTTACTGAGCATGCACAGAGATCTGCGCTAACGGCAGGCAGAGTTGCTAGCATGGATCCACTGCCAAGACCGTTGCTTCCATGTTTTTAATGTTACTTCATAATTAATGGAAATGGTAGTTCAGCATTACCTGCTGTTTGCATTACATTGAGCACTAGGCTTTCTGATTAACTAATATAACCCACTTTGCATTTGTTTCCAAATGAATAGGATTCAGAAGCTTTGACAACCTAATATAAAGTGTAATTTTTTTCCAAAACATTCCCTTTTGGTTTCTAACTGATATTCTCCTCCATGTACACAATATCAAATTAGCATGTGCAGATTTCACCTAATGTTACCAGAAATCATTATGTAGATGGGGTAAATTCCCAATGTAGTGCATATGAAAATAACTACCATTCATCTCCCATTAACATTAAGAGCACTTATATAAGTTATTCCCCATGCAGTGCATGCATTGTGATTTTTTTTTAAACTGATTTTCATTTTTAAGCTCTTCAGACTTTAAAACTCCTGTGAAATAGCCATTTAACTCTCTGAATAGAAGTCACTGGTGTCTGTGTCTGCCTTAGATATCTGTCATGATAAAGTACCTCCGAGAGGTCAGTTTGCTTCTTTTTTCTTCTTGCAGCCAGCAAAGGTAACAGACATGATAAGACATACTGTAGTGAGACAGACTGATCTCACTTAAACTAGAGGAAGCAAGAACTAACTCCATTGGAATCAGCTGCATTCCTCCAGAATTACAGCCATCAGAATAAAATCAGCCTCTGGCCCACAAGAGCATTTAACTCTTTAAGTTTCGAGTTCTTCTACCTTGCTGCCCCGTTGTGTGATGGGTGTACAAACCCCAAACTGAGCAGCAAGAGGTTAAGGAACTACTTTGGGCTCAGCCAGCCCTGCCCCACCACACCTGCAGCAACTAGAGGAGGAGTTAAAAGGCAGGGGAGCAGCTCAATTGGGGGCAGACCAGGGAAAAGAGTTGATCTGCTACCACCAGCTCTAAGGGAGGGGATGAGCTAAGGTAGGGCAGAATCTCTCCCTAAACAACTGGCCAAAGGCCTCTGGGCCCTTAGGGAATGGAGGCCATGATGCAGAGAAAGCATGAGAGAAGCACTCCCTCTCATATGAATTCTGGACTTGATTGATCCCCTTTATTTTTGCTTGGACTACCCCAGCAGGGCATAGCCCATGGACTGAGCTGGCCCAGGAGGCTGGCCATACCATCGGAAGAGGCAGTTGCCATGTTGCCACCAGGAGGTGCACTGCAGTGAGCAGACAATCCTCATGCTGCTTTATCCCAGACAGCGACCTTGGAACAATTTCAGGATGGTGGTACAAAGTGGCCTAAGGAGGGCCGCCTTAAGCATCCCTGGCTACCAGGCCAAGTTGGAACTCCAGGAGATCAGACTCAAGAGACAAACCAGAGGACAAGGAACAGGAGTTGGGTATCAAGAGTCAGGCCAAGTGAGGATACCAGGAGGTCCGTAGCAGAAGGTACGAATAGGTAAACAGCAGTCATTGGCAGGATGAAGCCCAGTTGTACAGACATCTGTGTCCTTCTCTGGCTTAAAGAGAGGCTGAGACCCAATCAGGAGCCTTGGATCTCTCCCAGTCAGAGTTTGAGCTTCATGGACCCTGCTCCAAGCTGCTGTCTGTGAACTGCTGTGTGGAGGATTGGTGTGATGACTCCCAGGACCTACAGACCTGGGTTCAAGACCTACAGGGCCTGATATCATTTGCTTTGCAGGGGTTCCCTCCAGAGACTATGGGTTTAGGCTTCTTGGGTGGTACTCATGAAAGACTTGTGTTCGAGCAGGTATGTGTGAACATTTTCCACTGGTTCTCATATACACTCTTCAGGGCCATAGCCTTCCCAGTCAATCAGGTATAAAATTTACACCACCAGATTTAGAATCCAAGATCTCATGCATGACATTCTTCATGGAGGTAGGGGAGGTGTTTGGGTCCTGTGTGGAAATGAATTCTTGGTATAGGGCTTCAGGAAAATGTGGAATACTGGGTGGGTTATGAGAGATTGGGATAGATGTAATTCAACGGTTACTGGGTTAACATGGCAACAGATTCAAGAAAGGCCAAGGAATTGGAAGTCCAACTTATGTGAGGGTCTGTTCATGTGGAGGTGCTGCGTCAAGAGCCACACCTTTTGTCCCACTGAATAGGTTGCAATATTAGTCTGCATGTCATTTTATAGTTGACTTTTTTGTTTTTTTCCAGGTGGTTCCTTACTTGTTCCTGGGTGTGATGAATGCTCTGCACCAAGTCCAAAGTGGTTGGGTGAGGAGAGGTCATAGGTAACTGTGGGTGGAATCAGGAGTGGCAAACAAGGGTCTTTTCCCCCTTGATCCTTTCTGTCTAGCCATTGGAGTGGGTGGTAGGTGGAGAAGTGTGTCTGGTCCCCCAGAAGATGTAGGGCCTTGTGCCAGAATCAGGCTGTAAATTGTAACCCTCAGTTGGAGGTGATGCGATCCAGTAGGCCATGGAGATGAGCCACATGGCTAATCCATAGTTTGGCTGTCTCTTCAGCAGAAGGAGCTTCATGATAAAAACCTATGTAATAATGGCCCAGGATGGAGTGTCTCTAGAGCTGGAGTAGACTTGAGGGTTTGTGGCATGATGTCTTGGCTGTTGTGGCATCTATGAAGTTGTCAGTAGTTTTTGAATTAACAAGAGCCTGTTGACTGGAATCTTGGTGCACCTCAGGAATATACAGCTGAACTGATACCTGCAACTGAGGGACCTCCTGACAGGTGCAGGGTATGTCCCAGTCATGACTGATGTGAGGGGAAACTTCTTTCCTTTTGAGCCCAGGCCCATCCCGCTTTGTGGGCCTGGGTTGCCATGTTTCCTAGACCCTTTGGGGCTCACATGGGACAGACAGAAATAGAGACCTGACTGCCTGCAATAGAAGCACAGGTAACGAGTCTTGTGGATAAGGGAGAAGCTGTGGATGTGGTATACCTAGACTTTAGTAAGGCATTTGATATGGTCTCGCATGATATTCTTATCGATAAACTAGGCAAATACAATTTAGATGGGGCTACTATAAGGTGGGTACATAACTGGCTGGATAACAGTACTCAGAGAGTTGTTGTTAATGGTTCCCAATCCCGCTGGAAAGGCATAACAAGTGGGATTCTGCAGGGGTCTGTTTTGGAACTGGCTCTGTTCAATATCTTCATTAACGACTTAGATATTGGCATAGAAAGTATGCTTATTAAGTTTGCAGATGATACCAAACTGGGAGGGATTGCAACTGCTTTGGAAGACAGGGTCATAATTCAAAATGATCTGGACAAATTGGAGAAATGGTCTGAGGTAAACAGGATGAAGTTTAATAAAGACAAATGCAAAGTGCTCCACTTAGGAAGGAACAATCAGTTTCACACATACAGAATGGGAAGAGACTGTCTAGGAAGGAGTACGGCAGAAAGGGATCTAGGGGTTATTGTTGACTCATATTTAGCTTGTGGTCAACTGTGTGATGCTGTTGCAAAAAAAGCAAACGTTATTCTGGGATGCATTAACAGGTGTGTTGTGAGCAAGACATGAGAAGTCTTTCTTCCATTCTACTCTTCGTTGGTTAGGCCTCAACTGGAGTATTGTGTCCACCAAGTATTGGCACCGCATTTCAAGAAAGATACGAAGAAATTGGAGAGGGTCCAGAGAAGAGCAACAAGAATGATTAAAGGTCTTGAACATGACCTATGAAGGAAGGCTGAAAGAATTGGGTTTGTTTAGTTTGGAAAAGAGAAGACTGAAAGGGGACATGATAGCAGTTTTCAGGTATCTAAAAGGGGAGGGAGAGAACTTTTTCATCTTAGCCTCTAAGGATAGTATAAGAGGCAATGGGCTTAAATTGCAGCAAGGGAGGTTTAGTTTGGACATTAGGAAAAAGTTCCTAACTGTCAGGGTGGTTAAACACTGGAATAAACTGACTAGGGAGGTTTTGGAATCTCCATCTCTGGAGATATTTAAGGGTAGGTTAGATAAATGTCTATCCGGGATGGTCTAGACAGTATTTGGTCCTGCCAAGAGGGCAGGGGACTGGACTCGATGACCTCTCGGGGTCCCTTCCAGTCCTAGAATCTATGAATCTATGATGGGGACATTCTCTTTCCTCAGGGATGAGTCACTGTCAAGCCATATCCACCTGCATTGGTTCATTGGGAAATGCAGACTGTCAAGGGAACAACACGCTGATACGGGGGTTGCAGGGAGCCCCATTTTTCTAGCCTTCTTTTATGCAGCTGGTTAGTTATATGAACAGCGAGATCTGTGAAGGCATTTAAACTTGTGAGCATCTCTATATGGGCCATCTCATTGTTCATTTCTTCCTGCAGGCCCCAACAAAACTGATACAATTGTGCTGCCTCATTCCAATCAGTATGTACCGTGACATGGCAGAAGTGCGCCGCGTAGTAAGCCACCATATCCTGCCCCTGCCAGAGTCTCCTCAGAGCAGCCTCGGCCGCTTGAGCTTGATGCAGATCATTAATATTACCAACATGGACTGGAGGAAAGGATTCCAGTTCAACAGTACCAGGCTATCAATCTCCACTGGGGGAGCCCACTGTAGTGCTTCTCCCACTAGCAGGCTACTGGAATAAATGAATTTATTACAATGCCAATATTATAATGTAAAACAGAAGCTTTAACTTCTCCCAGAAAGTCATTAACTCTAGTGTTTCTTGGAAGCCTACATTTAGCTTCCAAAAACAATCTCAGATCTACTGGTAGCAGACAACTTTTCCATACCTCGGTCCCCACACAAAGATTATTTATTTGTTTTATGTTAATTGGGAGAAGACAACAAAGGCCTCTCCTGCAATAATACTTCCTGACGGAATAGACAGTAGTCATTTGGTTCCTAGAGATGTTTCAGCAGCCTCTTGTAATTGAGAGAGACGCACGGTTCTCTTCATGGATACTTTACTTTTGTGAGTTTTCTTTTGTGAAGGAGTAAAGAGAGAGATTGCAGACAGGAAATGAGGGAGTAGCGTAGGATGGTGCCTTCTGAGACATGCCTCCTGAGGGCAATGGGAGATGAGGGTACTCAGCTGCTTGCAGGATTGGGCCTAAAGAGTAAGGGTAGCTCCAGGCACCAGCTCAGCAAGCACGTCCCTGGGGTGGCAAGCCGCGGGGGTGGCCTGCCAGTCGCTGTGAGGGCAGCATGCCTGCGGGAGGTCCACCAGTTCCGCGGCTTTGGCGGTAATTCGGCGGCGGGTACGCCGAAGGCGTGGGACCGGCAGATCACCCGCAGAAACGCTGCCGAATCCGCACGCTGCCTAACTGCTGTGCTTGAGGTGGCAAAAAACCTAGAGCCGCCCCTGCTAAAAGGGGATGGGTTGCAGTGTTCTAAACACTGAATTGAGAGTGGAACCCATGAGCTCTAATCTGAGTTTTGACATTGACTCTGTCCCTGGATCTGGACAAGTCACTCAGTGAGCCAAATTCACTGATGTGCTGCATCCGCTCTGAACCTTTCCACTAATGCGAAACAGCTGTGAATGTGGCTTAACTGGCTAGCTACACTGGATGTATAGCTGCTTTGCATTGCCAGAGCACCACAAATCTGGCCCAATATCTCTGTTTTGGTTTCCCATCAATAAAATGGGCAAAATCATTTCTCCCTCACAGGGGTAGAACTAGTTAATGCTTGTAAAGGGGAAAAGCAGGATGTAAATGTTAATAATTTATTATTACCTATAACCACTCCCAGATAAAACACCAATTCAGAATACTCTTATGGCAGGCATCACCAAGTGGCACTGTTATACATAATGTGGAAGCAGAGAAAGAACTGACAGGAAGGGGATGCAATGTATGACAGTTAGCAAGAGTCAGGCTAACTGTAACCCTAATAACACGAGATTTGTAGAAGCGAGGAATGTGTGAGGCGAGTGGGAAAGAACTGTGAGAAGTTGTTGCGACCTTGTGTAGATAATATGGAATATAGACTAAGAGTCTACATTAGTGAGCAAAACAAGATATCAGAATGACCTATGTATAAACAAAATGCAGCTGTTGCTCATTATTGTCTGTAACAAAAGGTATAAATGCTTGCTGTAATTGTTTACCTGTTGAGAGACCTGCTTAGCTCTCTCCCTCTATGCAATTGATAGAGAGAAAATAAAGTATCTGACTTGCTGTACCCAAACAAAAAATGAGAACTGTTATTCTCCGACAATAATCTTCCAAGTTCTTTTTCACAGCATGTGAGCAAATGTTCAGTTTCGGGGGGAGATGTTATAGTGTTAGTTTTTGGTTATCCAAGATTCTGTGGAGAGGCAATGATTCTTGGAGAGGAAGTTGTACAAGCAGAAGGACAGTTTGCTGTCTGACTTAGTTTCTGATTAGAATCAATTCTTGAAGTAGAGTTGCTGTCTGGAAGTGAGGTGTTGGGCTGAAATTACAGAAATAAGGGCTTGCCCTGCATGTTGTTTGACCACCTGTTTCAGGGCTGGTGTATAGGTGTAAGTAAAGCAAATTATGCTTAGAACATACCCAGAGTCTGCATCACTGTTTTGTCCTCCACTGGAAAGCCAGCCTACAAGGGCCCAGACACCTATTACCACTCAGCAGAAGGTTGCCACTGGTGTCAGAATGAGATGCTGGTGTTAGAAGAAAGGGCAATAACATTAGTCGCTGCTATTCCCTTCTGGATATGACTGAAAGTAAGACATCCAGTAAGGCCTCGATTTTATAAAAAGTAGTGAGTAGTCCTATCACAGTCAATGTTTAAATTTAGGCAGGATTTTAAATCTTTGCAGGATCAGAGACTGCACTATTTTATAAGCACATGATGCCCTTTGGTTAGTGTATTGCTGTGTATCATCGTGACAGATGGTATCACCCATAGCAATATGTCTAATGTAACATTGCAGAGTGTCAGGCACTCTTCAGTGATGCCCATCTGAAAATTAAATATTGCTTTAAAAACTATTAATTATGAATGTGGGCAGCAAAATAAAATGAGCCTGGCTTCAGGTTGGTGCGTACCCTGTGTACTTCAGCGGAACCCAGTTGGTGCCTCTCCATTAAGTGGCATTCCCAGCCAGTAGATGGCTATATGCCCACTTGCCCTTGGAAATGCAAAGGGTGTGTGTGCTGGAAGAGGGTAAAACACAGTGGTTGTTCTTTGCTGAAATTTCTATCACAGTGTAGAAAATGCCTAATGAGAGAATTTCAGCAAATAAATACATTTGAGATGGCAATTAGCAGTGAAAAGCAACAGGATACCCTGTAACTATATGTCATTCAGATCTCAAGTTTATGAGGCTAACTACTTGCACCTTGCAGGAAATGTCAATGAAAACCCCATGTTTCCAGAACAAGTTAATCTAAAGGAGAGAATTAGATGGGACAGGTCCTAACTCAAGATTTTTCCCAAAAGTTTATGAACAGATGAAGAAAACAATTGTGAAAATTAATAAACATAGCTTAGGGCATGAGCCTTTAAAGCTTCATTAAAGTGAACCAGGAATCTAAAAGAAGGAAAAAACTAAAAGTGGGACATTGATTTGTCTCTTTGTGTGTGTGTGTGTGTGTATGTATATGTACATAGATACATATTGTAATAATAGTGTGATATGCAGCATTGTAAGTAAGAGGCCTCATTTTGCCTGGACATACTTGTTTGACTGTCAGGGTCAGAGTTGCAAAAGTTTAAAAAAAAAAAAAGTCACATAGCATCCAATGAAGTGGGCTGTAGCCCACAAAAGCTTATGCTCAAATACATTTGTTAGTCTCTAAGGTGCCACAAGTACTCCTGTTCTAGTCACGTAACTATGATCAGTATCCACTCTCTCCAGTGATGCTGTTACGTCTTCCCTTCAAATAAATCAAATTCAAATAAAAATATCCATCAAGAATAACAACCACAAACGAACACAGCCAATTAGTGCGGGATACAAAATGTAGATGAGGGCAAATGATGCACAGAAAGTTCAAGTAACTTACCCCAAGTCATTCAGTGAATCTGGCAGAACTGGGATTACACCGCCATGCTCCTAAATGCCAAGTCCCCTGCTCTTATCCTTTCTTTTCTGTAAATGTCTTTCTTTCAAATATTGTTTTCAGATATCTATTTCCTGCTCACAGTTTTAAGGCATTTCACAACTTCTCATATTTTCTCATATTTTCCCCTTCTTCCTCACTTTGTTGCCTTCATCAGTAGGTCTGCACTCAAACTACAGTTTATTTTAATGTTTTCAGGGGGAAAATATAGCATCATCCATTGTCCGTGTCTTCTCAAATACTTTTGCAGAATGCTCTGAAAATGGCCACCTGTCTAATTTGCTTCATCCTGCTTCCTTTAAACTCTGTGACTGAAGCCAAACAAGTGCAAATTTGAGTGCAAAAAAACCAAAGGGGGGGCGGATATTGACTTTAGTAAACAAAGAAAAATGACGAAGTATTTGAAGGTCAAATGAACTTGTAAAGTATTCTAACTGAGTTATGTTTTATGATTCAGGTGATATAGTTGCAAAAAGTTGAGCCCTAAATGAATGATAGATCAATAAATCATTACCTGTCATCCTGCCTAGATTCATTTCAGGAAAACTGTAGTGCAGAAACAGGGGATCTGTAGGATCCATGGAGAAATTAAATTGGATTCTACTTCTTTTGACAAGTTGGGTACATTCATCGAGACTAATTATTGCTTTTAGCTACAATACTTGCATTTAACCAATGTCATCACTGTATCATGGATCATAAAATGACTTTAACCTTAAAAGAGAAGCTGATGCATATGATATTTCCAGAAAAGAAAAAGATACCAAAATATGCAAAGTATTTGCATATGTTCTTATCTCATGCACCTCAGTAAAATTATAATTTGAGAGGTGGAAAGTGTAGCTTGTAACCCAGTGACATCAAGTTAGCTGGAAAGAATCCACTCATAGTCTTTCACCTGGAAATAAAGGATACAACTAGATTCTTACTGGTATTTATCAAGGGAGATTGTGCCAGGCTGTGGAAGACACTTAACAAAATGACGATTCAGGTGATCTTCAGTGAGATTCTGCCTGTCCCTAGAGGAGGAGAGTGAAGGCAAGACAAGATTATGAGGCTCAACAGATGCAGTGGTGCTATAAGGAGGGTTTTGGGGTGTTTGACCATTGGGAGGCAGTCATGGACAGAGGACTGTTCCCATAGAATGGACTCCATCTGAATAGGGAAGGAAATAGACTTCTGGGATGCAGGCTGGCACAACTGATTAAAAGAGCTTTAAATTAGAAACTCAGGGGAGATGGTTGGGAGATGCTCATGTAATCTCCACTCCTGATTCTAACATTGAGCAGGAGGAAAATCAAGTAAGAAAGCAACAGAGGGTCCTGTGGCACCTTTGAGACTAACAGAAGTATTGGGAGCATAAGCTATGCTCCCAATACTTCTGTTAGTCTCAAAGATGCCACAGGACCCTCTGTTGCTTTTTACAGATTCAGACTAACACGGCTACTCCTCTGATAAGTAAGAAAGGATACAGCAAGGGAGAAAGGAACAGCAGTGGGTAGAAGAATGGGAATTAAAAGGAAAATAATGCCGATACCAATGAAGCTAAAAGTCAAGTAGGCAATACTGGCAGTAGAATGACTATATCTAATTGGGCGAGGAATCTGGGAGAAGCAGAGCAGAAACAACTAAGATGTTTATATGCCAGTGTGAGGAGCCTGAGAAATAAAATGGAGGAACTAGAACTACCGGCGCAGGAAGTGAAACCAGATATTATGGGGATAACAGAAACATGGTGAAATAATAGTTATGACTGGAGTACAGGTATTGAAGGGTATGTGCTGTTCCAGAAAGACAGAAATAAAGGTAAAGGTTGTGGAGTAGCATTGTATATTAATGATGAGGTAGACTGTAGGGAAATTAGAAGTGATGGAATGGATAAGAGAGAGTCTGTTTGGGCCAAAATCACTTTGGGGAAGAAAGCTACTAGAGGTTCCCCTGGGATAGTGCTTGGGATACGCTACAGGCCTTCAGGATCTGATTTGGATATGGATAAAGACCTCTTTAATGTTTTTAATGAAATAAATACTACTGGGAACTGTGTGATTATGGGAGACTATAACTTCCCAGATATAGATTGAAGGACAAGAGCTACTAATAATAGTAGGGCCTAGATTTTCTTGGATGTGATAGCTGACAAATTTCTTCACCAATACTCACCAAACCAACAAGAGGTGATACCATTTTAGATTTGGTATTGGTGAGTAGTGAGGACACCATTGAAGAACTGGTTGTAGGGAATAATCTTGGTTTGAGTGATCATGAGCTACTCTAGTTTAAACTAAATGGAAAGATAAACAAAAATAGGTCTGCAATTAGGCTCCTTGATTTTAAAAGGGCAAACTTTAAACAATTAAGGGAGTTAGTTGGGGAAGTGGACTGGACCGAAGACTGGAAGGATCTGAATGTGGAGGAGGATTGGAATTTGTTTACTTTAAATCAAAGTTGCAGATGATATCTGATGTCTGCATCCCAAGCAAGGGGGGGAAAAGGTGTAGGGAAGGGTTGCATACCAAGCTGAATGAGCAAGCATCTCAGACGGGTGATTAAGAGAAAGAAGAAAGCCTTATAAGGAAAGGAAGGTGTGATGGATCAGCAAGGAAAGCTACCTCTTTGAAGGTCAGAAAGTGTAGGGATAAAGTGAGAACTGCCAAAAGCCAAGCAGAATTGGACCTTTCAAAGGAAATTAAAACCAATAGTAAAAGGTTCTATGGCCATATAAATAAAAAGAAACCAAGGAAAGAAGTGGGATCACCAAGCACTGAGGATGGGTTGGAGATTAAAGATAATCTAGCCTGGCTCAAAACCAAAACAAATACTTTGCCACAGTTTTAACTAAGGGTAATGAGAAGCTAAGGGATAATGGCAGGGTGGCTAATGAAAATGAGGATAAGGAAGTAGAAATTGCCACATCTGAGCTGGAAGTCAAACTCAGATTAATGGGACTAAATTGGGGGCCCCGGATAATCTCCATACAAGAACATTAAAGGAGCTGGCACATGAAATTGAAAGCCCCACAGCAAGGATTTTTAATGAATCGGGCAACTCAGGGGTCATACCCCATGACTGAAGAATTGCTAACACAGATCCTATTTTTAAGAAAGGGAAAAAAGGCGATCCAGGAAATGTCAAACCAACAGGCTTGTACTCAAATGTTAATCAAGTCTTGGAACATATTTTGAAAAAGAAAGTAGTTAAGGACATAGAGGTAAATGGTAATTGGATAAAATACAACCTGTTTTTACAAAAGGCAGATTGTGCCAGACCAACCTGATCTTTCTTTGAGAAGATAAATGATTTTTTTAGACAAAGGAAATGCAGTAATCTAACCTCTATTTCAGTATAGCATTTGATACAGTTCCACATGGGAAACTATTAGTTAAATTGGAGAAGATGGGGATTAATATGAGCATTGAAAGGTGGGTAACTGATTAAAGAGGAGATTACAACAGGTCATACAGCAAGTTGAACTGTCAGGCTGAAGGGAGGTTACTAGTGGAGTTCCTCGAGGATCGTTCTTGGGACCAATTGTATTTAATATTTTTATTAGTGATATTGGCACAAAAATTGGGAGTGTGCTAATAAAATTTGCAGATGAAACAATGGTGGAAGATATTGCCAATACAGAGGAGGACTGGAGTATCATACAAGAAGATCTGGCAACCTTGAAAACTGGAGTAACAGAAATGGGATGAAATTTAATAGTGTAAAGTGCAAGGATATGCACTTAGGGACTAACAACTTGCTATAAATTGGGGACTGAGTGACGGAAGAGAAGAGATGGGTGTATTGAATGATTAGAGGATGACTGAGTCGCCAATGTCATGTGGCCGTGCAAAAGGTGAGGTATTTCCAGTAGAAATAGGGAAGTGTTAGTACCATTGTACAAGGTACTTGTGAGATCTCATCTGGAGTACTGTGTGCAATTCTGGTCTCCCACATTTAAGGAAGCTGAATTCAAACTGGAAGAGGTGCAGAGAAGGGCTACTAGAATGATCAGAGGAATGGAAAGCCTGCCTTATGAGAGGAGACTCAAAGAGCTTGGCTTGTTTAGCCTAATGAAAAGAAGGCTGAGGGGAGATGTATTTAGAGAGCAATCCTATCAGAGGGATAACTTAAATAACTCCTCTCCCTCCCTAGTATTTAAGCACCAATGTAGACACAAGAACAAATGGATATAAAATCGCCATCAACAAGTTAACCTTGAAATTAGACAAAGGTTTCTAACCATCAGAGGAGTAAAGTTCTGAAACAGCCTTCCAAGGGCAGCAGTGGGGGCAAAAATCCTAACTTGTTTCAAAACTGATCTTGATAAATTTATGGATGGGATGGCATGACAAGACTGCCTACAATGGCAGGTAGCTGATCTGTGACAGCTAGCAGCAAATATCTCCAATGGCCAGTGATGGGACACTAGTTGGGGAGGTCTCTGAGTTACTACAGAGAATTCTTTCCCAGGTGTCTGGCTGGTGGTTCTTGCCCATATGCTCAGGGTCTAATTTATCACCATATTTGGGGTTGGGAAGGAATTTTCCCTGGGGTGAGATTGGCAGAGACCCTGGGATTTTTTGCCTTCCTCTGCAACATGGGGCATGAGTCACTTGGAGGTTTAAACTAAAGTAAATGGTGGATTCTCTGTAATTTGAAGTATTGAAATCATGATTTGAAGACTTCAGTAACTCAGCCATAGGTTATGGATCTATTATAGACGTGGGTGGGTGCGGTTCAGTGGCGTGCAATGTTCAGGAGGTCAGACTAGATGATTATGGTGGTCCCTCTTGGTCTTAAAGTCTATGAGTCTATGAGCTGGTAGTCGTCAAAACTTTTAACTGAGATCATTAAATGGCACTGCTTTAAGTTATTTCAGGTATATAGAGCCACATATTATGCAAGCATTACTCCCAATCTAGTCCAAAGGAATTTTGCCTAACTAAGGATAGGGTGACATCTGGAGAAATGTATGTTTTTGATTGTTAATGTGTATTTGTAAAGGTGATTACTGCATTTCCATATATTTATAGACAATCACTATTTCACAAATATTAAGTTTTTCCATGTTCTGTGTACACTGCAAGCCAGTTTTATATAGATGTTTATATATCGAAGCCTTCAATAAGTCAGGCCAATTATTGTGTTCTCAGCAGCACTGCATCATCAGCAGTGTCAGTGATCACTAGTTACTCACGCACTGTGCCCATTCACAGTTTGTCTCTGTCCATAGCCCTGGTTACATTGATGGATGACCACCCTATGGCAATCTCCATGACGGATACAGTCTGCAGCCACAATGAAGAGTGCCTGGGGTATCAGTGGAGGTAAGATGCCTCTTGAATCAGCTTGCCCCTGTCTTCTCAAAGATTTTGGAGACAATACAGGTAGGTGGTGGGTACTTTGACATCAAGTGGTGACATTTTGAGCATAGGGCAGAGTAGCATTTTTTTCAGGGTGGCCAGTAGACTGTTTCCCATGAGAGAATGCAGGTAGCGTAGGTTAGCATTGCACCAAACTCAACCAGATCTCAGGAGGGAAAGGTGGTGATACAGACTTTACCGTCCGTACTTCATTCCTGTGCTATTGGAAGATGGCATTACCACTTCTGCTCATCTGGATTTGTTTTCTCTCAGAGCTGTGAGGCTGTCTGAAATGGGCGCAATTTGTTTTCTGTGAACTTAAATAATGTGTGTTTCTAACAGAGGGAGGCATTCGGCTCTATAGCCGGGTGGAGGAGTTCTGGGTTGATTAAGCAGTTTAGAATGCTTCCTCTAGACCTGGCTGCAGGGAAGAAGAGAGACTTGCATCTTAATTCAGTGCACCACTTTCTCCTCCTTCCCTATAAACAGAGCGTGCTACAGCTGAGGAAGCAGCAGCTCTAATGCCAATCCCAAACATTCAAAATCATGAGTCAGGCCCCCAAAATCATGACATTGACTTAAAAATCAGAAGGTAGGTTTGTTTTGTTTGTTTGTTTTTGTTTTTGAAATAGTGCAATTTGCTTCTGGTTTTGAGTCTTTAGAGTTCAGGATTTCAAATTTTTCTGTATAACCATGAGGGTGAGAAATATACTTTTTTTTTTTTTAAGTGGGAGCTGAAATTTTCCTGTGACCACCTGGCTCCATAAGCTGGGGCTATACAAAATAACGAACAAACAGACATAACACAGAAATCATGGGAGTGAGCAACACTGTGAATGCATCAACAGGACCTGGCTGCCAAACCTTCTCAAAGAAGCACTTCAGCGTGGGTCACTTCTCTGATCCTGCTCACCCTCTGAACGAGTCCTTGCAAGTGAGGCAGGTGTTGTTTCAAAGAAGTGGGTCAAAAGGGACATGGACGGTGATGCCCACAAATGTCAGATGATTTGAAATTTGCCCCAGATCCCTAAATGGCCCCCTCAAGGATTGAACTCACAACTCTGGGTTTAGGAGGCTAAGGCTCAAACCACTGAGCTACCCTTCCCCCCCGAACATGCCACATTTGAATTCAAAAACTTTTCTTTGCCCACTTTCTCTACACTTTCGATGCTAAAGGGCCCTATGGATCAGAAATAAACATTAGAAGTCCAAAACAGAACATATCCCTTAAAGCTAATTAATGTTAATTGGTCATTTTGGCTAATTGCCAATAGTTTGTCAGGAAAGCCAATTAATGTATGTAAAGCTATTGGTTTTCTGACATACCACCAGTAAACTACAAAGCAACACTTCCTGATGTTAATTACCTTAGGATGTTCCTCCGTATTTCATACTTGCCATTTGCTTTATTTCTGATGGGTTTCGCCTCTTGGCATTTAAATCCAGACAGTACGATTAAGGAAAAGTCTATACCTTCTACCTGATGTTTTATTTAATATAGTTCTCCCTTGATTTAGTCTCTCTCTTAATTAAATTATAAGATCTGACTCAACAGCTTACCAAGTATATCCTTTTATATAGCGATGTGGGCTCTTTCCATAGCTGAAAGAAGTGAATGCAATGTATGACAGCCTTACAGCTCCACTTATTTGAGGTACTCTGGTGAGAGGGGTCTCCTGCGTGGGTATGTTGGTATTTGTATGAAACATTGAGCTTGATTCTCCACGGAGCTGAGCAGAGATAAGGTGCAGTGGAAAGAGCGGGGTGCTAGGGGAGGGTGAAAGGGGAGAAGCTCATCACTGCTCCTTCATTCTCAGCCTGCCCTGTCATAAAATTGTAGGGAGGTAGTTTGACTTATATTCCAGAGACCGTAAGGCCACAGAGAATCACATGTAACAGACTCAAGCTGCCATCCCCTTTCATCTCCCCATCCCCTGCCTTCCATTATACCTGCTGGCAACATTCAGGTGTAGGAGGCAGCGGTATTGGGTGGCAGAGCTGGCCCAGGAGGTGGTGGAGTGCACCTGATAGCCTCCCTCACTGCCTTTTGCCTCCACGCTACTCTTCCTAACTGTCTCCTCAAATACCCACAGGCCCCAGAGTAACCTGGGAAGGGGAATGGTGATTCCTATTTGAATCTGAATAGTGTTTAAAAGACTGGAGCTCTTCCCTGGCCAGTTAAAATGTCCCCAAGCATTAGCTCACCTGGTCTCCTATTGGCCAGGTGCTTGGTGTATCTCACCCTCCCTTTCCAGGTGATGTGTGGCCTTCAGAGAGATTCTGTGTGGAGGGAAGAGTGACCCATCGTGGAGTCAGTCGTGAACCAAGAGGAATCAGGAATCCTATTGCCTTCTCCGCAGCTACCCACAATACATGTACATTCTGCCAGGATATTTAATAATGACTGAAAAATTACTCATGTAAACTATACCTGCTGCCTTTCTAACACATACAGAACATGCACCTTTAGTGTTATCTCAATGGCATCTGGACTAGATAAAGTACAATGTCTGGTAACAAGCAATTGAACATCACATCAAACAGAATTAAAATACCCCAGCACGTACACTCTCTTTCATCCCAGTCAATATGGCACACGCTGTGAATGCATTAACAATGCTGGATGCATTGATCAATGTCATTCTCACTAAGAGACATCATGCTGTGGATATTAAAGTATGTTGAAAATACTGTAAAATAGATTATAATTATAATACAATTAATTTTGGATTTTTCACTAAAAATTATTATGAACTCCATGGCATCTTACTGCAAACTGTTTAGCAACGATGTTTCTACAATAACCTGAAATTAATTCAGTAAAGCTTCCATACTGTGACATGATGATTTTCTCGATTCAGTAAACACACTGCTGTTTCCAAACTTAACAGTTCCTCTCTCAAAAGGAGGAAAACAACTATTTTCCATTCAACCTTGGACATGATTTGTAAAGACATATGTGTGCGCAATTGCACTTATCTAACATGTAACAGTTGAGCATATGGTACAGATTGTGCCTTTGTGTAACCCATTATATATCTACCCGGTCATTTGTTCATGCCAATACCTGATACAAATAGAAATACCATGACTGTAAGTTGGGCACACATACTTCTATATGCTGATCTTGAGAATCAGCCTGTGTGATGCAGAGAATGGAGAATGAGAGTTCTCTGTTTCAGAAGGGCACTGATCCCCTTTCAGAAGGTGTCTATTCAGTTATGTACAGCCCTTGACTAATCAGCATTTATGGGGCTTTGTGATGCTTGGGGGGAAATAAAGGGAAAATGTGGTTATAGGTGACTTAGAAAATGCTAGAAGTAATCAATAGGATCCTCAAGGCTTTGAGAGAGGCTTTGAAATTCCCCTCCTAAGTAGAAAAGGATGCAGGGTGTGGACTAAGTGAACTTTATGGTTCATTCCATCCATGAAATATGCAGCCACTATAACATGTACAATGTGAAAACACAGAAGCTCATATACCTTTTGGGTGATTGATATCATGTCTCTCTGTTTATGTCATCTCTTATCCAACCTCGGTTGAAATTGCTCACGTCAGAGGAGTTCCCTGTTAAATCAGAAGAGTTCTCTGTTAATCATGTTTCTTATGGACGTGCCTAAGGACCAACCAAGAATGGGTCTGCATCGTGTGAGGCGCTGTACAAACACAGAGTATTAGTGGCCTAAAGAACTTGCAATCAAAATAGAAAGACAGAGACGGGGTGGGGGTAGGTGTATCACACACAAGCAGAGTGAATGATGATGGGAGCATAGAACATGTTAGTGCCATAATTTTTGGGGGGTTGGAGTGGGCTTAGGAGGGAATCAGCTAAATGGAAAGAAAAGTGAAAGGAGAGGGAACTTTGAAAGGAAGCAGTGTGAAGGGGACGTGTCTGCGTCTTGTATTTATCTGCACTATGCACATGCAGAGAGCTGAATAAATAACAATAATACTGAGTCCCCAAAGATCTTTGGGGCTTGGAGCACTCCATACCTAGCAAACAGTTGTTCTCTGAACAGCGCTTCAGTCCTAACTCTGTCCATGTGCTTTGGGCAGGGCAAGGAGTGGAGTGCAGAGGAGTAGAAACTGAAGCAGAGAGGCAGAAGGAAGGGTGGGAGTAGCTAACTGGGAAGGGGGAGAAAGAGAACAGACATTATGGGAAGAGGAGAGAAGAGCATCAAGTGGGAGAAGAAGATATTGTATTCAAATGCAGACACATTGAAGTGTAAATTTCTAGTTCATCTTTCTCTGTGGTCTCAGTTTGCATTCATAATTATGGGCTTGCAAAATCAATTGTGGGGAAGAAAAATCTGTGCACTTCTATCTAACTACTTGAGCCACAATTCAAATGTGGGGGCAATAGCTGGAGTGTACATTTTGTGACTGTAGATAGCCTCTATGGAAAGAAGGCCAGCCTTGATCTGGATACTAAATTCAGGAGTATTTGGAATAAAAGCCTTCTCTAATTAAAACCTAGTGAATTTTAATACTCATCCCAAGCAGAACTACTCGAAAATCAGAATGTAACTTCCAATATTTCAAAATTTTGTTTTCATCCTGAATCAGGACAGAAAGTCAAAATATTGAATTTTTCTGTGGACAGAAAGTTTAAAAAAATGATTCAGAAATGTCAAAACATTTTGTTCCAGCTTGGTCCAATATGAATCTGTGTTCTCTTGAGCTTTGTCCTGCCCCATGGGAATTGTAGTTCAGGTGCCTTGTGTCCATTCTCTCCTATAGATTGGGCCCACTGGCTGGACTACATCTCCCATGAAGGACTATGGACATATGGCTCCAACAATGTACTATAGAGGTTCAACTAATGGGGACTCTGTAGTGCAGCATAGGAGACATAGTCCAGGCATGGAGCCCAGCCCGTAGAGAGGAACAGAGGCATGAGACATCAGAGCTACAATTTCCATGAGGCACCACACCGGGTGGACACTCTGACAGACACAGATTAATGTCAAAATGATCCTAAACAATTCACTCTGACAAAGCAAAGAATCTCAATTCAAGCTGACCCAACCCAAATCAGACTATTTCGCTTAGATTTTCCTGACAGAAAATTGAAGAAATTCAGCAAAATCTAAATTTTCCCACAGACCATTTTAATTTCACAGAAATTCCATTTTCTGTTGCCAAAACTTTTCAACAGGAAATTCCCCACCATCACTAATTGCAAGGCTGACACCTTCCTAGATCTATATTGTCATCTGTGATGAAATGTACAAACCCCGCACCAGGCAAGAAGAGACTGAAGAACAGCATTGGGCTCATGCCGCCCTACCCACAAGGCATGCCAGTCTTGGAGGAGGAACCTTCCAAACTCAGCTCGAAAGTGCTCAGCCTGGGCAGGTGGACAGACCTCTCACCATTAGCTCGCAGAAAGGAGCACAGCAGAGAGACAGGCTCCCTTGGATGGCCTGTGAGGATGGTAGGACAGAAAGCTGGAGGATCTGGGTAGGACAGAGCAGCAGGAGCTCCTCCTTATTTCTGTTAATTTAGCTTCCTTTCCCTTTGCTATCTTAAAGACTGAGACTCGGGGCTAGGCCCCTGGGCAGACTCCTGCTGAGAATATGAACCCCAGAAGAAAAGGTGGGTGCATTGTAGGAAGTAGCCTAGGGAAGAAGCAAGAGGTATGGCCAGACAGGCCTTAGTGAGTTGCTACAAGGGTCCCTGGGTTGGAACCCAGGGCAGGGGGAGGGACTGGGTTCCCCTAGAGCCTCATTGGGATGACTAGCCAGAAGACTTCAGATACAAGGGGCAAGAAAGACTATTGGACCTGGGACTATGAGGTGAAAATCCTGGTTTACCCTAAAAGAGGTAAGACCAAAGGTGATCTGGCCAGATGGCTGGGTCACAAGGCAAAAGGGGACTACGGGCAGATGTGCTCAGCAGGACTACAGAAGACTAAACCCTGCAATGGTGCCCTTAGCCACTAGGTGGTGCACTGCTTGTGAGTCACTTCACCACACCATCCAAGATGCTAAATTCCAGTTTTTCTGGTGTTAGTCAATACATATGTATTAGGTGTAGTGCAGCAGTTCTCAACTGCAGATCCGTGGCCCCCTGGGGGTGCAGTGAGCAGTTTTCAGAGAGGTCCGCTAAAATAATCCGGGCTTCAGCCCAGCGGCGCAGGCTCAGGCTTCAGACCCAGGCAGCAGGGCTCGGAGACGGAGCAGCACCTCCATTCCCGACTCACCTCAGTGGACCACCCAGCCTATGGGTCAGCACCAGCAACAAGTTTCACACTGAGTAAGTGAAACAAAAATAATATTCAGTTGTTTGCTTTTGTACCTATGTTCTTTTTCTTTTTTTATATTCTATCTGTGTGTGTTTAACTGTCTAACTATCAATTTAATAAAGCTTTTAATCTACTGGATATGCAGACAAACAGTTGTTGTGGCACAGGTGAGCCGTGGAGTTTTTATAGCATGTTGTGGGGTCCTCAGAAAGAAAAAGGTTGAGAACCTCCAGTGTAGTGTTGGTTATTAGGAGAATATAAGTACAAAAATAAAAAAAACTGAAAGCTGAAGCCCGAGACCCACTGCCCAGGGCTGAAGCCCAAGCCCCAAAGTGTGAGCACTGCTACCTGGGGCTGAAGCCAAAGCCTGAGCCCCGCCACCCAGGGCTGAAACCCGGTTTATTTTGGCAGATTCCCTGAAACCTGCTCATTGCCCCGCAGAGGGCCACAGACTCCTGGTTCAGAACCGCTGGTGTACACCATATTAATGGGTAGTATCATAGAATCATAGGACTGGAAGAGATCTCGAGAGGTCACCTAGTTCAGTCCCTTGCATTCATGGCGGGACTAAATATTATCTAGACCATCCCTGACAGGTGTTTGCCAGCAATGCCCCTCTGCTATGTACATTGGCCAAATTGGACAGTCACTTCGCAAGAGGATAAATGGACACAAGTCAGATATCAGGAATGGCAATATACAAAAACCTGTAGGAGAACACTTCAACCTCCCTGGCCACACAATAGCAGATGTCAAGGTAGCCATCTTACAGCAAAAAAAATTTCAGGACCAGACTCCAAAGAGAAACTGCTGCGCTCCAGTTCATTTGCAAATTTGACACCATCAGATCAGGATTAAACAAAGACTGTGAATGGCTAGCCAACTACAGAAGCAGTTTCTCCTCCCTTGGTGTTCACACCTCAACTGCTAGCAGAGCACCTCACCCTCCCTGATTGAACTAACCTCGTTATCTCCATACTGATTTATACCTGCCTCTGGAAATTTCCATTACTTGCGTCTGATGAAGTGGGCATTCACCCACGAAAGTTTATGCTCCAATACTTCTGTTAGTCTTAAAGGTGCCACAGGACCCTCTGTTGCTTTTTACAGATTCAGACTAACACGGCTGCCCCTCTGAAACTTTATAAGTGTACTCTTTTGCCATTATCTAAATCATTAATGAAGATAGTGAACAGAACCAAATCCAGAACTGATCCCTGTGGGACCCCAGTTGATATGCCCTTCCAGCTTGACTGTGAACCACTGATACCACTCTCTGGGAATAGTTTTCCAACCAGTTTATGTACCCATCTTATAGTAGCTCCATCTAGGTTACATTCCCTAGTTTGTTTATGAGAAGGTCATGTGAGACAGTTTCAAAAGCCTTACTAAAATCAAGATATACCATATCTACTGCTTCCTCCCTATCCACAAGGCTTGTTACCCTGTCAAAGAAAGCTATTAGGCTGGTTTGACATGATTTGTTCTTGACAAATCCATGCTGACTGTTACTTATCACTTTATTATCTTCTAGGTGTCTGCAAATTGATTGCTTAATTATTTGCTCCATTATCTTTCTGGGTTCTGAAGTTAATCTGACTTGTCTATAATTCCCTGGATTGTCCTTATTCCATTTTTAATAGATTGGCATTATATTTGTCCTTTTCCAGTCCTCTGGAATCTCTCAATTTTTCCATGACTTTTTGAAGATAATCGTGAATGGCTCAGATATCTCCTCAGTCAGCTCCTTGAGTATTCTAGGATGTATTTCTTGAAGCCCTGGTGACTTGAAGACATCTAACTTGTGTAAATAATTTTTAATTTGTTGTTTCCCTATTTTAGCCTCTGATCCTACCTCATTTTCACTGGCATTCACTATGTTAGACATCAAATTGCTACTAAACTTTTTGGTGAAAACTGAAACAAAAATGTCATTTAGCACTTCTGCCATTTCCACATTTTCTAGTATTGTTTTTCCCTCCTCAATGAGTAACAGGCCTACCATGTACTTTGTTTTTCTCTCGCTTCTAATGCATTTGTAGAGTGTTTTCTTGTTACCCTTTATGATTGCTAGTTAGTTTAATGTTGTTTTGTGCCTTGGCCTTTCTAATTTTGTCCCTACATAATTGTGTTATTTGTTTATATTCATCCTTTGTAATTTTCCACCTTTTGTACATAGTATTAATATATATACATGTGTTGGGAAGTTATGTTGTTTTCTCCACAATTCTGTGCACTCATGTCAAGCATCCCACAACACTTTGCAAAGCTGAAGTCAGCTTTGGCATTAGAAAATAGGAAGCCTGTCAAAGCCAAGATACATGAATGGTGCATCCTTGCATAGTTTGGGATGTACCTCTATGCTCAGTAGGTTTGAAATGTAGTATCCAAAACAGAGAAAAGAAAATTACAAAACAAGTTAAGGAACTCTTGCAAACGGGTGGGTTGGATTTTAATGATATGTGAAGAACTTTATAACTTGTAAAATTATTCTAAATTACTACTAGCTGAAATGTGTATCTTTGAAGCACAAGCACACCTTCTCTGTAAGGTGAACATGCTGCGGGTTAAGAACTGCTTCCCAGAAGAAGGGTATTTACATTTCCTTTTCATGTTGTACTGCTTTGTCTTTAGATAATAAATGTGACTAAGTTCAGTTATTTGATCTCTTGAACATTTTAAGAATGAACTGTGAGAATAGTCAAACTATTGACAATACCTTTTAATCTATACTACGTAACAGATAGAATAGGGTATTATGGCATCCTTCAAATCTTTAATCAATATCACAGCAACAGCAGCAACATTAAGTTTCCTAGATGTGTGTAGGGCTATACTTTGCATGATATTATTTAACTGCCCTTATTTCTTGTACTCAGAGAAAAGCATCTTGGCTTCTGGGCACTTTTTTAATGATTGGCAAAATCTTGTAAAGGGAGTGAATCTGTCTTGAGCACTTGGAACAAGCCTTAATACATCAGTGTCTGTGCTTCACCATCCAGCATCCATTAACCTTTCTAATTTTTATTCTTCCATATTGTGTCTCTCAATATTCTTGACTTTAGAGGATTAGAAGGGTGACCGCTGTAGTGTTCCCATGGAAGCAAAAATGAAAAGCAAAGCCAAAAACACGTCCACGTATCATTCACATCTGAGTTATTTTGTTCCCCCTGCTTTAAAACAATTAAAAATGTGATGATTTTTTGAGTGTTCTGGTGGCCACTTTGCAGCAATTCATGTTTCTGTTCTAAGCTAGAATCTTCTTCACTGTCAGGCATTCCATTCCAGCCACGTCAAATAATTATTGATGAAAAATTAGGACCTGATTCTCTGTTGCTCGGCTCTGACCTTATGCAGTCATTCACATCAGTGCAAAGAGGGTGTAAATTGCTACCAGATCCAAATGATAGCGCTTTACTCCAAGTTCAAGCTGGTGTGAATGCTTACACATGGTGCATGGTCATGAAGATTCAGATCCTTGAGAAAGAGTTTGTCACCTTAAAAATTACAGAGGGCCTGATCCTCAGCTGGTGTAAATCAGCATAGCTCTTACTGGAGGCAATGGAACTATGTTGATTTACAATTCCTGACCCTGATGTTCCACAGAGACAGAGCCCAGCTAGGTGTCCAGACATTGCTGGGTTCTACATCTGCAGAACTCCAGTTCTGAGGGGAAGGCTTCCTCAAGAGATACCATAGTGCTACTTGCCTGCTGCCCAGGACTCCGTGTCAGACTCTGACTGTTCTCTGCTATCCACGACACGAGAGTGCTGAGCTATAAAGTTGGGGTGAGATAGTCCTTGCTGTGATGATTCTGCCAGAAGAGAATGGGCTGTCCTCCAAGAAGCTGAAGACACACTAAGCTCCCTGCTGACAATCAGAAGTACCACCAGACCCGCACAAGAACTGTTTTTGAAGGCTCCTGTTGAGCCCCTGCTGCCAGGCTCCTTTCTCTCTGCTGACCAGATGGGTGAATGAAGCAGTAGTCTTCTCATTCCCTGTGTGATTGGAGAGAGAAAGGGACTAGGACCTGCCTTGTCACATGCTGTGAACTCTTCTAGTGCACTGGGCTGATACTCCTCAGGTTTGACAATGCTGGTTCAGAGTTCACCTCCACAGGACGAAGACCCTTTCTGTATGGATTTCGCCCATCATATTTACCCAGAGATCAACACCAAAAGCCTCCATTTTCCCATTGTTGTATGCAGTATTGTTGTAGCAGTGTCCGTCTCAGGATATTAGAGAGAGAAAATGGGTAAGGTAATATCTTTTACTTGACCAACTTCTGTTGGTGAGAGAGACAAGCTTTCAAGCTACACGGAGCTCTTCTTCAGGTCTAGGTAAGGGACTAAGATCTTGTATTGAGCTGTGACCTGCTTAGTACCTTTCCCAGACTTGAAAAATAGCGTTGTAGCTAGAAAGCTTGTTTCTCTCATCAAAAGAAGTTGGTCCAATAAACAATATTAATAAATTAAAAATAAATAAAATTATAAATTAATGGAGATATCCCATCTCCTAGAACTGGAAGGGACCTTGAAAGGTCATTGAGTCCAGCCCCCTGCCTTCACTAGCAGGACCAAGTACTGATTTTGCCCCAGATCCTTAAATGGCCCCCTCAAGGATTGAACTCACAACCCTGGGTTTAGCAGGCCAACGCTCAAACCACTGAGCTATCCCTCCCCCCACTCACTCACTTGTCTGTCCATTTTCCCAGGCAGTTAATCCTTTGTTAAGACTGAGCTATTTTAGTCATGTACAAAAAGGAGATATTTGGGATGGACAAGTTCGCAAAGGAAGAACATTACCTGCTCATACGATTGTTAAAAGAAAAGGAGTACTTGTGGCACCTTAGAGACTAACAAATTTATTAGAGCATTAGCTTTTGTGGGCTACAGCCCACTTCATCGGATGCATGTAGTGGAAAATACAGTAGGAAGATCTATCTATCGATATATATACACAGAGAACATGAAACGCGTGTTACTATACACACTATAAGGAGAGTGATCAGTTAAGGTGAGCTTTTATCAGCAGGAGAGGAAAAAACTGTTTGTAGTGGTAATGAAAATGGCCCATTTCCAGCAATTGACAAGGGATATGAGGAACTGTGTGTGTGTTTGGGGGCGGGGAATAAGCATGGGGAAATAGTTTTACTTTGTGTAATGGGCCATCCACTACCAGTCTTTGTTCAAGCCTAATTTAATGGTGTCTAATTTGCAAATTAATTCCAATTCAGCAGTCTCTCGTTGGAGTCTGTTTTTGAAGTTTTTTGTAGTAATATTGCGACTTTTAGGTCTGTAATCGAGTGGCCAGGGAGGTTGAAGTATTCTCCAACTGGTTTTTGAATGTTATAATTCTTGACATCTGATTTGTGTCCATTTATACTTTTAGATAGAGACTGTCCGGTTTGGCCAATGTACATGGCAGAGAGGCATTGCTGGCACATGATGGCATATATCACATTGGTAGATGTGCAGGTGAACGAGCCCCTGATGGTGTGGCTGATGTGATTAGGTCCTATGATGGTGTCCCCTGAATAGATATGTGGACAGAGTTGGCAACGGGCTTTGTTGCAAGGATAGGTTCCTGGGTTAGTGTTTTTGTTGTGTGGTGTGTGGTTGTTGGTGAGTATTTGCTTCAGGTTTGGGGGCTGTCTGTAAGCAAGGACTGGCCTGTCTCCCAAGATCTGTGAGTGATGAATCGTCCTTCAGGATAGGTTGTAGATCCTTGTTGTTGCGCTGGAGAGGTTTTAGTTGGCGGCTGAAGGTGATGGCTAGTCGCATTCTGTTACTTTCTTTGTTGGGCCTGTCCTGTAGTAGGTGACTTCTGGGTACTCGTCTGGCTCTGTCAATCTGTTTTTTTTCACTTCAGCAGGTGGGTATTGTAGTTGTAAGAACCCTTGATAGAGATCTTGTAGGTGTTTGTCTCTGTCTGAGGAGTTGGAGCAAATGTGATTGTATCGTAGAGCTTAGCTGTAGACAATGAATTGTGTGATGTGGTCTGGATGAAAGCTGGAGGCATGTAGATAAGTATAGCGGTCAGTAGTTTCCAGTATAGGGTGGTGTTTATGTGGCCATCGTTTATTAGTACTGTAGTGTCCAGGAAGTGGATCTCTTGGATTGTTAAAGTAACTGGTTATCTCCATATCTCTGTTAGCTATTCCTGGGGTACTGTACCAATTACAAGATCAAGATAAGCATATAAATGATTTGCAATGATTTGGAAGTGGACTCTGTTCTTGCCATTCTGGGTTTGGGGCATTCCTTCCTTCCTTTCTTCTTTCTTTTTTTCTGTACCCATTCCCAGCTTCTGGCAAACAGAGGCTAGGGACACTTCAGAGCATGGTTTTGCATCCCTACCCATCCTGGCTAATACCCATTGATGGACCTATTCTCCATGAATGTATCCAGTTCTTTTTTGAACCCTGTTATAGTCCTGGTCTTCGCAACATCCTCTGGCAAAGAGTTCCACAGGTTGACTGTGCATTGTGTGAAGAAAAACTTCCTTTTGTTTGTTTTAAACCTGCTGCATATTAATTTCACTTGGTGATCTCTAGTTTTTGTGTTATGAGAAGGAGTAAATTACACTTCCTTATTTACTTTCTCCACATCAGTCATGATTTTATAGACCTCTATCATATCCCCAATTAGTCATCTCTTTTCCAAGCTCAAAAGTTCAAATTGTATTATACTTTCCTCAGAAGGAAGCTGTTCCATAGCCCTAATCATTTTGTTGCCCTTTTCTGTACCAATTCCAATATATCTTTTTGAGATGGGTCGACCACATCTGCACACAGTATTCAAGATATGGGTGTACCATGGATTTATACAGAGGCAATATGATATTTAGTATCTTCTTATCTATCCCTTTCCTAATGATTCCCAACAATCTGTTAGCTTTTTTGATGGCCGCTGCACATTGAGTGAATGTTTTCAGAGAACTATACGGAATGACTCCAAGTTCTCTTTCTTGAGTAGTAACAACTAATTTAGACCCATCATTTTATATGTATAGTTGGGATTATGTTTTCCAGTCTGCACTATTTTGCATTTATCAGTATTGAATTTAATCTGTCATTCTGTTGCCCAGTCACCCAGTTTTGTGAGATCCCTTTGTAACTCTTCACAATCAGCTTTGGTCTTAACTACCTTGATAGTTTTGTATCATCTGCAAATTTTGCCACTTCACTGTTTACTCTTTTTCCAGATCATTTATGAATATGTTGAACAGTACTGGTTCTGGTTCAGACCCCTGGGGGACACCACTATTTATCTCTCTCCATTCTGAAAACTGACCATTTATTCCTACCCTTTGTTTCCTATCTTTTAACCAGTTACCAATCCATGAGAGGACCTTCCCTCTTATCCCATGACAGCTTACTTTGCTTAAGAGCCTTTGGTGAGGGATGTTGTCAAAAGCTTTCTGGTACAGAAGCTGATTTAAATGATAGATTACATACCACAATTAGTAGTTCTGCAATTTCACATTGGAGTTCCTTCAGAACTCTTGAGTGAATACCATCTGGTCCTGGTGACTTATTACTGTTTAGTTTATCAATTTGTTCCAAAACTTCCTCTAATGACACCTCAATTTGGAACAGTTCCTCAGATTTCCCACCGAAAAAGAATGGCTCAGGTTTGGGAATCTCCTTCACATCCTCAGCCATTAAGACCAATGCAAAGAAATCATTTAGTTTCTCCACAATGGCCTTATTGTCCTTGAGTGCTCCTCAGCCCATAACTGTAGCCTTTGATTTTGGGAAAGGGAACTACACAAAAATGAGGAGGTTAGTTAAACAGTAATTAAAAGGTACAGCGCCAAAAGTGAAATCCCTGCAAGCTGCATGGAAATTTTAAAAGACACCATAACAGAGGCTCAATTTAAATGTATACCTCAAATTAAAAAACATAGTAAGAGGACCAAAAAACTGCCACCGTGGCTAAACAACAAAGTAAAAGAAGCAGTGAGAGGCAAAAACTGGAAGTTAAATCCTATTGCAGAAAATAGAAAGGAGCATAAACTCTGGCAAGTAAAGTGTAAAACTATAATTAGGAAGCCCAAAAAAGAATTTGAAAAACAGCTAGCTAAAGACGAAAAAGTAACAGCAAAAATGTTTTAAGTACATCAGACGCAGGAAGCCTGTTAAACAACCCGTGGGGCCATTGGACAATTGAGATGCTACTATTACCAAGTGGTTCAGCTATATTCACTTCTTGGACCAGATCCTGTGGTCCACTCCTTCAACTTGTCACCATTCATATGTATGCAGTACTAAATGTGTCTCTCTTCCTCTGTTTATATTCCCCCTCCTCTTTTTATTGTACTGTAGTTTGCTTTACACAACACAAATAACCATAAAGCAGTAATATTAAGAGGTTTACTAACACAGCATAAATATTTATATGTCTCCTGTATTGAAGTCTCTTCTCCAACTGCATATATGCATATGTATAATGTGGATCTTTGTACGTTGTCATATAAAAGAACAAATAGAGATAAGAGAGAGACATATTTTCTTTCTTTTAATACACCCGTGCCATTTAATATACCCATTCATTTAATACACCCATTTCCTTTGAAGATTCGCACTTTTGTTGGCTTTTAGTTCTCTGCACACGTTGGGCTTTATAGTAAAGGTACGTAGTGCACTAGTCTTCCACTTCAGGAAACTTAGGTTCAAGTTCTGATTTTGATCACGCATGAAAAAGGAACTCAGTGGTTTCATCATGCTCTCTAATGGTTGCTGGTCTGCTGAACAATAGGCATTCTATGCTTGAGAGGGCCAGGACTAAAAAACATGCTCTCTGGTCAATTTCATTAATCTCTCATTTATGAGCATCAAAGTGTAGACATCTTTTTCCTACACTCACAAAATTCTTTTTTGCGTAACTTCACCAGCCATATATTTAATGCACTTTTACCAAGCCATTTTACAGTCACCTGTGAGTGAAGATTACTGATAGTCCAACCTCCAAAGTTCTAGATAATCACCCAAAAGTCTGGATCTTTACCAAAGGCCTTGATCCAAAGACCTTTGGAGTCAATGGAAAGAGACTCATTGATGTCAGTGGACTTTGAATCAGGGTTGTGGGCTTGTAAATCTGGTCTGGAAATCTCATGAGACTAGGCTTTCTTATGCATTCTGGCATTTCAGCTTTGGTTTGGGGTGGATCCTTGAAGGTAAAAGTAATGAATAATAATAATAATAAATAATTATTAGTTAATATTAAACTTTTTTTCTCATTGTTATTGAGTGAACTTTTTAGCAGTTCAAAAAAGGTTTGGTTCAAGTTATGAGTGAAGGTCCAGATCAGGATTACTCATACTACTTTCTCATTCCTCTTGATAGTTCAGTGAAATTTGAACTGAGATTCAAAGAAAACAAATGACTTGGCCTTGTGGTAATAGCTCTGGCAGAGAATTATTAACCCATTTATTAATCTCCAAGAAAGAGACAGTAGCCTCATTTATCAATGTTACTTCAGATTATTTCTGAAATATGCCTATATCTGTGTGGAGTGTTGCACTGAGGAGTTGCAGATATGTGGAGGAGTCAGTGCTGCGATTTCTCCTGTGCTGGGGTTAGGAGCATTTGGACATGGAGACACTGGTGCCAGGAGGCACAGGCTGCCTTGGCCTTTGCCAATTGCCTGCCCACTGGAAGTCTGACTGTGGTGTGGCTGTGACTCTATCTCAGAGTGCTGAAGAGTACCCGTCTCTGCCATTTTCAATGGCAACCTGCTGTCACTCTTCCCTCAGGCAATGGGAAAGAGACTCTTGGACCAGATGCTGATCTTTTCTAGCCTGTCTGCTTTCCAGTGCTTTCACATCACGATCCTGGAGCTCAACCCTGCTGATAACATAACAGCACTCTACGGGCTGCACTTCAATGAGTTGGTCAGCACCATCCCAACTAAAGAATTTAACACAGAGAAAGTCAAAGTGACTCAGGGAACTTAAACTGTCACTTTCCATTTCTGGGACATAGATGGCCCAGAGAAACTAAGGCCCCTGTGGAAGTTGTATACAAGGTGCACAGATGGCATTGTGCTTGTGGTGGACTCTGTCCACACCAAAAGGAGGGAGGAAGCCAACACAACTTCATAATGTTACTAGGGTATCAGAAGTTCAAGCAGTGCCTGTCGTCCTAGTTGCTAACAAATAGGAGATGAGGAAGTCCTTCTTTCTCAGCAGTTAAAAAGGTGTTATGAAGGAGCGAGCTGAGCTTTTCCTCACCATGGCATCTGCAGCCTACCTGTGCCATCATACAGGATGGACTCGAAGAGGAATTCGATGAAGTACAATTGACTCTGACCTTTAATGATTTTTTTTATTGGCAAATCATGCTTTGAGTACATTTATTTATTGAATTTCATTCCCTACGTTAACATTCCATTAGACCTGCATCCTTGACTTTACTCCGTCCCTCCCTGATTACCTATTGGAGGACCTGATCCAAAGCCCACTGCAGTCAATGGGAATTTTTCCATTGGTTTCAATAAACTTTAGATCAGGCCCTTTGGCTCTAATCGACAGGAAGTATTTCTCTCTGTTGATGAACCATGGATTATCTGCAAGCCATCTTGGCTGTCAGACTGGCTCCCACTTTTGACCTTCGACTGAAATTCTCCTCAGCAGAAAAACCACATGGCATGTTAGGAAAGGCCAAAATGGGTAAAGGTCTCTGAAGCTCTAACAGGTTTACAAGATGCCTCTGGTAACAAGTATGTCTAACATCATCAGCCAAGACGTGCTACATTAAGCCTTCGACACCATCATCCAGGATACCAGAGAAGGCAAAGTTCTGAGTAATCAAATTGTCATATATTGCATAGCAAATGGGTGACAGCATCCAGGCGTGTACTTCGTGAGTCTTGTTAAATTCAGGGATCTTTGGGCTGGAACAAGTTCTGAAACTGAAACATATTTGATATGCTATCGCCCATTGGGGATAAAAGTGTTTGAGAGGATTATGCATTGTGGAAAACTAAATACTTAAGGATCACTGGGAGATACCTCACTTAATCAGTTCTCTGCCATTGTAGGGGCCTTGGCCATTGGTGCACCACAGTCCCTCCTATTCCCTGCCTGTGGCACATAGAAGTTTAGTTTCCTGAGGGCTGTAATACTTTGTTCTAATGTCCATTGTTGGGTTTAGTGTGGGGATCCTGGGTGGTGTTGGTGGCCTATGATATACAGGAGGTCAGACTAGATGATCTGGTGGTCCTCTTTGGCCTTACATGGTATGGGTATGTCAACATTGCATGTGGGAGTGAATCTCCCAGCTCCCGCGGATCTGTGTAGTGGGGCCCATGCTAGTGCTCTAAAAATAGCTGTGTAGATGATGCTCTGATGTTGCAACTTGGGATCGCATGCCCACCCCCACGCTTCAGAGCCCGAGCTCTAGCCCAAGCTGCAACCTTGCTCCCAGATGCTATGATGCTAAGAATGAAGAGCCATCTCCACCCATGCCTCTCAACCTTCCAGGCCTAAATTTGGGATGCAATATGGGACAAAGACTCAAAGCAGGGGACACCAGAAACAATTCTTGCAGAAGACTATGACCTCCTGTAACCTCAGTTCAACTCTTCTTTATTTCTGAGGTAAATTTTCAAGTATGAAAGTGATGGGAGCGGAATGTAGGCAACTTTGGGACTAACGTCAGTGATCTCACTAAAAATGAGGGACAGTGGAGGGGGTTGTATACAGTGGACTGCTAACTAGCAGAAAAGCACTAAGAGTTGCTTGGAAATTTCTTTTCCGCAGATTGCAGGCCTGTGCTACGAGTGTAGGAGCTTTGAGTCTTTGTGCCCAAAAGCAGGTTTGGTGCGTCACTGTACATTCTGCTGCCAATGAGTCACTTGGGGAATGTGGATTCGAGGAAAGGAGATACTATAATTTACACGGTGCCGTATTTCTGCAATTCCCTCATTCAAGCAGATATTTCAAAATGTGGATGCTGTAAGCAACTTATTGTTATATTACTCACTGGTTATTTATAATGCTTATTTGTCTGCATGATGCATGTTTACGAAAGCCAGTTGGAGTGGACTGTGATATTTAGGGTATCACAATTTCAAAGGAGAAAGCTTACTTTATAATCTCTTTCCCTCAAATGCGTTTGAGCAGGGATTACTTCAGGGAAATACAGAGGAGTCAGCAAGAACACACTCAGCAATTACTTTAATATAATCAAACTATCAAATTACCTAGGTGGCAGTGTGAAATATTCCCAGGCTGGTTTCCTGATGACAGATTACAGGAATGAAAATATTTCCAGGTTTGTATCATCTCGCTTTCAACTGGATTTAAAGCTAGGGAACACTATTTGTTTTCTAATTCAAGTTGAGTTTCAATATGAGTAACAGATTTGGGAGGGGGAGGGATAGCTCAGTGGTTTGAGCATTGGCCTGCTAAATCCAGAGTTGTGGGCCCCCTCTTTGAGGGGGCCCATTTTAGGGATCTGGGGCAAAAATCTGTCTGGGGATTGGTCCTGCTTTGAGCAGGGGGTTGGACTAGATGACCTCCTGAGGTCCCTTCCAACCCTGATATTCCATGAATATAATAGAAATCAGAAGCAGACAAGATCGTTAGGTCAGCAAGTCCCTTCCTCTGCCAATGTATGTCCTTTCTAGTGCTTTTTCCATTTGAACTGTAGGGTTTGATTCTCTTCCCCCCCCCCCCATGTTATTCTTACACCATGTAGTTATTCCTGATTTACACCAGTGATAGTGAGAGGAAAATCAAGCCTTCAAGGACATAGATCTTGGTCTCTGTCTCCATGTCTTTTGTGCCATGCTGGCAGAGAGTAGCCCTCATAGGGCAGCTGGGGAATTCCTCAGTGATGTAAAGCCATCATTGCTAGCTCTCTCTTTACCTCCTGCTCCTGGTTTGTTGATTGAAGAGTTAGGATTTATGCCTCATCTGGAGCTTGGTGGATGATTGGGTCTCTCCATCACACATCATTCATAATTTTGTAACAATTTGAATGGAGTTCAAGGAGACCTTTTATCAAAACCCTGCCTCTATTTTGCAAAAAAAAAAAAAAAGCCCCACAGAAAGGCACAAAAGCACCTGAAGGAAGTTTCAAAGGGACTCGACTAATGACAGGCTGATGACACTACTACCGTTGCAGTCTCCATGGAAAACTGGTTTGATCTAAATAATGAAATGAAACTGCACAAGGACAAAAATCAAAAATGCTATTTAGAAAAGTAATGGGACTTTTCTGCTACTCAGCCAGCGTGGCCAATCCTGAATACAGTTGCCATAGGGTGAGCCCAGAACAGGGAGAAGAAGCTGAAACATAGGTGCTGGAAAGGAATCCTAAATTTCTCTTCTGGCATTCAACATTGAAGATCCGGTTTTCTACTCCAGATCTGTTTGCAAAGGAGGTTCTGTCACGATGCACCAAGGTAGTGGGAAATTGTGAAAATCAAGTCAGAAAACAGGACAGAGTCAGAATTTTGTCCATTCTTAAAAGATCTGCTGCACTCCTCTCCAGCCAGCATAGGATCAGTCAAACATGGATTGGTTTGATCAAAATTTCAGATGAGACTAGGTCCTGAAAAAAAGCAACAAACATGGCAAAAGTGCATGAATATCTCAAAGCAGACACCAAAGTGTGGTCGGCCTAATTAGTTATTGGACTAGAGGCTGGAGAATTGTGTTTTGGTGTTTTAGTTACAGAATTGCAGTGTTTTTATTTTGCACAGGATCTGTGCCTTTCTGTGACCAAGCAATAACAATATGTATGGAGCAAATCATATTGGAGTGATTCATAAAACCTTCAGGATTGGTTCCTGCCAATTTTGAGACAGTCACAACAATCCAGGGCAACTACTTCCTCAATGGGGTCTTCAGGTGGCAACCAGAAGCCCTCCTCTCACCTTCAGAGTCTTTCAGGGACAGTTGGCAGACCCAGTTCCCCATCTCCAACTTCTTGCTGTGGCCATGCCCGCTCCCAGCTAAGGCACATTGTCCTAAACTTCTGGAGATGACTACCTGACTTCTCCACTTCACCATGGAGCATGATGGAGGCCCTGTGCATTTAAGCATTAAGAGCTGTACTGGGTCCGTTAAAGGTAAAGCCACGCAGGGGTTCTTTGTGCATAAGGGCATGGCACCAGTGCTGTTCACTCTGCCTGCAGAGCGTACAGGTGGGAAGAATGCCCCTGGTGGTCTGGGGCAAGTCCTACAGCTCCCCAAATGATCCTCCCATGCCAGCTGCCAACCTCCAGCCTGTGCAGAAGGCAGTTGGGCCCATGGCCCTGCTCTGCTCCTTTGAAGTGTCTATAGGTGGTGACAATACTTCCATGGACCTTGCACTCAAATAACACGAGGTCTGCTCTTCTGATCTGTTCCTGTGCAGGTGAGCACGGGGAAAGGGTTCCTTGAGTCTTGTGCACCTGGGAGCATTTTAATAGAGCTGTGACACACAGGATTGTTGGTATGGGGCTGTTAACCATGTCCTCCTGCTCTCAGGGTTATATCCACCCCTGAATGGCAGGTGGCAGCATCCACTGGCCATGGTAGCTACTGTTACAGCCATGGTCAGAGCCTAAAACATCTGAACCTCACAGGATTTTACAGACCTCAAGCTTGTGAATTCTCAGTCCTCCTTAGGACTGTTGTTCCATGGGCACAGTTTACTGTGTGATCCTTGTCCCTACTTTTGTATTCAAAAGTGATTGTAATTGTGGCCCTATGACTTCTTTGTCAGAAAATTCTGTGGGTTCATTTTCTGTTGCTCTCCAAATTGGACATAACCAACGACTCACGCTACAGCAGTGTGAATTAGAGCTTCTACTTGCACAGGCATTTCTGTCCTGGGGGTTGTCTTTGGAGCACTTAGAGCGGAAACCTGAACTGAACAAGAGTTGAGAGCAAGGGCTGCAGTGAGCAGGGAAATGCGAGGACGACTGGAAAACTCGATAAGAGACATCAAAAGGAGGAATTAAAGTTACTATTTGAAAAAGTAAATTTCAAAGCCCTTTCCATCTGGCTGCACTGATTGCAGTGGAGTGAGGCAAATGGAGAGAAAGCTGTATCGAAAGGGAAATGAGACTTGTTAGACATGAGTTGGGCCAGAGAAATGGTGTCAATTTATTGGGCACTGCAAAGCCTGCCTAAAATTGCTGCCTGAGGGGAAGAGAGACAGTGCTAAGGAGAGAGGGGGAAATAAGAGGGTTAAAAATTGACATAAATAAAACCCGCCTTACTGTAGCTAACCATGCTCCTCAGTATATAAATTACACTGACTTAGACTCTCCTACACACTACTAGGGTGGGTTGAAGTGTATCTAAGCCAGTATAACTGAGTCTGAGTTAATATAGTGGGGTATAAGTTTGATCCCCTTTCACATCACTTCTGAATGTACCCTCCCACCTATGCCACTTCTCTCAGGAGTATGGCTGGTAGCCTTAATAGCCTGACCAAATACAACCACAGTCTGCCCAACTCAAATCTCCTTGCAGTGTCACTTGGATACAGTATTCTTCTTCGCCTCATGCCCCAAACAACTGGGGCCTATTTCCAAATTCTACTTCAGAGGTGGTTCCACTACAGTGGTTGTTGAAGTGACCTGTGTATTTGTGAAGCCCATTGAGAGCCTTCAAGGTAAAAGTCTCTGTATTGCTGCCAAATATTATTTTGCTTTCCCACATTGGAATTTGCTTGCCAATTTCCTAGTCATTGAAAGGGCTATGTGAAAAGACTAAAGATGAGGAAGCAACTTTAAACAAGATGCTGTAGAAATTCATCTGTAACAGATTGTGTTTACACCATGGTGCCTCCTGCTGGTTGCTCTGAGAATTAGGTCATTTCTAGCTATGGAGCGCCCTCTGCAGGTGGTGTCATGCCCATTGCTTGCTCTGCTGTGCTGTCTGGGACCCGCGTTGCTCTCAGACCACAGAATCCTCTTCAGGGCATGGCCCTCCAGCTGTGCCCCAACTCCATTGTCTCCCCCCATTCCAGGGGAACCAGCAGTCACCCAGCTTCTCACCACAGTGGCAAACTACAGCCCCTTTCTCAGGGGCAAATTGCAGTTCTTTGGCTGGCCACTTCCCTTGGTGGCCAGTGGGGCAAACGGGGGGGGGGGCAACCCAGGGCCCCTATAGCTGGCAGCCGCTCACTGCCTCTCCTTACCCTCTGCCACTACCTGCTTTCCCTGGGCCACTTCCCATAGCCCCAGCACCTACTCAGCCCCTGTATCAAGGCCACAATCTGGGAGCCAGCCAGACTGGAGCTCCACCTGCTCCTGGCCAGCACTGCTCTGTCCCAGGTACTTCTCTCTGCAGGCAACCAGTCCTTTTCCCTCAAGCTCCAAGAACAGACTGGGTTCCTTGTGCCCCTACAGCCCTTCTTATAGGACCCAGCCTGGCCCTGATTGGCTGCTTCTAAGCCTTCCTCTGGTTGGCCGGGTTCTGCACAGGCTCCCTCCAGCCTGCTCTAAACCCCTCCTCTGCCAAAGTGGGGCAACTGCCCCACTACATGATCCCTTTCCTTCTTTTGCATTCATGGTCTTTTATTTTGTGTAGCAAATTTCCTACCAAAGGTCTAAAGAGCAAGGTCTGTGTCTTCATATATGTTTGGACATTGTCTCTCACATTCTGGGAACTACGAAAGTATAACTAATAAAGAGAACTAGTCAAATAGCTCCAAGTAAGAATGATGAGTTAAGGAAAAAAAAGTTAACCCACATCCATGATATCCCCAATTTCCTTCTAAATAATTAGATCCATTATAATTCAGAACAGGTTTGTTAATGTAGACACAGCTCTGCTTCTTCTTCTTAACTCAGCTGAAAGGTAACAGAATGGAATTAACAATCCATACGCACAGAACAAGAAGTAAGGAAAGTTGAAGACAGCAGCCCCCTAGTCAATCACCAGACAGCTACAAATGTGGAAAGGTCATGTATAGAAACTGGACACGGTGAGGAATAAGAACTCAGCTGTCAATCAAGAGCTGAATCTTAGCAAGTGAGAGTCTGTTAGTAGGAGTCATTGGCACACAGCCAGGCTGCAGCGCCTAGCACAGTGGACTCCTGGTCCATGACGAGGGCTCCTTGGCATTAGGGTAATACAAATAATGGAGAGGAGGATGGTGGGGCTTTTACAATACATACTCTACCCGTAATCTTAGACTAATTGCAACCTCAGGACCAGGTTTTGGATGCATGAGTGCACAGGTAGGGGAAGGAGGCAAAGGAGCCTTCTCCCGCTACGCTCTCTATGCTGGCGCCAGACCCAGTTGCAGATCAGGAACTGCTGATCCCTGCTAATGCTCCTCAAGGTGTAAGGGAGGGGGTGGGGCCATGCCCACCCCCCACCAGCCAGCACAGCTATGTGTCTACAGAAATCAATGGATGTTGCACCATCCTAAAGGGTGGCAAACTGGTGTCTTCCCCCTGTGCACAGGGGAGCTCCTGGTTCTCCCAGTGGGGCAATGTGACTGCAACTTCCCCTACGCACAGAGCTATGCCTACAAACCCAATCACAGCCTTGAAGTCTAAGCTTCTCAGTGCTGAGACCTGTGTTTATTTCTAGAAATGGGCAAAATTCCAAACATTAATTATGGACCCTGGATTCAAATCCAAATTCTACAAGTGGCCATTGTCTTTAAGGGCCAGATCAAGGCACTGTATCGGAACACACCCAGCCTTCATGGGGGTTCCAAATCTGAATCCAGATCCAAATGTTGTGTCCATGGTCCTGTGTCATGGTTTCTGGATGTACGGGTAATAACTTTAGGGACAGGTATAAAAGCTAAGGAAAAACGTGAGATGGATTTCCAAATAACATTCCAGAGGTGGCTTTTGAGTCAACACTGAATGTCAATTTCTTTTAAAAGAAGTTATCTCCATGCTCTCATGGGGGGACTTTTGTATTTCCTTTTACATTCAGTTTCCAGGAATACTGTTTTGATGAAGGCTGTCATATGGTATTGATCAACTGTAGCAATGACCACAGTATGATGTTATTTTTCTCTGTGTACTGTTCTCCACACTAACCTGGCCTCCCTCCCACCTTATATTCAGCCTTGTCCCAGCTGAATTGCAGCCTCTGAGTCAGACGTAGTTTCCCAAAGTGACATCAGTTCAATGATCCTTGAAAATAGCTACAAGTCCACTGACCTTTAAAAGCCAGGAGCCTGCATGATAACATCTCTACATTGCAGTCTGCAGTGTAATAGGGTCTGATTAGAAAGGAAATGTACTACCAAAGGCTTACAAACATGAGTATGCATGTTTATTGATTGATGGCAAACCAAAGCATCAACCTCATTGTTAATTAAATTGGCACCTGTAAAAACTCTATTTTTAAACAACTGGATTTTGTTTTCTGCAAGGGGTTAGTGATTTTTAAAAAACAGCTTAAAAACATGCAATAGGATGTTGGGGGATTTCTGCTGACTCATTTTAGCTGCAGGTGCAGAACCCAGCCTGAAATTCTGCTGATTCACTGTGGCAAGTGTTGCTTGTTAACTCCATCTTGGATATAAGGCAGATGAGAGGTCCTCTTGGTAGCAAAAGAACTAGAGAGGGAGGATAGAGCAAGCCCTGGAGGGACAGCCAAGCTCAGGGAAGGAAGAGGAAACTGAGGTTTATGTTGTGCGGTTGTTTTTTGTGTTGCTAGTGATGACAAACCCTGGGAAGGGGATGAGTTTTAACCCTGACTCATGGTTTGTGGGGAATGAGCTAGAGACTTAACCTGTTTACAAACCACACACAGATTTTTGATCTGGGATAGTCCTTGAGATGAGTTTTAACCACAAAATTCAGAGCCAGACCTAGATTTTAAACCCTCCAAATGTCTGGGGTATTTAGATTTCATGGTCAGTTCAGCTCACTAGGGACTACCACCGGGCAGTTACAAAATTTGGATCTGGCTCCAGGTGCAAACTGAGCCTGGTCTCAAAATTCATAGATGAGGTATTCAGCGGGACCTGTGTCCAGTTAATTCTTAAGGAAATGAGCTCCTTGCTAAGGTAGCTACTACAAAAATAATCATGGGTAACTATATTCGCCTTGTCCTAGGAATACTCATGGCTAGTTTCTTTGGGTGTTGTGCCTGTATTGTTGAGATGTTCTGATGCTCTTGGCTTTAATGAAATGCTGCCTTACCGAAAAAGGAAGCCTACCCAGAAACATGAGATAAAGAGGTTAGAGAGGAGAAATATACTATACCATTTTTTTCCTCTGTTTCTTATACTTCCTAAAATGAACTCCAGGCATGTGACGCGTTTTGCAAATGCATCAGTAGCAGCACGCATACAGCACAGAGCTGCTTTGCCCGGCCAGCACACTGTCAGCATGTATTTGCTAGCTAGCAAGCCAACAGCAACATTTTTCTGCAGATCAGAGCTCTTGCAGAGAGTGAGTGAGACAGTATAGTCCATTGACTAAGAATAAACTCAGTCATTCTCTGCTTCCCTGATCAGCCTTATCTTCTGAGGTGTGAATCTGAGGGAGAGGTACATAAACAGGAAGTTTACCAGATGCATCTTTCAGAAACTGAGGCAGTCAGCTAAGGCTGCTCTCAGCTGTATCTGTCCATCCGTAGCATTGGCAGAAGCAGAACTATTACTCTGAGAAACACAGCTGGCTTGTGGACAATAATAACTTGTGATAGAGATACCCACAGCTGACTGCTTACTTACTAATAAAGTAATGGGTTTTCCCTGACACCTGCACCACACATCCTCTCACGGATATGAGTCCTGTGACCTGACTTTTAGAATAATAATAATAATGCGAGAGGCACAAGCTGAGACCCAGAATGACTCTGGTCTGTGGATGGGGGAGGACACAAGGAGATTTCCCCTCTGTTGCTCCCTCCATGCAAGTGCCAGGGATAACTGCATGGGAGTGCAGTGGCTTCTCCCCTCTCTGTGCTCCCAGAGGTACAACTATCCCAAAGAGGACAGGGAGAAGTTAGGGCCATGGCATTGGTCTGTAATGGGAGCTAGTTGCATCATGAAATATGTGCTGCAGTATACAGACTCCCCCTGCATGCTGTCTGGCACTAGGACAGTGCAGACTCACACCACCCCCAATGTGGGCCTCTGCCCTAAAGCACAGCCTGCTCCCTGTGATCTGTACCCTCTACACAGGGATTGAAGTGGGGAGAAAAGGATGATGGTTCTCTTCCAAGCGCCACCCATAATATAAGCTCCACCCTCATGAATCACCAGAATGAGTTGTGGCTCACAGCAGACTGTGCATATATTAAAAACATATGTACATGTTGGGTCAGACCAATGTCCATCTATCCCAGCATCTGATCTTCCAACAATGGCCAGTGCCAGGTGCTTCAGAAGGAATGAACAGAACAGGCCAATTGTAGAGTGATCCATCCCCTCTTGTCCAATCCCAGTTTCTGGCAGTCAGAGGTTTAGGGACACCCATAGCAGGGGGTTGCATCCCTGACCATCTTGGCTAATAGCCTCCATGAATGTATTGAATTCTTTTTTGAACCCAGTTATACTTTTGTTCACAATACGTGTGAATTCATGGCTTCCCCTCTGCCCTCCTTGGGCTCAAGTTCTCCTCAAAGGTCTCTGATGCCCTGCTGGGCTTTGCCAGGCTGCTGAAGCTTGGATCTTTCTTGATTAGTGCGGGGGGTTGGTGGAGAAATAAGTATTGGTATGTCCTAAATTCCACCCACTCTTGGCACCAAAATGTATGGTACATATCCTGCCCTCCTTACTGTAGTGTCTGAGTGCATCACAACCATTAATATATTTATCCTCACAATAGCCCTTTGAGGTACAGAAACCCTACTATCCCCATTTTATAGGTAGGGAACTGAGGCACAGGGAGACTAAATGACTTCCCCAAGGTCATAAAGGGAGTCTGTAGCAGAGCAGGAAATGGAATCTGGGCCTTCCAACTCCCAGGCTAAAACCCTGACTGGTGAACCATCGTTCGTCCCTAGGAGATGTCACTCTCAGTAGATTGTACAGATCTGTGATCTCCTTATTTCTAGCATGCTTTGCTTTCATGAACACTTTAATAATTAACAGTGGTAATATTTAAATCACCATTACTGGGTATCTGAGTGAAAACCTCGCTGAGATGAATGGGGAAGTTCACACCTTTCTGAGGTTCTGTTCTAGACTGTCTGCAATCTGAAATCACTGTAGCCAATTCTCTTGGTTCACATTTCTGAGGTTTTCTTTCAAACTATAACAGCTAGAGACTGACTTTAAAAAAAAAATGAAAGCTGAGATTCTGAAACACAAGGTGGTATAGGAGAGGAGCTGGCATGCCAGCATGGACCTAATTACATCCTGTGTCACATCACTAAGAAATATGGGTACACTGCTAAGTTTATGCCTCTTTGCCTGGTAGGGTGAATTCAGCTTTAACTAGTTAACTCAGCTCTTTTGCAATAACCTCCAGCTTTCAGTGACCTTTCTGCTCTGAGATTTATCTCCTGCAGTCTAGAAACATGGAGGTGGGTCAAAATAAAAATGTCAACTCCATGGATCAAGATCGGAGGTCCTCGCTCAGCCCTGATCCATTCCCTTCAAATCCATTAACAAACACCTGGCCTGCACAGAAGGGGGACTCTGCTGCCTCCATTGCAGTGAACTACTACCCTGTTCACATGCACCACAGATGGGCCTCCGTGGATTTGTCCTTAGGGACAGAGCAGGCCATGGGCAATCCACTTAATAAATGCTACAGCTATTTTAACCTTTGTGCAGATCCTCTGCACATCGTAGAACTCTAACTCTACTGGTGGCCATTCCAAGGCAGTAGCTGAGGGAGAATTCCAACATGCACAATTCTAACATTGCACCTGTTTAGCCTAGGGCTGAACTTGGTCTTGAGTCTTTAAACCCTTTGATCTTCCTTTCTATCATCCTCTCTCTGCTTTTCTCTTTTCCTGTGCTCCGTCTTCTTGTTTTTCCCTTTCTTTAAAGAGACAAGCTTTATGGGGAGAGAAATTATTTATGATACCCATACAGACTTTCCAAAGAGGTGATTTACACCCACTTTCATTCAGCTGCTATCACTCTTTATTCCCTCTGCACTTTGAAGCGATTAAGGGCCAGAGTTTGAGATCTGCATGAATTTAATGGTGCATGCAAATCTTTAAATTTTAAGCATTTAAACGGATCAAAAATCCATTGAATGTTTGGGGTCTAATTTGACTGCCGTGAGTTCAATTTGTAGTGTATCTGTATGCCTGAGGGTAACAAAGAGCCCTTTAACTTCTTTAAAAGTTGTTCCCACCGATGTCAATAGGAGCTCACAGCCCTGCTCAGCTCCTTGCAGCAACAGATCTTAATTCTGTAATTTATAACGATGTGTGTATTGTGGAAGGAGAATTAAATAAACAGTTCTCAGAAACTATAAATAAAACATTAACAGTTATTCCACTACACTTAAAAAAACCCAATTCTTCTTTCATCTGAATACACTGTGTAAAATTTTTCTATTAGTATCTGGTATTGTATTTTCTGAAGACTCAGCGCACCTAGTGTAAATATTTATGAGATAAGAAAAATGCTGGAACTCTTTCAAGGAAATCAGATGAGAATGTGTCCCCTGTACTTCAAAGATGAATACATAATTTATGCATTCAAACTTTGCTATTATTAAATGACAATCTATAGTGAGTTTAGAGGGAGATCTTAGTGGTAAGACTGGACTAACATATTGTTATCTGGGTCTCTCTCCAAAATTGGGTTCAGTAAACACAACAGGAGTTCTGGGTGAAAATGCAGCACCGATCCAAACACAGCCTCTCAGATCCATGTATAAATCTATCCGCAAGCTGCCATTTACATTACCTAGTAAATTTAATAGGTTAACAAAATAGCTACGCTTTAAAAATACAATTTCCAGAAGGCCCAGCCTTAGTCTTCCAATTTAAATCATTGCTTTCCAAAGATGTTTGGCATAAGGCATTGCATCGAGATTGTACTGGAACTGCCTGAGCATAAAACACAGATTGGATTCTGGGAGGGCAGGTGGGAGAAGGAAGACAGCTGTGAACTGTGATATCTAAACAATCTATTTTGCATGGGAGTTTTACCTCAGAAAGCTGACTGGTGCAGAAATCAGGTGAGAGGAGCTCATAAAGATTTTTTTTGGTTTGAACTGCTTTGTCTTTGCTGAGCTCTGATCAATGTGAATGAGACAAAGACAATTGCTCATTCTAAGAGCCAAATTCTGCCTTTGCATGTGTACATGCAGCCTGCACTGGTGTCACTTGGAGTCAGATGCACATCTCATAGGAATGACCTTGGCCCCTAAGCTACAAGAATGATGATAAACTGTTGTTTTTTTCCATTTAAAAAAAAAAAGATTCTTAACTAGACTGAATAAAGCACGAGAAAACACATTTTGTTTTGTGGAACAAAATCCTGAGTGGGATAGATGGATGGACTGCTGGACTAATACGTTCTTCCAGCTCAGCGATTTTATCTATTGCATGATATGATACCAAATTGTTAGTGGAAATGTTTAGTGTGATTCAAAAGGAGACTAACCTTCACTGACAAAATTAGCCTGGATTTTGCTCTAGGAGGTTGTGATGCGGGGCCCTCATCCCTATTTGATCTTACATCTTCCTCTTAGATACTTTATCCTGCTACACCCTCTCTGACGCCTTAGCATATTAGTTACAAGGGACTCATCACTTACACCCATTGGCCCAACCTGACCTGTAACTTACACAAACAAATGCACCTTGTGCAATTTGCCCTTCAGAATTCAAATCCTGGGACTTTTACAAAAGGGCCCCAACTGATCCAAGTTGCCTATGTGGAATAATTAATGTAGAGCTGTATAGATCACAATTAACATCTTGAGTTTCATTCAGAAGTAAAGCTGATGGCAAAATAAACTTCGTCGAATAGATAGAAGATGTTCCTCGGGATAACTTGTGGAAGTAACTAGCATTCTGCTTTATCAGAGACTAACAAATGCGCTTCAGTGTAGCACATTGTGTGCATCACAGTAATGTAATTTGAATAAATCACCAAGGCAGAGATTATTTGGCGAGATCCATATGAGAGAGAGAAGATCATAACTTTCCAGTCAAATGCCAATTTTAAAAAGGGTTCTTGCCAATATTGTTAACTTTGCAGCACCCCCACACTCTCTATGCAGATGGTTATGCAGCCCCCAGACCTTATAAACATGAAGGAATTTAGTGTCATAGTACCCATCTGAAGTAGGGAAGTATTATTCCCATTGATAGATGGGGAAACTGAGGCATAGATGGGGAAACTGAGGCATGGAATGATTAAGGGATGCTGTGAAGGTTCCAAAGGATGTATGTGGTAGAGCTGGGAATGCCTTGTCTACATGGGGACATCCATAAAATTCACAACTAATGGTGGGAATTTTAAATAGATTAGTTAAACCAGTGCTTCTCAAAGTCGGGCCGCCGCTTATTCAGGGAAAGCCCCTGACGGTCCATGCCAGTTTGTTTACCTGCCGCGTCCACAGATTTGGCCGATCGCGGCTCCCACTTGCCGCGGTTAACTGCTCCAGGCCAATGGGGGCTGCGGGAAGCGACGTGGGTTGAGGGATGTGCTGGCCACCCTTCCCGCAGCTCCCATTGGCCTGGAGAGGTGAACCACGGCCAGTGGTAGCCGCGAGCAGCCGAACCTGCGGATGCGGCAGGTAAACAAACCAGCCCGGCCCACCAGGGGCTTTCCCTGAACAAGTGGCAGACCGGCTTTGAGAAACACTGAGTTAAACCACATTAAATCCCCTGTGTGAGTGCTGTTATTCAGAATTAAAGTGGACTTAATTTGGTTTACTTTAAAGTAATGAGTTAAAACTAAATCAAACCAAGGCCACTTGAATTCTAAATGAGGGTGTTTACATAGGGGTTTAATGTGGTTCAACTAATCCACTTCCAATTAATACCTTTAGTTAATTTGGATTAATTTCTGTCAATGTCCTCATGTACGTAAGTCCCAGATCCCCTGAGTCATAGCTTAACTAGGGTTAGCTTCTCAGTCATCTTCCCCACAAAGGGAAAACAGGAGACTCAGTGGCAATTGGTTTTTAAAATTGGTCCTATAGCCCACTTGATGTCTGCAAAGATGATTTTCTTCATATATTTCAAATGTAATGAGAAATGATCGTGGGTAGTCACAACTTCTTTATTTACTAGTTTTTCCTCAAGGTTTAAATTATATCCCTGGGCATTAAAAAAAATTCCAGATTTCATATTTCACTATTGCCAACATGGTTAAGTGCAGCAATAAAGAGTAAAACATTTCAACGTTCGTCAATTCATCAGTGAAAATTTTGCCAGCTGATCAGTTACATGTTCCCCAATTCATCAATTCCAAGTGCATCATTGTAGAGCATGTGAGCTGAAAGTTTATAAGCTAAAGTGTTTCTAAGATCAGTCATGGAAGAAAGTATTAAGTTTAGCCATCAATTCAGTGGCCGAAGGCTGTCATCCCTGATAAGGGCGGTTGTATTTAGATGGACTAAATGGGCCCAAAGAGCCAAAGATATTAATATAACCCAGTCACTGTTTCAAACAAGGTTTGGTATAGAGAGACCTCAGCCTACTTAGTCCCATGGAAAACGCACCATTAAACATCATTTTAACCTTTTATTAAAGATAGAGAAAAGAAGGAAAAACAGTGAAAGTATTTGAAAGGTAAAGTATTAAGTAACAATCTCATTTTTTTAACAACATCCCTTGTTCTTTCCCTTTATCGGAAGGATTTTTGGAAGGACCCCCCCCCTTGCTGACAGTCTCTTAGATGGTATTAAAGATGGTAATAACTGTCCTTTTGGGGGAAAAGACAAAGGTAGTTAAGATGGGCTGGAGCTGTCATGGTTGCGGTTGTCAGAGTTCAGTTTCATTTCCTCAATGACAAAACAAGACAAACACAAAAGGAGAGAGAAAAGACCAGCTACTTCTGTCTCTAACGTTGGTGCTCACTTGAAACCTCACTGTTGGAGAAGCACAGGCACAGTAAACAATCTGACCAGCTGCTCTGAGACATAGCAAACTTGTACCAGCATCAGGCTGTTCAGGGCACTGCTTTTAGTTGCCTCTTCCTGGGCACTGACTCATAGCAGTGTTGAAAACTATAGAGTCTTGGCTGACAAAGCTAGACTGTTAGACAGAAGGAAAAAAGAGAGATAGGAAAGAGAAGAAATAAGACGGAGAAGGAAAAGGTGATGTTTGGGATCTAGTTGAAGCTGGTAGAGGTCCCAGTGTCATCTGGATCCCTCTCTCTGGCCCAATCTGTATCTCAGGATTGGGACAAAGTTCTGGGGTCCCAGGAGATGGTGTGGGCAGCCATGATAGTGAAACTCTCTCCAGTAGTAAATTTTTCTTCTCAAAAGATTACTACTGGAGAGAGTTTCTTGAAGGACCCCAAAAGGGAGTGATGTGTGGAATAGCCCATCTCCTCATTATTTTGCCCATCAATTAGGCCTACTTCCTGATGAACTAATTCTGGTTCACTGATTTTTGATCTCACTGGCTTGTTTACGAAGCATGACCTCAACACAGTCCTTGGATTATGGCAGTAGGCCCTTTTGTTTGGCCTAATTCAGTCTGTCTCACTTTTGCAACTTTTCCCATTAAACATTTGTGGTTATAGTTTATTGCAACTTATACTATACTTATATTGTATGTTTATATTTTATGTGTTTTTCACAGTTGAGCTCACAGTTATGAAAAAATTATAGGCCCAATTATCACAACAGGGATCAGCAAACAGCTACTCTCACAATTATACATACTCATGTGTAACAACCATTGTCTTTAATTCTTACTTTGGCAAAATGCACATTGACTTAAGGTTTTGGCTGAAGTATTAGGCCCCAGGTTCATATATATATATAAAAACAGTCAACATCTAGTATCCCTTGAAAGGCCTTTCTAGTGTGAGAAATAACAGCACACACCCACAATACCTGGTGGAAGCCAAATATAACACTGACATATACCGGATTCTGGCCCTGATTTGCCACTCAGACACAATGAAGAGTAATGGCCAAGGACATCAGTTGCAGCTCCCTGATCCTCAGCCGTTCTGCCCAAGCGGAAGTTAGAGCAATATATGTCCTACTCTAATTTCTGCTCATGGCAGTGGAACTCAGCAAAAACAGCTTGAAGTGAGAGGTTGGCAGACTATGGAACCCAAACCTCTATCTACTTAGTGTTCAGTGAGTTGTCTTGACTTTGAATCTGCGGTCAATATTTAGTGAAACAAGATTTTATACCGTGAGATAATTCACTCTGTCTAGATTCTTATAGTAGTTCCAATTATCATAACATTTGTAATGGCCACAGCATTTCAAAGCACCCAAGAATGCTAGATTCTGATTTAGGCTACACAAGGTAACAAGGGAAAGTAAAAACAGTCCTACTGCCGTTCATAGTTTGGCTGGATCTTGGGGGGCAGGGAATGACCAGAAAGAGAACATGGGTTATGTAGTCTGACCTCCTGCATAACACAAGCCAAAGACCCTCACACAGTAATTTCTTCATCAAACCTCTGTAGGAGACAGCATATATTTTAGAAAAATATCCAGTCTTGTCTTAAAGAGAGCATGCGATAGAGAATCCATCACATCCCTGGGTGAATGGTTAATTATCCTCACTTTTAAAAATGTATGCCTTATTTCCAGTCTGTCTGTCTAGTTTCAAGTCTAGCCATTTGATCTCATTATGTTTTCTTCTGCTGGATTAAAGAGCTGTCTTGAAACCTCTTCCCCATGTAGAAACCTAAAGACCATGGTCAAGTCACCTCTTCACTTTCTCTTCAATAAACTAATGGATTGTGCTTCTGTAGTCTCTCTAAAGCATGGTTTCCAGACTTCTAATCATTCTTGTAATGATTTTCAATTTCATAATGTCTTCCATGGATACTCCTGGGGTAGTGCAGTTTACATACTTCCCCTTGTTCCGGGATGTGCTTTAATTTCTTTTTAATGCAGTCATTTATTAGTGATTAAATAATTTCATCTTTTCTTTTCCAGAAACAGCAAATTTGGAGAAACGTATCACTTCCACAGAATTCCCACTGCCTCAATTCACCAATTTATGTAAACAGAAAACTTTACATAGTGTGACAGCCAAGCAGCAAAATGGAATTGATTTGTTGCAAATGTAATGTGTTGGGAATACATTCTAGGTCACAAAACATCATATCTGCATGGCAGAATCATAGAAAGGAAAACAATAATGTTACATAAGAGAAGTAACATCTGACCTTCAGATTAATCAGAATGAAGAACCATATGTAGCTACACAAGAAACTCTGTCATACCAAAGATACCTCTAATTTTCAGTTGCGTGTTTGGAAAATGACTCACTGGAGAACTATAATAAATTCCATGCTATTCTCCCGCCCAAGAAAAATCAAAGTGTTCATTCTTTGTCTAACACAGCTTAATGGTAGTTACTTTTCCTTTGCTTTGTAATTTCTGTGGAGTTTCATGTAGAAACCTAATATCAGAGAGACAAGATAGGCGAGGTAATAATATCTTTTATTGGACCAACTTCTGTTGGTGGAAGAGACAAGCTTTTGAGCTTCACAAAGCTCTTCTTCAGGTCTGGGGAATGTAATCAGAGTGTCTGAACTAAATACAAGTTGGGACAGATTGTTAAGCATAAGGGATTCACACATGCTGTAAGAGACCACTGAAAATGAAGTGGGCAATTTAGAATCAGCAGGCGGTAGGTTGTGTTATAAATTGTTGTAATGAACCATATCACCAGTGTCTCCTATTTAATCCAGGTTTATTAATGTCTAGCAGAGTTATGATTTTAATTTCCCAAACTACTCTTTTGAAGGTGTTGGGAAAATCCAGGCTACACACCTAACTACCTTCACTAAACAAGGATCCTCCATCAGACAAGTAGATCACATCATGGAATGGGCCACCCAAATACCACAGGAGAACTTGCTTCAAGACAGAAAAAAAACCCACTGACCTCATACTTCTACTTGTCACCTACCACCCCACACTGGATCCCATAGGGAGTATCATCAAACAACTATCACAAATACTTGATGAGGACCACATCTGGAAAAGAAATCTTTCCTGAACCCCCTTAATCCTAATCCTAACCCTTAATTACCCACTTCATTTTAAATGATCTCTTACAGCATGTGTTAATCTCTTATGCTTACCAATCTGTCCCAAATTGTAGTTAGCTCAGACACACTACATTCCACAGACCTACAGAAGTGCTCTGTGAAGCTCGAAAGCTTGCCTCTTTCTCCAACCAAGGTTGGTTCAATAGAAGATATTACCTCCCCTACCTTGTCTTTCTTATATCGCGGTACCAACATGGCTACAACAACACTACAAATATAGCATCATTTCAGTTTACACAATGCTTCAGCAAAGGGTGGTGACTGCAATGATAAAGAAATAACCATAGAACCCTGCTTTGAAATATTAATAAAAGAGCCCCTTCTAGTGAGGACAATGTTACTTCTTCGGTTATGCAACTCAGATACTACATCAGGGATTGGCAACTTTTGGCACGCGGCCCATCAGGGAAATCCGCTGGTGGGCTGGGCCGCTTTGTTTACCTGCAGCATCCGCAGGTTTGGCCAACTGCAGCTCCAACTGGCCATGGTTTGCCATTCCAGGTCAATGGGGGCTGCGGGAAGCGGCGTGGGCCGAGGGATATGCTGGCCGCCGCTTCCTGCAGCCCCCGTTGGCCTGGAACGGCGAACTACAGCCAGTGGGAGCTGCGATCGGCCAAACCTGTGGACGCTGCAGGTAAACAAACCATCCTGGCCTGTCAGCAGATTTCCCCGACGGGCCGCATGCCAAAGGTTGCCAATCCATGTACTACATAATGCTGAAGCTTAATCCCAAATACAGAGAGTATCCCCCATGTTCATTCTTTATTAAAGGTGCTACACTGAGAGCCTCTGTGACTGAAAATCCCTGTCCACAGAATAGCACGCAATGTAATATTCCCCACACCACATTGCCAATTTGCCTCATTCCTGACCTGGAGGTATGAAAGGCTTCTTCAGTCTCCTTGGATTCTCTGCCACTGTAGATGGATTGCCAACTTGTCCTGGCTGTGTGGTGCAGGTCAGAGCCACATTGGCATGGCCATTGCTGCTGCTTCTTGAATGGTATGGGAGAGGAAGCTGGGCTGGAGCTGCATTGGTATCGCGGTTTATGGCCTGTCTCCCCTTGGTTAGGAGTGGTGGCTGACTAGACAGAGCCATCCCTGAAGATTAAATACCATTAATAGTCCCTTATGTGGCCTAATCTTAGTGCCAGCCCTCTTTCTCAATCCAGGCTCCCTGATTGCAGAGCTCCTTGTGTGAGGAAGGTGACCACAGTCCCTCACTGCCACACTGCAAGTCCTGTTTATTCGGGTGGCCTCTTTGTGTGCCCTCTTGTTTTCTGTGTTTCCTGCCACTTGTTTTTTCCACGTGCCTCTTAGCAGCTGAGCATGAAGTTCTATTTGAGCGAGGTTGCTTGTGTGAAAGCTAAGTAGGCTTTCTCTTTAGCCAAACTTGTCTGAATGTTGTTTCATACCATTTGGGACTGGGTGACTCTTCTTTCAGGATGGGATTTTCCAAAGAACCTACGTGACTTAGGAACATCTGGTTTTCAATGGGAGTTGGGCTCCCTAGTCACTTAGGGACAGATTTCTAAAGATATTTAGGCACCTAAAGATTCAGATAGATGCCTAGTGGGAATTTCAAAAGTGCCTATCTGCATCTTAAGGTGTGTAAATATCTTTAAAAATCTAGCCTTTAGATTTAAAAAGTCTGTCTATTATAGTCCTTATATGGCCCCCAATAGTATCTGAGCACAAAATCACAATTTTTAATCAGAACATGCTTAGGAGGTAGAGAAATACTATTATCCCCATCTTAGTGATGGGAAACTATGGCACACAGAATCTAACCCTCTGATTTTTAACTATCCCATCATTTATTTTACTGTATGGTACTTCGTTGCTTCATGACAGGTGCCTCTTAATAGATTACATTAATAAAATAAAATAAAATTAAAATAAATAGAGGGAAAAAACAATCAGCAGTGTAAGTGACAGAATTATAGCATAACTGAATTATCACATAACTGGGCACTAGTTCTGTCTATCTCTACCTTTGTATTTTGTATTTTTAAAGCCAGGTCTTGTCTATCTCCCTGGTTTCCTTTATCCTTTTTTCTCTCTTGTGTTCTCCAGTATCCATCTTCCACTTGCATTAGTTCTTCTTGACCTGACAAATTGCCAAATCATACCAGATCAAACATCACTGATTTCACACTCCAGCAAGGAAGCCGTTAGTGACCTTTACTTATCAGCCTTTTCCATCAAAAGGGGTGTTTTGTTTATGGGATGTGCAACTCTCTAGCCACTGTAACGTCCAAGAGTCAAGAGCAGTAGGTGAAATATTGTTTCCAGACTGCACCCACTTTCTATATCAGCGGTTCCCAAACATTTTTCAGCCATGGACCACTGTGGCATGGGACTAAATGTCCCAGACCCCTTTCATTTCTGGTGCTATCAGAATGCCCCTGCCAGTAAGGGAACACTGCTACTGGCATGATGGTCACACTGTTCAGAGGATGCCATTGTGAGACCAAAATGATGTCCTCCAGGCAGCAAAAGTGCTGGAATGCTGTTCTGGCATATTCCAGCCTTGGTCAAAGGATGGACCCCCGCATAAGCCCTGGCAAACCCCACTTTGGGAACCACTGTTCTACATCAATTAAACAGCGCAATATGGGGTAGACTGTACGTTTCTCTAAATGAGCAGACAGAGCTTGATATCACAAGGATCCTGCTTCCCTCCTTGAACAATGACCAAGTATAATCCCAGTTCTTGTGCTCCTGGCAGGCAAAGACCTGTGTGTGGAGTCTAGCGCAGACAGCAATGCTAAACTCTCTGGTGAGGTGAGGTAGGGTGAAATTGTAGCCTATAGGTAATTTATAGATATAAGTTGAAGCAGTAATGCAAAATCCTGCAGGCCTCAGGTCTGTAAAACAATGAGTTTAGCTAAACAAGGCATGAGGCCCTAAAAGCCTTAGCATAAGTAGCTAACCAGGAGTAACCCTAGATTATAAAATATATCACAAGATGGAATGGTGTACTGACTAACCTGCTGACAGGTGACCACAAGATGCTAGCTTGTACCAGCTTGGGATAATTTAAGTTAGGAACATTAGCAGAAGTCTGACCACAAGAGTGCCATGATAACTAATTGATGTATAAGCTAATAAGCTTGAGGTAAATGGACTAGTAACCTCAGGGGAAAGGGCACCCTAACATTAGTAGGATGAGGAAATAAAAACAATGAAAAGGGGATGAATATGTAGGCATCAGTGCAACACATTATAAAAGTTGTACCCCAGCCAGTGTGCTGTGGGCGATTGTAACTCCTGGGAGATGACAGGTTGATGATCACTGATGGTGATGGTGAGTCTGATGAGGATGACGACTAACACTTTGGGTCCTTTTGCAAGGGATGAGGAGTATATGGCTGCTCAGAGGCACATATTGTATTATCTCTATCTACTTCATTGGGTTGGAGAGTTATATTAATAAAACTATTGCAAATTCAGAAGGCTTTTCCTAAGGGAGAGTGTTGCAACCATGCACATCGGGTTTCTCAACTGAACAATAATTCTAATAATATTGGGTCTGATCTTGGGATGAGAACCTACCAAACTGGAAATTCTTAAATGATCAGCATAATCAATGAACGATAGATTGGACAACAAAATGGAGCCATTGGCCTTAACGCACCCTCCACACCAACAAATGGGTGGGTTTTCTTTCTATATCCTATTAAAGGGCCCTGTTGTACTGTGGACTGTGCCTTTGTGGAGGTGTTATGAACAGAGAACTGGCCTCCAGGTCAGGAGGAGTCATTGATTTCAATGGTGCTAGGATTTCACCCCTGAGGTCTGTTTTTGGATGTGCCACAGACTTGCTGTGGGCAAGTACTTCAACTCTTTCTGCCTCAGGTGGCCTATGTGTAAAATGGTGGCAGTAAAATGTATCCTTTTTTAGGGCTTGAGTCTGCAAAGTGCTGGAATCCCTCAACTCGCATTGACCCAGGGGTGATCTGGAGAATTACAGACCAGTAAACCTTACATGTGTACTTGATCAATTGGTTGAAATGGAAATTTTAAAATAGCATAATAAAGCACCTGGAAGATCTTTATAAGGTAAAGTCTAACGAGTACAGTTCATGAGATGTTCATGGCAGGACAGATAACCCCACATCTGCCTATTGTGGGGTTTCTCGCATGTTCATCTGAAGCATCTGGTGCCGACCACTTTCAGAGACAAGATACTGGACACGAAAGACCTCAGGTCTGATCTAATCTGGCGATTTCCATGTACCTCACAGAAAAGTTCAGCAACCTAATGGATACAGGCCTAGTAGAACACTTCGAAATCTTGGGATGAAAAGTGATATTTAAATAATACTTTTGAATTTTGGGGAAAATGGCAGCATGATTTTGAAAAGCAGTGTAACTGTATCTATTTTTGTTTGATGGATTTTGCAAGAATGTCACGAAAGTTTTGCAAAGTGAAATCCAAAAGTTTCACCTGGTTTTAATGTCTGTTTCTTAAATGTGTTTCCTGATGTTACTGGTTGGAAATACGTTGACACTCTTTAGAACTTGCTAATTGGGGTAATATGCACACATTGATGCCTGATACACCCTTTTTGCATGTTGCTCTATATTTTTTAGTTATATTTAGCATCTTAGTCTTGTAATTTTTGTGTGATGTCTTGTAACATTTCTATTAATGTACCAACCAATGAGAGGAAAGGAAAAGCAACACTTTGGCCAAATTGTTAGAAATGGGTCATTTATCTGACTTGACTTTTAATCAAATTAAATATTTTGGGGGCAATGCTAAAAGAGTCTCACGGTTAATTCTTCATGCATCATGCAGAAAATATACTTCATATTATCTACAGAAGATTGCAAGACAGTTTAAAGATGTAGACATTCATTGAGGCAAGGATGCAAAATATTCCAAGATGTGACAAAATTAGTCAGGAATATGACACCAAGAAAGATTTTGTCCCACTGATTTCAATGTTTTCACTTCTTTACTTAGATTGTAATTTTGGGGGTGGGGGGCAGAATTGTTTTGTTCTGTTTGTACAGTGCCTTGCACAGTGTGGTCCTGGTCCATGACTGGGGCTCCGAGGTGCTAATGCAATACAAATTAATAATGCGGTATTGGACTTGATTATAGAAATTGATCTCAAGGTATTACATATTATAAAAGATGACATAAAATGTTTTATAATTTAAAGTCTATTCCAATTAAAGCTGCAGATTTAAGTAGTCAAATAAGGAACTGTGGAAGTTAAGGATAAGTATATAACGTTTACTCTGCCCTGTCTCAGACTCCAGACTTTAGTTACACGTTCACATGCTATGTATTTCTCAGTATTATCACCCCATTTTTCCTGACCTGTGTAAAATGTGTCAGGCATTTATTATATTCTAACATGCTGTATACTTATATCATTCTAATTGCCTATGCCTTGTATATTTTTCCAATTTTGCCATCATGACCAGATGTCCCGATTTTATAGGGACAGTCCCTATATTCGGGGCTTTTTCTTATATAGGTGCCTATTACCCCCTCACTCCCATCCCGACTTTTCACACTTGCTATCTGGTCACCTTATCACACAGGTGCCAGACATTGAAAAATGATAATGTTTTCCTTTGAAGGTGATAACGTATTATTGTCAGATCTCACTCATTGTATCTCAAAGACATACACTTAGGATCTGCTCTAAATCCCATAGCAATTAATGGTAAAACTCCCATTGGCTTCACTGGCCTTTGAACCAGGCCCTTATAGAATTGTATTTATAGTGCCTGTATCTTATGAATTCTTGTTTAATTGTGTCTCTTTCATGTAGCCATTTAGCTAGCAGGTACTTTTTGTTAGATCCTAATAGAAATTTCCAGAAAAGAGAAACAGTTCACACAATTCATCACTGTATATCACAAATGAAAAACTAATTAGAGACATTTACCTCTCCTGCCTTGTTTATGAAAATATCTTATGCCTTACCAAAACACATGCATTTCCAGGAGAAGGCATTAGCAAGACAATGTTTGCTAACTATCCCTACAGTCTCTCCCCACAGATATTTCCTATTCTAGGAACGGGGAAAACTAGTGCATTCAGATACCATTATGTGGCAACAAATGCCAACTTTAATAAATTCGATTACTATAATAATATATTGCATTTAGAGAGAATGTTTATTCTAAGGATCACAAATTTATTTTCAGAGGCACTCAGCTGCAATACCATGCAAATGGGTATAGTATAAAAGCACAGACAAAGATAAATAGTAGGTAAATATTATTGCCTGAATTTTATGAATTGGGAAATTGAGGCATAGAGAGATTATTTTTACCAATCATAAAGTGACACCAATCCCATTTATTTTGTTTATTCCCATAAGTGCAGATTTATTTAGAGTGTTTAGCTGTGCAGATGGCACTCGGGCGTTGCAAATTAGCCCTTGTTGGTCTTATTATATTTAGCCCATTTTCACATAGCACCTATTGACTGATAGGAGTAGAAGTATGTAAAATAAATGTATGTGGAGCAGTTATAGAATTAAGCTACAGAGCTGTAAATTATGTCATTCAGCCCATTCCAAAGTCATTTTCATAACCACTCTGTCTATTCTAGAGTCAGTTCACTACATTTTCATCATGCACCAACCAACCTACTACTATCACATGATCAGTCTTTCATTTTGCCATGCGAAGCAAAGATGCTGAATTATTTTTCTTCATTTTAAGTTAGTGTACTGGAAAACAGTATGGTGATATACACAGCACTGACGGGTGCAAGTCCCAGTTGTATGCAATATTTAAAAATGTTACATAACAAGTCTGCACTACACAAATCCTGAGTATAAGCAATTTACTTTGGAAAATTGGGCTTGCGTTCAAGAAGGCTTCATTGTATTTCATATTATCAGGAATGATTTTTCCTTCTGAAATGGCTGAAAATAATTAGTCTTATTTGACTGTAAGCATAGCTTAGCTGAAAAGAAAAAGAATATAAGTTACTGGGCCTTTAGTTAAGAATGGAAAGAAGTGGTGCCATCGTCTCCATCTGTGATACTGCCCACTGCCACAATCTTCTGGGAGAGCTGCATTTCTTTCTTTCCCCGTCCTCATGTACATCTTCCACCTCTCAGCCAGACAGTCTGGCTTTTGCAGGTGCTATGGCTGTGAAAGTATGGGGGAAAACAGTCGCTTATTCATATTCATATTGTTCATATTCCAGACATGTCATCCTAGTTTTTTTATAGTATGTATATGTGACTTTGCCTCTCTGAGACTCTTCCCAGTTTGGGGGGAACCTCAGAGGTGGTCAGTGGTCTGTGAGTATGGAGGGTGCTGGGCGCATTTCAGTCTACTGGGAGTGGGGAGGATGCAGCTATGTTCCAAATTTCTTTGTGCATTTTTGTTTTTGTGCTTGAGGTGCTACTGCAATGGGGCTTGGGGTGGGAGATTGTGAGGGGCATAGGGGGGCTGGATAATAATCCCCTCTGTATCCTGACTCTCTATGGTGTTATGCTGAGAGGCTATACCAAGGGACACGAGCAGGCATTCCTGTAATGTACAAACAAAATCAAGCTATTTCTGTCTTAAGTTGTGCTGTATCTCCCCTTCAGACATGGAGAAAGTGCAGAGAAAAACAGATGGGGTCCTGTAATGACTGTTAGCTAACATTTATGTTTTTGGGCATTTGTGTCTCAGTGGGGAGCTGTATTGGTTGTGCCTTGACCTGGCATGCAATGTGCACTAATGCCTCTTGTAAATGATGAAAAGGAACCACATTCCATTTCCTGTAAGCGCTATCTTAATAAACTTCAATTTTGCACAAATTAATGCTTTTGTTAATCGAATCCCCTTTGGGGTTGGGGGGACAGAGAGGGTACAAGTTATAGACTGTGACTACACCACGCTGGTGGGTGTCATTTTGAAACAGCAAAAGGATGGGCAGGGGAAAGGAGGCAGGCCTCCTAACTCACATCCACCAACAATTATAATATATACTATATTGTAAACAAAGGTACTCACAGGCCAGAGTTCCCTCCAGGGGATCATTCTTTTCAGTCCCAGCCTGGGTTTCTAGCTGGGACTCAGGCTCAGCTGATGCCAGGCAGGGCTGGGGCTGGATTTCCAGCTGGCCTTCATCAGAATCCTGAGTACCCAAAAGATCTTGACTCCCAGGGGACAGCTCCTCTCAGAATCATAGAATCATAGACTTTAAGGTCAGAAGAGACCATTATGATTGTCTAGTCTGACCTCCTGCACAACACAGGCCACAGAATCTCACCCATCCACTCCTGTAACAAACCCCTAACTTATGTCTGAGCTATTGAAGTCCTCAAATCATGGTTTAAAGACTTCAAGGTGCAGAGAATCCTCCAGCGAGTGACCCATGCTCCATGCTGCAGAGGAAGGTGAAAACCCCCCAGGGCCTCTGCCAATCTGCCCTGGAGGAAAATTCACTCCACTTCCCTAACTAATTTCCTTAATTCTTTAAAATTAGCCCTTTAGAAATCAAAAACCCTAGTAACAGATCTATTTTTGGTTATCCTTCCATTTAGTTTGAACTGAATTAGCTCATGATCGCTTGAACCAAGGTTGTCCCCTACAACCATTTCTTTTATGAGGTCCTCACTACTCACCAAAACCAAATCTAAAATGGCATCCCCTCTTGTTGGTTCAACAACTACTTGGTGAAGGAATCCATCAGCTATCGTATCCAGGAAAATCTGAGCCCTATTATTATTACTAGCACTTGTCCTCCAATCTATATCTGGGAAGTTAAAGTCTCCCATGATAACACAATTCCCATTAATATTTACTTTAAAAACATTAAAGAAGTCTCTATCCATACCCAAATCAGATCCCAGTGGTCTATAGCACACCCCAAGCACTATCCCAGGGGAGGCTCTAGTAGCTTTCTTCCCCAATGTGATTTTTGCCCAGACAGACTGTGTCTTATCCATTCCATCACTTCTTATTTCTTTACAGTCTACCTCATCATTGATATACAATGCTACTCCACCACCTTTGCCTTTATTTCTATCTTTCCTAAACAGCACATACTCTTCAATGCCCATACTCCAGTCATGACTACTATTCCACCATGTTTCTGTTATCCCTATAATATCTGGTTTCACTTCCTGCACCAGTAGCTCTAGTTCCTCCATTTTGTTACCTAGGCTCCTTGCATTGGTGTACAAACATCTTAATTTTTGCTGCTTGACTTCACTCACATTCTTTACCCGATTAGGCACTGACATTCTACCGCCAATATTACCTATTAGATTGGTATGTACACTACCCTTCCTCCTTATGTCCATTCTCCTACCCACGGCTGTATCCTTTGTTACTTCGTTTTCTTCCCTCTCAAAGAGAAAATCTGGCGTGGAGATCTCCCAACTGTCTCCCCCAAATTCCTAGTTTAAAGCTCTCTTGATCAGTTGTGCCATCCTCCATCCTAGAAGTCTATTTCCCTCCTTACTCAGGTGAAGTCCATCTCGAGAGAACAGTCCTCTGCCCATGAATGCCTCCCAGTGGCCATACATCCCAAAGCCCTCCTTATAGTGCCACTGCCTGAGCCATCTGTTGAGCATCATAATCTTGTCACACCTTTGTTGCCCTTCTCTAGGAACAGGGAGAATCCTACTGAAGATCACCTGAGCCTCGATTTCCTTAAGCATCTTCCCCAGCCTGGCATAGTCTTCCTTGATATGTTCCAGCGAGAATCTAGCCGTATCATTTGTTCCCACATGAAGGACAATCAGTGGATTCTTTCCCGCTCCCGTTAGGATCCTCTTCAGCCTCAGGTCCACATCCCGTATCTTAGCACCCGGCAGACAGCACACCCGTCTGTTCTCTGGATCAGCTCTTGTTACAGGTCTGTCTATTCTTCTCAGTAAGGAGTCCCGAATCACGTAGACCTGCCTTTTCCTGGTGATGGTGCAATTCTCCAGTCTATCCCCTGTTTCCTTTGGCTGCAAGTCCTCTCGATTCCTATTGTTCCTTGCAATCCTCTGTAACCCATCCCGTATCCTCCTGGGGCTCATATTTGGTGTTATCTCCATTGACTCTTCCCCTCTTCCTGTAGGACTATGTGCTCTTCTCTTCTTCCTTGCCCTCTCACCTTCAGTGACCACCTCCTGTGCCCCTTCTTCATTTTCCAACCTCTACATGTCAGGCATCCTCCTTCTCATTTTCTGATGGGTCAAGCCAGTAACCCTCAGTGGGGAGAGGTAAGAGAGTGCCAAGGAAGATAGGTATTGTGAGCAGATATCTGGAAAACTGCCTCGTTATGAAGAATAACATATTAAAGAACCATTAGAGTTTTGGCCTTGTTGTGGAAGGGAGCAGTTATCTTCACAGCTCAGAATGGGCCTGTGTAAGCCCTGTGAGTCCAGCTCACACTTGCTTTGTATCTGGCCCTGTATCTTATACCCACTTTATACTCAAAATAGGGGTTAAGTGGAGCTCTAGTGATGCATGTCTTGTCTTGGCCCTCCACACAGGGGTGAATTTCACACTATGTGGGGAACCAGATCCCCATGGAGGGATTTCTCTGGGGTCTGCTACTGTGGCTTCTGGCTAGGCTCCAGTATTTGGCCATTTGGGACTAAATATTTTATATAAAATAAAAGGCCTGATTCTTCTTTCCACTAAGGCCCTTCACATTGCTCTGGGAGTGTACAGGGGCCTTAACATGAGAATTCATATAATCTGGGCCTTTATTAGGTATAATTGACCTGAACCCTATTTACACTTTAATGCCTACTTACTCTGCCAGAGAGTATAAAGTGACCACAGTAGAAATGAGAATCAGGCCCAAGATTTAACCTAATAGCTTTAACACTTCTAGGGAAGACAGAACCACTTTGTAATATCTGATGCTATCTAAGCACTTTCAGATATATATTACAGTTCTAGCTGGAACAGTGACTCTATGATTTCTTGCAGTATGGAAGGCCATTTATCAATCTGTCTCAAGTGAAAGTGCTAACAAGACAATAAATGGCTGTGGAGAATGAAGAACACATCCCTTTAAGGAACCTAAGAATAGTTTGCAAAGGCACAAACCTCTTAGCCGCAGCCTCCTGCACAATGCACTTTACATAAGCTGAGCAAATGACCTCCAGAATGATCTGTAGGAAGAAGAGGATCTTTTTGAATAGATAACCATTGCAATGCCAAGCACAGTGCCCACATACATTGTGACATAAACAGAAAACCTCTGACATGTTGACCTGGAATACACTTCATCATCTAGACCTATTGCACTCAATCAAGATGAAAGAGATGCAGAAGATGAACTAATTTTTGTTGTTGTTCCAGAAAGTAATATGTAGCAGGTTTTCAAGTGTTCACAAGAGCTATTTTTTCTCGGAGGGTTGCAGGGTTCTCCATCAACTGCTTCACCTCACTGTTGCTGAGAGGAGGATTAAGAATGTATACCTGTGAGGATAGGAGGTTGTACTTTGGGCAAAGACAATAGCTGGTGTAAAAAAGGGCACCAGGATTTCTACTGAATAACAGAGTACAAAAAAGAATGGATTAAATATCCCTCACACCTAAAACAATCACAGGATACCTCATCCTCAGAGAGTGGGGAAATTAGCACCTTTCATTTCATTAGCTGGAGTGCTGTCCTTTGTTTTCTCTGTTATAAGCAACTGGGATGCAACAGATGTTATTGGATGAGAGAATCGTGTGGTTGAGTTCTATCTTTTATAATGGCCTTTCCTATCTTGCTCTCTTCTAGCTCCATTAATCCGAAGAAACAAACAGTTGCATCCCTAAAATTACTATTTTGAAGCATTGCATGATTCCTCTCTGCCAGCCAGTAAATAATGTAGCTTCTGTTATGTTTTCTCTCAGCTTTTGCTTTCTCTCATTACTAAGGGGGGTTTGACATGATCTCACATTCCTGTTTTGTACATGGGGAAACTGTGGCAGAACTGAGGATGGAACACATATGCCCTGCCTGCCAGTGAGGTGCCCTGGATAGTGGAACTGGGCCTGCATGGAGTGGAGAAGCACATTCAGCACCCCGCACAAGGATGTGGACTTCGCTTCTTTTGCGTGTCACCTCTGTGTGCCATGTCTCTGGGAGCTAGGACCAGTGAACCTCTTCCAACCGCAGGCTGTGGCTTAAAGCCACAATCTAGTCCTTAGTTTGTAAGTGCTTTGGGTTCTTTTGGGATGACAGGTGGTATATAAATCCAAGATATTATGGGGATATAAAAGGGATATTTAAAGAAAATGTATTGTCCACAAGACACCTGCTCAATTGTTTCCTTTGTTTTCCCATTAGGCATGTAAACCTTAAGTAATGTCTTAATAATTTCTTTAAGGCTAATAGATGTTGTAAAGTTTCTAAAGTTTTTATAAAATTATCATTTAAACAACAATAATAATTTAGATACTGAAGGGTCTGAACCAAAAGCCCCTTGAATTCAATGGAAAGACACCCCCCGCCCCTTGACTTCAGCGGGCTTGGGATCAGGTCCAAAGCTTGAACTTTAGTCTGTAGCTAACAGGGCAGTTACAGAACATCTGATGCTTCCCAGTTCATGCCATCAATCAAAGAGAAGTTTGACATTGAGAGAGACCTACAGTGGCGTTCCTGTGGCCTTTAAAGCCAGATATTACCCCAAAGATTGCACCAGTCATAAAACCCGAAGAGTAATGTTGCAGCATCAGCTACTTGGCTGAAAACATTGCTATTTCTATCAACTGGGCACAGACAGAACTCGGTAATTAACATAAGTAGGCACAGAGTGGAGGGATCGGGCGGGGGATCCCATGGAAACTAACTGGTCAGGAAATATTTTGGATCCTTATGGCTCAAAGAAGCTTATCTATGTTCAGATGGACAAAGCTGGCCAAATTTCCTCTGGCATTCGGGCTCTGCAATCGTTCCAAACTGGGGCTCTAGATCACTGTTTCCCAAGAACTTCCTTCTTTCCCCCATCTCTTTCTTGCTAGCATGTAAAGCCACATTGCTTCAGGTCATGTGTTAATTCTTTGTCTCCTGCCCATCATATCTCAAGTCAGATGCTACTGTGTACTTCGGTCCCTAGTAATGCCCAGGAATAACAAACAGGTGATTGCATGCTGATTTTCTGTGCTGTGGGACAGCTGCTGTGCAGAGACCAGAGCTGCTGTTTAAATGTCTGCTGCAGTGCAGAGCACTGTGAAAGAGCCAGTCTAGGAGAGGTGGACAGCTGCACTGTCAGACTAATGGGAAATGTGTGGAGACCATGGTCATCTGTCATGTATGTCCCGGTTTTTAGTCCTAGAAGCCAAATATGGAGATCATTACTAAATTTTTACTCAGTCCTTATTCAGGCAAACTCCCATTGGGCTCAATGGGAGATCAGGATTTGGCCAACTATGACTGGTTGGTTCCTTGGTTTGTCTCGCACCATGTCATTAATTATGTATTAATTAATTATCATCTTTTATAAGTAATTATGCTGCTCAATAATGCTACTTGGAATATCCAGGCAGTCCTGTTGAAAACCAACCTAACACACCCTCTCCCTCTGTGTGGGTGTTTAGAGATAGACAGAGAGAATCCGTTTCTCTCTATATATCTATATCTATATCTAGATATAGTTATTGTTGCTGCATTTAACCCCTCTTGTCCATGGATAATGGCACTGTTCGATAATCTGTGACTATTTTGTGAAGAATGCAGGTCATTGTACTGTACAATAGACGGTAACCCAAATGTTGTGTAGTCTTTGGAGTGTAAAATATTCCTTACAGTCAGTGTTGCAGCACCTTTCCCCATTTCTGCCTGCTCATTTGGTTCCAATTTTTCATTCTCTTTCCTACAGAGCAAATGGTGACCCAGAAGCCCTCTGGTATTTTCAGAAGAAATAGAAATCTATCTTCCTTTGTTTTCAGCCTTCAGATTCACTAGAGGAAATCTACCCACTTATCTACCTTTTTTTCACTAATGGAGAGAGCACTGCTCCTTGTCCTGCACAGGAGGAGAGGGATAACAGTGAGAGGCAGAAGGAAAAATTTGGTAGAGAAGCTCTAGTACGTGAACTATTCAATTTAACTATTTCAATAAAAATACTATTTTTAGGAAAATATTTCTTATAATGCTTAGCTCTTATTTTTAAACTGGTTTTGCTGCTCTCTGCTTCTGCTGTGACATAGGGGGTGTAATATTTCATCCCCATTTCACTGATGGGTAAACTGAGGTACATAGGACAAACTCTTAAAGGACTCTCAGCCAAGACTTTGAGCCAGATGGGTAAACTGAGGCACATAGGGCAAACTCCTAAAGGACCCTCAGACAAGCCTTTGGGCTAGATTCTCTGGTCCATCAAGTTAACTTTGCACTCTGTAGGGAATGGCTTTAGGTTCACTAAATGCTGCATAGGGAACCTAAAGCAGCTGGAAATTCCCCCCTGGAGAATTCACCCCATGTAGGGGCAATCTAAGCTGGCATAAAGCTGGTGGAGATGGCTGTGCTGGCCTCCTGCACTGGAATCACCATCCCCAGTGGAAGTGTAGGAAAGAGAGTATGGGGGAGTGGCACTAGATGGCAGGAGATACGATAGAGCAATGCTCAGCTACACCCAATTCTCCACTTGAGACAACGCATGTCAATGGCATAAGTTACAGATGCTCCACTGAGGCTTTAAATTGCATTGAGACTGGGCACCTGAGAATTTGGGAGTAGCAACCAGCTCCCTGATAGCCCCTCACCGAACTGCCCCAAAGCAGAGGTCATGCCAGGTGGAGAATCAAGCTCTTCATTTTCCTTTGTATACCCTCCGATTTAACGGCTTGGTTTGTGGGTGAAGTCAAGTATGTTACCATTTGTGCTGGCAGTTGATTGTGATGCAAAAGTAGAAGTTTGGGTATTTTAAAAAATAATCATTTTCCTCTTTGGCTTGTCTGGCAAAGGTGTGGCTAATAGTGCTCTGAGTGTTGGACTGAGCTCTAAATCCAGTCCAATATTGGCTCTGTCACTGATTCCCTTTGTAGCCCTGAGCAAATCAGTTCACCTCTCTGGTTTACTTTCCCTATCTGGAACATCGACTTGACAATACTATTTACCTGTCTCAGAAGAGTGTTGGAAGAAATATCTAGTTAAACTTTACAAAACACTTAAAAGATGAAAAGTGCTACAAAAATGCTTATTAGTATCAGCATTATTAGTACTAACAATGGTTATTGTTAATCTGCAAGGGAAATGTATAATTACACTTAATTGAGAAGGCAGCTTAAAAAACACATGGCAAACCTCCGCTGAAGTTATTGAGAGTCGTGTGTGCGCCCTAGTGGCCGAAATGCATTATCTTGCCCATTACTGACTCAGGAACTACATGATAATATGATTTATTAGGCCAGAAAACTCCATTCTTCATGGCCCAAAAGATTGTGTATAATAATGTATTTGTTGGGCTAATAAAAGATGTTACGATATCTCTCCAGATTTGTCGTTGAAATGAATAACTTGGAATGACTTGGGAGGAATAATTATGAATTAATAATTTAGAATGGCAAATTTGCCTCCAGGCTAATTAATATAAAAATCCATAAATAATCTAGTTAGCTGACTAGCAGGTCAACTCTCATCAAAATTTGGACTGGAGTCTTGTTGTGGAATTCATGACAAGAAGTCAAGCTGGCAGTTCTGAAACATTCTTTTAGAATAAGCTGTCTTAAAATGTCCGGCCTGTCATGCTGGGAAACTTGTTTATGTTGCATGAAGTGTTCACAAGCTATGATTCTCAATATGCACATGGACAACTACAACAGCTGTAGCTAATTCCCTCTTGTGTTCCAGGTACTGACTATGACAGCAGTGATTTAATGGCACAAGTAACTGAAAGTGATGAATGCCAGAAGATGCAAATTTTGTATCACAAACTGCAGGGTCCAGGTGACACATTTTTAGGCTTGAGAATTCTTGCAGAACCTCATTAAACTGCAGTATGGCACAAGGTATCATAATTAGAATACATGCATTTGCCTCCTCAGAGCAAACGTTGTATCAGAAAATCTGCAGACAGCCCTTGCTGAAATCACATTTTTTCTGGATATTCACTGACAGATTCAGTTCATAGATTCAGAGTTCAAGGCCAGAAGGGACCATTAGATCATCTAGTCCAATGTTTCTCAAACTGGGGGTCCCAACCCAAAAATGGGTTGCAAGATTATTGTAGGGAGGTTGCAAGAGTGGCGGCTGCTGGCCTGGTGGCTAGCTCTGAAGGCAGTATTGCCACCAGCAGTAGCGCAGAAGTGAGGGTAGTATGGGGGAGGAGGGGGGAGAGAGGCTTCATCAGTTGTAGAGAGGGGGCCATCATCCCAGACCAGCTGTAAGAGCCAAATCCAACCCTCAACCCTGCAACCTGGCATCAGAACTGCCAAACTTCTTTCTTTGTCAAGAGAAAAAACAGATTAAAGGTGCATGCACCGGGTGCACACTCCCTTCAAGGCAGTGCAGGGGGAGCAGATGATACTGGAGCACGGGAGAACCAGGGACCAGTCTGGAGGATCGTCCTCTGCATGGATATTGAGGCCCTGTGTCCACAATAAGCAACTCCAGCTATTTAGCTGGGGCTGAAAGAGAAAAAGGGACAATTTAATGATCCCCTCCCCTAGTGCAGTCTTTAAAGCAGCAGTCGGTGCCCTTTTAGTCACACTTAACTCACTTTTTTTGTGTAGAAGCTACACTGGGATCTGCTCAATAGTCTGAAATTATTTTGATAAATCAGCTGGTTTCTGGCAGTCAGAATGGGAGAGCTACCTATCCAAATAGCTCAGGGAAGCGTACCAAGAATAGAAAGGGTTAGAACAAAATAAACAAGCATATTCCAAATAGGCAAGAAAAGGTGTTTATCAACGTTTCTGCTTCTATTGTCCCCTTTGGTTTTAGTGGGAACTGCTTTTCATGGTGGAAGGACAAGTCCCCTAAAAGTTAAATGGAATTGTCAGGTGTACATTAGTCACCTTCTTTAAGTTGGTATTGGAAGATGATGCACGGGAACACGGAACTCTAGCAGAACATTTTATACCGGCCTATAGTTGTGATAAGTCACAGCATTCTAAATAAAAACAGCACTTATAATTAACACTTGTTTTAAATGTAGCCAATGTGACATTCTCACTCAAAAATCTCATGAGACAGAATGTGTTATGTTGAATTAACACCTTTACAGGCAATGTGCTTTTTAAAGCAAGTGGATATACTGCCAGTACTTCACATAACCAAGGACCTTTCCCTCTGAATGCACATTTTGAAATCTTGATTTACAGCCTTTCAGGGGAACAGCTGCCAATTTTATGGTGGGGGTGGGGTTCATGCCCCCCACCTTCTCTCAGCCTGTAAGTCACCCCTTTTCCTCTCTCCTCTGTGCCCCTGCAGTTAACTCCTGTTGACATCAAGTCTGCTCAGGAGGGGAGCCGTGCTGCTATGTCAGTGGCTCACTCAGCCTCTTTGGATGCCGTCACGGGGGGGGCCTGGTTGCCAAAGGCTGTGGCCTCGGCTGCAGGTTTCCCTCCAAAGGTTAAGTGTAATGTGACTGTCAGGGCGCGGGGCCTCAGATGGTGCCCGCATGGCAGTCAGAGTGAGAATAGCATCCGCTCATCTGACCGCCATGGCTATCGTCTCTAGAAACGGGGCCAACCTGCCATCAGCGCCTGGGCAGGTGAGACACTGGGGAATAGTGCAAAAGCAGGAGAGAGCCCCTGTAGTTACTATGGAAACAAACCCTCCTTCACATGTACATGATGATGAGCTTTTTTAATAAGCCAGAGCCTCTTCTGAGTTACACTGGTGTAAATCAGTAGAACTTATATTGAACTCAATATATAGCTGGAAGTCTGTTCAAAAGTTTTTTTTTTGTTTTTTCTTCACCATTTGTGTTCTACTGCTATCATCACAAATCTATGCTCCTTGCAGGTAAGTTACACTAATATTGAGTGGGTGGAAGTCGGCCTTAGGGCATGTAATTGAGCAGAAGGAAGTCTAAGCTTGTGTAAGAGAGTCTCATTTACATCACTTAGATTTGTCCCTTTTTTGTCGTCTGGATGACCCTTTTTGGATGACTACGCAGCTTTCTTGGTAAAGCACGTTGAGATCTAGGAATGAAACATTCCATAAGAGTTAACTATCTATTATTGTTTTATTATTATTTTACACATTACCAAAACGTTGGAACTAACAATCTGGTATAAAGGATTTTTAAGGCTATTATACTTGCTCATCCATTCCTTCTATAATCTTTTCTTCTTTTGATGAGAATCACAAGGAGCTAGCACTGGAAGATAATGAAGAATTAAAAGATTAGTGATATGGAAAGTTTACACATGAAAAACAAAGTCAACCAGTAAAGAAATCATGATGTGAAAGCTAATGATGGAGAAGATATAATTCCCCTTCATGTAGCTCTAGATAGAAAAATATCCCCATGGCAGTTCCACATGGGAAAAAGATAGTGCTGCTTACCTTCTGCCGTGACAAAAACAAAGCAGTTAAGCTGTAATGCACTTACAAGAAATGAAGCTATACAACTTAGGATGGAATTCAGTGATTTTTCCCAAAGATCTCGTGCAGAGTTGTTGTGATGCATTAAATATGTGTGGCTATAAACAGGGAAGTGAATAACTAACACTGTCCCAAGACAAGAGACACTTAGGCTAGGTCTACACTACCCGCCTGAATCGGCGGGTAGAAATCGATCTCTCGGGGATCGAATTATCGCGTCTTGTCGGGACGCGACAATCGATCCCCGAATTGACGCGCTTACTCCACCAGCGGAGGTAGGAGTAAGCGCCGTCGACGGGGAGCCGCGGAGGTCAATTTTGCCGCCGTCCTCATAGCAGGGTAAATCGGCTCCGATACGTCGAATTCAGCTACGCTATACGTTTAGCTGAATTTGCGTATCTTAAATCGACCCCCCCCCCGTAGTGAAGACCTGCCCTTAGTGACTAATGCCCACAGCTCCCATTGACTTCAGCTAGAGTTGTGGGTATCCAGCCCTTCTGAAGATCATGCTCTATGGGTCATATCCTCAGCTGCTGGAAACTGGCACAACTCCATTAACTTTAGTGGAGATATACCAGTTTACACCAGCTGAAGATCTGGCCTGCAGTGTGTATTTGTAAATGGATGAAATGCATTAGTAGGTGAAAAACAGCTCTTCTCTAGGAGTGACTGTTTGTATAACTAAGGTCCCGCTACATATCTTTAATAAAACTTCTGTAAAATGGAATATTAAGAACCTTAAATGCACACAGCACTTTAATGGCTGGCTGGCTAATCCTCTTCAGAGGTGAGACTGTACTGGTGGGGGTGGCTAGCAGAGCGACTAGGTGTCTGGAGAAATGAGATCTGTTTTCAGAACTTCCACTGATTTGTTGTGACCTTGAGCAAATCATATCACTGCTCTGTGCCTCAATTTCCCTCACTGTAAAATAGGGATAATAATACTTAGCCCTTTGTAAAGTACTTCGAAAATGTCAGATGAAAGGAATTACCTAAGTACAATGCATTAACAACAACAATAATAGTAACAGCTACAATATCATTACTTAAACTATTGTAAAGGTTGAAGTGATTTCCCACCGTGTCAAGCTTCAGAGGGTCTAATAATGTTTGACCAACAACATAGGCTGCTCCTGAGACTTCCTGCAGCAGTAGTGCAAACTAGCTGAGATATAATGAAATGTAAAAATCAGTGCCTGAATGTAACTTTTTAAAAAAAATACTCCCTTGAGAAAGGCGTATGGTAAGTTGTTGCCTTGATCTTTTGGAATAAATCTGTGGAACAAAAATAAGCTTTTCCAAGCTGTTAAACATCAACAGAAGTGCCTCCTTCACACAGAAGGCCTCACCCAAAGCTCTGTGAAGTCAATACTTCAGTGGGTTTTGGCTTGGGCCTGTTACTCACATGATGGGTCTACACAACAGCAGTGGCAGAGTTTTCTTCTAATCAACCCAACCAATGTGCTTCTGCCTTGACAAGCAGCACAAAAAGGAGCATGCAAAAATGTCTGTGGCTGTTCATTTTCTCTCTACTGTCAGGGCCAGCAAAGGTGCCTGTCACAAGGTCTGTAATGTCCAATAGATGTGCTAAATGTGCATAGCAATTGACTGTCTTGCTCCAATCGTATTTGCTAAAATCCACCTAAAGCACCTAAAGAAGAAAAGTATTTTGCTCCTGACTTAGGTCCAAATGTTTCTTCATTGGTGAGTATTTTAAAATGTTCACTTTTAACATGCGTATTTAAGTCATTTGTATCTAAACATAAAGGTAAAGATCCTTCTTTCTTTTCCAATATTACTAATGAATATACCCACTCAGTCAGCTCGTCCACTCTTTTAATTATCTCTAAATTAACTAAACTTTCCAATTCTTTTTGTACTCTACTTCTTAAAGCTAAGGGTATTTTTCTCATTGCCTGTATGACTGCTTTCTTTGTTTCATTTTACTCTATTTTATATATTATATCCAATTTACCAACGCTAGTGAATCAATCTGTAAATTGATCTATTTCCAGTGTTTCAGAATCCTGAATAGTCTGAATTCTGCCAATCAGATTTCGTGCTAAACATGTTTCAAAGCCTTCACAAATACTCACAATAGGAATTTGTTCACCACTATAAGTGTAAATTGTAAATTAGTATGTATTTGTTCTCTTACTACAGGTTTTACTTTCAGAGATATTATAATTTCTTCTGCCATTACATTAGCTTGTGCACCTGTAGCTATTACATATGAAAGAAATGTTCCATTAGTAGATAGTAAAACTGTCCAATACTCCTCGTAGTTCATAGTGACTCTGTTTCAAAATACCCAGAAACAAATTTTCTTCACCTGTCATGTCAGCTCTGTATTCCTTATTTAATATCTTCTCTGAGATTTTTGAATTTTGAATTAAATGTATATTTCTAAGATTTTTCAGACTTCTCTGTTTACAAATCTTTGTGAAACGATTCTGTTTCTTTCAGATATGACAGGTTGGACCCTATGTTGGACACTGTCTAGGTTCTCTTGTCTCCTTCCACATCTAGAACGTTCTTTCATCTGCTCATATGTTTTAACTTTAATACTTTCAACCCATTTTCGTCCATAGATTTGTTTTGTTACTTTTTATTATTAATTTTATATTAAAATCCATTTGTTTTCTTTCTAAAATGTGCCATCTTCGTTGACTGAGTTCAGCAATTTGACAAATTCTCATTGCCTTTTCCACATTTAGACCTGGCTCTTCAAACAGTCTTTTTCTTATACTGATATCTTTTATACTCATCACAATTTGATCTCTTATCATTGACTCAGATAGATTCTGGAAATTACATGTCCATTTCTTATCTTTAGATCTGTTAAAAATGATTCAGAAGTTTCTTCCTCCACTTGATTTCTTGACTAAAATCTCTCAAATGTTTCATTTTTCTTGGTGGTCCGTATTCCTCAAATTTTTAATGACAAATTCATAGCTTATTCTTAGCATTAAGCTCAAATGAATTATAGAATGAAATTGCTTCAGTATCTGCAGTATTCAAAAAGATGACAATCTTTTTGTTCATCTTCCTTATGAGCAGATCCCAATGTTCTCAATAATAAATCAAATTATTGTTTAACCTTTTCCAATTTTCTGCAACATTTCTCACCATTTACAGAAATGTGGGAACTTTTAATTGATCTATTTTATTTCATTCACACTTGTTTTTCACTTCTCAGTAACTTTTACCTGTTTTTTTTTAACTTCTACCGGTTCTTTTCATCACTTTTTTCACTCCTGGCACCATATGTTGTTTTGTATTCACATAATCCACTAGTCTTCATAATAATTCATTGGTAGTAACTTAACAACAGACTTTATAAAATAGATTGTTTACAGAGCATCTTAACTCAGGTCCGTCTATCAGATTAACCTAACATCATCAGCATCCTCCCACTGTCAGCTCCCACACCCTGGAGATTCTATTCATTCTCTTTCAGCCATAGTACCACCACAACCTGCTTTTAAAAATGCCAAGTCACTGATTCTCCTTCCCCTTTACACTGATGTAAGTCAGTAGAGGCTCCTCTGATATCAATGGACTTTTCTTTTATCATCATGACAAACCCCAAAGCAAGACACGAGAAGTTCTACTCCGCGATGATTAGGTCTCAACTGCAGTATTGTGTCCAGTTCTGGGAGCCACATTTCAGGAAAGATGTGGACAAATTGGAGAAAGTCCAGAGAAAAGCAACAAAAATGATTAAAGGTCTTGAAAACATGACCTATGAGGGAAGACTGAAAAAACTCGGTTTGTTTAGTCGGAAGAAGAGACGACTAAGAGGGGACATGATAACAGTTTTCAAGTACATAAAAGGTTGTTACAAGGAGGGAGGAGAAAAATTGTTCTTCTTAATCTCTGAGGATAGGACAAAGAACAATGGGCTTAAATTGCAGCAAGGGCAGTTTAGGTTGGACATTAGGAAAACTTCCGAACTGTCAGGGTGGTTAAGCACTGGAATAAATTGCCTAGGGACATTGTGGATTTTTAAGAGCAGGTTAGACAAACACCTGTGAGGGATACTCTAGATCAGGGGTCGGCAACGTTCGGCATGCGGCTTGCCAGGGTAAGCACCCTAGCAGACTGGGCCAGTTTATTTACCTGCTGATGTGGCAAGTTCGGCCAATCGCGGCCCCCACTGGCCGCGGTTCACCGTCCTGGGCCAATGGGGGCCGCGGGAAGCCACGGCCAGCACATACCTCGGCCCGTGGGGGCCACGATCGGCCGAACCTGCCGCGTCAGCAGGTAAATAAACTGGCCCGGCCCGCTAGGGTGCTTTTACCCTGGCGAGCCGCGTGCCGAACGTTGCCGACCCCTGCTCTAGATAATACTTAGTCCTGCCTTGAGTGCAGGGGATTAGACTAGATGGGACCTCTCAAGGTCCCTTCTAGTCCTACGATTCTATGATCAAATTACTCCAGATTCAGACCAGCATCCACAAGAGATGAATGAGTCCCTAAGCATTACCCAGGATAAGACAGGCTTTGATGGAATCTCATTAACTGTATACATGTAGCCAAATCCATCTGGTAACCCCTTTGCCTCCATATTGCTCTTTTCTGTCTACAATGATAGCCAGACGTTTTATTTTCTCCTCCTCCATTGGCTCTCTGAACTATAAGCCTTTTTAATGAAATGAGCTGGCACACTCTGCTCATGTTTTGGCTGCCTAGCTAATGATCGGTGGCACAGAAGGAACGGAATCATCAGAAGGGCTATTTGAATCCACAAATTATCAGGCAGCTAAAGAAGGCAGTTGTCAGGTTGTGTTTATGAGGCCTGGATATTTACAGCAGCTGTCACAAAGTCTTTGGAAATAGCTATTTCTCAAACCTGGTTGTTTTTGCACAGAAGGGCAGGAATTAGAGCCCTGAAAAGTTTATAATTCTTGTGTTATCCCTTTGTGGATTTTACAACATCAATTTCTCCCAATTTTGCTTTTTTCTTCCTTTCAGGAAAACGGCTGTTGTTGCACTGAAAACTCACATTGGCTTTGTTCAAAAACTGATCCATTTTCAACAGAAAATGGGCCTGATTTCACATGGGGAAATAGGCATAATTTAGCCAAGTATTTTATGAGTTGATCCAGTTTAGAGACAAGGATACCCACCCTGTCCAAGTTTTAGATCTACCCATTATATTTATTTGAATAATGTTTTTCCTTTTGGTATCTGAACTGAACCTCTCTCTCCCATAGTGCCAGGTACTAGACTAACATTTTCAAAATGGCCTAACGGACTTGAAAGCCTCTTTTATTTTTAACAGTGTCTAAGGCATTTAGGAACCTTATTCTCATAGAAAGTCAATAGGCACCTAACATTTCAGAGTTAAGTGCCTAAAAATTTAAACAGGGCCATAGTGGGAATTTCTAAAAGCATTTAGCGCAGTGATTATAGCAGTCGACTGGGTTGTAAGATACCCTGGTTCAAATCCACACTCTGCCTGATGTGGAGCAATTTACATTTTCACTAGTGACTGATAATGGACTTCAATTTCACAGCCAAGAGTTTAAAAGTTTTGTCTAGCATTATGACATCAAGTCCAGGTCACTCACAATCTAATGGGCAAGTTGAAAATGATGTTAAAATGGTCAAACGATTACTAACAAAATCTGAAGAAAATATGTGGCATTACAGAACATTGTCATTACAGCAAGGTTTATCATCTGCATAGTTGCTATTTTACAGAAAACTTAGAAATAGATTACCTGTGCTTTTTCAAGATGGATATAAGGAAAGAAACAAGTATAAACATCAGACAAGTTTGTATCAAAAGAATTATTATGACGTAGGATTACATAAACTACCTTATTGGAACCTGTATAATAGAGTACACATCTATAGTCATGGGTGGCAGCTATCATAGGTTGGAGGAGGCTGAGATTCCCCAAACATCCTGGTGTGGCCCCGCTCATGTTCTGCCTCCAGGTCCCCTCCTGCCGTTCCTGCTCTTCCATGGCCCAGGATGATTGGGGCTGGGGGCCTGCTTCTGGGACTCTGGGTGACTGGAGCTGGGGCCGGGGCTGTGCCACCCGCCCAGCACTCGGGGTACTAGGACTGCGCGACCTGCCAGCCTGGTGCTTCGGGGCGGCGACCTCCTAGTGCTCCGAGGCTGCGGGTGCTCAGGCAGTCTGGGGGAGGGGTGTTGACTGGGCTCCTGAGCGGGGGGGGGGGGCAGAAGGGGCGGGATAGGGACTCGGGAAGAAGGGGAGGGGCCAGGGGCAAGCCTCCCCCAGTGGCTGGGTCACTGGCTGCCCACGTCTATAATGCTAGAAATTGGGTTCAGCAAGCCACTGTGACAAAAGAGGTAGCACCTCAGTCTTATGACAGCATGACTACTAATGGTCAAATGTATAGATGGAATTGGAGGCATTTGGATTTGCTATCTGGAAGACCAGACTCAGCTGAGAGAAGAAATGATATCGTACCGCAACAAGAGCAGCAACAAAACGGAAATGACATCAGTGCTCTAAGTAATAAGACCACTTCAATAATACAACAAATATAGAAGTCCATTGCATCAGAGTTCTGTTACAAGACTTATAGAAAGCTGATATATATCTACATACGAATAAATTTGTGATATAAAAGTGAATTAAAAGAAAGGAGATGTGGTGTTACCGTGGCTTTAAGAGAATGGACAGAATCTTCTGGGTGTGGGAGCTGACAGTGGGAGGAGGTTGTTAGTTTTAGGTTAGACTGACCCATTGACCTGAGTTAAGAAGGTGCTCAACTTTGGAGAAAAGCACAAGGATGATACCCCTGTGCATGGAATGTCCCCTGCTGGGGTCTCCTGGGCTGCAAGCCACCCCAAAGGGGCAGAGCTGGCCTCCTTGCCCATGCACCAGCTCACCGAGGGGAGAGTATGCTCCTAAGGGGAGATGCAGCAGGTGTACTCCTGCACACAGGGAGCTCTGGGAAGTGTTGTGGTGTCCTGGGCTCACCACCTCTGTGTGTTCCAGTGTAGGGGTTATAGCTCTGCACCGTCTCTCCCCAGGCCTGTGCCTGTACATGCAATTTGTGATGGATGCAGCTGAAGACTTAGGACAAGATGTTTAAATGTATTGAGATGCTGAACTTCCCCCGACATCAATGGAAGTTTAGGTGCCTAAACACCTTTACAAATCTGGCCCTTTAAACTGCTGATCCTACTTAATGATCTTGTCCCATCTGAGTGGGACTTTGGGATTTAAAGGATGGCAGTGACATTATTAGATGCTGTCTCGTTAAAACATCAGTGCTGTCTCTGTCTTTAATTAGTCCTAGTGAGTCCCAAATGAACCTGATCCGTTGGCTTATTCGCAGATGTTTGTCTCTTTTCCATTGCTTGTAACTCTACTTAACACCAACTGATGTCTGCTGTCTGGCGAAGAGCGTTTGTATCTGCTCCCTTTCCCATAGCACAGAGCACAGCTGATTTTGCAGCACAGTTTGTACAATGCTATGCCCTATTCTGTTCCTTCTGGGCAGGGGTGCTAGAACTCAAGGTGCTGGGGGTGTGGCAGCACCCCCAGTCTCAAAGTGGTTTCCATCATATAAAGGGTTTACATTTTGGTCAATGGCTTTCAGCACCCCCACTATAAAAATTGTTCCAGCACCCCTGCTTCTGGGTATGTGTCTTAATCAGCTAGCTTTCTCTTTCTCCAGTGAATGACCATTCTTACCCCTTTAGCTCTAGGTCCCTGCCTGTTGTTCTCCACCAGAAAGCAGTTTGGAGGCTCAGAACCTATTCATGTATCTCCTTTTACATGATTTTATAAAAGGGGTGAGGTAGGGAAGCCTGCGTTGGGGAGATGAGCTGTGCAAGAAGCGACACTGTGGATTGGCAGCTCTGAGGCTGTAGCTGTTATTATGTGTCAGTATTTCTCACCTAAAGCTTTGAAATTATGAGCTATTGCCAGAAGGGGTGTTTTACAGTTTTAGCAGTCTCAGCATCAGGTCAAAACTGGCTAATTCACACTTCACTAATCCACACACAACCTTACAGCCCCTACCTTACATCTTTGAAACATTTCCACAATGACACAAGATTTACTAGTGCAGTGCAGGACAAGTGTAAGTCATTACAAGTAAACTACATTTGTCTATTACTGGGTGAACCAAATACATCTTGTGATGCATTATCCTGGTTCTTTTCAATTGTGTGTGTTTCCTTTCTCATTAATTCACAAAATGGATCTTTAGTGCATTGGAGAGGTTCTTCTCTGTCTACACGCCTGAGAAACTCAGATTCAAATCCCAGATGGTGTGTCATTAAATTGGGTTCCAGGAAGTTTTTTCTAATGAGATCTTCAAGGTCCTTTCTTTAAAATCTTCTGGGACAAGAGGTGCTATATAAATGTAAATGATCACTAGAAACAAACAGTCTGGATGCTAGTCCATCCTCTTAGGGAATGGAAGAGAGACAGGTTTGGTTTTCATTGTAACGGAGAAGAGCTCTGTTTCTTGGTATATATCATAGCTGCAGGGAAAAAAAGACCCAAGCTTCCTTGTGGCATATGTGACTGACAGCCTTGTCTTGTCCTCTGCCTCACAGAGCAAACAAACTGACATCCAGCCGTTGAGCAGGTCTTCAGTCAAGAAAGAGCAGATGTCAGGTCTGAAATGAAGGGAACTGCTTGCATCCCAGATGAATATGTGGCATCTGCTCCAAGCACAGAAGCCTGAGAGAACAGTAACAACAAAAATTAAAGCGAAGGAATATTTCCTTCTCCTTCCATCTACCCCAGCTTATGCTTATACAACCCCACACATAAACACAACACCAGACTTGCATCTCAGCAGGGATTCTCCCCAAATAGCCAACTGTTCGGGATAAATTGATTGTAATGTGAACTATGGAAATAAACAGAGCAAATTGGATTGGACGTGTATGTGAAAGGATTGGACATGGATGGGAAAAACAAGAACACCCAGAGTCACAATAGCAAGCAAAATAAAAACCAATGAGAACCTTGGAAGGGATAAATCCTCCTGCTTCAGGGCATAAGCCAATCAATAATTATTAGGGGTTAAGATGGAAGTTTCCCTGGAGACAAGTTATCCCTCAACTGCCTGCTATAGGATTTCTTTCACCATCATTTAACACATCTGATGCTGGCCATTCTCAGAGGCAGGATTCTGGCATAGGTGGTCTATTAATCTGATCCGATATCATAATTCCTATGTTTCTATCCCTAAGAAAGCTCTGCCTTGTGAGAGTCCCCCATTACGATGGTGGAAATTTCATCTGTTCAGAAGATTTCAGCTTCCTCCTATTTGGGGTCAAATGTTCATCAGAATATGAGCTCATGAGATTTCAGCATCATCTTACGTAAACCTAAACCAAAGCCTAATTCTCAGCCCAAACCCCAAATGTTAGCCTCAGCCAGTTTCATAGATCTTGATCCAAACAGTGTTTCCTGAGCCCATCTCTGAGAACAATGGCATTTAAAGAAAAATGATGTAATATACATAGCAAGATGAAGCATTACCCCTCTAGCCAGTCCCTTGGCATAAGAACATCAACAGAAAAAATATTTTACATTTGCAACCCTTCTGCAGGTGGAGCCAGCAGCAACCAGGACCAGGTTCAGTAGCTAGGGGTTCCTTTTCAACAATACAACATAAAACCAGCTCGAGCCCCCAGCCAGTGACCTGGGATAATTACACATCACCCCTAGGCACCTCTGAGAGTCAATACTTCCCCTCTTGCAAGCACAGTTTGAGTGTAGCAAAAAACTTTTAATAAAAGGAGGGAAGTAACTCCTCATTAATTTGGGAAAACACCGCAACTAGGGCTCATAAACATAAACCATGATCAAAAAACCCACACCCAAGTAGGTTGGGCAGTGTCCTTTTCCCCTCAGGTTCTTAAGTCCAGCAACCCAAAAGTCCCTTTACCGTGCCCATCCCTTCTCTGCACCCCACTCACAGTTGCTATCCTGGGCCAGTGCAGCCCCGGAGTTCAGCAGTTCATCCAGAGTTCACCTCCCACCCTAGGTGGAAGGGGGGGTAAGGAGGCACCTTACACCCTCCACTGCTCGGGCACTCGCTCGTCGCCCTGCCGGCCACTTGCCGTGCCTCTCCGCCAGCCGCCCTGCTGGCCGCACCTCTCTGCCATCCGCCCTGTTGGCCACTCGGCATGCCTCTCTGCCAGCCGCCCTCCTGGCCACGCTTCTCCACCAGCCAAGATGTCTTCAGAGACCACTACTTAACACAGCTCTCAGTGATTTCAGCTATTAGTTGGGGAGCCTCCCTGCTGGTGCACACTGGGCAGTCTCTTGCAACAGAGCCACTGTCCCAAAGTGGGTCTAATATTTAGACCTAGGTATCAGTGAGTTCAGCTCTGCAGCATGTAACAAGACTCTCAATTTAGTCTAAATTAGCTCTTTTATTATACCATAAGAAAACCAAGATGATGACAAACAAACGTGTTGGGATCAGCTCACATATCACGGTCAGTGGAGAAGAGCTGAAGACAGTGAAACAGTTCAGGTATTTGGGGGCAATCATCACTGATGAAGGATCTAAGGCAGCAATTCGGGCAAGAACTGTGCAAACAACAGCAGCAGTGGCAAAGCTAAAGCCAATTTGGAGGAATAAAAACATCTCCCTGGAAGCCAAACTGAAACTGCTACACGCATTGGTCATCTCCATTTTTCTGTATGCGTGAGAGACATGGACCCTTACAGCAGAACTTCAATGGACACCAGCCACAAGTGATCATTTGGGCAAGCAGTCCCATCGTGCTGAGCACCAAGGCAGGGTGAGTGTGTCAATGCAAACGAGATCAGCTCCTAAAGTCCTTTTCCACAGCTCACCACTAACTGTCAGGGGAGAGCTCATTCTGACCCTGCGTACACATTCAAAAAGGATCTCACAACTGTGATCAATGATAATAAAGAAAATACAAAATGTCAATACAGTGAATAAAATGTTCCTTAGATTGTTCAGAGTTCTGTGATTGAGTTTATGTTTATTATATAGACATTACCTTCGGCAGAATGGCACACTTCATGCAGGAAATCTAAGGATAAGAACATTCTGATGTGTCTAATACCTCTGGAGAGTAAGCAGGATCAGCATAGTGTTGGAATATAGAATACAAAACTATTGAAGTTCTTGGTTAAAAGGAAAAAGCCATAGATGTAATTCTTTAGCTTATTTGGAAGTGGTTGTTGGGTTTTGTTTACTTAGAAAGGAAGTACCAAGTCAACCTGAAAAAGGGAATTTAAAGACTCTCTTAATAGCCAAAGATAGAAAAAACCTGTGAGGCAGAGCTGGGAACAGACTTTGCAATCCTTAATCACATGCTGTAAGCACCAGACAAGCTGACAGCTGTGTACAGTCTATCTAACATTCAAAGAATGGTAGAAAAGTTACAGAGGGAAATGAACGTCCCAACTTGTCTGATTACATGCACTGCTCTTCACTTTCCAAACTCTGTTTTGAGAAGCACTGATGAATCCACCCAAATTACTGGAAATAGATGGACAGCAGCATGGGGTGTAGTTATTAGAATGCTGGCCTGGAAGTCACCTAAGTTGTGAATGTGGCTTTTTCTGTAACCTGTACAAATCACTTTAACTGGTCTGTGCCTCAGTTTACTCATCCATAAAATGAATATACTCATCCATCTCTTGGAAGTGCATGGGGATCTTTGGATAAAGGTTCCTTAGGGGTGCAAAGAATTATTGCTACTAGTACTTCAAGACTGGGGACAGATCTTCAACCAGTATCAAACCTTGAAGCTCCATTGAACTCAGTGGTGCTGTGTTAATTTACACCATTTTAGGAGACAGCTTGTAATATTGGAGGATTTAGTTCACATTTCCTACCCTAATGAATCAATATTTGCACTGATTTCTAACAACGTTTTGTAGAAATTATTATAAAGAACACATTGAAAAGAGCTACATTCTGCTCCCATTTCCACAGATATAGATCTGGAGTAACACCATTAGCTTCAGTGGCATTACACTTGTTTTACTCTAGTGTATCTGACAGCTGAGTTTGGCCCCATAGCTTCTGTCTCTAAATTGCATCAGTAAGAGACTGAATCCCAGAGTCAGGAAGCTGGTAATTCATAATGAACAGTTAAGTAGATGAAGCTAGAGGTACTGGCTGTAATTACATGAAAATAACACATTTTATCATCACCTACCCAGGAATCCCTCTATGAATTTTAAAGTAAATACATCAAATTTTATTACTTTATTCGCAGATCCTGTGGCCCTTAGGGCTGTGCTCATGTGAATATTGGCAACAGCACTGGGTTCTTTGTTAACATGCATTTTCTAATCTAATCTAAGAGATTTCACACTCATGGTTTAAATATATCTTGTTGATTCCATACAGTATGGAATAGATTGAATGTTAATGTTGTTCTCTATGGTTACGCCCAGAAGAAATGGCTCCAGACACCTGTCTCATTTTCTCCAGATACATCTGGGAAATATGATTTGTGGAGGTGTATTCAGTAGATGATAAAGAGGCTACTTGGTAAAAAGATGTCTTAACGGCTGCATAGCAACATGAATCAAGTGGGTATTGTCTATACTGTTATGCGATCATACAGCAAAGACCAACCATACACTTTGTCGATAACATTAATCTAAAATAAAGTTCTGTTGCACAAAGAACAAAAGTGATATATCCATGAGCGAATATATGTAGGTATGTGTCTCCTGTGTTATAAGCTAAGAGCAACTGAGACAGAAATGGCTGCTCAGCCCTGCTCATGGGAGAACTCAAATCAAATGGGAGAAGATCAAATATGCCATTTCCTCAAAAGAAAAGGGGATCCATTTAATAGCTACATACTAATACACCCCGAAAATGTATTTAAAATATTTCTGACCTTTCTGGTGCTTTACCCTTTTAGGAGTGAGAGTGGTGAAATTCATGTGATAAAACACAAAGCCCTATGATGAACTGCAGAGCTACATGAAACTGTATTTATCACACACCTTTGACTGCCTCACATGTTGTCTTTCCACTAATTCATTTGTACCAGAACTACTTTAACATTCCTTTAAACTTTCAAACAGCACTTTTTAATATAACAACCTGCCACAAATAGGTTCTTGTTTATCCCAAGTATTACACTTTGTTAAACTACAGTATTCAGTCCTGGACCAGTGTCTGCTGTCAGCTCTGATATTAAATGAACAATCAGGGCAAAAAATGGGTGTTTTAAGAGTATAATAATTGAGTGAATAATTGTGAATGACATATTCTGGTAACCCTAGTCTTTCTTCTGTTCACAGAGTGTCTGTGAGCAGACTATGATCTCCCTGAATGTATTTGTTGCTTGAAATTTCACACAATTTTTGCAAACATAATAATAAGAAGAAGAACAGGAGTACTTGTGGCACCTTAGAGACTAACAAATTTATTAGAGCATAAGCTTTCGTGGACTTCAGCCCACTTCTTCTACTCTGAAATAATAATAATAATACTCTGTGTTAATCACAAACATTTATCTGCAAATATTTCCTGTTCAAGCTGTCTTGCTTTGTTGTGGTTGATGAAATAAATTACATAGTGTATTTTCTGGTTTCTGATTGGATAAGTGTTGGATAAATGAGTAATGAATATCTGCCTGTGCAAATTCACAATTTGATTCCATGGACATTGGAATATACAGTCTTCTCCAATTGCTCCTTAGCGTCTTCTTTTTTAGTTTTAGCCAAAGGTTCAGCTGTTTAAAACAGGGCTTTTCTCATATTGCAGAAGTGCACAAACATTTTTTTAGTAAACAGAAAGTGGCCACTGCATCAAACAACAACCCTTCTTGCATGTCATCTGTCTTCCATTCAACAACTCTGTCAACTTCAAGGGGAAATTTCCTTTGGATTTTTCCACTATTGTTTTCTCTCTGCAGTATGCGTTCCTTGAAATTGTTTGTTTAAAACAATTTTCATTAGAAATAAAGAACAGAAGTATCAAACTATGTGATTATAAACTGGCTGCTTATTGAGCATAGTAACTGGCACTTTGCTGATATAAGTCCAGCATACCACTAGCTAATTGATATGAAGTGACATGATGCAGGATAAATGACATTTGGACATTTCAAAGGGGGCTGTAGGGTGGCCGTGGATGTGGCCCATTGACTTTAGAAACAGGGTATTATCTGGTGCAGAATGTGACCCTTTGGCTGGCTCCTAACCCTTAACATAGCATTCATAAAGTGCCAATGCAGATCTTGGTGTTATTAGTGATATTAGATTGTATCAGTTTGGAGCCTGTTGGGTTTATTTGATTTGAAGGAAGAAATCATAGGGACATTAAGTTACAGTTTGCAGGTTATACCAAACTGAAAGATGCTGCAAACACATGAGAAGGTAGAAAATCTCAGAGAGACTGATGATGAAATAAGCAGAATAGTCTCAAAGCAGGAGGGAGGTGATTAGAGAGCTGTAATGATGAGAAACCTGGAAGTGAGCGTGAATAACAAACGAAATAGGCTGTTGTGTTCTGTGACAGCTAAAAAGGGCAGTACAATATTGGGCTTTTTCCTGAGTGAGACATCGCATCAAGGACTAACGAAGGAGGTAATATCACTTTATACAGCACTGGAGTGGCTACTGTTAGATGATAACATGCAGTTTGGGCCACCTCCGACTGTAAAAGACAAAACTTGTAGAGAGGATCCAGGGAAGGACAACAAAGGACTACATGGGTCGTTACTGCATGGCAAGCTGGTTATGAATCTACAGCTCACCAGCTTCCTGTGCAGAAACATCCTGTGTGGACGCTGCGAAAGTCCCAGAGTGTATCTTGTAGCAATATTGTCCACATGGGATGTTACTGCACAGTAATCTAGTGAGCTGTAGATTCCCACCCTGGTTTGCCATGCCATGTAGACAAGGATGGCTTGTGATATTATATTTTATGTTTTTTATGAAAAATGTCATGCTGAGTCACAGGTTAATATTGATGGTGTGGAGACTTTGAAATCGAGGTGCAAAATGTTTCTAATTCCTTCTACTGGAAGCTGAAATTTCTCTTCTGACTTAAAGGAGCAGTGTGCTGATTGTAATACTCACTTATAGAATCACAGGGGTTTATTGGAACACTGCAAGTACCACCTCCAGCACACAGGCAGTTCTGAACTTCCTGCTAAACCCCCCCAGACCAGATATAATAACAGAATAACACAGAAGACAACAACTTAACACTAAGATAAGCACCATCAATTGGAGGAGGTGCTGTCTGCACTGATCATTACATGATCACTTAAAATATCACAAATAAACTAACTTAGTCCCTTTACCATCATTCTCCTCTCCTTAAAGAACAAGCAGTAATTTCTTAAAGCCTGGAAATGATTGGGCCAATACTAAGCTCATTATGAAAAGTATGATTCTACATGTCTTCAAGTCTCTTGCTCAGGGTTCTAGTCAGATAGTCCCTGTTCATTCTCTGCCCAAGCCTTCAATTCATAAATTTGTTTTTTCTCTGGCAAAGCACAATTTTTTTTTTATAAACCAATATTCTATTGTCACCAATTACTTGATTTTAAGGCACTTGATTTTGTATTTTCTCTCTAGCTAAATGTTTGGGAAGATACTAGCTACTTTGGCAAATCCCAGACCATTAACATCAATAATGTTTCCCCATGTGATCTCAGTACAACAGCCACACCTACCACTCCCTCTTTTTCTCCTGGTCTGCATCATTGACAAACAAATGTTCTAAACAGGAGATAGTCAGGATTTAGAGTAAAGTACGAGGTATGAAAATTCGGGCGAAGAGCAGCTCTAAAACAAAGAAAAAGAAAAGGGAGCAAATATTTTTAGATCTTTCATGGTTGGTTTCACTGTTGATTTTTCTCCTTTCTGACCACTGACCTGACTCTGAAAGTTGGCAGTTGTATGAAGTAGGCTGTTGACTAAAATCCCCGAGAGCAGAAAAATCAGCTTTCACTTCATTTCAAAGCAAGTGTTGAATGTGAACCAGATCTGTGCAGCGTCTATTTTAATCTCCATTTTTCTATAACTGTTTAAAGATGGACCAAGGAGAAAGGGAGGTGGGCCATGGTGAAACTGCCAGAAGTTAGTGCATCTGCCCGCTGCAGGTGAGTCTGACATGAGGATGTTGCCGCTTTCACCTTGTCAATGGCAGGCAGAGACTGGAGCCTCCTCCTGTCATTTTCACCACTTCTGCTGTACATCTGAAAGCATTTCTTAGCAGTGGGAATACCTGGCCATGGAATAACCTCCAAGGGAAGGGGTGAAATCTCCAGAACTTCTTGACTGGACAAATAAATGGAGCCTATACTGTAGAAAATAATCGCATCCTGGCAATGGGAATGGACAAGTTGACCCAACAGGTAATTACTTCTCTCATTTCTATCATTCTGTGCAGTTCCTCACCGTTTGTTCCTTTTCCTAATATCTCTGTAACAAGCAGCAACAAATCTGACACAGGATGAGATGATGTTATAGATTCCTTTTTGGCAGCACAGTTTACAGCAGTGGCTATGCCCGTCAATTTTGTTTTCTCCCTTGAGAATTGCCTTTTGGTGGGATGATGTACACACAATTATGCCAAATTTTCAAAGAGTTTGCCAAATTCAAGGTAAGGATTCTCTTCTATGTGTTTGACAGCACCTAGCACAGCGGGGTTCTGGTCCATGACTGGGGACTTTTCGTGCTGCCTCAGTACAAATAATAAATAATCACAATAACCTAGAAAAACAGTGTCCATTGGGGCTACATCAATACCCCATCCCAGATCTGAATGTTTGCACCTCAGGCTCATGAACGTTTGGACCGACCACAAAATGCCTTCATATCATGGCTTGCTGTGGGCATCAGACCCATCTGATGTTGAGGAGGAAGAAGATATGCCAAGCAGGTAGATACAAGCTTGACTTTTTATATTTCCCCTCAAGATTCAGTCTCTAACACTTTCCTGCTGGATGGTTGTCAGTGGTATGATGATCTTTTGGAGTGGATGGCTGAGGATTTGGAGGTGGCATCATTCTTTCAACACGATTCTTATGTTCTTCATCAAGAAAGCATACATCCTTGTTTCACCAGTACATCCCAATTTTTTGAACAATGCCTCAGCCTCCAAAGAACTACTTTTGGGACACCTGCCATGTGCTAGATCCCACCTCCTTGACCTCTCCACTATTTCTAGCACCATTGAATATAAATTCCTGCTTTACATCTCGTCCTCCTTTTGGCTTTTCTGACACGATTCATTTGACAGTCCAGCTTTTAATCAGGGATTGTCTGACTCATCTGAATGCATAACATGGGATACTTTCAGAAAGATGTTGCAGGGCAAGTTCTATTATATTTCTAATTGTTATTGGTAACAGAGTTTCTCTTTCCAACAACTTTAAAGGATTGGGTTTCATCCTGCATTCAGATGAGATACACAATCTCTGTGTCATACCAAGTCATCAATATAACAGCTTCCTTTTTGATAAGTATTCTATCTTACAATTTTGAAGATAATGTTGAAAATATTGGGCTGAATTTTCCTCCAACCGTAAATCTGTAGTAATTTCACTTAAATTAAAAGAATTAATCAAGATTTCACACAGGAATAACAGAGGAGATTTGACTCTCTTCAGTGTATTGACTTCTCTTCATAGTTAAATGTGATTAGACTATCTCATATGTTCCATTACCGTTTTCTTCTAGAAGCTGGTTATTCATTCTTCTTGGTGCTCTGAATTGCACCTCTTATCTTAAAGTATTGTAGCACTCTTTTCATCATTCAACACGAGATCTTTTATGACAGACACAGTGCTATGTGAGTGCTAGCAGGACTTTCCTATTGTTCTGCAGGTTTTCAATATTTTTTTTTAAAAGGGAGGTAGGAACTTTCAACTCACTAATATTCAGAAACTTATTGTATTGTGGTTTTCAATAGCCTTCTGCAGTGAGTAATGGCACTGGGATTTGAACTGCCACGTCTTTAAAACATGGTCAATAAACAAACAGTGATGTATTAAAGGGATAACAGGAAGGGCACATAGTTTCACAAGGCAATAAACTAATCTGATATGTTTTTTACGAGAGTACAAGTTGGGTTGATAAAGATAATAATGTTGACATAACATACTTTGATGTCTGTAAGGTTTTTGACTTGGTACCTACCTCATGACATTTTGATTAAAAATACTAGAATGATATAAAATTAATATGGCACATGTTAAATGGATTAAAAACTGGCTAACTGAGACGTCTCAAAATTTAATTGCAGGGATCGGTTCCTGGCTTTATGCTAGTTAACATTTTTATCAATAACGTGGAAGAAAACATAGATCATCACTGCTAAAGTTTGCAGTTGACACAAAAATTGGGGGAGTGGTAAATAATGAAGAGGACAGGTCACTGACACAGAGCAATCTAGATCGCTTGGTAAATTAGGGGCAAGCAAACAATATGCCGTTTAATATGGCTAAATGCAAATGTATACATCTAAGAACAAAGGCTGTAGGCCTTACTTACCGGAAAACTCTATCCTGAGAAATAGTGACTCTGAAAAAGATTTGGGGGTCGTAGTGATTAATCAGTTGAACATGAGCGCCCAGTGTGACTGTCAGGAATCAGGGCCTGCAGCAGCGTCAGTCTCTGGGCACCCTAACAAGCACAGATGACCTGTCGTAGGCTGCCTAATTGGCTATACCACCTGAGCAGACCAGCTCTTTTACCCAGCAGCAGCAGTTCAGTGGCTGCTCAAAGCATTTGCTCACAGCTGCAATAACTTCTCTGTGTTTGTGCACAGCCTTGGCCCTGCCTTGTTCCAATGCTGGTCCTGACTGTCTCCTGCTCTGGCCTTAGACCCAGCCTTGCCTCACCCCAGGTAACCCAGTTCTGAGCCTTGGCTCTCATTCCTAATCTCTGACTTGAGCTCTGACCCTTGGCTCTGGCATCTGGCTCTGACTGTCAGATCCTAGTCCAGGCTACCAACTCTTACTCTAGCCATTGGCCCTGACTCCTGCTCCAACCACTAGGCATGATTGCACATGCCCCAGTCTCTGACAGTGACATTGTGGACAAAAGAGCTGATGCAAGCCTGGGATGCATAAATAGGGCAATCATGAGTAGCAGTACACAGGTTATTTTACCTCTATATTTGGCACTGGTGCAACCCCTGCTGAAATACTACATCCAGTCCTGGTGCCCAAAATTCAAGAAGGATGTTGATACATTAGAGAGAATTCAGAGACTGAGCCATGAGAATGATTAAAGATTAGAAAATCTGATACTGATTGGGGTGACCAGATGTCCCAGTTTTATAGGGACAGTCCCGATATTTGAGGCTTTTTCTTATATAGAAGCCTATTACTCCTTACCCCGTCCTGATTTTTCACACTTGCTGTCTGGTCACCCTGATACTGATAGACTCAAAGAGCTCAATTTATTTAGTTTTAACAAAGAGAAGGTGAACGGGTGACTTGATTACAATTCATAAGTGCCTACATGGGAAACTAATATTTAATAATGAGCTCTTCACTCTATCAGAGAAAGGTAGAACACAATCCATTGGCTGGAAGTTGGAGCTAGACAAATTCAGACTGGAAATAAGAAGTAATTTATTAACAGTGAGAGTAATTAACCACTGGAACAATTGACCAAGTGTTGTGGTGGATTCTTCATCACTGGCCATTTTTAAACCAAGACTGGCTTTAAAATCTGCTCTAGGAGTTATGTTGGGGAAGTTCCATGGCCTATGTCATTCAGGAATTCAGACTAGATGATCACAATGGTCTCTTCTGGCCTTGAAATCTATGAGAAAATTGGTTCACAAGCAGATAATAAGGGAGTTGGATTACGTCCAAGGAAAAACAATGGGAGAAACAGTTGCTGGCATGTGAATGAAATTGTAAATGGAAGCATAAAAACAAAGGAAGATGAAATATATAGAAGAGTGAATAGAAGAGTGAACAAAAATCAAATAAAGGGTGAACAGAAATCAGATAAGCTTACAAAAGGGCAAGGGGCAGTCACAGTCACATTCTATGCTATTAGGCCACAGTATTCATAAAAATGAATCAAATCTCAAACTTAAAATATTGCTTGAGTATGTAGCCCGGTCTATGTATCTATATGTCTATAGATATATATTATATTGATTACTTAAGAATCCCCAGTTATCACTTGAGGGTTGACAGGTTCTTGTCCCAAGATCAGTCCCAGTATTATTCAAATTATTATATAGCTGGGAACCCCGATATGCACAGTTGCAACACTTAGACTATAGGAACTCTTCTATATTTACAAACAATTGATTAATACGTTTGGCACCGTCACAAACACCCCAACTCAGTAAGGTAGATAGAGACATATACTCACATCATTCCTTGTAGAACAACCTGAAATGTTACCCATCATCTTCCTCATCTCCATCTCCTGCCCCTTCATCACAATGGCCACCATTCTGGCACCTCCCAAGGACTACATCTCCTTCTCCTACTTCCACTAGGCTGGGATGTAACTTTTATAATATGATACCCTGATGCCACTATGTTTGATGCATATTCAGTAGGGTTATTTCCCCTTTTCTTTATTTGTAGATCCTCACCTTACTAATGTTGGAGTGTCCGTCTCTTATAGGTTAGTATATCAGTGATTTCAACTTATTATCATATACGTCAATTTGTACCATGGCCCTCTTGTGGTCAGGTATCTGAGGATGTAGCTCATGTACCTGTTATGTATGTCAATTCATTGCCATGACACTTTTATGATTGTACTCTTGGGCCTGGTCTACACTATGACTTTAATTCGGATTTAGCAGCGTTAAATCGAATTAACCCTGCACCCATCCACACAACGAAGCCATTTATTTCGAAATAAAGGGCTCTTTAAATCGATTTCTGTACTCCACCCCGACGAGCGGGATAGCGTCAAAATCGATATTGTCATTTCGAATTAGGGTTAGTGTGGCCGCAATTCGATGATATTGGCCTCCGGGAGCTGTCCCACAGTGCACCATTGTGACTGCTCTGGACAGCAATCTGAACTCGGATGCACTGGCCAGGTAGACAGAAAAAGCCCCGCGAACATTTGAATTTCATTTCCTGTTTGCCCAGCGTGGAGAGCACAGGTGACCACAGATAGCTCAGCTCATCAGCACAGGTAACCATGCAGGCCGATAATCGAAAAAGAGCACCAGCATGGACCATACGGGAGGTACTGGTCCTGATCGCTATATGGGGAGAGGATTCAGTGCTAGCAGAACTTCGTTCGAAAAGACGAAATGCCAAAACTTTTGAAAAAATCTCCAAGGGCATGATGGAGAGAGGCCACAATAGGGACTCAGATCAGTGCCACGTGAAAGTCAAGGAGCTCAGACAAGCCTATCAAAAAACAAAGGAGGCAAATGGTCGCTCCGGGTCAGAGCCGCGGACATGCCGCTTCTACGCCGAGCTGAATGCAATTCTAGGGGGGGCCGCCACCACTACCCCACCTCTGACCGTGGATTCCGAGGTGGGGATAATCTCATCAGCTACACCTGAGGATTCTGCGGATGGGGAAGATGAGGAGGAGGAGGAGGACGAGCTTGCGGAGAGCACCCAGCACTCCGTTCTCCCCAACACCCAGCATCTTTTTCTCAGCCTGACTGAAGTACCCACCCAACCCTCCCAAGCCAGTATCCAAGACCATGGCCCCATGGAAGGGACCTCAGGTGAGTTTACCTTTTAAAATATAAAACTTGCTTTTAAAACAAGCGTTTTTTAATGATTACTTTGCCCTGAGGACTTGGGATGCATTCGAGGCCAGTACAGCTACTGGAAAAGTCTGTTAATATGTCTGGGGATGGAGCGGAAATCCTCCAGGGACATCTCCATGAAGCTCTCCTGGAGGTACTCCAAAAGCCTTGCCACAAGGTTTCTGGGCAGTGCAGCCTTATTTCGTCCTCCATGGTAGGACACTTGACCACGCCATGCTTGCAGCAAATAATCTGGTATCATTGCATTACAAAGCCTGGCAGCGTATGGTCCCGGTGTTTGCTGGCATTCAAGCAACATCCTTTCTTTATCTCGCTGTGTAATCCTCAGGAGAGTGATATCGCTCATGGTAACCTGGTTGAAATATGGGAATTTAATTAAGGGGACAGAGGTGGCTGTTCCTACTGGGCTGTTTGCCTGTGGCTGAAAAGAAATCCTTCCCTGCAGTTAGCCAAGCGCGCGCGGGGGGGGGGGGGAGGGGAATTGGCCCTGAGCTTTTCGCGTTTGGCTAGCAGGGATCTTCCCTGTTACCAGACACGCGGTGGGGGGAGGGGTACAGTGATCATCCCAGATAATTCATGGCGGGAGGAGGGAGGTGGGGGGGTTAGTTTGGTTTCTGCAGGGATCTTCCCTGATACCAGCTACGCGGTGGGGGGAGGGATAAAGCGATCATCCCAGAGAATTGGATGGAGGGGGTTAGTTTGTTTACTGCTGCTGAAGGTTAACAGGAAAACTGCAGCAGTCAATGGGCTTTGCTTGGTATGTGGGAAAGGAGGGCGCAGAAGCCGAAAGACAATGGCTTACCATGGCCTCATGCAAGCTGAATTCTGTTGCCTGGACCTGCGTCTGTGATCTCTAACACCAAAGCCACAGGCACTCAATATTAAGATGGAAAATGCGACCTTGTACTGTAATCACATGTGCTATGTAATGTGAATAGTGTTGTTCACTATGAAAGCGTATAAGCATTGTTCTGTAAAATGTATCATTTAAAAAACTTCTCTCCTTTTTTTCAGCCCTCCCTCCAGCAGCTGCAAATTTTTCAAGCCTCCCTCCTCTGTCCCGAAGGCTATCTCAGATAAGGCGGCAAAGGAAGAGGATGCGAGACGAGATGTTCACGGAAATAATGGAATGCACCCGCAATGAAAGAGCTCATTTGAATGAGTGGAAGGACACGGTATCTAAATTTAGGAAAGATGCCAGTGAACGTGAGGTCATGAGGGATGCTCGAGATGAGAGGTGGCAGGCTGCAATGCTGGGGCTGCTGCGTGAGCAAACAGACATGCTCTGGTGTCTGGTGGAGCTTCAGGAACGGCAGCAGGATAACAGACTGCCGCTGCAGCCACTGTATAACCTCCCTCCCCCCTCACCATGTGCCATAGCCTCCTCACCCAGACGTGTAAGAACATGGAGGGGGAGGCTCCGTGCACCCTCCCACTCCACCCCAGTGGACAGCCCAACCAAAAGGCTGTCATTATATTGATTTTTTTCACTGGCCTTTTACTTCCCTCCTATCCTCCTCCCAAACCTCACCCAGATTACCTTGTCGGTTCTCTCCCTATGTTTATAATCAATTAATAAAGAATACATGATTTTTAAACGATAGTGACTGTATTTCCTTTGAAAGCAAGCTGGGGGAAGGGGGAGGGTGGGTTCCTTTCAGAGAATGAGTCAATAAAGGGGGCGGGTTTTCATGAAGGAGAAACAAACAGAAATTTCACACTGTAGCCTGGCCAGTCATGAAACTGGTTTTCAAAGCTTCTCTGATGCACAGCGCTTCCTGGTGTGCTCTTCTAATCGCCCTGGTGTCTGGCTGTGCGTAATCAGCAGCCAGGCGATTTGCCTCAGCCTCTCACCCCGCCATAAAGGTCTCCCCCTTACTTTCACAGAGATTGTGGAGCACACAGCAAGCAGAAATAACAATGGGGATATTGGTTTGGCTGAGGTCTGAGCGAGTCAATAACGATCACCAGCGACCTTTTAAACGGCCAAATGCACATTCTACCACCATTCTGCACTTGCTTAGCCTGTAGTTGAACAGCTCCTGACTCCTGTTCAGGCTGCCTGTGTATGGCTTCATGAGCCATGGCATTAAGGGGTAGGCTGGGTCCCCAAGAATAACTATTGGCATTTCAACATCCCCAACAGTCATTTTCTGGTCCAGGAAGTAAGTCCCTTGCTGCAGCCGTTTAAACAGATTAGTGTTCCTGAAGACGCAAGCATCATGAACCCTTCCCGGCTAGCCCATGTTGATGTTGGTGAAACGTCCTTTGTGATCCACAAGTGCTTGCAGCACCATTGAAAAGTACCCCTTGCAGTTTATGTACTGGGTACCCTGGTGCTCCGGTGCCAAGATAGGGATATGGGTTCCATCTATCACCCCACCACAGTTAGGGAATCCCATTGCAGCAAAGCCAACCACTATGACCTGAACGTTTCCCAGAGTCACTACCTTTCGTAGCAGCACCTCAGTGATTGCTTTGGCTACTTGCATCACAGCAGCCCCCACAGTAGATTTGCCCACTCCAAATTGATTCCCGATTGACCGGTAGCTGTCGGGCGTTGCAAGCTTCCACAGGGCTATCATCACTCGCTTCTCAACTGTGAGGGCTGCGCTCATCTTGGTATTCTGACGCTTCAGGGCAGGGGAAAGCAAGTCACAAAGTTCCATGAATGTTCCCTTACGCATGCGAAAGTTTCGCAGCCACTGGGAATCATCCCACACCTGCAACACTATGTGGTCCCACTAGTCTGTGCTTGTTTCCCGGGCGCTGAATCGGCGTTTCACGGCTATAACCTGCCCCATTAACAGCATGATCTCCAAAGCACCGGGTCCCGCGGTTTGACAGAATTCCTCATCACTCTTGCTGCCGTAGCCTACTCCTCACAGCCTGGTTTTGCATGTTCTGGTTCAGCATAAACTGCACGATAATGCGCAAGGTGTTTACAATGTTCATGACTGCTGTCTTGAGCTGAGTGGGCTCCATGCTTGCGGTGGTATGGCGTCTGCACTATTCACCCAGGAAAAAGGCGCGAAACGGTTGTCTGCCATTGCTTCCCTGGAGAGGAGGGAGGATATACCCAGAACCACGCGCGACAATGTTTTTGGCTCCATCAGGCATTGGGATCTCAACCCAGAATTCCAATGGGTGGAGGAGACTGCGGGAACTATGGGATAGCTATGGGATAGCTACCCACAATGCAGTGCTCCAGAAATCGACGCTAGCTTCTGTACATGGACGCACACCACTGAATTAATGTGCTTAGTGTGGCCGCATACATTCGACTTTATACAATCTGTTTCCAAAATTCGAATTATATAAATTCGGATTAATCCCGTAGTTTAGACATACCCCGGACACTCTTGTGGTTGGTTTTTCCTGTAGTCAGAAATTCCCCTTAAACACTCTATTTTCAGCTCCCCAATCATTGGGGTTTTCCATTGGAATATTTATCTGTTCAAAGTCCATAGGCCTCAGCCTTATTCTAACTTGCTGAATATAATGCAAAGCAGTGAATATAATAAAGGCAAGTTAGCCCTATGGGCTACAAGTGGGACCTTCTTTACACAGCAGATCAACTTCTAGTGTATATTCAGAGTCAGATCTCTTTATTTTACTGACTAAAACAAGTCTTTAGTACTTTTTACTCCTGATTGCATTTGTATAGACAATATAGCTCTTGGGGAATGAGTCTGGCTCAGGCATCATCAAAAGAATTAACTTCAAACTGCAGAATCTCTATCACTGGTGACTAGAAATGGTTTAGGAATAGGCACTGAATTTCTATGACTCTTTCAAGGTTTTAAAATTCCTTTCACCAGATTCAGATACCTTCAGATTTACTCACTCCCTTGAGCTACTCTGATGTTCGGGGAGGGATAGCTCAGTGATTTGACCATTGGCTTGCTAACCCCAGGATGATGAGTTCAATCCTTGAGGAGGCCACTTAGGAATTTGGGGCAAAATCAGTACTTGGTCCTGCTAGTGAAGGCAGAGGGCTGGACTCAATGACCTTTCTGGATCCCTTCCAGTTCTATGAGATAGGTGTGTCTCTCTATATATAGATGGACTTTTATTTAAAGGGCCAGATTCTGATAAACTGCTTACTCTAATATAGTTTAGTATTACTTTTGTAACCCACCTCTCAAGTGTGGCTGCAGCCTTCTCTCCTCAGCGTTATGGTTCCAGGTTCACCCTATAAGAGTACCTGGTGCCTCCACCCAAGGAAACCCCTTCTAGTGCAGAGACCACAGAGGGCTTGGCCCTTGGGAAAATATTTAACACACAATCTGTTACAGAGGAGTGTCAGTAAGAACACACAAAAATAAAATAACTAGAGTAATAAAACAGTAACTGGGGCTTAATTTGGCATGGGGAACTCAGGATAAGTGACAGTGGGAAAGGGTTTAGGATAATAAAAGACAGAAACAACAATACATAAACTTTACCCCTCCCAACATTTACAACCAGTACAAAGCACCCTGTGTTCCCTTCCAGCAAATGCCTAGGGAAATAGGGAGTTTATGCTCAGTTTTTGATAGGTAGTGCAGCACTGAAATCTGGTGGCCAGCTTAAAATAAAATAGCAAAATAAATAAACCAGGGTGTTCTTACAAAGCAACCACACCAAGGATGGTAAGATCATCCTTGTGGCTTTCTTCTCTATATTCCAATGTACAGGTAGGCTGGCTCTTGGTAGCCTGACCATAACTCTCTTCAGCCTCCTCAGCAGGAATGTGGCGGGTAGAAGGGTCCTCCCTGGCTTCAATGCTTCTATCCCTACCCTACTCTAAACACAGCCAAAACCAAAAGTAAAACCAACACTTTGTTTCTGAGTTTTGGCTAATGATTGGTTCTGGTAGTGTTGCTAGTCAGCTCTCGCTCTGTCCTGAACCGAGGCAATCTGAGAAACAATACTGACCTTCTGTCACAATTGCTGCTGTAGTGTGGCATGAGTCCCCTAGCGGATCAATGTGGTATTTCAGGAGTACCATCTCCAAAGAGATTATACTTTAGTTCATAAGAATGGCCATGCTGTGTCAGACCAGATGATTTTGCAAAAATGCAGGAGTAGGCTTATATCCAGAATAGAGCAGCGGTATTAGGACCCGAGTTAGTAGCCAAAGAAAGAATCACATCCCAGTAGAGATCAATTATATGAATTCAAAAAAATGTGGACCCCATTTCTAGGTGTATTTTGCTAAAAATGTTGCGATGGTTCAATGAATGCCAGACCATCATTCCACTGAACTCCTCCTCTGCTCCCTATTCATATATGTCATCCCTGATCCCTTCTTTCCCTCCTCTCCCTATTCATATATGTCATCTATTTTATTACGGTTACCCTCACCCTAACATGGCCTGTCTATGTAGTATTGTCTGATTTTGCAGTATTGACAAGTTGTAAAATTGCCTGATTACAAAATGTTATTGAAGATCCTATGAAGCGTGTGTATTTGGAAACATATAAAAGCTGTAAGTCATTTACCTTTTTGTACTGTTCATTGTCTATTTCTTTATGAAAATCAATAACAAAATTAATCACAAAAAATAGGTGCTTTGCCGTAATGCTAAGAATTGCTCAAGGGAGCTATTCTTCTCAGGACCTTACTGGCCCCAATTAGAGGTTGGCCTTTTCTTCTCCATGGTGAGAAGTGCGGCAGGGACAGCCAGTACCATGTCCTGAGCATATTAGATTTAGTAATTACACAATCAGAAATAAAAAGCAATTCAGAATCTTCCTGCACTTCTAGGACTTCATACAAAAGATCAAAGAAATATAACAATATATATTGGAGAACAAAGGCTAAGATTCCATCCTCCCCATAGCTCATGGTAGGATTAGTCTAAGAGGTTTTTCTTCTTTCCTATACGGCTAAAAATGTCTTACATGGTATTTTTTGTGCATTGATGCATAGCTAAATTATACCTCAGTTCTATAAAATTATAGTACATGTGGACTGGGGATCATATTTCAATAAGTAGCAGCTTTTAACCTCTGGGATTAGAAATTAGTGGAAAATATTTGGTGATTTTAGTACAGATCAGCATTACATAACAGCACTTCTCAACATGGAAAACACATAATTCAGCATAATTTCATTAATGAATGATCACTGGATAAAATGCTGTACAGTTTTCAAGGTCTCATGGTGCTTGTTTAGGATCTGGTGCATTCAGCTAGAACAGCATATTAATAAGACATAGCATTAAGCCTGTTTCACAGTCTGGAAAATGGTTGTTTGTCATAGTGTAGAGGTTCAGACATGTGCATGAGGAGCTCCTGTTTCCTGTAAAGCAAGTTTTCACTGCATGGCAATTTACTTAATTATGTCTTATGGGATATGCAGACTCTGAGACAGGAAATCCCTGTGGTCATATAGAGCATCCTCATGTCATGACAGCCAAGGTGTTAAAAGACTATCGTGAATGCCATCCCAAACCAAAGGTGTTCTATTTGTATCCCAGCAAAACTTCTGGGTGTCACATTTGGAAATGCACTTGGTAAAGTGGGATGAGCCTTTGATTTCCAGAGAAAGTGTTTTCTATTCAGCAACCTTGACATAGGAACATAACACAAGAATAGCCATGCTGGTCCATCTAGCCCAATATCTTGTCTTCCAACTGTGGCCGGTAACAGATGCTTCAGAGGGAATGAACAAAACAGGGCAACTATTAAGTGAATTTTTCCCTGTCGTCCAGTTCCAACTTCTGGCTGTTGGAGGTTTAGGGACACCCAAACATGGGGTTGCATCCTTGACCAGCTTGGCCAATAGCCATTGAAGAACCTATCCTCCATGAATTATCTAGTTCTTTTTTGAACCCAGTTATATTTTTGGCCTTCACAACATGCCCTGGCAATGAGTTCCTCGGGTTGACTGTGCATTGTGTGAAAAAGTACTTCCCTATGTTTGTTTCAAACTTGCTGCCTATTAATTTCATTGGGTGATCCCTAGTTCTTGTGTCCTATGAAGGAGTAAATAAAACGTCCTTATTCACTGTCTCCACACTATTCATAATTTTAAACCTCTGTCATATCTCCCCCTTAGTCATCTCTTTTGTAAGATGAACAGTCCCAGTCTTTTTAAGCTCTCCTCGTATGGAAGCTGTTCCATACCCCTAATCAACCAGGACTACACACATTACCATGGGTTTATATAGTGGCATTATGATATTTTCTATCTTATTATCTATCCCTTTCCCAATGGTTCCTAACATTCTGTTCGCTGTTTTGACTGTCACTGCACATTCAGCAGATGTTTTCAGAGAACTATCCACCATGACTCCAAGATCTCTTTCTTGAGTGGTAACAGCTAATTGAGACTCCATCGTTTTGCATGTATTGTTGTGATTATTTTTTCCAGTATGCATTACTTTGCACTTATCAGCGTTGCATTTCATCTGCCATTTTCTTGCTCAATCACCCAGTTTTATGAGAACTCTTTGTAACTCTTCACAATCTGCTTTGATCTTAACTATCTTGGGTAATTTTTATCATCTGCAAACTTTGCCCCCTCGCTGTTTACTCCCTTTTCCAGATCATTGATGGATATGTTGAATGACACTTGTGCAGGTACAGATCATTATAGGACCCCGCTATTTACCACTCTCCATTTTGAAAACTGACCATTTATTCCTATATTTATACCTTTGTTTCCTACCTTTTAAGCTGTTATTAATCCATGACAGGACCTTCCCTCTTATCCCATGACTGCTTACTTTGCTTAAGAGCCTTTGTCAAAGGCTTTCTGAAAGTCCAAATACACTATATCAACTAGACTACCCTTGTCCACATGCTTGTTGACCCCCTCAAAGAATTCTAATTGATTGGTGAGACATGATTTCCCTTTACAAAAGCCACGTTGACTCTACTCCAACATATCGTGTTCATCTATGTGTCTTATAATTCTGTTCTTTACTATGGTTTCAGCCCATTTGCTTGGTACTAAAAGTAGGTTTGTCAGCCTGTAACCATCTTCCAGCTTCATTATATTTCCAGAATTTTACATAATTTTACAATTGCTGGATAAGATTCCCCTCTGCACTAGATCTGCTTGGGGCCATTATGGAATTGGTTACAGCTTTTTTATTTTCAAACTTTTCCAGCCTTGTCAGAAATTAAAATAGTCTAGTGGAGTGGAAGGTTTCCCTGGTCATTAGGATGCTAGACTGGGGAGATGGGTGTGCAATTCTGAGGCCCTGCCACAGACTTTTTGTGTGAATTGGAGAAGTCACTTAAGGTGGGATTTTCAGAAATGCCTATGGGACTGAGGAGCACAACTCCCATTGATTTTTCAGTTGAACTGGCGCTCTTAATTCACTTAGGGTGCAATAAAAAACCTGCGGGGCTGAGTCTTAAACCCTGAGTTAGTTATGGGGCTCAGGCTGCAGTTTAGATGTTCAGGCCTGGGTTCTGAGAGTCTCCCGCCACATGGGGTCTCAGAGTCCGAGTGCCAGCCCAAGCCCAAACGTCTACACTGGAACATTTAGCCCCATGACCCTGTCAGCTGACCCAGGCCAGCCGTCCTAGCCTGCAGGTCTTTTATTGCGTTGTAGTGATACACTGAGGTACTTTTTGAAAATTCCACATTGAGTCGTTCTGTGTCTTAGTTCCACATCTGTAAAATGAAGATGATGGTACTTCCCTATATCACAGAGACATGGTGTGGGTTGATACAGTAAAGAATGTGAGGTGATCAGATACTATGGTGATAGGCATTCTATAAGTACTTTAGACAGAGGCAGGCATTTGCCATGGAGGGATTTTGTGTAAATGCACATTCCCCAAAACCTTTTCCCCCAACCCCAAAGAGAAGATTATTTAGACCAAGAGTAGTCAATTATTTTTTGTCAAGGTCCAAATTTCTTGGCTGAGGTATAGTCAAGGTCCAGACTCCAGAGAAATCTTTTTCACACTGCAATAACATTAATGGTAATAATAACTAAATAAAAAGCTTTTGTGGTCCATTCAATAGTGTCTGGTGGTCCGGATTTGGCCTGTGATCTGCCTATTGACTACCCCTGATTTAGACTACAATTCTTTTGGTGATTTCATTCTCTTTCCATGTGATGTATGACACGTATTTATGACACAAATTAAATACTAGCATATAATAGATCCAGGGAACTGCCAAACTTATCATATGCCACAGCTGCTGCTTCTCGTGTATGTACCACCTACTGTACAATGACAGTAACTTTCTAAAACTAAAAAGATCCAGCGTGTAACTACAGTGTCTCAATCTGCCTTGTTCTTTGTACAACAGGAGCTTTGAACTATATTAATATTCCAGAGAAGAGGGCCCAGGTGCTATCTCTGGAACATCTCCCAAATCAAATTTTGATTAGAGGAGGCCATTTTTGCCACCACTGAAGTTACCATGTCCTTAAACCACATTAAGCTGATTTTATGAATTCAGACCTCCCATCCCTTTTGTTTGTCTCTCTTCCCCCTGCAGGAAGAGATGAATCTTATCCTCTGAATGAAATAGATCCCTGGGATTCATTCTCATTACACAGGAAGCTTCAGAATGTCAAGCGCTCAGTTGTTGTTAGTGTTACTTCACTGCCGCGATTACGTCTGCGGCAGCTGTTCTGTACTCAATGCCCTGTTGGTGTAAACGTAACAGGTCTAAGGCCTCAACCCACACCTGAGTGGGATGTGGCAGGGGCTGGAATGCTTCAGGAGCCCTCAGAAGGAATGCTTGTGAATTCAGAGTTCTTCCAGGTGACACCCACGGAACATGCTTTTCGGTAACAGCTCCACTATCCTGGGAGAGTGCAGTGGACAATCCCTCTCCACATAGCCATGTGCGTTGATCTGCTAAGCAGAAAGGCAAAGTTCTACTCCCCTCCCCACCAGCTCCTTTGGGAGAGGTGAACACTACTGGCAGTTCTAGTCATATGCTAGACTAGAACCTAGCCACTTGGTGTCTTTCAGCCACACAGAGGTCTGAGGGGGAAGGGGATCCTCCTTTCTCTTCCCCCCTGTAAATCCCCCAAACCTGCACACAGTGTGTAACAATCTGACCAAAGTGATTCTTTCTATCCTTGTAAAACACACACAGGGACAACAGATAGTATTCAAAAGAGTGACTTACTGAGGATTTTGGCATGGCTCTGGCTGAACAACTAATGTCTGTACAGCATTTCCAGGATGAAAAGTGCTACAGAAGTGCAAAAAAAAAAAAATGTATCACAAAAGATTGTGATCTAGACACGTGACTGGGAGCTGGCAGCTCCTGAGTCCTAATCGATCTTCTCTATGACTTCCTTCTGTGAGCTTATACGTGTCACGTAATCTCTCCTTCACAGCTTCCCATCTGTAAAATGTGGGTAGTCACCTGCCTCACATGGCTATTGTGGGGATTAACGTTTTTGAAGATAGATATATAAATGGCACATGTTACTAGCATTTCTTTAAGGCATTAGCTATGATGATTTCTATAACCAGTCTGTCTCCTGGGATGCTTCAAATGAATATTACACTGGAATGCTGCCATTAGGATCAAACTAAGCAGCGTACTCTTCTGTTGTTGACTCCATCCCAATGAGCCTCATAAGCAGGTGCATGAAACAATGAGCTTCCCAAATCTGGTGTGAGCAGAAGCAGACTCTCTTCCTTATAAGGACAGAGTATATGCTGGCAGGTATCTTAACAGAAAGTCAGGTCAGTTAAGTTATAATTGGTTCTCATTGGGATGCCTGCAAAAATAACCATCTTTACCTGCAGCCAAGTAGCTCTTGGAGTGGAGTGAAATTCCTTCTTGCCTTTCAACACATCAAACAATGGCAAAAAAGTCACTTCATCTGATGCTTATACAGGCTAAAGTCCTAATGATCAGTATGATAGCATCACCAGTGTAAGAACTAGTCTCCCACCCTGAATGTTCATTACAAGTGGTAAAAGTGAATTCTGTTGTAGCAAGACACACCCATTCAAAAAAAAAAAAAAGGTCACACAATTACAAAATATTGACAGACGCCTAAAAGTGACTTTGTGCGCCCAACATGAGAAACTTGATTTTTTATGAGGGAAGGTGCTTGGCACTTTCTGGAAATGGAGCTCCTGTAAGGTGGCTCAGTTTTGGATCCAGAACCCGAGGCACCCAAAATCACTAGAAACTTCGGAAAATGTAGACCAGAACCCATGTTAAACCTTAAATTCCCTTTTTTTTTAGGGCCTGGCTACACTAGAGAGTTCACAATGCTGCTGCTCCCTTGCAAGCTCTCTAATGTAGCTGCTCTGAGCTGACAGGAGAGAGCTCTTCCATTGTCTTAACTACTCCAGCCCCCATGAGCATCAGTAGCTATGTTGGGGGGAGAAGCTCTCCCAACCACAGCACTGCCCACACCGGCGCTTATGTAGGTGTAATTTACATCACTCGGGGGTGGGGGTGTGATTTATTCAACCCTCTGAGCGACATAAGTTATGTTGATATAAGCTGCAGTGTAGACATAGAGACTGTTGGCAAAATAGCTTCAATTATGAGTCAGCCTACTAAACATTCAGATCACACAGAGCAAGGTCTATTAAAGAAAAGGGCAGAGAAAATGATATACTTTAACTGCATGTTTATGAAAGACGTATGGCTCTTTGTAACATTTGTCTGGGTAGTTTTCTGCAGCAGGCCTCACATATAATCACACTTGGCCCTGAGGGTGACTCCAAAGGGTGATAATGTTTTCCACTTGGCAGTTGATTCACCAGTCGTTTTTCCTCTCTTGAGCAGAATGAAGAGGACTGATCTGTTGCATAGAAAAGTCTTTTATCAAAACTCCCCATCTTCAATCTTAACTTTAATGTTTGGGACCTAGCTCTTTGTTTATGAAGACTGGTGCTGCGTAAAAGAAAACCCTGCTGAGCAGAGTTGAGGATGGCTCCTTTTTATCAGGCATTTCTCCCAGAAGAAGTCACGGTTTCAAACATTACAGGGAATCTTTGAATGTTTAAGAGTCAGTCATTTCCCTCAGCCACTAACTCTGAAATAGACTAGATGGGCTTCATACTTCTATTTGCAAAAAGAAGAACAGGAGTACTTGTGGCACCTTAGAGACTAACAAATTTATTAGAGCATAAGCTTTCGTGGACTACAGCCCACTTCTTCGGATGCATATAGAATGGAACATATATTGAGGAGATATATATACACACATACAGAGAGCATAAACAGGTGGGAGTTGTCTTACCAACTCTGAGAGGTTTTTTTTCTCTTAATTAATTGGCCTCTCAGAGTTGGTAAGACAACTCCCACCTGTTTATGCTCTCTGTATGTGTGTATATATATCTCCTCAATATATGTTCCATTCTATATGCATCCGAAGAAGTGGGCTGTAGTCCACGAAAGCTTATGCTCTAATAAATTTGTTAGTCTCTAAGGTGCCACAAGTACTCCTGTTCTTCTTTTTGCGGATACAGACTAACACGGCTGTTACTCTGATACTTCTATTTACATTCCACCCATCACCATAGTATCTGAGCATTTTCTAGAGATGCATTCAGTGACATGTCTGGTATCTGACACATATGGTGCCTCCTCCATTCCTCTTAAGCTAGTGGGACAACAGTAATGTGCTATGGAGCAAAGAGAAGCATCAGATTGTAGGACAAGCGCACCAATGAGAGGGTGAGTTTTCATATGTAACTGGCAGAAACTTCTGTAGATTCCAGTCCAAGACTGAAATGGCGCAATATGACACACACCAGGCTATATTTCCAAAATAGTGAAGGATATTTGGCATGTGTGTCAGCTTCCCTTATAAAAAGAACAGGAGTACTTGTGGCACCTTAGAGACTAACAAATTTATTAGAGCATAAGCTTTCGTGAGCTACTGCCCACTTCTTCGGATGCATATGCAGACTAACACGGCTGCTACTCTGAAAGCTTCCCTTATGGAATTAGAGCTACAGGACTGAATATGGTCAAAATGGGTGAAATACTCAAAAGAATGTTCCCACTCAGTAATTACCTTAGTATCATTAAATTTAACATCCGGGGCAGGAGGAAGTGGAATACCAAACAAGCCCAGCACAGTAACATTTAACTTCAGACAGGGGAACCACAACAAAAAAGAGGAAGCTAGTTAAATGGAAATTTTAAAAGAAACAGTCACAAGAGTGAAATGCCTGCAAGCTGCATGGAAACTGTTTAAAAACATCATAAAAGAGGCTCAAATTATGAGCCTATAAATTTAAAAAAAAAATAAGAGGACCAGAAAAATGCCATCATGGCTAAATAACAGAGTAAAAGATATGGTTAGAGGCAGTGTAGTGGGGCGGCTCCCCCACTCCAGCGGAAAAGGGGTTAAAGTCAGCCCTGGGAGAAGATTGTGGCTGAGAGCTGCTAAGTTGGGCTGATTGGGGAAGCGGCTGCAGCTGGGCCATGCCCCAATCAGGCCACATCTGGCAGGTAAAAAAGGCTGTGAGCCAGAAGCCCAGAAGGCTCTCTCTCCAGGCTGGGAGAGAGCAGGGCCTGGCTGCCTGCAGAAAGGGTACTGGGAGTGATGCAGGGCTGGGGAGAGCCAGAGGAGCAGGGGAGCTCCAGGCTGGCAATTCCCCAGGCTGCAGGGCCTGGTCCAAGGCCTATAGAGGTACTGGGAGGCAGAGGAAGGCAGCAGGTCCAAACCCCTCTTGCCTATGATGAGTGGCTTTTACACTGCAGTCTGCCCCAGTGAGCGGGGGCTAGATGGTGACTGGCAGTAGCCCACGACTGAAGCAAGGTGGGGATAGAGGGTTGGGGGTTCCCCTGGGTGGGGAGACCCTGAGACTGTGGGGGTATTGCCAGGGGGCAGCACCCCAAAGACAAGTGGCACCAGGGGTCCTGGAGGGACACAGGGCCAGCTACAAGCGGGACACCGGCCTGCAGAGGGCGCCCAGGCTGGAAAAGAGCTGATTCCCTGAGATGACCAGCAGGAGGCGCCACAGGGGTGAATCACCGCACTTAAACAGGCAAAAGGCATCCTTTAAAAATGGGAAGCCAAATGCTATTGTGGAAAATAGAAAGGAGCATAAACTGTGGCAAGTCAAGTGTAAAAGCGTAAGTAGGCAGGCCAAAAAAAATTCGAAGAGCAACTAGCAAAATATTCAAAAACTCACAGCAAAAATTTGTTAAGCAGGTCAGAAGAAGGAAGCCAGCCAAGCAATCAGTGAGGCCACTGGATGATTGAGGTGCTAACAGAGGATTCAAGGAAGACAAGGCCATTGCAGAGGAGCTGAATGAATTCTTTGCATCAGTCTTTACTGTGATGGATGTGAAGGAGATTTCCACCTCTGAGCCATTCTTTTTAGGTGACAGATCTGAGGAACTGTCCCAGATTGAGGTGTCACTAGAGGAGATTTTGGAACAAATCGATAAATAGTAATAAGTCACCAGGACAACATGGCATTCAGCCAAGAGTTCTGAAGAAATTCAGATATAAAATTGCAGAATTACTAACTCTGGTATGTAACATATGACTTAAATCAGCCTCTCTGTACTAGATGACTGGAGGATAGCTAACGTGATGGCATTTTTAAAAAAAGGCTCCAAAGGTGATCCTGGCAATTACAGTCTGGAAAACCTAACTTCAGTACCAGGCAGACTAGTTGAAATTATAGCATAGAACAGAATTATCATACACAGGTAAACACCATTTGTTGGAGAAGAGTCAGCGTGGCTTTTGTGAGGGGAAATTATGCCTCACCAACATATTAAAATTCTTTGAGGGGGTCAATCAACATGTGGACATGGGTGATCCAGTGGATATAGAGTACTTGAACTTTCAGAAAACCTTTGACGAGGTCCCTCATCAAAGGTTCTTAAGCAAAGTAAGCAGACCTCTCATGGATCAATAACTGATTAAAAGACAGGAAACAAAGGGTAGGAATAAATTATCAGTTTTCAAAAGGGAGAGAGGTAAAGAGTGGTGTCCCCCAAGCAGTGTCTATACTGGGACCAGTGCTGTTCAACATATTCATAAATGATCTGGGAAAAGGAGCAAACAGTGAGGTGGCAAAGTTTGCAGATGATACAAAATTACTCACAATAGTTAAATCCAAAACTGACTGTGAAGAGTTACAAAGAGATCTCACAAAACTGGGTGACTGGGCAACAAAATGGCAGATGAAATTCAATGTTGATAAATGCAAAGTAATGCACATTGGAAAACATAATCCCAACTATACACGTAAAATGATGGGGTCTAAATTAACTGTTACTACTCAAGAAATTAACTGTTACTAGCAAGCGGAGTGCCCCAAGGGTTGGTCCTGGGGCCAGTTTTGTTCAATATCTTCATTAATGATCTGGAGGATGGCGTGGACTGCACCCTCAGCAAGTTTGCAGATGACACTAAACTGGGAGGAGTGGTAGATACGCTGGAGGGTAGAGATAGGATACAGAGGGACCTAGACAAATTAGAGGATTGGGCCAAAAGAAATCTGATGAGGTTCAACAAGGACAAATGCAGAGTTCTGCACTTAGGATGGAAGAATCCTATTCACTGTTACAGACTAGGGACCGAATGGCTAGGCAGCAGTTCTGCAGAAAAGGACCTAGGGGTTATAGTGGACGAGAAGCTGGATATGAGCTGACAGTGTGCCCTTGTTGTCAAGAAGGCTAACAGCATTTTGGGCTGTATAAGTAGGGGCATTGCCAGCAGATCAAGGGACGTGATCATTCCCCTCTATTCGACATTGGTGAGGCCTCATCTGGAGTACTGTGTCCAGTTTTGGGCCCCACACTACAAGAAGGGTGTGGAAAAATTGGAAAGAGTCCAGCAGAGGGCAACAAAAATGATTAGGGGGGCTGGAGTACATGACTTATGAGGAGAGGCTGTGGGAACTGGGGTTGTTTAGTCTGCAGAAGAGAAGAATGAGGGGGGATTTGATAGCTGCTTTCAGCTACCTGAAAGGGGGTTCCAAAGAGGATGGATCTAGACTGTTCTCAGTGGTACCAGATGACAGAACAAGGAGTAATGGTCTCAAGTTGCAGTGGGGGAGGTTTAAGTTAGATATTAGGAAAAACTTTTTCACTAGGAGGGTGGTGAAGCACTGGAATGGGTTACCTAGGGAGGGGATGGAATCTCCTTCCTTAGAGGTTTTTAAGGTCAGGCTTGACAAAGCCTTGGCTGGGATGATTTAGTTGGGGAATTGGTCCTGCTTTGAGCAAGGGGTTGGACTAGATGACTCCTGAGGTCCCTTCCAACCCTGATATTCTATGAGGCTATGATCTTGAGGTTATTCTCTGAAAACATCTGCTCAATATGCAGCAGCAGTCAAAAAAGCTGTCAGAATGTTAGAATTAATGGAGATATCCCATCTCCTAGAACTGGAAGGGACCTTGAGGAATAGATACAAAGATAGTAAATATCATAATGCTACTATATAGATTCCCACACCTTGACTACTGCATGCAGTTCTGGTCACTCCATTGCAAAAAAGATATTAGAAGTGCAAAAGGCACAGAAAAGGGCAATACAAATGATTAAGGGTATGGAAAAGCTTCCATATGAGGAGATTAAAAACACTGGGACTGTTGAGCTTGGAAAGGAGATGACTAAAGGGGGATATGATAGAGGGCTATAAAATCATGAATGATGTGGAGAAAGTGAATAATGAAGTGTTCTGTACCCCTTCATATAACACAAGTGTGATGCTGATAGGCCAATTCACTTGTGTTTGAATATCAAAGGAGTTAAACGTATTATACATTCAGGCCAATTCACTTCTGTGTCATAGAGATCAAAGGAGATGTTAAGTGTATTGTTTTTGCTAATCTATATCCTGTTGTTTATTAAAATCATGGAATCATAGAAACATAGGGCTGGAAGGGACCTCGAGAGGTCATCAAGGCCAGTCCCCTGCACTCATGGCAGGTCTAAGTATTATCTAGCTCATCCCCGACAGGTGTTTGTCTAATCTGCTCTTAAAGATCTCCAGTGATGGAAATTCCACAACCTCCCTGGGCAATTTATCCCGGTGCTAATCCCCCCTGACAGTTAGGAAGTTTCTACTGTAAGATATTACTGAGGCAAATAAATGAATATAACTCAATAAAGGATTAGAGATTTATATTAAGAACAGCAATTGGAGTTACACTAGCTAAGATGAAAAATATAAGGACCACTAATGTTCCATTTTTAAGGCAAACACTGATCAATAGCTGAAATTAGGAGAAAGCTTCTCCCTTGTCCTAATTGGTGTTAGCTTAATGCTATTTTTTTTGAGTGTGAGAGGATGGTCCTGTGGTTAGCATGTCAGCCTGTGCCTTGGGAGATCCATATTCACTTCCCTGCTCTGCCACAGACTTTCTGTATGACCTTGGGCAAGGCCCTTAGTATCTCTCTGTGCATCAGTTACCCATCTGTAAAATGGGGATACAGTATTAGCACTTCCCTACCTCACAGGGGTGTGGTGAAGATAAATGCATTGAAGAGTGTGAGGTGCTCAGATACTGTGGCAACAGAAGCCATATAAGTTCCACGGATAGGATATTGACCCCTACTGGAGACAGCATTTTCAAACTATCATTGAGATAGTCTGGCTTCATCTCAGTGTGAAATTTACAACTCATACCCACAGGCTTTATCTGAATAATATATATTATGGATAGGCCCAAATCATGACGTTTGCATCAGGATTCAGTTCTGAATTGAAACTTCTCCAAAGTTTGGGCGATTTGGTGCTCCAATCTGGCCCATATCAGAGATAGTCACATCAATGCTATTTGGCTCTCCTTTGAAACCAATGGCACCGAGAGTACTCTATGACTGGAAAGAAATTGTAGAGGAAAAAGCAACAAAAGTTAGTGAGTCTTGTATAAGAAAGGAGACAGGAGCCAAAGGAGACATTATAGCTGGCAGCATCAGCTAGGAAAGATGGTGAGATGTTGAAGGTTAAGAAGAGGGAGAGGAAACATCAGGGAAGTCCTATGCAAGAGGTTGGATTAGGTGATCACAGTGGCCCCTTCTGCCTTGGAATCTGTGAATGAGTTTATTATTAAAAATAAATGAAGTGAATGCAAATAGAACCCAATCCTTAAAAAAATTGTTTGATTGCTATTATATTATTAGAGAACATGACTTAAAAAAACCCATTCCTGGTTAGCATAGTATTAGCAGTAGTACATACAAACATGGCTCGTACTGATGCACTGCTACCTGTATTCCCCACAACTTGATCGTCAGTGCTATGTTGCTAAGCAATGACATATTTCCTGAAATATACTGCCACCTTAAGGAGGTACTTTAGGTAGTGCTGTCCTGGAATTAAAAAAAAAAAAAGCTCAATATGGTGAATGGAGGTTATACACTTTTTACTTCAGTTATGCAACCAGAATAAAAAGAATTGGCTCCAGAGCCTGGAACTTTTACTCACCTTGAATCATTGTTCATTTTTTGAGAAATCCCGTTGACTTCAGTGGAGTGAGATGGTATCGTGAGTGTCAGAACGTAACCAATCCTCTTTATACTGTATCTCCTATGGTGCTCATTAAAGACTGCTGGTTTTTTCACGTTAGGTTCCCAACTCCCACTCAAGTTCTGACTCCTTTGAAACTCCCACCCATAACATTTAGAACAAAGACATCTCCAGCCCTTTGATAAGGCTCTTTGACTTTCTGAGAGATTAGTTCTGCGTTACTGCTTTTCTATTAACTTGGAAAGATAGAAAATCGGAGGATCTGGCTGCAGTGGATAGACTTTGCCAATTCAAGGGCATTCTAGAGCCTGAAACTGCAAAAAGCAAAGCATGTTATATAGAAACTTTTTTATCCCCTACTGTGCTGACGAATGCATCAATGTAATTCATGGGTAGCTAAGTCACGTTACATATTTTCACCCTTGACAAGCTGGAGTTTCTTTATATTCATTCTATCACCAAAGCTTTCTTTGGGAAAACCTCTCATTATAAAGGAACCTGCTTCAAAACCTGAGAGCTGAACACCCTCAAAATATAGCTATGGCTCTGAACTTTGCTGCTTATCCCTCTCTCTGTGTCTTTAGAGGCAGCAAGTGAGTGTAACCAACAAATGCAGGAAAGGGGTAGAGGGATGTACAGGAATAGAAGTGTGTGATGACACAGTAATAATGTGCAGAACTTGTTTGTTCCTTGTCATTTAAAAACATCTCTGCTGGTTTCAATTGTTTTTAAATCTCTATTTCCATGCAAGTGGTTTTCAATCCCTTTTTAAAATCTCTTCCTATTTTGCGTTGTTCCTGTGGCACACAAGGGAAAGGATCCTGCCCTGACTCCCCGAGTGGGACTATCCCAGGATGGGTAGTCTCAAGTGGGTGTACACCCAGCTACACTGGTTCTTACACCATCCTTATGACAGCTCCTAGCATTTGTGGGATTTCAGGAGGGTCATGTGAGGTGATGAGTCAGACCTGAACTAGCGCCTGACTAAGCCACGTGTGGGAATAAGTAATTCCTGTGTCAGGGCCAGCCAATCCACAAGCCAGGAGCTGGTCTGGTGACTCTCAGAGAAGGTGCGAAGGTCTCACAGGAGAAACAGCAGCTCAGTCTGATCAATGTTGCTTTGTGGGTTGGAATTCCCCTCTGCCCAAAAGTGGTGACAGACTCCACAGGCCTCAACCTGCCCTGGCTCCAGCCTAGCTCTTAGTCCTACACTTGTCTTGTTCCAGCCCTCCTCTTGGCTCCTGATTCTGTCTCTGATCCCTAGGCCTGGCCGTCCTTGCCTTGACAGGTCAGAGGAATGGCTGGAACGCACGGCATTCTGCTTCACTCATCTGGCAAACTGTTTCTTAGTGACTGTTGCCAACTGGTGCAAATTAGAACAACCTGGAGGCTGCTGGAGGCTCTGTTGGGTCCTGGGTTTTGGCAGTGAATTATGGACTATAACCAGTGCCCTGACACTTACCCCAGTTTTACAGAATCTGGACCCTTATTTCTATTTTGCCCCCTTCTAAAAGCTCTGCCTATTTCTATTCTAGCAGAATTATATAAGGAGGTACCAGAAGTAATTTTTTATTCTGTACTGTAGAAACAATTGAGCAAAGGGGCCCGGAGGGGGGGGAAACCAGCTGACTATCAGGGAGCATTTCCCAATGGTGAGATTGACGAGGCTGGAGAAAATGGTGAAAGTGCCATCACTAGAATCCTTGCAAAATTGTGGATAACACAAACTGGAACTGTAGTCAACAACCCTGCTTTGGCATGGGAATGGACGAAGGGGTCTCATGCATCTTGGAGAGGGTCCAGAGAAGAGCAACAAGAATGATTAAAGGTCTTGAGAACATGACCTATGAAGGAAGGCTGAAAGAATTGGGTTTGTTTAGTTTGGAAAAGAGAAGACTGAGAGGGGACATGATAGCAGTTTTCAGGTATCTAAAAGGGTGTCATAAGGAGGAGGGAGAAAACTTGTTCACCTTAGCCTCTAAGGATAGAACAAGAAGCAATGGGCTTAAACTGCAGCAAGGGAGGTTTAGGTTGGACATTAGGAAAAAGCTCCTAACTGTCAGGGTGGTTAAACACTGGAATAAATTGCTTACGGAGGTTGTTGAATCTCCATCTCTGGAGATATTTAAGAGTAGGTTAGATAAATGTCTATCAGGGATGGTCTAGACAGTATTTGGTCCTGCCATGAGGGCAGGGGACTGGACTCGATGACCTCTCGAGGTCCCTTCCAGTCCTAGAATCTATGAATCTATGAATCTTTATTTTCTATAGGCCAAACTCAAGTCTTTATTCAAGCAAAATTCACGATGAAGTCAGGAGTCTTGCCTCTGCAAGGACCTCAGGATTTGGCTCTAAGAGTCTATGCACCAAATTCAACCCTGGCACAAATGTGTGCACCATTGACTTCAGTGGGGCAGGTGCCTATTTACAATGTGGCTTAATTCCGGCAATATCTCCACTACTCCTCAATGATACACCAGCAGGTCTCATCTAGTGAGGCCAGGGGATTAGTTCTGGTTATTTTCGGGTATTTTTGTATCTTAAGCTAACAATAATAGTATATGGAATAAAAGGTTGTGAAATCATAACCTGCAAGAGCTAGTCTGAGATTCTAGGGCAAATGTACTAGGGCAAAAGAGGGTGCTTCTCTATTATGGGTTCCATACAACAGACAACAACAAACATTCCCTCTTGGAGAGTATTTTACAAACAAAGGGTCCTAAACTGCATTGTGCTGGATGCTTCATGTAGGATGCTGAGTACCCTCATCTCCCATTGAAGTCAACAGGAGTCGAGGGAGCTGATAGAGCAGCTAAATTGGCAATGAATACAGCTCTCCACATTGTTGAGGCTGCTAACTTTAACAGCAGCCATGTTTGTCTACTTATCAGGTCAGTGCAGAGATCTCAGTTCTTTCTCCCGCTCACGGCAATGTAAAAATAACACAATGCAGTCTTCCGACAAAAATCATTGTGGCAGAAAGAGCACGCTGCAAGTCACAATACAAATAACTGCTCAGGCTGCTGCAATTCTGCTAGTTATAAATCAGAGCCAAGAGAAAGCCCTGTCTGACCACTTTGTGCACTGGATGGCCATTTGTTATTAGAGATTGTCGCTCCTTTACATTTTCTGAATCCTCTTGTACACAATCTAAGCTATGACCTAGCTTGGAATGGGGAGTATCCTGGCAGCAGTCGAGGATTGGGGGCTCCCAACTACAGAAACAGCGATAAGGTATTTCTTATCTGTTCTTGCTCTTTCTCCTGGTCATCATTAATTATCACTGTCCATTCACCTCCTGGTCCACCTTCTCATCGGATGATCAAAGCAGTGCAAACTGCTTTTCAGTACAACATTTGGTCACACTAAGCAGCAGTTTCCTCTTTGAACATGCAAAAAAGAGATTAAGGATTCATTGCTGTATCCATTGAAATCCATTGGAGTGCTGACAACCAGGCCTCCAGGGAGGAGCTGTGGAATCTGGGTCCTGATGCACTATGGAGCCAATGTATCAGCAGGTGATTCCAGGTGCAAGACTCCGGGAGGAGGTCAGGAACATGACCTCCCCTGAAGAAGAAAACAAGGCAGTCACCGCAAGTCCATGTTATTCAGCCAGGAGTGAGCTACCCAGGACAGCTGAAGTCTTCTGCAATTGAGGCAGAGTCTGAAGGTTGCTCAGCATTCTCCACTCCCATTGAAATGAATGGGATTTAGCACTTCTCAGGAGGCAACCTGAACCCTGCCAGATCAGGGCAAAAACATCACGTTGTTTGTGAAACTGTTATCCTTTCTAACTAACAGTCCTGTGAGATACGGAAAGCATTGTTTTGCCATCCATGGCTCTTTAATTCAGAATTCTTTGGTTTGTCTATTTAGCGTGTTATTAATTATTATAATAGCAGCTAGATCAGAGCCCCATTGTGCTACGCTCAGTACGAACAGCTAGCAAGAGACAGTCCCATCCCCAAATTGCTTACCATCTAACTAGGCAGGACAGATAGAGGGGGTTCTATTAGCCTTAATTTTACAGATGGGAAACTGAGGCACGGAACGATTAAGGGACTGGGGATTCTGTGGAAGAGCTGAAAATTGAACCTTGGGCACCTGAGTCCTAATCCAGTGCCTCAACCACATGACAACCTTCTTTCCTGTGCATGTTTTGGGGCAAGGATAATGTCATCCACAGGTTTGTATGAATTCAAACAGGAACAAGCGCAGAGAAGGGCTACTATGGTCTCCATTCTCTTAATCCTTTCTTATGGGAGTTGAATAAAGAACTTGGCTTGTTTAGCCCAAGAAAACAAAGGATGAGAAGGGATATGACTGCTCTCCACAAATAGATAGGAGGAAAATCTCAGGGAGGGAGAAGACCTTTATTAAGCTGAAGGACAATGCGTGCACAAAAACAAATGGGTGTAAACTGGCATGAACAAATTAAGCCTGGACATCAGAAGGTTTCTAACCATCATACAAGTACATCATACATCATACTCCCAATAGAGGAGTAGTGGGGGCAAACAAACTAACAAGTTTTAAGATGGAGCGTGATAAATTTATGAATGGGGTTATCTGAAGGGTTTATCTGCAATAGCAGCAGCTGGACTTGGTGATCCAGAAAAGTCCCTTCCAGGCCTACGTTCCCATATATGTTACCAGCTGAAGCACGACGTCAGTGTTAAACAAACAAATAAATAATGATGGCAGTACTGGCTAAAATATCATTCACCAGCTGGTTTGCAATGCACCAAGTAGCACTGGCAGTTCAACCTCAGCAAGCACTGCCTGTGAAACTCTTACAGAGAAACCTGATAACCCCAGAGTCTCTGTCCTCAATTTCACAGAACATTAAATGCAAATGACAGAGTCCTGGTAATTCTGTATTTTGGGGGGGAGGGAAAGAATGTGCACTTCCAGTTATCTTCAAGAAAGTATTAATATTAAATATTGGTATTATGGTAGTACCTACAGACCCCTACAAGTGCTGTCCAAGTAGTAAGACACATCCCTGACCCAAAGAGCTTACTGTCTAGAATAAGATAAGACCCAGCAAGAGAGTGTAGCAAACACCTGGAAGGAATGGGGAAGGAGGAGGATGGAGGGTTCTGTTAAGCTAAGATTGACAAACACTTCCGTTCGTCCCTGGGCATCTTTCTTACTAGGGACTTCCTGAATTTGTTTATTAAGGAAAGATTTGTCTTCCTGTAGTCTATGCTTTTCCCTTGTGCTCTTCAAATGTTTTTTCTTAGTTCTTGCAGTTATGTCTGATGTGACTATTCCTTCTCCTCAAGAGTGGCACTCAGATGTACAAGTTGGTAGTGGTGGTTTCCAGTTCCCACAAGAATGTTTCCTGTAAAGCATCTTGGAGTTTATTATTTTCTTTGTTCTTACTGGAATGTTCCATGAACCATGATGGGATCAGTTGGGATTGCATGTCTGGGAACTGTTTGAGGCTTTTGTTCCCTGGATCATTCTTCATCACCTTTGATCAGCCTCAATCAGCCTTGTGATCACCCTGAGTGATTAACGAGGGGGTAGGGCTGACCAAGGAGAGAAGACCTTAGAAGCCAGAGGCTAAGCGACCAAGGGGAGCTAGCGAACAGAGGAGTTTGAGAGGGGGTTTGTGGGTGGGAGTCATAATATAATCGCTATGGTTAGGAAGGGCCGCATCGCCAGTGCCAATGCTGCTCCTGTCTCCTCCACCTGCACCTGTATCCAGACAGCGAACCTAACCCTGGATGCCTCTACACAGATCCAGGTGTGGATTTTCAGGGACTGTGGCCTGCATTTCCCACTCTCAGATAGCCAGGCTGGGCAGACTATCCAGTGTGAAAGGTGCCTGCTTGTGGAATCTCTCAGGAAGCAGGTGGGAGAGCTACAGGAGGAGATGACTTGCCTGAGGAGCATCCGTGCCGATGAGTAATTCCTTGAGAGTATTCATATGGAGACATCCAAGGCTGAGGAAGCTATCCAGCTACAGAGGACTGCTGTCACACCACCAGGGGGAGGAGGATATGGCTCTGTCACAGGTAGGACACTGGCTGCTAGTTACTTCTGGCAGCAGGTAGTGCTCCACCCGTACTCCCAATCCACCCACCATGGTGATGGAAAACAGATATGTTGCCCTGGCAATGAGTGATGAGGAATCACCCACAGAGGTGGAGGAGAAGAAGCCATGTATCCCCAAAGCTGGGAGGATCGCAGCCACCACTCCCAGGAGGAAACATAGGGTAGAGATGGTTGGTAACACTCTTCTGAGGAGGAAGGAAGCACCCATCTGTCACACTGACATGGCATCCCAGGAGGTATGCTGCCTGCCAAAGGCCCATATCCGAGATGTTACAGAGGGATTGTCGAGGATCATCCGGCCCTCTGACTACCTACCCCATGCTACTCATCCACATGGGCACTAATGATACTCTGAGGTATGACCCTTGGCAGATCAGAAGTGACTACAGGGCTCTGGGAGTAAGGGTGAAGGATTTGGGAGCACAGGTGGTGTTCTCTTCGATCCTTCTAGTCCAGGGTAGGAGCCCAGGCAGAGACAGATGCATCCTGGAGATGAATACCTGGCTGTGAAGATGGTGTTGCCAGGAGGGCTTCGGCTTCCTTGACTATGGGATGCTGTTCCAGGAATGACTGCTAAGCAGAGATGGAGTCCACCTATTGAGGAAGGGGAAGAGCATATTTGGATACAGACTGGCTAACCTAGTGAGGAAGTCTTTAAATTAGGTTCAAAGGGGGCAGGTGACCAAAGCACACAGGTAAGTCAAAAACATTGAGACCTGAGAGAAGGGTCAGAATTTGGGGGGAGCCTGGGTTGTTATAGCAGGAATAAAGGAAAGACAAGACAGAACTGGCGGTAGAAATCAAATCAGTATCTTAGATGTTTGTATACTAATTTGAGAAGTATGGGGAATAAGCAGGAAGAACTTGAAATGCTAGTAAATAAACACAACTGTGACATAGTTGGCATCACAGAGACTTGGTGGGATAATACGCATGACTGGAATATTGGTATAGAAGGGTACCACTTGCTCAGGAAGGATAGGCAGGGAAAAAAAGGGAGGAGGTGTTGCCTTATATATTAAAAATGTATACATTTGGAATGAGGTTGAGATGGAAATAGGAGACAGACTTGTTGATAGTCTCTGGGTAAGGATAAAAGGGGTAAAAAGCAAGGGTGATGTCATGGTAAGGGTCTACTAAGACCACCTAACCAGGAAGAAGAGGTGGATGAGACTTTTTTTAAACCACTAACAAAATTATCCAAAGCAGAGGGCTTGGTGTGCTGGGGGACTTCAACTACTCAGATATCTGTTGGGAAAATAAGACAATAGACACAGATTATCCAACAAGTTCTTGGAATGTATTGGAGACAATTTTTTATTTCAGAAGCTGGAGAAAGCTGTTAGGGGGAGGCAGTTCTAGATTCTAGATTTGATTATGACAAATAGGGAGGAACTGGTTGAGAATTTGAAAATGGAAGGCAGCTTGGATGAAAGTGATTATGAAATGATAGAGTTCATGATTCTAAGGAATGGTAGGAGGGAGAACAGCAAAATAAAGAAAATGGATTTCAAGAAGACAGACTTTAGCAAACTCAGGGAGCTGGTAGGAAAGATCCCATGGGAAGCAAATCTAAGGGGAAAAACAATAGAAGACAACTGGCAGTTTTTCAAAGAGACATTATTAAGGGCACAAGAGCAAACTATCCCACTGCATAGGAAAGATAGGATGTATGGCGAGAGACTATCCTGGCTTAACCAGGAGAACTTCAAGGATCTAAAAATAAAAAAAGAGTCCCACAAAAAGTGGAAACTAGGTCAAATTACGAAGGGTGAATATAAACAATTAACACAAGTATGTAGGGACAAAATTAGAAAAGCCAAGACACAAAACAAGATCAAACTATCTAGAGACATAAAGGGTAACAAGAAAACATTCTATGAATACATTACAAGCAAGAGGAAGACCAAGGACATGGTAGGCCTGTTACTCAATGAGGGGGAGAAAATAATAACAGAAAATGTGGAAATTGCAGAGGTGCTTAATGACTTTTCTGTTTCAGTTTTCACCAAGAAGGTTGGTGGTAGTTAGGCATCTAACACAGTGAATGACAGTGAACATGAGGTAGGATCAGAAGATGCTAAAATAGGGAAAGAACAAGTTAAAAATTACTTAGACAAGTTAGATGTCTTCAAGTCATCGGGGCCTGATGAAATGCATCCTAGAATACTCAAGGAGCTGACTGAGGAGATATCTGAGCCATTAACAATTCTCTTTGAAAAGTCATGGAAGACGGTAGAGATTCCAGAAGACTGGAAAAGGGCAAATATAGTACCCATCTATAACAAGGATATCAAGACAACCCAGGGAATTACAGACCAGTGATATTAATTTCTGTACCCGGAAAGATAATGGAGTAAATAATAAAGCAATCCATTTGCAAACATCTAGAAGATAATAAGGTGATAAGTAACCGTCAGCATGGATTTGTCAAGAACAAATTGTATCAAAGCAATCTGATAGCTTTCTTTGACAGAATAACAAGCCTTGTGGATAGGGGAGGCAGTGATAGACATGGTATATCTTAACTTTAGTAAAGCTTTTGATACTGTTTCACATGACCTTCTCATAAACAAACTAGGGAAATGAAACCTAGACGGAGCTACTATAAGGTGGGTGCAAAACTGGTTGGAAAACCATTCCCAGAGAATAGTTATCAGTGGTTCACAGTCATGCTGGAAGGGCATAACGAGTGGGGTCCCGCAGGGATCAGTTCTGGGTCTGGTTCTGTTCAATATCTTCATTAATGATTTAGATAATGGCATAGAGAGTACACTTATAAAATTTGCATATGATACCAAGTTGGGAGGGGTTGCTTTGGAGGTTGCTTTTAATTAAAATTAAAAATGATCTGGACAAACTGGAGAAATGGTCTGAAGTAAATAGGATGAAATTCAATAAGGACAAACACAAAGTACTCCATTTAGGAAGGAACAATTAGTTGCACACATACAAAATGGGAAATTACTGCCTAGGAAGGAGTACTGTGGAAAGAGCTCTGGGGTCATAATGGACCATAAGCTAAATATGAGTCAACAGTGTAACACTGTTCCAAAAAAAGCGAACATCCTCCTGGGATGTATTAGCAGGAGAATTGTAAGCAAGACACGAGAAGTAATTCTTTTGCTCTATTCTGCACTGATAAGGCCTCAACTGGAGTATTGTGTCCAGTTCTGGGTGCCACGTTTCAGGAAAGATGTGGATAAACTGGAGAAAGTCCAGAGAAAAGCAACAAAAATGATTAACGGTCTAGAAAACATGACCTATGAGGGACGATTGAAAAAATTGGGTTTATTTAGTCTGGAAAAGAGAAGACTGAGAGGGGATATGGTAGCTGTTTTCAAGTACATAAAAGGTTGTTACAAGGAAGAGGGAGAAAAATTGTTTTTCTTAACCTCTGAGGAGAGTACAAGAAACAATGGGCTTAAATTGCAGCAAGGGAAGTTTAGGTTGGACATTAGGAAAAAACTTCCTAACTAGCTGTCAGGGTGATTAAGCACTGGAATAAATTGCCTAGGGAGGTTGTGGAATCTCCATCATTGGAGATTTTTAAGAGCAAGTTAGACAAAATCCTGTCCTTAGTCCTGCCATGAGTGCAAGGGACTAGACTAGATGATCTCTTAAGGTCCCTTCCAGTTCTATGATTCTATGATCCCTCCTGGAGTAGAACAGAGCTTAATGTCCCAGCAGGTCTTTAAATCCCCTCTGGACTTGGGAGACTTAAAGAGACCATGCCACCAATGCTTTGAGGGCTTTCAACTCCTATGCTGCTGGAGGTGCTGTCCTAGTGTAAAATGACCGACTGACTACAATCAAAGCTACAGGGTCTGCATCAGAATCAAACATGCTTGGGCATAAACAATATGCAGGTGGTACGGAGTGAAGGCTAGTTTACAATACCACTTCTTTAAGGAAACTTATTCAGCTCCTCCGTTCCTAGCAAGGGCATGGCCTTGGCTCCCTCAGGGGCAAGACTGAAGGCGGAGAAAGTGGAGGGCAGGGCTGGGAGCAGACGACAGCAGCACAAACTGCAATTTATTGGTTGCAGGGGGTCCCATGCTAAATGTCTGCTGCTAACTAGCCATCGAGTTCTCTGTATTTGGCACTGATGCGGCCACTGCTGGAATAGTTTGTCCAGACACCGTTCTGGTGTCTACAATTTGTGAATGATGTTGATAAATTGGAAAGATTCAGGGAAGAGCCACAAGAATGGTTAAAGGATTATAAAACATGCCTTATAGTGAAAGACACAAGGAGTTAAATCTATTTAGCTTAACAAAGAGAAGCTATGGGGTGACTTGATTACAGTCTATAAGTATCTACATCAAGAACAAATATTTTATATTGGGCTCTTCAGTCTAGCAGAGGTAGGTCTAGCACATTTCACTAACTGGAAGTTGAAGCTTGACAAATTCAAACTGGAAATAGGCATATATTTTTAACAGTGAGGGTAATTATCCATTGGGGTACAATACAGCTACATTCTCATCATGTACCCTGTAATTACCGTTCAGGGGAAATCAAAGCTGCAATGAGCAAACTAAATCTATTGGATCCTGGTTACTATAGACCTAAAAAGGACAAGGAAATGCTATAAATACACCAGGTACGACAGTTGAATGTCAAGGGCCTATCAGCCACAAAGGACTCTGTTCCCACAAACACTGACTCCCGACACAACGTCAATGTCACCTACCTTCAGGAAACCTGGGCTATTTCTTTTCATGTTGGGCTTCCTCGAGGTCTTCTCAAGCTGAATATTGTGGACTTAGAGGCCATTGACTGTCTCAAGACTATTCATCTGTTTTCTAAATCTAGCTTTGCTGGTCTTGCCCACAAACAATCACTATCTTTCTAACAGGAGAGGGGTCACTTCCTGTGGACTTTCTAACTGGTACGATTCAAGGTGTTGCAGTGCCCTCTGTGGTTCCAGACTGTGGAATTTTCTTGTGCTATTGCCAGCTTTTTTGCAAGCCAGCAGATTTTTCAGTCCTGGGGGGTGAAGCGTCTCCTTTTAGTGGTTTTCCTCATGCCTGCGTATCTGTTTTTAATAAGAAAAAGTTAGGAAATTCCAGACAAAAAACTACAAGAAAAGAATGTTACAGATGAGAGTTTGGCACAAAAAGTCAGGAAAATTCTTTTTATTTTTGCTATTATGTAATTATTATTTATAGAATGGCAATTCTCAGAGGGACTAATTAGTTGTGCTAGGCACTGTACAAACAGAGTTAGACACAGTCCCTGGCCCAAATCACTGGCAACCTCAAAAAGACAGACAACATAGAAAGTGTGGTAGGAAATGGAGAAAATCAAACAGCTGCAGTTGTATAGATGTATATACATTTGCATTCTTTCATATTACATAAACAAGTAAAGAAGTATCAACTTCTCCCAGCTGTCCCTCAGCTAAGCCTTCCTACACTGGCAGCATTTTCTCCTTGTTGTTGCGGCAGAAATAGGTCTGAAATGCGGAGCAGCCTTGCACATCAATTCAGGGAGGGCATTCTAAGAACAATGTGCAATGCAGAAGAAAACAAGAAGAGGCGTGCAAAGTGAACAGCCAGAGAGCTGAGGCTGGGAACACCCGCGGAACAAAGGGGCAACGCCAGCGAGGAATAAATGATCACTTATCTGCAAAATAAACAAACACGCTGAGGTTGGCTCAGCCTTAGCTCTGCCCTCTGTCACGTATCCATAATACAATCTTTAACTATGGTTAAGTAAGCTCACATGATGGTCCCAGTCCTGTAAACATATATGCATGTGCTTCAGTTTACGCAAATGAGTCATTCCATTGACTTCAATGAGCCTGCTCATGTGCTTAAAGTTAAGCATGAGCAACTGGGTTTGCAGGACTGGCAGGCCTAAATTGGCTTCATTAATTGCCTTAGCCGCTCAGCTGTATGTAAGGAAGGTTGCTGCCTGGGATTATCTTCCCTACTCTGCTGTACCCATATATGCCTAAACCACCTACCTCCCACACACATCTGCTTTTATTGGGCTAGTGTCACAGGCCATTATTTAAAGGTGTTTATTTTTAAAGCATACCATTAATCTTCTGCAAGTTTCTTCTATTAAATATTTCTTTTCATTGGCTTTGTGATGTGTGATTTGTGCCCATCTCATTGTAATGACAGACGACACATGATTTGCATGTTTTAGCAAAGGGTGCACTCTTGGCAAGAACAGTGAATAATGAACCGATTTGGCCAAATTAATCTCGGATGCAATACTATTAAAGTCACGAGGGATAGAATTTGGCCTTCTCTGAGGATCTGGCTAAAAGATGTATTATTGGCATTGATTTCCATTGTGGCCATCTTTTATCGGCAAATAAAACTAGCCACGGTGCCTACTGAGCTCCACTAAAAAGTGAAGTGTAGTATTGTATGATGTATCCCTTTTCCTACCCGGCCTCTGCTGTTACACAGTGTTTCAGTTTCACAGTGCACTGATGCACTGAGCGCTGCTCAGGAATAGAAAGTACACTGATGTGGAACCTCCAGCTTTTTCCTGCTCCAGGCTATGAGATTTGGAGCTGAGCCACATAATTTATTTCATGTCTTCACCAAACCTGATGCTGCAACTCATAGAAACAGAAGACGAGAGAAACTGAGACCCCACCGTCCCAGCCCATCTGTAATAACAGCAAAGCAATCGTCTGGATACACCCATCTTATAACAGATGAGCCCTGCTCTGTGTCCTGAATATGTAATTCCTTCCACCAACACCAAACACCAGTCACAGTGTTGAAAGGAAAATCCACCACCCATGCTCAAACTTTTGCTTCAACGGGATCAACATCAGGTCTCTGATTCCTGAGCATCGGAACAGGTCTCACAATGAGGGAACTCCAGTTGCTAGGAAAAGGCAGGTGTTAGTAATGGGAGATTCGATCATTAGAAACGTAGATAGCTGATTTTGTGATGACCGGGAGAATTGCATGGTGACTTGCCTGCCTGGTGCAAAGGTTGCAGATCTCTCGAGGCATCTAGACAGACTTATGTGTAGTGCTGGGGAGGAGCTGGTGGTCGTGGTACATGTAGGTATCAATGACATAGGGAAAGGTAGGAGAGATGTCCTGGAGGCCAAATTAGGCTGCTAGGGAAGAGACTGAAATCCAGGACCTCTATGGTGGCAGTCTCAGAAATGCCCCCAGTTCCACGCGCAGGGCCAGGTAGGCAGGCAGAGCTACAGAGTCTTAATGCATGGATGAGACGATGGTATAGAGGGGAGGGGTTTACATTCATTAGAAACTGGGGAAACTTTTGGGATGGGGGAGCCTATACAGGAGAGATGGGCTCCACCTAAACCAAAGTGGAACCAGACTGCTGGCACTAAACATTAAAAAGGTTGTAGAGCAGTTTTTAAACTAGGAGATGGGGGAAAGCCAACTGCTGCAGAGGAGCATGTGGCTCGGACAGAGACTTCTCTTAGGGGAGAGGCTAATGATAGAGAATCTCCAGGTTACAGTCAGGAGCAGAGGATGGAGGAGGATAATGTAAGGGCCAGATCAGATGATAAACATTCAAATAAAAAAGAATCTAACACATCAGAAAAGGGCAGACAAATAAACAGTGACAAGTTTTGAAAGTGCTTGTACACAAATGCTAGAAGTCTAAATAATAAGATGGGTGAACTAGAGTGCCTCATGATAAAGGAGGATATTGATATAATTGGCATCACAGAAACCTGGTGGACTGACACAATGGGACACAATCATTCTGGGGTACAAAATATATCGGAAGGACAGAACAGGTCATGTGTGGGGGGGGAGGAATGGCACTATATGTGAAAGAAAATGTAGAATCAAATGAAGTAAAAATCTTAAGTGAATCCACATGTTCCATAGAATCTCTATGGATAGAAATTTCATGCTCTAATAAGACTATAACATTACGGATCTATTATAGACCACCTGACCAGAACAGTGATAGTGATGATGAAATGGTAAGGGAAATTAGAGAGGCTATCAAAATTAAGAACCCAATAATAGTGCGGGATTTCAATTATTTCCATATTGACTGGGAACATTTCACTTCAGGACGAAATGCAGAGATAAAATTTCTCAATACTTTAAATGACTGTTTCGTGGAGCAGCTGGTACGGGAACCCACAAGGGGAGAGGCAACTCTAGAGTTAGTCCTGAGTGGAGCGCAGGAGCTAGTCCAAGAGGTAACTATAACAGGACCACTTGGAAATAGTGACCATAATACAATAGCATTCAACATCCCTGTGGTGGGAAGAACATCTCAACAGCCCAACACTGTGCATTTAATTTCAAAAGGGGAAACTATGCAGAAATGAGGGGGTTAGTTAAACAGAAGTTAAAAAGTACAGTGACTAAAGTGAAATCCCTGCAAGCTGCATGGGCGCTTTTTAAAGACACCATAATAGAGGCCCAACTTCAATGTATACCCCCAAATTAAGAAACACAGTAAAAGAACTAAAGAAGAGCCACCGTGGCTTAACAACCATGTAAAAGAAGCAGTGAGAGATAAAGACTTCCTTTAAAAAGTGGAAGTCAATTCCTATTGAGGCAAATAGAAAGGAGCATAAACACTGCCAAATTAAGTGCAAGAATGTAATAAGAAAAGCCAAAGAGGAGTTTGAAGAACAGCTAGCCAAAAACTCCAAAGATAATAATAAAATGTTCTTTAAATATATCAGAAGCAGGAAGCCTGCTAAACAACCAGTGGGGCCCCTTGATGATCGAGATACAAAAGGAGCACTTAAAGACGATAAAGTCATTGCGGAGAAACTAAATGGATTCTTTGCTTCAGTCTTCACAGCTGAGGATGTTAGGGAGATTCCCAAACCTGAGTTGGCTTTTGTAGGTGACAAATCTGAGGAACTGTCACAGATTGAAGTGTCACTAGAGGAGGTTTTGGAATTAATTGATAAACTTAACATTAACAAGTCACCGGGACCAGATGGCATTCACCCAAGAGTGCTGAAAGAACTCAAATGTGAAGTTGCGGAACTATTAACTAAGGTTTGTAACCTGTCCTTTATATCGGTTTCTGTACCCAATGACTGGAAGTTAGTTAATGTAACGCCAATATTTAAAAAGGGCTCTAGAGGTGATCCCGGCAATTACAGACCGGTAAGTCTAACGTCGGTACCGGGCAAAGTAGTCAAAACAATAGTTAAGAATAAAATTGTCAGACCCATAGGAAAACATAAACTGTTGAGCAATAGTCAACATGGTTTCTGTAAAGGGAAATCGTGTCTTACTAATCTATTAGAGTTCTTTGAAGGGGTCAACAAACATGTGGACAAGGGGGATCCAGTGGACATAGTGTACTTAGATTTCCAGAAAGCCTTTGACAAGGTCCCTCACCAAAGGCTCCTAAGTAAAGTAAGTTGTCATGGGATAAAAGGGAAGGTTCTTTCATGGACTGAGAACTGGTTAAAAGACCGGGAACAAAGGGTAGGAATTAATGGTAAATTCTCAGAATGGAAAGGGGTAACTAGTGGTGTTCCCCAAGGGTCAGTCCTCGGACCAATCCTATTCAACTTATTTATAAATGATCTGGAGAAAGGGGTAAACAGTGAGGTGGCAAAGTTTGCAGATGATACTAAACTGCTGAAGATAGTTAAGACCAAAGCAGACTGTGATGAACTTCAAAAAGATTTCACAAAACTAAGTGATTGGGCAACAAAATGGCAAATGAAATTTAATGGATAAATGTAAAGTAATGCACATTGGAAAAAATAACCCCAACTATACATACAATATGATGGGGGCTAATTTAGCTACAACAAGTCAGGAAAAAGATCTTGGAGTCATCGTGGATAGTTCTCTGAAGATGTCCGTGCAGTGTGCGGAGGTGGTCAAAAAAGCAAACAGGATGTTAGGGATCATTAAAAAGGGGATAGAGAATAAGACTGAGAATATATTATTGCCCTTATATAAATCGATGGTACACCTACATCTCGAATACTGCATACAGATGTGGTCTCCTCATCTAAAAAAAGATATGCTGGCACTAGAAAAGGTTCAGAAAAGGGCAACTAAAATGATTAGGGGTTTGGAACGGGTCCCATATGAAGAGAGACTAAAAAGACTGGAACTTTTCAGCTTGGAAAAGAGATGACTAAGAGGCAATATGATAGAGGTTTATAAAACCTTGGACTGATGTGAAGAAAATTAATAAGGAAATGTTATTTACTTCTTCACAAAACACAAGAACTAGGGGTCACCAAATGAAATTAATAGGCAGCAGGTTTAGAACAAATAAAAGAAAGTATTTCTTCACACAATGCACAGATAACCTATGGAACTCATTGCCAGGGGATGTTGTGAAGGCCAAATCCTAAAAAAAGAACTAGATAAGTTCATGGAGGATAGGTCCATCAATGACTATTAGCCAGGATGGTCAGAGATGCAATCCCATGTTCTGTGTGTCCCTAGTGACTGTTAGCCAGAAACTGGGAGTGGATGACAGGGGATGGATCACTCAGTGATTGCCTGTTCTGTTCATTCCCTCTGAAGTACCTGGCATTATCCACTTGGATACTAGGCTAGATGGACCATTACTCTGACCCATTATGGCTGTTCTTATGTTCTCTTTGTCTGACATTATAACTTTCTTAGGGCAGGAGTTAAACTAAAGGACATACTTTAATTTTTGCAAGACTGGGAGCTCTGATTGTATCTTGTATAGTGCTGAGTAAATAGTCAGTGCTTATTTTAAAAAGAAACTGACTATAAGTCTATCAAGATACTATGACATTGACGCTGACTTTATTTTCTACTTTCAGTAGTGGTGTAAAGTTACCTTTCTGAAAGAACCGTATGTCTTTTAGAGAGTCATATACGCTAAAGCCAGAGAAGATGTCATAACTATAAAGGGAAGGGTAATAGCTGTCCTGTGTACAGTACTATAAATCCCTCCTGGCCAGAGACTCCAAAATCCTTTTCCCTGTAAAGGGTTAAGAAGCTCAGGTAACCTGGCTGACACCTGACCCAAAGGACCAATAAGGGGACAAGATACTTTCAAATCTTGGGGGGGGGGAAGGCTTTTGTTTGTGTTCTTTTGTTTGGGAGTGTGTTCGTTCTCCGGGAATGAGAGGGACCAGACATCAATCCAGGTTCTCCACATCTTTCTAAACAAGCCTCTCCTATTTCAAACTTGTAAGTAAATAGCCAGGCAAGGCGTGTTAGTTTTCCTTTGTTTTTCTCAACTTGTAAATGTACCTTTTACTAGAGTGTTTATCTTTGTTTGCTGTACTTTGAACCTGAGACTAGAGGGGAGTCCTCTGAGCTCTTTAAGTTTGATTACCCTGTAAGGTTAATTTCCATACTGATTTTACAGAGATGATTTTTACCTTTTTCTTTAATTAAAAACCTTCTTTTTAAGAACCTGATTGATTTTTCCTTGTTTTAGATCCAAAGGGGTTTTGGATCTTGATTCACCAGGAGTTGGTGGGAGGAAGGAGGGGGGATGGTTAATTTCTCCCTGTTGTAGATCCCGGGGGGGGGGGTTGGAACTGATTCACCAGGAGTTGGTGGGAGGAAGGAGGGGAATGGTTAATTTCTCCTTGTTTTAAGATCCAAGGGGTTTTGGATTTGTTTTCACCAGGGATTTGGTGAGGGTTTTTCAAGGCTTCCCAGGGAGGGAATCCATTGATGGTGGCAGCCGAACCAGAGCTAAGCTGGTAGTTAAGCTTAGAAGTTTTTCACGCAGGCCCCTACATTTGTACCCTAAAGTTCAAAGTGGGGATCTCAGTCCTGACAGAAGGCCATTACGATCATCTAGTCTGACTTCCTGTATAATGCAGGCTGTAGAATTTCCCCCAGAAGATAGCTAATCTCCACTGACTCAATGGAGAGACACAAGGGTAAGAGTGAGGTGAATTGGGATCTGGGTTAAGCTGCACTGTGGCGTGGACATGAGCACTAGCTGTCTTATGGCCCTTTTTTTGTACTTCCCAACCAAACAGACCAGACAAACACCACCTCTGAAAACAATTCTTCTCAGTAATACTTCCCCGTTGTTATAAATAAAGTAAATGGGAGCACTGTTCTCTCAGCTCTGTGTACTTACCGCCAGGAGCACAACCACCTATTTATCTTCCCAGGAGACCATTCACTGTCTTAGTGACTGCCATTCTATTTATATAATATCTCTGCTTGGTAAATTAATGTTTTGTTCATTTCCCAGGAATGGGTCAGCACTTTTTCTTGGCACAGATTCCATCTGCTGCTGGATTCATTGTATCAGCTAATCGTTAAAGTCAGACAGGGATGATTTTCTTCAAGATCCCATGACACACTCATTGTAAAGCAGAGAGAGAAGTTACTAGTGTCTAGGATAGTCAGTAGCTCATTCCATAAGATTCTTGGGGTAGCCCTGGGAGACGTTTCTGTAAATATTTTGTGCTTTAAAGTTTGCTTCTGTTAGAGAGAGGAAAAAGGAAAGACAGCTTGAATTGTTTATTAAATGAAGAGTTTTGTCTAACACAGTGGATTTATGGTAGTCATTCTTTACATTGCTTTATTATGTTTGTAAAAGTAGCTAGTTAGCCTGACTCTGATCTCAGAGAATTTACACTGGTGCTAAATAAGAATCAGGCCCAATCAACCTCTTGTCCCTTTTTCAGCTTTTTCTAGGTGGAAACTTTTCTATAAATAACATAAGTGGACATCAGCACTGCCATCTTAGTGAATCATCAGTCAGCCATTCTATTGGCCCAGTGGCTAATCCCCCACTGGGCTAATGGGGCCCATGCCCAGGGGCCCCAGCCAATTGGGGGGTCCCATAAAAATGGGTGCCCCCGTGCCCTGACCCGCTCCGCCCACCCAGCACCCACCCACCCTACTCCAACCTACTTCCACACCCTACTTCCAACCTACTTCCATACCCCAACCCCGTTCCCCGGCAGGGGTGGGGAGGGGCTTCCACTTGCTCTGGCCCAGGGCCCCACAAAATGGTAATCCACCTCTGTGTTAGCCAGAGACCCTATGGGGAGTTCAGATTTTCACATTCACTAACTAATACTTGCACAAAATGCTGTGTAAGTTGGTTTGTATGTTTTTAGCCAGGGTGAGAGGCAAGACAAAAGACTACACAGTCTGTTTCTCAGATACTCATAAGCCATTTTTTGTCTCAGGTACTCAAAAATCAATGTGAGTTAGCCAGCTAGACTGCTTAAGAGCTTTTGTAAACCCTGCCAGGCAACTGTCCCTAAAGTTAGAGTCACATCTGTCAGAAGAGTATTGCCCTTTAACTGGAATAACAAATGGCTATTTACCCTCTCAGGCCTCATTGGCCTCCCAGCAGTTACACTGGGTCTATTCCTGTGATTGCTGTCTGAGCACTTTCACTGAGACTTCAGCGGGAGCTGAGGGGACTCAGCACTCTGCAAGATGGAGCCTTTAATTGCACATATAAGTATAGCCCTCACTTTCTCACACTGTTCCTATTCAAATTCTCCATTAATTAATTCCAACCAAACTTTTAGTGCCGTGTTTCTCCCCCGGGTGCTTTTAGATCCTTCTCATGTTGTCTCTGATGTCATATTCTCTTCTTTCTCATTCTGTTCTCCAAATGTTTCCTCTGCTGCTTCAGTCAGCTCTGGCCCCATTAATTGAATGCAGTCATCACCAGCTCCATTTGGGTTTCCATGATAGCCTCTTACAAGCTGAAATAACCTTTCTAAAATATGAGCAATTATGGCATCTTCTCATTGTTTCTTATCAAATTCCATCTAACATGGACCAAAATATTCATACTGAATACATGGTGCCAGTCTTCCAATGTCATATGTCTTATAAATGTCCTTCCACACTTCATCCAGTTTAGTTTGTTTGGCACTAATTATCCTCACATCAGGGGACTTTAGTTCTTTTTGCATTTTATTCTTCTTACCAGTGAAAGAGAAATGCATTTTTTCCTGTTCTTTTTATACAGTACTTATGAAATCAAAGCAAACACCGTGTCATTTATTGATGGCTATACATAACCCCACAGGAAAGAACAGACAACATAAAGGGCATGATTTAATGATAATAATAATAATAATATATGGAGATATACCTATCTCATAGAACTGGAAGGGACCCTGAAAGGTCATTGAGTCCAGCCCCCTGCCTTCACTAGCAGGACCAAGTACTGATTTTGCTCCAGATCCCTAAGTGGCCCCCTCAAGGACTGAGCTCATAACCCTGGGTTTAGCAGGCCAATGCTCAAACCACTGAGCTATTCCTCCCCCCTCAAATTTGTAGTGACAGGCTGTGTTTTGGGGTTGCATTTTTGTGCCCAGGTGGGATTTTCTGGAAGTGACCTAGCGGCACTGACTCACAATGTGATTTGTGCTCCTAAATCATGTAGGTATTTTTGGCCCAATGGTTTGGTGGGGTTGAACCATCATTTCCAAGCATGCTGGCCCAGGTCCTCATAGGTATTTAGGAACATAACTCCTATTGATTTATACCTGTATAAATACATTTGAGGCTCTGGGCTGCCGTATCTGCAAAGACCATTATTTCAGGGAATAATAGTGCAGCAGAGCTGGCAACACAACATTTCACTGATGGGATGGGCATCTTTCAATAGGTATATTCATTTCCTGGTAGGTGAGTCCAGGAGTGTAAGCAGAGCATGTTTGTCCCCCTCTAGTGGTGGCTGAGTCACAGATAGAGGTAGATGTGCACACACAAAATGATGAAAATATATTTTAATTGATAATAGAAATTTACTGGTTGGCAAAGTAAGAAAAATGTTGCTTGAGAACTTAGAGTTTGATATAAGGATATTTACTTAGTATATTTTGACAAGAGATATTGACAAGTTGAGTTTTAATGGTTATAAAGCCTTAACTCTTTGAATCTCAACATTTGCACTCGTTAAATAATTGCCTGACCCCACATATTTTCCAATAATTATGAAAATTTAAATCAATACAAATAAAAATGCTTGAAAATACACATCAATATTATTCATTTAAATTATGAATTGAAATTCTGTCAAGCTGCCAATAGATCAATGTCATAAGAACATAAGAATGGCTGTACCGGGTCAGACCAAAGGTCCATCTAGCCCACTATCCTGTCTACCAACAGTGGCCAATGCCAGGTGCCCCAGAGGGAGTGGACCAACAGGCAATGATCAAGTGATCTCTCTCCTGCCATCCATCTCCATCCTCTGACAAACAGAGGCTAGGGACACCATTCCTTACCCATCCTGGCTAATAGCCATTAATGAACTTAACCACCATGAATTTATCCAGTTCTCTTTTAAAGGCTGTTATAGTCCTAGCCTTCACAACCTCCTCAGGTAAGGAGTTCCACAAGTTGACTGCGCGCTGCGTGAAGAACTTCCTTGTATTTGTTTTAAACCTGCTGCCTATTAATTTCATTTGGTGACCCCTAGTTCTTGTGTTATGTGAAGAAGTAAATAACATTTCCTTATTAATTTTCTTCACATCAGTCCAAGGTTTTATAGACCTCTATCATACTGCCTCGTAGTCGTCTCTTTTCCAAGCTGAAAAGTTTCAGTCTTTTTAGTCTCTCTTCATACGGAAGCTGTTTCATACACCTAATAATTTTTGTTGCCCTTCTCTGTACCTTTTCCAATTCTAATATATCTTTTCTGAGATGGTGTGACCAGATCTGCACACAGTATTCAAGATGTGGGTGTACCATGGATTTATATATAGGCATTATGATATTTTCAGTCTAATTATCTATTCCTTCCCTAATGCTTCCTGCACATTGAGCAGATGTTTTCAGAGAACTATCCACAATGACTCCAAGATCTCTTTCTTGAGTAGTAACAGCTAGTTTAGACTCCATCATTTTATATGTATAGTTGGGATTATGTTTTGCAGTTTGCATTACTTTGCACTCTGAAAATTTAATTTCATCTGCCATTTTGTTGCCCAGTCACCCAGTTTTCTGAGATCCCTTTGTAATTCTTTGCAGTCAGCATTGTACTTGACTAGCTTGAATAATTTTACAACCTCATTGTTTACCCCTTTTTCCAGATCATTTAGGAATATGTTGAATAGCTCTGGTTTTATTTCAGAGTAGCAGCCATGTTAGTCTGTATCCGCAAAAAGAACAGGAGTACTTGTGGCACCTTAGAGACTAACAAATTTATTAGAGCATAAGCTTTCGTGGACTACAGCCCACTTCTTCAGATGTATTCTTCTGTTTTTATTACAGATCCCTGGGGGACAGTACTATTTAACTTTCTCCATTCTGAAAACTGACCATTTATTCCTGATCCATGAGAGGACCCTCCCTCTTATCCCATGACTGCTTACTTTGGTTAAAAGCCTTTGTTGAGGGACATTATCAAAGACTTTCTAAAATCCCAAGTACACTTTATCCACTGGATCACCCTTGTCCACATGTTTGTTGACCCCCTCAGAGAATTCTAATAGATTGGTGAGGCATGATTTCCCTTTACAAAAGCCATGTTGATTCTTCCCAAAGAAATTGTGTTAATCTATGTCTGATCATTCTCTTCTTTACTATAGTTTCAACCAATTTGCCTGTACTGAAGTCAGGCTTACCGGCTTGTACTTGCTGGGATTGCCTCTGGGGCTTTTTTTAAAAATTAGTGTCACATTAGTTATCATACAGTCATTTGGTACAGAAGCTGATTCACATTCATCACAGTAAAGACCGATGCAAAAATTCATTTAGTTTCTCTTCAGTGGCATTAGCTTCCTGGAGTGCTCCTTTAGCACCTCCATCATCTAGTGGCCCCACTGGTTCATGTACATAAAAAAAAGTTTTGCTGTTAGTTTTTGAATCTTTTGCTAGTTGGTCTTCGAATTCTTTTTTGGCCTGCCTAATTACATTTTTGCACTTCAATTGCCACAGTTTATTCTCCTTTCTCAGTAGGATTTGACTTCCAATTTTTAAAGGATGCCTTTTTGCCTCTAACAACTTCTTTTATTTTGTTGTTTAGCCACGGTGGCTCTTTTTTTGGTCTTCTTACTATGTTTTTTTAAGAGACTACACAAGCCATTGGGAAATCTAAAAAGAAGCAGTTACCTTGGAATTTATTCTTATTTTAATCTCTGTCTCTTCCGTTACCTAATGTTGAAGTGGAGAAGACAGCTGATTTTGGCTGAAGTTTGTGAGCCTCATGGAAGAAATAATGATGATGATGACCTATTGTTTTATACTTTGCACTTTTATAGTAACTTTTAGCTGAGGTTCCCAAAGTGCTTTGCAACACTGCACAAAGATGAGCAATTGGCCTTCCCAGAGAGGCATGCACGGAACCTTCAGATAATAACAATAACAGATCTTTTCATCCATGCAACTCAAAGCATTTTACAATGGAGGTATCATTATCCCCATTTTACAGATGGGGAAACTCTGGCAAAGAGAGGGGATGCAACTTGTCCAAAGTCACCCAGCAAGCCAGTGGCAGAACCAGGAATAGAATCCAGATCTTCTAAGTCTAGTGCTCTAGCCAGTAGTCCACACTGACTCTATGCAGACTGGTGAATGACAACAGATGTGTGAACAAAATCTTGTGATCAACTGTATCAAAGGTACCTAAGATACCCAATAAGATCAGCACAGGTGCCTTACCTGTACCCATAACTAAGAGAAGATCAACTAATTGCAATCCATGCATTTTCTGTTTGATAGCCAGGCCTAAAGCTCCACTGACTGTCCTCAGAATAATCTAATGATGCTAGAAACCCCAAGAGTTGCCTTGATCCAATCTTTTCAATGACCTTTCTCTCTTCCCTTCTCCTCCTCCACCCCCCAAAAGAAAAGAAATTAGATAATGGTCTACACTTAGGAAGACTGGCACCATCAAGAGATGGCCTCTTGAGCAGAAGCTTCACCATAGCTTTCTTGAAGTGTGGTGGGTTCTTAGGTTATAATGTTAAATTATCCTTTTCAAGAAAAGAAAAATGCTGAGGTTGATGGAAAGATAGATGGAAAGATATGCCATAGAGTCAACATGTTATTAATAAGTGACCTAATTAATAAGATTAAAATCACTGGAGTCATCCTAATGGTAAACATGGCCCAATCCAGTGAAAGAGATATGTTAAAAGACTTTATATGAGATTTCTCTTCATTCCATACTCACTCAAAACTGGTCCAAGTTTGATTAGAAGATACGGAACTTTAGCCAATCTTCTGATGAACTTATTCTGATCTTTGAGTTGGAACAAAACCAAATGAGTTTAGCATATTTTGAGGTTTGGTCAGGAATATTTTGTACAGTTCTTGCACTGATTCTCATTAGTTATACCAACTACAATTCAGTATTTGTAAACTAGCCCACTTTTTAGTTGTTTCACCCTTTTCTCCCAACATAGCTTTGGGGTACATTAACACCCAGTGTAACTGTATTAAAATCTGTGGAGTTACAGATGCAATTTATTTGGTCCTTTGTGTGTCTTCTTCCTTGACGATGTAACGTTATACTCTGCCAAAACATGATATACTGACCCAAATTCAGACCTGGTGTTAGCAAACGCATTTCCATTCAGCTCAGTGGAGTTTCAGTCACTTACAGCAAATGTGAATCTGGTGCAATGAATTGCAGTATGTTTAACTTTTTTTACAAGTAGAGTTGAAATTAGAAAGCTCATTGATGGAGGCAAAATTAAGAGGTTAATTTTTATGACCTTAGTTGCACAGTCAGCTGAAAAACTTCCATTAAAAGTAGTGATCTTTGCTTGACTAGTATTAATTAACCTAAATTAAGTTGTTTTACATGCAGTAGACTTGGAAATAATACACCTGAGAATTTCAAATGGGTTCTTATTACTGGTAGATAAACTTAAGGGCTCAGTTGGGATAAGCTCTGGAAAATTTGGGTGTCTATCAGCACTTTTTTCCCTTCTACCATACTTCTCATACTCTATCTTCTTCTTCCCCCAAATTGTCACAGCTGGGTCATGGGCAACCAAACCTAGTAGTTGAAACCAGAGTCCACCATCAACTGTGTCAGGGTACCAGGAGATAAGCAGCAGAAGACAAACTGGAGATCAGAGCTGTGAGTTAGTAATCAGAGTCAGACAGGGTCAGGAGACCAGGGGTTCAGAGGCAGGAGGCAAACTGGAGGTTGGGATCAATAAGTCAGAAGCCAGGAGTCAAGCTGGATCAGGATGACAGGAAATCAAGCTAGGGAAGCAGGAGTGAGTAGCAGGTAGTATGAACTGAGAGCAGAAGCAGGAAGCATAATGTACACAGTCCATAGCAGGGTGGAACCCAGTTGCTTAGACAGCTTCCTGGTCCTGTTGCTAGCTTAAGTAGGGCTAGCAGGCCAATCAGACACTCTGGAACTCCGCCAATGGACCTCAGGGGTGGAGCCACACAATGGGGCTGGACTTTGTGGTCTATTGTCAGCAGGCTGCCAGATGGAGGGATGGAGCCGTGGCTTTTTCCCATGAACCTTGCTGGCCTGGGTCCAAGACCTGTGGGTCATGACACAAATCTCTTCCTCCATTTTCTTAACCCCCAATAGGCCTCTTTGGGGGATTTTAATGAGGGCAGAGGGGGCAGTGATAATTTTAGAAGTTAATATACTACTCATCAGTTACAATGCTTTATGGCACCTTAACCCATTAATCAATTGCAACTCATTTGACCTAATGCCTGAGCAACTGCAATCTGCATAATCTCTGCCATTTTCTTAAGCAATCTCAGTTTCCAATAAATGGGCACACCTTTTCTCCTACACCTCAAAAGAGTGGATGTATTCCATATACCTATTAATACCTTCCACTCATTCTGACTTTTACTCTTCTTGGTTCTGGACAGTTGTTGTCTTAAAATCTTGCTTGTTCTGGACCTTCTTCAAGTCAGAGAAAACAGAGAAAGCAAGGCCCTGAAATTCACCAGAGCTAAAGACAGTTGCCAGCTCAGCAGATTGCCATAATTCTGGGATCCAGAGACAGTTTGGTCCTTTGGCAACCCTGTCCCTTCTCCTTGACCTACAACAGCCTACTTATCATTGATAAAAACTAAGGACCTTGAACAGGATGGAATTTTGGTTTGAGGCTGGACTTAAGTTTGGACTGTTTTTTTCCTAAACCATTCTCTAATTTTGTGACAATTTAAGAGGAAACCAGAATGTGGACCAGAGTCTACCCTCATAACCCATGTAAAAAAAAAAACGGATGTCAAGAGGGGCTGTACACAGGGCCAGATTTAGGGGCAGACGACCCAGGCGACTGCCTGGGGTGCCAGGCTTCAGGGGCATAGGGCTTGGGGTGCAGTTTTTGTTAGCAACAAAAGAGAAAATAGAATGTTTGATGTAATGTGTTTCAGGTATTCCATATGTGGATTCATTTTTCACTAACCTCCTGGAATGTTCTGGACCTTTGTAAAAATTTCATGGAACCTTCCAGACTTTCTGAGAACTACATTTTCCTTGAACCTCCTAGAATGTTGTCACCCATGCCCTCACGGGTATATAATGGCAAGGCGTTGCCAGTTAGTCAGTCAGTGAGATATAAGAACAAAGTGAAGTGAAGTGAGAGTCCAGCTGTGATATTGAAAACCTTGTTTTATTGTGTAATTGTGAAAGTGTTCTTGTGTTTTAAGACTTGAAGCGAGTAAGTAGCAACTTATAAAGGACATATTTAATAAGAAGCCAGAGATATCTATCAAACCCCTATTTATGCAACAGTATAAAAGAAATATGGTTACTTCTTTTGCCAGGCTTAACACGTAATGTTTGATGACTTTCTAAGACTGTGGAACATAGACTTTTGCTCTCCCTAAGACTGTGTGTTTTCCTCCAAAGAAAATAAAAGATGACTAAGTTCTTCATCTGAGCTGATTTGGATTTGTGATGGGGTGTGCTATCCACACTGGCTCAGCAAGAACTGAAGTATGCCAGGTGAGCCCAATCCACTAAGTAGGCTGGAGGCAACTAATTAGAGAGAAGCTTGCCTGTGAAGGACAGGTGGGGCTTCTACAAAAGACAGGATATGGGAAGTAGAGGGGGCTGCAGGGAAGGAGTCTGCAGTCACTCCTTGGGGAAAGGGAGGGGTGTTTGGGAGCTGCAGAGATGAGTTGTGTAAAGTTACTCCCTGGGAGGAGGGCGTGATGAGACTGGCTACCCCAGAAGAGTGGGGAGGGCCAGGAGATGTGGAAGCAGCTCAGGAAGGCAGTAAGGTGCAGGGAACAGATCGTCTAGACGTGATAAATCAATCCCTGAACACACTCCCCGTTGACTCCGAAACTCCACCAGAGCGAGAGGCAGAAGCAGAGTCGACGGGGGAGCCACGGCCGTCAATCCCTGTGTACAGGGTCCCTGAGCTGGAACCTGGAGTAGAGCGTGGGCCCGGGTTCCCTGGACAGCCGCTGCAGGAATGACATTGGGAAGCAGAAGACTGCCTGAGGCTGCCAGAGAGCAGGAACACACTCCCTACCTGGCCAGAGGGCTGAGTCATGAAGAGGGTAGCTGCAGCTCCTGAGAGCGAGAGAGTGGCTGCATAGGAGAAACTGATGGGATGTAACGGCTGGAAGGGGCATCAGCCTGGCTAAGCTAATCCCCAGAACTGCCAAGAGGCGGCACCATCCAGCAGTGAGTAGAGCAATCTGCTTTCAACTTTTTATTGTCCTTGCACATTATAAATGCGATCAAGACATGATCACTTTTATCTAAGCTACCATTAATTTTTAGTTCTGTGATCAGTTCCTCTTTCTATCAAGACAAGGTCTAATATAGAATTCCCTCATGTTGGATGAAACACTTTTTGCACTAGGAAATTGTCATCTATAATATTTAGAAATTCCAAAGATGTTTTAGCCCGGGCAGCGTGAGACCTCCAGTGTATGTCACTCAAACTGAAGTTCCTCATCATCACACAGCTTTTATTCCTACACATTATAGATATGTGCAAAAGGAAGCAGTCATCCTGTTGCCTACTGTGATTTGGTGGTCTGTAACTGACACTAATACCCCATCTTGAGATTTGCCTGGTAGGACACTGATCCATAAGCATTCACAATCATTTTCCTCCACGTTATCAGACAGTCAGAAACAGGTAATGCCATTTTTGACATAGAGCGCCACTCCCTCTCTCCTTTTGCCCACTCCGTCCTTCCTAAATAGGTTATAACCATTGATTTTAATAATGTGAATCATTCCTCCAGGTTTCAGTCATACCCACTAGATTAAATTTATGCTCATAAATGAGCAATTCCAATTCCTCTTGTGTGTTAGTTACCAAGACTCCTGGCATTGTGAATTTTATACTTACCTGTATAATATAATGCTGGCCCATTCAAGAACTTTTCTTTTTGTCCTTTGATTCCTTGATTCATTTTATTCTCAACATCTTTATTTTGGGGCTAACTACAATCCAAAAGAAAAAAACAGTGAATTCAACCCCCAGAGTTGCCTGAGACATCTTCAGCAGAACCCCACCCATCAGCTCAGGGCTTGTCCCCGTGCAGCTAGTCCTTTTGGTCAGCATTCCTGGGCCTACCTATCCCATCACTGGTAACAAGCTGTCTCAGGCTCTTGGCTGGAATCAGGCTTCCCTCGCCAATGAAGAAGCAATGCTCTTCTCTGCTTCCTGGTCACCCCTGACTGAGTTGGGCCTCTTCCTTTTAAGTCCCCTCTCCACTCCTGACAACTGCTGCAGAGGTAGCAGGGTGAGGTCAATTGTGTCCAGAGGCCCTTGTTATCCCCTTCCCTGCCAGTGTGGGGCATATCTAGCCAATACCCAAATACCCTTTGGGAATATTTTACATTTAACAGTTTGTTTTTTCTCAGTTTCTCATCTTATATTAAATTAGCCCAAGGACGATATATAGGCCTTTAAAAAAAATAAAGTAGAAAAAACTTGATAGTTATTCTGTTTATTTTAAGAGCTCCCTGTCAGCTCAGGTGCCCCTTTCTTCTTCTCCACCAGTAGCTAACCCTTTCTGTGGGCCTCTCAATCCCCTGAAATGGCTACCGCTGAGCCCACCAGCCTGTTAAGGTCTGAACGTGAAGATACTTGGACTACATAAATGTAGCTTCATTACATTCTCTGCTAAACTTCATTGACAAAACAACAGTCTGATGAGTAAGCAGACTATAGATACAGACAGCTGATATCCAAGATCACTGGATTAAGAACATCTGTTTTTTTGGAGTTACTTGAATTTTCCTAATGCATTAAGTCCCTCATGAATGCTTTTACGCAACATTCCTGGCTTTCAGTAGCTGCAGCTGAATGTTGTACTTTAGGTTTTGCACCAAAAGAAAAGAGGAAAATTGTCATGTTATAGATAGAGCTGGTCAAAAAATAAAAATTTTCAAGTTTGCCATCTTCAGAGTTCAAAATAGATCCATTTTTGGTTTTTCACTGAATATTTTCCTAAACTTTTTATTGCACTTTTTTTCTAAATGTTGAGAGACTTTTTTATTTACTGAAAGCTGGGTTAAACAAGAAATCTGATAATCATTTCTATAACCATTTCAGTACTGATTTTTTTTTAATTTATTTACCTGGTGTTTTTGGTAACCAATCATGGTTTCAATAACAATTTCAAGTTTAAAATGAATGAAAAAGGAAAAGCTTGATAATGTCAATTTTTCATACACAAAAAATCAATTTCTAAACTAGACTTTTTTGTAATGGAAAAAAAGTCTTTTATCAAAAAAATGTCAACGACCTCTGATTGTTCAAGGATTGATCATTCATCCATTGGAATCAATGGTGCAGCTCTCATTGACTTCTGTGGTGCAAGATCAGGCACTAAGTCTGGCAATCTGTGAAGCTACTCATCTGAAAAGATATCACATAATGTTGAAAGTTGCAAGACCACCTGCTTCTCTCCTGCTTGGACCTGAGAGGAGAAAAATTATTCAGAAAGCCCCCAAACCTGCAGGAGAGTGGGAACACTGTCTCCATGGCACGTTCCTGCATTCCTCCAAAGACTGCAGAAGCTTCTCTAGGAAACAACCATGGGGGAGGCACTCTGCACATCAGGAAGGGTTGGAGCTCAAACATGAGGGATAAAGGCAGAGGGAAGAGTGTCTCTCTCCATGATATTAGCTCCCTGTGAATTTTATACATACCTGTATAATATAATGCTGGCCCACTCAGCATTTCCTGTGCAGGTGCCTTTCCCAATGTAACTCAAAAGGAAATGTTTACGGAGAGCCACAGGGGCCATAGGTACATGGTCAACTATGTAAACCAAAGGAGCAGTCTGAAGGAAGCTTTGAGAGTGAGAACTCAGGGGATTCCTGTCCCCTTTCCTGCAGAGAAGATGACTTGACCCTTTATCATTACACAGAAAAGACATCTAATATGTGTGATGCTCTGTACCTCAGGGGAACAACCTGCACCCCCATGTTAATCCTTATAATATGATTGTGTGTTATCCAATGCAAAGTTTGTCATGTCAAGTGTCTTTGGACATGATGCACTGAGCACAGTTGTTATAGTATTGTTACAGGTTGTAATTCCATGTATATAGTTATGAGGATGAAAATGTGTTCTCATGGCTTAAAACAAACCCAGGCAAAACTCTCCAGGAGCAGAGAAGCAGTTCACACCTCATCAGGGCATGTATGGGACAAACCCAGCCCAGCCTCACAGGAACAAAGGATGCTGGCCTAGGCAGCAACAAAGGATCTGTTGGACTCTTGAGTGAGTCACCCCCCTTCCCTTGGTCAGTTTGGGACTATGATGAGGTAATGCTCACCTGACTCTGAAGGGGGGGAGCCAAGAGGGAAGAAAGAACATAATAAAAAGGGGGAGACATTTGTCATGCTCTCTCTCTTCCATCTCCATTTACAGACACCACCACCAAGCCTGGGTGAAGGGCAACTAGACAGCCTGTGGTAAGAAGCATCTAAGTTTGTAAGGGCATAAAAGTGTTAAGATCAGCTTAGAATGCGTTTTGTTTATTTCATGTGACCAAAACTGACTTGTTGTGCTTTGGCTTATAATCACTTAAAATCTATCTTTTGTAGTTAATAAATTTGTTTTATTCTACCTGAAGCAGTGTGTTTGGTTTGAAGCGTGTCAGACTCCCCTTGGGATGACAAGCCTGGTATATATCAATTTCTTTGTTAAATTGATGAACTCATATAAGCTTGCAAAAAGAACAGGAGTACTTGTGGCACCTTAGAGACTAACAAATTTATTAGAGCATAAGCTTTCGTGGACTACAGCCCACTTCTTCAGATGCATATCTGAAGAAGTGGGCTGTAGTCCACGAAAGCTTATGCTCTAATAAATTTGTTAGTCTCTAAGGTGCCACAAGTACTCCTGTTCTTTTTGCGGATACAGACTAACACGGCTGCTACTCTGAAACCTGTCATATAAGCTTGCAGCATTCAACAGGCATAACTGGGCACTGCAAGATGGAGGTTCCTAGGGTTGTGTCTGGGACCAGAGATATTGGCTAGTGTCATTCGGTTGCACAATCCAAGCAGCAGCTGGCCAAAAGTGCTCACTCACTTAGCTGGGAGCAGCTTACATGCTAGAGGCTGTGCGTGAACAGCCCAGGAGTGGGGTTTCTCAGAGTAGAGCAGGGTAAGGCTGGCTCCCAGAGTCAAGGATTGGAGTGACCTAGCAGATTACCGTTCCAGATAACACCAGGGGAACATTACAATATGGCATGGATTAAACACAATTAATTGCTGGTGTAACTCCATTGAAGGCAATTTTCCAGAAGGAATTTACAGCCAATGTCCTAAAATGTTTAATATCATTTGCCGTTCTCTTAGCTAGACAAATCATTAATAAAATGTATTATAGTAAAATCATGGATTCCTGAGATTGAGTTTTTTAAACCCTGCTCAGATTCAGGGCTGGATGTACATTCTACTGTCCAATCAAATCCACGTTTTTCTAGATTTTTGTCTCTGCAATATTCTTGAAATTCTATGCACTGATCTTCTTAGCCACGGTTGTTCTTTCTTGTAACATGTAAAGAGACTGATGTGTAAGTCTAAATGTACCATAAACTCATAGGGCTGGAGCCCAGAACCCTTAGTGATGTGAGTAACCCCTGATGATACAGGTAGCCCCACTGAACGCTAATAGGATCAATTGGGTGAGTATGGACTGCTGATGCAAATAGAAGTTTCAGGATCAGCTTGTCCCTGGCCTTCATGCCAGGACCTAACAGACCCAGAAAAGTTCTGTGCTCAGGGGATGGCAAATCAAGTGGCTGGGAGCACAGCAGAAATATTTATATATTCAGCCTAGTTGCTAGGAAACATAAAGTATTTTAAAGTATCTGAGGTTACAAGGCTACCCTAAAGTTAGACTAATCCTGTGTAGCATCTCTATGGCAACCAGGAGTGAACGGCATGTGAGGTGAAAGTAGAAGGGAAGATAGCATAATCATCAGCAATAAATAAACCTTGACAGGGCTTAGTCCGATTATGTTGTCAACCTGTTAAAGAATGCGAGTGCCCTGCTATAGTTCAACCACTCGGCTGGGAACAAAATTTTCCCTTTGCAGGTCCTGAGGAAATGACATTTTAAAAGTAGAAAGATAATGTCTGATGCTGTGGATGCTGACAATTGGAAGGGTTGAATGAGGATGGGATGACATGAGAATAACCCCTATGCATGCTACATAATAAAAGCCTTCTTCCTTAGTACTTACTAGCTTGAACCAAATTTCCATAGCAGATCTAACTACATTGCCCACCCTGGAAACCTTTCCAGTTTCGCCTGGGATAATGAGATGATGTTGCCATATTATTTGCAGAGTTCCCTATGAACCATTTAAACACTGTGTATGGAATTCAACCAATGCTGTGGTAATATTAAAGTAGTTAAGCTAACTCGATATTATCACTCTGTAGACAGGGTTCACCATTAAAAAGTCGGTTTTGCCAACAGTTAATTCATAGTGATATATGGTATTTATTATATTGAATTAGTGCTCACAGACCCTAACCAAGGTCAGGCCTCCATTTTGCTAGGTACTATTGAAACAGTCCCTGCCCTGAAGAGCTTACTGCCTAAATAGCTGGGCCACAGAGGTACAGAAAAATGAAGCATCATGCCCAAGGCCACATGGCAGGTATGGTGGAGTCACCATCACTGGTGGTTTTTAAATGAAAATTGCTGTTTTTTCTCAGAGCTGCTCTATTCAAACAAGTATTAGTTCAGGGAAATCGTGTGGCCTGTTCTATTCAGGAGGTCAGACTAGATGATCCAAATGGTCCCTTCTGGCCTTATAAAGTCAGGGCCTTAGCTACAAGACCATATGAGATCACAGTTTTCCCATCTGCTCTGAACTTCATAGAGTGTGAATGAGTAAAGACCATTCGAGTGAGTGAGAGATCACAGAATTGGGCCCCAACTTCTCACTAGTTTCACATGCACTTATTCAAGGACTGGTCTTGCACCACTGAATTCAATGGGAGTTTTTGCCTTAAATTCAGATGGACTGGCTGGTAGTGCAAAGTACTTTTGGAAGTTCCCCTCAGTCTTCTGCAAGGGTGGCCATACTCATTCTTGACTCTGCCTTCTCACTGAAGACTTGCTGCTGCTTTGCAGACCCCTGAAGGAATGTGCACTAAACAGTTTGGGGCTAGTCCTCTGCATCATGAAAACACTGTGGGCTTATCTCTTAAAAGGAGGCAGTTAACGGGGGCAAAATTTGTCTCTTTTAATTTATTTTTGTTTCAGAACAATTCTACCAAAGATAGAACAGCCATTAGAGCTGGCGTTGGCTGAGCTAGCTGTGTGGTCTATCTATCTAATGAACTTATACGGCCCCTATTGTCAGAAGTATCTGAGTACCTCACCAACATCTCTGTATTTATCCTCACAACACCCAGTGAGGTAGGGAAGTGCTATCATTCTCGTTTTATAGAGGGGAACGGAGAAGACTGAGATGCTAACTGACTTGTCCAAGGTCACAGAGTAAGTTTGTGGCAAAGCAGGGACTTGAATCCAGGACTCCCATATCCGAGTTCTAACCACTCGACCATCCTTCCTCTCTGTCATGTTATTCTGTGAAACCACCAGGGATGGGAAGGTCACTACTGTTCACTACAACAGCTGTGCCTTTATGACCGAGTATGGACATCGTAGTGGACCCCACTGCCCTTGAGACAAATGAAATCGAAAATAATCCAAATTCTGACAAACACCGAGCCTGACTGAAAACTCACTGAAGTCAATGGGACTCTCACCATTGACTTCAGTGAGCTAGGGATCAAGCTCCTTGTGAACCGCAATAAAATATCTAACATTCACATAGAGAGTCAATATGCCATAGTACTATATGGACACGTTCTCCTCATAGACTTCAGCTAATATGTTACGACAGTCAAAGTATTATCCGAACTGAGGATGCAGAACTATTTTGTGCTCAAATCAAGACATGCCAGTTCTTAAATATATTTATCATATTTATGTTATAATTTACATTTCCCATATTAACATATTTCATACTTCGTTCACTTGGACTGATAGATTTCTTTCAGAAAAAAATTCACCAAGGATCTCACTAATTAAAATATTTTTTTTTCCAAATTAAGTTGCTCAAAAAAGCTACTAGTTTTGAATGTAATTGGGCAATTATGATATGTTAAGTAAATAAGAACTGACTGTTCAAAGTGCCTAATTATGTTGGTTAATTATAAGTTTAAATCCAGAGGAGCTATAATTAACAAATTACTGCATATTTTTATTAATATATTAAAACTTGGAAGAAATGTAGATAAGACCTGATTTGAAGTCTATAGAAAGAATCCCATTGACTTCCATGGGCTTTGGATCAGGCCCATGCAATAAATAGGCAGTGCTTTGGGATCCTCCAGGATTGAAGGCATTGTATAAAAAAAGATTATTTGTTATCTTCAAAGGGACGCAATCCAAAATTGTGGTGGGTGAGCAAGATGCTATCAAAATGAAGTAGGTAGCTTGAAAGTATTTCTGGTCTGGAAGCTTCATTGCCTGCAGATCTTTTTTGTGGTGCATAGCGTCGGCCTTCTAGGGGAAGGAACAACTTGCTATTTTAAGCCTGTGAAGACTGTTATCAAAACATTTCCAGCCCTTAATTGGCTCTCCGCTTTTAAGTTTCCAGTTAGGCTTCAGCTACAGGAAGAGCTTCATTTTTTAATAAAAGCTGCTTTAAAAAAAGAAATCCACCTGCATCTTTTAATTAATTAATTTCTAAAAAAAACTCCTATTCAGGAGCGATTTCATTCCACGGTGTGTTCGTATCCCCCTCCCTATGTCACCTTTGTCGGGGGGGGGCTTTTACATTTTAAATACCTGCACGTCGTGCTCTTTTCGTTCAACGTGCAGTGTTGGGCAAGGTTGGGGGATTTTTTTTTTCCTTTTTGCTTGCTGCATTAGAATGTTCTCCAAGGATGAAATTTCTCATTGTGCAGAGTGGAGGGGATGGGGGGTGGGGGACAGCCCAAGGTCCTGGGGGACATAGGTCTCATGCTGGGCTTCTACATGGGGTCGAATTTCACCATAAATGAACTGATATCAATGAAAAAGAACAGGAGTACTTGTGGCACCTTAGAGACTAACAAATTTATTAGAGCATAAGCTTTCGTGGGCTACAACCGAAGAAGTGGGTTGTAGCCCACGGAAGCTTATGCTCTAATAAATTTGTTAGTCTCTAAGGTGCCACAAGTACTCCTGTTCTTTTTGAGGATACAGACTAACACGGCTGCTACTCTGAAACTTGATATCAATGAAACTACCTAATGGAACTATATTCTGGTGAGATATTTACAGAAACCTTGAGTTATTCTACTTTAAGAATAAACATTCTTTAATGCCTAAAGAGTTAGACTAGATGGGCATTGGACTAGATGACCCTTGTGGTCCCTTCCTATCCTATGATTCTAATTCATCTCAGGACAGATTGTTTCTGATGCTAGCATGGTTGCATGGATTGGGAGAAAGCACAAGACCACCTCCCACACAAACACCCTGAGTGGAGGCTGTGACACTACACCCCATATTCTTTACAGAGATATTGTTATGATATCAGTATGGCATAACTAAGATGTGGTTTATGCAAGATGGGTCTTGTGAGATATCATTGGAAAAGTTATGAATATGATCGTCCTATTTGTATGCATGTATCATTTTGTATCTAAATTTAGGAATATTGACTATACATCTGTACTACAAAAGTGTTTGCACCTGGGGAATGCCCTCCAGAGAAAATGCAATCAGTCTGGCTGGTTGGCTGGAAACAAGTCAACAGACCATTAGGGAGAACACTAGGTCTTTGAAGGAGCTAATCTCCCACCTTCCTCGGATGCTACAAATGGCCTTTGACTCATGGCTGCTTTGACACTGCAGTGTCATGTGATTATGTCACCTGATAGAATACCAGTATTTTTTCACTGGTGAGGGAAAGGAACCACATTGGAAAACAAAGGATTCCCACTACATGTAAAACCTATTTAAGACCAAGGGAGGTTTGTTCTTCACTGAATCCCAGCTCAGGATGACTGCTGTGAACATCTAAGAAACAAAGGGGAGTGGGGGGAAAGACCGAGCCCAGGCTGGGAAAGTGCCTGGCCTGTGAAAGAAATACCTGGAGTTTTAAGCTGCAAGCAAGAGCAGCTTACCTTCAAGAACTTCTGCAATCTGTCTAAACCAACATTTAGGGTGAGAAATTACTATTTGAAACCAAGTATCAGAGTAACAGTAGCCATGTTAGTCTGTATCCACAAAAACAATGAGTCCGGTGGCACCTTAAAGACTAACAGATTTATTTGGGCATAAGATTTCGTGGGTAAAAAACCACTTCTTCAGATACATGGAGTGAAAATTACAGATACAAGCATAAATGTACTGAGGCATGAAGAGAAGGGAGTTACCTTACAAGTGGAGAACCAGTTAACTCCCTTCTCTTCATGTGCCAGTATATTTATTCTTGTATCTGTAATTTTCACTCCATACATCTGAAGAAGTGGGTTTTTTACCCATGAAAACTTTTGCCCAAATAAATCTGTTAGTCTTTAAGGTGCCACCAGACTCCTCATTGTATTTGTAACCAGTTTCTTCAGTATCTTAAGCTTATATTGTGTTTTTGTTTTATTTGCTGGGTAATCTGCTTTGATCTGTTTGCTATCCCTTATAATCATTTTAAATCTATTTTTTGTAGTTAATAAACCTGTTTTTTGTTTTCTCTAAAACCACTTTGTGGAATTCATAACTGGGGTGGGCAAAAAGCTGTGCATATCTTCTTCCACACCGAGGCAGGGAATTTTATGAGCTTAAGCTGTACAGATCTCTGTGCAGTGCAAGACAATACAATTTGGGATTTACACTCCAGATGGGGTGTGCACTTGAGTGCTGGGTAGTTCCCTAGCTGAGCTTTCCCATGCAGAGCTGATCTCAGTGTCTGTGACTTTCTGCGGCTGGGTGTGGCCCTACCTGCTGGAGGAGTCTTGAGGGCCTGGCTCAGCAGAACAGTGTAAGGGAGCCCAGGCTGGTGGAACAAGCAAGCTCACTGGTATCTCACTCCCAGGTGGCACCCTGAGGGCTAACCCATCACAGAGCCAGGCATAATAGCAATCCCTGTGTTTGGGGGAGTGCAGTGATTTCTTCCTGCCAGCATCCCTAGGAGCACAATACACTGCAAAGAGGATAGGGAAGGACAGAGAGGAGACAGGGTCATTACCACACCTCCCCCTTTGCACTGACTTGCATAACTAGCCAGTCACACTGGGGGAATCTGAAGAAATGGTGCAATATGCACCATGCTCCTGCCCTAGGGAGTGAGAAGAATTGTGCCTTCTGGAGCTCCCCAGAGGGGAGGGTGCTGCAACCCCACACCATTACAAACACAGGCCTGTGCCTATATGGCCCAATCTGGCTCATTAAGTTTGAATGTCTGGCTCCCAAGAGACATGAAACAAGTTCAGTGTGTGTGGGAATTGGGGCAGGATGTGTTTCTCATTATAGAACCAAGGAAGGGGCTGGGGAAAAGACATGAAGACAGGCAGATGCTAGGAAGAAGTCCAAGGAGGCAGTGGCAACATGTCAGACAAAGCAGACCTTGGCTCCTCATCCTCGGGAACTTGGACTGGAACCCAGTGTAGAGGGTGAGGCTAGGTTCCCCTACCAGCCACAGGGATGGTGGTGGGAAACCCTCTGATGCAAGGGGATAAAGACAATTAAAAGCCCCGAGAAAAGGGTGTGAGGAATATGGTACCCAGAGTTGAGGGCTGAAGACCAGCTATAAGTGTTGGGACAATTTTTTGTTTCACGTTTTGTTACCCTGGAAGGGGTGGAACTAGAACAGGATGTGTCCAGAGGGCCAAGCCATGAGAAGAGACAGACAACCAGAGTGACCGTCAGCATGGGGTGCTAGAGAGGAAAGAGCTGCTATGCCACACCCTGCCATGAGAGGGTGCACCAGCAGTGAGTTTACTCTTCTACACTCCCCAAAGCTCAGCCCTGAGGGCCAGATCCATTAGCCTACCCTCACCATACACTAGAAATGCCCTTCAATCCCTTCCTGCTATGCACTCCTCACTGCTGGCTGCCAAGATAGTTGACACCTTCCTGAGTGTGCCAGGGAGGGAAAGGGCAACAACGTGGGCAAGTTCTCCTCTCCCTTGCCCATTGTGCAGCCATGCTGGAGCAGCCTTAGACTTATCAATGATTCGGGAGCATGTAACTCAATCCACAGTAACTGGCTGGGACCAATGAGCTAGTAATATGCCCCAAGCCACTAGGGCACTACTAGTAACTCTAGGGATGTTAACTCCAGCACCTTGGCCAAATTCTAGTTGGGGTATTACATTCCACCCACCCTCAATTTCCATTGGCTGGAGTACAACATTCTTCTTCACTTGGGACCTGATCCAGATCCCCCAGGCTGAAAAGTACTGTCTGGACTTAATGAGAAAGAGATGTACAACTGGGCTTCATTGACATATCACTATGACTGAAGTCCATAGCATTTCACGAGTTGCTCCCCAGTTTAAATCCTTCCAAATTGTGCTCTTTTTTCATTCATTATTGTGCTAATTGTACCATAAATGGAAACTCAGATTAAATTTTCACATTTCATTTTTAGGAGGCATGATCTGCAACGCATAGATACACATCTTCATGTAGAACACCACCAATTTCATCATTCATTTCACAATTAATTCCACTGATAAAATTCACACCAGGCATAAACATTCCTCATTGTGTGTTCCATTCATTGCTTAACTTCTTAGCCTTTTACAGTTTTCACTGATTTATTGTATCACTGTTGGACAGTGAAATTAGAGTATTCACTAAGGAACAGGCAACTTTTTATTGACCGATTATCCTTCCATCTGAGTTGAGTGTTGGTCTGCTGGTGGTTAACACTTAAACTATACATTATCCCTCAAAGAAAGAAGTGTTTTGATTAGTATCTGTTACAGTCTTATAGAGGAAGACCAAAATACCAGCGTCATATTTCAGCAATAGAGTTTACTCCTACAAATAAGTGGGAGATATTTTCTTAGGATCATTCTTCCTCTGCAGTGGAGTTATCCTTGATCTTCCAATGATAAGAAAAAAATCTTTTGATCAAGAAGATTCTGTTAGAAGTGTTCAAATGGGCCACTTTTTTGTGGTTTGCTTAAACTTTAAAGAATGTCAATAGTCCATTTTCATCTGATTGGAATTGTTCATTAAGCTGAACAGATACTCAAAGTTTATGCAGCAACCCTTCAAGATTTAGCCTTGTGATTAGTTAAGGGATACGGAAGTCATGACCTTTGGGTTCCAATCTTCTCTGACACTGATTTGCTGTATGACCTTGGGAAAGTCACAAACGTGAGGAAGGAGACAAAAGCAGAGAGTTATATCATCATGTACAGATCGAATGAGCAACTACAAAGTGGGAATAACTGGTTAGGTGGTAGTACTGCTAAAAAGGATCTGGGGGTTACAGTGGATCTCTAATTGAATATTACTCCCAGGGGAATTCTGCACCAAAAAATTAAAAATTCTGCACACAATATTTTCAAATTCTGCAAAATTCTGCATATTTTATTTGTCAAAATAACACAATATAATCACACCAGTTTTGATTATTTTGGTCATTTATTTTACAATACCTGTCAGCAAGTAAGTTAGTATCAATGGAGACAACCAAAAAGATTCAGAAAATGTTTTTTGACAAATAGATTCCTTACTAGGCATGTTAATACAGAACTCTGAGTAATGATTTGTTTAAATGACAATACAGAACCATATTTCCTGCACCCCTCAGAAGCAGTGCAAAGGCTTGTGGAAGTCAGGGGTAACGGAGGAGCTGAGGAAGAGGGAAATAATTTCTGGGAAGGAGCCTGGGTGTGAACTTGAAGGTTTGTTAGCTACAGGTGGGAAAAGTATGGTACAGGTTTTTTGAGGGGAGCAGAGAGGGACAGTTAGGGAGCTTCCCCCATGCAGACCCTGGCTGACCCCTAGCCTCTCCCATTTAGTCAGGCAAATCTGCCCCATCCCTATGTGTCCCTGCACCCCCATGTGTCCTTGCACCCTCTGTCCACTTGTATCCCTCCACCCCCACTCAGACAGCCACTCCCTCCATCCCCTGCACTCCCTCCACCAGCCCCCATGTGTTTCTGTGCCCCCACTCAGTCACCCCCTGTCCCCATGTGTCCCTGTGTCCCCACTCAGCCACCTCCCTTTCTCCATGTGGCCCTGCACTCCCTCCCCCTCTGCCCATGTGGCACTGCACTCCCTCCCCCACTGGCCCTCACCTCCACTCCCATTCAGCCCCTGACAGTCTGTCCTCCCGCACTAGCCCTTAGGAGCCCATGTCTGACCCTCCAGCAACCCCATGATGTTTGTCTCTCCATAGCCCCTGCCTCCTGACCTGGCCCAACAGGCTCTGTGAAGAAGGCAGGTTCTTTCTCTTCCCTAGGTGGCTGGAAGCAGCTGCTGTGTTATAGCACCACCGTGCCCATTGGTGGGCAAAAGGCAGAACTGCAGTAAAATTCCGGCAGAAGCTTTTTTCTGCAGAAAAAAATAAAAATGTGTGGCTAATTAATTATGTACATGCGCAGTGGTGCAGAATTCCCCTAGCAGTAGAATATGAATCAACAATGCAATACACTTGCTAAAAAGGCTAATATCATTCTAGGATGTTTTAGCAAGAATGTTGTATATAAAACGCAGAATGTAATGTCCCACTTGGCACTGGTGAGACCTCAGCTAGAGGATTGTGTCCAATTCTGGGCACCACACCTTATGAGAGATAAGAACAAACTGGAGAGAGTCCAAGGAAAGCAACAAAAATAATAAAAGGTTTCGAAAACCTGACCCATGAGGAAAGGTTAAAAAAACTGGGCATATTTAGTCCTGAGAAAAGAAGACTGAGGGAGGAACCTGATAACAGTCTTCAAATATGTTAAGCGCTGTTATAAAGAGGAAAGTGATCATTGTTCTCCATGCCCACTGAAGGCAAGACAAGAAGTAATGGGCTAAATCAGAGATATTAGGAAAATCTTTCTAATTATAGGGATAGTTAAGCACTGGAATAGCTTAACAAGGAAGGTTGTGAAATATCCGTCATTGGAGATTTTTAAGAACAGGTTGGACAAACACCTGTGAGGGATGGTGAAGGTACACTTGGTTCTGCCTCAGCAGAGTGGGCTGGACTAGATGATCTCTCAAGGTCACTCCCAGCCCTACATCTCTATGATCAGCAGCAGCCTAGAGTAGCTAGTTTGGGTATTTTCAATTTTTTGGTTTGGATTGCCAAAAGAGACTGAAACCTTTTCCCCCTTTTTCAGTCCTTAGCGGGATAATCACATATTAGTCATTCTCTGAATGGCTTTCTCTTGCTGCCTACATTTACTCTGGTAAAAGTTATTGCCTCCCACCCCCCATCAATAACAGGAGAGATGGAGATGAGTAGATTTAAGAAAATGAGGCACTTTTTTGGGCAAGATAATGAGAAAAGGTTATTCTGCCTGGCAGTCCTCATTACCATTTAGTACTTTAATCCCAAAGGAGGCCAGTTCATCACTTCCCAAATGACCTTGAGAGTTTTTGTTTAAAACTTGTCCAGTCAATTATTATACGAGCCACAATTATAATTCTCTGCATAGTCCATCATTTAATCACAGGATTCCCCACCTGCCCCATCTTCTATTTATGCTTCCCTGTTCTGTCATCTGTAGAAAGCTGAAAAGATAAACTTTCAGACCATCCACCCAAGAAGGATAAAAATAAGAGCCCCCATGGGACTGTACAGAGGAAAGCCCTTGGTGGAATGGACAAATCTGTTCTACCTATAGCATAGCAACATCAGACAGGTGTGCAAATGGAATGATTAAGACAGAAGAAGGATGATCTCATGGTCAAGGAACTGGACTGGGACTCGGGAGAGATTCACTTCTTGGCTTTGTCAGAGACATTCTGTCTGGCTGCAGGCTAGTGTGTAATCTCACTGTGCCTGTTCCTCATCTGTACATGAAGGTAATGCTGCCTCCTTTCTCCCATGCATTATTGGTATAGATTGTAATCTCTCCTGGGTAGGGACTGTCTCTAACTATGTGTGTGTGTCAACTGTCTAGCACAATGGGGCTCCAGTTTTGGTTGTGGCTCTCTAGCCAATATTATAAAGCAAACAATGTAGTAATTTTATTGAATTTTATGTACAGTTACAGGGTCTGATCCTACACACATGATGAGTAATTTTAGGTGAACTCAACAAGACTGTTCATCTGCATAAAGTTACTCACAGGCAAAAGAGTTTGTTGGACTGGGCCCATTTCTATTTATTCTGTCTTAATGGAGTCCAGGTCAAGGCCCTGATCCTGAGGGGTCCAGACTACTCTACACCTGCCATTGAACACTCTTGGTATGGGACACTTGGGACTTATCCACATGCATCCTTGGTCCACATGCATCCATTTTCACTTCTCTTTTCAGCCTTGGGTACCCAGTGGGAGTTGGGGAGACTCTCACACTAAGCCCCTGAATCTGGGATCCGTTGAAAGAGAATAAATGTAATCTCATGTGATTTGAACAGTTACTTTATAGACAATAACTCCGTAGGAGGTGTGGCTCCTCAGCACTGCTCGGATTTGTGTCTCTGTAGCTATAATACATAAGAATTTCTAAAGCACCTACCACAATGGTATCTAAGTACCTCAGTTCCTAGTGATAAAGATTCCGCAGCTGATCCTTAACTGACAATTCTATCGACTGAGAAACAAATACTGAAATCTTTACTAAGATCCCAATCAGGCAAAGTCTCAATGGGTATACTCGGCTGAGCAATTTTTATTCAATGTTTGTAAGGATTCCATACTAGGGCTCTAAATATGGACCTTGGAATTTGGCCCAATAAGCCAAATAAAATTCAGCTCATTCTCTCATAGGTCTATGGGCTCTGCAGTGGTAATAGTACTAAAAAACAAAGAGAGGTGATTCACAAGCAGTTGAAGTAAAATGGGATCATTTTTACAATCACTTTTCTCACCGTATTTTATACATTCCACGAATGGATTCTCAGTTGCATTAAAGTGCAGTATAGTGATCCCTAATAGAAACAGAGATGGCAGGGAAGGAAGCAATGAGCTCATACTGCATACCTGGGATACACATTTCTGCCATCTCTTTCTTTGTACAGATTACAATATCCTATATTGGAATGTTAGGGCTTCTGGGTTTCAAACCTGACTGTGAAAATTCACAACCCCTTGGGCCTCATTTTACTCATCTGCAAAATGGATTTGACCACCCCTGTTGTGAGGCTGAATTAATTCATATTTGTAAAGAGTTTGAGAGCAGTGGGAGAAAGGTGCTATAAAAACGCAAACGATTTTTTTATTATTGTAGGCGAGCTCTCAGCAGAGTAAAATGCAAAGCAGCTTAAGCATGAACAAATCTGTACTTTGCAAATGCTGCATATATTTACTGTGGCTAGTAAGTGCTGGTCTGCCTCATTCTTTCAGCTGTGGAAATAATCACTCGGCACTAATTACAGCTTTTCTCATCTGAAAACAGGTGTGCTGCGTATCTCTGCAAGTTCTAGAAAGCTGGTGGCAGTTTGTCATTTTGGTGTTGACACATTGTTACATTAGGCTTCACAACGTAATGACACGATACCATGAAACGATGACGTGAAAATTAGTGTGTTCACTTCTCTCCCCTAATTTGGTGCCATCAGTAAATGTAACTAGCTTACAGATTTGTCCTTCGCTCTAGGTCATTTTCTACACAGGGCTTTAAACAGAATGCTTCAATGGATTGACTTGAATGTTTTCCTGAACTGGATGCACGCAGATAGCTTTGCAGATGATGACCTGGCCTTAGTTATTCAAGCTTTTGTCACTTCTTATCTGGACTATAGCAATGCTATATATCTGAGCATGAAGATAACAGCCCTTAGCAAACTCTAGCTATCACAGAATGCTGCAGGACATCTCATCAGCAAAACAGGTAATCGTGAGGACATCAGACCTGTCCTCTGCATCTCTATAGAGTATCAAGTCAAGTTCAAGGCCTTGGTCCTTATCCTCAAGGTACTTCATGCTCTAGGCCCAGGATACCCAAAAGATCACTGGAAACTCCAGAATGAGGACTGTGGTCAACAGCTCTGCTGTTCAGGTACAATGGAGCTGTCCACAGCAAGGTTAAATCTCATTAATGCAGGCTGTGAAACACACTCCCACAGGATCTAAGACCTGCCTGAAACATCACCATTTTCCATTCCAAGATCCAGGGGCCTGACTTTGACCTGCCTGCATATTACAGCAGACATTACATAAAACATCCTCACAACATTCCTACTGGGGAGAAAGAACGACAAGTGCTAATTGCATGACTGGGAGGCCCTCAGATGCTGTGGTGATGAAAGCGAGTTAAGAACCGGAACAGAATAGACATAAATCCTCTGACAAGCTCTTGGATGTGCCTATAATCCGTTCATTATGCACTCTATGATCTCTCACAGCCCTCTCCCCACCAGCATATGGGGCATGGGAGGAAGGAAAGGGGTAAGCCCAGATCACTGTTGCACCCAACTATTCCCAGTTGGCATACCAGGCCCTGAAGGCCATAGCCAGACAATGTAGATTGGAGTAGTCCTAAGGCTACTCTATGCTCTCCTAGGACCAGCACACAACTGGTCGGCACTACATCCTCGCAGCAGGATGTAGTAAATGGCTATTTAGCACATGCATATCTATTGGGTACGGCTGGGTGAAGACTCATTTCCACAGATACACCCAGTATGCCAACTCTGGGAAAAAGCTGGCCTTTAATATTTCCATGGTCTGTGCACAACTCTTCTATAACAGCAGCAACTGGCTGCGGTCACTAAATGTAATGAAATGCCTAGGCTTTGTTGCATATCTCTCCAGTAGCCTACCCGAGGCTGGATGTTTTGAGGAAAAATGATAGGGCAGCAAATGTGCGGTTAGCGTTCTTGGGTTTCATAAGTGGGCTGGAAAGTGCCAGTGGACTAATGACTCATTCTCTCTCTCTCCAGAACATAGACAGGAACAGCAGGTGTTTATTTTTTTCCTGCTGCTGCTGCGTTTAGGAAGAAATATGTGTTGGAAGATGGAGAGAATAATAAAAAAGATACATTTTTTGGACATGACACAGATAACTTGTGATGAGTTGATCAAGAGAGACTAAAGCAACTAAATTTTCAAAGCGAACAAAGCTCACTGAACAGTCAAAAAGAGAAACAGCATTTCATACAGGCTGTTTAACATTAATATATGTTTGAACCAGCATCTGTGAGTCCACAGAGGCACAGAAACCCAGCCCACAAAATCAGCTACAGTGGGTCAGGAACATGCAAAAGTGCATAGAGGAGATTGTTTAATAACCAAATGTTTTGAGCAATTCATAATAAAACAATAAGAAATACTATAATAATAGGACAATTTAGCACTTTGGCCCAGATCCTCAAATGTATTTAGGTGCCTAACTTCAACCAATGGGGCACTGAAGCACAGAAAAGATTGAGTGACTCACTCAAGATTGCTCAGGAAGTCTACGATGGAGCTGAGAACTTATCCCAGATCTCCAGAGTCTCATTCCAGTGTGTTAACCACAAGACCTTTCTTCTGCCTCCCTATGTAACTGCTAAGTATATAATTGGGAGGTTACATATATATTTAGAATCAGACTTGAACTAAAATTAAAATGGAGGCATTGACAAAAAACATATGGAGGCCTTTTGCATGTTCAATATACTGTATTTGCACATGCTAATCAGGTAATTGCATACAGAAGTAACTGTTTGCACACACAAATGGTGCAACCACATTTTTGCAGATGCCTTCACTATATTCACTTCTGATCATCTAGCCCTTAACATCTTCCCCTTTGCACTCTCACCTCTTCTGTAGTTAACTATGAACAGCTATAAGTTTGAATAGCAGCCCCTTCCTCAAATATACTTCTGTATCAGGGTCATCTTTACACTCACACCCTTCCTGGAGATCTTAATTCCTTTTCCTAAGTTGAGAAACTTCAGAAGGGAAAATGCCCTGTTCTCTTGTTGTTATTACCTTTGTTTATGAACTGATTACCAATGCTCCAACCTCATTTCTCTCATACATTTTCCACATAATTAACTGTGTGAATTTTCTGTGCTTGGAAGGCTGTTTATCTGTGTTAAAATGCAGAATCTGTTAGCCAGTCAGAATAGGAAAAAAGACCAGATGGCATCAATAACTTAATATACTCCCAAGCTTATGCTCCTGCATGCATCTAATAGCTGGCTTAAGTGTTAGCCAGTAATATTCTTTCTGTGCAATTGTTTGTATAGTTTACATTTTAATTAACCATATGTCCTTAGGGAGATACTGAAAGTATGAGATTGCTGCATATACTCTCCCCACCACACACACAAATACCCAAAATAACTCTGACTCAGAAATTTAGATAAGAAATTAACAGAGTTTGGTAACTCTACATATTTTTCCTTTTTAAAAAGGAGTCCTTAAAGAGCTGCTTTTGAAATGGTCCGTCAGTGGGGTCTAGTGGATAGGGGTCTGACGGAATTAGAAAATGTAAGTGCTGTTCCTGGCTTGATCACTGGGCAATCCTGGAAGTCATTCCTCTCTTTGTGCCTTGGTTCCCCATCTGTAAGAACAGGGTTATGTTACTTACCTTCTTTGCAAAGTTCTCTGAAATCTACAGGTAAAAAGTGCTCTGTACGAGCTAAGTATTATTACTTTGTTGAAAACAAAGCCAGTCTTTAGGGCCTGGGTTTAGGATTTGGAAGACACAGAAACATTAGGCCTTGACTTTGAACAGCTATCCTGGAAAATCTAAAACATTTGCTATAGATTGGATTAACTGATTTTTTCCTAAACTCACAGGTTACCTGGGCCTTTGGGTCCAAGGGCCAAAGTCCCTGATTTTTGGCAGGACCTTTTTCTGGCTAGGAGACCCATTGCTATCCAGGCTTCTGCTGATGGTGGGAAGCAGTTCCTCAATCTAAGAAGCAATTCATCAATTTGTTCCAATTTGGAACAAACTGATCAACTAAACAGTAAGAAGTCCCCAGGACCTGATATGATTCACCCAAGAGTTCTGAAGGAACTCAAATATGAAATTGCAGAACTACCAACTGTGGGGTGTAAACTTAAATCAGCTTCTGTACCAGATGACTGGAGGATAGTTAATGTGATGCCAATTATCAAAAAAGGCTCCAGAGGCGATCGTGGCAATAACAGGCCAGTAAATCTAACCTCAGTACCAGGCAAACTGGTTCAAACTATAGTAAAGAACAGAATTATCAGATACCTAGATGTACACAATTTGTTGGGGAAGAGTCAACGCAGCTTTCATAAAAGGAAATAATGCCTCACCAATTTATTAGAATTATTTGAGGGGTCAAAAAACATGTGGACAAGGGTGATCCAGTGGATATATTGTACTTGACCTTTCAGAAAGCCTTGCAAAACCCTTCCTCAATGACTCTTAAGCAAATTAAACAGTAATGGGATAAAAGGAAAGGTCCTCTCGTGGATCAGTAACTCGTTAAAAGAAAGGAAACAAAGGGTAGGAATAAATGGTGAATTTTCAGAATGGAGAAAGATAAATAGTGGTGTCCCCCAACTGTGTCTGTTCCAGGACCAGTGGCGTTCAACGTACTCATAAATGATCTGGAAAAAGTGTAAACAGTGAGATGGCAAAGTTTGCAGATGTTATAAAATTACTCAAGATAGTTAAATACAAAGAGTTACAAAGGGATCTCACAAAACTGGGTGACTGGGCAACAAAATGGCAGATGAAATTCAATGTTGATAAAAGCCAAGTGGAAAACGCACGCTGGAAAATGTAATCCCAACTATACATGCAAAATGATGGGGTCTAAATTAGCTGTTACCACTCAAGAAAGCGATCTTGGAGTCATTGTGGTTACTTCTCTGAAAACTCTGAAAGCTCAATATGCAGCAGCTGACAAAAAAAGCTAACAGTATGTTAGGAAACATTAGGAAAGGGATAGATAATAAGACAGTAAATATCATGATGCCACTATATAAATCCATGGGATGCCCACATCTTGAATACTGCATGCAGTTCTGTCACCTCATCTCAAAAAGATATATTAGACTTGGAAAAGATGCACAGAAGGGCAACAAAAATGATTGGGTTATGGAACTGCTTCAATATGAGGAGAGAATAAAAACACTGGGACTGTTCAGCTTGGAAAAGAGACGACTAAGGGGGGATATGATAGATGTCTATAAAATCATGAATGGTGTGAAAAAAGTGTTGTTTACCCCTTCACATAACACAAGAAACAGAGGTCACCTGATTAAATTAATAGGCAGCAGATTTGAAACAAACAAAAGGAAGTACTTCTTCACATAACACACAGTTAACCTGTGGAATTCATTGCCAGGGGATGTTGTGAAGACTAAAAGCATAACTGGGTTAAAAAAATAGATAAGTTCCTGGAGGATAGCTCCATCAATGTCTATTAGCCAAGATGGTCAGCAATGCCCATGCTCTGGGTTTCCCTAAGCCCCTGACTGCCAGATGCTGCGACTGGATGATAGGGGCATGGATCACTTAAAATTGCCCTGTTTTGATCATTCCCTTTGAAGCATCAGCCACTGGCCACTGTCAGAAAACAGAATACTGGACTAGATGGACTATTGGTCTGACCCAGTATGGCCATTCTTATGTTCAATGTGACCTCTGGCCAATGGAGCAGTATCTTGATAGCACGAGAGGTAGTCAATTCTAGTGGGCTAAGCATATGACTGAAAGCAAGTGACCCCTGTGTTCTAATCCTGGCTCTTACACTGACTCCCTCTGCAGCATCAGTCAAGTCACTTAACTTCTCTGCCTCGGTTTCCCCCTGTGTAAAATCAGGATAATACTATTATTTACCGATCTTGCAGGAGCATGGCAAGGATAAATGAGTTAATCTTGGCATAGTGCTATGGAAATGCTAAATTCCATATGTTGTGTCTCAAAGGCATAGCTCACACACTCCATGATGAACATGGTATCAATACATAAATGGAGAGAGAGAACCTGCAAACCGTACTCACACGAGCAACATCACTTAATCAAACTAGTGCCACTGACTTCACTTGGTCTCATCGAGTGAGTAAGGGGTGTAGGATCAGGCAATTTGCAGATGGGGAAACTGAGGCACAGACATGTGAAATGACTTGCCAAAGGTCACACAGAAGGTCAGCAGTAGAGCTGAGAAAGTACAGTGCATTCTTGGGTAGAGTTGCTGTGAATTGTTAAACAACCGCTACACTCCAGCTTAGCCCAGAGAAGGCTCCATATCAACCGTGAGGATTGTTATGTATCATTTTCTATTTCAGTTAGAAGTGCCTTGGAATCCTTCTGGATGAAGGGAGCTCCATAAATGTTAAATATCACTGTAGCTAAGATAATTTGTTCTGAAATCCCCAGAGTGCTCATGTCTCTGATATAGCAAGGTGGTTTATAACTCACCAGTCTACAGTTGCTGTTTTATGGCTTGCTGATGTCAGAAGGAACAATGGATTATGGCTGCTAAAAGCCTGGCTCACTACAAAAGTATTGTCATCACCTGTATGTCATTAGAGCAAATCTTAGTTATCCTATCTCACCAAAGTGAGTATGATAAATCAATGTCTTAAGTCACAATTGAAGCTGGTGGTATCAACTGACAATAATTTGTAGAACAAGCGACCGAATTGCTCAACAGCAAAGAAATGGAAGGGTAGCATAAGGTACTTTACATAATGTAGATAGGAGACCATCCTTAAGGTGTAAAGCATCAAAACAGCAGACTTATTGTAATAGCCATCAAAATACAGCATGGATGGATTGAATCACACTCTATTGGGTGCCTGGGATGGCAGCACTAATTTCACAGATTGTGTTTTAAAGGCCTGTTTTGAAATACGAGGTATGAGCGCTGCAGTGGAAGCCCCAGGAGGAAATCTGATGGACTCGGCCGGAATACTTCCTGGAGGTCCCAGGGACCACATGCCAGGGAACCATAGCCCCAGCCAGCCAGTTCCTTACTCCATCCCTACCTCCAAGTAATGGAGTAGTGATTCTGCTCCTCCGATAGATCACGGTTGCCCCATATGCTGAGGCACAAGGAGCAAAGGACAGGCATCTGCACAACACCAACCACAGTCTGGCCTCTGAGGGATCTTTTTGGATATGCAAGTGGGCCAGCTCTGTCTGGCACTGCTATTCAGTTCAGGTGGGTTGGACTGAAGAGTGGGTATCATAAGCAGAGTTAACATTTGAGCAAGAGCTAATAGAGAGAGACTGGGGTGACTATTCCCAGAGTTTCCTGTCTAAGTCCCACTCCTTTTGATGCTAATCTGAGGCCTTTCTCACTGCATGGGGGCAGGGAAGTAGGGAGGATTTGGGATTTACCAGGCAGGTAAAAGATTTGCTAATAAATTATTCCATGACCAACCATTTAAGGGAGTCCCTTCTGCCTGATACTAGTTTAAGGGGCAATTTTCAAGGGCCCAACTGCAGTTAGATACGCAACTCCCGTGAACATTCAGTGGGAACTGAGGGCCTCACTGCCCTTTGTGTCTTCAAAAATCTCCTCCTTAGATTTTTAACTACCATCCACCTGAGACAGATAAATCCTAGGCTGCTCCCAGTTTACTCATCCCTCTTCTCAACATGCTTTGACTCCCTCAGACTCCTCATCTCTTCCTCCCACCCACGTAGCCTTTGAGGAACCTACTGCAGAGCACCCTGATCTGCCTATTACTTCCCAGATCCCCCTGACTCCTCTGGAAAGAGCCCCATGCCAAACCCCTCCTCTCTGAGATCTATTCACTCCCACCCCTGACTGGTTTTAGCTCATCTTCTTGCTTGGTCTGCTCACTTGTTCTCTCCCCTGAGCCCACTGGCCACATATCCTCAGCTAACCAGTCTTTCCCTGTGGGAGAGCAGTCACTTCCAAGCCAGGAGCAGGGAGGAGGACAGCTAGGTCTAATTGTATAAGGGAATTGTTGAACCTAAATGGGGTGGAGCAAGAGAAGGGATCAGTTCAGCTGGGGGTTGTTTGGGCTCTGCCTGCAGTTATAAAAGCCTTGGTTTGGGAGCTCAGGGAGAGGCAAAGCTAGTAGGGAGTCTGGCTAGAGAGGCAGTGGGTCCCTTGAGGCAATTTATTTAACAAAGGTATTCCTCAGAAGCAATCTCCAGTACAGGAGGCCATGTGATCTAGAGGATAGAACACTGGAATGAGTCTTAGGAGATATGGGTTCTGCCCGGCTCTGGGTATTACCCATAGCCAGTTTTCTAAGGGTTAAAGGCAATCTATTTATCCCCCTGTTGTGTGAGAAAGGAAGCATGTAGGTATTAGCGCTAAGGGGATTTTTCCTCCCCTGCCTTACCTGCATCCTAGCTAGAAAGAAAAGAGAAATCTACTTTCCAAAGTGGGGCCCTTGACAGACAAGATATCTCAGCTATTGAGGAAAAACCCCTTTAAAGTGCAAACAAAGATGTTGCCAAGACAACCAGTTCCAGAACTGGAAGAAATGAAAAACAAAATGGAGGCAGCGAAAGCCTGTTCCAGTCCTTCGGAGAAGAGGGAATGGGAGGAAGCACTGCTGGGTAGTAGGCAAATGCTAGTAGCAGTAGCAGGAGTGGTGCTTTGTAAGAAAGCATTAAAACGTACATCTCACAGAGTTAAACAGGCATGAGGTTTTCTAGTCCCAGCGATGGGTTAAATTCCTCTATCAAGTGTCTAATAAGACAGGAGCTCATGGCTCATATGCAGTCTAAGAATTTAATATCCTACTTATAGAATTCAGATGGCCAATTTGCTAGTGAAGTTTCCTCCAAATCTAACTACCTGCCACATCTATCTAATTTATAAGACACCTATTGCTGGGATATTTAAGTTCTCTAGTACAGCAGGTATATAATATTTGTTTTCCTCAGATGAAAAATGCTACAGAAGAGAACTCAGTCTTACAAACCTAAACAAATTAAGCCTCTCAACACCTAAAGCAGATCAGCATTAGATACATTTATTGACTTGCATTTATCAAGTGACTTGCTCAAGGTTTGGGTCTGTGAGTTGAAACCAGAACTTTCAATTCCCAAAAATAAGCTTGAATCACTAAATCATATCTCTTCTCATAAGCTCAACAATAGGACAAATGTGGAACTCAATTACAGACCTTTTGGAAGGCCCTTTATCCTATTAGAATGGAAAGAATGATTGCTCTGTTCTCTCTCTCTTGTTTTTATCGAACCCCACTGTCACAAAGTGTCTTGTCTAAAGACTTTTTTTTTTTTTTTGCAGCAAGAAATATTGCCAATGAATATTATGTGAAAACTTTATCATGAGCTTCACATTCCTGAAAAACAACAGAGAATGTCTTTACTATGGAAATTGTAGTAGCACCTAAAGATCTTAACCAGGTCAGGAAACTGCAGTAGCATCTAGACATCTTAACCAGGTCATTGTGCTAGGAGGATGTTAAACATTATAGTAAATGACAGTCCCTGCCCCAAAGAACTTACAAGCTAAGTGTCTGATCCAACTCCCAGGGAAGCCAATGGAAAGACTCCTAAACTTCAGGTAAATTTCAATGGTAAAACTTCCACCCTAATCCAAAGGCAGCTGAAGTAAATGAGAGACTTTTCATTGACTGTCAGCGGGCTTTGAATGGGGTACTAAAAGACTGAGACATAATTGGGGGATAACAAACAAGTGGTAGACGGGGCTATAAGGGAAGACGGTATCGGTTATCATAGAATGGTCTAACACAGAATAGTTGGGTGCATTATAATTTGCTTTGCATAGTTGTCCACAGTGTCCTTGTGAATTTAGGCCTTGGCTACACTCGGGACTTCACAGCGCTGCCGCGGCAGCGCTGTGAAGCGCAAGTGTAGTCGCGCCGCCAGCGCTGCGAGAGAGCTCTTGCAGCGCTGTAAGTACTCCATCTCTCTGAGGGGAATAGCTTGCAGTGCTGCGAGCGAGCGTGCAGCGCTGCAGGCGCTGATTACACGGGCGCTTTACAGCGCTGCACTCGCTGTGCTCAGGGGGGTTTTTTTCAAGTTGCAGCGCTGCACACCACCAGTGTACAAGGCCTTAGACAGAAGGACACAGTTCATGCTAAAGCACTCTGGAATGTAAAGGGGCAGAGAGGTTGTTTTCTGTTACTCGTCGAACGAAAAATCTTTCCACTCAACTTCAAATGTTCACTGACAAAACCATTGACTGCCTGCTGAAAAATTAGCTCTATGGGGAATGCTCTACTTCTCTCTTCATATACACCCGACACACAGTGAGCAGGGGGATGCAGCTCTGTCTTTCCCCTTTCTTCCCTTTGTGCATCCCTTGTTACATTTTTTTCTCTCTCTCCTTTTGTCTTTCCCTGGCCTGGATCAAAGGCATCTGTTGCCTGTACACAGACCAAGGAACATTCTTATATGTCATGCTAAAGTGATCCAAGGCCAGCCCATAAGGACAAGCCATCTTCATCAATCTTTGTCAGAGCGCTCTACAACTGCCCTCGCAATCACTCCTGACACACGTTTTGCTCATCTCTCTGTCTCCTGTCACTGGTCCCCATCCTGCAGTGAGCTACTGACTAGACTCTCTCCACCTTAATTTGCTAGTGTGATGTGACAGATGGCAGTGGATATTGCTGGCTGCCCTGAGTCTGTAAGGAGAAATGCAAAGTTAATGGGACAGAAGGATTCATCTCAGAATACTACAAAGGTGCTTGCAGTTTCCCCTAAACCCAAAATGTATCCAAAACCACTCCTCTCTCTGGAATCACATTTTAACATTCAGTCAATGCTCAGCCAAACACACACAGTGAAAACTATGCAGAGAAAACTGGCTGTTTTGCTAAGATGTCAGATGGATTCCATGTTCCTCCAGACCACGTAGCCAGAGTGATTGTTTTTACTGTCGGTCAAGCCGCAAGATAAGAGTCTAATTTTTCTGCCAAACTGCTCATGTGGTTACCTGGTCATCCCAACCCATTTATCTCTTTTGTCCATTTGTCACTCCCTTCCTGACACCTAAACTATAAGTTTTCTGCAGGAGAGGTTGTCGTCTTTATTCATCTGTGCAGCACCTTGCACATTGGGGCCCAGCTCCTTGACAGAGCTTCCTAAGCATTACTGTAATACAAATAACTAATCATAACAATAGCATTGTAATGTTCACCACTGAACAGACAACATGTAACCAAAGTTATCCCACAGTGATATCTGAGTTACTCTACGTTTATAGGAATACAGCTCTATCTCTGATGTAACAGCGGCTGAAAGTGCTCTCACACCTGAAGGATCATGCTTCCCAATGGCCTGAGATAGGAATTTTTGAGCATGCAATTTATTTCCTCGCTGTACTATCAAACGCAGTCACTCTCGGTAACTTTTTCACAGGTGACCATGCACCTTTTGTGACGTCCTTTTTCACAGCGCCTTTAAAGAATGCAGTGTGTGCCATGCTGTACAGATTCCTTGTGTTAATAATGGTCAGAGGTTTGGCTGGAGCGGGCTCCAGCTATCCTCTTTAATTTCTAGAACCCAACAAGAAACCATACCAGAAATGCACCCCAGATTCTCTCACACTGGTGTGACTGCAATAGGAACTCCTCTGGGAATAGGCACTGACTTTTGTTTTTGCCAGAGGGTGCTTTTCAAGAGGCGTGTGTGTGTGTTTGGGGGGAGGCTGTTTCCAACATATTTATACACTTCTTTCATATTCTAGTTATTGAATATGTGCCTATCATTGGTATCTTTACTATTTTAATAATGATTAAATTGCTATGAACTACATAATTACATTATCATGAATAACAGTGTATTAAAATTCATTATCATGAATTACAGTGTATTAAAATCATTGCAAACACCTACAAGCTGTCTTCTCTAATGTCCCAGTTTAAAGATATTATGTCTCACTGTACCTTTCTGGATGAAACTGTCAGCAATCTTATTTACATCTAGTTCCCTGGTATGGTGAGCATAGTGCTTCCAGAGTACTGCAAATGACTCCAAGATCTCTTTCTTGATGGGTAACAGCTAATTTAGACTCCATCATTTTGTATGTCTAGTTGGGATTGTATTTTGCTATGTGCATTACTTTGCATTTAACATTGAATTTCATCTGCCATTTTGTTGCCAATTTACCCAGTTTTGTGAGATCCCTTTTTGGACTTAACTATCTTGAGTAATTTTGTGTCTGTGATGGGTTGGATCACAGAAACCCCCTTAGGGCTGCCAACTGGTGTGTTAAGATTACTTCTGCCCCTGATTTCCCTGTCAGCTTGGGACTTCAGAGCCCTGCCTGGTTTGAGTCAGACCCACTAGCCTGCTGCAAACCCAGACCCAGGTCTGAACCATGTCCCCTAACAGCTGTAGGCTAAACTGAAAGCAGCTTAAGAAATGTTTCTGTCTTTAACACTTAGGTGTCCAACTCCCAGTGGGGTCCAAACCACAAATAAATCCGTTTTACCCTGTATAAAGCTTATACAGGGTAAACTCATAAATTGTTCGCCCGCTATAACACTGATAGAGAGAGATGCACAGCTGTTTACCCCTCCCCCCCAAGTATTAATACATACTCTGGGTTAATAAGTAAAAAGTGATTTTATTAAATACAAAAGGTAGGATTTAAGTGGTTCCAAGTGATAACAGACAGAACAAGGTAAATTACCAAGCAAAATAAAATAAAACATGCAAGTCTAAGACTAATACAGTAAGAAAACTGAATACAGATAAAATCTCACCCTCAGAGATCTTTCAATAAGTTTCTTTCACAGACTGGACGCCTTCCCAGTTTGGGCACAATCCTTTCCCCGGTACAGCCCTTGTTCCAGGTGAGGTGGTAACTAGGGGATTTTTTATGACTGCCGCCCCCTTTGTTCTGTTCCACCCCCTTATATAGCTTTGGCACAAGGCGGGAATCTTTTGTCTCTCTGGGTCCCCACTGCCCTCACCCCCCTTCTAAATGGAAAAGCACCTGGTTTAAGATGGATTTCAGTACCAGGTGACATGGTCACATTTCCTGTGAAACTTTAAGCCTTTATTTCTCCCAGCCTGACTTACAGGAAGGCCTGCCTGCAAACAGAGCCATTCACAGTCAATTGTCCTGGCTGATGGGAGCCATCAAGATTCCAAACCACCATTAATGGCCCATACTTTGCATAATTACAATAGGTCTTTGGAGTTATATTTCATATTTCTAGTTTCAGATACAAGAGTGATACATTTATACAAATAGGATGACCACACTTAGTAGATTATAAGCTTTGTAATGATGCCTTACAAGAGACCTTTTGCATGAAGCATATTCCAGTGACATTATATTCATACTCATTAGCATATTTTCATAAAATCATATAGAGTGCAACGTCACAGTGTCATCTGCAAATTTTGCCACCTCACTGTTTACTCTTTTTTCCATATCATTTATGAATATGTTGAACAGCACTGGGCCCAATACAGGCCCCTGGAGGACTCCACTGTTTAGTTCTCTCCATTCTGAAAATGGACCATTTATTCCTACCCTTTGTTTCCTATCTTTTAATTGGAGTGCCTGGCAATGTTTTCAGGATCATCTAAGGATCCTTAATTTAATTTAATGACAAGCCATTTGTTATCTTAATCACCCTGCCTCTGTTTATAAACAAACTCCCTGCCCCAATGGCAGAAACTGGGAGCAGCACAGAACTTATCACATTCCACACTCAAACTCCATCTGGGGCTAGGGCCTGCACTGTGAGCAGACCTCAAGTATGAAACTCAGGAGGGGCCATGAACGACTATGGTTCGGTGGTGCGCCCCCCCCCCCTTTTTTTTTTCTGTGGGTGTTTAAGTCCCGGGGCACCCACAGAGTTGGCGCCTAAGCTGCTGTTACCCAAATCGAAAGCAACTAGAGTAAATGCTCAGGGTATCCTGATAAAACAAAGAGAAAAGCAACTGTCTGCAAAACCCACAGAGAAACCATTGCACATTACTGTACCTTACCAATATCAAGTTCATGACACTTATAATAATAATAATGGAGATATCCTATCTCCTAGAACTGGAAGGGACCTTGAAAGGTCATCGAGTCCAGCCCCCTGCCTTCACTAGCAGGACCAAGTACTGATTTTGCCCTAGATCCCTAGATGGCCCCCTCAAGGATTGAACTCACAACCCTGGGTTTAGCAGGCTGATGCTCAAACCACTGAGCTATCCCTCCCCCCACTTGGCCTTTCTGAATTACAAAAGAGAAAACAGATCCAAAAACAGCACACACTGTTTTATAGAATAGACCCTCAACACATTTCCCAAATGATGGTCATATCTCCATATCAGCTTTAGTTAAAGCCAAACACGCATTCCTTGTCCCATGTGAGCCTAAAATTCAGAGATGTATATTCAGCCTTACAGCAGCAACCTTGTATGGATGAGAGTTGAGAAGGCGACTGCTCCCAAAACAGGAGATTGAAAGGATGATGAAGAATAGACTGCCTGAAATCTAGCAAATCTGTATGAGAGGCAAAGGCAAAAAATATTGGTATATTATTTGTATTGTTTTCTGTTGCTTTTGCTCCAAGAACTGGGTGAATAATAGAATTCTCAGCAAATATTTGTTTGAATTTTCAATGAATTCATTCCCACTGTGTTCAGACACCTTTCGTGTTTCTTTCTGCAAATGTTCAAGCAATTGAATTTTACAAGTGGTGAAAAGCAAATTTCAGAGTTTCATGCATTGGGTTTTCATGGACATTGAACTGTCAATTTGTATATACAAGTATTTGTGCCTGATATGATAGAGTGCCTATCCAGTCAGGGATCAGAAACACCATGTGACTTATCTAACCAGTCACAACTTAGCAACACAGTTCAGATTGTGAACATTTATGATCAATCCATACAGTAAAGAATTGGAAAACATAGCCATTGAATGAATTCACAGAATGAGTAAATGTGAAAAAGTCACAATCTGTTTGCATATATTCCAGAAGCAGAAAGAGAGGCTATATTAGCAACATATATTATTCATGGGACCTATCCTCTAGTTGCTCTCCTCTTTACACATCTTCTGTAAAAAAAAAAAAAGAGAATCTGTTGCCTCAGAGTAAATGATATACTACTTGGGAACATGACTACATGACTTTAGATTCCATTTCCTTAAGTGAAGGAAGAGTTGGCAGAATTAACTCTGTTCACTGCCTACTAGCTGTGTTACTTCACACCATTTGGCAAAGCCCTAAAGGAATGTTTCCCCATGAAGCATCCATCAACACCCCACAGAGTTTCTGCAAGGGAATCTCACTGCTAGAAAAGATTCCATTTGAAGAGTAACACAGTGGCATTTCATAGTGGGGTATGTCAGGTCACATTCGACATCACACTTGCTTTGGATTTAGGGGAGAGCTACATTAGGTTCAAGATGGGGAATATGCAGCTGATGCCATGAGTTACATGCAAGACTTGGGTACTCAAGTTACATGAGACTTGGGTTTTTCCTTTTCAACATTGTCACCTACATCATCCGTTCCTGTCATTTGCTTTCCTCCAGTTATCTGGCATGGCAGTTGCTCTGAAATCCACTTGTCTCCATAAACACTGAATTCCCTAGGTAGGACCTTATCTCTCACATACTTGACAAACCCCCTTAGTCATTCCACAGGGGTATTATTGGTTGGGGAATGTCTATTACAATGTTATCATCACAGAATGAGTGACCTAAATAATTTATGCTCACAAGTGTAAGTGATATTGTAGATGGCATTTCTCTTATCAGATTCCAGCAGAGGGACTTGCAACTCTTTTCAGTGAACAAATTCTGCAGCAAGCATCTGGTTCAGATAGTCACCCTAAATAATTATCAATGATCATCATTATTTATCTTCTATTAGTACAGTGCCCACCATGTGCTAGGATCCTTACTAATGGGCAGATTAGCTGAAAGACAATTAGATTAGACATATAAATAATTAGAAGGCAATAAGGCAGGTTTGCAGTTTTCACAACCAATTCTAGGCTAGATTGTAAGAGAACAATTAAGTTTAAGAGATGTAAATCATGCCAGTGTTGAAGCTAGTGTTAACAGCAATATATTATAAACCTGAAATTAGGTTACACAGATTGTGTTTTCATTCATCTGGGTAGCTGTCTTTTATAGTCTATTAACAATAATTTCAGGTATGATAAAGATGTCTTCAGCATCCTACACACTTCATCACCCTCCACAGTGCCACAAAAAAGATACAATTGTAATTCATCTATATGAAAATGAAAGCAGATATATAAGGATTTGTAGATGTGCACAAGATATGCAAGGATTACACTTGTGAACAATATTGAAACTAGGTTCAAGTAAATGTTGCACGCTTGGTAAAGAAGGCGAAAGTGTGCTATTCAGGAGCTGATCAATGTTGGAGGCAATACAAAGCTGCACGGCTATGGGGGTTATTAATTAATTTTATGCATATATGTATATGAGTAGCTTTACTCATATGAATAGTCAACTATCTAACTGAGTACTTATTTGGCCCCCATCACCACAGCATCTGAGAGCCAACCTGGTCATTAAAATTTCATTGGGACTATTTAGGAGAAAAATTGTGTAAGTGTTTACAAGAGCAAGCTATAACAGTCATCATTTATCCAAAATTAAATATATGTTTAGTTAATTTCATCTTAACTCTGAGTACTTTTTGATTGCTTTCTTTCAACTCTCTAATTTTTGAGATGACCAGAAATGAATGTAATGTCCCTAAATGTTTCCTATTCTAATGAGGATTAGTATTTGATTGTGAATTTGATTGCTAGACAAGGTATGTCAGTTGTCCCTGCATGCATGTTTGAATTCTGGGGATCCTTCAGAGAAAATTCTGCTTTCAGTTCCTGACAGAGGGTTTCTACTCAGACATGCTACGTTCCCTCCATAAACGGGACTCCTACTCACAACAGTTTACGTTCTCTAGATTCGTAGATTCCAAGGCCAGACGGGAACATTGTGATCATCTAGTCTGACCTCCCTGTATAGCACAGGACACAGAACTCCCCCCAAATAATTCCTAGAGCAGATCTTTTAGAAAAACATCCAATCTTGATTTTAAAATGGTCAGTGATAAAGAATCCACACCTCTAGGTAAATTATTCCAATGGTCAATTACATTCACTGTCAAAAATTTGCAACTTATTTCCAGTTTGAATGTGTTTAGCTTTAACTTCCAGCCTTTGCATCTTCTTATACCTTTGCCTACTAGATTGAAGAGCCCAGAGAAGCAGTGAGTAAGTGCACTTTGGCAAGGTCTCCCCCTTGGTACAGTCATTCCTCCTTTCATGTAACTTGTATATGAGTGTTTAGCCTGAAAGACCTCTCTAATTGTTTGCATTCATTCACTCATGAAAAGCACAAGCACTCATTGCACTTTTCTTCACTCTTTTTAATTTTTTTTTAAAGGAGGCTGGTGATTTAAGATGAGAAAAACATTCACTTGAAAAGGTATCAGCAAAGAAGACTTGGAAGACTTATTTGATAGTTAAACTTCAATGTGTTTTCTCATTTCTCTTCTCTTGCAAACTTTCGAATGCAAATGTAGAAATGGCTCTGTCTAGTTCTTCAAGTCATGCACTTTTACCACTATACTTACCTACACGCCTCCAGCTTTCATCCCGACCACATCACACGATCCATTGTCTACAGCCAAGCTCTAAGATACAACAGCATTTGCTCCGATCCCTCAGATAAAGACAAACACCTACAGGATCTCTAGCAAGCGTTCTTAAAACTACAATACCCACCTGGTGAAGTGAAGAAACAGATTGACAGAGCCAGAAGGGTACCCAGAAGTCACCTACTACAAGACAGGCCCAATAAAGAAAGTAACAGAACGCCAATAGCCGTCACCTACAGCCCCCAACTAAAACCTCTCCAGCGCATCATCAAGGATCTACAACCTATCCTGAAGGATGATCCCTCACTCTCACAGATCTTGGGGGACAGGCCAGTCCTCGCTTACAGGCAGCCCCCCAACCTGAAGCAAATACTTACCAGCAACCACACACCACACAACAAAACACCAACCCAGGAACCAAACCCTGCAACAAACCCCAATGCCAACTCTGTCCACATATCTATTCAAGGGACACCATCATAGGACCTAACCCAATCAGCCATACCATCAGGGGCTCATTCACCTGCACATCTACCAATGTGATATATGCCATCATGTGCCAGCAATGCCCCTCTGCCATGTACATTGGCCAAACCGGACAGTCTCTACGCAAAAGAATAAATGGACACAAATCTGACATCAGGAATCATAACATTCAAAAACCAGTAGGAGAATACTTCAGTCTCCCTGGTCACTCAATAACAGACCTGAAAGTGGCAATTCTTCAACAACAAAACTTCAAAAACAGACTCCAGCGTGAAACTGCAGAACTGGAATTGATTTGCAAACTGGACAACATCAGATTAGGCCTGAATAAAGACTGGGAGTGGCTGGGTCATTACAAAACCTAAACCTAATTTCCCCAATACTAATTTCCCCCTACTGTTACGCACACCTTCTTGTCAACTGTCTGAAATGGGCCACTCTACCACTTCAAAGGTTATTTTTCCTCCCTTGGTATCCTGCTGTCAATTGAATTGTCTCATTAGACTGACCTCACACTTGGTAGGCAAATCACATCTTTTCCTGTATTTATACCTGCTCCTGTATTTTCCACTCCATGAATCTGATGAAGTGGGTTCTAGCCCATGAAAGCTTATGCCCAAATAAATTTGTTATTCTCTAAGGTGCCACAAGGACTCCTCGTTGTTTTTGCTGATACAGACTAACACGACTACCACTCTGAAACTTTTTTTTGAGTCATTGCATTGTTTTCCATAGACATATACTACAGTTTATTTTCACTGAAAGGTAGACTAATCATTCACATTCAGGTTCATGCTATGAATATACAAACAAACAAAAAAGTGGGGGGGACCCTTTAAAATCAGCCATTCTGCTGCTGCATAAACAGACTAACTGTGTTGGTAACTTGGACCTTGTCTACATAGGAAAAATGTCCTGTTGCTGACAATGGGAGTCGGCAATGGATGCAGGTGAACTGGTGATGACCCTGACTTAGGTGCAAGCAGAGGCAAAAGACAAACATATTCACTCCTGTTTCAGAAGCTGAAGTTTATATTAGTCCCAACGAGGGGCTGGAAATTGTTTTCCTTTCTCTATACAGATACACCACATTTATGATTTTTCTAGCATAACAAGCTCTAGAAGAGCAAAATTTTCATCTCAGATTCACATACAGGATTGGGAATTTGATATTCTGCTTTCCTTACATGCATTAGGAGGACAAACAGAATAAAGTCCAGACAAGTTATATATACTTAGTGCTTTAAAAGGGCCAATTTCACATAGCTGAAAATAATTGAGCCAAATCAGCTGGGAGGAAGAATTTAATCAGAAAAATGTTAGTAACAATAAGAAATTGTTTAAGAACACTTTAGTAGATGCCCAAAAAGCCACAATCAAGGAAGAAGGCTGTACTAAAAAAATAAAAACTGATTTAGAGGGGAAGTGAAAGCAAATGGAAGAAAGGGAAAGTTGATAGTAATAGATATGAATTGGAAGCTAGGAATTGTTGAAAATTGATAAGGGAAGCAAAGGGACACCAGGAGAAATCTATGGCCAGCAGAGTTCAGAACAATGAAAAGGAGTTTTTTCAATATCTTAGTGGGATGGGGTATACAAACCCTACACTGGGATGGAAGGAGTTAAAGGACTATACTGGGCCCAGCTAGTCCTGCCCCTCTAAATGTGCAGAGCATAGTCCCACTGGAGACAGGGTTGAAAAGGGAGCAACCCAGCTCAGAAGGAGGAGGCTGGGAAGGAGTGCACACCTACCCTGAAGGTTCTTGCCAAAAGGGACGGGAGAAGCCTCCCTGAAGGAACAGGACTGTATGCAGAGCCCAGCTGGGGTTGGCAGTTTGGTTTCCTTTTCCGTTTTCTTTTCTCCTTATCTGGGACGAGAGGCTGAGGGAGGGAAGCAATGGTAGGAAGTAACCCAGGGAAGGTTATTCAGAGGGCCCTTCCCGAAGGCAAAATGTTGACCCCACTAGAACCCTTAGTCAGAGCCTGGTGGAGCGTGTGGGCCTGGGCTCCCCGCCACTGCCCCACAACTGAGTGGGCACTAACCACTAGGCCCCTCAGCCCACCTAGTATCCTATTATAATTAGAAACAAAAATAACTCTGACAATGGTATTGGTCCGTTACTAGATGGAAATGGTAGAATTATCAATAATGCAGAAAGGGCAGACATTTTCAATAAATACCTTTGTTCTGAATTTGGGAGGGGGGGATAGATGTAGTCATATCATATGATAATACTCTTTCCATTCCACTAGTATCTCAGCAGGATATTAAACAGCAGCTACTGAAGTCAGACATTTTTAAATCAGCAGGTCCAGATAACTTGCATCCAAGACTTAGAGCTGGCTGAGGAGTTCACTGGACCATTAATGTTGATTTTTGTATAAGTCTTGGAATACTAATTTTGAACATCAAACACCACCAGTACTCAGTAACCTGTTCATGAGCAATCCACAGGATAAAACGAAAACCACAAGGAAAATCCATTGAGTACATTCAAATAATGAATAAACGTGAGAAATTGTGATCTGCTCACCAGTATCCAGGAGCAGACAGAGGATAAACATACTGACTACACCAGGCCCTGCAAATAATTCACTCAGCTGTAGTATTTACATTTTCATAGGTTTCCCTTCCTGCCTCATCCCCACTGTAATCAATCTCTATATCTGCCCTGGACATTACCTGGTGTTTGGCTATCAATACTGTTCTTCACTTCCTATCCTAAATAGTATTGTTTAGTGAACTGTTTGTTAACAGGTGCTGCACTCCATGCCAGCAATAAAGGCACTTTGGTTCAGTGAAGTGATTCCTGTGTGCAATTTGTAAAGAGCTTTGGGATAAAATGCAAGACATTTTATCATTAATTATTGAGGCCTGTCTCTGCCCTTTTTTCCAGGCACTATAAATACCTTTACTTGTAAGTGGCTTAGAAAACTTAACCCGATGAATAAATAACTGCAGGCTGAGTGCAATGTATCACTTTGGTCTATTTCTGCCCACAAACCTCTTCATCAGCACATAGCAATAAAATCCCCAAACCGTTTTTCAGAACTGCCTCTCCTCATACCAGCTGCTGCACAGGCCTAAGTGAATGGACTTTCTCTTCCAGTTGTTGAGTAATATCCCTTTCTCTTCTCATTTTATAGCTCTATTCAACTATCATGCCATCACATCACCAAGCCAAGGACTTCAAAATGGGAACCCTTTCAGAGTTCATGCCTGACATCATGTGGCAGGGCCCAGATTCTGCAAAGCATTCAAACATGCTGAACTTTAAAGATGTGATTAAATCCATCCTTTTGTAGAAAAGGCATACGTTCAATGGGACTTTAAGCAGGTGCTCAAAATTAAGCATGTGATTCACTGCTTTGTGCACTATGTCCTGATGGTCTCAAGGGGTAGGATTATTTTAATGGCAGCATACTATTATATTGGTTTTTATACATTTGAATTATCTATGGATATCTATATTATGTGCTTATATGGCCACCATCACTCTAGCATCTAGGCAAGCAGAATACAGAGCTCTCTCAGGGCAGGTCTACACTATGGGGCTAACTCAACCTAAGTTACACAACTCCAGTTACATGAATAATGTAGTTGGAGTCGAAGTACCTTAGGTCGACTTATTGTGGTGTCTTCACTGTGCTAGGTCGACGGGAGAAACTCTCCCGTATGCTTCTTGTTCCAGTGGAGTACCGGAGTTGACTGGAGAGCGATTGGCAGTCAATTTAGCAGGTCTTCACTAGACCCACTAAATCAACCCCTGGTGGATCGATCGCCAAGTGTCGATCCCCCGGTAAGTGGAGACAAGCCCTCAGGAAAACCAAGTACTGGAAAGCCTCCACTGAATGGTCTTTATCAGAGTTTCTTGGGATGCCCTTCCCCAAAAATATCCCTACCACCCAACTGGCATAAAATTGCAAGGATTTCTGTCGTTTTCCTCTAGATCATGAAGCTACCTCAGACTGACATCATTTGGATTTTCTAGACAGCAGATTATGTACAATAGGCATTAGTAAAAATAAAACCAGATGTTTCTGTAGAAAAGTCATGTTTCTTAGGAGCCCAGATCAATGTAAAAGAGCCTCAGTAAAAGAGGAGTGTTCCACCTCAGAGAAATAGAGTTGCGGATAATTTACCTTTTCATTACAAATGAACTAATTTGTACCTGAAATGATTGTAATGCTGCGTGCAAGGATCTTTTTTTATTCAGAATGATAAATGTTTAGATCAAACCAGAAAAAACTAAGTCATTTTCAGATTGAGCTCAAGCATCTGTTTAATATTACAGCCACTTCTTCTGACATGAGCATCATCCGTGTGCTGAGCGGTAGCTTCCAAGTCAGCTTCCCAGTAGAGGAGAAATCAGTGATGCAGAGTCTGGGTATAATCTAAGTGTAATTTTCTTTATTTACACATATAGACCAGTCCTGAAATGGGGGCAATCAAACAGCATGCAGGGCAATCCTTTCTCCCGGGAATCTCAGCCCAACACTAACACCTGCTCTCAGGGAGCAACTCTGCCTCCAGAATTGACTTTAATCAGAGCCCAAGGCAGAAAGCAAACTCTCCTACTTCTCGCACAACTCCCTTCCCCACAAAGCTGCTTCTGCATAACCTGAAAACGAACATAGTAGGCTAAGCACTGGAACAGGTTGCCTAGGGACGCTGGGGAATCCCATCACTGGAGGTTTTTAAGAACGGGTTGGGAATGGTCTCGGAATTCTGCTTCTGTGAGTAGAGACCAACTAGGTGACATCTTAGATTCACAGATTCCAAGGCTAGAAGAGACCATTGTGATCATCTAGTCTGACCTCCTTTACAACACAGGCCATAGAGCTTCCCTATAATAATTCCTAAACCATATCTTTTTAGAAAAAACATCCTATCCTGATTTTAAAATAGTCAGTTACGGAGAATCCACCATGATCCCTGGTAAGTTGTTGTAATGGTTAATTACCCTCACTGTCAAAAATGTACCCCTTATTTCTGGTCTGAATTTTTCTATCTTCAACTTCCAGCCATTGGACTGTTATTCCTTTCTTTGCCAGACTGAAATGCCTATTATCCAATATTTGTTCTGCATGTAATTACTTATACACAGCAAACAAGACACCCTTAACCTTCTCTTTGTTAAGCTAAATATATTGAGCTCCTTGAGTCTATCACTATAAGGCATGGTTTCTAATCCTTTAATCATTCTCATGGCTCTTCCCTGAACCCTCTCCAATTTATCAACATCCTTCTTGAGTTGTAGGAACCAGAACAAGATGCACTATTCCAGCAGTGGTTGCACCAGTGCCAAACACAAAGGAAGAACAACCTCTCTACTCCAACTCAAGATTCCCCTGTTTTTGCATTCCAGGATCATATTAGTTCTTTTGGCCACCACATCATACTTGGACCTCAGGTTCAGCTGATTATCCACCATGACCCCAAATCTTTTTCTTGAGGTCTTTTCCAGCCCTATATTTCTATGATTCCATGTCTTCCAAAGAGTCAAAATTTTTGCTAAAGAAAAAGAACTCAGAAGATGATGTGTAACAGCATTACTTGGTAATATCTACTATCATAATATCCTCTCTCTCTCTGGGGAACTACTATTTGCCACACTGGCACTCAGCAATCTAGTAGGTGTTTTACTTTTCTAACTTCTGATAATTGTGATCCTCAGTTCAGATCCAACTGCCCAAAGGTGGCACTGAGGATTGGCTATGAGTTAAGTTCCGGCTATTTTGCAGTAAGTAAAATGATGATGTTGTGGTGCTTGGGCATCTGGGTTAGACTCAAGCTCAGCTTTTGTGAAAGTACCACACCTCACTTTGTAGCAAACCCTGCAGTCAGTTGAGCAGTGATGCTGATGGACTCCACAGGAAGACAAATCCATCCCATATCAGCAAGAACTGTATACAGTGTGACAAAGACCTATTCTGGTCTTCAGCTGTTGTCAGGAACTGGCTGTGGGCACAGCTGCCTAGCAACCCAATGAGCTCATCTGAGCCCAATAAACTCTCACTAAGTGATTGTGCTCCCTGACTGGACAGAAGGGCCAACAGATCACCATTTAAGCCTTGCAGCAACAGCATCACAGCATGCAGCTACTGCCAGACCTGCTTCCTCCACCGGTCCTTGTTCCAACCTGGCTTGCTGCTCTCCAACTACAGTCCCTGCATACCTCTGAGCTCCTGACTCCTGGCTCCGACCACTGGCTTGTCCCCTGACCATGTCTCTGGTTCTGCATTCTGATTCTGCTCTGATTACTAGGTTCTGACTTCTGCTCCAACCACTAGGTCACACTGCCTACACCCTGATGTATGAGCAGCCCACTACGAGAAGGAACTTCACCCTATGACATGGTGCTCCCCTCCAGAAGGGCCCCAACAGGAGCTTCTTGGATGCTGCTGGGGTCCTGCAGGAACTGCAGGATCAGGTCACTGCACAACGTGACCAGAATGCAGCCCTCCAGGCCCAGGTAGCATTTTCTGGCCTGACAACTCTCACATCCACTTTCCGTGAGGCCCAAGCTGCCCCTACCCAGTAAGTTTGACAGTGGTTATGCCAAGTTTTCTGGGTTCCTTAACCAATGTTGGCTCCAGATCATACTGCGGTCACAGTCGTACCCTACAGATCAGTCCAGAGTGGGTTTAGTACTTAGCCTGCTCACAGAGAGGCCTTGAAATGGGTGTCCTGCTCCTGGAGGTGTCCGGTCCTCTCCTTGAACACTTTGAGAGCTCTGTACAGGCAATGGTGGGCATCTTCGATGACCCTAGTCAAGAACCTATGGTAGAAGCTGCTCTCCATGCCCTCTGGCAGGGTCCCTGATCCATTCCCAAATGCACAGGTAGGGTGACCAGATGTCCTGATTTTATAGGGACCATCCTAATATTTGGGACTTTTTCTTATATAGGTGCCTATTACCCCCACCTCCTGTCCCAATTTTTCACACTTTCTATCTGGTCATCCTATGCACAGCGCAATTCCAACATCTGGCTGCAGACACCCACGAGAATGAGGCTGTTCATAGACACCATTTCAGGCACCTACCCTGAGAGCCTTAATTGATCTTTTTATTAGGATGGATGATTGGCTAACAGAGGGAGCCCAAGAAAAACGACACACTACCTGAGCTCCGCTGGTTAGAACTCTTCTGTCTCCTTAGGCCTCAGCTGCCCTGCCAGACCCCAAACTGGTGTAAGTCAACTGAGCTTGTCCCAACCTCTCTGCTGATGAAAAGAATCATCATCGAGCATTGGGGTTGTGCCTGTATTGTGGGATGCCTAGGCATGTTGCAGCAGGGTGCCAGGCAAATATCTGGCCCACCCTCAGGTTGTCTCCTGGCTATGGCTTGTTCCCTGACCACACTTCTAGTTCTGCCCTCTGATTCTATGTCGACTGGTAGGACTGTCTCCTGCCCCGACCATTAGGTCACATGGCCTAGACCCCTAAACAGCTGTCACTATCTCCCTGCCATTGCACGGGTACAGTGATGGACCCCATAGAGTGGTGTTTCTTTCCTGTGTGTGGATCTGTTGTAATTTCCCCGAGTAGTGGATAGTCCTTCCCTACTGCCCACCAGGTGTCTTGTAAAATCATTTGGCCACATCTACTTTGCCGGGTTGGTATTTGAGGGTGGTTTCCAGTTTCTCCCAAAGATACAGAAAGGAATTGAAAGGAATAAATTGGGAAGGGAGTTTCCCAGGGCTACTCCTGTTGGAGCTAGCAGACCAAAGACTACTGAGGAGGGCTGGCTTTAGGCATCCCACCCCTTACTGTATTTGATTCCAAAGATATCGCAGCTGCTTTATTTCATGCCTAGATTCCTGACATCCTGCAGGGTTTTATTTGCACTTTAGAAGCAGAGCAAACTCAAAATAGCTACTTCTCAGAGTAATGTATTCAAATTACTGCAGAACTTCAGTATTCCCATTTATAAAGGAATAGATAGATGGAATTGATTTAGTCACACACCCGGGGGAAATCATTTGCCAAACCAGAGATCCCAAAGTTGGAGATAGTATGGAACAGTTGCTTGGACAATAATTATTGACTCCTACCCTTCAACAAGGTCCAGAACAGGAGACACTCCACAGTGCAGCTGCTCAGTCATTAAAAACTCTGCATCAGGAAGCCTTTCGGATGCATCGCCGCAGCAAACGCAGTGGCTTGTTCCACCTCACTCCTCTCACTGGCTGTAGCTGGGGGAGTTGCCACCACATGAGCCCCTCCTCTTCCCACCACAAGGCAGGTGAAGCCTTGACAGTACTCACGCACAGAGGGCATTTTGCCAACCTAAAACAGCTGTTTCTGCCTCTGCTATAGAAATAAATAGACAAAGAAGAGCTGATCACACGTGTCCGGTCATGGCAACACCACATAGAAACTGCATTTGACAAGTCCTAGTATACATTTAAAACGATTATCGCCATATTTACATTATGCTCTACTTGTGGGTGATACCAGCGCCACTTGTTCCATTGCCATTATTATTTTCACTGGGGTAATCTGCCCAACTCCCTACTTTCTTCCTTGGCATGCCACGCCAGAACGTCAGCGGAACAGGTACAGTTCCATGTGAGGGATGAAGAAGAACATGGGGGCCCTCGTAAGTGACTTTATTTTGGGGGCAGAGGGAGAGTCTGTGCTCCATCCAGTGGCGAATTAGGGGGCCAATTGGGGGCTCCCAGAAAAATGGGCACCCTGACCCGCTTTGCCTGACCAGTAGTTCTGCTGGGGAATGGGGTCAGGGCACAGGGGCTTGCCCCACTCCACCCCACGGTGCTCCTGCCAGGGAGTGGGGGAAGCCCCCATGCTTTGACCCCATTTCCCCGTCTAGAGCATGGGGGGCATGGGGAAGGGGTGGGGAGGGGCCCCCACTTGCTCTTGCTCAGGGCCCCACAAAAGCTTAATCTGCCTCTGTCCTGGGGAAGCTGAAAAGGTCAGAGGCTGCAATAGAGGCTGCAGTGTGTCTCTGTTACTGCTCCTCAGGCCAGAGAAAGGGTCCCGCTCCCCATAATTCTCCTGAGCAAGATTTGCAGAAGGGACAGGACTGAGGCCATGGTAACAAATGTCCCTTAACGAGGGGAAAGCAAAGAGACTAAATGTGTTCCACCTTGGAATGAAAGGACACAAACAAAGTAACATTTCCGGGTGCTGTAGAGGTTTCTACTGCCTTGTGTTTGGGAAGCCCGGCATAAATGACCTATGGCTCCTACCAGTCATGAGTGATGACTCCCATCCCAAACTCAAGGCAATGAAACATGTATAGCAGTGGGCACCATCACATAGTTGCAACACACACATACAAACTGCCTTTTTATTTTATTACAACCTTTCATGCCCAAGAATAAAGGAAAATCCAATCTGGCTTTCCATTTTCTGAATGCTAATAATGGGGCCATACACTTGAATAGCTACAGGCCACTGGAATTGTTGTTTGCTTCTTAGAACACCAATTTCTGCCTTCATGCTATATTTTATGAGAGACACTCCCAGATGATGGGTAGGGAAGGAGAATGAATGAATTAAAATAGATCCACTTAGCAGCCCTGTTCCATTTGAGAATACAAACAATGTTTTTAAAAGATTTGGCAAATGTAACCCTCTCCGATCACACTCTTTGTCACTCATCTGAGGGAGGAATTTATATCAGTGTAGAAATATTTGTCATGCTTCTTTGTAACCCAGAGTTGCTTTGACACATTGTGCCATGCACACTGTGGAAATCCATTCATTTGCCAAGAGCAAATATCTGTTAAAGGCAATTGATGACATGCTGGAAAGAATAAGAATGTACATCAATCTCCCAAATAACTTAGTGACAATGGTTTACAAAAGACCAACCAGCACTTATGCAGCATCTCCAAATATCAGTTATTCAGCTTTATAAAATACTCTGGGGAGCCGTTTTTGTTTACTTTCATGCCACTTGTGTTTCCTGCAGTTTGGAATTATTTGCTGCTCTTTACACTGTCGGTATCAGGGAAACATCATATCACAGCAGCTAGAGAGATGAAAAGTCTTATTAGATCATCTAGACCCAGAGCCAAAGCCTTAGTACAGGGGTGGCCAACCTCTTCAGCTCTTCAGAAGTTAATATGCGGCTCCTTGTATGGGCACCGACTCCGGGGCTGGAGCTACAGGTGCCAACTTTCCAGTGTGCTGGGGGGTGCTCACTGCTCAACCCCTGGCTCTGCCACGGGTCTTGCCCCCACTTAGGGTGACCAGATGTCCCGATTTTATAGGGACAGTCCCGATTTTAGGGTCTTTTTCTTATATAGGATCCTATTACCCCCCACCCCTGTCCTGATTTTTCACACTTGCTGTCTGGTCACCCTACCCCCACTCCACCCCTTCCCACCCCTTCCCCTGAGCCTGCAGTGCCTTCACTCCTCCCCCAACTCCCCCAGAGTCTCCTGCATGCCACGAAACAGCTGATCAGGAGGTGCAGGGAGAGAGGGGGAGGTGCTGCTTGGCGGGGCTGTCAGTGGGTGGGAGGTGCTGGGGGGGGAGCTGATGGGAGGCTGCTGACGTATTATTGTGGCTCTTTGGCAATGTACATTGTTAAATTCTGGCTCCTTCTCAGGCTCAAGGTGGGCACCCCTGCCTTAGAATATATAAGAGGGCCTACATTTTTTCCATCCCGCTCCCCGTCAAATGTAACCAATTACTGTCCACCATAAAAACACTAGTATGTGCAGGGCCAGCCAAAGATTTTGGGAGGATCAGTGAGATTGTTCTACTCAATATATCTTTAGGTCACCCCACCTTCTAGCTGCAGACTAGCTGTAGCTGCAGACTAGCTGTAGCCCAGGTGATTGTTTCTTTTGACCCTAGTGATTTGCCCTTGGTTGCCATTTTCAAGGATATTCTTACAAGGAGAAGGGCTAGAAACTCACTTCTACTGAAAGCTGAAATTTCCTTTTCTATGTCTAGTTTCCCTCAAATCAGTCATGACCACTGGCATCACCAAGCAAAAAAGGCTGACATTGAGTCTGTCCCCTGCCAGTGCAAGACTGCTCCATACAATCTATTCCCCGGAGTGCTTTATCTAATCTGGTTTTAAATGACTGCTGCACATTTCAGGAAACACAACCATTCATTTGCATTAGCCTGTGTAGCTGGGCCCATACAAAAACTGGTTTAGCAGCCACACTTGCTCTTCATTCCTGGAAGCAGGAAGATTTGTATCTAGAACTTGTCAGAAATTAGTCGTGGTGGTGTGTGCATGGGGGGGAGATGCCAGGCATGCTTGGGTTGGAGGCGGGGTTTAAAAGTCAGCCAGGCAGCTCACTCAGGGGCTGGCAAGAAAGGGAGGAGGACGTGCCCTGGGAGCTCCAGGGGAAGACCAGAGCTGAGCCCACACCAAGGTGGGAAGCAGAGGAGACACAGCACCTAGTGACTGAGGTTAGGGCTGAAAGCCCGGAAGGCGATGTTCCCCACAGATGGGTGGTGGCCGGATGGGGTGCAGATAAAGGTAGGAAGTGACCCAGGGTAGCTGACTTGAGGCTGACTTCACATGCTGAAAGGTGAGCAGCCGAACCAGCCTCCCAAGGCCCTGGGTCAGAACCCAGTGGAGTGGGAGGGCTTGGGTTCCCTTATTCCCTGCCCCGGCACCATATCCACTAGGTGGAGTTGCCATGCTGAGGACTGTATCCACTAGGCAGAGTTGCTGCCCCTTGGACCATACCCATTAGGGGAGACTGTCACCATAGGCGATAACCACTAGGCAGGAGGCCCTGTCCCCCCAATCATAGGGGGGTTCCACAGAAAATTTCAATTTTTCATCCAAAATGCCAACTCTAATTTTGGGTGCTTTTCATTAACAAATAGTCCCCTAAAATCAAATGACAGTTACTTGGTTTATAGAAAACGTCTCCTGTATATAACAACCAGGATTGGCAAATACATCTTTAGCAAGATACTACTAATAAAAGCATTAGTTAAAAGCAAAGAGATTTAGGCCTGTACACCCACTAGAAGTATAATGTCTGTCCTCATTTGAGTGGAAGCTAAGTGACTCTCCAAAAAGAGTAAATTAAACAATACACTTAGCACTTTAATACTTGTAACATAAGCCCCCTTCCATGCTCAGGGGCTGATTTTCAAGGAGGCTGATCAGCTCCCACTGACTTCAGATACCAATCCTACACACTCCCAACAAGCTACATGGCAGCGATGTTGTTATGAACCACATGACATACCCATAAAAACAAGTAAGGGAAAAAGAACCTTCACAAAAAGAGAAAACAAACCTTTTGGAGTCAGTCTGCCTTATTAAGTGCACACGAGGGACCTTCTCTGGGGATGAATCGGGTTGTGCAGTGAAGGAAGCTGTCCTCTCTGGGACACGGGCCTCTTTTGTTGCAGAAGTTGGAAGGCTTTCGGTGAGTGAGGCAGGGGATTGCCAGAAGTGATGGACGGTTGCATGGTTAAGGCAGTTGAATGCTGCTCTGGAGAAATGGATTCTATCCTTGCCTCTGCCAGAGAGTTCCTATGTGAGGCAGGGCAAGTCATTTAAATTAAACATTTCATGGGTGATCACTTCATTTTCTGGGTGCCTGACTTGAGACCCTGGGATCTGATTTGCAGAAGTGCAGAGTGCTCACCGCTGCAACTGAATTCAAGAGGAGCTGTGCTGTGAATATATATAGTGCTGTATAATGCTAAGTACTCTGAAAATCAGGTCCTAGAGTATTGGGCACCCAAAATTAAGACACTTTTAATCTAAAACTCCGTGTCCTTTCAATTGGCCAGTAAAGTGGGAATAATGCTGTCCCTTCAGTACTGTCCCTTTTAGTACTGTGAAGACAAATTAACTAATATTTGTGAAGCCCGCAGGTACTATGGTGAGAGCACCACACTTTCTCTGCTCCATCCACACTCCTCCCAGAGCTGAGGCTTGTCCCCTTTGTAGTCCAGTCAGCCTGCTTCCTTCTCCTCCACACTGCCTGAGTCCACTGGAGAGCATTAAAGGCACAGTCCCCAATACTACACACATCTTCTAGTGTCCCAGGTCAAACATAAGGGAAAATGTGCAGCAGGACAAAAGATATACCCAGTCCGTAAATGTGTTGTGATACTATTGTGTATCAGAAGAACTACCACATGTCAGTTAACATGGAATATGGTACCCAGTTACATAGACATAGAAAATAATAATTGTCTGTTTTACTTCTTATTTAGCACAATAAAATGCTGGCTGTGTGATAAATTCACCTTCTACTCCTCCTGCAGTGGAATTTTCCATTGTTGTGCTGAACATTGGGGGAGGGGAAATAAAAAAAAAAGCCAGGTTCTAATTCCACAATGATCTACATCTTAAATAATTCAAAAGTGACGATTACTGTATGCCTGCAACTCTTATTACAGGGGAAGACAGAAGCAAAACCAAGCAGCTCACTGATTTAAAAGCTTTCTGGAGGCACCCTATTTATATCACACAGACCTGAATAAAAAAAATCCAGTAAAACTTGTAAATCTTCTTCAAACATCATAAAAATGATGAGAGGGGAGACTGACAAATTACCAGCACAGTAATTCAATCTCACTGTTCTAATGATCTCATCGATCAATCAGGCTTCACTGCTGTGGTTCATGAGATTGTCTAGACCTCCTCTATTGAATTATGGCTTTGTTATAAATACCTCCTTATCCATTATCCTTATGCTGAATATACTACCTTATTACAGCGGTACTCAGCACCATCAGAATTGAGGGTTTGTCAGCATTCCCATTAGAAACCCTGTTTTTCAAAGGATTACAGTGCAGCCATGAAAATAAACTCCAAGTTCAGCTGGGAGAGAGGGAGAATGGACTAATGCAGGGGTAGGCAACCTTTCAGAAGTGGTGTGCTGAGTCTTCATTTATTCACTCTAATTTAAGGTTTCGCGTGCCGGTAATACATTTTAACGTTTTTAGAAGGTCTCTTTCTAGAAGTCTATATTATATAACTAAACTATTGAATGTAAAGTAAACAAGGTTTTCAAAATGTTTAAGAAGTGTCATTTAAAATTAAATTAAATGCTGATCTTACGCCACCAGCCTGCTCAGCTCGCTGCCAGCCTGGGGTTCTGTTCACCTAGGCCGGCAGCGGGCTGAGTAGGGCCTGCGGCCGGGACCCCAGACCTGGGGGTGGGGGTTTCAGGGGTCAGGGCAGAGGGATGGGGGAGGGGGTGCAGGGCAGAAGGCTGGGGTGTGTGGGGGGTGTAGGGCAGAAGGCTGGGTGTGTGTTGGGGTGTGGGGGGTTCAGGGCAGAGGGCTGGGGGTATGGGGGTGCAGGGCAGAAGGCTGAGTGTGGGGGGGTTCAGGGCAGAGGGATGGGGCTGTGGGGGCGCAGGGCAGAGGGTTGGGTGTGTGTTGCAGTGGGGGGGTCAGGGCAGAGGGCTGGGGGTCCAGGGCAGAAGGCTGGGTGTGTGTTGGGGTGTGGGGGGTGCAGGGCAGAAGGCTGTGTGTGGGGGGGGTTCAGGGCAAAGGGATGGGGCCGTGGGGGTGCAGGGCAGAGGGATGGGTGTGTGTTGTGGTGGAGGGGTTCAGGGCAGAGGGGTGGGGGTGCAAGGCAGAAGGCTGGGGTGCTCGGCTCGTGGGGGTGCTCCCAGCCCCCTGCCCTGAGCGGCTCAAGGCAGGGGGCTGGAAGGGATATGCCCTGTTCCACCCCCTTCTCCCAGGCTCCGTCCCTACCACTCTCTGCCTCCTCTACGGAGCTGTGTGCACGCTGCCGCTCTTCAGGGATGGAGAGGAGGCGGGGCCGGAAAGCACCACACTGGGGGAGGAAGCGGGGGGGGGAAGCTTGGCTGCTGCGGAACCAAGCTTCTGCCTCCTGCCCCCACAGGGGAGAGTGGTGGGTGGGGGGGGCTGAGTGGGGCTGGGGGCCGGGACTGCGGCAGGGAGCTGCATGCCGCTCAGAATCGGCTTGCATGCCGTGTTTGGCATGCGTGCCGTAGGTTGCCGACCCCTGGACTAGAGGTTAGAGTTAGGGCAATTAGGATGCTAGCCAAGGACTTGGGAGAGTAGCTCCACCACAGATTTCCCGTGTAACCTTGGTCAAGTCACTTAGGCTACATCTACACTGCCCCGCAGTTTGGACTATGGGGGAGTGAATAGCAGTGCACACCAAACTGCTGTTCTGTAGGTCCTCTATGTGGATGCTGAAGGCATGAATTAAAAGATTCCTACTTTGCATTAAAGTAGTCTTGTTTGAAGAGGATTATGCTAAAGTGAACCAGGAACCTTTTAGTTCATGCCTGCAGTGTCCACATGGGAGAGTTACAGTGCAGCACTTTGGTGCGTGCTGCTATTCACTCCCCTGTAGTCTGAACTGTGGGGCAGCATAGACAAGCTCTAAGTGTCTTCAGGCCTCAGTTTCCCAACTGTAAAATGGCAACCGTTGTGCTTTCTTGCCTCAAAAGGGTATTGTAAAGATAACTACATTAAAGACTGAGAGGTACTCGGTACTACAGTGACAGAGGCAAGATAGACAGTGATGAGATTCAAATATATGGCGGGATTGGGGTTGGATGATTTCATGTTTTTTTAGGAGGGGGTTGCAGTTTTTAATGTTCATTTTGTAGGTCCTGATTCAGCAAAGCACTTAAACAGATGCTTAATTTATACTTATACTGATAGTTAAGCTTGTGCTTAATTTGTTGATTTGGGGCAATAATTCATAAGTGAGATACACGCAGAGTGGGGGAAAAACATGTTTCCAGTTTAATGGAGCAGATGATTTGGAACTCAATTAATAAAGAATTAAATGGGCAGGGGAATATAAGTCATGGTAGTTCGTATGTGTTTCTAGAAAATAATTCCTGTCAAACTAACTTGATATCTTTTATTTTTTAAACGAGATTACAAGGTTGGTTGATAAAGATAACGGTGTTGAGGTAATATAATTAGACTTCTGTAAGGCATTTGACTTGGTACCACATGACATTTTGATTAAGAAATTAGAATGATACAAAATGAACATGGAACACATTAGATGAATTAAAAACTAACAGGTCCCGAAATGTAATTGTAAACGGGGACTCATCATTAAACGGGTGTATTTACAGTATTGTTCTGCATGGATCGGTTCTTGGCCTTATGCTTTTTATTAATGAACTGGAAGGAAACAAAATCATCACTGATTTGCAGATGGCACAAAAATTGGGGGAGTGGTAGAGAATGAAGAGGACAGGTCATCGATACAGAGCGATCTGGATCTGTTGATAAGCTGGGCACAAACAAACAATATGGCTTTTGATACAGCCAAAAATAAAGTCATACATACAAGAACGACAAATGTAGGTCATACTTACAGGATGGGAGACGCTAGGGTTACCATACGTCCGTTTTTTCCCGGACATGTCCAGCTTTTTGGTAATCAAACCCCCGTCCGGGGGGAACTGCCAAAAAGCCGAACATGTCCGGGAAAAATACCGGCCGGGCACTTACCCTCCCGGGCTCCAGCTGTTCTGCTCCTCCCCTGACTCTTCGGCTCTGTTTAAGATCCAAGCTGCCCGAGTGCTCCGGCTTCAGGCAGCCCCCTTGCCTCCGGACCCCGAGCCGCCTGCCGGGCACTTCCCTTCCTGGGCTCCAGCTTCTCTGCTCCGGTGGCGCAGGGTCCGGAGGCAAGTGGGAGAGGATAATCAGCTGAGCATGAGGTGTGATGCTGTGGGCCAAAGGGCTAATGCAATCCTTGGATGTATAAACAAGAAAATCTCAAGTAGAATTAGGGAGGTTATATTACTTCTGTTTTGGCACTAGTGAAATTGCTAATGGAATATTGTGTCCACTTCTGGTGTCGTATGCTGATAAATTGGAGAGGGTTCACAAAAGAGACACGAATGATTAAAGGATTCGAAAACATGCCTTATAGTGACAGACTCAGGGATAGACTCATTCAATTTAGTTTAACAAAGGGAAGGTGAAGGCGTGGTTTGATCACAGTTTATAAGTACCTAGATGAGGAACAAATATTGGATAATGGACTCTTTAGTCAAGCAGCCAAAAGGTATAACAAGATGCAATAGCTGGAAGTTGAAACTAGACAAATTCAGACTAGAAATGAGGCACAATTTTTAACAGTGAGGGTAATTAAATATTGGAACAGCTTGGGTCAAGATGGATTCTCCATCACTGACCATTTTAAAATCAAGATTGGATTTTTTTCCCCAAAAGATATACTTAGTTTTGAACAGAAGTTAATTCAGGGAAGTCCTATGGCCTTGCTACGCAAGAGGTCAGACTAGATGATCACAGCGGATCCTTCTTGCCTTGGACTCTATTAATTTTATGTCAATAGTTGGTTTGGGTTTATATTATATGGTGCAGGTTTGTAAATTGTAATGGTCCCCCAGAAATGTCATGAAAATGGGACTTAATTGAGGTTTGCATCCTCCTAGGTGACAATCAGAAAGCTCAGGGCAGCGAGAGAAGTGGCGACTGAGAGGGGAGTGAAGTAGGCTGTCACTGCCTCACCACACACCCAAAAATCTCTAGAGATCAAAACTGACAATATGGCTGACAAGCCGCTTGAGTTGTACAGCACTCTCTGCTGTAGTCTGTTGGCTTAACAGCACCTTCCTGAACAACAGTGAGGTGAGCAGGCAGGTAAGCTGTTGAGTTGTCAGAACTTACCAGTTGTTTCTTCATGTACACTTTACAACACTGTAACTCTTCATTAGTCCTAATAATCATTTAATCCTGATCATGCAAAACTCTTATACATGTGCTTAACTTCAAGTACTTGAATAATACACAGTGACTTCAAAGGGACACTCATGTGCTTAAAGTTAAGCATATGTTTAAGTCCTTTGCTGGATAAGGGAGCTGGTGAGCTCTCTAAGGGCTTGATCCCGGGCCCCCTGAACTCAGTGTGTGTTTTTCCATTGACTACAGTGGGATCTGGGGAAGCCTCTAACATTGAAGACAAGGTGGACAGTGATCATATGGCATATGTTGAAATCTTCTGCTATAAGCACCTTTAGAAAAGCAGAAGGTTGGAAGGAGTGAAGGTCTTTCTTGCTCACTATCTTGACATCTCTGGATAAATCCTCAATGTGCATGAATCTAGATCTGAGCTGCTTCTCTGCTCCCACAGAACAGTGAGGTACTTTCCTTGTAAAACCACAATGATTAATTAAGCTTGTCTAAATCAGTTTAATTCCTTTTAAGCTTTTCCTCTATTTTTAGAACATATAATTTTGGAACAACAACATTTTAAGATTCAGTGACAGTTTCAGGAGAGTCTGCTCCAAAGTGTCAAGGTGAATTTGCAGTGAGCAATACAATGTGGCTTCACAAAATGTTAACAAAGGAACAAAAAAAAACCCCTTAATCCCCTTGCTTCACCCACCAAAATCATCTATAACATCCAGGAAAGAATCCTGACCAGTACTAGGGAAAAACCTCCTATTGGGTTCAATAGAAAAAAATGGGGAGATATATCATCTAGTCAGAGTAGTCAGAATTCATCCTGGCCCGTTCTCTGTTGTTTTCAAAAAAATGTCTGCCAGAATATATAATTAATGATTCGCATAAAATTCACTTCCTGGTAGAATCCATGCTTACTCGTTATGTCTCGGTCTAGTGGGTGGATTTATAGAGATTTGTGAGTCCACTACATCATTTGGAAAACAGAGCTGAGTCTTTCAGCTGAAGCAGTAGAGGGTTCATGCTTTTAGCTCCAGATACCCCAGGTTCAGTCTTCACTGATGCCAAATCCCACCCCCAGGACAACACATTACTTTGGCTCTAACTGATTTGTTCCTCTTAAAACATTCACATTCATGCAAATTCAGTGTATCAGTGACACGGGGACTTCTGAGTCTTAGTTGAGAAGAAGAATAAACGTGTGGGTGTTCCTCTAGCTATGGAAAGGTGAAATATAAATTTCAGAAGGTTTGTAGAGTCTTTTTCTTAACCATACAGTTCATAGGTGCTAAACACAAAATCTAAGTAAACCTTTGGGGTTCCCAGCTAATCTGTTTAACCTTCTCTATTACCTTATTTTCCTAGACTTCCTGGCTGCTTAGACTAATTCAAAGTTCTCTGAGGGCAGAGTGGAAGTCTTGTGCTCTACAGGTATCCTAAATTCCATGACAATTAGACTTAATAAAAAGGTGCTTTACCTGAGTTAGGCTGTTATAACACTTCACACGAATGAACAATTAATTATGCCTCAAAGCAGCCATGAGAAGTAAGAAACGATTATGGAACAGTCAGTCTAATTTTGAGACCTGGAAAGATTATGGAACCAATTATTAAACGATCCGTTTGTAAGCACCTAGAGGATAATGTGGTTATAAGGAATAGCCAAAATGGACTTGTGAAGAACAAATAGTGACAAACCAATTTAACTTCCCTTTTTGACAGATTTACTGGTGTAGTGGATGGGGGGAAGCAGTAGACATGATATATCTTGATTTCAGAAAGGCTTTGGATGCAGTCCTACTTGACATTCTCATAAGCAAACTAGGGAAATTTCATCTAAATTAAATTACTATAAGGTTTGTGAACAACTGGTTGAGTCAGTACTCAAAGGGTAATTATCAATAGTTTGCTGTCAAACTGAGAGGATGTATCTAGTGGGGCCTGCAGGGGTCAGTCTTGGGTACAGTACTATTCATTAATAACCTGGATAATGGAGTGGAGAGTATATACTTATAAAATTTGTGGATGACACCAAGATGGGAGGGATTGCAAGTACTTGGGAGGACAGGATTACAATTCAAAATGAACTTTATGAATTGGTCTGAAATCAACAAGATGAAATTCAATAAAGACAAGTGCAAAGTATTTCACTGAGGAAGGAAAAATGCAGTGCACAACTACAAAATGGGGAACAGCTGTCTAGGTGGTAGTACTGCTGAAAAGGATCTGGGTGTTGTAGTGGATCGCAAATTGAATATGAGTCAACAATGTGATGCAATTGCAAAAAGGGCTAATATCATTCTGGGGTGTGTTAACAGGAGTCTTGAATGTAAGACATGGGAGTTAATTGTCCCATTCTACTCAGTACTGGTGAGGCCTCAGCTGGAGGATTGTGCCCAACTGTGGGTGCCACACTGTAGGAAAGATGTGGCCAAATTGAAGAGAGTCCCAAAGCAAGCAACAGATATGATAAAAAGTTTAGAAAACCCTGACATATAAGGAAAGGTGAAAAAATTTGGAAAAAAAATGGTTAGTCTTGAGAAAAGAAAACCAAGGGGTGACATAATATCAGTCTTCAAATATGTTAAGGGCTGCTTTAAAGAGAACTGGAATCAATTGTTCTCCATGTCCACTGAAGGTAGGACCAGAAGTAATGGACTTAATCTACAGCAAAGGAGATGTAGGTTAGATATTAGGAAAACCTTTCTAACTATAAGGGTAGTTAAGTTCTGGAAAAGGCTTCCAACGGAAGTTGTGGAATCCCCGTCATTGGGGGTTTTAAAGTACAAACACCTGTCCTGTATGGACCTATGTAAGCACAAAGGGCTGGACTTGATGACTTCTTGAGGTTCCTTCCACCCCTACATTTCTATGATTCCATTATTCCCATTTTATAGACAAGAGGGGAGATTCTGTGCTGCAATTCTAAGAGATACAGTGCACAACTCACAGTCCAGGGGGAGCAAGGGCTAAGGTGGCTTTAAGCCACCTTTGCACTTCCCAGCCCTGGGCTCCTCCATAGACTCCAGCATACCTTAAACAAACCTGGGCATAAGTTTCCTGTAAGCTGTGCCCCAACTCACCCTGTGGCCCAGACCCAGCCACAGCTGGACTGGGTCCAGGAGTGGTCCCAGGTGCGGCTGGGGCGGCACGGCCAGAGTGGCACAGACCCAGCCGTGACTGGATTGGGCCCCCACGGACCCACCCCTGGCTGGATCAGGCCCAGGCGCAACCCCAGGCACAGCCCGGCCCGACCCCAGAGTGGCTCAGGCCAGCCCCAGGCTCGGCATGACCTGGCCCCAGGTGTGGCCCTGCCCCGGCATGGACTTGCTGGGGCTGGGGGAGGGGGACCTATCCTGCAGCCTGAGCCCCAGAGCTCCTGTGTTGCGGGGAATCCTCTCTTCCCGCAGTAGCCCCGGAGCACCCTCCTGCACCCCAAACTCTTCATCCCAGCCCCACCCAGAGCCCGTCCCTCTGCCCCAGCCCTGAGCCCCTCATCCCCAGCCCACTCCAGAACCCACACCGCCAGCCAGAGCCCTCACACCCCTGCATCCCAACCCTCTGCCCCAGCCCTGAGCCCCCCCCCAACAAAAACCCCTCGGCCCCATCCCCACCACATGAATTTTGTTATGTGCATCAGTATTAAGGTGATGTGTCACAGGTCACCTCCATATTGTTGCACATAACAAAATTCATTCCGCACATGGGTGGGAAAAGTTAGAGGGAACACGGGTGGCCTGTCCAGCAGCCCCACTGGGCTGACCTATGGGCTGCAGTGCTGAGTAGTAAGCTCCTACTCTCGACCCACCCCCTTCCACCTTCCAGCATGCACTCCATGCCAGCTCTTGCAGATGGATACTGAGAAGCCAGGCTTATCATGGTCTTCTTCAGTTCCTGTCCCAGGGGATTCCTGCCCCCTCCCTTCCCCGGCTTGATACCTAGACATTAGAGCCCATTTATATCACTCTGACTCTTTTACTTGTGAAGGGGATGGCGGGAAGGTGAGGATCTCACCCAAGAAAATTGCGGCACAGGGGTTAAGTGACTTGCCGAAGTCACCCAAGGGTAGAGTATTGTTCTTTTGACTGTTATCCCTGTGTGATAGCTACAGGGCCATTTCCAGCTACAGGGCCATTTCCCCACCTCCTTTTCATTTACTTCTTGCTTCTCTGTTTCAACAGGGGAGCAAACATTTTTTGTGCTTTCTGGCTGTGTAGTGCACAATACTTTTCCAAAACTACTATCACTCACTTTTTTTGGTACTTAATCCAGTTCCATTAAAACAGAAACTGTCTCCTATGAGAGAGAACTTAGGATGGCCAGTAAAATCCAGCATATTGCTCAGAATGAGGTCTAACCTTTGCCATGTACATTACATCAAGGAGATATAATTTCTTCTTAGTAACACATTACCATTTTAGAAATGTAGTTTAGCATTCTAGACATCGACTTCACAGCAGCTGCACGCCTCAAGGGATTTGTCTGTAATGATTTGCAGATCTCCTTCCTGGCACATCTGCTCCATCATTTTACCATTTGGAAAAATATTCTTCTTCTTAATTCTGTGCTCTAGGAGTCATTATTCTGCATTTATCTGCACTGAACTGCTTTTGATATCTATTAGCACAGTTCTACTGAGAAAGTTCAAGTCCACCTAGAGCAGATTGGAACATTCCTTGTTATTTACTATTCTTTCCAAACCAATCTGTGAACCTATAACCCTCTGAAATAATCATGCCTTGTTATCTAGTATATGCAATAAGGAAACCATAGGAGCCACTTTTCATGATCACTGACAACAGGTGGTGTTATGCAGAGTGAGATAAAAGTAATCAGATCAAATGCTTCAGGGTATGTGCTGATCACAGTAGGGGTCAGGTAGGAATATCCCTACACAGACAGTATGGCACAGTTGGTTAGGTGAATTACAAGGAAGAGGTAGACTTCTGAAATTTCAGGAATTAGCATCCTGTGGAGACAGGGAAACCACTTTGGTGGAGCGTGGATCCACTGAACCAAAACCTGAGGTTGTAATAGTATGAATGTTCTGTTTCTGGTCTATTATCTTTCCCTCTACCTGGAGGCAGAATTCTCAAAGCAGAGCCCTCTGTCTCCAAAACAGAGGTGTCATGGGTGGCAGGTGAATCCCGGGCTCGGGGAGGCTAGTCCCTGGCCCAGACCACCCCTTCTACCCAAGGCCACACCACTCCCACCAAAGCCCAGAGCCTCCCTCTCCCCATGCGGTCGCCAGCCCCCGCCGGCCCCCCCAGTACGCTGCATGGGTGGCATGGCCCCCCTTCCCCAGTCCCAGAATGGCAGGCGGGTTGGTGGTCAGGAGGGCAGCACAGGCCCCCCGCAGCCCTGACACACCGGGGGAGTGGACCGCTCCCCTCCCCCAACCCCGGAGCACTGGGCAGTCTGTGTGCGCCCCCCTCTGTGTGCTGGGTGGATGGCACAGTCCCCCGTCCAGCCCCGGAGCGCAGGCCAGCCCCCATTAGCCCCAGCCTGGGGCAACGGCGGGAAGAGCCCCCCACAGCACAGCGCTGGGAAACAGGAAGGGGCCTGTGGGAGGAGCGTGGGCAGGGCCATGCAAGGCTTAGTGGGGAGGCTCAGCCTTCCCCTGCCTTCTATACCTGCCACCCATGAGAGGTGTAAGTAGCACTGGCTGGAAATTTACAAATATTTTAGGGGAAAAAAGACAGAGTATTCATGAAAACTTCCCCCAGGTGTATTTTCTCCCATTTTCTCTCCCTTATGCCCAAATAAATTTTAGTCTCTAAGGTGCCACAAGGACTCCTCGTTGTTTTTGCTGATACAGACTAACACAGCTACCCCTCTGAAACCTTTCTCCCATTTGCCTCTACTTTTCCACTTTCCCCATATCACGGCCACCAGCCCCAGGTGAGGACGAATGAACAGTTCTCACATCCCAAGCCCATCAGAACCATCCTGTAGATCACCTGGCAATACTGATTTACTGTAGTTTGATGTAAGGTCCTCTCCATCCACCCATGGGTGTAGGATGCCACCTCAGCTTTGTACCCAGACAAACCCACCAGAGATCAGACACAGCTTTCCTGCACGGCAGTGTTGAATTCTTCCTCCTCTGAGAAAGGATAATTCCCTCCACTGCAGGAACCCCTGGTGAAATTGTCAGGGCCGGGTTATGTAAGAGATCAGACTGGATGATCATAGTGGTCCATTTTACCCTTAAAAGCTATGAATCTGTTACTGGCTTCTGCCAGACCAGCCCCTTTCTAAGGCCTTTAATAATAAATAAAACAATGTTATTGACTCAAATGAATTACTACTGCCAGAGTAATATCACTGGTGATGATGTCTGAAGCCAGAAAGAATACAGCTTGACTCTCAGATCCAGGGTAAGTTTACAGCACTGTTAATTAGAAGAACCACCTTTTTTTCCCTCTCCTTGCACACTAAGCCCATTTGATGTGGTGTCACTGAGACAGAAAAAAACTAGAATCCCACAATGCCATTTTTACTCAATCACATCCCAGAGCATAACTGCACTTTATGAGCCTAATCCAAAGTCCACAAGCAGCTTTTGGATTAGGCCATAAGAACTCACTGTAGAAGCTATTCACTTACAATGTGCACTGTGTGTTTTAACGCTCCAGATTCAAAGTTTCTAACCTTGGAGCAGAAGAGGTGGAGCAGAGGATGTAGGTAATGGGCAGGACTCACTATTTTACAGTGCACATGTAGGCAAGTAGCCAGATTACCTCAGGTTCACTGGTGACAGCCCTTATTTTCATGCCACTGTCCCAGTTCCTAATGATGGTAGCTAAAAGCAAGGACTGTGTTAGCATCAGCATCTGGTGTTCTTCATAGTGAGATAAAAGCAACCATATGCTTCAGGGTGTGCACTGACCACAATAGGGGTCAGGAAGGCATCTCTCTTCCACACACAGCATTGCACAATTGGTTGGGAGGGGATTCACTTCTTCTGAAACTGCAGGTGTTATTTTCTTCTGAGGGCAGGGTAACAGGCTTAATGGATCAAATGTCATTTTTCGCCAAAGACTCATTTCATGTGCTGACTCGAGTGTGGGAAGACCTTTTAGACATCACTCATCTGATTTCCTCCAAGACAGAACTGTTCTGAAGAAAGGCTCCTTGCAGTTCTGTATATTATGTACATAAACAGAAATGTGTTGCTTACCAAACAGGCCCAGTGGCCAAGTAATTGAATTGCTCCCAAGGACAAGAGTCGATGTTACACACTAGCCCTTTATGGACTTGAACATCCAAACTAGCCAATGCAAACGCTTTTTGACAGGCAAACATCATTAATCACCATCACAAAAAGTAGACACTGCTGCATATTTATCTGCTGCTGACAAGTTGGATTCACATCCTCTAGTTAGGAACACGTTGCATCGCCTGTTTCAGCAAGATAACAAAATGCCATAAGGACCCATAAGACTGCACTGTCCTAATTATCTATTCACTGTCACACACTGGATAATTGTAATTCCTTGGAGACTGGGGGCTTGTTGGAGAGAGAGGGGATAAGGAAGATATATATTTTGGGTCTGCACTGAAATTGATATTAACTGCAGTGGCAAGAAGAAATATATGTGGCGCATGCAGCATATCTGCTTAATTACTCATGAATATAAATTAAATAATTTAAATTGCCCTTTAAATAAATATTTGGACAATTACTTGTCGTCATAATAAATTACATAACTTGACTGATGGGAAGCCAAATTGTAGGAGATTATTTCACACATGGAATCATTCCACTGAATCACTGACGTTTTTCTCAGTACTGTAAGTACTCATGAAAGCTGTGATGGTGCGAAAGAATCTGTGTGGATAGACTTTTGCATCCACTGGGCTCCATGTGGATGCAAGGGTCCATTGGCTCAGGTCCAGCTACAGAATCAGGGCCAAAATTACATCAGGTTGATTTGAACACACTATCTTCCCTATAGTGATGGAGTTTTGTTTGTGCTTCTGTTTAGGTCAGTTGAGTCCTTTCAGTTCACTCCTGCACCATCCCAAACTGTACTATTAGTATCTGAAGGTTTTGCTGCCTCTGCGTTAGACTGTAAACTCTTTGGAGCAGGGACTGCAAACCCAGTCCTGCTCCCACCAGTATCAATCACACTTTTGCCTTTCATTTCAACGGGGGCAAGAGAGAGGCCTAAGTCTGGAAACACTCCCAGATGTAGTACCAGGCTACCCTGGCTACTCACTATAGTAGCACTACAACCAGCAGTATCTGAAGCATGAGGACCTATGTAGGTTCTTATACAGCCCTCATCACTGTAGTATCTGCAGATCAGCTTTGTAAAGTTATTTAGATGCCTAAAGATGTAAATAAGTTCCTGGGGGATTTTCAAATGCACCTATGCACCTGACTTCAATTCAAATCAATGGGAGATAAGCGCCCCAGGCGCTTTTGAAAATGCCAGTAGGTGCATACCTGCAATTTTGGGTGCCTAAATACCTTTAAAAATCAATCCTTGAGTGCCTTCCAGTAGTGCATGGCTGACAACTGTCATGTGTGATTCTTTCTTCATCTCCCCAGGAGAGTTCAACTGTTAGGCAATTCAGCTTATGTGGAGCATAATTTGATCTACTTCGAAATGCACAAAGGAACCTTTAGAAGAGCAGGGCATTACAGCCAAATAGCACAGAGTGGTGTTAAGGATGGCCATGGTAATTCCACAGAGTGGTGCAATAGTTATAGTCAAGATTACAGATCAGTTTTCATTGCGCCAGATTCTGATAACCTTTCTCTGGTTCAGAAGCACTTCACTCCCCAAACAATCCCAGTGGCAATAATGGAGTAATGTACGATTAGGTAAATTAACATAGCAGAATCTGGCCTACTTCAATTTCACTTGCTCAAACCTTTTTTTTAAAAAACAAAACAAAACACCTTGCCTTTGGGATGAATGTTTCGTGCTTGATCTCAACCAAAAGGTGATCTATGTATGTATTTATTTACCTATTTGAGCAAAACTTGTTCTGTCATTTGCATGCTAGGTTAGTGGGTAGGGAAATATCGGTCTGTTTTTTCTCCTTTAAACATCATAAGACTCTTTTATAAACAGCTCAGAAATAGCTGAATTTTAAGGGCTCTATTTTCAGATGGTTGAGGTGCAGTATTGCATGCCTAATTTTGTGTGTATATTTCCCAAATTGGGTGTCTCTGCACATAATGAACTCAGCACACCAGCTGACTAGATGTTATCATTTTTTTTGTAGGCATCATGAAAAAGGAGAGTTTTAAGGAAGGATTTGATGGAGGACAATGAGGTGACTTGGGATATGTTTACAGGAACCTGCTCCCATGTGTAAGGGGCAGCACAGGAGAAAGCATGAAGTGGCTTATTTGAAAATTTAAGTGAGCAGTACAGGCTGGCATCATGGGCAGAGCAGAGGCAGGACTTGACATAATGACAATAGAGGAGGTTTTGGAACAAATCAATAAATTAAACAGTAATAAATCACCAGAACCAGATGGAATTGCAGAACTATCATCTGTGGTATCTAACCTATCACTTAAATCAGCTTCTGTACCACATGACTGGAGGATAGCTAATGAAACACCTATTTTTTAAAAAGACTCCCAGAGACGACCCTGGCAATTACAGGCCAGTAAACCTAACTTCAGTACCAGGAAAATTGGTTGAAACTATAGAAAGAACAGAATCATCAGACACATAGATTAACATGATTTGTTGGGGAAGAGTCAACATGGTTTTTGTAAAGGAAAATCATGCCTCAGTAATCTATTAGAATTCTTTGAGGGGGTCAAAAACATGTACACAAGAGTGATTGAATGGATATAGTGTCCTTGGACTTTCAGAAAGCCTTTTAAAAGATCCTTCACCAAAGGCTAGTAAGCAAACTAAGCAGTCATGGGATAAGTGGGAAGGTTTTCTCAGGGATCAGTAACTGGTTAAAAGGCAGAAAACAAAGAGTAGGAATAAATGGTCAGATTTCAGAATAGAGAGGTAAATAGCAGTGTCCCCCAGGGATCTGTACAGGGTCCAGTGCTGTTCAACGTATTCATAAATTATCTGGAAACAGGGTAAACAGTGAGATGGCAAAGTTTCAAGGTAGTTAAGTTCAAAGCAGACTGCAAAGAGTTACAAAGGGATCTCACAAAATTGGATAACTGGGCAACAAATGACATGAAATTCAATGTTGATAAATGCAAGGTAATGCACATTGGAAAACATAATCCCAACTATACCTACAGAATGATAGGGTCTAAATTAGCTTTATCCACTCAAAAAGATGATCTTGGAGTCACTGTGGCTAGTTCTCTGAAAACATCTGTTCAATGTGCAGCGGCAATCAAAAAATCTAACAGAATGTTAGGAACCATTGGGAAAGGGTAGATAACAAGACAGAAAATACCATGTCACTATATAAATCCATGGTACATCCACACCTTAAATACTGAATGCAGTTCTGGTTACCCCATCTGAAAAAGATATATTAGAATTGGAAAAAGTACAGAGAAGGGCAATAAAAATTATTAGAAGTATGGAAAAGCGTCCATTTGAGGAGAGATTAAAAATATTGGGACTTTTCAGCTTGGAAAAGAGACGACCAAGAGGGGATTTGATAGAGATCTATAAAATCTTGATGGGTGTGGAAAAAGTAAATATGGAAGTATTACTTCCATAGTAAGTATTTAGTCTCTCACATAACACAAGAACAAGGGATCATTCAGTGAAATTAATAGGCAGCAGGTTTAAAACAAACAAAAGGAAGTACTTCTTCACATAATGCACAGTCAACCTGTGGAACTCATTGCCAGGGGATATTATGAAGACCAAAATCATAACAGGGTTCAAAAAAGAACTAGATGAGTTAATGGAGGATAGGTCCATCCATGGCCATTAGCCAAGATGGTCAGGGATGCAACCCCATGCTCTGGGTGTCCGTAGCCTCTGTTAGAAGCTGGGAGTGGACAACAGGGGATGGATTATTTGATGATTGCAGTCTTCTGTTAATGCAACTCCGTGCTCTGGCTGTCCCATAATCTCTGACTGCCAGAAGCTGAGACCGAATGACAGGGGATGGATAAATTGCCCTGTTCTTTCATTCCCACTGAAGCACCTGGCATTGGCCACTGTTGGAAGACAGGATACTGGGCTAGATGGACCATTGGTGTGACCCAGTATGGCCGTTCTTATGTTCTATGTTTGACAGTAAATGAGATGTGATGGATAGGCTGGGAGGTGAGAATAAGCTATGAGGGCATTGAAAGTGAATATAAGTAGTTTATGGTTTATACAGTGGATAATGGAGGGGTGCAAAGAGAGGGGTGACGTGAAAATGATGAGTTGGGATAGGGAAAATTATCTTTACAGCAGCATTTTTAATGGATATGAGCAGGGCAAAGTTGCATTTGTCAAGGCCAAACAAGAGGATGACACAGTAATCAAGACGTAAAATGATGAAGGCCTTGTGTGTCTGAACAGAACCTGGCACAATGGATCCTAAGGCTCAGGGCCCTAGGTACTAGGCAATGTAAATACTTAATAATTACTAATGATGATGATGTCATGTCACAACACAGTGTGAAATCTTACCTCCTCAGAGGCCTCTGTGCCCCTCAGTTACCAGGTAGCTGTTTACATAGGTTATCCAGGTTCTGGTTGGCTACCTGACTGGGCTTTCAATCCATGGCCCTGTTTGTTCCTCCTATCTATCTATCTATCTATCTATCTATCTATCTATCTATCTGGCTCTGATCACTGAAGTATCTGTGCAACTGTGTGAAATCTGAGCCAGGAGTTAACAATTTGCTTGAAAGAAAATACATGTATGTCAGGACTATCACCTTGGTGTCAAGCCATCAAAATCAAGCAAGGTTATTTCATTAGTAAAGCTTCAGCACTCACACTTCGTAACAGCCTCTCACTTCACTTGTCTCTTCAGTCTCAGACTTTGCAACAGCTTGTGTACAGCTTGTCTCCCAACCCTGGAGAGCTTACCGCTGTATCATGGCCTTAAGGGAAAACACTATTACACCACTGGCACATTAAAAACCCCTGGAACATACTGTCACTGCAGCAAGATAACTGCAGTCTTCCTTTCACTGGGGAAAACTGGTTCATTACCGGTATAACTGAGATCATCTGAGGGGAAAGAAACACCTGTCAGTAGATTTTTTATTTTTTTTTACTCCTCCCAATGGAATTTGAGAAAGAAAAGTTAAGAAAGAGGGAAGTGGATCGCAACATCTGAAAAGGGTAAATCTTGCAGGATCCAAACAATCCTGTGGGGGGGAAAAATCTCAGAACTGAAACTTTCCTGTGATGGCTTGAGACCTTCTCTACTTCCACAAAAATAGGCCGAAAGCCACAAAGGAAGTGTCAGGGAGGCCACAGCGAATACCACCACATCATTTACAAATGACTCCAAATGTAGAGAAATTGGCTATTCTGTTCTGACCATCTGCCACATAACTCCTCTATAGAGGGCTCTTCAACCTAGCAGAGAAAGGAGCCGACCCAATGGCTGGAAGTTGAAGTGAGACAGATTAAGATGGGAAATAAGACACACATTTTTAGCAATAAGGGTAATTAACCACTGAAGCAATTTACCAAAGGTCGTGGCGGATTCTCCATCACTGGAACGTTTTTAATCAAGTTTGGATGTTTTTCTAAAAGATCTGTTCTAGTTCAAACAGGAATTAATTCAGGGAAGTTCTATGTCCTGTGTTTTACAGGTGGTCTGACTAGATGATCACAATGGTCCTTGCTGGCCTTATAATCGATGAATTTACTACTGCTGCATCTGCTTTCTTTTCATGTTGACACCTCCACCTTCTTCTTTGCCTTCTATGGCTTCTCTCGATTGAGCAAGAATGCAAACCAGACCACAAGAACAATGATGATGGCTTCTATTTGTCCTGAATTCAGCAAAGAATCCCTTTTCAGCAAAGGACTTAAGTATGTGCTTAATACTTAAACACATGACTAAATCCCATTTACTTCAAGGGGATTTATGCATGTGCATAAATCTTAACACATGCTTAAGCACTTTATTTAATCAGGGCCTGAGAGAGAGAGAACTCCTTAATATTGATGAAGTTATTGGGACAAATTCTGTTCTCAGATACCCCAATTGTAATCTGTACTATCTCCATTGAAGTCAATGGAATTACTCTGTATTTAAACGGAAGAATTTGGCCAAGTGAATTTACCCCAGCATTAGTGAGATTCAGAGGCGGCCCCAATATGTTCTATTGCATCTGTCTCTGTTAGATCCAGATACGCACACAGAATATCCTTGCCTCACACAGCACCCCGGGCATGATTTCCAAACTCAGCTTTACACATGTCAGTTTGCTTCATTTTTATCTGCACACGTTATTTGTGATTGTCAGTTCCTGCCCTGGGCCCCCTCCTGTGTTCTGGCACATGACATCAGTCATACTCATTGCCTAGGGCTATTATGGCTTCTCCTGGCTTTTATATATATATAAATCGAATTAGCAAATTCCTTAGGATTATCATCCAGTTAACATAGGGAATGACCCAAAGGAGATAAGAAATTATTATACTCTTGGAACTGGCTACCGCAATGAGACTGGGACCAGGGTCTGCCCCTTAAGGGGTGGTTTGAGTGCACACGGCCGGCAATGCTCTCTTCTTGATTCTGTTATCATTTCTGCACCAGCCTCCTGCTTGTGTCATGGGAAAGAGGCCACATAAGAGCAAATTCCAGTCTGTGCTGTTTCACAAATGTGCAAAAATATATTCTTTAGAAAAACAGGAATATGCATTGCCCTGTACATTGGCCTGCCTTCTGCCTAGTGCTTCATTAGTTGGCCCTGAGTGAAATAAAAATAAAGGGAACATGCCACACACTGAGTTCTAAAATATAACACTCAACACTTTCCCTAAACAGTGACATATGACACTATACGCTGCTGCTGAGAGCCTCTCCTCACAAATCTGTCTCAAGGACCAGACAGGAGCTCTCCATTTGCAACTGTCCCACTTTCTGGCTTGTTCTGAGACTTAAAACTCAGATAAGTGTTTTTTTCTGGGTGAAAACAAACTCATTTCCTTGCACCTGCTAGTGTCTCATGTATTTTCAGTGAGGCTTGCTTACAAGGAAGACAAAGACCCTGCCACTTGATGTGACTCGCTGCATTAACTACTCTGCTGTAGTACTTCCACAAACTGTGATAAAAGGATCAGACGAGACAGTTGACTGACCCATGGTGGAGGAACCCTCATGACCCCATAATCCCATTGTAGCTGTAGCACTGGCTGTTTGTCTGTGTTGTTGACTTCGTGTTCCCATATGATGATGCAAAGAAAATATGCTTTGGGGCTCTATTGTCAAATACACTATTTCCTGTGACGACATGATTTCTTTGTGGGTTTGTGAACCTCTCACACCAATATATGTCTTTAAAAAGCAGGGTACTCAGCTTATCACAAAATGCAGCACTTGGCAGCATGTAACAGCTCATAGCCACTGACTTCTTGCCTCCCCTTTCCAACCAGCCAGTCCATTCCCACTCAACCCCGATCCTACCTGAATTGTTTTTTTCCTTTAAATTTTCTTCCACATCCCTCCTGGGTCTGGCTGGCAGCCAAGCTGAACTTCTGTCAGAAAAGATGCTGCTGCTGCTGCCGTGGTACTCAGTTCTTTCCAGAAAGATGAATCAGCTAATCCTTTATTTGCGGTTCACTTGTACGGATCTTACGTGCAGCGGCGCTTCTCCTCTAAAGCTCTTCTTCAAAATGGCATCAGAATAACTTCTTTATTTCTCTCTACCTGACTGACCATGACTGTCTCTGACCCATATTAAAATTAGGAGCATATGCTATGTTCAGACTTCTGATTCCCCTGCAGTGAAGCACAATCATCCCAATTATTTTCCAGCAGTCCTAACATATGGAAGCAACCAAACAGATACTTGAGTTTGAGTCAGAATTCAGTCCAAACACACACAGTTAAGAGGCCTACATTCCCATGGAAATGAATGCTTTGCATCTGATGAAAACCACGTAATCATTATGGTAAGACAGTCCAGCACACCAGCACAGTTGTTACAATTCCATATGCTGCTGCCAAGATAAATATTTACTATTTACATCTTGCACACACACATAGAGAGTCAGTCTAGAATTGTGGTCCTTAGCTCCAAAACGCAGGCTTCTGCCACTTGAGCTTCAGAACTCCTAGAACTGCTAGCAGTAGTAAGTCACTTATGCACTCTGTGGGTTGACCAGTAGAGGGCAACATCACATACTCATATACACCAAGGCAGTTCATTGCAAGCCGTTAACTAGATGGAAGAAATTGCCATCTCTAGTCCCCCATCAGATTCCCTTGGGTTACACTGGTTTTTTTTGCTATGGAACACTTGAGACAAATCCATCCATGGCATAATTCCATTGGCTCAGTGGGACACATTTAGTGCCACATGCTTTGTTTCTATTTGAATTTTGTATGACAACATTTGATTCTCTGATAATCCAGCCACGGTTTTGCCCACTGTACATTGGAATTCATTGTCTGATCAGGGCCTCTCGGTGCTACAACAGGACAAATACACAATTATAATACATAACAGCTTTGGTTCAAGGGAACCGGTTGCTGGCTGAGTAATTCACAGTTCAGTGTGTATTATTTTCCATCTCTGTGGCTGAACATTTCCTGCAACTTGCCCTCACATCCCAACCCCACTCCCTGCCAGAAGCACTGGGCAGGCAGGGCAAGCCCCCATGCCCCAACTCCACTCCCCGGCAGGAGTGCCAGGCAGGGGAATGGGGCAGGGCAAGTCACCAGGCAGGACTGCAGGCGGAAGGGGTGGGAAGGGGCCCCCACTTGCTCTGGCCCAGGACCCCACAAACCCCTAATCTGCCTCTGATTGGATGACTCTAGGCATTATATGCCAAAATCAGACGTGATATAAGCAGCTGATGGAATCAGTCTATGGTGACAAGCATGGCCTAAATGCTTAGAGGGATGGATAGATAGAATCAGCCTACTGCTGAGACATCTAAAGGCAGTAAGCCATCTTCCAGAACCGTATCAGTAAGCGTCAGCTTGTTGTAGTGTGGCGGGTGCAGGCTGAGCAATTGGAAGGTCTGGGTTCTATCTCTAGTCTCAGTTCTGCTACTGACCCAGAGGAAGTCATTGCATTTCCACATTGCTTCCCTTCCCACCACTGTCTATCTTGTCTGTTTAGATATAGGACCAGATTTCCTATGGGATTTTCCAAAAAGCCTAAGCAGGTTAGGAACCTAAATCCTTATTCAATCAATGGGAGCTAGGTGCCTAACCTCCTTAAATATTTTTGGAAGTCTCACTAGGCACCTATCTGCATCTTTGGGCACCTAACTACCTTTGGAAATCTGTCCCTTAGCACAAAAAGACTACATCTTAGATCTGGACCCCACTGTGCTAGACACTTTACCAACAAATAGCAAACAACAATTCTTCAGTGCAGGAACCGTCTCTATGTGTTTGTACAGTGCTTAGCACTATGGGGTCCAGATCTCCACTGTGGCCTTTAAGCATGACTGTAATCCAAATAATAATAATTAATAGGACTGCATGGGTGCAGAAGGATTATTCACCTGTGCCAATTGGCAAGGTCTATCTAGCCATCCAATCTTAAGTATTTCTAATTCAGCCAATATAAGCCCAGGGTGAGCCATATGAATTTCTTAAACAAAGGCTCTGGGTTTACATTTGTAGGTCCTGTCAAATTAGGCTCTTTTTCAGTTTCCCAAGATTATGTTCAGGCATCTGCCGATTACAGGCTTCTGAGCAATAGTGGACCTTAAGTGAGTCATGGCATTGAGATGGCTCCATGAATCATAATGTTGAAACAACTTTGTGAGTCATCCTGGTATTCCAGTAAGTACGGCTGACTTTTCTATAGAGCTACAATGCTTACAGGAAGAGGCTGTCACTGGAGCTAATCCCTAGCCCACTCACCAAGGTCTACTGGCTTCTTCTGGCTCAGCCTGTGGCAGAGGTATTGGCCAGTCCCACTGGTGTAGCATGGGAAGGGCACCATCATTTTCACAACCTTTTTGATTTGTACTACTCATTGTTTTGGGAAGATTATGATCTTCTGGGGGAGCGTATCCAGGGACAGGAGGGGACATGGGCTTTGGGGGTTGTTTCTAATGACATAATTTACAGCAGCCCTTAGGCTAAACCCACAGAATGAGGGGAGCAGAAAGGAGGATTACAGCCACCTTACCCCGCTTCTGTGCTTGGTGTCGCTCAGCTAGCCCCAGGGATTTGCATCTTTATCTGACTTTCTGGGCATGCTGGGTCGCTACGTGCAGATGAATTTACAATATGCTAACAATATATCAGAAGTACGCTGCACTTGCTCTTCAAGGATGGCTGGTGGCTTGAGATTCCCAGGGAGACTCAGGTCATTCAAGCTTTAAAGTGTGCCTGTGGTTCTGGAGTGAGACCCTGGTCCACAGGACTGTCTGGAAAACAAGAATTCAGTTTCACCAAAAAAATGAAGGTTTTGGAATTTGTTTCTGTTCTGCATCGGAATGAAACCTTTCAGAAACATACGAGACTGGCCAATAGCCCAGTGCACTCCCCTGGGATATGAGCAGAGACTTGAACACAGCTGTTCCACCTCCTAGGTCAGGCCACTAAACACAGAGCTATAGAATCCATCTGTCCTCTTTTCTCAATCTTGCCTGTTGGAGCTGTTCCACTCTTTATATAAATAATTAAATCGAGCTAGAACTAGTGAGTATATAGCCCAGTGGTTAAGATACTTGCCTTGGATATAGGAGGCCCAGAATCAAGCCCCTGATTTGTAGGTAGAACCTGAACACAGGCCTTTCATGGCCCAGGTAAATGCTTTAGCTAGTGGCTATTCTATGATGTGAGCTCGCTGACCAAAAATTCCATTCTTATCCTGAGAAAGTTTAGAACAGACTGATACATTTCCATTTTGACAAATAAGCATTTTTTGACCAAAAATGTTTAATCAAAAAATTCCAGATCAATTCTGCTTCTAGGAGGCATGCAACATAAATCACAGCCTAGAGGGGGAGGTGATATAGTGGTTTTAAGCCACCTTCGTGCCACCCATGCTGAGCTACTTACGGATCTGGGAGCCTGTCTAAGGCCTGATCTACACTATACAGTTAGGTTGACAACTTATGCCAACGTAGTAGTGCATATGTCTATACTCAAATTGGTCTCCCACCGGCGTAAATGCCCCATGATGGCGACATAGTAACACCACCTGCCCAAGTGGCACAGAGCCTCAAGTCAATGCAGTGCCAGTGTAGACACTTGTTAGTTAGGTTGAACCTAACTGTCCCACAATGCCCCACAATGTCCAGTGTGGTCACCATTGTGAATTCCACTGCCCATGGATCATGGGGATTGGAAACCCTCCCTCCCTTTTAAAGCCCCACAAATTTTTTAAATTCCTTTTTCTGATTCCCCAGCTTGGTGAGCACGCCTAGCAGCTCTCCAATGTTAAGTGCAACTGTCCAGCTGACCATGTTGGCTACACATTCCAGACTTGCTCCTGCCTGGAGCCGACAGGAGATATTGGATCTTCTGGGCCTGCAGGGAAAAGAGGCTGTGAAGGCACAGCTCCGATCCAGCCATAGAAATGTCGGCATCAGGGAGCAGATTGCTCAGGGCATGCACGAGAAGGGGTAAGCCAGGGACCAGCAGCAGTGCCACGTGAAAACCAAGGAGCTGCAGCAGGCATACCAGAAGGCTAGGGAGGCCAACAAGCGATTTGGTGCCAAGCCACAGACCTGCCACTTTTATAAAGAGCTGCATGCCCTCCTTGGTGCTCTGCAATTCTCTGCCGAAGGTTTCTGGAGAGGGCTGACTTATTTCTTCATCCATGGTAGGACACTTTCCCACACTGCTCAGTGATAACTTCAGCAGACACAATTGCAGCACACAGGCTAGCAGCATATGGACCCAGATGGCTTTGGGACACCAGCAGCAGCTGTGCTCTCTCTGCCATTGTTAACCTTGGGAGTGAGCTATCAGCTGAAACCACCACCGCCTGTGTAAAACTGTGCCAGTATTCAGTGACATTTCCCTATATTACTAGAATCATGCAGTCAAGTCATTCGCTCCTTATTTTCCCAGCAAGTCATACTCACCATGCTGGTGCTGTGACTGGTGCCATGCACAAGCAATCCCACCAGAAGTGAGAATGTAGTTTCTAAAACTTCTGGGGAGCCAGGGGAGTGAGATCAGCAGCTTAAGTTTTGCTTTCTCCAGTGAATCCACTGACAATGGTACCTCTGTATGCTTTATCTTCAGCTGCTGCGACGGCAGCCTTCAGGGTCTCCCGTTGAACGCCTGAGCCAGATCAGGAGGAGAAATAAGAGGACTGCATCAGTGCTGCATCAGAGTGTGAGCACAGAGCCTGGTGGATGAATATTGAACACAGTTTGGAGAAGGAGAGAGTGGAGGGGAGAAAGGCCCAGGAGTCCCAGCAGGAAAAGGAGAGGAAGATGCACCAGGACACAATGGGGCTTCTCAGGCAGCAGACACAGATGCAGCAGACTCTGGTGGACCTGCAGCTTCAACAATCCCAGGCTCACCTCCCTCTGTAGCCCACTGAGAACTCCATTTTAGGACGTCCGTCTATCACCATCAACGTTCCACATGGCATCAGAGGTTGCTGCGCTGTCCCAACCCTCCACCTTGGGGGATATTAAAGACAATCAGAGCTTCACATACACAGACCTGTGAAAGCCATGGTTAGTGTAGGTGTAGCTGAAATGGACACTAATGGTCTTTCGTCTTAATAAGTTCTGCTCTCTTAATTTATTCAGTTTTATTAAATATTTAATGGATTAGTTTTAAAATGGCAGAGGTTTTTTTGCACTGATTTTGTTACGGAATAAAATTCTATTATTTGGAACATAATTCATCTTTATTAGTTCAAAACATATGCTGCCAAGTGCTCAGCAATGCCGAAAGTAACCAATTGCCTGTAACTGCACAATGTCAAACAACTCATAGGATCATTTACAAACAAAATTAATTGATGCATTGGTAGTGTTATATTCTCTACATGTTCAGGCAATCACCAAATGATTCCTACCAGGCCACAAAAGAGCATGGCCAGATAGAGCACACTACAACAAGACACACTACTCTAGCACACTGTTAAAATAGTCTTTCAAAGCCTCCTTGTGCCATATACCTCTGTGTTGAGCTCTTCTAATAGCCCTTGTATCTGGCTGTTCAAATTCAGCAGACAGTCGCTCCACCTCTGCCCTCCAGCCCATCAGAAAATTTTCCCCCTTTGCTTCACAGATATTATGTAGGACACAGCAGGCAGCTATAACCATATGGATACTTTGCTCACTGAGATCCAAACTTGTGAGTCAACTGTGCCAGTGACCCTTCAAACATGCAATTGCCATTCTGCACTGGCTGAGCCGGTAGTTGAATCGCTCCTTGGTGTGGTCGAGGTGGCTGGTATACGGCTTCATGAGCCAACAGACCAAGGGATAAGGCTGGAACCCTCAGGATCACTATTGGTATTTCGACATCGTCAATGGTAATCCATCAATCGGAAAGAAAGTCCCTGCCTGTAGCCGTCTGAAAAGTCTTGTATTCTTAAAGATGCGAGCATCATGCACTTTCCCTGGCTAGCCCACACTGATGTCAGTACAGTTTCCCCAGTGATCTACCAATGCTTGCATAACCATTGGACAGTAGCCCTTTTTGTTGATGTATACTCAGTAGCAAGATGGTCTGGTACCAGAATAGGGGTATGCATGCCATCTATCGCTCCACTGTAGTTTGGGAACCCATCACTACAAATCCATCCACTATAGGGTGACCAGATGTCCCAATTTTATAGGGACAATCCCAATTTTTGGGTCTTTTTCTTATGTAGGCTCCTATTAACCCCCACCCCCTGTCCCGATTTTTCACATTTGCTGTTTGGTCACCCTAATCCTCTATGTCCTGCACATTGCCAAGAGTCACAGTCCTGCCTAGCAGGACGCAAGTAATAGCCCTGCACCACAATGGCCCCCATGGTCAATTTCCTGAGTCTAAATTGATTCCCAGCTGACCAATAGCAATCTAATGTTGCAAGTTTCCACAGTGCGATCGCCACTCACTTCTTCACTGTCAGTGTAGCTCTCATTGTGGTGTCCCTGTGCCAGAGGGCTGAGGTGAGCTCAGCACACAGATCTAGGAATGTGGCTTTGCACATCCAAAAGTTCTGGAGCCTCTGCTTGTCATCCCAAACCCGCATTATGATGCCAGTCCCACCAGTCAGTGCTTGTTTCTTGGGCCCAGAAGCAGTGCTGCACCATCTACAGCTGCTCCATGAACACCACCAACAACTTTACATTGCTTTGAGACATAGCGAGAACCAATCTGTCCTCCAAGGAATCATTATGTTTCCCACTGATTCGGATCTTCTCGTGGCTCTGCAAATACTGCAGGATCATGTGTCCTGCGCTTGCAACGCTCATAACAATAGTGCTGTGCTGGGCAGGCTTCAGGCTTCTGTCAGACGTAGTGGACAGCGAGGAGGGCTATGCGGGTTTGTGTGATTTTGAAAAAAAGGCACCAATATTATGGGACCCAGCTCACATTATGAGATGGAGACAGTTTCAAACTGGAAAGTTGACCCCATGCTCTCAGTCACCCCAGCGTGACTCATTTCGGCCCCATCATACGTTGCCATAACTTCCCAAAAGACGGTGTGCTGAACGGTGGTGAGTTGCACACTGGGATACCTACCCAGGGTGCACTGCACTCTACATTGATACAAGCACTCCTGGTGAGTATGCACACCACCAACAAAAGGAGCCAAGTGTGCACACACACAAGCAATGTACTAACTACAGCAGCTGTATGCCAGCTTAACTTGAGTTGATGTAAGTGTGTAGTGTAGGCATGGTCTAAGTTATGACAGTGTTCCGGGTATGCCTTGTGGGCCACAGTTCTGCAGTGTGGCATGCTGCACCCCACCCTCAACACACCCCTCCTACCCCCAGCTCTGTCCTCTACTCAAGGGTTTGTGAAAGGGTCTTTGGCGGGCAGCCTCATGGCTGTTTTATAAAGTGCCTGCTCCGGGGGAATCCTCCACTGACTAGATCTAGGGCTTTTAAGGACCATCTGTGCCACTCTGCCCTTCTTATCCAATGTAAAAAAGCTGGAGTGGGGATAAGGATCTCACCCCTTAGCACTCCAGTTTACCCTGCAGAGTGAATTCTCCGGACTCATATTTAGTCGCTATGTAAAAGACCCTCCATTCCTGTCAGAGAGGTGGAATTTTAAGGTTCCAGGAGGCTATACAAGGTGCCAGCACACATGGTACGTTTCACTCAGTTTGCTCCGACAGTGGTAATGAGAGAGATTTCAGCAACCGTCCTGGAAGGATTTTTTCCAGAGTCTCAAGTGGGCAGAGGGCATCTCATTGCATTTGTCTCCTGGCCACCCTGACACACACACAGCAGCTGGCAGACACACACAGATCCAGGAAATGCTTACAGTTCAGGAATACCTGTTTGACATATTTACCCACGTTAGCCCAGTTAGTGTCAAGTTCCATGTTTGTTTGCCTAGTATTTTTAGACTAGCACGTAGCTAGACTCTCAACAAGTCCAAGCCCAGTTAATTCCAGTGACTGACATCCCTGAAAGCCTCGCCTGAAATAAGTGCTGCTTCTCCTGGTCCTGTTGGACCTCTTAGTCTACCTCCTGCTTCATAAGCAAAAAGCCCTTCTTTCAATCAGACCAACTTCTCCTCTTCAGCACAGATTCCTTAGTTTTTACTGGCTGAAGATCAGTTTTTCATCTAATTCACATCTGACAGTCTCTTCATTGTTCCCCATCCATCTGAACAATATTTCCTACATGCTACAGCCCTCAGTTCAGAGTCTGACTGAATTAAACATTTCCTTGATAAGAACCTTCTGAAACTGCACTGAATGCAGCATATATGATTACCTGCCTTGTGGGCAGATGTCATATATGCTCATTCAGTGCAAGCAGCTCATGGCCCTCAGAGACCGAGTACAGGCTCCTGAGACCAGAGTGGCTGAACTGGAGGAGCTAAGGGGAACAGAAAGGTACATAGATGAGACTTTCAGGGACACAGGAGAGCAGTCTCACCCCTGTCTGACAGCCTTTGTTCTGTTGAGGAGGATAAAAGTCTTGGGGAAGGAGAGCATCAAGCTGGAGCAGAGGGAAATGATCCCATAGTTGGGACCCTCCTTCCCGGTGACGTCATGATATCCTCTCACACTGAGGATACCTCTCCAGGTGAGAACTCTGTTATTATGAAGAGACAGCTAATAGTAATGGGGGATTCAATTATTAGAAATCATAGAATCATAGATTCATAAAACCATAGAGTTAGAAAGGACCATAAGGGTCATCTACTCTAACCCCCTGCCAAAATGCAAGATTTGTTGTGTCCAAGACAGATAGCTATCCAGCCTCTTTTTGAAAACCTTCAGTGAAGGAACTTCCCCAACTTCCCTAGGCAGTTTGTTCCATTGTCCTACTGTCCTTACAGTTAGGAAGTTTTTCCTAAAATTTAATCTAAATCTGCTGTGCTATAGTTTGAACTCATTGTCTCTTGTCCTGACCTCTGTGGCAAGAAAGAACAATTTTTCTCCATCTTTTTTATGGCAGCCTTTCAATATTTGATACTCCTGGGGGAATTCTGTGCCAAAAAGTTAAAAATTCTGCACACAATATTTTAAAATTCTGCAAAAATCTGTGTATTTTATTGTCAAAATAACACTATATAATCACTCCAGTTTCAATTATCTTGGTAATTTATTTCAAAATATCTGTAAGCAACTACGTCTGTAACAATACAGACACAAACATTTTCCCCCAGGAGTAGAGAGTTAAGGAAACGGCTATGACAGCCCAGTTCCTGTTTCTCTGCCCCCTTCCCTCCAGAGCCCAGTAGCAGGGGCCAGACACCCACATTCCCTCCCCATCAGAGCCCAGTGTGGGCCCCCACAACCCAGACTCTTGCGCACACACACCCTAACCTTTAAAGCCCATCTGCGGCACCCCCAGCCCAGAAACTCACACCCCCGCCCCACCAGAGCCCAGCCACGGGAGATTCCTACACCTGTGCCATTCTTTTTTTATGATAAATCTGAAGAACTGTTCCAGATTGAGGTGTCAATACAGGAAGATTTGGAATAAATAGATACATTAAACAGTAATAAGTCACCAGGGCCTGATGGTATTCAACCAAGAGTTTTAAAGGAATCCAAATATGAAATTGCAGAACTACTATCTGTGGTGTGTAACCTATCGCTTAAATCAGACTCTACCAGATGACTGGAGGATAGCTAATGTAACACCGATTCTTTAAAAAAGCCTCCAGAGCTGATCCTTGGCAATCACAGGCCACTAAGCCTAACTTTAGTACCAGGCAAATTAGTTAAACTATAGTAAAGAACAGAATTATCAGATACCTAGATGAACCCATTAATTTGGGAATGAGTCAGCACAGCTTTTGTAAAGGAAAATCATGCCTCACCAATCTATTAGAATTCTTTGAGGAGGTCAAAAAGCATGTGGACATGAGTGATCCAATGAATACAGTGTACTTGGACTTTCAGAACGCCTTTGAGAAGGTCCCTCACCAAAGGCTTTTAAGCAAAGCAGGCATTTATGGGATAAAAGGGAAGGTCTTCTCATGGATCAGCAACTGGTTCAAAAATAGGAAACAAAGGGTAGGGATAAATGGTCAGTTTTCAGAATGTAGATAGATAAATAGCAAGGTCTCCCAAGTATATGTAATGGAACCAGTGCTGTTCAACATATTCATAAATGATCTGGAAAAGAGGGGAGGTTTAGTGAGGTGGCAAAGTTTGCAGAAAATACAAAATTTTTCAAGCTAGTTAAGTCAACAACTGACTGCAAAGAATTACAAAGGGATCTCCCAAAGCTGGATGACTGGGCAACAAAATTGCACATGAAATTCAGTGTTGATAAGTGCAAAGTAACACACATTGAAAACATAATCCCAATTATACATACACAATGATGGGGTCTAAATTATCTGTTACCTTTCAAGAGAGAGATCTTGGAGTCATCATGGATAGTTCTCTGAAAACATCTTCTCAACGTGCAGCGGCAGTCAAAAAAGCTAAGAATGTTTGGAACCATTAGGAAGGGAAAGACAATAATACAGAAAATATCATAATGTGACTATATAAATCCATAGTATACCTACATCTTGAAGACTGAGCGCAGTTCTGGCCACCCCATCTCAAAAAGATAGATTAGAATTGGAAAAAGCACAAAGGGCAGCAAAAAAGATTAGGGGTATGGAACAGCTTCCATACGCGGAGAGATGAAAAATACTGGGACTGTTCCGCTTAGAAAAAAGACAACTAAAGAGGGATATGATAGAGGTCTATAAAATCATGAATGAGGTGGAGAAAATGAATAAGGGAGTTTTATTTACCCATTCACCTAACAAAAGAACTAGGGGTCACCCAATAAAATTAATGGTCAGCAGGTTTAAAACAAACATAAGGAAGTACGTCTTCACACAATGTGCAGTCAACCTGTAGAACTCATCGGCAGGAGACATTGTGAAGGCCAAAAGTACAACAGGATTCAAAAAAGAATTAGATAAGTTCACAGAGGATAGATCCATCAATGGCTATTAACCGGGATGGGCAGGAATGCAACTCCGTGCTCTGGCTGTCCCATAATCTCTGACTGCCAGAAGCTGAGACCGAACGACAGGGGATGGATAAATTGCCCTGTTCTTTCATTCCCTCTGAAGCAACTGGCTTTGGCCACTGTTGGAAGACAGGACACTGGGCTAGATGGACCATTGGTCTGAGCCAGTATGGCCATTCTTATGAATTGGTGACATACTGGTGACTAATATAATTGTGAAATGCATATATTAATGCTGTATGAGGAATTATGGATACTCATTAATATTATGCTATAAAGTCTGTGACCAAACAGAGAGAGAGAATGTTTTCTTCCAGACAGGAGGGACGGCAGCTATCTATCAGTCTCCTATGTAAATTAAGCATGGTAGATTCAAAACAATGGGAGCTCCATTTACATATGACTCAGCAGAGTGATGGGAGGTCCACAGGAACCAGGACTGCACAGCACATAGACACTCAGGGAACTGCATGCTTGTCTGTCAGCTGCTGGTGTCCAGGCTGTCCAGTGGCAGAACATATAAGGTACCCAGGGTTACTGGCCAGGTGGAGACACAACCTCTCACTGTTCTGGATTGAACCCAAAATGTGACACTTTTATAAAGAGGAGGGTGATCAATTGTTATCCGTGTCCACTGAAGGTAGAACTAGAAGTATTTGGTTTAATCTGTAGCAAGGGATATTTAGGTTAGATATTAGAAAATACTTTCTAACTGGAGAGATAGTTACACACTGGAACAGGCTTCCAAGGGAGGTTGTGGAATCGACATCACTGGGTATTTTTAAGAACAGGTTATACAAACACTTGTCAGGGATAGTCTAGGTTTACTTGGTCCTTCCTCAGCTCAAGGGGCTGGACTTGGTGACATCTCAAAGTCCCTTCCAGCCACATATTTCTATTTCTATGTTTCCCCTATGCTATTTTTACACCTGCATAGTTACATTGATTTCTGTGCATTTACTCCTGTTTTATACTGGTATGAATGAGAGAATCATGCCTACTATGCCCAGATCCACCCCCATCTTCCAATCCCTGGTTGTTACCTGCCTAGCTACTATTTTATTTGTTGCTGTTGATGGAGTGGACCATACCCAACTTGACATATGCATTATGTCAACTAACTTCAGAACTGACCTTCCTTTGAAATCTATCTCTTCATCCAGAATCTGACGGAATTTATGCACTGTGATGGGTCTTAGAGACCCCACACAGATGGAAAGAGAAGTACTGGGCCAAGAGGGCCCCACACCTTAGCAGCTGCAGCGCATTCTCCAATGGAGGATCTGCTAAAAGAGGACTTTGACAATTAAGGAGGGAGGGAGAGTGAAGGAGATGCTGTCTGAAAAGAGAAAGCCAGTTTGCAGCTTCTGGGGACAAAGCGATCCACAAGAGGAGGATCCGGACTGTGGGTAAGAATCAGGTGGGGTGGTTAAGGCCTGTACTTTTCCCCTCCTCCACTCCTTGCTGAGGGAAAATAACTGGACCCTATGAAGAGAGCTGGAGAATGCTTATTTGATTGATGAGCTGCTGAGACTGTTTGGGAACTCCTCGCTGTGAGGGAATGGAAGGGGGCTGTGACCATGCCCCAATCCAAAGAGAGCATGGAGGTAGGAAGTGGCCTACAGGAGGCTGGACTGGTCATCTAAAAAGACGTGACCAAGACACTCCACGTCTCTTCCCTTGGGCCATGGGCTGGGACCTGGTGGAGAGAGAGAGGGTCTGGTTCCTCCAAGCTTTCTCCTCCCCCTCTGTCCATCTAGAAGAACTATGAAGCACTGGGAATTAATGGGCTGCAGATTCACCACTAGGGATTGCCAGGCAATCCCATCCCAGTGGTGTATCGGGTAGGGTCTATTCCTCACCCACATATTGTGAATTGACCTGCCCTTGCTGCTGGGACTTTGAGAGTGGAAGGACTGTTGAGTCATGGCCTCCCCACTTGGCAGGCTGGCCTCTGAGTAAAATCCTCTGCACGTGCATTTTATTTTTCATTTCACTATTGTTATATAGAGGGCCACTAAAGCCCCCAGTGTGACTGTTTTGCACTGGTCTGATGGTACAAAGCAGCTTCAGAACCAGCTTAGTTGGCTGCCCGAGGATTCATCCAGCATTGGAAAATTCCCCAGGAGACATAAAACTGAACCTATTGCAGAGGGACCATGGCCAGAGGTAAGGTAGCCACTGTAGCTGGCCACAAGCAACAGTAGCTCTGATCAGGATGTGACAGGTTCCCCCCGGGGGGCTACCTGGAACTGGGGTACCACTGAGCCCTCTGACGCACCAGCCTAGGCTTCCTCTCTCACTATACTCCCGTGACAAGCTGCAAACCCACTCTCGGTCCTACACTTCCACCAGGTAGGGACACACCCTGCTGCAGTTACCTGCAGGCTCTCTGACCAGCCACTGCATGGAGCAACAGTAGAAAGGCTACAGCCAAGGTAACTCTCAGCTCCCCAGGCACGCACCTACTCTGGAGTATAACCCCAGAATTATACCGTCTTGCGCTGCACAGGAATATGTACAGTGTAAAGTCATAGAGTTCCCCCCACACACACACACACACACAATGTGGAGAGGAGTATGCAACAGCCTTTTCCCCTTCAGCTACAATTTCCCATGTATTACACTCAAACTCACTGGTTTAGATAAAGCAAAAACAAGTTTATTAACTACAAAAGATAGATTTGAAGTGATTATAAGGGATAGCAAACAAATCAAAGCAGATTACCTAGCAGATAAACAAAAATGCAAACTAAGCTTAACATACTAAAAAGCTAGGATTTGAATTAGCAGTTTCTCACCCTGACTGATGATACCAGCAGTCTGGCAGATTCTCAAGGCACAAGCTTTACAGCTTGGGTTTCTCAGGTTTCCATACACAGGCTGGGTCCAGCACTTCCCTCAGTTCACTCTTTGTTCCTCAGATGTTTCCAGGTGTCCTCTTGTGGGGGAGTGAAAGAACAACAGAGGATGTCACTCCCTGCCTTATATAGCTTTAGCATATGGCAGGAACCCTTTGTGCCAAACCTCATTTTGTGGAAAAATACAGACATCCCAAGATGGAGTCCAGAGTCATGTGGCCTGGTCACAGGCCCTTGCATACCTTGCTGAGTCATAGCAGGTATTACAGGCTGTCTGGAATGTTTTCAGGAAGGTTCACCTTACCTAGGTGATGAATAAGCTTCTCCTAAGACCTATTGTTTTCCCTAATGGCTCATTACCCTGAATAGTCCCTTCCCCACCCACTATCTAGACTGAAAGCATTTTACCTAGTGGGTGTCACCCAGATGTAACTACATTTGAAATAAAGATACATAGACAATATTCATTACTTCAGATACAAAAATTATACGTGCATACAAATAGGATAATCGCACAGTAACTCCTCGCTTAACGTTGTTGTTATGTTCCTGAAAAATGCTACTGTAAGCGAAACAACATTAAGAGAATCCAATTTCCCCATAAGAATTAATGTAAATAGGGGGGGTTAGGTTCCAGGGAATTTTTTTTTTGCCAGACAAGACTATATATACACAGAGAGAGAGAGAGAGAGAGAGAGAGAGAGAGAGAATAACTTTTAAACAATTTAATACTTTACACAGCAATGATGCTTGTGAAGCTTGGTTGAGGTGGTGAAGTCAGAGGGTGGGATATTTCCCAGGGAATGCCTTACTGCTAAATGATGAACTAGCGCTCAGCTGAGTCCTCAAGGGTTAACACATTGTTGTTAATGTAGCCTCACACTCTACAAGGCAACACAAATGGAGGGAGGGGAGACAGCATGGCAGAGAGAGACAGACACACACTGTGTATGAGAGAGAGACGTCCATTGCCCCTTTAAGTACGCTGACACCACTCTAAGTACATTGCCTTTTTAAGTAGATCAGCAAGTTGAGATAGCAGCTGTTGCTAGCAAGCCCCCTCCGTCCTGAGGCCTGTCGTGTTCCCTCTCCCCTCCCCCATTCTGTGGACATGGCCCGATGGGGTAAAGGAGTGGGAGGTGAGGGGGACACCCTGACATTAGCACCCCTATTCTCCCTCCCCCCCCCCACACAGCAAGCAGGAGGCTCCCGGGAGCAGCTCCAAGGCAGAGGGCAGGAGCAGCACAGGGCAGTGGGGGGAGGGACAGCTGAACTGCCGGCAATTGATAGCCTGCTGGGCGGCTGCCACACAGGGAACTTAGAGGAACTGATAGGGGGGCTGCCGGTCCACTCTGCTTCCAAGCCCCCACCAGCCAACTCCAATGAGCTGCTCTTCCTGCAAGCAGTGGACAAAGCAGACAGCTGCCAAACAACATTGTAAGGGAGCATTGCGCAACTTTAAATGAGCATGTTCTCTAATTGATCAGCAACGTAACAACAAAACAGCGTTACCCGGGATGACTTTAAATGAGGAGTTACCGTATTCAGCAAATCATAACTTTTCCAATGACATCTTACATGTCCCGTCTTGCATAAAATGCATCATAATTATGCTATACTCATATCATAATAATATCACTATGAAGAATATGGGGTGCAGTGTCACACAGGGGGAGTAAAGGGGATCTATAGCCATATTGGTGCCTTCCCCTGGCAGGGCCTGCATCAAGCACAGCTCCGTCAGACCAGAGGAACCAGCCCAAGAGAGCTAGCAGTGTAATGATTTCATTTTACCAGTATGGAGCAATTTTAGATCAGTGAAATGTCTTACAGGCACTCACATTAAAATAGATATATACATAAAACTCATCTATAATCTATGTGATAGGGAACGAAGAAGATAAAAAGTAGAATTCCTATTGAAGCATTGCTGAACCAGAAGGTCAAAACTGCTTGTTAAATGACTTAAAAGACTAAGACCAAACCTCCCCAGATAAATTTGCTGAACCCGCTTGCCCTCCTCAGCCCCTTGCAGAAGCTTGCATCTTAGTTAAATTTAACTCCAAGGAATTCTTACACCGTCAAGCCTTCATGAAGCTGTTCTTTGATTAGGAGTGTCAGAAAATAAGGATGAATACCATGGGAGTAAAAATGGAAATGCAGAGATTGTGAAATGAATCAGCCCCACAGAAGTATGGAAACGAAAAGCAACCAGGAACCCAGAATAGCTCATTGTGAGACAAAACATCCCACTGGCTGAAATCTATCTACACTGCCATCAAATTTAAACTGCGGGAGACTTGACAAGCTTGGGATTGAACCTAAAATAGTCTGTGTCAGCTCTGGAAGCCTCTTAGAAAATTAAAGTGAAGTTTTGTATTCAAACGCACCAATTGTAATGATAGATGATGAATTAAAAATAAATGAAAGAAGCCTTCATCGTTTATTTATAACAAAGGAATTACAAATTGGGCCACAAACAGTTCATCTTACTGTCATGATTCAGCATATTATTTTCTCTTTGTGTAAAAATTACCATGTGAAATAATGGAGAAATAAGAAGGGTGAGGTAATATCTTTAATTGGACCAAACTTCTGCTAGTGAAAGAGACAAGCTTTCAAGCTACACAGAGCTCTTCTTCGGGTCTTGGAAAGGTACTCAGCATGTCACCGCTAAATACAAGGTAGAACAGACTGTTTAATATAAGTTTTTAACACGTATTATAAGAGACCATTCAAGGTGAAATGGCCAGTTAACACCTTCTCAGTCATAGGGGGAAAAGGTGGGGGGGGTTAGTGGGTTACAGATTGTTGTAATAAACCATAATTCCAGAGTCTCTGCTCAGTCCTTGATTTTTAGAGTGATCAAAGTTATGAATTTAAGCTCCCAGGCTCATCTTTTGAAAGTGTTGTGCAAATTTCCTTTGAGGATAAGGACAGAGAGGTCACATAGGGAGTGATAGGTGATAGGGTATTTCTGTTCTTTATCATTTTTCTGTGTGAGTTCATAAGAGAGTGTGTTGATTGTCTTGTTTCACCCACATAGTTGTTATTGGGGCATTTAGTGCACTGGATGAGGTACACCACATGTTGCAATAGGCATGTGTAACACCCACATTCATCATCAGAAGCAAGATCTCCATAGACCAGGACACACCAGCTCAAAGTAGCACCAGACCTTGCCAGAACAACAGATGCAAAACCTGGAGATATAACTCCACTTCTGTGATGATCAACACCCCACGCAATACATCTTTCAAGATCCGCAGGTCCTACACATGCCTATCACACCACGTGGTGTACCTCATCCAGTGCACTAAATGCCTCCAATAACTATATATAAAATGAGAAACACTATGCTCTTGAATGCACTCATCTAGAAAAATGATAAAAGACAAAACCACCATATCACCCATGGAAAAACACTTTTCACAAAGTGATCACTCCATATCTGACCTCTCAGTCCTCATTCTCAATGGAAACCTGCACAACACCTTCAAAAGATGAACCTGGGAACTTAAATTAATAACTTTGCTAGGCACTAAAAAACAGGAATTCAATAAAGATACTGGATTTATGGTTTATTACAACAATCTGTAACCTGCTAATCCCCCACCCCTTCTCCCTTATGACTGCAAAGGTGCTAACTGACCACTTCACCTGGAATGGTCTCTTACAATATGTGTTACTCCTTATGCTAAACAATCTGTTCTACCTTGTATTTAGCCATGACACTCTGAATAGCTCTCCCAGACCTGAATAGCTCTCCCAGTCCTGAAGAAGAGCTATGTGTAAGCTCGAAAGCTTGTCTTTTTCATCAACAGAATTTGGCCCAATAAAAGATATTACCCCGCCCACCTTGATTCTCTGATATCCTGGGACCAGCACAGATACACCAACACTGCAAATGTGAAATAACAACAGATGTGATTTTTTTATAGGGGGAAAATGCTTTTAGCTATTCACCTTCACGGAACAAGTTTATTCACTAAATTGCTTGACAGGTACAGATAATTGATGGATCAGTTAGGAAATTCCACATTGGCACATACCATATGCCAGGAGACTGAACACAACAGGAAAGGTTTACCAAGCAGCTTGGGTAGGAATTTGTCAAAGTTTTGGCAGTCCCCAGCACAAACTATTGATCTTCATAAAGCTATGTAAATCTCTACATACATTTATCAGAGGGGTAGCCGTGTTAGTCTGGATCTCTAAAAAGCGACAAAGAGTCGCTTTTTACCTAAATTTAGTATGGGCAACATGTTGACAACAAGTGTCCTGACTAATGCCACACGACCGCAACTTGTTCTTTCAGAATCTGGTGTAATCATTTGGCTCTGCATAATATTGAAAACAATATCCCCACTGTTTTGTCACAGAGGCTTAATTATTACTTTCCCTTTTTTTAAATTTCAGGTAGCTGCTGAGGAATGTAATGGGTCAGATGCTCAGCTACTGTAGATCTTTGGTGCACTGGACCATTCCCCATTTGAGTCATATAAAACTGCAAACAGATCAGGAAAATATCAATTCATTTTGTTGCTCTCTCTTTGGGTCAATAAAATCTCTCTCCGATTACAAAAAAAGATTCCCGTGCTCGCTGAGTCTCCTGACATCTCACAGAAAAATCCTCCACCATTTCTTTTTATCTTTTGCTACTCTTGTTCCTGAATGAAATATATTTTAATATCGCTTCTGGAAAACAACAAACAAGACAGACCTAAGGTAAAGAGAGAGCACAGAGTGTTTCTCCTCTGTAGCAGGCTGCAGCAACTCTGAGAACAAAATGACAGCTTCCTCAGAAGACTTACAGTCATGTTAAAAGTGCAATACCTGAAAAACATGATCATAATAGTTATGGCCAGGACTTCAAAAAAGCAGTTGAAAATCCGAGCCCACATAGCTACAAACCCGAGGCAAATGTAAACTACACTAACGCAGTGTGGATCTTTGTTACCTTCTAGCGGCTGGTGCACATTTAAGGTTAATGAATCATGAATAGCTGAGGGAGTCCTTTAGCTGAGCTGCTAAGGGCTTGTGATTTTTCGCACCAAAGGGCCTGGACCCAGGCAGAGTCAGTTACACAAACATTACCCAAAACCAACCCCCAATTTGCTATTAACCTGCTCCCTGCTCTTTGTTTCACTGTATCATTCACCAGCTTCATTTTTTTCATCGGCAGGAGTGCAGTACCTATAGAGCCACCTGCCAAGCAACCGGTTCAGTCTGGTGCTGATCTCTGTGCAGCAGGACTGCACTTCAGCTTGCAGGATGTGCTTAATTATTGAGTTGTTAATAATAATAATAATAATTAATTATGAATTAATAATCAGCCCTGCAGAGCAAGGGTTTCAAGCTGGCCTCCAATACTGCAAGCACAATTTTGCACTTGCAATTAATCACAGGCGCAATTTAGAGCATGTATAAATCAGCTGACTGCCTGTGCTGACGGATCAGGTTTTTAGACACAGAAATGCTGTCGTTTGTGCCCACAGTTAATAACAGATGGAAAATGCTCTGTGTATTTTTTGTGAGTGTAAAATTAGAAGCTGTTTCTGAAGATCAGGCCCTTACTGTTGTTGTTTACTATATTTATTATTATTTATTTGTATTACAGTAATGCCTAGAGCTGAGATCAGGGCCCCATATAGTGCTAGGCAATATACACATATAATAAGAGATGATCCCTGCCCTAACACAGGCAAAAGATGGGGGAAAGGCAGATTATCTCCATATTACAGATGTAGAATTGAAACACATAGAGATTGGGTGATTTGCCCAAGGTCATACAAAACGTTTGTGGCAGGGCTGGAGTGTGACCATTATCTATTGAGTCTTAAATGAAAGCCCTGAGGCAAAACCATCCTTCCCTTATAAAATTGTGCTAGGATTGTAGGCACCTTGTAACAATCCTATTGTATATGTCAGGGATGTTGTGTGCTTAAGAGAAGAGTTTCGTTCAGTACCCTACGCCCAACCTTGCATGGTAGTAAAATGCACTGACTAAAGTTTATGAGAATGTCAAAGGATAATCTTGCATTATCAGGGAATAGAGGAGAGGACCATGGAAGGCCTTTTCCATCTGTGATTTCTATCATTGTGAGAGTGAAGCCCTCTGACCATAGAGGTGCTACAAAGTCTGGTAGCACTCAAGCAAATGCCAAGCCTGGGGTAAACCTCAGTGTATGCAGAGTGGCTGGGTTATGACCGTCCCTGAAGCTCTGAGGGGAGGCAGATTGATGGCCACAATTATCTCTTTCTTTTTGTATTTCTTGAAAACTTAAAGCTGGGGTTGAAACAACCCCAAAGAGAAGGTTGAAGTGGACTGCCCAGATTGTGTGTCCAGATTCAGAAAGATAAGAAAACTCAGCTGGGGATAGCTAGCCTGATCCCTGCCTTTTAATAGATATATATACAGCCCTTTTCAACACAGAGGATCACAAAGCACATTATAAAATATCTAGTAGAAATATAGAACCACTGAAATGCAGCCCTGGCTGGAAACATCATTCATGCGAACCGCTAACCTTACCCGTTCTTGAATCTCTGTAAAAATAGTGTTTCAGCCACCTCCCTTGATTACTCTTATTGTTAAAAATGGTATCAGAGGGGTAGCTGTGTTAGTTTGGATCTGTAAAAAGCGACAAAGAGTATTGTGGCACCTTATAGACTAACAGACGTACTGGAGCATAAGCTTTTGTGGGTATTCACCCATGAAAGCTTATGCTCCAATACGTCTGTTAGTCTATAAGTGCCACAGGACTCTTTCTCGCATTGTTACAAATCTGTTTCCTAATGTCTACCCTAAACTTTTCCATCCCTAGTTTAAGACCAAAGCTCCTTGTCATACCATCTTCTGAGACCAAAGAATTCTCTTCCTTTATTTTTATGGTTACCTTGAAGATATTTATAAGCGGTGATCATGTCCCTCCTGCATCCTCTCTGTAATAGACCACATAAATTCAACTCCCTCAGTCTGTCCTCATATCATTTGTCTTCTAACCCTCATATCTTTCTCGTTGCCCTTTGTATTTTCTCTAGCTTCTACATACCCTTACTAAGTAGTTCAGTTTTTTGCTGATGATATTAAAAAATGTGAAATTGCACTAGCAAAGAAAAGGCTCCTTTTTCATTCGTTTTATATTTTTGCCTTTAAAACACCAAGGGTAAAGAAGTTAAAATCACCAGTTTCAGTTTCTATATGAAGCCTCTCTCATTGTTTGATCACCGAGCAAACTGTTAAGTAACCAAGAGCAAGAGGCATTGAGCCCACAAGAACTAAAGAAGTCATAGGTGCTGACTTTTCGTTTTGCCAGTGGGTGCCCCACACTAGCTTCCCCCTTCCCTGAGGCCCTGCTCCTACTCCGTCCCCAGGGCCTCACCCCCACTCCACCTCTTCCCAGCCCCTCTCCCCCAAGACCTTCTCCCCTGAGCACCTCCCACCCACCGCTTCCTGCTTTCTGCCTCCTCCTGCCTTAAGGGCAATGAGCGGGGTAGGGGGCAGAGAGGAGCTAGTGGCAGGACAGCCCTCCTCAACAGCTGATCAGTGGTGCAGCCCCACTGAACAGCTGATGGGGGAGAGCTGCTGAGGAGCTGCTGGGAGCATAGGGCCAACCGCTGAAAAGCTGATTGGCAGCCAGCCCCATGGGCACCAGAGCAGCAGCCCTGGCCAGCCTTGTGGGTGCTGAGCACCCCTTATTTTTTCTCCATGAGTGCTTGAGCCCCTGAGCATCCATGGAGTTGCTGCCGATGAAACCTCCGCTGTAGTTACCATCCACAGCTGTTTGTATGCCAGCCATAAAAGTTTTCCTCCGTAGAGTCCTTCCCCAGTGATAAGGGTGGAGACTCTAATGTTAATCAGAGCCATTGTGGGAAGAATTAGTAATAAGATGCAGCATCTTTTACAGAAGTTGAAGGTTCGACTCCAGCATACGTCACAAGTAAACAAAAGTCCTTCTTGTCAGATGGGTATTTGGCTGCTTATTTGAAATGAGCTGTGTGCTCTCAGTACAGTCTCCAATGGACAGATATTCTTTGGGTGAGTCACTTTCTTCACTGAATAAGGAACTTTATAGAAAGCAGTTGTGGCGGGTTCGGTCACAGAGACCCCCTTGGGACTGTCACCTGATGTGCTGAAACTACCTCTGAGGCAGTTTTTTTCTTTGTCAGCTTGGGACTCCAGAACCCTGCCTTGTTGAGCCAGACACCCTAGCCTGCTGCAACACAGACCCAGAGTTGGAACCATGCCCCCAAAGCTGCAAACTTAACTGAAAACAGCTCAGCAAGTACTCCTGTCTCCAGCACCCAGATACCCAGTTCCTAATGGGATCCAAACCCCAAATAAATCCATTTTACTCTGTATAAAGCTTATACAGGGTAAACTCATAAATTGTCCACTCTCTATAACACTGATAGAGAGATATACACAGCTGTTTGCTCCCCACGGTATTAATCACTTACTCTGAGTTAATTAATAAACAAAAGCGATTTTATTAAGTAAAAAAAGTAGGATTCAAGTGGTTTCAAGTAATAACAGACAGAACAAAGTAAGTTATCAAGCAAAATAAAACAAAACACACAAGTCTAAGCCTCATACATTAAGAAACTGAATACAGGTAAATCTCACCCTTAAAGATGTGCCAGTAAGCTTGTTTCACAGACTAGACTTCTTCCTAGTCTGGGCCCAATCCTTTCCCCTGGTACAGTTCTTGTTAGTTCCAGCTCATGTGGTAACTAGGGGATTTCTCATGACTGGCCCCCTTAGTTCTGTTCCACCCCCTTTTATAGCTTTGGCACAAGGCGAGAATCTTTTGTCTCTCTCTGTGTTCCCACCCCTTCTTCTAAATGGAAAAGCACTAGGTTTAAGATGGATTCCAGTATTATGTGACATGGTCACATGTCCTGTGAGACCCCTAGTCTCCATTCTTCCAAGGCTGGCCGGCACATACCCCAATGGCAGATAAACAGAGCCATTTACAGGTGATTGATTCTGAAGCACCCTTAATGGCTTCCACTTTACATGTTTACATCAGTAATACACGTTTATATCTTATCCTCCTAATTCCAGACATAGAAATAATACATGCAAACAAATGGGATGAACACACTCAGTAGATCATAAGCTTTGTAATGATACCTTACAAGGGACCTTTTGCATAAAGCATATTCCAGTTACATCATATTTACACTCATAAGCATATTTCCATAAAGATATGGAGTGCAACGTCACAGTAGTATTGTTCCTTAAGCTATTCTGCCTCTCTCTCCCCCTCTCTGCTTTGCTGCACAGCTTCTGCAGGGAACGTCCCCTTCCTGGCCTCCCTTCCTTGCTGCTACACTTTAAAGAAATAGTGCAGCATCTATCCTCACATCTTGTGCCCTTTTGCTCTCTCTTTTTTCCTCTGTATGAAATTTTTTTCTCAAGAACTAATATATAAAAACAAATGATAGCTCTAGATGAGTCACCACGAACAACCCCATTCATCTTCTAGCTTTCAGAAGGATTTTGACCAGTCAGTTCTCTTACATGATCAAATTTCAAAAGTATTGACTTCTGTTCTGTGTTTTTAATAAATAATAGGCTTCTTCTGAACAGCATGATTTCTCATACCTCTGGCAGTGCTGCAAGTACAATAGCTACTCGAGTCACATGGCAATTGACCTGAGGCTGGAAGCAGCTCCTGAAGACGTCCATTTCCTCTGTATACACTACAGCTTACTTGGTATAACTTAAGTCATTCAGGGGTGTGAAAATGCCATCCCCCTGAGCAATGTAAGTTACGTCGACCTAAGCGCCTGTATGGACAGCGCTATGTCAGTGGAAGAAGTTCTCCCACCGACATAGCTACCACTGCGTGGGGAGGTGGAGTAATTATGCTGACAGAAGAGCTCTCTCCCATCAGCATAGAGCATGTACACTAGCAGTGTTACAGCAGTGCAGCTACATCGGTACAGCTGTGCCACTGTAGTGATTATAATGTAGACTAGCCCAGAGTATCATACCCCACAACCTGCCAAGGCCCAAATGCAGCATGTGACAAAGACCCAAAGTGAACGATACACGTCCTTCCTTCAGTGTGAATACTTCTGTTCCTTTAGTGAAAGTGACTCTTTCTCTACCCTCAGTGTCCCACTTCTTGATGTCTGAGGAGATGTTAAATTAGTGTGAATTGTAGGAATGAATGAAAGACATCCTTCATAGTGAGGTATATTCGAGACTAAGTTTAGTACCTTGCTCAGTCTTCCCAATGTAGGATCTTGAGTTTTCAGCCATGTCCAGTGACAACTGTTGGTGTTGTCTAGTATTTTCCTCCTCCAGTTCTATCAGAACTGGATCTCCTTAGATAAGCTGGGTAAGTCTGAGTCTTCATTACAATACTTAAAGAAGAAAGCCCAAGCAGGTTTAAAACAAACAAAAGGAAGTATATCTTCACACAACGCACAATCTGTGGAACTCCTTGCCAGAGGATGTTGTGAAGGCCAAGACTATAACTGTGTTCAAAAAAGAACTAGATAATTCATGGAGGATAGGTTCACCAGTGGCTATTAGCCAGGATGGGCAGGGATGGTGTCCCTAGCCTCTGTTTGCCAGAAGGTGGGAATAGGCGACAGGGGATGGATCACTTACAGATTCATAGATTCATAGATTCTAGGACTGGAAGGGACCTCGAGAGGTCATTGAGTCCAGTCCCCTGCCCTCATGGCAGGACCAAATACTGTCTAGACCATCCCTGATAGACGTTTATCTAACCTACTCTTAAATATCTCCAGAGATGGAGATTCCACAACCTCCCTAGGCAATTTATTCCAGTGTTTAACCACCCTGACAGTTAGGAACTTTTTCCTAGTGTCCAACCTAAACCTCCCTTGCTGCAGTTTAAGACCATTGCTTCTTGTTCTATCCTTAGAGACTAAGGTGAACAAGTTTTCTCCTTCCTCCTTATGACACCCTCTTAGATACCTGAAAACTGCTATCATGTCCCCTCTCAGTCTTCTCTTTTCCAAACTAAGCAAACCCAATTCTTTCAGCCTTCCTTCATAGGTCATGTTGTCAAGACCTTTAATCATTCTTGTTGCTCTTCTCTGGACCCTCTCCAATTTCTCCACATCTTTCTTGAAATGCAGTGCCCAGAACTGGACACAATACTCCAGTTGAGGCCTAACCAGCGCAGAGTAGAGCGGAAGAATGACTTCTCGTGTCTTGCTCACAACACACCTGTTAATACATCCCAGAATCACGTTTGCTTTTTTTGCAACAGCATCACACTGTTGACTCATATTTAGCTTGTGGTCCACTATAACCCCTAGATCCCTTTCTGCCGTACTCCTTCCTAGACAGTCTCTTCCCATTCTGTATGTGTGAAAGTGATTTTTCCTTCTTAAGTGGAGCACTTTGCATTTGTCTTTATTAAACTTCATCCTGTTTACCTCAGACCATTTCTCCAATTTGTCCAGATCATTTTGAATTATGACACTGTCCTCCAAAGCAGTTGCAGTCCGTCCCAGTTTGGTATCATCTGCAAACTTAATAAGCGTACTTTCTATGCCAATATCTAAGTCGTTAATGAAGATATTGAACAGAGTCGGTCCCAAAACAGATCCCTGCGGAACCCCACTTGTTATGCCTTTCCAGCAGGATTGGGAACCATTAATAACAACTCTCTGAGTATGGTTATCCAGCCAGTTATGCACCCACCTTACAGTAGCTTAATCTAAATTGTATTTGCCTAGTTTATCAATAAGAATATCATGTGAGACCATATCAAATGCCTTACTAAAGTCTAGGTATACCACATCCACAGCTTCTCCCTTATCCTCAAGACTCGTTATCCTATCAAAGAAAACTATCAGATTGATTTGACACGATTTGTTCTTTACAAATCCATGCTGGCTATTCCCTATCATCTTACCACCTTCCAAGTGTTTGCAGACGATTTCCTTAATTACTTGCTCCATTATCTTCCCTGGCACAGAAGTTAAACTAACTGGTCTGTAGTTTCCTGGGTTGTTTTTATTTCCCTTTTTATAGATGGGCACTATATTTTCCCTTTTCCAGTCTTCTGGAATCTCTCCCATCTCCCATAATTTTCCAAAGATAATAGCTAGAGGCTCAGATACCTCCTCTATTAGCTCCTTGAGTATTCTAGGATGCATTTCATCAGGCCCTGGTGACTTGCAGGCATCTAACTTTTCTAAGTGATTTTTAACTTGTTCTTTTTTTATTTTGTCTGCTAAACCTACCCCCTTCCCATTAGCATTCACTATGTTAGGCATTCCTTCAGACTTCTTGGTGAAGACTGAAACAAAGTAGTCATTAAGCATCTCTGCCATTTCCAAGTTTCCTGTTACTGTTTCTCCCTCTTCACTAAGCAGTGGGCCTACCCTGTCTTTGGTCTTCTTCTTGCTTCTAATGTATTGATAAAAAGTCTTCTTGTTTCCCTTTATTCCTGTAGCTAGTTTGAACTCATTTTGTGCCTTTGCCTTTCTAATCTTGCCCCTGCATTCCTGTGTTGTTTGCCTATATTCATCCTTTGTAATCTGTCCTAGTTTCCATTTTTTATATGAGTCCTTTTTATTTTTTAGATCATGCAAGATCTCGTGGTTAAGCCAATGTGGTCTTTTGCCACATTTTCTATCTTTTCTAACCAGCAGAATAGCTTGCTTTTGGGCCCTTAATAGTGTCCCTTTGAAAAACTGCCAACTCTCCTCAGTTGTTTTTCCTCTCAGTCTTGATTCCCATGGGACCTTACCTATCAGCTCTCTGAGCTTACCAAAATCCGCCTTCCTGAAATCCATTGTCTCTATTTTGCTGTACTCCCTTCTACCCTTCCTTAGAATTGCAAACTCTAAGATTTCATGATCACTTTCACCCAAGTTGCCTTCTACTTTAAAATTCTCAATGAGTTCCTCCCTGTTTGTTAAAATCAAGTCTAGAACAGCTTTTCCCCCAGTAGCTTTTTCAACCTTCTGAAATAAACAATTGTCTGCAATGCAGTCTAAGAACTTATTGGATAGTCTGTACCCCACTGTGTTATTTTCCCAACATATATCTGAATAGTTGAAGTCCCCCATCACCACCAAATCTTGGGCTTTGGATGATTTTGTTAGTTGTTTAAAAAAAGCCTCATCCACCTCACCTCTTCCACCTGGTTAGGTGGCCTGTAGTAGACTCCTAGCATGACATCACCCTTGTTTTTTATCCCTTTTAGCCTAACCCAGAGACTCTCAACACTTCCATCTCCTATGTCCATCTCCACCTCAGTCCAAGTGTGTACATTTTTAATATATAAGGCAACACCTCCTCCCTTTTTCCCCTGTCTATCCTTCCAGAGCAACACCACCACACCAACATTCCAATCATGTGTATTATCCCACCAAGTTTCAGTGATGCCAATAATGTCATAGTTGTATTTATTTATTAGCACTTCCAGTTCTTCCTGCTTATTACCCATACCTCTCGCATTTGTATATAGGCATCTAAGATACTGGTTGATCTTGCCTCCCAGTTTTGCCCTGACCCTCCTTTCTCTCCACCATTATAGCCCACACTCCCTCTTGTTTCCTATCCATCTCCCAGGTCTCCATGTTCCCCACTTACCTGTGGGCTTTGCTCACCTGTCCCCATCGAACCTAGTTTAAAGCCCTCCTCACTAGGTGAGCCAGTCTGTGTCCAAATAGGGTCTTTCCCCTCCTCGAAAGGTGAACGCCATCTCTGCCTAGCAGTCCTTCCTCGAATAGCATCCCATGGTCGAGGAAGCCAAAGTCCTCCTGGTGACACCATCTTCGCAGCCAGGCATTCACCTCCATGATGCATCTGTCTCTGCCCGGGCCCCTACCTTTGACAGGAAGAATCGAAGAGAATACCACCTGCACTCCAAACTCCTTCACATGTACTCCCAGAGCCCTGTAGTCACTCTTGATCCACTCAGTGTCACACCTCGCAGTATCATTTGTGCCCACATGGATGAGTAGCATGGTTTAGTAGTCAGAGGGCTGGATAATCCTCGACAATGCCTCCATAACATTTCGGATACGGGCCCCCGGCAGGCAGCATACCTCCCGAGATGAAATGTCAGGGCGACAGATGGACGCCTCCAACCCCCTCAGCAGAGAGTCTCTGACCACCACTACCCTACGTTTCATATTCGCAGTGGTGGCAGCAGACCTCCCAGCCTTAGGGGTACGAGGCTTCTCCTCCTTTACTGCAGGGGGGTGATTCCTTCTCTCATGTATCAAGAAGAGCATAACTGTTACCTATTACCATGGCGGGAGGGTTCGGAGCAGGGGTGGAGCACTGCCTGTTGCCAGAAGTTACCAGCTGCCAGTGTCCACCCTGAGCCATCTCCTCCTCCACCAGTAGTGTATCAGCAGTCCTGTGTACTGAGGCAGCTACCTCAACTGTCTACACCTGGACACTGTCCAGGAATGCTCATGGATTCGGATGCTCCTCAACCTAGCCACCTCCTCCTGTAGCTCTCCCACCTGCTGCCTGAGAGATTCCACCAGCAGGCACCTTTCACATTGGATGGTCCCCCCAGCCTGGATATCAGTAAGTGGAAATTGCAAGTTACAGTCTCTGCAAAACCACACCAGGATCTCGGTAGAAGCATCCATGCTCAGGCACTCTGTCTGGCTACAGGCGCAGGTGGAGGAGACAGAAGCAGTACTGGCACAGGTGTTGCAGGTCTTTCTAACCATCGTAAGCCTCCCTCTGTCACACTCCCTCTCAAACTACCCTGTCTGCAGCCCCCTGTCCGCTGAAAGGGTTGTTTAAGCAAGAAGTTTTGAATGTAGTTGGTTTATAGGTTTTAAGGGGAATAAAGGGAAAACAGATAGAACCGGCAAGGGACCCTTGCCCCCTTCCCAAACTCCCTTGCAAAACTCCCTGTTAGCAGCCCCTGGTCGCAAAAGCTCCCTGGTCGCTTGTGCACTGTTTTATAAAGCCCTGGCTTGTATGAATGTCCCGCCCACTGATTAATGAATGCCCCGCCCACCTGATGATTACCTGTTCGGTTCATTTTCTGTGAAGCACCTGACATTGGCCACTATCAGAAGACAGGATACTGGGCTAGATGGACCTTTGGTCTGACCCAAGTACGGCCGTTCTTATGTTCAAGACCTCTCAGGTTTGAAATCTCTCAGCCTCACATCCTTTATGCAGAGCCACTTAAGATAAAGATCTGCCTCTGAGATTGGCAATGTTGTTCTGCTCTATTGCGCTGTAAACAACTGAGCTGGGCTTACAATCATGACTGACATGGGGCTTAGCAGAGCAGAATGAATATGGGGTCATGTGGTAGCAACCTGCTCTGCTCTCTCCCAGTCCATTTCTTTCTGAGTGATAACAAGTAAAGGGCAGTTACTCAGAAGTAGCTGTTCTTCCAGAATTGTCTCCGTGTATATGTGACAAAGTGGGAATGTTCTTAATGTGTTCTTTGAATACTGAGTGGGGAGTATTGACCTGGGAAGGTTGCAGGAGAGTTTTGCTGGGACTGTCTGCATTGGTGATGGGAGACTTTCCTTGAGGGAAGATACCTGAGCATGAAACATGAGAACCCAGGAAGGGGGTTGAAGACCAGGTGACACCTCTGCCCGGGAAACTGGACAAAGGCTGGGAGAGGAGCCGGGGGGAGGCTGAGTGAGACGGCTGGAGGGAGTTTCAGTTTGGAGCTGTCTGGAAAAATGGAGGGGAGCCCAGATGGGGCTCTGACCTCCCAACGGGGCTCTGGCCTCCCTGTCTCCCCCTCCCCCCCCCAAGATGGACCTAACTGAGGAGTCCTGTTGTCTGTACCTGCAAGACCTGTCTTGGACTGTGTTCCTGTCGTCTAAATAAACCTTCTGTTTTACTGGCTGGCAGAGAGTTATGGTGAATCGCCGGAAGCTGGGGGTGCAGGGCCTTATCTTCCCCACACTCCGTGACAGTATAGACATGGCTTTTGAAGGCAGCTGGACACCAGGGAGTCAAATCCCACCAGTGGGAATATCCAGAGGCCGTGGACAATGGACGTTTGAAATCATACTGTATCGATACACTTGGAATTCAGAGATGGAAAACGCTGGCTTCTTGATGGGGACTATTATTGCATAAGATCATAAAAGACAGTACATTTTACAACTAATTAAAAAGTTAAATTCTCTGTGACTTGCTGACTTGTGAGAAGCAGAATTTTTACAAACCTATAATCTGGTCACCCAATAAATAAATCCGTTTTCCTCATGCAGGGCTGGGACTGTTCCTATTTAAGCCCTATTAGGTGTTACTGTGGGGATGAGAGGATCTTTGGGTTTTCTTTCCACTCATTCTGTAAGACTCAAATGACTCCACCTTGAGTTTTAGGTCTTGCCCTATGTGAGGGCATCACACAGACATTTGGGCTTGCTTCTTGCATTTTGTGGCATCCTGTCCAAGATCTGTGGGCTTGCCATATGTTTGCCATAGGTAATTAGAGCTTCATTGCAACCCAAGATACCAACATTTACCCCTCTATTTAGAACAGCAACTGCTGTTGTATCTCCAGTACTACAATGTGATAATTGTTGACCTTCATGGCAATCACTGTATTCTAAAATAAGGTGCCGTTCATCTGAACCCGGAATGAAGATTAGATCTGTTGATTAAATCAACCGTTAAAAAATAATTAGTTCTATTTTGTAGGCTTGCAGGAAATTTCTTTCTCTAGAGAGGCATTCTTCTCAAAAGAGAACCTCCCACTTGTAAAGTAAAACTCTCAGCTGGTCACTGTCCATGAATGCAATGAAAAAAAAATCCATGTTCTTATTTTTTTTTAACTAATTCTCTTTTCAATAGCACTGATCAAACACCAGCTTGGATCCAGATAATAAAGACTATCTTACATTTTACACTTTATCTACTGTATTATGTTGTACAACAACCAGCAATTCATCTGTGAAATTCCTAAATGGGAAAGACATTATAATATTCATCACTTCAAAGGACAGTATAAACATTAACTAATTATGAGATGAGCTGGAAACCTCTATTCTCTGCCTAGGAAGTTTATGTGAATTACTAAAATTCAAGGAGGAATTTAGATGTAGAGAAAAATGTTCTTATCTTTACTATGCACTTATATACCCCTGTTACCATACTATATAAGCACCTCACAGCACCCCGTGAGGTAGGTATGTTCTATAATCTGCATTTTACAGAGGAGAAACTGAGGTACAGAGGGCTCACAGCAAGTTAGTGGCAGAGCAGGGAATTGAACCTGCATCTCTGGAGTCCCAAGCCAACACCACGCGTCATCCTTCCTCTCGCTTCTCCTATCTTCATACAAATGGACGCACGTTGCCATTACTATTATTTATTTTGGCTGACTATAACTTACCTGATAAAAATAATGATTTTGTAGCAGGTTGATTGAGCAGTTTGGTAAAGGCAATACAATTGCATGTGCATATATCCAACAGTTCCAGTGCACCACACTCCCAGAAACTGATCAGTGCAAAGGCCTTAAAACTGTAAATACTGAAGCAATGAGAGGTGATTTTCCCTAAAAAGTAGGAGATCACAGATTGCTGACTCCTGTCAGTTAGGAGGCAGGAGTTGTTTGCAGAGGCATGTACTCTAAATTGTCTGACTTAAAATTATTCCAACTCAGACTGTTATATAGACAAGGGTACAAAACATACTGAATTAGTCCAAACAAAAAAAGGCTACTGATACACTTCTACCCCGATATAACGCAACTCAATATAACACAAATTTGGCTATAACACGGTAAAGGAATGCTATGGGGGGGGGCGATGCGTGCTCCGGCGGATCAAAGCAAGTTCAATATAATGCGGTTTCACCTATAACGCGGTAAGATTTTTTGGCTCTTAAGGACAGCATTATATTGGGGTAGAGGTGTAGCTCCCAAGGACTGTGTTAAGTTCATGACTGGTAAACAATTGGAGAATGGAACCAGAAATTAATAAACCAGAATTGTTGTGTCAAATATTAGGCTCAATTTGTCCTAATTGTGGACAAAATAATGAGGGGATGAGCTATTTTGCCAATCTCACCCTTTTGGGGTCTTTAAAAAAGAGTCTTCAGGAGAATGAAAATGTCTGGGAGATGGGTGGACTGAATGCCACTCCCACCACCTCCTGGGACCCTGAGATTCACTGTGACACTGCTGGACCTTTGCCATCCTGATCCTGAGAGATGGTTTGACCAGATCTGGCCAGAGAGATGGACCCAGATGACATGACCACTTCCACCAGCTCCAGCTAAATTCAAAACTCCACTTGGGATGTGAGACTTTGGTTCCTGCTGTGATGCGTCCCTCCTCCTCTTTTCTGTGTCATTTTCCTTCTCCATATTATTTCTGATCTTTCTTATGTCTCTCTTTTTGCCTTCTATTTAATACAAGCCTGGCTCAGTTGACTCAGACTTTCTTTTGTAACATTGATGTGAGTCTGTGACCAGTGAGGCAGCTAAAAGCAAAGCTCTGAACAACCCAAGGCCCACATTTTTCCAGTGGTGAGAAATTTCTCTTGCATGTAAGAGGCAGCACCAGAGACAGAAGCTATGTTTTCTATCTCAGTTATTCATTTTTCTCCCCTTTTATGTGTGTTTGTCTTGTTTGCTCTTTAACAACAGCACAATAACAGCTCCAGATCTTCTCAAATCACTTCTCCTCATTTCCCCCCAAAAGTAGTTATTACCATCTTTCATATCATCTGAAAGCTTGTCACAAAAGGGAGTTCTTTATCAAAACGCTCTACTGTTAAAAAGAAAAGGAAATAAGGGATATTGTTTAAAAAATAGCTTTACTTAACACTTTACATTTCAAAATGCTTTACCTGGTTTTCCCTCTTTCTTCTGTAATTTTAACAAAAGGTTAAAACAACGGTAATGGTGTGTTTGCCAAGGGACTAAGCAGACTGAGATCTGTGTATTTGAAACCTCAGATCGTGTTTAACTATTTAGTTTTGTAAAGTGACAGGTTCATTTTCATAAGCAAACTAGGGCAATATGTTCTAGATGAAATTATTATAAGGTGGGTGCACAACTGGTTGAAAGACCAAGAGTAGTTATCAATGATTCGGTGTCAAGCTGGGCGGATGTATCAAGTGGGGTCCTGCAGGGATCTGTCCTGGATCCAGTGCTAGTCGATATTTTCATTAATGACTCGGATGACAGAATGGAGAAATAATCAACTTAGTTTGCAGCAAGGGAGATTTAGGCTGGATATTAAGGAAAAGCTTTCTAACTAGAAGGATAGTTAAGCACTGGAACAGGTTACCTTGGGAAGCTGTGGAAATCCCATCCTCAAGAACAGGTTAGACAAACATTTGTCAGGGGTGGCCCAGGTATACTTAGTCCTGCCTCTGTGTGTTGGGGTGGGTAGGACCAGTTGTCCTCTTGAGATTCCTTCTAGCCCTACCTTTCTATGATTCTGTGTTAACACCTTTGGCTCTCTGCACCCTTTTAGTCCATCAAAATGAACACAACGAACATGCAAGCAAAGAAGATGAAAACAGCAGATTAAAAAATGAAGCCATTTGTGAATGATACATTTTATCATCTAAAAGAGGACAAACATGAACTCCTGCCTCCCAGCTGGTCTGTAGAAGAAATGAAACCTGATGCTATGAGGGCAATTGCAAAATGAAGAGGAGAGAGGCGGAAGCTTCTCTAAACAAACATAACTCAGAGGTGTCTTTCATCCTGATTCTGCAAACCCTTGTGCACATGGGTCATCCCATTAACCGGTGTGACTCAGAGTTGTTGGATCAGACCCTTTGTCTGGCATTTAAGAAATAACGTTTGTTGGGGTGAATGGACCCACTACAAAAACTGGTGCTCTAGACACCGTGCCCTCAGAGTAGAAGGATGTGAAATCTGCTGTGTACTTCTGAATGGCCATGCGGTGCCGCATTGTATTAAAAGCTGCCAGAAGTACAGTAAAGTGATCCAGTGGATCGGACACCATTTTTGAGTCAGGTGATCTGGGTTCTATCACCAGCTCTGCTATTGACTTGCTGTACGACCTTGGCCAAGCCACTTCACCTCATTGTGTCTCTATTTCCCCTCACACCCTTTGTTATCTTGTCTATTTAAATCACAAGTTCTTTGAGGCAGGGACTGTTATACTATGTGTCTGTACAGCACCTCGCACAATGGGGCCCTGGTCTCTGTTGGGGACTGAAGGTGCTATTACAATACTAAAAATAAAATGGTGCCACTTGATGACATCATCATGGCTGCCTGCATTTTAACAAGGGGCAGTAACTCAGTGAAGGTAAATGAAGAGGACCCCTGCGGGGGATAGACAAGCACAAGTATCTGACTTCTCCTTTCCACTCTTTTAGGTGCCCTATGGCAGGTGTAAGGCAAGGGTACATCCTGTCTCCTTTTTTATTTATGCTAGTCATCGACTATGGATTAAAACAATGTGACAGTGATACATATGGCTTAAAATGGAACAATTCAAGGCTATTTGGTCTAGACTTTGCTGATGATAATCGCTCTTATCAGTGAAGATGCCAACATAGTACAAAAATGCACAGACCAAGTAAAAGAAGTAATGGAGAAGATAGGTTTGAGATACAATGCAAAGAAATGTAAAGTCATATTAATGGGGATTAGAGGGACAAAAATCAAAATTGAAGAAGAGAAACTGGAGAAGGTGGACAATTTTACATATCTTAGCTGTATCTTCAGCCAAGATGGTACTAGTTCAGAAGAAAGAAGAAGAGAATCGGGAAAGCAAACGCTGCATTTGGAAGACTCAGAAACATCTGGCAACTGAAAAACATCTCCCTCAAGACTGAGTATGTACAAAGCAATTGTTATTTCCATCACAACATGTAGCAGTGAGCAGGGCCGGCTTTAAGCCGATTCGGCCGATTCCCCGGAATGGGGCCCCACACCTAAAAGGGCCCCGAAATGTCTGGGGCTGCCAGCGGAGCGGGGAAAAAAAAAAAGCCGCGTCCTGCTTCTCCCCCCTCCCTGCAGCGCTTGCGCCGCCATATAGCTGATCAGCGCAAGCCTGGGAGGGAGGGGTGAGGAGGAGGAATGTGGCGTGCTTGGGGAAGAGGCGGGGCCAGGGTGGGGATTTGGGGAGGGATCCAATGGGGCAGTGAGAGGGCAGGGGGGCGGGGCCAGGGCAGGGATTTGGGGAGGGATTCAATGGGGCAGGGAGGGGGCGGAGTCAGGGCAGGGCCAGGGCAGAGTTGGGGCCGGGGGGAGCACGAGACAATTCATGTCCCGGCGTGGGGCCCCACACCTGCTAAAGCCGGCCCTGGCAGTGACATGGCAACTTACCAAGAAAGATACGCAAAAGCTGGATGCATTTCATCACAAATGTCTGAGCAGAATGTTGGGAATAACATAGAGATAGGAAGATGAATGAAGAAGTCAGAAAAATTACTGGACAAGGTACCATCTCACAAATAATCTACAAAAGAAGACATCAGTGGCTGGGACATGTGCTGAGAATGGAAAAGGAACGCTTTTACCAAACACTGCCCTTGAATGGAAGCCAGAAAACGCAAGAAGAAAGAGAGGAAGACCGTGAATAACATGGAAATGAACAGTTCTGAACGACATCAAGAACCTCAACATGAAATGGGAAGATTTGGAGAGAAGGGCTGTTGACAGGCAAGGATGGCAAATGTGGGTAGCCCAATGTGCAGCAAAGCACAGGATGGACTAAGGTCTAACGTAATGGCCCAGGATAGCCCATACTCTCTTTAGGGACTACACGTTGCCCTGTGCATCTCACATTGACAGAAATAGGAATGGCCTGTGAAGACTCGGGTCACTAGATGGCTCCACATTTTAACACTAAGCAAAAAGCCCCCATTTGGACTTGGACCAAGAGGCTTCAACAGGAAAAGATAGTCTATCACATACCAATAGCAAATAAACTGCACCTCCACATTGGTTGAACTTCTCCCTAGCCATGCAAATTCCTTTGTCTAACTGCCTCTGCTCTGATCAGCCCATCCTATTACATACAAAATAGAACTGCACTCTAATCTCATACTTAATTCTAAAAGAGTCTTTCTCAGCTGTTTTGGGCTATTGATTCTAGCTCTCTCTGACGCAGTAAACTTAAAGATAGATTTAACTGCACCTTTGCCTGTCTTCCAATTCTTTATTTTTGGTTATGCCAAAATCTATACCAAGGGAGGTCAGAATCCAACCCTAAAACAGGTATCACTGAGTGAGAAAACAAGTTGATAGTTGCTTGTATTTTTCATCCTCCATGGCTTGACAAATGAATCCAATGTAGCTATCATCTCTGAGATCAGATAATGGCAAAACACAGCAGTGTTTCTTCATGATCATTCTTCCTGAAAGAGAAAAAGGATCTGGAAAGCAAAAGCTGCAATTTTGCAGAATGCCATTTTCAGTTAGCTATGGAATATGGAAGTTGGCAAGCATCTCTTTCTTAGTGGGAGAGTGGAGTGCTTCACTGGTGCTGGGAATAGTTTCATGTCTGTGACAAATCATCTGTGGGAGATAGGGGAGAAAGGAAAAAATTGCCTCGGTGTGCAAGCGTGGAAACATGATTGGCAAATATGGTTTAAATTCAGAGCACTGCCTCCTCATCCATTTTAATACTATGCTTTTCACGAGATCATAATTCAGTCGCCACATTTTGCTCGAAACTGAAACTCGGACCCCTGAAAAAGTTAAGCCAAATTTGCAGTCTCCCAAAACCCCAGTCTGCATGGCCTTTTTGTCTTCAAGCATCATAAAACACATGCAATAGCCACCTCTCACAAACCGGGTCTTCTAAACACGTATGGATTTAGGATGAAGGACTTTCTTTTGCTGACATATAATAGAGACTGGATGATAAATCAAGGCAACTAAGGTGATAATTCAGCTGAATAAAACAACTTGTGACAAAATTGCATCCAGATCTGGAAAGGGAAGACTACCAGCAAAGGAGCCTTTCTGCTTTTCTGTATTATTGTGTTACATGAGAAAAGGAAGTAAATACAATGACAAACATCAAAGGTAACCACAGACCCAGGATAACAGTGAGATCAAGGAACCATTCAGCACTTCAAAGGAATAATTCAAATGACCTTGGAAAATTGAAAGCCATCAGGGTACATGACATGAGGAGCTATGACCAAAATTGTTACAAAGAGTGTAAGTAGCTTGGTAATGCTAGTTTGGGACAAGATTGCCAATTGCCCTGTGTGCCCAAGCAGGAGAGGAAAGGTGTGCAAGGAGCTCCTTAACGCCCCTTTGCTCATTACCCAGATCACAAATCACAGCATGGGGAAGAGAGCAACCTCTGTGGGGCCAGGCCCCCTTCTACCCAATCCCATACACACAGGCAAGGAGTGAGTGGACAGGGCAGCACAACTGGGCCCATGTAGAGCAGGAAAGAAGCTGGAACAGATTATTTCCCCCCACTACACCATGAAGCCTGCCTCTTTCTCAGACAGGTGCAGATGTTCCAACCCTCAGATGTTCCTCCCGCCATGTGTGGGCAGAGGTGTGGCCCCAGATGTCTTCAAAGAAGGAAAGCATCCAGTCCCACTCTGCAGACTGGATCCTGAAGGTGGGGCAAATCTCAGCTGTGAAACCACAAACAGTCATATGAGCAAAACTTTACGAGAATAAATTTTCAGGAAAAGTGAATGCAAAAAGAGAACAAGGACAGAAAATGAGATTAAAAAGCCAGATCTAGGCTGACATGTAGCCCTGTTGACTTGATCTAGTCCAGGGTTTTTAATTTACCAAAATATCCACTAACAATGTTTCCCACTATTTGCCGAGCTCTCCTTGAGATCTTCTCTTACATATTTAATATAAAATGATAACTGTTCTATAAGATTTTAAATCATCCAGTGGAGCTTCATAAAGAGTTATATCCATGCTAAAGAATTCTATAGGACTGTTCTAAAAACCTACAGAAAGGACATTTAATTCTAGGAGCCAGATCCCCACCTGGTGTGAAGGAACATAGATCCATTTTTTTCAATGTTGTCAGCATACTGGCCTTAGAAGTTTCAGAGTGTCTTCCACAGGACCCTATTAAATTTCTATAGGATCATGTTGGTTTAACCATTTTTAAATTCTATAGGATGCTGGATGGAAGTACAAAGTATTATTAGTGCTTTGAGATGGACCCACATGGCAAATTTTGTCTCTAGCTCTGAATCCTTCTCCACTTTGATCCTGGGACTTTGGATTGGCCCATTATTGAGATAGGGATAGCCACCAAGATTGGCTCTCAAACTCCCTGAAGTTGTGATATGGTCAGAGGTTGGGATTTTATTCAAGCCCCATTTCTATTATTACCATTTGTGTTTGTTTTTGTCTTTTAAGAAATAACATGAAAATATCCAAGGGCTCTTAACTACATTACAGATTATGAGTCTGATACACAAACAAACATGAAATTAGCTTCAAGTATGTGTGTGGTCCTACTGAACGCATCTCTGTAAGTTCTCAGGAGTGAGGTCTAAATTACAGGCGAAACAAAACATTGGGGTCTGGGAGCACGTTTGGAGATGCGGGACTGTTGTTTTTCATTGTAGATGCTCACAGTGCTGGAACCTTTTGTACCCCCCTGCTTGCACTGCAGACAGGGCCGGCTCTAGGCACCAGCAAAACAAGCTGGTGCTTGGGGTGGCACATTTTTAGGGGCGGCATGGTCGGCGTCAGAATGCCGCCCCTAAAAATGTGCCCCGGCTGCCCTAGCTCACCTCCGCTGCTGCTGCCACGGTGCACGAAACAGCTGATTCACGCGCCACTACTCGCCCTCCCTCCCAGGCTCTCAAACCTGGGAGGGAGGGGGAGCAGCGGCGCGCGAATCAGCTGTTTCACGCGCCGCGGCAGCTCGGGGTCCCCCCCTCCCTCCCAGGCTCTCAAACCTGGGAGGGAGGGGGAGATCCCGAGCGGCCGTTTCGCGCACCACTGCTCCCCCTCCCTCCCAGGCTTGGGCACCTGGGAGGGAGGGGGAGACTCCGAGTGGCCGCGGCGCGACGCCGCTTCTCCCCCTCCTTCCCTCCCTCCCTCCTAGGCTTGAGAGCCTGGGGGGAGAAGGCAGGGCTGGGGATTTGGGGAAGGGGCGGAGTTGAAGCGGGGCCGGGGGTGGGGTAATTAAATAAGCGGGGGGGGCGGCCAAAATTGTTTTTGCTTTGGGCGGCAAAAATCCTAGAGCCGGCCCTGACTGCAGATGTTCAAATGGATGTTTCTGAAAATGTCTGTTCAATAAAGGATATGAATGAACAAAAGACACCGAGGATCTGCTGACGTGACTTGGCTTTTGTGTTGTTGATTTAGAATAAAGATCTGTTGATTCAAGCTTAAGGGGATGACATATTAGAAATGGAGGTTTTATATTTATCCATAGATCAAGTATTGCTCATTCCTCTATATTCTTTCCTGAATGCTCTTCTGCCTATTATCTGAAGTTTATCTTCTGTGAAAGTCTTTCAGGTCCTAGTCTTGCTGATGACCTGAGCAGTTGGTTTCCTTTGTGCATCAGGAGAGGAAGGGAAAATTACTACTGTAGGACATTTTGGGTTTTTATATTGATGCACTATGCACAAGCATAGTCCAGGGTGTAATTTCCCCTATAAATTAGACCCATGTCACAATAGAGAAGAACTTGCTTGTCATCTTTTCCGTCCAGTGAGAAATCCAGTCTCAAACTGTTCTGCAGCCATCTGTTTCCCCGGACATTTACAATAGGAGTCGTCAGGATAACTACAAAAGATTCCAACTGATGATGAACCACCAAGGGCAGATCTGTGCTCATCTAGCAGCCTGCCCCGGCATTTTGGGTGCTAGATGTTGCTGCAGGTTACTTCAGTAACACGCCATCTCTTGGTATCTGTCTTGAAAATTCTTTTGGCTAGATTGCCCCCTCCTTGGAAAATCCCATGGGAAGAGCAGTGTAGTCCATGGTTTCTGGATAGAGAATACCTAAATCAGTACATATGCCATAGAGCAAGAGGCTAAGATCATCAACACACAGGCCCTGCATCTCTGCACTGCGCTGGGTGGCCCCACCAGCTTCTGGAGAGCACAGCTCCATTGCAGCCATACTGCTATCCTTTGAGAGAGCGTAACTGAAGGAACAGTAGGATGAGAGGACTGTGAGGGAAAACCTCATGGGGTTTTCCACCTCTACTGCCCCAGTCTATATTTTCTGGGAGCTGGGTAACGTGGCCCAGTGATTACAGGTCCTGATCCAGTGATATCCAGTGGATGCTGTGGTTGGTCAACATGCAGGGAGATATTGACAAAGGCACAAAGGGCACTGTGATAAATGAAGAGGTGGGGAGGGGTAGCTCCCTTTTACGACACGCAGCCAGCCAGTTAGCTATAAAGTCCCTCTTGGTGGCTGTTCTCTGCTTGCTTTACCTGTACTTTACCTGTAAAGGGTTAACAAATTCCCCCGGTAAAGGAAAGGGAGTGGGCACCTGACCAAAAGAGCCAATGGAAAGGCTAGAACTTCTTAAAAATGGGGGAAAAAAGCTTTCCCTTTGTCTCTTGGTTGTTCCCTCTTGGCTGAAGAGACAGGAGCAGCAGGAATGCTGTGTAAAGTTTGAACCAGGTATGAAAAATTATCTTCCATACCTAGGATTCATTGGGACAGGGAATGTTTAGATAGGCGCAATCAGGTTTATTTCTTTATTTTGGCTTGTGGATTTCCTCTGTGCTAAGCTCAGTTATTTTTGGTTTCTTTTGTAACGTTAACCTGGACCGCAGCCATTCCTGGTAGTTAACCCCTTTTCAGTTGCTCTGTAACATCCAGCAATAGCCTGATTTTCCAGATGTGTTTCCTTTCTTCTTTTTTTAATAAAATTTACCTTTTTAAAAACCTAATTGGTTTTGTGTCTTAAAAGATCTGTGCATATGTTTTTCAATTAGCTGGTGGCAACAGCTGGGTTTCCTTTTTGTTTGTTTTCTTTCTCGGCTTCCCTGAGGGAGGGGTGGAAAAGCCAAGGGGCCTCAGGGAAAACTTCCCAAGTGAGTTTTTCCAGGATTTGCAAGAGGCCGTTTTTCACTTGGGTGGTGGCAGCATTTACCAAGCCAAGGTCAGAGAAAAGCTGTAACCTTGGGGATTTAATACAAGCCTGGAGTGGCAACTATTAATTTTTAGAATCCTTGAGGGCCCCCACCTTCTGCACTCGAAGTGCCAGAGTGGAGAATCAGCCTTGACAAGCACTGATGCATCCAATTCCCACTGAACTTCCATGGGTGCCTTTGAAAAGCTCCCCACTAGTAAAGAGGGACACTTCAGAACTAGTGAGAACATTTTTGCTGATGAAAGTGCCCCCTGCCCTGTGAAAAGCTGAGACGTCCCTGTGATAGTTTCCCATTCTGTTCTTTGTTACACTTCCCCCAGCTTAACAAATACACTTTGCCTTTATGGCACCTTATAAGCACAGGGATGTTCCCTTTATAGATGGTAACGTGGATGGTTCCAGGGATGGCGTCATTACTGCCATTGCCCATGCAAGTTGCATTGCTAAGCAACACTAAGGAACATTTATTGCACATTCTGCTATTTATGTTTCTTGCTTCACACGTTTACTTTCAATTCTGCCTCCAAGTTCCAGTGATGGTGTTGCTATGTTTTAGATATACCATTAGTGAAGAAGAGGCTAATTTCCCATTAGAGTCCGTACAAGTTGTTGGTGTTTAATCAAGCCTACGGTTTAATTTCCCTCTGCTGTGGCAATCCTATCTACTCTACCCATATGTTGTTGGGGAAATTTCCAGCACTAATTTAATATAGTGAATATGAGACCTTCCATCCCTCCCTAAAATAGCTATATTGATTAATAAAGGTGTCAACAAGTTCTAAAGCTCATAATGATGAATCTCTAGCTTATTGCATGACACCCACATGTTCCCTGAAAATACTTAAATACTGGCCTCATTGCACTGTCACTCATCTCATCTCCTATTATGTTACACCCCTTACTCCTGGGGGAATTCTGTGCCACTGTGCATGCGCAGAATTCATGTCTCTCATAGATTCCACCACCCTCCTCCCCAGCATAATACAATATGCTGGGGAGGCACTGCAATTACAGATTTTGCCCACCAGGGGCTGTTGTGGTGCCAGGAGAGGGCAGCTGGCTCATGGGCTGGAGCAGCCAGCAGCAGAGAGGGAGGGGCAAAAGTTGCTTTCCTCACAGTGCCCTGCCTGTAGGGCCAGGTGACAAGGTACGGGATATTGGGGGACAGACAGCATGGGGCACATGGGCTGCCAGGGGGTCACATACACTGGGGTTCAGAAGGCTAGTGGGGGGGGACACATAGACTGGGGTGGGGCAATAGGAGCTAGTGGGCTGACAGCATTGAGCCAGGGGCTTAATGGAAGTGGAGATGTAGGGACACATAGGGCTCGAGGGAGGGGGTGCAGGGACACATGGGATGTGGGAGGGGTGGCTGAGTAGGTGTGCAGGGACACATGGGGATGGGGAAGGGAGGGTACAGCTGTAACCTTTGAGTGGGCTAGAGTTCACTTCATTGCTCTTCGCGAGTGCCTGAAAAAAACAAACCCAACTCCCACAGAAAAGTAGCTGGAGACCGAGAGTTCAGTCTCTAAGGATTTTCAGCAAGGATTGCACAGGGTCAACCTCCCCACATTTAAGACCCAAAAGGACCTAAAGAAATGAATTTAATTAAATAACTTTATTATTTGTTTCTTTATCATAAGATTTTTAATCTAATTTACAGCATAACCTGGCTATTTTATAATCCACGGACATTATCTTCACAGTTATACATAAACATAAATAAAGAAAACAAATTAAAACCTGAACAGTTTGGTCCCCACAGAAACACAGTGAGAAGAAACTGAAAGTTCCCAAACGCTTAGGTTTAGTTCACCTAAGTCTCAATTAGAGTCTTTGATCACCAAATCTATACAGTCTGCGGAGTCTAAAATAACATCTTCCCTCCACGTGCTTGTAGGAATCTTCAGCTGGAATCCATGCAGACTCTTCCTCTGTTGAAATCACTGCTAGCCAGTCAGCAAACAGATTAACCAATCACTCAGTTAAGTCACAAATGCACAGATCTAAAGAAAACCCTGTTACAAGCAAATACAAAACTGAGAATAGCAAAATAGAAATGACTCTTTCCCCATTACCACATTTATAGAAAAGTTGGTGACTCAGACTAGTTGAGACAATTTATTTAGAACAGTTTGGCTAAAATCAGGGGTGAAAGTAACTTAAAAGACTTACTGGTATGCTGGAGTCCTGAGCAGGGGGCGTGGCCTCAACTGGAAGAGGCAGGGCCTTTAAATACCCAGGCCCTTTAAATCAAGGTTTAAAGGCCCAGGGGCTCCGGCTGCAGCTGAGAGCCCCGGGGCCTTTAAATCTCCCCCAGAGCTACCAGTTGCAGAGGTGGCTGGGAGCCCCGGGGCTCAGGGGCGATTTAAAGGGCCCAGGGCTCCAGCCGCCGCTACCGCAGCAGAGCTCCGGGCCCTTTAAATCGCTGACGGAGCCCTGCCGCTGCTACCCCAGGGCTCCAGCAGCGGGGCTCAGGCAGCGATTTAAAGGGCCCGGGGCTCCGGCCACTGCAGAGAGCCCCGGGCCCTTTAAATCGTCAGCCTGGGGAAGCTGGTCAGGTCCGGCACGACGTACTGGCTCTTGCCGGTATGCCGGACCGGACCGAACCAGCTTACTTTCACCTCTGGCTAAAATTAAAACAACATTCAAAGCATACAATTAAAATAGAAGTTATTTTTCCCTCCCAATTTCCCCTGGCTATAATTAGCATTGCCCAGGCTGCCCTGTTAGAGGGTTAACAATATCACTAACCTGCTGCAAGATGCTTCCAAGTTAGGGACAACAGCCTGCTTCTCCCAACTCACACAGGGCACATGGCCCTTCGTAAAGCAGCTGCCCTGACTGCTCGCCCTCATGGAGTCTGACCCCAGCAGCAGGGAACTTATTGGAGCAGACCCAAAATTACCACACCCAATTCCAGCACCTTCTGGATGTGGAGTGCTGAATCTGCCTAGTAACAGTGACCCAGACGCAGCTCACTCCTACCTCCCCCCAATGGGTCTCTTAAAGAGATATCTCCCTATTAGGCACATGGGTTACACAGGAACACATGGGGCAGGGAAGTGGAGGGGTGTAGGGACACATGGAGGCAGAGGAAGATGTGCCTGACTAAATAGGCGAGGTAGAGAACAACCAGAGTCTGCATGGGGGAGGATCCCCAAATCCCTAATCATCCCTCCCACCCACCCCAAAAACACCTGTTCCATACTTCTCCCCCCCACACCTAACCACCCTCCAGGTTCACTCCCAGGCTCCTGCCCACAAATTACTTCCCTCTCAGCTCTCCGTTTCCCCTGACTCCTCCCAAGCCTTTGCACTGCCACTGCTTCTGAGCGGTGTGGGAAATACATTTCTGTATTGTAGTTTAAATGAATTATTTCTCAAAGTTCTGTATTAATATACCTAGTAAGGAATCTATTTGTCAAAAAGCATCTCCTGAAACTTTTTTGGTGTCCGTATTGTTACAGACATACTTGATGAGGTATTTTGAAATAAATTACCAAAATAATTGAAACTGCCGTGATTATATCGTGTTATTTTGACAAATAAGATATGTAGAATTTTGCAGAATTTTAAAATATTGTGTGCAGAATTTTTCATTTTTTGGTGCAGAATTCCCTCTGGAGTAGCCCTTTCAATGCTACTTCTGTGTTTCTATAGTGATGTTTCTAAGTGGACCTCTTCAAAAGAATCAGAACTGATGAGAAATGAGGGAGGATCTGTGCACACATGGCTAAAGGTACTAATATCAAAACATCCACCCTTCCTGCAAGGAGATGGTGATCTCTTCTGCTTTTCCTCATGATTTCTTAAGAACATAAGAAAGGCCATACCGGGTCAGACCAAAGGTCCATCTAGCCCAGTATCCTGTCTACCGACAGTGGCCAATACCAGGTGCCCCAGAGGGAGTGAACCTAACAGGCAATGATCAAGTGATCTCTCTCCTGCCATCCATCTCCATCCTCTGACAGACAGAGGCTAGGGACACCATTCCTTAGCCGTCCTGGCTAATAGCCATTAATGGACTTATCTTCAGAGGAAAGCCAATTCGCAACCCCAAGCTGGGGTCATAATGTGCTATGTTATAATAATGCAGCGCAAGTGGGACAGGTAAAGCTCATAAGGGATAGGCTTTTACATATGAGGGCCTTCGCCTTTTAAACGGGTGTCTGTATTTGGAGACATTCAGAGATGAGCTCAGCAGCATGATATTTTGGAATTTAATACCAAAACTCCTGCACCATAAGCCCCTGAATTAATATTTCTCAAGTTGGGCTCCATCTAATTTCCACCTGAATCTATTGACAGTGAATTAAAATGTACAGTAATGAGGAAAAACTGTAAATACTGATTATAAGTGAGAAGTTAAACATAGGGACCAGCATTGCCAATACAGCTGTCTGAAACTGGATGGTTTGGACTTACAGTGGCTTGCTCAAACCTCTCTTTGTTGTCACTTTGAGTTGTATTCCTTGAACGTCACTTTGAGATTTGGGGCTCAAGCTTGAAATATCTCTACGCACCCAGCCTACCCTCTATCCCAGTAATTTAACACAAAATATAAGCTGTGACTGCATGCCATGAGATGGACCTGATGCAGCATTAGACTTTATTTGTGCCTTGGACTGGAAATAAGATGAGAGAGCTGTGACGGGTTGGATCACAGAAACCCCCCTGGGAGCTGCCATCCGATGTGCAAAGTCTACCCCTGCTTCTGTTTTCCTTGCCAGCTCAGGACTCCAGCACCCTGTCTTGCTGAGCCAGACACTCCTGTCTGCTCCAACACAGACCCAGGGTCTGAATCACTTGTCCCAAAGCTGCAAGTTTACCTGAAAACAGCTCACAGTAGTGTGCTTGTCTTTAGCACTCAGATGCCCAACTCCCAATGGGGTCTAAACCCAAATAGATCCGTTTTACCCTGCATAAAGCTTATGCAGGGCAAACTCATAAATTGTTCGCCCTCTATAACACTGATAGAGAGATATGCACAGTTGTTTGCTCCCCCAGGTATTAATACATACTCTGAGTAAATTACTAAATAGAAAGTGATTTTATTAAATACAGACAGTAGGATTTAAGTGGTTCAAAGTAGTAACAGACAGAACAAAGTAAGTCACAAGCAAAATAAAATAAAATGCGCAAATCTATGCCTAATCAAACTGAATACAGATAATCTCACCCTCAGAGATGCTTCAGTAAGTTTTTCTCAGACTGGACACCTTCCAGGCCTGGGCACAATTCTTTCCCCTGGTACAGCTCTTGTTGCAGCTCAGGTGGTAGCAAGGGGATTCTTCATGATGGCTCCTCTCCTTCTCTGTTCTCTTCCCCCCCTTTATATATCTTTTGCATAAGGCGGGAACTCTTTGTCTCTCTGGTTTTCCACCCCCCCTCACTGGAAAAGCACCAGGTTAAAGATGGATTCCAGTTCAGGTGACATGATCACATGTCACTGCAAGACTTCATTACTCACTTGCCAGCACACACATATACAGGAAGACTCACAGGTAAATACAGCCATCTGCAGACAATGGGAGTCATCAAGATTCCAAACCATCATTAATGGTCCACACTTTACACAATTACAATAGGCCCTCAGAGTTACATTTTATATTTCTAATTTTAGATACAAGAGTGGTACATTTATACAAATCAGATGATCATACTCAGTAGATTATAAGCTTTGTAATGATACCTTACAAGAGACCTTTTGCATGAGGCATATCCCAGTTACGTTACATTCACTTATTACCGTATTTTCTCTAAAACTATCTCAGTTACATTATATTGACTTATTATCAAGTTTTTATAAAACCATATAGACTGCACAACGTCACAAGAGCATCTTATAAAAATATTTGATACTAAAGGAAACTGGCAGTGTTAAAAAAAATCAATTTACACTATGAGAAGTATGACTTTAACACAAAGATCCAATTTGATTCTAGATGTAGATGGTCAGGATACCATCTACGTATGTAGTCATATAACATGTTTCTAGAGAAGAGATGGAATGGACCGTGGAATAAGAATTAATTCAAGAGAAGTAGATTTAACACAGTGGGGAATATAGTGAACTTCAGATTAAAATATTAAATGAATTGCACTGGAATCAAAACGGGTCAGTTTTATACCATTACAAAAAGAAATTAAGGAGTAACAGTGAAAAGAAAGTCCATTGAGAAATTCAAGAAAGCACAGTGTCAGTGCTGTGAATTGTTGCACATACACAAAAGACATCTAGCTTTTCTGCAGAAACTGCAACAAAATTAATCATTTTGTCTCTTCTCCTCCTTGACCCAGTTCAAGGTCCTTTGGGCTCTGAATAACCCATATGTAAACCAGCCCCAAACATAATTTTGCTGATAGATTGCTACATCTATGGTGGGGACACAGCAAGCTCCGCCAATTGCTGTCACCAATTTTGCATGCTCCCAGGCTTTCCCGGGTTAGAGTCATTGGGGACGCACCACGTTCTACTGAGCCAGGAAAACCTCAGAAACCATTAAAATTTTAAACACAGCACCTGGATCACCAGACGCTATCAGAGCTGCTGAAGCTCACGTACATATCAGCAAAGGTATTTTGGTGCATAGGGATTTGGGATTGTGTGCAAAGCTGTTGGAACAAGAGACTGGATCCGGGTGGGTTAACATTTCTGACCATTTCTAACCCTTCAGAAAGTCCTGCATTCCTTTTTATCTGCTCTCCAAATATTTCAAAGAGGTCAATCTACGCTTATTGGTGCATATTGTGCACAGGGTGGTCTCTTTCCTCCCTCTCTTCCCCAAACATTGCAGACCACACAAACTGTTGCTTGACTGATTCACTGCCCTTTTATTCACGGGATTCCAACTATCTGCTGACACCTTCAGGCAGAAAAATGAATCTTTCCAGTTTAAGTGTGTGTGTGTTTGTCACTGTTATAGATGCACAGCGACTGAAGTAATGGGGGAGGAGAGTTCTTTCACTTCATCTTGATTTGGTTACAACAAAAGCACAAAGATGTAGCTCATAATTGCTGAGTAACTATTGTATTGTACCTTTCTTAGGAGCTGTGAATAACTGCCTGCAGTTCCTCCCCTAAGAAGGCTGATCTGAGATAGCATTTATTTGCTTCGATAGGCCTTGCTTTATCCAGATGCATATGTCCTTTTGTCAGATTTTTCTCTTTGCAGATTGTGAAAGCTTCAAAAGCAAGATTAGTTTATTCCTGGGGGTCTGGCAAGCTCCTAGCATGTTTGGGGCACTGCTTTAATCTTAATGACAAAAAATAATGGTATATACAAATCACTAAATGAGAAGGATCAGAGGGGTAGCTGTGTTAGTCTGTATCCACAAAAACAATGAAGAGTCTGGTGGCACCTTAAAGACTTAAAAACAGATTTATTTGGGCATAAACTTTTGTGGGTAAAAAACCCACTTCTTCAGATGCATCTGAAGTGGGTTTTTTACCCATGAAACTTATGCCCAAATAAATCTGTTAGTCTTTAAGGTGCCGCCGGACTCCTCGTTGTAAATGAGAAGGTTAAAGCAGGGCAGCAGAATAGTGAGGAAACAGAATAGTTCTGGGCTCAGACCATAGTGATGGTGTTGGATTTAGCATTTCCATGTGAAAAACATGAAGGTTGGGCTCAGTATTGCCAGTTCCCAAGCTGGTATCATGGTATCACGAATCTGATCATATTTAATGCTTTCCGAAAAGCACCAGCTCCTGGATTCATGTGATTCTATGCAAATATCAACTTTCATTTAAAAATCAAAGGAAGTTTCTAGCCTTATGGTTGTTGAAAAAAAAAGCTTGACAGCATAAACTCTAATGGCTCAGAAACTAGAAGGCAAATAAAAAGAACCCAAAATGTTGGGATTTTTTAGAATCTCATGATTTTTGAATGCTTGCAATTGTCTGTACTGAGCTTAGGATAGGGGTTCAGCATGCAATGGGAAAAGGGAGATCCAAGAAGCAAACAGTGATTACTGTATTCTCCCTTTAGAAGCAGAAGATTCCAGGTGATTGGGGTTTGTGTGTGTGTGTGTGTGTGTGTGTGCATTACTACTGTTTCAACCAGCACTCACTCCCTCTCTCTACAACTAATCCCTGCAGAGAGGGTGCAGAACTAAATCACTAAATGAGAAGGTTTAGTTCAGGAGATCCGAAACTGTCCCCTGTGATACCCAGGATTGTGGCTTGATTTCTAGAGCTGGCTGGGAAAGATTTTCTCCCCATGATAAATTTTAGCAAAAGCAAAACATTTTTCATCCAATTTTCTACAGAATTGTTCAGCTTCTTGTCAAAAAATCAAAACCCAATTTTTTTTGCCCAACCAGCCAATTTTTTTCTAGAAAAATTCTAAAATTGTCCTTTCTGCGTTTTCAGTGAAAATCTTTAATCGATCTATCTATCTATCAATAAAAAGGGACATTTTCTGCAGAACATTCCATATGAACAAAATAACGTTTTCTGGAAAAAAAAAAAAAAAAAAAAACTTTTCAGCAGAAAATGTTCATCCAACATTACATTTCTCTACAGGTGCTTATGTTCTGGGGAGATGCAGCCCTTTCTGCTACCTCATCTGAGGCTCTGCAATTCCTTATTCCTCTCCTGCTAGAAGGAAGCATGAGGTGACCACTTAGAGTTCTAATTCAAAGGGTTTGACATATTTTTCTTCTGCCGGGTGATTTTTCTGCAGGGGGAGGTTATGTAATTCCTACAAGGAGAAAAGTGGCTATTTATAGATTTCTAAAGGGTTATTATTTTGCATCTGTACTTAAATGGAAACTGTTCATTAATGTGCATAACAGGAGAGAATTAATCCAGACGTGATGGGCTAGGTCCATGCTCCAGCATACAATCATTATACAAGAAAATTGGTTGCTATAGTTTATGGAAAATGTAATTCAGCATGACAGCTTCCTCCCCCCTGTTTCCAGCTTAGCCACTAAAAATCCCTCTGGGCTGGAATTTGGCTCATAGGGGCAGATTCTGCTCTCAGTATTACTTGTGAAAGCACACTTAAATCAGTGAGGTTGCCCAGTGCTTGAAAATAGAATGTGGCACTCAAGGTCTCAGGTTTAAGGGCAGCCCCTAAATCTTCTGAATAGAAAAGAAACATTTATTTAGACATTTCAATGTTTTTCGGCACCAAAATATAATGTAGATAAACGTGCATTTTTCAAACTTCACCAGCCGTGGGCACTCAATTTAGGTTATCTAGAGCTTTTTTAATAAAGCCATATTTGACCTGACACTGTCCCTCTAATTCTTTATAGTCCCATAAGGGGAACATGGCAAATGGAAAGCTGGTGCCTGCACCATGGCAACAGCATACACTTTGACGCTATTGTAATGGTCTAGCCAGAGTGTGTATGTACAATTGCACTCTGGTTGAGGAAATCAAAACTGCTCAGCTGCTAATTGCTGAAGCTGGTGCAGAGTGTGGCAGCTGTTTTGGGGACTGTCTTACTAGGAGTACATGAAATGGGTGCTTTGGGATGTGCGCTGCCTGGCTGTTGGCTTCCAGATGGAGTTTAAAGTGTCGATTCTGACCTTTAAAGCCATAAATTGCCCAAACCCTTCATTAATAATGGTGTAAGCAGGGTCTGAATGAGCTCTCCCCTGACATCTAGTGAGGAGCTGGGGGAAAAGATTTCAGGAACAGAACATATTTGCATAGACACGCCTACTCTGCCGAGGTGTTCAGCAGATGGAGCGGCTTTGCCAAGGTGATCAATTTTGGCTGTGTTTGGGTTACAAATCACTTTCTGTTTGAACGCAGACGTAATGAAATGTTGTTATCCTTATTATATGAGTAAAGGACAGCAGAACTGCGCTGATTGAGGGGAGGTCACCTTAAATGTAACCTCACTTGCTAATGCCAAAACCCAGTGAAACAGAGAGAGGGGTGGGGAATAGAGGCTTTTTGCTTTGGGGGGGTTGTTTTTTTATGATGTGGTGGTGTGGATGTTGTCTAAATTGTCCCAGACACAATTTGAACCTCTACTCTCCAGAGTTTAAAGATAGTACTGATTGGGTTCAATTGAATGTCCTTGTTTCTGTTCAGGGATTAGTAGAGTTGATATCACTGATGAGCAGATCTAGGGGCTGAGCCTTAGACTGGATATGGGGAAAATGTTGTAGAGAAAGACAATGCAACCCTGCACTAGCAGTGAGGTTCCCCACTACCTGCTGAAATCACTAAGAACTGGTTAAGTGGTGGAACCTCAGAACATGACGTTGCAGAAGTAGCAGGGAGCAGCAGGTGGCAGCCAGTGGTGGCGGAGGAAAACAATGGCAGCTGTGAGCCAGTTGCAGAGGTGGTAGCAGCAACAACAGAGGCATTGCTTGATGCCTCCTCCCATGTGGTGGGAGGTGAGCCCACATGAATGCACCTCTGGGACTAGGGCTACTGGGTTCAGAGAAACAGGATTTTATGTTCATTTTTTGTTTACCCCAAGCATATATATGACCCATATTCAAGAGGAGCCCTAGGTGTTTTTCTGGCCAGGGCGGAAAATGTTTTCATTGCCTGTTGGAGTGGCCAAGTCTCAACCCCCAAGAAAAGCAAGCCAATCAGCAGAATGGAGGGGGGGGGGGGGAAGTCCAAGTGGTATGGTGACCCCAAGCACTTAGTACCTAGAGTGACCCTGCTATTCGCCCGCCCCTACAACCAGCCCTGCTTGTATCACCAATTTCTCATCATACAGAAACAAATCTTCAAGGCCCCAAATACTGGCTAAACACTCGGGCCAAAGGGGAAATGGTATTATTCATCATGGCCAAGAGTGGGTCCTGAAAAAGTTGTATTTAGCCCCTACAGAGCCCAACACTTGTGCTCCTGTGACAAACTTACCCCTGTGGCAGCAAACATTCAAGACCCAATTCTGCTCTCAGATATCTAGTGGCCTGGCGGGTGGTGACAAGACTTCCAATGAATGATAGTACTATACAGAGATACAAGACAAAAACTTGATCCAAGATTCCTTCATGTCAATCGCTTCATTACTGAAAAAAGAGGGGCGTTTCTGTTGACTCTCCATAAATTAAAAGATCTGCCACTGTTGGGATGGAGAACCCAGAGAATGTTCTAGCCGGAAAGGCAGCTCCAGATCCGAACTGCCCCTCAAAACTCAGTGGTGTTTGGATCTAGGGTTTTACCTTGGGCTTGTTTCTACAAAAAACACAAACTTCAGGCTGATGCTGGTAAACAGATCCATAAATGTACACAAAACTTCCCAGGCAAGGTTGTTGAGGTAAAAAAATGGGAACATTCAGAAAACAATTAGATGCTGCCCTGAGGGTACAAAAGCAGGATGAGCCTTGATGGGCTGAGGGACCTTTACTCATTCCCAAAACAACTATTCTGTTTTCTTCTAATAAGCCATTAAGTTACAGTGCTGACATTATGTGGCTTCCAAGGTCTAAAAGAAGCTATTATTCATCTCTCAATAAAACTGGTAGTGAGTTACAGTCAAACTCTAAACCTCAGCTCCCTGCCTGAAACAGAGGGTTATTTTATGTTTTAAAAATAAAATCTTTAAAGAGTTTACAAACAAACAAAAAAACAACCAATCAAAAATCAAAACCAAATCAACCAACAAACAAAACCTAGGCTGAACAGCCGGTGCAAAAACCCCACAGAGTGAAGAACAGGAACAAGCATTTTCAAGTTTATTTTATCTTTCCCAACTCCCACATCAGTAAAATGACACTGAAAATGAATGTGGTAATATTACACCATTATGTCAACTGTGCCCCTGCCGGGGCTATGGGGGTTCATAGTTTTCCTGTTATACTGACAGTTAGGGAGCGTAGCCCCCTCATGCTCTTTTCTCTTCATTATAAAGGAGCATCTATTTTGCCTTCCTGCTCTGTGTCCTCACCAAAGAAGACCAATGTGTGGGAAGGATTTAGCTCTTGGATACCGAGTGAGGTGGTAAACAGTGTTTGTTGCAAGACAAAATGTCTCTTTAGGCTGATAAAATATTTGCTCTCCAATTAAGTGCTCTGTTAGCAATTCCATAGTCCCCCTGTATGAATTTTTAGGTAAGACCAATTAACATGTGTGATTTATTTTTACTTTAGATATGGCATTTGTCGCAATGAAGTCTGGTGAAATCATCTGCAGTGTGTTGTTAAAAACATAGCCTTGTGTCCAATTAGATACAGCAGAATAGTTGGCTTGGCTCAGAGAGACAGTTCTGTCTGGGTGGTAGGCATGATTGTTGGCATTTTGAGAATGTTTCCAGAATGAGCTTTTAGCAGAAGATAGCATTAAAGCAAACAGTGTATTTTAATTAAAGGATGGGCAGGAAACGTCAGGAATACTTGGCGCTGATGCTGCATTATAATGAATTGTGTAAATGGGCACTATAGTGGTGACAAATGCAGAGCTCCAGATAATATAAGAATTTCCTATGGAAATTGCTGATCTTTGACCAAATGCAGTAGATCAAATCATCACACATGATATTTACAGTGTTCTCCTGTTCATAATCTAGGCTGCTGCTAAAATCGCCTTTCTGGTTTGTTGCTCTGACTCTGTCACCCCTTTCTTTAAGACCCTCTTTCACTGCATCAAACAGCAACTCTTTGTCTAATCTTAAAATCCCTCCACAATTTAGCCCCACTCCACCGATCTATCCTATCATTTTACCAGAAGGTCCTCTCCATTCTTTGCTCAGCCAAAGATGCTAGCGTCTGTCATTCACTCAGAAGAACCTTCATGCTCTCTCTTATGCCATCCCCTATGTGTGGGATAATCCCCCATTTAAATCTGTAAAGCCACCATCCTGTCCTCCTTCCAGTTTCTCCTCAAAACTCCCCTCTGCCATAATGTCATAATCTCTTTGTATTTCAACTTCCCCACCTATGAAATAGGAACAATTCTTCCCTACCTCAAATGGCAGTTGTGAGGATCAATTTGTTCAAGTTTGCGCGGTGCCACACGTAGCCATATAGCTACCTAAACAGATAGTTACAGCTTGATATATTGTATTTAGGCAAAATATAATCCATATTAGACATGCAGCCTTGGGCCATGTCACTGGCCAATGCTGATTTTTGGAATATCTCCACTGTATTGTGTGTGAACGTAATGTTGCCAATCTTTTTGGTAGCATTACTGGAAGTAAAATCACTCTGTTCTGCATGACGCGGAGACCTCCAGCTTTTGAAGATCAGTAAAATGATGCAATTTCTGAGCACATCCGAAAGAAAGAGAGGAAATCTGCTTTTCAGTTAAGGACATAATCTTGCATAGACTCATGCACATGATCAACTTGATTTGCGAGAGTTGCCTCATTGAGATGAATGTGATAACTCATGTGAGTAAATTTGCTCATAAACTTAACTGTTTTCAGGAGAAAAACCACATTTCAGGATTGGGCCCAAAGGCCCTTAGTAGTCAAACCAAGTTCTGTGATAATGGTTAGTAAAGCTACCAGATAAGATAAGCTCTATGGAAAATTTCCATACAGAATGATTGACATCTTGGAATGGACTGATTGAGATACATGTTGGTTTATTCAAGATATTTTCAAATACAATTCAAGATGTGCTAAATTAATGATCACAGACAAAGATCAGACATTCAGTACAGGAAACTGAATCCACGCGCCATGTGCCTGTTTCTACTGTAATGTATCAGTAATTAGTTTAAATATATCTGTTACATCTGTTGATTTTGCTTCTACTGCTGATTAGAATCAAATCTGCATCTTTATTTGTAGAAGATCCCATATTGTAATAGTTTAATGAGCCCAAATGAAAATTGCCTGAATTGCAGGACTTGAACAGCTTAAATTAGTGTAGAAAAACACACATTAACAAATAAATATTTCATAATGCAATGTGGCTGCACACATACAGCTACCAACACCTTTACTGTTGGGATTGTATGTGGAACCTTCAGCACCAAAAGCACACACATCTATCATCTGAACTAAAACAGTAATGCTGTTATGCATGGCTAAGTATCAAGCTATTATTAGTATCAGAGGGGTAGCTGTGTTAGTCTTAAAGGTGCCACAGGACTCTCTGTTGCTTTTTACAGATCCAGACTAACAGATGTATTGGAGCATAAGCTTTCATGGGTGAATGCCTACTTCATCGGATGCATCCGACGAAGTGGGCATTCACCCACGAAAGCTTATGCTCCAATACATCTGTTAGTCTTAAAGGTACCACAGGACTCTCTGAAGCTATTATAGTCACTATTACCATCAGCCACTAGGGGGAGACATAGTCACATGCACCAAGGCCCAGATTTTTAACAGTATTTAGGCATTTGTTGCACTCAATGTAGTAATGCTTAATTGATGTAGGAGCTAATTCTCATTTTCAAAAGGGATTTAGTCATTTAGGAGCCTAAATCACATTGGCAGCTGATGGCATTTAGGCCCTTAAATGTCTAAATCACTTTTTGAAAATGAGATTTAGGCTCCTAAATTAGTTAAGCATTGCAAGGCAGCAACACATGAATACCTTTAAAAATCTGGGTTTAAATGGCTTAATATTCTTTAACATTAAAAATTGATATTAGCTGATTAAACAGTGTCACCCTATGGTCAACACTCTTTTTTTTCTTCTTCAAGCCTTAGTCACATCTATATGGGATCAGTTCAAATCCTTTTTTCCATTCCAGTCTGTCTTGAAGTAGTTCCTTGGAAACTCTGCAGCTAATCAAATTCTTTGGTATGACATCCATCCATCTAATCTTCCAACCCTTCTCTTACCCTCCACTTCTAGATTTAATACCCTGTTTCCTATACATTCTTCCAGTCTTCTTTTCATATGGCCAGACCATCTGAGCCTGGATTCCCTTAGCTTTTCTGTAATTGGTACCACCTTCACACTTCCTCTAATTCATTTGTTCCAAATATGGTCCATCCTTGTAACTCTAAGCATTCATCTTTGCATTTTCACTTCCAATGCATTCAAGATCTGCTCCTAGCTCTTCCTTCATGCCCAGCATTCAGAGCCATATAAAAGTTAAGGCTTAATTATCATCTCTGAAATCTTACTTTTAATAGATCACTCTGCTCACTCTCTCTATTTTTTAAAAAAAATATATGAGGGTTGGAAGGGACCTCAGGAGGCCATCTAGTCTAACCCCCTGCTCAAAGCAGGACCAATCCCCAACTATTTTTTTTCTCCCCACATCCCTAAATGGCCCCCTCAAGGATTGAATTCCCAACCCTAGGTTTAGCAGGCCAATGCTCAAACCACTAAGCTATCCCTATTTAGTCAATGTCATTCCTCTTCTGCTTATAAATTCTATATGACCAACTTTACCGGGCAAAATCAGGCTTTGTGTGAAGAGACATGTTCACGTATTTGGTTGCACACCAGGTTTTGTCCTGTTCATTTCCCAGGATACATTATAGCCATTAATTAATATAGCTCTGTCATTGAAAATAAACAGACTTGAAGAAGGAATTACAAATCAAATAATCCATGCTTCTTTGAATTTTAAGAGGCTAATTGTACTACATATATTTTCTGAAAGCCCAAATTTTCATAGAATCAGAGAAATTACCTCAAGAGGTCATCTAGTCCAGCCACCTGCACTGAGACAGGACCATCCTGGATAGATGTTTGTCCAACCTGTTCTTAAAACCCTCCAAAAATAGGGATTCCACAATCTCCCTTGGAAGCCTATTCCAGTGCTTAACTATCTTTATCGTTAGGAAGTTTTTCCTAATGTCTAACCTAAAATCTCCCTTGCTACACATTAAGCCCATTACTTCTTGTCCTACTTTCAATGGACATGGAAAATAATTGATCACTTTCCTTTTAATAACAGTCAGCGGCGGCTCCAGGCACCAGCGCTCCAAGCGCGTGCCTGGGGCGGCAAGCTGTGGGGGTGCCCTGCTGGTCCCTGCGAGGGCAGCAATCAGGCTGCTTTCAGCGGCATGCCTGCAGGAGGTCCGCCGGTCCCGTGGATTCGGTGGCAATTCGGCAGCAGGTACGCCGAAGCCGCGAGACTGGCGGACCTCCCGCAGGCATGCCACTGAATCTGCATTACCAGCGGACCTCCTGCAGGCATGCCGCCAAAGGCAGCCTGCCTGCCGTGCTTGGGGTGGCAAAAAAGCTAGAGCCACCCCGATAACAGCCCTTTAACATATTTGAAGACCGTTATCAAGTCTTCCCCCCGCCACACCCTGTGTTCTTTTCTCAAGACTAAACATGCCCAGTTTTTTTTTAACCTTTCCTCATAGGTCATCTTTTCTAAACCTTTTATCATTTTTGTTGCTTTCCTCTGGATTTCTCCAATTTGTCCACATAGCTTTTAAAGTGTGGCATCCAGAACTGGACACAGTACTCCAGCTGAGGCCTCACAAGTGCCAAGTAGAGCAGGACAATTACCTCCCATGTCTTACGTATGACTGGCTATTACTTATAACTCTATGATCCTTTAGGTGCTCACAAATTGATTGTGTAATTTGTTCCAGTACCTTTCCAGTTAGGCTGACTGGTCTATAATTCCCCAGCTCTTCTTTGTTCCCCTTTTAAAAGATAGTTACTATGTTTGCCCTTCATTCCTCTGGGACGTCACCTGTCCTCCATGAGTTCGTGAAGATAATCGCTAACAGTTTCTCACCAAATAGCAGTAAAAGCTTAGTTATATACAGTAAAATTGACCGAAGCTATCCACAGAGAGAAAACCCTGCTCTTGAAATCATAAATGCTGTAATGAAAACAAGTGTTCTTCTCTCAAGTCTGCCTATGATGAAATCTTGATTTCAGGGAGAAGCTGTCTGGAAATGTCTGACAAATAACATGTTGTATTGACATTCCTTCAAAGCCTTCAGGAGGTGAGCAGATACAGAGGTGAAATGTTCACATCTCTTCATGGTGGAGCAAACAAGCATCAGTGGCTCCAATAGTGTTTCTGAGGTCATCGCTGAGATTTCTAGAGACAGATCTATACTGTTGTAACGGCTTTTTGGAGACAAAGCCCACAGTCGATTCAGATGCCGTCTGTGCAGACAGCAGATATTACCACATGGAAAGCTTAATAATAAAATGCACTTAATGGCAAGCTGTATTATATACAGTTACCCACCCAATAATATGAATCATATGGCAGTGTGTAGAGAGAAAGATTAAACACAGTGGAGAGGAAATGATGAAAAATACTCCCGTTCTGTAGGGAGAGGTGTTTGGAAATCATGCTCCTACTTGCTACAAAGAGGTACAGGCAGTGTTTAAATTCAGCCCCAGCCAGATCTATTCAGCCTCATGATTGTAGGGGATTTCTCAGGCCCATCAGGGCTGCCTCATGCCTTTCCTCTCCCTCTAATCAGGAGATGACTGGAATTTCAAAGGGAAAAAAATGTACCCTTGTCTGAGAGAGTTGTTGGGGGAGGGTCTGATAAAGTATAGGAAAGTGCATGTGGGAGTAACTTGGCAGTTGTCTCTCTTGAATCACTACACACACACTTATTTCTGTCTCCCCAATCCTCACTCAGTGACTTCTCCAAATAGTCACCCACCTGTTATAGGTCCCTCATCTTGCTCCAACATCACCTTCCCTAATCTCTCACATCCTCAAGCTGCTGGAAGAGGCAGCCACTGTGCCGAAAGAGGGAGCAGCCACACCACACACAGTCACATGGAGGCGCCCTGCGCTGAGCTGACCTCCACAGCACATCTCCTGCCACAGACGGCGAGCTCTGGACAATCGTGGGGTGGCATGAATTGGCCCAGAGAGGGCAGCCTTAAGGCACCTCTGGCTGTCAGAGCTTTAGTAGCCCTCACAGGGTGCTGAATCAGAGCCTGGTGGAGTGGGAGAGCCCAGGCTCCCCGACCAAGCCCTTTCCCCCCATATTTGCAACAGTTGAAAAGGGTGGGGTATCTCACTACATAGTGGTTCAAAACTGAGATTATAGAGAGCCAGGCACTGGAATCAAAGAAAGAAGCCACGCATTCTACCCTTCCTGCAAGAGTATGTGTCACAATAGTGGCTGCTATGCTGTGCAAATAGCCGATTTTTCTGTTTGCTGGCCGAATCTGTGGCGCCATTTGTGGACGGGGTCAGGGACTTACTCATAATGATCAGAGAGATCAAACAACCTCCTCAGCTCTAGTGGGATGGCACAAGGCATTTTGAATTGCCAGTCTGTGCTGCATGGGGTAAGGAGAAGAATTCAGTCTCCAGCTTGACCAGTCTCTTTTTCACCCTCCTAAATTCACCTTTGAAGCCAAAACCCAAAAACCTATCACTGCAACTGTGCACATTTCCCTTCTTAGTTAATATAGCTTCCAAATGGTGTGACTGTGCATAACTTGATAGAGATAGGCACAACAGGGCTGTGCTTGTGCCTGAGACAGCAAACAGTCTGCATGAAGCACACATGAGCTGTGTTTGGGCTAGCAGTTCTGCTTACGAACACCATTGATTTACAAGCTGATATTCATGTCAGGATTTCTTTTAAGGATATCTGAATGAGTCTATTTTTAGACTTTGCTGTGATCTTACTCCATGAGATGTTTCATGCATAATGCAACATCAAGCAGCAGATTTACACTCCTACTGTAGATCAGCTGAAAGCTGCCACAACAAATAAGAGCCCAAAATGCTGCTCTGGGAAAGCTGTGCAAATGGGTTTTCTTCACAATGGCTTGAAAGCCACGTTGATGTCTGATCAGACAGCTGAGCTTGCTAATGATTTCTTCCAGTGGCATAATATTCTGTGACATGTAATGCAAACCATTCCAATCTATTTATTTTTAGGTTGATCAAATCCGCCAATCGCGGAGTCTCTGAGCATATACACAGTGACAAACCAGAATTTAATAATGTCAGAAAGGATATATATGTGACTAGCTTAGATACTTATATGGCCTCCATCACTGTATTACCTAAGCACCTCACAATCTTTAATGTATTTTTGCTCACAACATCCCTGTGTGGTAGGGCGGTGCTATTACCCCCATTTTACAGATGGAGAACTGAGGCTCAGAGAGACTAAGGGACTTACCCAAGATCACAAACGAAGTCTATGGTGGAGCAGGAAATTGAACATGGGTCTACCTGATTATCAGGCTACTGCCCTAATTATCAAACTATCTTTCCTTCTCAAGGATGGTTGTGAGGAGGTAAGGCCCAAGGCTGGGAGTTTAGGGCTCTATTTCCAGTTCTGTCACAGACATCTTGTGTGACCTTGGAGGTACTCACTATACCAGTCTCTCGTCTCGGTTTACCTGTATGAAAATGGGATAATAATACTTTCCCTACCTCCGAGGGTGATGTGAAGTTCAGTTAATTAATCATTGAGAAACACTCTGAGATCTGCAGATGAAAAGTGCTATTTAGACACACAGTAGTTACTTCTGAGAACACATTTTGTTCTGTTTTCAGCAAGTCACTCGAGTTTGTGGGGAATGTGGTTGTTTAGTTAAAGGAACTCAAAGCGATGTGAGGAAAGCAGGGAAAAATTCAACAGGAGCATATGCAAATGTTTCATCTACAAAATTTTTTAAATATTTTATTAAAACAATTACACAGAAAAATTATGTGGCCTTTGAAGAGTTCTTGTGCCAAATTGGGAGGCTAAATTCACACATCAAAATGTGAGTCAGGGGGATTTTAGTCCTGACTGAAGTGTAAATCCTAAAGCAACCTTAATTAGGGAGTCACTAATGATGTGTATAATAAAACAATCCAATCTAACACTACAATCCCACAATCTGATTTGCACATGAAGATCTTTATGCTTACATGCACTCCCATTGAATTCAGTGGGGCTCTCCACAGGTGCAGGGATGCTCTCATGCAGACCAGGTTTTGTGTATGTTGGGGTTGTGTATCTTTTTCATATTATCCCTCTTCTAAATAGATCTCCAGATTCAGCTAATCTTGAAATGTACCCAATAATTCCATTTAGATTTTGGAGTCTCCTATTTTGAAAGATACCATGCTGCAGAATAGTCTTTTACCCAGCCACTGGGTACAGGGCCGCCCAGAGGGAGGGGCAAGTGGGGCAATTTGCCTCAGGCCCTGGGCCCTGGAGGGGCCCCAACGAAAATATAGGTTTCAGAGTAGCAGCCGTGTTACTATGCCAACATTTTTATGGCTGACTTAGAACAACGCTTCCTTAGCTCTCGTCCCCTAACGCCCCTACTCTACTTGCGCTACATTGATGACATCTTCATCATCTGGACCCATGGAAAAGAAGCCCTTGAGGAATTCCACCATGATCTCAATAATTTCCATCCCACCATCAACTTCAGCCTAGATCAATCCACACAAGCAGTCCATTTCCTGGACACTACTGTGCTAATAAGCGATGGTCACATAAATACCACTCTATACCGGAAACCTACTGACCGCTACACTTACCTACATGCCTCCAGCTTCCATCCAGGACACACCACACGATCCATTGTCTACAGCCAAGCTCTAAGATATAACCGCATTTGCTCCAATCCCTCAGACAGAGACAAGCACCTACAAGATCTCTATCAAGCATTCTTAAAATTACAATACCCACCTGCTGAAGTGAAAAAACAGATTGACAGAGCCAGACGAGTACCCAGAAGTCACCTCCTACAAGACAGGCCCAACAAAGAAAATAACAGAACACCACTAGCTGTCACCTTCAGCCCCCAACTAAAACCTCTCCAGCGCATCATCAAAGATCTACAACCTATCCTGAAAGATGATCCCTCACTCTCACAGATCTTGGGAGACAGACCTGTCCTCGCTTACAGACAACCCCCCAACCTAAAGCAAATACTCACCAGCAACCACACATCACTGAACAAAAACACTGACCCAGGAACCTATCCTTGTAACAAAGCCCGATGACAACTCTGTCCACATATCTATTCAAGTGACATCATCATAGGACCTAATCACATCAGCCATACCATCAGGGGCTCGTTCACCTGCACATCTACCAATGTGATATATGCCATCATGTGCCAGCAATGCCCCTCTGCCATGTACATTGGCCAAACTGGACAGTCTCTACGCAAAAGAATTAATGGACACAAATCTGACATCAGGAATCATAATACTCAAAAACCAGTGGGAGAACACTTTAACCTGTCTTGTCATTCAATGACAGACCTGCGGGTGGCTATTTTACAACAGAAAAACTTCAAAAACAGACTCCAACGAGAGACTGCTGAGCTGGACTTGATATGCAAACTAGATACAATCAATTTAGGATTGAATAAGGACTGGGAATGGCTGAGCCATTACAAACATTGAATCTATCTCCCCTTGTAAGCATTCTCACACTTCTTATCAAAGTGTCTGTACTGGGATAGCTTGATTATCACTTCAAAAGTTTTTTTTCACTTACTTAATTGGCCTCTCAGAGTTGGTAAGACAACTCCCACCTGTTCATGCTCTCTGTATGTGTGTATATATATATCTCCTCAATATATGTTCCATTCTATGCATCCGAAGAAGTGGGCTGTAGTCCACGAAAGCTTATGCTCTAATAAATTTGTTAGTCTCTAAAGTGCCACAAGTACTCCTGTTCTTTTAACGAAAATATAGTATTCTATAGCATTGCGACATTTTTTTTATGTAAGGCGCCCCCAAAATTGCCTTGCCCCTGGCCCCCCGAATCCTCTGGGTGGCCCTGACTGGGTAAAATGCACCAAAGGCTGTTAATTTTTTAAATTGTAATATGGATATATACCTATCTCACAGAACTGGAAGGGACCTTGAAAGATCATTGTGTCCAGTCCCTGCCTTTCACAGGAGAACTAAATACTGTCCCTGACAGATTTTTGCCCCAGATCCCTAAATGGCCCCCTTAAGGATTGAACTTACAACCCTGGGTTTCGCAGGCCAATGCTCAAACCACTGACTTATCCCTTCCCGTCTGTTAACCAGAGTAGGCCTGGCCTTTGCAAAATAACAACACACTAGGTATTAGCTAACACCAAATAAGCACATTCCTGCTGCAATTAACTGTTTCTGCGCAACTCCATGCGTCAGTGCATACATTCTAGCTGTTAACCTGCTCATTCTTGGTTCTTCCCTTTGAAATTCTTTTTTACCCACTTCCCTGCAATCAAGTTGTGGTTCACTATCACCTAATGTGCTCTGTTAACTGTTCCATTTTCTCCTCCAATTTAGTGAAAGTATTGTTTGCTACTTCTCCTTCCTGTGCACTTACTTCTCCCATTCGAACAGGCACCAGTCCGTCCAGGCAGACAAAAGCAACAGACACTAGGGAAACAAATTCAGGTTTTGCAGGAGCAGGTAGCAACCCCCACTCTCCTCCGAGAGTCAGGATAAATACTAGGGGTACGGCTTCCAAACTCTCTGCTCTAACTCACAGAGCCCCTCTCCCTGATCAGAGCTAATAATGTAACCTTCTTTTTCAAATATTTCTACATATCGGTTATGTTTTCCTTTATATACTCTGTCACATGCAGATCTTTCAAGTAACGATGCAACAAATTCCCAAGAGATTGTACAGGAACACACCAATCCCTCATAAAATAAGGATGGGATTAGAGGATAATGGATAAGGATGTTTTGTTTGAACGAACAGGTACAAGGATAAGGGTGTAACTAATAACATCTACAGTGTAATACATAACTGGTTTTATCAATGTATAAAAGGAAAAGTCATAGGAGGGGCAACTTTGTGCTGGTCTAGGAGACAAGTCAAGTTGAATGGCCCATTAAGGAACACAGCTCACATTGGCCCATTAAAGGAACACTTAGCTCACATTGGACTCTGGAAAATGCCTGTCTACACTTAATGGACTTTTTATGAATGTTCTAACTAGAATATGGGTGGGGATGATGGACATGTAACTTGCCCATGTGACTCCAGCACCATCTTTGACAGTAAGAACAGATTTCCCTTTTCTTGGCACTTGACAGATGCCAAAAGGCCCTGGCCTGGAAACATATCCGTTTTGTCTCTTTCCTGCTCCAGACTCTGGACTGTGAACATACACTAATGGGAGCATTCTAACCAAGGAACTGATGACTTTAAGGTAATCTGGAGCCTTCATATTTCCTTGATCCTTTGCAGATGGATTTATGAGTTGGATATGGTACAGAGACTGTTCTAGCCTCATTGATTGCTGATTTCTCCCTTGCAATGGACAAAGTTCAGATGTCTGCTGACTTTCTCACATGAGTCAGCAGCCTTTGATATCTGTGGTATAAGCAACATAGCCCTTGCTTGAGTGGTTTTGTTCTTTCCTCTCCAAATGCCAAATGCACATTCCTGCTGCAATTAACTGTTTGTGGGCAACTCCATGCGTCAGTGCATACATTCTAGCTGTTAACCTGCTCATTCTTGGTTTTTCCCTTTGAAATTCTTTGTTACCCACTCCCCTGTTCCCATTGAACTCAATAGCAAAACTTCTTTTGATCTCAATGGGAACAGGATTTGGCCCCAAGAGATCAGAGAATGTGATTTTGATCAATTGCTTATCTGTCCAGAGACAGTTTTCATGCATGTTCTGCTAGGCTGATTTTGATTGCCCCTCCTGTATGTCATGCTGAGGAAAATAATACATGGCACACACCATTCTATGCCTCTTTTCCATCAAACCCAGATGGCACAGCATCTTTGCTTTCCTTGTGCCTGGTACACACAAGAGCAATACTTAGATAAAGGCAAGCTGGCAGAAGCTTAGTTTGGACATAAGGGAGGCACTGATAGTGTGTTAAGGGAAAGTGGGGTGATTGTCCTTCCTATCCTTCTTTCATTTAAGAAGTTTTCAATTTGGGGTGTTGCTGGATCCTCAATGACACCTGGAAGTACAGGTGGCACCAGGGGCCCAAAGCATCATTTTACAACTGCATCAAAGTTTAGACAGGTAAGGGGGGTGTCGGAGGGGACAGGGAGAGCATGGGGGCCCCGGGCTTGGGGCGGGGAGGAGTCACATGGAGGGTCACATGTCCTTCCTTGTGTCCTCCCATGAGTGTAGTACTGGCAAGAAATTATTTCTACTTGCACCACTGTGAATAACATTGAGGTCTGATGAATTAACATGCTGCACTCTCTGCAGCTGACATTGGAGCTCCAAGAACACCAACACTGGCAGAAGTAACAACATTGCAGCATCAGCAATGCTCCATATAAAATAAATAAATAAATAAATAAATATGTTACAGATCCCCTCAGCATTGGGGCCTATATTAGGTTAATCCTGAAGCATCATATTTCAATACTGAAATAGGTGTTAAAATTACATTTGAATTTTTGTTTCTACAACTCCAGTTTTTAGACATGAATTAGATCTTCTTACCTGGGTTATTCAAATAAAACAAAATTATTGATTGACAGCAGAAAACCATTTACTGACTCATTCACAGATTCCAAACCAAGCAATTAAAGTCTGTGGAGTCCTTGGCACTCAATCCCTTGTATGTTGGGTCATCAGCTAAATAATTTTCAAGTACAGCCAGCATGAATGATTCCAATTCCACTTCCAGCTGAGTTGATTAGTAATTATTTTTGGTTACACATTTTTAATAGTATTTTTTGATGTTTACATAAAAATCAGACACTTTAGTGAACTGCAAAGAACAATTAAGTGTGATTAATGGAGCTCTTTTTGGTTTTGGAGAGGTAATTACTTGTTGCAATTATTGTTTTTGTAATGGGGTTGTGGTTCCTACTACAGGGGTCATCCTTTCATGTAACTCCATTATCTGTGTGTGAAGTACAGTAATTCTTCTTGACCTTCAAACTGTCTTTGACCATTCTTCTCACAGGGGTTTTCTCCCTGGTCCTTTACATGGTTCTACATCTTGTAAGGGAAAAGCCTTCTCCTGCACAGCTCCTGCCATCTGGAACAGCCTTGCTGTATTTCTCCATCTCATCAGCTCTCTCTCTCATTTTAAATCTTATCTGAAATTATCATTCTCCTTTGCCTAGGTCTCTTAATTTCTCTCTCCCTTTTTATCCAACTCTGTTATTGTAGAATTTAATTCTGGGAAGCAGACAAGCAGCAATATTCAGCCTAGGTCTCTAGAGCCATATAAGGCTCTGCAGGGCATCACAAAAGACGTTTGTGTTGCTTATTGCTTTGATTGGCGTTTAAGTGTGAGGCAATTTGGGCAGCATTGAGCAAATGGCTCAGAGAGGCAATAATCCCTCCAAGCAGCCAAAATGGCCTTTTTTGGCACCCAGGAAGAAAGCAAAGAAGGAGACACATGAATGAAAGACAACAGCTAGGAGGGTGTGGATCATGTCAGAACCCATAGCTGAGGGCAACAAAATGAGTATGACATGACAGCTGACAAGACATTTCAGCGGTTGCCTAATGGCATTGCTTCAGTACTCGATGACACTGAACTGCAACATCACCACATAGCCCCAGGTTTTCCAAACCACATGTGTATAAAAAGTCAAACCTGTAATCTGAGTACACAGTTGTGGCAACTGCACAGGCAGTAAACTGCGGCTGTGTACATACAGTCACTGAGTTTGTCGCTGGCAATCAAACCATCATCAACAGCACATCTACCACGGCAACTAAAGCAGTAACTATGTTATCTGGGAGTAAGTGGAGTGTAGAAGGCTCTTATCCTTGATGTGGGCCAGACACTAGAGTGAGATAAGATCATATGCCCTTAGCCAAGATGTTACATATTCTGCTAGTCAGACAAGTGATTTAGCTCCACAGGAGCTCAATTACCACCTGGGGTGAAAATTAATAAATTAGGGCTGCATACAGAGACCTCCTGTCTATCCCCAGGGTCAGTGGGGATCAAACCAGTCTGTCTCACTTTCTAGGTTTCAGAGTAGCAACCATGTTAGTCTGTATCCGCAAAAAGAACAGGAGTACTTGTGGCACCTTACCGACTAACAAATTTATTACAGCATAAGCTTTCGTGGGCTACAGCCCACTTATTTGGATGCATATAGAGTGGAACATATATTGAGGAGATATATATACACACATACAGAGAGCATAAACAGGTGGGAGTTGTCTTACCAACTCTGAGAGACCAATTAAGTAAACATTGAATCTATCTCCCCTTGTAAGTATTCTCACACTTCTTATCAAACTGTCTGTACTGGGCTATCTTGATTATCACTTCAAAAGTTTTTTTCTCTTACTTAATTAATACTTAATATATCTCCTCAATATATGGTGGAATCTCCTCAGTCAATGGTGGAATCAAAACAATGGAAATCCCATTTACATGGAAATGAGCTGTGGAATAGGAAGGCCACAGGGAGGAAAAAGCAGCATGAGGTCATCCTCTTGAAACAGAGAGATATAAGCAGAGACAGCCATTTTGGAAACTTTCAACTAGGAAGACAAGGGAACCCAGCACCTTGTACTTCTGTGGAAGGTCCTGACTGACAGAAAGTTAGCTATGTCCAGAAAGAAGGAAGACTGGTAAAAAAAATCTACCTTGAACTAAGGTTGTAGCTTGTTAAGTTAGGTCTTGGCTATTAGAAAGCTTATTCTTACTTTTATTTGCTTGTAACAATTTTTCTTTATCCCTTGTACTTGAAGTCACTTAAACCCTCTCTTTTTGTTAATGAACTTACGTTACTTGTAATCTAAACCATCCCAGTGCTGTGATTGTTTCTTGTTAACTCTGGGTAAAGTCATAAGCTGTTCTTTTGTCCCTTTGAAGGAGCAATGGACCTTATTGCATCTCTGAGTGGTCAAGGAGAGGGCCGACGCTTCAGAGTAGTTGGTTTTGGGAAAAATCAGGACTGGGGGTTCATTGTGGTCACCGTGCAAGTAGCAACCAAGGCTGGTGGAGACCAGGATGGGGCTGTTGTGTTGTAGGCAGGCTGCTGGGGTCAGAGTGCTGAACCAGGGTTGCACAGCATACAGACACTCAAGGAACTGCATGCTTGTCTGCCGGCTGGTGGTGTCTGGGCTGTGAGCCGCCGCAGCAGAGCATTTAAGGCACCCAGGGTTGCAGGCAGGAGATGACACAACCTCTCGCAGGTCTGCACTGCACCCCAGAACATGACAGCATGCAATTATGTTTGCATAGTCTTTGTGTAACCCGCTAAACTTTGATTACACAAGTACCCACTACAATTCCATTTTACCTCAGCAATAGTGAGCAAGTTCAGTCTGTTTTGACAGCAGAACTCCCACCTGTGGATAATGACACATATGTACATTTGGACAGCTGTGTATGCCCATACCCTGAGTTGCTCCAGTTTAGAATAAAGACACCACAACCTAGTAAAGCTGCTCAAACTAAACAAAAAACAATAAAAAACAAAACACCTTTAAGTTTATAAGATGACAATTTGAGGGTTAACTAAGACTCCTCATAAATCTAAATCTGATCTTATCATTACAGCAATACAGCAAATATTATGTAAACAAAAATAATAATATCAAACATACAGGTTTCTATCTTCAGTGCCAAAAGATACCCAGGCCACGTATCCTATCCACTTAAAACATGCACCGCTGATTTGACCTTTATGTCACCACATCGTTTTGAGCTGAACAATCAGCAAGCATCCAGTTCTTTGAATAGGCTGGTATGCTTTTACTTGTGGTTATCTTCTTGGTACAATTAGTAAAAGTGGACCTATGGGCATCAGACCTCCGGGCAGAGTCTTCACCTCCCCTCTGGTATGTCTGTCTCCCCCTGGGTTTGACTGTACTAACTCAAGAGCTTGTTTCTTTCTTTTTTTTTTTTTAAATACTTGGGAGTTGAATTAGCCCCCCCCCCTCAGAGATGCCCTACTGAGCATGTTAGTTTTTTTTCCCTACTAGTCCCAGACTACCTGGAGTCAGTGGACAGTTGCTCCACGCTTCTGGCAAAACAAAACAAAACAAAACAAAAACCTACTACTGTTTAAAAGAACAGCAGCAAAAGCATGGCTTACATTTGCACGCAGAATTGCCCTTTTAGACAATTCTGGTTTTTGCACACATTTGCATGCACAGTCACAGATACAGTGTGAATTTTTGAGCATGCAAATGTATACATGCAATTATTTACAGGCTGGGCTGCAATATGAGGATGTAACTCCACAATTATTTCTCAATGTATTTATTGAATAGAACAGCAATTCTCCATTACTTGAGAGCTTTCTCTCATGCTGTAACATTTTAGTATACATTATGTATGTAAGATGCTGTAAAAATAATACTGTATTATAAAAATCATATAATATCAATGCAAGTGGTGATGATATCTCTGTATGACATTTCATCTCCTGCCTCAGTGAATTTTTGGAAACAATATATTTTAATGAGTCCTAGTGTTGACTTAAAGTCAAGTCATAAAATGAAATTCTCTATACAGGGCCAAATTTAATTAGGAACCAGCAGTATTATTCTGGAAATATCAAGAATCTATTGTTCATTTTGTGAGTTTTGCACAGACCTTGAACAAAAACATTTTTTTCAATAGCTGCTTTAGTAATGGAAAAATGTAATCCACAGTTCTTGGAAATAGTTGTTCTTACATTTAGAGTTACAAAGAAAATAATGTCTTGCTTATAATCTTTCTCATGTATGTTCCCAAATGAAATGTTTCTTTCAAAAACCAATTAAGGTTGCTAAGTGACAACAATGTATTTATCATCACATCATTTAAAAATATGCAAGAACTAAAATGCAAGGAAATGGATAGTTAAAGAAATGAGATGGTCATGTGATAAATATAATCCCATTGGCCCAAATTTTCAAACTTGGGTGCTGAAAGCTAAGGACCTAAATAATTATCCCAGTAAAAAAACAAAGTGGGTTCTTTCTTTCTTTCTTTCTTTCTTTCTTTCTTCCAATTTTGTGAAATAAAAACAAAAGGAAATGTCATTTATTTTTCAAATTTCATTATGATCATTCTGCAGAGTCAAATAGGATTTGCCATACTGGATCAGACCATTGGTACACAGAATCCAGTATCCCACCTCCACCACTTGGCAGCCCAATACTTCATGCTCCAGAGGAGGGGAGGGGGAAGACAATGTATCTATTGTAGTTAACTGTGCACATAATGTACAGGTGGGGTAAGGAGGCATGGGGTGGTAGCACATGGGGGTTCTTTTCTGACCCTTGAAGAAATCAGCTTGTTCTCTGAAGCATGAAATGTATCTGCTTTAACTGGAGATTATGGGTTTGATTCACCATGGTATTATTTCAGTTCTGTATCAGTGTCACTCCATTTATTTCAATAGATTTACTCTAGTTGTGAATCAGACCCTTTATTACCAGATAATCCACTTTAAAATTAAGTTGTAAGAGGGAGAGGAGTGTTTGTTGAAAAGGAAAATGTAGACAATCGGTGAAAATTAAGAAAAACATAAAGTAAACTCTGTCTGATTCTTTCTAGCAGATAATTAAACTCCAGAAAGCTCTTGGGGATCTATGCTCTAATAGTAACAAGGAAGAGGTGATAGTGAAGGTGTAGTGGTAAAGGGGTGTTACAATAAAAAGAGAAACAAGTCCCAGCAATTCAAAGTTGAAATTAGTCAGAAGCACCGACTTTGTGATTTGCAGGGGGGTGCTCAAGCCCCACTCAGCCCCAAGCTCTGCCCCCACTCCACCCCATCCCCTAAGCCCCCGCCCTTGCCCTGCCCCCACCCTGCCTCTTCCCATCCTATCTCTGCCCCTGACCCTGACCCTGCATCTTTCTACCCCCGCTCCTTCCCCTCCCTCCCAGCGCCTCCTGCACGGTGCTGAACAGCTGATTGCGGCGAGCGGCAGGCGCGGGGTGGGGGGAGAGAGGAAGGAGCTCATCTGCGGGTTGCTAGTGAGTGCTGAGCACCCACTATTTTTTTCCAGTCCCAGAGCACACACCGAGTCAGCACCTATGGAATTAGTTACCACCCACATATCTCTGCATAAGTTATAATTAACCCCACTCAACACCCAGATAAAAATAAAATAGAGCCTTCATTTAAACAGTTTGGGATCTGTCACCCTTCACATAACAAGATATGACTATGTAGTGGGTGATGAAATAGAATGCATGGTTTAATAAATAATGAATACTGCAATGAATAAATAAAAAGGTAACATGAAGGGATAGACATGCGGGGGCACTTAAGGCTAGGGGCTGTCAGCTTGGCTGCTCTCATAAGCTAAACAAAGCTGGACCTAGTGAGCGCTTGTTTGCAACATCTAAAAAGAAGCCAGAGAGCTGCAGCAAGTAGTGCTAGCGATTCAATAGATGGCACTATAGCACTGAACCATCCCCTCACCAGGATGCTAGGGAGGTAGAGTAACTTGGGACACACTCACTGCTGTGAGTTTTAAATAATCAAAACCAAGAAACCGAGTCTGCAGTATTTAAAATCAACTCAATCTGAAAAATAGAATAATCAGTCAATGTGGTAGTGGTGGGAACCTTCTGGAGCATAGGCACAGCTGAGCTCCTTACCGCTTGTTGTCATAAAAAATTCCTTGGCTAATTATGTATCTTAAGCATAGGGTTGTTAGTCCCAATGCCCTGACCAAATTCCAATATGGACAATTACATTCTCCTAACTAAAATTCCCTCTACAGTTTCAACTGGATGTGGTTTTCTATCTAATTTACAGTCCACTCTCCTCCCCAGTCTCTTTTAGAACAAGTGCTTTCCAGGTTCCTTGCTCTGTTTACACATCTTTGTTTTGGATTATGTCCCCACACATGTATTAGCTTGTTTCGTTTTGTTTTTCATGCTGAATTTCTTTTCTTCTGCTGCTCAGATTGGAATGAGCTAGATTAAACTTTCACCTTCCAGCACTGCCAATCTTGTCACACCATCTGTTTTAAAAATTACAAAAAAGGCCTAATCTCGCTGAATGGGATGAAATAGCTGTACTTTGCTCTGGGAGTTTTCTTTGTGGGCAATTTTTGTGAGTTGCTCGCTGATGGGTCCATTCTTTGTGGCACAGCGATGTAAATACCATTATATTCTCTGCTATGCTGGATGTATCAGATAGTTTCATTTTGCCTGTGAGTTTGCAGGCAGTTTTTACAATCCAAATTATTCTTTCCTTCCCCCCCAAACGCCAAACTTATATATAAATTCCCTAAAAAGATCATTTAAATGTTCAAATACAAGTGTTACCACATTGTGCCATAAGAAGCATAATCAAAAGCACATTCCATGGGGGATAAATAGATTGTTTTCTTATTGACATTTGAGGTGGTCTGGGTTTCAATGAGATATCCTAAATCAACAAAAGGAAACCAATCCATTTCTCCTCTCTTAGAACTCCCACCGCTTTTACTTCTAATGAGCTTTCCTTGCCAATCCTAGTTCAGCCATCTGCTTTTATCTTTAATGTATTCGGAACTAAGGTGGGATTTTCAAAGCATAAAAAAGAGTTAGGAACACAAGTCAGTGGGTCTTGCACTCCTGGCTCCCTAACGTGCTTTTGAAAATTCCACCCAAAATGGATTTCACAACGCTGACAGGTGCACAAAACAAATCAAGGGCACGGGGGACCGGATAGAAAGGTGATTTTGAGGGATGTGGTGAGTGTTCTGTTTCTTCAGTATATACATCCCAAGATGCACTTGTTCATCAGTTCCGCTTAAGCCTCCCAATAGGGTCTGAAGACCCACTAAATCGACCGCAGATCACTTTCATGTCGACTCCTGTACTCCACCGGATCAAGAAGAGTACGGGGAGTCGACGGGAGAGCATCTCCCGGCAACATTGCATAGTGTGGACCCTGCGGTAAGTAGATCAAAGCTACGTTGATTTGAGTTACGCTAGTCACATGACTCAAATTGCGTAGCTTAGATCAAGTTTCCCCTGTAGTGTAGACAAGGCCTTAGTAACATGTAGGCAGAGGATGAGTATGTAAAGCTACAATAAGTGACCATAACCAGGAAAGCATTTACGGGGAGAAAGAGGCAGCACAGTAGAAGTTGGAAATGGTGTCCTTCACAAGTAAATCCGTGGGTATTACATAAGGAACTGAATTTTTAAAACTGATTTTATTTATTCATTTGAAGCCTTTGAATTTGTGGCAAGCTATAGTTCCCTGGGGAGCAGGCCTCTGCAGCATCAGAGGAGGAGCAGGATGTAAGGGAGAGAGAAGATGCCAGAATCACTTCACTTCCCCTTTGCAAATACAGCCACCCCTTGCAATATGTTGGAGCGCAGCATGCCTGGTGCCTTCTCCTACCCCCTGATTCTCCAGCTGCTGCTGCTGGCAAATTATGTTCCCAGCTTCCAGCAAGTGCCAGGGCCTGTCACAAAGAGGTCACTAGCAAAACTTCAAATAAATAATTAAAAAGCTAGAAAAGCTGGCAGTTGCAACCCCCAGGGCAAGAAATGGAAAACCAGGGGGAGGTACAATTGCAGCCCAGGTCTGAGATGGCATGGCTACCGCTGTAGGAATTTCGCACAGCAAAAGTATGCAACAATAGTCAGCAAAGAGTTATATATTTTGAGCACAGTTCCACTTTTCTGTTGATATGGAAGGCTGTAGATCCTGTATACCAGGGGTCGGCAACCTTCGGCATGTGGCCCATCAGGGTGATCCGCTGGCAGGCTGCGAGACATTTTGTTTATGTTGACTGTCCATAGGCACTGCTCGCCCCCCTCCCCCAGCTCCCAGTGACCACAGTTCGCCGTTGCAGGCCAGTGGGAGCTGCGGGAAGCAGCGGCCAGCACGTCCCTGCAGCCCATGCTGCTTCGCGCAGCTCCCATTGGCCGGGAATGGCAAATTGTGGCCACTGGGAGCTGCAGGGGGCTGTGCCTGCAGACGGTCAATGTAAACAAAACGTCTTGCAGCCTGCCAGTGGATTTCCCTGATGGGCCGCATGCCGAAGGTTGCCGACCGTTGCTGTATTCTATACATGTTTCTAGCTAACAGAAACTTGTCTATCCACTGGTGATAAGCTGGGGCTTTGTATTAGGGTTGCAAACTTTCTAATCGCAGAAAAATGAACACCCCATCCTGCCCCTTTCCCGAGGCCCTGCCCCTTCTCCGAAGCTCTGGGGTGGGGCTGGGATTGAGGGGTTTGGGATGCAGAAGGGGACTCCAAGCTGGGGCCGAGGGGTTCAGAGTGCGGGAGGGGGTCTGGGCTCCAGCTGGGGGCGTCTGGGCTCCAGGGTGGGGCTGGGGATAAGGGGTTTGGTGTTAAGGAGGGAGCTCTGGGCTGGGGCAGAGGTTTGGGGTGTGGGGGGCGGTGAGGGCTCCAGCTCTGAGTGTAGGCTCTGGGGTGGGGCCGGGGAGGAGGGGTTTGGGGGTGCAGGAGAAGGCTCCAAGCTGGGGCTGAGGGGTTCAGCGTGCGGGAGGGGATGAGGGCTCCGGCTGAGGCTGTGGGCTCTGGGTGTGGGCTGCCAGGTCCCTGCAGTGCAGCTCCTAGGTGCATGGGAGGCCAGGGAGGCTCTGTGTGTTGCCCCTGTGCCAGCAGACACCGCCCCTGCAGCTCCCATTGGTTGTGGATCCAGGCCAATAGGAGCTGTGGAGCCAGCACTAGGGGTGGGGGCAACATGCAGAGCCTCCCTGCCACCCATGTGCCTAGGGGCTGCAAGGACCTGGCAGCCACTTCCAGGAGCCACGTGGAGCTTGGGCAGGCAAGGAGCCTGCTTTAGCCTCGGGGCCCTGCTGCGCCACTGACAGGACTTTTAATGGCCCAGTCGGCACTGAGCTGCCAGTGTCCCTTTTCAACTGGATGTTCTGGTCAAAAACTGGACACCTGGCAACCCTACTTTGTATGTGTAACCCTTGGTGGAGCTGGCAGCAACCAGGACCAGGTTCAATATCTAGGGGTTCCTTTTCAACAATACAACACAGAACTGGCTTGAGCCCCCACCCACCCCTGGGCACCTCTGAGAGGCAATACTTCCCCACTTGCAAGCACAAAGTCTGAGTGTAGAAAAGAAACTTTCAATGAAAGGAGAGAAGTCACCCAACATTAATTAGGGAAAATGCCGCAAAGAGGATTCATAAACCTAAAACTGTGAGCAGAACACCCACCGCAGAGTGCATGGGGCAGAGTCTTCTGCCTCGTATTCCTGAGTTCTACAACCAAAAGTTCCTTTACTGTGCCCCCCTCTACTCCCTCACCACACCCCACTCACAGTGGGTGTCCTGGGTCAGTGAGGACCCTGGGTTCAGAAGTGCATCTTATCACCTCGAACCCAGGGAAGAAGGCACCTGGCTTGCTCTGCCATCCAAGTACTTGCTTTGGCTGGCTGCCTCACCAGGCGCTGTTCCCCACCGCCTGGCTGCCCTGCCGACTGCTCGCCACTTTCATCCGCCACTCCCACCAGCTGATTGCTCACCACTTTTGCCAGCTACCGGTCAGTCACCTGATGGTGCCACAGTCTGCTGTGACCTCTGTCAGTCAATCTCTTAGTGATCTTTAGCTCTCAACATACTAGGCAGAGACACTGCCCTACCACAAGTGATTTCAGCTTTTATTAGGTTCATAACTTAACAAAAGACTCCTAATAGAGCCTATTTAGCTCTATCTTTGAACAGTGGAGAGAAACAGGTTAAACCTGTTAGGGAAAGTCCATACCTTCTGGCTGAGACTTTTAACCACCCCCACCCACACTTTCACAGGGCTTTGGCATTTGAGCTCCTGGCTTAATGAGATCCTTCCAGCTGAGGGTGACCCCTCATTTGGGACAGGTTAAGCACAGTTTTGCTCCCCTTTATTCATACAATAAAGACAACAACCTTGATAACAACATTTCACTACCCCTCCATTCAGTACTATAGTGATTTGTAACCCAACACTTTGAGCAACACAGCTCCATCTGCTGGATATCTAAGCAGAGTAGGTGGGTTCATGTAAATACAGTTTGCTCCTGAAGTCTCTCCCCATCCTTGCTAGCTGTCAGGGGAGAGTTCATTCAGACTCTGCTTACATATGTGTGAACTGTACTTTAGGGCAATCTCCTGTCCTTTGTGGTACTTGCTGGAGTAATTCTGGGAGAACAGGGAAACAGAATGGCATCGCCACACCGTGGGTATAGAGAGATCATACATGCACAGAATAGGATTGGAGAGGAGAATGAGAGCAGCTAGTGGTGAATGTGTTGTAGGATCGATGCTACTTTTCAGAAGCAAGAGTGTGCACCCCATCTAGCGTCTGCTGCTTATCACAGAGTTAGGGTTGCCAATTTTCGACCACAATGTCCAGTCGAAAAGGGAATCTGGCAGTGTCCAGTCAGATGTACTGACCAGACACTAAAAGCCTGGTTATTGTGGCGGAGAGGTGGGGGAAAGTGTCAGCCTGTCGCCCAGCCCTGAAGCAGTGGCTCTCACGGCAGTACACATGCACTGGCTTGAGCTGTGGGTGGACCATTTGAGGAGCACAGTTTGCAGGGCTGCGGGTGAGGACAGAGTGCAGGGGCCCATGGTGAGCAGGGTAAGGGGCTCTCAGAGGGCATGGAATGTTCCCCAGGAGAAAAGGAACATGAGCTGCCCTGCCACCTGGCGCTTGCCCCGGCCGTGCTCAGGCAGCTCTGGGGTGGGGAGGGCTCAAGCAGGCAGGAAAGGGGACTGCTGGCAGGCAGCATAGAGGGAGGCGGGAGGCTACCATGAAGCATGGTTGCATCCTAGCTTACCAGCGGGGCTGCCTGGCTGCTCCCATGTAGATACAGTGTTCTTCCGACCTGCTTTTCCTGGAGGCCTGCTGGAGCTGGGGTATGCCCAGTCCCTTGGGGCTGCTCACGCTGGAGTTGAGGGAAGGGAGCAGCCAGCTATTGGGGGTGAGGGGATAGGAGTGAGCAGGGAACAGGGCCTCAAGGGAAGAGGTGGAGTAGGGTTGGGGCCTCTGAGGAAGAGGTGGAGCAGGGGCAGGGTCTGGGGGAAAGAGGTGGGGCAAGGGGGGTGTCCAGTTTTCAGACATTAGAAAGTTGGCCACTCTACACAGAGTATGCACTGAAGACATCCTCTTTGGACACTGGCATGGTTCTCCTCTATCCTAGAAGAAGCCTGCTCTGCTGTGATATATCTGTGCTGGGGAAGGGAGTCTCCCAACATTTCTTCTTTTCCATCCCACCCGACTCTTTATCTTCTACCCTTGCAACAATGGGACAAAACTGGCCCTGAAAGTTAAGGGGCAGGAATTCCTATGGAACTCAGCAAATAAACAACAATCATGGAATCAACCTTATCTGAGCAGCCCCCCCAATGCACCCTCTGCACTTGCATTTGTTTCAAAGGAAGACATAGAAGTATCAGGTTCCGAAAGAGGCTAAACCTGCCAATGGGGATTAGGCAACTGCCCCATTCAGTGAGGAGACATGCACCCTAATGTTCAGAGGTACCTAGTGTTTTTCAGATAGCTCCGGTCAGATCAGCTCATTTCTATGAAAACATCATTTATTGTTCCTTCAGATTCTCCCTCCATTTAGGGCCTGAGGCCTGCTGTTTCCACACAGGCAAACTTCCCATTGACTACAGTAGAAGTTTTGTTTGCTTAAGGACTGCAGGTTTCAGCCCTGTATGCATGTTAACAGCAGACTCCAGTTGGCTTTGATTTTTGTATTCCTCTCTGAGATTAATTATTCATATGCAATTTGTAGAGACTTGCAAGTTGGGGGTTATGAATTTCAAGCAATTTTTGTTCCCAGGACCTGGTAATAGCATTGTGTCATGCAGATAAATGCAGTACATAAAAGTTGCAATTGTAGGGGTCTAATTAACCATTAGAATTCTTAATAACCTATAAATCAACTGATATTTTAAAAAATCACACATAAATAATATATTTATGTGAGGTGATCATGAATTCTATGTATATACTGCAGACTACTGGTATAATTTAAAATGTAAATCAAGTTGTCAGCTATTTCTTTTATCAGCATAAGGTTGTAATGTGACAGCTAAAAGATAAAGCTTTCTATATTGGTGAATTGTGACAAATTTAGTTAGAATCTTATACTGATTACACAGTACATTTCATGTCATCCCAAAGCCCTCTGCTATGTCTTCTGCCACAGACTTCTTGTCTTTATAAGGAGTGAAAGCATGCTTCTATTCTATTCCTCACATGGAAGGCACCATAGAAGTGCAGGATAATGTAAAACAATCCATAGATGCCTACAACCTTGTGAGGAGTATAGTCGTATTATGGGGAGCTGGTCAGCCTTTTGATAGACTGGTTTATATCTACTACAACAGGCCCTCCAAGGTTCTGGAACACATGTTGCTTATCATAAGAAATGGTCACATATAAAGTCAACTTTCTCCTCAAAAAACAAGTGTTCAGTTCAGGTAAAATCATCATTAAAGGATTCTGTTTTGATAGCCAGGCCTCACAACCTCCAAGATTGTTTTTCTGATGCATGCATTTGTATCAGAAAGCATGATGGAGATGGTCAAGGCCTGGTGGTCAGAGCCAGAATCAAGAGTCTAGAGCAGGTTGGAGGGAGGCTGGAGTGAAAGCAAGTCTGGAGAAGGACTCGGAACAGGGTGGGAGCAAGAGCAGAGCAGGACTAGGAGTGGGGCTGGACAAAGAGCAAGGCTTGAGGAATCTGTTGCCACTGCAGCAGAGCGTTCCAAGCTCTGAAGTGACAAATGAGCAGACTGTGCTGCGGTGCCTTCTGTGAGGCTTATATACCTGCCCTGAGAGTCACTAGACCATTTGTTGGCTTGTGGATTGGGTGGAGCCTAGCACATAAGTGACTCGTCACCTTACAACTTGGGCCACAATTCAGCAACCCATATCTATTCAGCAAGGTACTTAAGCATGGGTTCAGTGGGACTTACGTTACGTACGTGCTGTGTTTTAAATGCTTCACTGAATAGGGATGGATTTAAGCACATTCTTAAATCCTTTGCTGGATTAGGTCCCTGGCTGCACAGAAATTGATGGAGATAGCGGGAATAGAACTCAGATTCTTCTACTTAGAAAAAACAACAACAAAAAAGGCACAAGCCCCTTTCACTGGACCTAACAGAGAGCTCTTGTAAATTCTCCTAGGTTCAGAAGCTCCAGCTTTGCAGTTCTAAAGCTTTCCAGTAGAGGTCAGTGGCACCGGCCCAGACACACATTTACAGGAATCACTGGCGACTGGAATTTCATGTCTATAAAAAGTGTTAGAATTGGGGACTAAGCACTGGATCTTTAAGGTACTTAAAAGAGAGTTCTGTTACCAGAGCACCTGTGGGTTTCTTGATCACATGTAACTCCATAGGTCAATTTCTGAACACTTGTGCTATCAAATCGGGGACTGGTCTTTCACTACTTATGATTGTCAAACTCCCATTAATTTAAAAAAACAGGCAAAAACTATAAAAGTACTTATTTAAAAAAAAAAAACCCACTGTCATAATATAGAAGGAAATCTCAGCTCATCCAATATATAGCTTTAGTCCAGTTTTGTTTGTTTGGTATATTTTTGCTATTATCCGTGATCAAAATGCTCTCTACCAGTATTTATTTCTCCTTCTTACATTGCCTGGTTTGTATAGGCTGCAGACAGAAAGAAAAATCTTTGTAAAACACAAAGGGCCAACCACTATTCTTATTTACATCCAATGTGATACATCTCATTAATTTCAATGGCAGAACCTGGGTATAAGTCACTGTGGAATTTGGCCCAGTGTGTGCTTTTTGAATTAAACAATGCTCCACAATTTTAGGGCTTGGCTACAGTTGCGAGTTAGTGCACAATAAAGGAGCCCTGTGCGCACTAGCTGACTCCCCGTCCACACTGGCAAGGCATGTAGAGCGCTCTGACTCCGAGGCTAGAGCACTCCTGGTACTCCACCTCGGCGAATGGAATAACGTTTGCTGAGCCCCCGCTGGAGCGCTGCAGCGCCAGTGTGAACGGGGTGTTGCATTACTGTGCTCTGATCGGCCTCCGGAAACGTCCCATAATCCCTTTAAGTCAAGTGGCCACTCTTGTCATTGTTTTGAATTGCTGCAGGAATGCGAATATGCCCTTTGAAAGCTCTGTTTCCGACAGCCGGCTGTACATCTGCTCTGAGACAAAGCAACCATTAGTGTGGAATGCTGTGTGTGAGAGAGAGAGGCGGGGGGGGGAGGGTGAGGTCTGCTGCTGTCTGAACTTACAAGACAGCATGCTGACATGCTCTCAGCTCCCCCAAAACCCACTCTCTCTCCCCCCACATACACACAACACACTCCCTATCACACTCCACACACACCTCCCAACCACACACACCATTTGAAAAGCAAGTTGCAGTCACTTGCATTCTAGGATAGCTGCCCATAATGCACCACTCCCAATGCCGCTGCAAGTGCCGCAAATGTGGCCATGCCAGTGCGCTTGCAGTTGTCAGTGTGGACAGGCTACAGCACTTTCCCTACTGCGCTCTCCGAAGGCGGGTTTAACTCAAAGTGCTCTACATTTGCAAGTGTAGCCATGCCCTTACTGTTAGTTGTTTTTACTGCCAGCAGTGTCAAAAATGATCACTTTGATTTTAAAAGGTTATATTTCACAGGGATTTCAGATCAGTTAATCTCTTTAAATAACTATGTTGCTCTAAATTGCTCAGTCATGTGCTGTTGTCAAGGTATTTAAATCATTATCTGCATATGAATAGCAGCTATTAACTATACTCACCAGTGTTCCTAAAACATAGATAGTAGCTATGATGTGCACTATATTAATGGCCCAGGATTCATACACCCTTATGTCTGACTTGCTCTATTGAATCTGATGTATAGTCAGCAGTGAGTAGTTAATTTGCATTCATTTTATGGCCTCAGGAATCAATTTTTTAGGGATGGCAGAAGAACTAGTTCATTTAGATAGACCATGTACTATTCTCAGATGGTGTAAATCAATAGTGGTCCATTGTTTCAATAGAGCACTGCTGATGTACACCAACTGAAGATCTGGCCCAACGATCTTACAGTTATACAGTACCTTCCTTCCAGAAGTCCTAAAAGCACTACAGTATAGGAATCACTTCACACAGCACTCGAGTGCAGCTATTTTTGGCAAGAAACTCAGCAACTATTTAACAGTGCCCACACTCCTGCCGATCATCAAGTGTAGGATAGGCAGTGGGAAAGATTACAGAGGGGCAGCCTAAGAGCCTGAGGAAGTTCTCAGTGAAGTTACAGAAACAATTGTGTATGTAGCTTGGCCAGAACACTTTACAGTAGCTTCTCCATGTATTTGCAGTGATGGAAGTGGTGCCAGATGATACATGTAATACACCTACTTCTCCTTTCTCACATGTGGATTTTCGATGCTATGTATCACTATCGCCTTCCTTAGAAGCAGGGTAAATTACCAGACCAGAGGTTACCGAGAAGTATTTCGTGTTTCTTAGCAGTTAGTCAATACAGAGATTTTTGTTTTTTCACCAACAAGCTCAGATATGCTCTTAGGATATGTCTACACTTTAATCAGACCCGGGTGGCTGGTCTGTGTCTGCTGACCTGGCTCACAGAGCTTGGGCTAAGGGGTTGTTTAATTGCACCATAGACCTTTGGGTTTGGGCCACAGCCTGAGCTCTGGGACCCTCCTGCTTTGCAGGATGCAAGAGCTGAGGCTCCAACCCGAGCCCAAATGTCTACACCACAATTAAACAGCCCCTTAGCCCAAGCCCTGCATCAGCTAGCATGGGCCAGCTGCCGGTTTTTAATTGCAGTGTAGACATACCCTTAATCTCCCAGTATGGTTAGCACACTTAGCACTTGGGCCCACAAGCTCAAATGTATTTTGGTGCCTAACTCCATTTAAGTCAATAGGAGCTAGGAGCCTAGATAACCTTTAAAGATCTATGCATCCGAAGAAGTGGGCTGTAGTCCACGAAAGCTTATGCTCTAATAAATTTGTTAGTCTCTAAGGTGCCACAAGTACTCCTGTTCTTCTTTTTTTAAAGATCTAGACCTTGGCTACTAATGCTGTGAGAGGTTGAACAACTTGAACTCTGAATGAGTGCAATTTGTCAGAAGTATTCAGCATCTTGTAGGATAGGGCCCCTGGGGAGAACCTGAAAACTGCCATTTAGTGTCCAATTATAAGGGGAACACAAGGGGCCAACTGTTCTTCCTCTACTCCACGCTCTAATCTGGTCATTGCTTTTGTATGTTAAAAAGAAAGTTAAATGTGATGATAGTATGTGAAGGAAAGAAACTGGACTGTGAGTCATCAGCTACAGAAAGAAGCTGTGCTAATTTGTAGCTTCTTCAGTTTTATACAGGTTATTTTCAGACCATGTTAGTGTTCAAAGGAACATGCTCATATGATTTGTTTTTTCAATCACACAAAATAGGAGATTAGCATTTGCTTTGTACATTTCTGGAAGTGATTACATTTTCATTAGTGTATTATTTCATGGACTGTTTTAATTTGTTGTTATAAAAATACTGTATTGCAGATAGAAGAAAGCAAAATGCACTGGGAGGAAGAGGTTTGCATAATGAAATACATTGATTATACTTTGTAACGTACTTAGCTTGATAATTCAAGCAGTTTCTGGAAAGCTGGACTGCTCTCCTCTATTAAAGCAGATCAGCTGAAGTGCTGCCACTCTCATAAGTATGCAAATCCTGTTAGGTGTAATTAGGAACATGCAAATTCAGGGCCCAGTTCTGTGAAACAAAGTGTCCTCTGTTCCTACTGACATCAGCTAGTTGAGGGAGGTCAGCATTTCACAGGGTTGGGATCCTATACAGCAGAAAGAATCTGAATGAAGAAATTCATTCAGGAATCATAATACTCAAAAACCAGTGGGAGAACACTTTAACCTGTTCGGTCATTCACTGACCGACCTGCGGGTGGCTATATTACAACAGAAAAACTTCAAAAACAGACTCCAACGAGAGACTGCTGAGCTGGAATTGATATGCTAACTAGATACAATCAACTCAGGATTGAATAAGGACTGGGAATGGCTGAGCCATTACAAACATTGAATCTATCTCCCCTTGTAAGTATTCTCACACTTCTTATCAAACTGTCTGTACTGGGCTAGCTTGATTATCACTTCAAAAGTTTTTTTTCTCTTACTTAATTGGCCTCTCAGAGTTGGTAAGACAACTCCCACCTGTTTATGCTCTCTGTATGTGTGTATATATATCTCTCCTCAATATTTATTCCACTCTATTTGCATCCGAAGAAGTGGGCTGTAGTCCACGAAAGCTTATGCTCTAATAAATGTGTTAGTCTCTAAGGTGCCACAAGTACTCCTTGTTCTTTTTTTGAATGAAGAAAGGAAGTGAATGCCTCCAAAATGTAAAAGAGTATATAATGAGGAAAGCTACAAGTAGTTTAATGTAAAATGATAGTGTAGGAGACAAGCAGGCCAATGCTTGAGTCCTACAAAAAAGTACTGGAACTTACTTATCTGTTGGAGCCCAGCTGAAACTGATCCAGGTCAAATTACTTAGGGGCAGCAAAAAGAGAGTAGCAGACAGGGTCATAATATTCCTGCCAGGACCTTTCCCCTGGGCCTTGGACAGAAGAAAAGGACACCCACTGACCATAGGGGAGGCAGGAATGAGCACAACAAAGCAGGGAGTTAGGTGCCCCACACACACCCACCGTGGCTGGCTGAGTGGAGACCCAGCAACTGCCACCTCCCCTCTCGGCCATACCTGAAACAGCAACACGGGGTGGCCCCCTGGCTGGGGACCTGCTGCCTGCACAGGAAGTAACAGATTGGGGAACCTGCCTCCCCACTCAATCAGGGAGTCTGGGAGGGAAGGCCCCAGCACCCTGCCAAGCCCTCTACCAGGGCTTTACATGGGGATCGGGGTGCTAGGGGTCCATGGAGCTGTACTGTGTTTTATTAGCAAAGAGTGAAGATGAAGGCAGGTTAAGTTGAACAAGTAGAACTTTATTAAACCTGCTGCAGACATGCCAAACCTGTGGAAAAAAATGCAGAAATTGGGCTTGGTTTTGGCTTAATTGGCTTGTGAGTTGCTTGTTGACTAGTTTTTGGCTTGTAGCTTGTTGCTTCTTTTTTTTTGCTTGGCTCCTGGCAAGCAAGGGTAAGGGGGAGGCAAGCAGGGGCAAGTGGGGGGGAGACAGTCAGGAGTGCACAGTGGGTCTACCACAGTCCCAGACTGCAGGCTGGGAGGAATCTAGTCACATAGAGTGTTGGGGTTCTTAGGGATTGGCTTGTTTTAGCCTTGTTTTGAAATGGGATTAGCTTGATTTTTGGCTTCTTGTGAAAGTCAGGGTGCTTATTTACCACGTGAAAGTTGGCACGTGTGGTCTGGATGTGTCCATGGGGATGCATTGCTTCCAGCCCAACATCTTTGGACCCTTGCCTTGACCAAAGTCTCAGCTGTTTACATAGTCTTTGAAATAGTTTGGTCTCCTCAACAGGTGACCCACCGGGAGTGACCTATGTCTGTCTCCCTGTCACCGAGTGCAGCAAACTCTCTCTGTGGAGTCTCTTCCTATCCTGTGGGGTTAACTGCTGGACAGCTCTCAGTCTCTGCATTTTGTGGGCATTGTGTCTGCTGGCCCCTAAGTGCCTCCTGTTTCTTTGGATCACTTGTCCCTCTTGAGTAATCGCCTCATAGGTCCTTGGTGCCACTGCACCCTCACAACTCCTTTAGTCTGTTCCTTCTGGTGTCTCTCTAATATTGGATCCTCACAGGAATGCCTGTCTCCAGGGCCAGTAGGTCCTTCGCTGACCTGTCATGCTCTAGTGCCTGCTTTCTCTGATTGCCGGCCATCACCTCTTGGTGGTTTCTCCATCCATGCCTGCGATGGACTGTTTTGGCCGCCATGATGGGGTATTCCTGTGTGCCAAAAATGCTAACTGGGGTCTGAATCACAAGAAATAACCTGGTATACTAGCCCCTTAGCTGTTTTCACAGCTGATCCCATCTTAGCATTACTCTGGGGGTATTCTGGAGAGGAGGTGGGGTGGTCAAACTCTCACGTGCAAATTCCTTGAATTCTTCCAAAGCAAACTGGGAGCTGTTGTCAGTGAATACAGTTCCAGAATGCCATCTCTTGCAAAGTGGGTCTTCAGCTTGCCAATCACTGCCTTGCTTCCTGTAGCAGGCAGGGCATTGACCTCCCAAAAATTTGAACAGTAGCCCACTGTAATCAAGTATTTCTTTTCATTGAAGGTAGGTCTGCTCACACATTTCCTCATGGTTAGGCGGTCAGTTTATGTGGTAACAGTCTCTTTCTGCTGGCTGTTATCACATGACTGGCAGGTGTCACAACCTTCCATCAAGGAGTGGAATCGTGTATTCATTCCTGGCCAGTAAACACACTCCTGAATCCAAGACAGCTGTCAATGCCCAGGTGTGAGGCATCCTTACATGATGAGGCAGGTACAACATGTCCTCTAAACACGATTCCATCCTGTACACTCAGTTAATCTTTAATTTGAAAATACGGTATTTGGGCTTTTGTCTTCTGGCCACCCTGCTAGTATTGCTTTCTTGACTGCCTGTAGGTGAATGTCCTTTTCCTTAGCCTGTTTGATTTCCGTCAGCTTTACTGTTGAAAGTGGGAGTTAGTGCAGCACAGTAATGGATTCAGTGTCTTGATCTCCTTCCCCTAACTTGGTTACATATGCCCTACTCAGGGTGTCAGCTAACACTAATAGTCATCCTGGACAATATCTGATCTCTGCCTCGTAGCACTGGTGTCACATCAACATGTGCTGCAATCTCTTTGGAGCAGTAAGAAGGGGCTTTGCCATGATTGTCCCTACAGGTTTGTGGTCCAACTGCAGTATTACTGAGTGGCCATGGGTGTACTGATGCAATCCAGATACCCACATCCAGAAGCTTTTTTTTCTATCTGGGCAGAGCCTGGTTCAGTCTCTGACAGAGACCTACTGGCCTAAGTGTCTGACTGCTCCTGCTAAAGAGCTACACCGAGTCCTCTCTCTGATGCATCAAACTGGATTGTCAGTGGCTCTCCGGATGGTAGCTCTTCAGGACAGAGGCATGTGATATCATTTGTTCCAGCATGTCAAATGCTTGCTGTTGGTGACTTGTCCAGTCCCACTCAACTTCCTGCCTTGTGAGCTGCTATATGGGTTCCACTACTGCTGCCCAGTGGGGACAGAACTTGGACATAACATTTATCATTCCTGTGAAGTGCTGTAACCCTTTCACGTCCACTGGAGCTGGCATGTCTCTGACTGTCTTGATCTTGTTGAGATCTGCTTTCAGAATCTCTGCTGTGAACACATGTCCAATGTCTGTCTCACACTGTTTGAGTCACATTTTTTTCTGGGTGGAGTTTTACGTTCTTGTCCCTGCATTGCTGTAGAAAAGCTTGTAGTTTTCTGTCATGGTCTCGTTCAGCTTCTGTGTCATCACACCCTTCACCTACAATAAGGCTGTCATCTGCAATTATTTTCATCCCAGGCATTCCTTCAAGCATTTGGGCTTGTCTTCTCTGGAACTCCTCTAGAAGAAGGGCTAGACAATGAGAAAAAGCCAAGGCTTCTCTTGTTCTATTTGTCTCAGACCTCAACTCCATCTTAATTGGTTCCCCTCCACCTATGGAAGCAAGCAGGGTAAGCAGGACCCCAGCCTAGAGTTGTGAGGGGAGGCATAATACTAAGTACTGATTTAGAACATAACAAAGAAGTATCCTGCCATCCAGTCACATGCAAATGTCCTATTGGCTTCTCCAGATGAAACAGGGGATGACATGTTTCATATAAATAAAGTTAATGCATTTGTTAGCACATTTTTCACAGTAATGAATCAGTGTTAACTTTAAGAGGACAGTATGGCACAGGGAACTGGTAATGGGTTATGGGGCCTTTCAGAATTAGTAAAAAGCAACAGAGGGTCCTGTGGCACTGTTGCTTTTTACAGATTCAGACTAAAACGGCTACCCCTCTGATACTTTCAGAATTAGGTAATGTGATAGGATGTGTAAACCCCACACTGCCAAAAAGGGGTTAACTATAACGTGAGAGCTTTATTAACTCCATCTAGTTACACCTGGAGTGTGTGTCAGGTTCTAGGAGGAGTTAAAAGGAAAAAGTGCAGTGCAGTTAGGTGGAGGAATCCTAGGAAAGAGATGGTCTGGAGTTCTGGCAGAAGGAGAACTGTGGGAAAAGCTACACGAATGGAGTTAACCCCTGTGGTAGGCCTTGAAACAGGGCAGAACTCCAGGGAGGCAACCCTGTCAGCTGGTGTTCTGTGGAAGAATGGAGCACGGGGGAAAATCTAAGAGAACCCACTGGTGAGAACCCATGCTGAAGCCTGGGGCAGATGGAAGTTGCTTAAGTTTGTACCACTTAAGCAATTTACATGAGCTAGTGCATCACAATTAAGATTTCACTCCCTTATGCCTCAGCTCCCACTGAGAAACCTTTTAAAGATGCCTTGGTTCTAATTTGAGCTTCTGAACAATTTGGAGTCTCCATGGACTCAATGGGCATAAAAACATCTCTCCTTAGAGAAGGTCAGTCCAGAGCATGGCTGAGGTATGTTGGAAAGTTTGGGGTGGGAAGTTTGTCCAGCAGTTGCCAAAGCTATACTGAATGTGTTCAGCAGATAAATAGGAGGGTTAGTGGGTTATTAATCTGGGACCTTTTACCAGCACCCAAGTCACTAAAATAATGGTTTTTTGCAGTGTTGTTCTAGCAGTGTTGGTCCCAAGATATTAGAGAAACAAGGTGGGTGAGAAAATATTTTTTTTGGTCCTGGAAAAGGTACTATACCTCAATCTAAACCTGTAAAAGATACTATACCTTTGGGGGGGAAGGATAATTCAGTGGTTTGAGCATTGGCCTGCTAAACCCAGTGTTGTGAGTTCAATTCTTGAGGGGGCCACTTAGGGATCTGGGGCAAAATCAGTACTTGGTCCTGCTAGTGAAGGCAGGGGGCTGGACTCAATGACCTTTCAAGCTCCCTTCCAGTTCTAGGAGATAGGATAGGACATCTCCAATCACATTCTCTCTGAAATAATGTTTATATATTAGTGAAATACATTATTTGTTCTCAGATGCAGGGCCGATGAGAGGGGGGGAAGCCGGTACAAATTACCGGGGCCCGGCGGTCCGGAAGGGGGCCAAGGGCCTGACTATGTTGCATATGTTTTTATCTTTCCGGGGCCCGGCGGGCCGTAAGGGGTCCCGGGGCACGACTGTGTTGCATATGTTTTTGTCTTTCTCGGTAGTATCATTATTTTTAGCCGGCCCACCCTTGCTGGGGGGCCCAAAAAATTTTTTTCACCGGGGCCCGAACCCGCTCTCGGCAGCCTTGCTCAGATGTATGGAAATAATCTTTTGAAACTATTCAGGAGGCAAAGTTCTATTTGTGTATATTGAGAGTTTTCTAGAGGACAGTTACAAATACTCTTCTGTCTTAATTATGTGTGTAATCACACAAACTCATTATTTATTCATGCCATGGGAGAAAGGAAGCAGCCAGGCATTGAAGGACCATGAAAATCAGCTTTTCAATCTCAACTGATGATCCATTTTGAAGCAGCTTGACCTATTGCCTGGGAAGATAAGCTCCAAATGGAATCCTGCAGTGCTTGGCTTCCTTTGAAACAATGACTGATAACTCCAAATATGAGTTAAAGTAAGGTGTAAATGAAGTAATTGTTTCTTTCCCCAGTATATGCTACAAATTTACTGTATGGCTACTGGCTATGTAAACAAACCCATTTCACATTGCCATGCCACAGAAGACTGTAACAAAAGCTTTTTTCCCCCCTCTTTTGCATTGAGGAAGAAATTTTGCTGTATATAACTGTGCAAAATATATTCTGTTGCAAGCCAAGTGGAAAGGAATAATTTTATGGGCCAGTTCTCTTTGAAATGAGCCCGGTGGGGTCGGAAACGGTGGGTGTCTTAGTTTAGTAACACACTGAAGCTGAAGAAAGAGTTTACTTGAGTCCTTTCCTCTGAAAAAGCCAAAAGAGCAAACAAAATCTTTCTTTCCAGATGGCCCTGATTAGAATGCAGCAGCACTGTCTATTCCCACCTTAAAGATATGGATACAGCTGTATCACTAAAATATTAGAAACTAGGTGTAGCAGGAAATTTACAGAGTAATTTATGATAGACTTGATCCTGTGCCAACTGAAGTCAATGACTGCTTGCAAGCCCAATATCAGATATTTTATATAGCACATTTCAAGGCAAAGAATCTCAAAGTATTTTACAATCTTGGGCCCTAGTTTGCAATCAGCTATGCAGTGGTACAGTTTATTATAAACTGACTGAACGCAGTTGCCTTTCCCTTGACGATAAGGGAGGCGGGTATTAATTGAAAATTATATATTATTCCCTTCACGCTACTGATAAATAGGAGGAGGATAACCCCAAGGATTAGGATAAGTCACCTCTAATACTGCAACCTGGTTATGGTAAATAGCCCCTGATTGTGTGGGGGATGAACATGTTTAATCTCCCTGCCAGAAGTCCTATCAAATGACCAAAGCAATCAATTCTTGGGACACCTGCCAAAATAAATCATTGGATTCGTAGAGAATGGCATCACTAGTGTAAATTATACCAAAGGTGACTTAAACCATGCTGATAATTTGGAGGTTATGCACAGGGCCAGCTCCAGCATTTCTGCCGCCCCAAGCAAAACAAAAGCAAAAACAAAAAAACTACAATCGCAATTGTGATCGGCGGCGGCAATTGGAAAAAAAAAAAAGCCGCGATCGGCGGTGGCAGTTCAGCGGCAGGTCCTTCGCTCCTAGAGGGAGTGAGGGACCTGCTGCCCCCGAATTGCCACAGGTGCCACCCCTCTCTCTTGGCCGCCCCAAGCACCTGCTTGTTAAGCTGGTGCCTGGAGCCGGCCCTGGTTATGCAGATCAGTTATGAGGAAGTACCTGAATCTGCTCCCGCTGTAGTCAAAATGCAAAACTTGCAATGACTTTACAGATTAGGTTTCAGTGTTTAGGGGATTCTTGCAGACAGCCAGAAAGCAACTGAACTGAGTACACATTAAAATGCAATGAAGGCTTGAAACTGTACTAACTTCTCCATGGAACTTTACCACTGTGCCTCAATCCTAGTCTGCAGCAGCACGCCTTCTTCTAGTTCTGGGCCTCTCGTGAGGGGATGCATGGCCAATTGTGTTCTGTTTTAGGTGGAAGGAGGATTTTTTTTTGGTTGGATGTTTGAGGCCAGCTGACTTTTCTGAGGGGTAAAGTTTAGGGTTAAAGGTCTACCTTACAGACCTTTATCGGTATAACTACATCGCTCAGGGGCGTGAAAAATCCACACCGCTGAGCAACATAGTTATATCAACCTAATCCTCTGTGTAAGCAGTGCTATGTCGATGGGAGAGTGTCTCCTGTCAACATAGCTACTGCCTCTCAGGGAGGTGGATTAACTACACTGATGGGAGAAGTTCTCCCATTGGCATAGTGGCATCTTCACTAAAGCACTACAGCAGTGCTGCTGCATGAGGACAAGCCATTAGACAAAGAAAGGGTCTCCTCATGTTGGCTGCCTTTTCCCTACAGGAAGAATTCTCCCCTGATAGAGAATAAGATATACCCAGTGTGTCCTATATTGGCCAGATGGATGAGGAGGTGGACCAGCTACTCTACATGACTCTATCCCTTGTGAAATCAGCAGATTTTCCATCAGGAATTAATGCTGCTTAACTCATGCTCTGCCATTGAGACATCATGTATGATTGGTTCTGTGGTTGCATAGTAATCCTATGTCAGCTCCTGAATGAGCTATCCGGACAGACAATAGCATGGGAAGGTATGATTCATGGCACAGATGCCAGGGTTTTCCATGCCTCCTTCCTTCTCCATGTGTCCCAAGTCCCTCCCTTCCCAATGGAGAAGAAGATGCACTTGAATTTTTTGTGGCTTGCCATGTAGACTTTTCCATGGAATCTTCCCTCTCCAACATGTTTGTTTTTTCTTTGTTTTAATATAAATAACTTAAGTGTCCTTTTACAATGCTCCCAAAATATTGCCAGCTTGTTTCATGATCCATTTTCTCCCTTAGATGGAAAGCATTTTACTACTCAAGTTTTATTTTTACGAATTCTTCTTATTTAAGAGCAAGTATTTATTTTTCAGATAATTTCCTGTTTTCCTTCAATACAAAGTATGGAGAATCATTCCTGGAGGTGGCTGCAGCCACTAAATCTTCAGAAGTGAGGTGCAGAATACCCTTCCCCCTTGAAGGCAGTACTTTAAAAGGATCAAATTTCCTTGTGACATGCTAGTAAATCGTCATTGGAGGTGTCTCATTTTAGAAATTACAGATACCACAGTGCTGCTCCTAGTGGACAAATGGTGAGATCACAGAAAACACCATCATAGTTGAAACTACGTAGCTTCTTTGTCAGCAATCGGTTTCAGTAAAAATGTCAAGAATTGATGGGCATGCAAACTGCACTGTCACCTCCAGGCAGGGCCATGTTGGGAAAGCTTTCATCAGTGCTGCCTGTGCCGTAACTGGTACGTGGATACACAGAGTACCTCATTCCTGGGGCGGATCTGTCAGCTCCCTTCCCAATACTAAAATGTGATTAATATTTATAAAAGGAAAACACATGACAAATCAGATGCATCTCACTTTTGATTTATTATGCACACTGTCCATAGAATCATAGAATATCAGAGTTGGAAGGGACCTCAAGAGGTCATCTAGTCCAACCCCCTGCTCAAAGCAGGACCAATTCCCAGCTAAATCATCCCAGCCAGGGCTTTGTCAAGCCGGGCCTTAAAAACCTCCAAGGAAGGAGACTCCACCACCTCCCTAGGTAACGCATTCCAGTGTTTCACCACCCTCCTAGTGAAATAGTGTTTCCTGATATCCAACCTGGACCTCCCCCACTGCAACTTGAGACCATTGCTCCTTGTTCTGTCATCTACCACCACTGAGAACAGCCGAGCTCCATCCTCTTTGGAACCCCCCTTCAGGTAGTTGAAGGCTGCTATCAAAGTTGAAGGCTGCTATCAAAGTTGAAGGCTGCTATCATGGTATCAGCTATGTGGGGAATCTTAATCCCAGTGCCATAGAAGCCTTTTAAACAGTAAGGCCTTTTGATAACATTATCAAAGATTTTAATAAGGTCCTGCTGGAATATATTTGGCTCAGGGTGACCTGTAATTTTTCCCAATGGCTTTCAAAGCATTGTGTATTTGGTATTTAAATAAGTAGTTCCATTTATTTTGCCACGACAAAGCACGTTCTTAATGATATATAGAATACACTGAGCTCCTGTGCTACATATATAGTACATGGCAGAAGACTACCCAATTATATATCATTTTCATCAACCAACTCCATCCTGGTAGCAGAGGCAACAATAACCATTTTGGTGGGCAGAAACAGATTGTTGTTAAAATAACCAGGTTATTCTTCCATAAATTAAATGTGGGGAAACTTATTACAGCAACATATAGTGCTCTTATCAGTCTTTTGAGGTAACAGTAATACATTGCACTTTGCACCTTTCTTTTGAGGATTCAAAGCATTTTATATATCCTAAAGCCCATATTTTTTAAAAAAAATGTAGTTACATGGATGCAAACAAGTAATTGCTTATACAAAATTGGTAGCTGCTTCCACAAACACTTTTTGTTGTTTTTTTTTTCCGCACCTCCATTTGGCTAGGAGGTTGAAATCTATCCTCTGTGATGTAAGCACATGAGTTAGACTCATCTTTGTGTCCTCTACACCAGTATTTTTCAACAACTGGTCCGTGGATCAGTACCAGTCCCTGAGATCTCCCTAATGCAGCTTAGGAAGGCAGCAAGTCAGCCCCAGGTATCAAAAAGATTGAGAAACACTGCTCTACACAGAACTACTGCAATATGTGCTATACAAGGCTACAGAGGAATCAAACACTTTAGCTAGTGCAGAATGCAGCTATCCCTTTATTTAGCTGTGCTACTAATGTGGCATACATTACACTAAATCTCTGTAGAGTGAAGTGGCTTGTGGGTACAATTAAAGGTGATGATTTTGATCTATAAAGTCCTTATGTGGTTTGAGTTCTGATTACTCTCTCCCTGTGCACTGTCTATACAACTGGAATGTTTCTGCTAATCTTCCCCAGACTGGAATTCTGGGGGAGTTGCAGCAGACAGGTCCTGGCAGAGGGCCCTCAGTTCTGAAATTCACGTTTGACAGAGCTTGGTGTTTATGAGAAAGAGGTTGAGTGGAAATTATGAACTTGGAAGTTTATTTTTAAAAATACTCTTGATTTGTTTACTTTCGATGATTGCTGCATGTGAGTTGGGCCCAGAAGTTTTACAATAGAGGAACACTTTTATAAATGAAAAGTTATAAATCATGCATTTTGCATAATAGTGTCTGATTTGTGCCAACACACACACATTTTGTATGTGCATCTTTAAAACAATAGTACTGTAATTAATTAACCTTACAGCACTCCGGTGAATTAGGTAAATATTATGTCCAAATTATACACAGGGGCAAACTGGATCACATGGCTTACCCAAGACATACAGTAAGAGCTATGAATAGAATCTAGCAGACTCACTCTCCTAACCTTTAGATGATACTGCCTAGTTTCACAACCTATTAACCATCACAATAGCTTTTACCCAAAATGCAGCAGTTCAGCCACAAAGCATGTCAGAGGGTACTACAAAGTAATGTTAATGGGATTTCTGTCTTTAACACACATATGGCATAATTTTAAAGATTTGGCCTCCTTTTTTGTGGTAGACCAATTTTTGGTGGCAAGGAGGATGGTTTCACTGTTGATCATCCACATTTTTGCAATTCAAACATTGTGTGGCTGTTTTAACACAGGCTTTCTTTGGGTCTTGCTTTAAAACAAAACATAAAAATATACAAGCAAGAAAGGTTGTTACAGGAGAAGAAGTTTCTATATGGCATATAAAGCTTTCCAGCAGCAGTTCTCAAACTGTGGGCTGTGGACTACATGCGTTCTCCAGTCCCAAAGAGCTGACTGATTACATAGAATAGGCTCCTCTTATGTATTTCTAGCTACTATATCATATTAAAAGAAGCTAAAAGTACTTTTATTAATATATTCTATCTATGTAAACAATTGCATTAGTGGTCACGCCGAAGATGAGATGGCCCAAAAGGCAATCTCCGTATTAAAATGTTGTCCATACTATGGCCTTGTCTATGTGGGGAAACTGACCATTCACAAAACAGAATGAAAGTGACTTTTATTCCAGAGTAGAGCCTCCACACAGGTAGCTATTCCAAGATAGCTATAGTGGAATAGTTTATTGCACTCTAACTATGCCAGTCAGTTTTCCAATGGGGACTATGAAAGAGTTTGAGAACCCCAATAGTGTTGTACAGTTCTCAAATTCCTCCTGAAATGTCAAGTGCATACCGGATGCAGTATAGTTATAGCCATGTTGGTCCCAGGATATTAAAGAGACAAGGTGGGTGAGGTAATATCCTCTACTGGACCAACTTCTCATGGTGAGAGAGACAAGCTTTCAAGCCACACAAAGCTCTTCATACTTAAAGAAGCACTCTTGTGTGGCTCAAAAGCGTGTCTCTCTCACCAACAAAAGTTGGTCCAATAAAAGATATATTACCTCACCCACCTTGCCTCTCAAAGTGCATACAGTATTCTTGTCCACTTCGTACCCTAAATTATTTTGCAATGTTGCTGTGCACTGTTTAAACAGCCACTGCATTTTATCCTACAAATGTGATATGCCAGTTGTGGGTTAAGTGATTCCTTTATATTAAGTTTGTAAAGTGCATTGGGATATTTTGGGCTGAATGGCATTTGGGATGAAAAGCAGATGGTAGTCACAATTTATTTATAATTCCTCCCAGTATCGTGTGGGTCATTTTGCAACTCATGAACGGAAATGCACGAATAAGGTGAAGAATTCCTACTCGGCAGATTCAATGATAAAAGAAAATTAACAAATCAGGTCGCCTGTTTTGTTCCATTCACATTCACTCTCCAATTAGGTGAAATCTTGGCCTCGCTGAAGAAAATGGCAGACCTCTCATTGATTTCAGTGGGGTCAAGATTTCATTCAGTTTACAGTCCTCTGTCAGGGCTGGGGCGGGGAAACCCCCCAACGTGGCAATACCAATCATTACACAATCAATCACTGTTGTGGCTGCTGGAATCCAGAATTGACTTAAAGGTTAAACAAAGCAATTGTTTTCATCAATGAATATTTACCATTGGTGGTGGTGGGTGGGGGAAACTTAATTTAGCTGAACTCCTGGTTGGTATGGTGGTCAGAATTTTAGTGGCTGTTGTCTTTTTCAATATCATATTGACTTAATTTTCTGAGATTCAAAATATATCTAAATCTCTCTGGCCCCAGAAATGTTTGACATAGGACTCATCTCAAGAATTCCAAAATAAGTTTTTCATTCCTCAAAAAAACCCAACAAACCCCATTTTGTTAATCCTGAAATTAAAGTTGTTTTGCTCTGCAGGGCACTTTAAAAATAAAATTAAAGCTATCTTTCATCCTTTCTGTAGCAGGATAATGACAGGGGCTGTAGAAAATAGAAGCAATTGGAATATAAAAGCAATTTAGAGATACTTGCTTAATCTCAGTAATTACCTTATTTAGAGCAGTCAGGGTTGGTTAGAAAGGGTTATGTATGCTTCTGTATTTACAACTGTAAGTGTTTCCTGAGCTGGATTAAATCTGTGGTGCAAATGTTATATCTGCTCTTCTGCCAAATCATACCAAGAAAAAAACAGAGTACGATCAAGCAATAGATTTGTTTTACCTTCTGCAAAACTGTCACTATGACTAAAAACTCTGGGCCAAATTCAGTTTATTCACATGTATGCAACCTCACTTATATCAGTGAGTATTCATGTGGGAATATAAAATCAGAATTTGATCCTGTGAGCGGACCTGCTGAACAGAATCCACACAGTGATTTGAGAGTTCACAGGTATTAATAATCAGCATTTTAAAAATCATGATTTTTTTTAAACAATGTAAGATCCATTTAAATATATAGCTATGAGCTGGGTGAAAAATTGTTACGTGTTGAGTTAAAACTTCATGGAGATTGACAGGTGTGAATGCACACTTCAGTTAACATAACTGTAAGGATAAGCCTCCACCTAGGACAAAAGGAGCAGGTGTTTTTGCTGAGTATTGTTTTGGCTAGGTGGGCAGAAGCAGAAGACCAGAGAGAAATACAGCCAGTCAGAAGGAGCAACTGAAAACGTGGTGTCTGACCCTGAAAGAAACATAAGGAGACGTTTTTGAGTCAAGGGATCAGGCTGAAAACAGTGAGCAAAAGAAGCTGTTTCCTGTTGTTTGATTCCTTTGGTGTTCAGAGAAAAAAGGGCTTTGGACATTCTTTCTAAATAGATATTTCTTTGATGCAGTTTTGTTTATCACCAATTTCTACTCCCAGCTGGAACATCCCCAGAGCTCCAAATTGTGGGTAGCCACTGAGATCAAAAAGGGACAACAATATGCATAGTATTTCATACAGTAGTTTGACATTCAGATTAATTTGGGAATGTCAGATAAATTTCAACTCCCACTGAAGTTACCTAGAGTTGAGAGGACATAGGACCTTGTGGGAGGGACTCAGCGCATTGCATTATCAGTCCCATTTTTTTCTAGGTCACTGAAACCAAAAAAATCCAGTTTGAGTGCCTAGAATCAATGGGAACCGCTCATATGCAGCATCTCTGAAAATCAAGCTACTTAATTAACTGCCTAACTTTGGTCACCCAAAATCAGGAGTCACAAACGGCTCCGTTGTGAGCCCCTCACGTCATTGATTCACCCATTACATATGGGGCACAGATAAAAACCTAGCATAAATTTGTCATAATTTGCCCATTTGTACACTTGATATAATACTGCTTACCTATTTACCAGGGGGACTGGGAAGACTGATTAATTAGTTAATGTTGGAAAGCACCATAAATATAGTTATTACTTATTTTTTATATTTAAGAAAAAATCATGAGACTCTCCATTTTTTCCCTTTATAAAACCTAAATTTTGGACATAAACTGGCAGACATTGTATCTTTCATGTTCCAAGGCATTTTAGATCCAGACAAGCTTTATCCTTTAAACTGATCTGATTTCAGATAGCAGTTTAAAAAAGCTGCAAGGGGTTTTATTCCTTCAGGTTTGCTCCCAGAATAGCTTGAAATCCTGACTATCAGCCATTATTGAATACACACACACACACACACACACACACACACAAAACAAACATCTAAATTTTTTCTTGTACCATTATCTGTATATAGTTTGGAAGTATTTTTGACCTATCAGGCCAGATTGTTAGCTGGTGTAAATCAGCATAACTCCATTAATTTTAGTAGAGCCAATTTATATTAGCTAAGGATCTGGCCCACTGTAGTTTGAAGCAACATTTTTTTTTCTCGTGCAGATTGTGTCCTGCAAACCTTTCAGAAATTTGTAGTGTATCATTATCGTGTACATGACACTATGTTGTCTGACTGCAGTACTTTCTTGCAATAGGCTATAACTACACAACCTTTTAAAAAATCATTTTTGTTATAAAGAACATAAGGTGAAGTATTCTGCATACAAAACAGTGCTGAAGAAATGGTCTTCGTAGCAAAAAGGAACATGTTCATTCTTTTCTACAGGGCTTTAATCAATTCTCAGAAAAGTCTAGTTGAGACTGAAAATGGAAGAGAATAATTAGCTTCTTTTTTTTTGTGGAGATTATGGTACTCAAAAATTCTGACATTACTGTTTTACTGCACAGCAGGAGGAAGAAATTGCTTCAGGTGGAGATATGTAGAATATGCACAAGTACATCAGTTCCAGCTTCTGTGAAAAGGGATTGGAAATTTGACTAATATATACAATCTCTCATCAGGGAAGATGAGGGGGGGGGAGGGGGAGGAATGTAGTGTGATCCACACATAGTTAGCTCTAGTAACGGCTAACACTGCAGGAACTCTGCATATAACAAACCATATTTAATATATTGTTTCCCACTTATAGATTCATAGATTCTAGACTGAAAGGGACCTCGAGAGGTCATCGAGTCCAGTCCCCTGCCCTCATGGCAGGACCAAATACTGTCTAGACCGTCCCTGATAGACATTTATCTAACCTACTCTTAAATATCTCCAGAGATGGAGATTCCACAACCTCCCTAGGCAATTTATTCCAGTGTTTAACCACCCTGACAGTTAGGAACTTTTTCCTAATGTCCAACCTAGACCTCCCTTGCTGCAGTTTAAACCCATTGCTTCTTGTTCTATCCTTAGAGGCTAAGGTGAACAAGTTTTCTCCCTCCTCCTTATGACACCCTTTTAAATACCTGAAAACTGCTATAATGTCCCCTCTCAGTCTTCTCTTTTCCAAACTAAACAAACCCAATTCTTTCAGCCTTCCTTCATAGGTCATGTTCTCAAGATCTTTAATCATTCTTGTTGCTCTTCTCTGGACCCTTTCCAATTTCTCCACATCTTTTTTTAAAATGCGGTGCCCAGAACTGGACACAATACTCCAGCCAGGGCCGACCTTAGCAAGAGCGGGGCCCGATTCCTGGGGGCGGGGCTTGCCGTTGGCAAGCCCCGCCCCCAGGAATCGGGCCCCACTCAGGCTGGGGTCGCGGGGTTTGGGTCCGGGCCGGAGCCGCTGGGGCTGGGGCCAGGCCGGAGTCGCTCGGCCCGGGCCCGAGCCAGAGCCGCCGAGGCCCGAGGGGCTCGGGCCGGGGCCGCTCGGGCCAGCGCCCCAGGGCCTGAGCCGAGCCGGGGGTGCTCGGCCGGGGCCGGAGCCGTGGGGCCCGAGCCAGGCCGGGGGTGCTCGGCCGGGGCCGGAGCCGTGGGGCCCGAGCCGGGCCGGGGGTGCTCGGCCGGCACCGCTCGGCTGGGGCCGGGGCCGGCGCCCCGGGGCCTGAGCCAGAGCCGCCGGGGCCGGGGCCTGGGCCTGAGGTGTTTGGGCCGGGGCGGAGCCAGAGCCGCTCGGCCGGAGCCGGGCTGGAGCCAGAGCCGCTCGGCCGGGGCCGGGGGTGCTTGGTCGGCACCAGGGCCAGGCCGGAGCACTTGGCTGGGGCTGGTGCCCCAGGGCTCGTGCCGGACTGGAGCCAGAGACGCCGGGGCCACTCAGCCTGGGCCGGACTGGGCCCCGCCGTGCCTCCTAGGAGCCCTCCTCGCGCCCCCCCCTTACCTGTTGCTGCCGCCGCCTGCCCCTTTTCAGACTTCCCGCGAACCTCTGATTCGCGGGAAGCAGGGGTGGGGGAGGAACAGGGGGCGGAGCCTTCAGGGAAGGGGAGGAGTGGACAACTGCGGGGCCCTCTTAGGCGCGGGGCCCAATTCAGCCGAATCGGCTGAATCGGCTTAAAGTCGGCCCTGACTCCAGCTGAGGCCTAACCAGAGCAGAGTAGAGCGGAAGAATGACTTCTCGTGTCTTGCTCACAACACACCTGTTAATACATCCCAATACTTTCCACTGGTGAAGTAACTATAATTCCATTCCAACCACCCCCCACCAAATCAGCAAACTAAATTTTAAGATTTTAACTTTGGATTTAAATATTTTATAATGAAACCATTTATCTTTTATAAACATAAGCATTCCTAAAAGAAAAGAACCCTAAATTTATCAAAGTTATTCTGATCTATAAGAAAAATTATCACTACAAACATTCCAGATGCCAGAGGAAAACATAAAGCACTATTTGTGAAATGTAACTAAAATGACCTTTTCCCTCATTTTATCACATTGACAATGAGTTTTCTTGTATCTTTAGGGGAATTACTGGCAAATCAAAATGCTGGCTTTAGCAAACACAACAAAATCTGGATCATTTATATTATAAAAATATTACTGGACTGTAAACAAGATATAGATTAATAGAGCACGTCCTGTGCCCATCAATACAGTATAATAGAAATATCTAACTTTATTCCGCTGTTATGCATATAGACTGTATTATGTGTGTATATATGTATTTAAATATGTATGACCATCATTTTCAAAAGCTATTAGTGTTACTGAGTGCAATTTTTGGTCACCCAATATGAATCACTTTAAGGATGCTTAATTTTCTGAGGGTGGGTGCTCAGCACTTCCTGAAAATTCTTGAGTCGCCCCCCTCCCACCTAGGGTGACCAGATCACCACACTAAAATATCGGGACACATTGGGGTGCCATCAGCCCCGCCCACAGTCGACCTCTGCTCCTCCCAGGCTCCGCCCCCACTCTGCCCCAGTTCTCCCCCCCCCACTCTCCCCCCCCGCGCCCTTCCTCATCCCCCGGCCTGCCGCTGGCTTGCTGCATCCCTCCTCAGTCCTCCACCCACCGCTCGCCTCCCCACCCGCTCACTCACCCGTTCGCCTCTTCACCCCACGTCCGCCACTCACCCCTACGGTGCCGACTTCCCCTCTGCTGGGTGGGTGCTCGCCCACCCTCTGCCTCTTCCCACTCCTGCACCACCCTCGCTTCACCTCCATTCCACCCCCTTCCCCCAAATCCCCACCCCTGCCCTGCCTCTTCTCCGCCTCCTCCCCTGAGCGCGCCGCATACCTGCTCCTCCCCCCTCCCCCCTGGAAAGCGCTAAGCGCCGCCAAACAGCTGTTAGGTGGCAGGAAGCACTGGAGGGGGGAGGAGCGGGGATGCGGCACGCTGGGGGAAGTGGGCAAGAAGGAGGCGAGGCGGGGGGAGCTTGGCTGCAATTTTTCCCCGTGGGTGCTCCAGCTCCGGAGCACCCACGGGGTCAGCGCCTCCCTCCTGCTCACCTCCTTACCTGAATATCGGGACAAATGGCGTCCCGATCGTACATTGATTGGGACTCGGGACAAAGGGTTAAATATCAGGACAGTCCCGATTTTATCGGGACATCTGGTCACTCTGCTCCCACCCCCGAATCCATTTTTTCTGCCCCCCTAGAGGTGGCTCTGGAGGGGATACTGCTGTCACCCAGGGCGCTATGTGGGGAAAAGAGTGGGGTGAGGATCTGCAGGGAGCCAGTGGAGAGGATTGGGGAAGCTCATTTCCAAGAGCTCGCTGCTGTCTTTGGATCTTGACTTTGAAGCTATTGGACTACAAAGCCAGCCAGAATCCGTCATGGTAGATCTGATTCCTGTATTTTAACTATTCTTTGTAGGCATATCTTCTCTCCGGTCTAAATTCAATCTTTTAGAAAATATTGTAACAAAATATTTGTTAATTCATATAAACAAAAACATCAAGGAAAAAACAGTATATTTTGGCTAGAAAAAATAGACTTTAAAATAAAGCCTCAAAAAAGTCATCTGATTAGAATCTGATTGTAAAGACTAAAAAATATTCACATCTGTGAATATGCTTGTTTAAAATCTGCTCCATCTTACTGGTAGCCAAACAAGTGACTTTGGATGGCTACAGCCCTTATCTTATGGACACTGTACAGCTCCTTAGCTAATCTCCTCCATGCTAAATCTACATTAAAACCATGTTACAAGAAACATTATGAGCCTGATTATCTTCTCACTTACACCAGTGTATAATGGAGTTACTCTTGGTTTACACTGGTGCAAGGGGGAATCAACCTCACTGTTGTTGTTTTTTTTTTCACAAACTCAGAAACTTCTTGAGCAGAACTCATGTACTGCATTGGCCATCTTGCACCATTTGATCCCCCCTTTTGAACTTCTCTTGACAGTTTTAGCTAAGGTACCTTTTACTGCTTGCTTAGGAAATTGAAAATTCCCCTGCTTCTTTATTAATGTGAACTAAGGCATGTCTACACTGTCAAATTAAAAGTTGACCAAAGTTAACATCAGCATATAGCTGCTGCCGTAATTAAATTCATAGATCATGGCAGCAGTCCCAGCCATGGTGAGGAAGAGAAGGAGGCAATTTGGGACAGTACGTGGGGAGAGTACACGGGCAACCAGTATTTGCAGATAGGACAATTGCATTGAATACTGGCACCGTTTTCCACAGGCAGTGGTGATTTTACCTGATCTCTTACTCCTGAGATGTAATGGAGGATGAAAGGGAACAGCTCCTGCTCACGTCTGGCCGTAGACTGGATCTCTATGCTGCTAGCCTGTGTGCTGCAATGGTGCCTGCTGACATAATTGTTGACTGGCATGAGAAAGTGTCCTACCGTGGTGGAAGAAATAAGGCAGCCCTCCCCAGAAACCTTTAGCAGAGGATTGCAGACTCCTTCCAGGAAAGTTTCTTCGAGATCTCTATGAGGATTCATGGGGCATCCCGGTGCACATAAACAAACTGTTCCCTAGACCCCCTCTGCCTAGCTGCACAGGGGAATGAAAAGCAGATAGCAACTCTACCTCTATTGGTTATTTCACTACCTCTTCTAGCCTGATTAAAAAAATAGGAAATGAACAGATGTGTCCCTGCAATATCAAAGCAAACTGCATACTTACCAGAGGTTCCTTCCCCCGTATCAGTCTCGCTGGTGCTAGATGGTAGGGACTGGCTCAACTGCTCTGGAGTCAGAAAGAGGTTCTGATTGCCGCACCACTGGATCCCGCAGTTGTCTGTCCCCCATACTCCTCCTCCTCTTCCACGTCTAACACCTCCTTCTCACTGTGCACTTTGGGGGCCGGTGACTCCAGCTTCCCTGAAATATCCAGGGGGCTCTTGGCAGTGGTGGGGTCTCCCCCAAGAAGCATGTCTGCGGCTCCGCACCTGAGCAATTGTTTGTCTCCCTGGCCTTCTCATATGCCTGCCACAGCTCCTTGATTTTCACGGGGCACTGTTGTGTGTCCCTGTTGTAGCCCTTCTCCCGCAAGCCCCGAGCGATCTGCTCATAGATATCAATGTTTCTATGGCTGGATTAGAGCTGTGCCTGCACATTCTCTTCTCCCCACAGACCCAGGAGATCCACCACCTCCTGTGTACTCCAGGCAGGAGCACGTTTGCTGTGTGGAGCAGGCATGGTCAGCTGGGCAGTTCCTATGTGAGCTCTCCATGCCGAGCAAACAGGAACTGGAATTTAAAATTGGTGGGGCTTTCAAAGGGGAGGGGCTTGTATCTGTGTACCTGACCACTGGGTAATGGAGTTGAAAATGGTGACCAGAGCGGTCACAATGGGGCATGGTGGGACACCTCCTACAGGCCACTAAAGTCGATGTAAGTAATGCAGTGTCTACACTCACACTGCATCGCCCTAACTACATTGCCATAAGCGTTATGCCTTTAGCGGAGGTGGAGTTAAGAAGTCAGTGTAGTGGGCGAGTTACATTGGCTGGATTAGTATAGATGCTTACAGTTAGTCAATGTAGGCTGCCTCGCTTAGACGTAACGCTATAGTGCAGACCAGGCCTTACATTTAATTTAATTAGAAAATAGGGAATTACTGCTGTCAAACTACTGAAGTCAATAGACTATTGAGTTCCTCTTTAGTAATGCCTGGGGGAAAGGCCACTTCTGGTTCACTTGCAGAGTGTTTTGCTTTTGAGTGCAGTGGAGTCCAAGGAGGCTTCCCTGTTTCTATATATAGTTGCTTTTCTCTTTTCTTTATTAATCTTTTTAGGTACACAACCTCGATTTCAGTGTTAGACATGGTCAGCGATTCAGGAGTAGATGTAGAGGTGTTGTTAGATGGGCAGATGACTGGATGCTGATTTGTTCTTTTTATCAAAATAGGAAATACTTGCATTCAATAATTAAATTCTTTATTCCTTACATAACACTTACCTGACAACACAAAGTCCAGAGTCTGTGCTGAGGTATAGTCAACAACTCTCTGTTATGCCAAAACCGAATTAGTAAATGTTTTTAAACTATAAAGCTAGACTATTTAACAACATGTTAGTTACTACATACTTCCTTTAGTTACAGCTATAACAGGTATATTTAAAAACAAATCAATCATCTTCAAATTAGCCCACCATTTAACATAACTGTGCTGTTTATATTTTAAATAGCAGATGATGTCAGTTTAACAATTATAAATGATATTGAAATGTATTTTATACAATCAACATAAGTAAACAATTCCCTAGGATTTTCCAAACACAAATATGTTTCTTTTTTTTGTTCCCTCCCAGCCTGGTAAACAGGGAGTCTGTATCAGGAATGGAGCCGTGGGTCTGAAAGTTATTAATTACAAATGCAGGGTATGATTCAGAAATCCTTACTCATGCAAGTAGTCTGTAGAATTACTTGCATAAACACCCAGAACTAGGCTAGTGCCACTATTCTCTTTTGCATAGCTAATGGGAAAGTGAGACATCAGTCCGCTATCTGAAAGATCACTGTGACTGGAATGAAGTATTTCAATACGGTGAGCAGACTGTTTGTAGGTGATTGGTGGCAGAATGAGAAGACTGCTTATTGGACTCAAAGCCGCAGCTGATATGTGTTGAAAGCAGAATACCTTCACAGAGCTGGTTTGTATTTTCAACAGATGGCTGCAACCATTATAATAATTTTCCTTTTACATTTCAAAAATCAACTAGAAATCACCAGTGATATTGATGTTAAAGGACCAAGGACAAAAGTCGCTACCAAATGTCCTACAGCATACTCATAGACTATAAGGTCAGAAGGGACCATCATGATCATCTAGCCTGATCTCCTGCACATTGTAAGCCACAAAAACCTCACCCACCCACTCCAGTAATACTGTTTGAACTACTTGTGAAATACTCTCTAATTCCAAGTGTGCTTCAGAGACATTTACTGTACATAGAAACCTTCAGAATACAGGAGATTCACTACTTTATTATTTACTGTATTGCCAACCTCAAAAGTATAAAAATTATGAGAATGGTCCAAAAATAATTTTATATGTATCACAGGTTTTTGTGTCTTTCATTTTTGAACTCCCGTGTCTACTCCCAGTGAATGTGTGTCCATTCGAGTGCTGCCAGCTCCCACAGATGTATAAAGTAAGGTAATTTAAGACTAAAGGTAGATCACGCCAGACTAACCTGATTCCCTTCTTTGAGAAAATAACTGATATCTTAGATAAGTAAAATATTTGACATGGCAGCACACAGAAAAATATTAGTTATGTTACGGAAGATGAGGATTAGTACAAGAATGGAAAAGTGGATGAGGAACTGGCTAAAGGGGAGAAAGCAACAGGTTGTGCTGAAAAGGTGAATTATTGGACTGGAGTGATGTTACTAGTGGAGTTCCTCCAGGATAGGTCTTGGGACCAATCTTATTCAATATTTTATTAATAACCTTGGCACAAAAAGTAGGTGTGTACTAACTGAAATTTTCCAAAGATAAAAAAGTTGGGAGACATCATCAATGCAGAGGAGGATCAGGACATTATACAGGAAGATCTGGATGAGTTTGAAGACTGGCGTGATGGAAATGTCATGAAATTGAATAGTAGAAAGTGTAAGAACAAGAACTTAGGGTCTAATAATAATCATTTCTGCTACAGGCTGGGGGGGATCATCAGCTGGAAGCAATAGAGGAGAGAGACATGGATGTGTGTGTCAATCACAGGATGACTATGAGCCACCAAGGTGATGCAGCTGTTGTTAGGAATTTTCTGAAAAGTTGTTTTGTTGTTTGTTACCCTCCATGTTGTTTTGCCTTCTTGTTTCTTGGCTTGACGCTCTTTTCTTTGTTGCTTATTTTTGATTGAGTAAGCTTAAGGGAGTTCCGCCTAGTAACAGAGTCAGGGGCAGGAAATTTGAAGGAAAAAGCAGGAAAATCTGCCTGGCAACAGGAAAGTATATAAGAGTTCAACACAGTGCGCCAGTTGCTGTCTGCCCTAGAGGTAGCCTGTGGTCATTTGTGGTAACATCGAAGAAGAAGACACCTATCTGTTCCTGCCATCGAGTGGTTCCGTATCCAAACCAGTGGTGAGTTGATCCAGTGGTGGCGTGTTCTCCTGAGGCTCCTGGTCCTGGTTCTCAAGGGGTTCCTGGGTTTGCTGATCCCATCTGGTTTTCTGTTGTCTCCTGCTTACATCAGTGCAATATAATAGAAATATCTATCTTTATTCCTCTGTTGTTCATTAAACCACTGAGCTGTTTTGTTAATAAATCCCTTTTGTTTTATTCCTTAGAGTGAGTAATAATTATTGGTATGACCATAGGTGATAGATACTAATTCAGGGTAAATGGGCCTGTCTGGGAGGAGGTCCTTTATAAAGGTATCTCCTGTCATAAGTTTCCCCGTAACATCGTGAAAAGATTAATACAATCTTAGGACGTATCAGGCAAGGATTTTCCAATAGGGATAGGGTAGGGTGACCAGACAGCAAATGTGAAAAACTGGGTGTTGTCAGATGCTACCGGTGTGGTGCTCTGCTTTCTCCTATGTTGATATCACTCGGCTGCGTGCGTGCGTTCCCTCTGTGTGCGGTCCCAGCTCTGCAGATAGCTGACACAGCAAACCTGACGAGAACCCCCAATAACCACAGAGTCGAGTAAGGTACAAAGGCACCTTGACCAGGTTTATTGCGATCTTGGACACAATTGCAGTTCCCCGCAGATTACTTAGTCTACGGGGCATACTACGAGAAAGTGCCTCTTGGCAAGGACCCAGCTCAGTGGCGGGACTTTCCACTGCCCCCGTGGCCGGACAAAGACACCACCCCAGGGATACATTTTTATACACAGGTACAAACAAGTTACACATCACTCCTGATGTATTGAGGTGCAACCCCTCTACGTAGCAAGGTACAACCCCCCTACGTAGTAAGGTGCCGCCTCGCACCTTGTACTTGTTGGTTCGATCAAAACAACTCTATCCATCATTTTACCCTTTTGCCCCTGTCATTGGGATGGGTCGGCCTGTTCCATGTTATCTGTGGAATGTTCGGGTATAGTGTGTCTTGGTACCATGTTTATACTGTAACTATGCTAAGTGGATATATATTTATGCAACATCAGCCCTTTCCTTGCCAGCTTCTGTGAGCAGGGCCTGCCTCTTGCTCACAGCTTAACTTTGCTTTATGCTAGCAAAGTCTTGACCATTACTTTAGTTCAAGCCTCAGGCCCCATACTGGGCCTTCATTAGGGCCTTCACTTACTACACTGGGATGGGGGTGGGGGGTAATAGGAGCCTATATAAGAAAAAGACTCAAAAATCAGGACTGTCCCTATAAAATCAGGACATCTGGTCACCCTAGGATAGGGAAGTATTAATGTCGTTGTATAGAGCACTGATAAGACCTCATTTGAAATAACATGTACAATTCTGGATACCCATGTTCAAGAAAGATGAATTTGAACTGAAACAGGTGCAGAGAAGGGCTACTAGGATGACTAAGGGAATGTAGGGCCAGAGGAGACTGGAGGAGCTTGGCTTGTTTAGCCTAGTAAGAAGGCTGAGAATGGACATAATTGCTCATCGGCAGCAGATATAAGAGGCTTGGGGAGGTTAAGCCACCCCAAACGGGGCGAGAAATGCTGGATGCGGCACACCTCCCTTTGGAGGCGTGCTGTCCTGCTGCCTTTACAGCACCGCCACCGGAAGCTCCCGAGGAGTGGGGGGCCACTGGCACCTGGACAGTGGCCCCATCGTGTTCCACCCCAAGGCCCTGTTCCTGATCAGCCTCTTATAGGCCTTGGCTACACTTGAGAATTCACAGCGCTGCCGCGAGTGTAGTCACGCCGCCAGCACTGCGAGAGCTCTCTCGCAGCGCTGCAAGTACTCCACCTCTCCGAGGGGAATAGCTTGCAGCACTGTGAGCGAGCGTGCAGCACTGCAGGTGCTGATTACACTGGTGCTTTACAGCGCTGCACTCAGGGGCGGGGGGCGTTTTCACACCCCTGAGCACAGCAAGTTGCAGCGCTGTACGGTGCCAGTGTAGCCAAGGCCATAGAATCATAGATTAGGGTTGGAAGAGACCTCAGGAGGTCATCTAGTCCAACCCCCCGCTCAAAGCAGGACCAACACCACCAACTAAATCATCCCAGCCATGGCTTTGTCAAGCTGGGCCTTAAAAACCTCTAAGGATGGAGATTCCACCACCTATGGTTCCACCTAATATGTTTCTATGAAATTCACGCTGCAAATTAGAAGATTTTAACTCAGAGGAGTGAGGTTTTAGAACAGCTTCCTAATAGTTGGGGGGAGGGGGAGCAAACAACTTAGTTTTAAGAGAGAGCTAGACAAATTTATGAGTGCAAATGAATGATGGTGTGGCTTGTGCTGGTAGGGGCAGGACTCAGCAGCCTTAAGACTCATTTCTGATTTATGTGCCTAAAAGCTCGTATGTCCAGGCTTCAGCCGGCCACCCTTAGGGTTCAGGAAGGAATCCCATGCCGCCAAGTGTATTTGGGTGAGTTTTTTTGTTTCCTTCCTCTGAAGTACCAGCAATGGCCAGGTCGGGAGATGCGACAGTGGACAGGAGGGTCAGTGCCCTGAGGTGCCACCGCAGAGTCTCTCTTGCAGGTGCTTGGCAGGCTGGTTCTTGCTGACACACTCAGGCTCTGATCGCCACACGTGGGGCCAGCAAGCGCTTTCCCCCAGTCCGATTGGCAGCGACTGTGGGTTTTCTGCAGGGCGCGCAGGCAGTGGGAGCGACCAGGTGCGCCAGTGCCCACGGTCCCTGCAATGGCAGGTCAGGGATGAAGTGAGGTAGACGCAGCTAATGCTGACCAGGGACCTGCACTCACGCAGCAACGCCGGGCGGCTGGAGACAGCCGCCGCCGCCCCGCACCTCCCCGGGAGCCGTTACACGCAAAAGGGGATGGAGGGGAGGGGGCCACAGCTGGGCTCGGAAATGGGCGGGGCCAGAATAGGGGCGGGGCGGGGACAAGGCCGGCGCTGTATCGTTCGCACAGCATGCTGGGATTTGTAGGCCTGAGCTGCCCTGCCCACCCGGTTTCCCCCAGTGATCCTCAACGGCGGCAGGGCTGCGCCTGGGGTTAGGCAGCCTCTGTGCCAGGGGTCGCGCCTCGCGGGGTAACTAGGAGACTGGGCCGCGACAGTGATCCCGGAAGGCGAGGAGCCCTCCCCCAAAGAACTACCACTCCCACAGTGCTCCGCGCGCCAGCGTAGCGGCAGCCTTCATAGGGGGAGGGGCAACATGGCTGCGGCTAAGCCGAGGAAGAGGAGTCGTGGCTGAGGTGAGTGTGCGAGGGAGAGGAAGCGCGGGGCGGAGGGTTGCGGGGCCGGGCTGAGGCGAAAGGCGGCGGTGGCAGCAGAAGCGAGGCGAAGGCGGGCGGGGTTGTGGCTCCGCACGGAGGCTGGGGCACTGCGCGAACGGTGCCGGCGGGCGGGCGGTGTGAGGCGGGTTCCCTGTTGGGAACCGGGGGCAGGGGGGTGAATAGCGTGTGGGGAGCCATGAGGCACCCCCCCCCCGAGCCTGTATCCCCCGCCCCGCAGTTCCCGAGCTCCTGGTGTGCCGCACCCTGGGGCACCCAGCTAACCTTCGCGTAGCGTCCGCAAGCCGCGCGCGGCGCTCTGCGGGGCTGGGAAGTCACTCGGCGTGAAATCACGTCGCAGCGCGCTCGAGGTGTCACCAAACACCGGTGTGCGGGGCTGTGTGGCAAAGTTTGCGCTGGCTGCTAGCCGTCCTCCCCAGTCGTGCTGTGGCTTCCCCACGCCCGTGTCCACAGCGAGTGACCGACCCCCGGGCGCTGCGGTGGAAAGGGGCAGCAAACTCATCACGCAACAGCTCCCAGATACTGTGTTGTGATGTTTACACCGGCTCTACTAGTAGGATCAAATAGGCCTGTGACACTACTATGTCCCTTGGTACTGTAGTGTCTGGATGCAGGCCTGTGATCAGGAGGTTCTCTGTGGGTTTTTTTTTTTTTAAGTGATATCCTGATATGGTATAAATGTAGGTCTGTCTTGTGTAGTATTGACAAAACACCATGATACAAATATTGTAGCATGCTGTCAAGCTGTGAATGTTCGGTGAATCCATTTTATGCTAACAAATGTCATTTGCTTGTCTGACACTCTTATGGTGATTGTGTCATGGCAACACATGACAGTGAGGTGTGACCATGCAGATCTGACCTGTGTAGTGTTAAATGAAAGTTACACAATTTTGTTACTATCAGTAACTATGTGATAGCTTTCCATCTATCTCTCTGGGGCTGGTGTATTATAGAGACTAAACTTGACCTTTGGGGGGAATTTGTTTATGGTATGATGGACTGCAGTACAGGGACTGTCTGTTGAAAGACTCTGTAAATAGGCACTAAAATGTTTACATAAAATTACTACTGAGAAATTACAAATTTGGGGGATTAAAATACGGATTGTAGGGCCATTACAGTGGGAGAACTTCACTGAGTGAGACTTTAAATTGCTTTTGAAACACACTATTAAATCCTTCACAGGAGGAAAAGACACTCTAAAATCTGCCAAAATGAGTGAGTTGGTAGGTCTGTGATTGCTCATTCAGAAAAAAAAGTGTTAAAAGTGGGAACTGAAGATAATTAATTTGCAAATAAGATAGCATTTAAAAGCAGTGATTGATTTTCGAGTTTCAAATAGTATAATGTTGGAAGATGTTAAACTTCCTCCCCCATTTCCCTCTCTTTCTCTTACCCCTATGCTAGTGTACCTTCCGCTTCAGGTCTAATAAAATGGAATCACTAAGAACATAAGAATAGCCATGCTGGGTCAGACCAATGGTCTATCTAGCAGAGTATCCTGTCTTCTGACAGTGGTAAGTGCCAGGTTCATTCAATGGAATGAATGAATGAACAGGGAATGGACAAAGGAGGGTAATTGTGTGATCCCCTGTGGTCCAGTCGCAGCTTCTGGCAGTTAGATGTTTAGGGACATCCAGAGCATCGGGTGTGTCCCTGACCATCTTGGCTAGTAGCCATTCTTGGACCTATCCCCCATGAGCTTATCTAATTCTTTTTTTTAATAGGCCTTGGCTACACTGGCAATTCACAGCGCTGCACTTGCTGCACTCAGGGGTGTGAAAAAACACGCCCCCCTGAGCGCAGCGAGTGCAGCGCTGTAAAGCGCCAGTGTAATCAGCGCCTGCAGCGCTGCACGCTCGCTCGCAGCGTTGCAAGCTATTCCCCTCGGAAAGGTGGAGTACTTGCAGCGCTGCGAGAGAACTCTCGCAGCGCTGGCGGCGCGACTACACTCGCGCTTCACAGCCTTTGTATGCCGCAGCAGCGCTGTGAATCCGCGAGTGTAGCCAAGGCCATAGATTTGTCCTTCACAACAGCCTGTGGCAATGAGTTCCACAGGTGATCTGTATGTTGTGTGAAGAAGTACTTCCTTATGTTTTGGACCAGGAATCACCCAGTGAAATTAACAGGCAGCAGGTTTTTGTGTTACATGAAGGGGTAAATAGCGCTTCTCTATTCACTTTCTCCACGCCATTTTTCCCACTCAAATACAGACTTCGCTCCAAGGGTGGGGGAGTGGAGAAAATCCTCTTGGGGCAGAGATAAAATACCGAAGAATCTCACAATCAGTTACTTGTTTGTAGTGGGCTAACTATGAAGAAAACTTTCTAACTATAGGACTAGATTACTATGGTAGGTTGTATAATCCCTGGCATTGGAGGTTTTTAAGAACAGGTTATATAAAGACCTGTCAGAGATGGTATAGATGACCTCTTGAGGTTCCTTGCAGCCCTGAATTTCTGTGACTCTATGAAGGAAATTGTTTACGTTCCTAACTGCAGTGGGTGCTAGTAGGTGTCCACATTAGTAACACTGATGACTTTCAGATTGGTTGGTGTATCAGAGACCTGTTATGGAGCCAGAACAATGGCAATATATTTCCTTAAGCTTTAAAGGAAATGAAAATAAACTGTTTCATGAATTTTGTGCCATGTAACATTGTATTTTGACATCACTAAAATGGCTAATGATAGGGGGGTTTACATAAAAATGTCTATGACTAGAATTAGCATAGTTTAGCATAGAAAGCAAAAGTAAGTAGATGACAGCTGTTCAAAGAATCTTAAGCAATTCCAGTAGTATCTTTTGTTCCAAAATGTGTGATTTCCCTCTAATCAATTTATATCATTTTTATGTGATTAAAATATATAAATGGTATTTTTATCAGTGCTTTCAGTTGATTTTATTTTAATATGGTGCTTCTCTACTATTTTATGCTGATAGCTAAATTCTGAGGTGGCACTTTCAGAGATGGGCCTTTCTGAGAGAAATGGAAACTGATGGCTGGCATACTGAATAGCGTAGGAGCATCATATCAGGGTGAAATAAGATGATTGCCAGTACTATGGCACTTTTAGGCTTCTTTTTTTGTGGATGAGCATGTTAGCTTTGTGACTGTCAACTACATGGGGAAAACTTTCCTTTTTACCCACTTGTTTCATACATTTTCTTGCCATGTTTCATAATTATTGAAGATTTGTTTAAAAATGGGCTTGTTCCTTTTCAATCAGTTTTCTTTTGAATTGATTCTGCAGCATACAAAGGCTGCATTTGTGATAGTTTCCATGGCAACAGTGTCATAATATTTGTACATATATATCAGTAGTACCTATTGAGGATCTCTGTCTGCTTTACAAAAAAATACATTTAGCCTCACAAATACCCCTGGGTGACACATTATCTCAATATTGCTGATGGAGGAACTTGAAGAGAGGTGAAAGGGAAAATGTACAAGTGAACAGTAATTTTGAATGCTTCAGTTCTTGGGTACCCAACCTGAGCTGCCTAGTGCCTGATTTTTCAGAGGTACTGAGCACCTATATCACGATCTTTATTTGGACTTAGGGGCTGTTCATCCCTTCTGAAAAAGAACCCTAGAAATCCCAAGTTGGGAAATCCAAAATTAGTGTCTCACAAGGCTTGTGAAAGAGCTGTTAATAAAAATACAGATCTCCTGCCTGCCGTTCCTGTATCTGAATCACAATACTATATTTCCTCCCACAGACTCAGGATTGTGACTTTGTTGTGGGATCAAATAGACTAGTTGGTTAAGGATAGGAAAAGAAGGAAGGAAGTATTACTATTCCTCCCGACCGTCTCTCACACGTTTCAAATTAACATAGCAATTTCTAGTTGGCTGATTGGAGGCTGAGCCTAGAGCTATAATTACTGGGCATTGCACTGATTGATTTATTTCAGCCCAAAGGCTGTAGTAATTCTCCTGGAATGTATGGCAACAGGAGGGGAGATTGAATCTGGAATTGTGGAATATGGTATGTGACATTTTTAGCTTGTAAGAGCCCACCTCGCACTAACCTGCTGCAGAGCTCTTTTGGTCTTCCAGGGCATGCTGATCAAAAGACTTTGGACTGTAACAAAGTCAGTGTTTGTGGCTTTCTAGAGTTTGTGTAGCAGCTATTTTCAGGTGGATGGGGTCTGCCAGCACAGACAATAATATTAATTGATTGGAATATTAAATATGTTCTTCACTATGCATAATGAAAAAGTCTATAAAAATAAATGGTATTGTGGATTTATATCAAATTTGGTGTGGTTAAAAGTTAAAGAATGTCTTTTCTAACTGCCTGTCCTTCAAATTCAGCCTGGGATCTGACAGTAAAGCTGTGCTCTTTCTAACTCACATACCAATTTTAGTCACTTGTCAAACTAGAACAGCATTCTGACAGAGTCATAGCTCTAAGCATATGTCTTCACGGCAACTAGACACCCACGCCTGGCTTGTGCCAGCCAGCTCAGACTCACGCCAGCTGACCGACCACAGCTGCGGGGCTGTCTCACTGCTGTGTAGATGGCTGGGCTGGGGCCCGGGCTCTACGACTCTGCAAGGTGGGGAGTCCCAGAGCTTGGGTTTCAGCCTGAGCCTGGAAGTCTACAGAGAAATGAAACAGCCCCGCAGCCTGAGGCCCGCTAGCCCGAGTCGGCTGGCATGGGCCAGCCGTGAGGTGTGGGGTTTTTTGTTTGTTTGCTGTATAGACATACCCTAAAGCTCTTTGCTTAAAACTGAAAGCATATACACTTCACGCATAGTCTACTGAGGACTGTTGCGTTAGCCAGAGCGAATAGGTTGATGGTGTCATGTGTAAGAATGACAATCTGGATAACACTAATTGTCCATCTAGCCCAGTATCCTGTCTTTTGGCAAATACCAGTGCCAGGTGTTTCAGCGGAAATGGACAGAACAGGGTAGTTATTGTGTGGTCCAGTCCCAGCTTCTGGCAGTCAGAGGCTTAGGGACACCCAGAATGTGGAGTTGTGTCCCTGACCATGATGTCTAATAGCTATTGATGGACCTATGTTCAGGGAACATATATATATATATATATATATATATATTTTTTTTTTTAATCTGGTTATACTTTTGGCCTTCACAACGTCCCCGGACAATGAATTCCACAGGTTGACTGCGTGCTATGTGAAGAAGTACTTCTTTATGTTTGTGATAAATCTGCTGCCTATAATTTCATTGGGTGGCCCCTGGTTCTTGTGTTATATGACAGGGTAAATAATACTTACTTATTCACTTTCTCCACACCATTCATGATTTTATAGACCTCTAGCATATCACCCCTTAATTGTCTCTCTTCCAAGAAGAATAGTCCCAGGCTTTTTAATCTCTCCTCATATGGAAGCTGTTCCATATCCTTAGGCCTGGTCTACACTACGACTTTAATTTGGATTTATCAGCTTTAATTCGAATTAACCCTGCAACCGTCCACACAACGACGCTATTTATTTCGATGTAAAGGGCCCTTTAAATCGATTTCTGTACTCCACCCCGACGAGCAGAGTAGCGCCAAAATCGATTTTAACATTTCGAATTAGGGATAGTGTGGCCGCAATTCGATGGTATTGGCCTCCGTGAGCTATCCCACAGTGCATCATTGTGACCGCTCTGGACAGCAATCTAAACTCGGGTGCATTGGCCAGGTAGACAGGAAAAGCCCTGAGAACATTTGAATTTCATTTCCTGTTTGCCCAGCGTGGAGAGCACAGGTGACCACAGATAGCTCATCAGCACAGGTAACCATGCAGGCTGATAATCGAAAAAGAGCACCAGCATGGACCGTGAGGGAGGTACTGGATCTGATCGCTGTATGGGGAGAGGATTCAGTGCTTGCAGAACTTCGTTCTAAAAGACGAAATGCAAAAACTTTTGAAAAAATCTCCAAGGGCATGATGGAGAGAGGCCACAATAGGGACTCTGAGCAGTGCCGCGTGAAAGTCAAGGAGCTCAGACAAGCCTATCAAAAAACAAAGGAGGCAAACGGTCGCTCCGGGTCAGAGCCGCGGACATGCCGCTTCTACGCCGAGCTGCATGCAATTCTAGGGGGGGCTGCCACCACTACCCCACCTGTGATCGTGGATTCTGGGTCGGGGATAGTCTCATCAGCAACGCCTGAGGATTCTGCCGATGGGGGAGAGGAGGAGGAGGAGGAGGATGAGGATGAGCTTGCAGAGAGCACACAGCACTCCGTTCTCCCCAACAGCCAGGATCTTTTTCTCACCCTAACTGAAGTACCCTCCCAAGCCAGTACCCAAGACTCTGACCCCGTGGAAGGGACCTCAGGTGAGTTTACCTTTTAAAATATAAAACTTGTTTTAAAAGCAAACGGTTTTTAATGATTACTTTGCCTGACTTTGCATTCGCGGTCAGTTCAGCTACTGGAAAAGTCTGTTAACGTGTCTGGGGATGGAGCGGAAATCTTCCAGGGACATCTCCATGAAGCTCTCCTGGAGGTACTCCGAAAGCCTTGCCAGAAGGTTTCTGGGCAGTGCATCCTTATTCCCTCCTCCATGGTAGGACACTTGACCACGCCATGCTTGCAGCAAGTAATCTGGTATCATTGCCTGACAAAGCCTGGCAGCGTATGGTCCTGGTGTTTGCTGGCATTCAAGCAACATCCGTTCTTTATCTTGTTGTGTAATCCTCAGGAGAGTGATATCACTCCTGGTAACCTGGTTGAAATACGGGAACTTAATTAAGGGGACAGAGGTGGCCGTTCCTACTGGGCTGTTTGCCTGTGGCGGAAAATAAATCCTTCCCTGCAGTTAGCCAAGCGCAGATGGGAAATTGGGCCTGAGTTTTTCGCGTTTGGCTAGCAGGGATCTTCCCTGTTACCAGCCACGCGGTGGGGGGAGGGGTACCGTGATCATCCCAGAGAATTCATGGCGACGGGGGGTGGTGGTTAGTTTGTTTTCTGGTGCTGCTGAATGTTAACAGAAAAACCGCAGCACTCTACAGGCTATGCTTGGTATGTGGGAAAGGAGGGCGCAGAAGCTGTAAGACAATGGCTTACCATGGCCGCATGCAAGCTGAATTCTGTTGCCCAGACCTGTGATCTCTAGCAGCAAAGCCACAGGCACTCAGCATTAAGAGGCAAAATGCGACCTTGCACAGAAATCACATGTGCTATGTAATGTGAATAGTGTTGGTCACCGTGAAAGAGTATAAGCATTGTTCTGCAAAATGTAGCTTTTTAAACAATTATCTTTTTTCCCCTCCCTACAGCAGCTGCAAATTCCTCAAGCCTCCCTCCTCCATCCCGAAGGTTATCACAGATAAGGCGTCGTAAGAAGAGAATGCGAGACGAGATGTTTTCTGAAATTATGGAATCCAGCCGCAGTGACAGAGCTCATCTGAATGAGTGGAAGGAAACAGTTTCAAAGTATAGGAAAGAAGCCAGTGAACGTGAGGAGAGGAGGGACCAACGTGAGGAGAGACGCTCGAGATGAGAGGTGGCGGCAGGAAGACCGGAGGAGGCAGGATGCAACGCTGGGGCTGCTGCGTGAGCAAACAGACATGCTCCGGCGTCTGGTGGAGCTTCAGGAACGGCTGCTGGAAAACAGACTGCCGCTTCAGCCCCTGTTCCACCCTCCCCCCTCCCCATGTTCCGTATCCTCCTCACCCAGACGTGTAAGAACGCGGGGGGGGAGGCTCCGTACACCTTCCCATTCCACCCCAGTAGACAGCCCAAGCAAAAGGCTGTCATTTTTTTAACCTTTTCTTTGTGGCTTTTTCCTTCCCAGCAATCCTCCTCCCAAATACCACCCGGGTTCCCTCCCTCTTTTTCTAATCTATTAATAAAGAATAAATGATTTTTAAATGATAGTGACTTTATTTGGTTTGAAAGAAAGCTGGGGGAAGGGAGACGGTGGGTTCCTTACAGAAAATGAGTCAATAAAGGGGGCGGGTTTTCATGAAGGAGAAACAAACAGATATTTCACACTGTAGCCTGGCCAGTCATGAAACTGGTTTTTAACGCTTCTCTGATGCACAGCGCTTCCTGGTGTGCTCTTCTAATCGCCCTGGTGTCTGGCTGCGCGTAATCAGCAGCCAGGCGATTTGCCTCAGCCTCCCACCCCGCCATAAAGCTCTCCCCCTTACTTTCACAGAGATTGTGGAGCACACAGCAAGCAGAAATAACAATGGGGAGATTTCTTTGGCTGAGGTCAGAGCGAGTCAATAATGATCGCCAGCGACCTTTTAAATGGCCAAATGCACATTCTACCACCATTCTGTACTTGCTTAGCCTGTAGTTAAACAGCTCCTGACTCCTGTCCAGGCTGCCTGTGTACGGCTTCATAAGCCATGGCATTAAGGGGTAGGCTGGGTCCCCAAGAATAACTATTGGCATTTCAACATCCCCAACTGTTATTTTCTGGTCCGGAAAGTAAGTCCCTTGCTGCAGCCCTTTAAACAGAGTAGTGTTCCTGAAGACGTGAGCGTCATGAACCCTTCCCGCCCAGCCCGCGTTGATGTTGGTGAAACGTCCCTTGTGATCCACAAGTGCTTGCAGCACCATTGAAAAGTACCCCTTGCGGTTTATGTACTCGGTGGCTTGGTGCTCCGGTGCCAAGATAGGGATATGGGTTCCGTCTATCGCCCCACCACAGTTAGGGAATCCCATTGCAGCAAAACCATCCACTATAGCCTGCGCATTTCCCAGAGTCACTAACTTTCGTAGCAGCACCTGAGTGATTGCTTTGGCTACTTGCATCACAGCAGCCCCCACAGTAGATTTGCCCACTCCAAATTGATTCCCGACTGACCGGTAGCTGTCTGGCGTTGCAAGCTTCCACAGGGCTATCACCACGCGCTTCTCAACTGTGAGGGCTGCTCTCATCTTGGTATTCTGTCGTTTCAGGGCAGGGGACAGCAAGTCACAAATTTCCATGAAAGTGCCCTTACGCATGCGAAAGTTCCGCAGCCACTGGGAATCGTCCCAGACCTGCAACACTATGCGGTCCCACCAGTCTGTGCTTGTTTCCCTTGCCCAGAATCGGCGTTCCATGGATAGAATCTGCCCCATTAACAACATGATCTCCAAAGCACCGGGGCCCGTGGTTTCACAGAATTCTGTATCCGTGTCAGTGTCCATGTCCATGTCAATGTCCTCATCATGCTTGTCGCTGCGCTGCTGCCGCCGCCGCTGCCTCCTCGCCTCGTTTTTCTGGTCCTGGCCGAGCATAAACTACACGAGAACGCGCAAGGTGTTTACAATATTCATGACTGCTGTCTTGAGCTCAGCGGGCTCCATGCTTGCCGTGGTATGGAGTCTGCAGTGTTCACCCACCCAGGAAAAAAGGCGCGAAAATGGTTGTCTGCCGTCCGTTGCTTTCATGCAGGGAGGGAGGGAGGGAGGAGGTGAGGCTGTACCCAGAACCACCTGCGACGATGTTTTTTGTCCCATCAGGCACTGGGATCTTAACCCACAATCCCAATGGGCGCGGGAGACTGCGGGAACTATGGGATAGCTACCCACAGTGCAACGGTGCAGAAATCAACGCTAGCCCTGGTACTTGGACGCACACCACCGAATTAATGTGCTTAGTGTGGCCGCATTCATTTCGACTTTATACAACCTGTTTTTCAAATCCGAGTTATATAAATTCGGATTAATCCCGTAGTGTAGACATACCCTTAGTCATTTTTGTTGCCCTTCTCTGTATCTTTTCCATTTCTAATGCATTTTTTTGAGATGGGGTGACCAGAATTGCATGCAGTATTCAAGGTGTGGGCATATCATGGGTATAGATAGTGCCATTATGATATTTTCAGTATTATTGTCTAACCCTTTCCTAATGGTTCCTGACATTCTTAGCATTTTTGACTGCTGCTGCAAGTTGAGAACTATCCACAACGACTCCAAGAGCTTTCTTGAGTAGCAACAGCTAATTTAGACCCCATCATTTTGTATTTATAGTTGGGATTATGTTTTCCAATGTGCATTACTTTGCACTTAGCAACATTGCATTTCATCTGCCATTTTGTTGCCCAGTCACTCAGTTTTGGGAGATCCCTTTCTAACTTTTCCCAGTCAGCTTTGGAATTAATGATTTTAAATCATTTTGTATCGGATGCAGACTTAGCCACCTTACTGTTTACCCCTTTTTCCAGTTCATTTATGATTATGATGAATAGCACTGGTCCCAGTACAGATCCTTGGAGGACCCGGCTATTTACCGAACTCCACTGTGAAAACTGACCGTTTATTCCTACCTTTATTTCCTATCTTTTAACCAGTTACTGATCCATGAAAGGACCTTCTCTTTTATTCCATTATTTCTTATTTTGCTTCAGAGCCTTTGTTGAGGGACCTTGTCAAGGCTTTCTGAAAGTTCACGTATACTATATTCACTGGATCACCTTTGTCCACATGCTTGTGGACACTCTCCAAGAATTCTAGTAGATTGGTGAGGCTTGATTTCCCTTCACAAAAGCCGGGTTAACTCTTCCTCAACATATCCGTTTGATCTGTGTCTGATAATTCTGTTCTTTATTATATTTTCAACCAGTTTGCCTGATACAGAAGATAGGCTTACTGGCCTGTAATTAGAAGTATAGTCTCATTAGTGTCTTTTAAAAATCATGTTATGTTAGCTATCTTCCAGTCATCTGATACAGATGCTGATTTAAGCAATAAGTTACACACCACATTTAGTAGTTTTGCACTTTCATATTTGAGTTCCTTCAGAACTCTTAGGGGAATACCATCTGGTCCTGGTGACTTACTGCTGTTTAATTTATCAGTTTATTCCAAAACCACCTCTATTGACCTCTCAGTATGGCACAGTTCTTCAGATTTGTGACCAGGCATTGTGTAGGAAAGTTCCCAGTTCTAGCTCAAACCTGAGGATCTAAAGATCTCTGTGGTGGCCCAGTGGGCAGAGGTGCCAGGTAGGGTCAGGATGTGCACCCCTTCATGCATCAGTGGGGAATTTGAGAGCATGGTGTGCTGGGGTGTTTTTTGTCCAATTTGACAACATGACTGAAGAGCATACAATGCCACTTTTGAATATAATGAGCGATTGAAAGAAGGCATCTCTCAGCAAGATTATAATGTTTTGCATAAGTCAAACCACTTTATGTTCAGGATTCAGTGTTGACAGCGCATATGGAAAGCCTCTGCCCATTCAAAAATCTGCCTATAATTAGAGTCCAGGTTTCTAATCCATACATCAGTATAGGTAGTACACGGGTGTGATTGATCCAGAACATGGTCTCAGCTTGAAGATGTTTTTGTATCTGTAAGTGAGATGTGAACTTCATGCAGGAAGTGATGAGATGTCTTTGTCAGCGAATGTCTGGTTTGCTTTGACCATCTGAACTTTGCTTTGAGCCTAGGTAGATGATAGTTTTGAACCATATCTTCACCAGGTATTGTGGTGGACCAGCTCCAAGGTTCTGGACCTTGGTCTTCTGGAATGTGATGTTCAACCCCATAGTGTGGGTAGCCTCCCGGAAACCTTGGAGGGTGGGACTGAAATTCTCTGACTTCTCCCCAAGCAAAGCTACTTCATCAGTGTAGTGTTGGTTGGTGAACATTTCTTAACTAATGTTGATTCTGATATGAGAGCAGTAAGTCTGTCAAGCTATCGACTGGATATTAGGAAAGTGCCAGGGTGAGAGTGCATCTCTGTCGCACACCCAAAGTTGTGTAGAAATCCAGCGAAAGCTGTTAACCAGCATGACTTTCACACAGGGGTGAAGACCCATGCACCAGATTTATCAGACTATCTGGGGCACCAGCTTCTTTTAGTGAGAGTGAAAGTGCTAACCTAAATCAGTCTAGTGTTGACTAAATCAAAAGCCGCCTTGATGTCGATATATGCCATGTGAAGTGGGAGGTTAAATTCTTGGTGCAGATCAGCCAGAGGGTAAAGACAGTGTCCATTGTTGACCTCTGTCAAGGAGCATCTGCATCCTACCAAGCAGAACATGAGCAAATACCGTTCAAGGGACTGAAAACAAAGACATTGTCCTGAAGTTCCCATACTCAGTGTGAGATCCTTTGTCCTTGTACAGAGATACTATGATATGATTATTCCATTCTGTTGATACTTTGCCAGATGCCCACACTTTGAAGAATACAGTATTTGTTGCAGGCTGATGCTCACTGCTTCCAAAGCATCTTTGAGCAAGTCTGGGGGAATATCAGGTCCAACAGCACATCCCCTCTAACTTCGGAATGGCCTTTCATATTTCCATGGGTCTTGAGCCTTGTGATTTGCCATGTCACATAGCTCTGGACAGTTGTCAGTGGCATAATGTGTTTTCCATCTATTCAGGACCTTGTCCATCAATGAACAGGGAAAGCTGGCCGGTTTCCTGATGGGGATTCTGGAAGGTTGTTTATGGCTGCCAGCTAGGTGCCCGGTGACTGTAGGCAGGATGCAGATTGTTGAACTTTAGGCCATTCTCTGCCTTGTCAGCTGGGGAGTTGATGTAAATCTCAATCATGTTTTGCCATGGCTTGGCAAATGCCTTTCAGCCTCCCTCCCCCTCACCAAAGTGCTGAGTACCTAAAGTTCACACTACATTTGTTACACATTAGCTCTTTGGGGCAGGAGCCCTGTCTTGCATGTATGTAAAGCACCTAGTACACACTGGAGCAGTACATAAATAATGACATAAAAAACTAAAATAAAAGAATATTAAGGCTGCTTAGTCAAGCACTCAAAGATAAAAATGCCAGAATTAAGGTTGCCTGTGCAAACTTAATTCAGTCCTATGTGCGTATGTGTTAGGATATAACTTTTAATTAAATATTCAATATTTTTTCCATAGGACCCCTGCCTCTTTCTGTGGGTTCCAGCAAGTTAGTTGCTGAGAGAAGGGAGGCTTTCCTGTGCTCTCAATTCTGATAATCAGAGCTACAGCAGCTCCCAGCAACTGCAGGGAAAGTTTTGTTCAGCCTCTGCAATCTTGGGAAGAAACGGGCTCAGTTGCTTCATGGGGATTGTGGATGTGTGGTCTGGGTAGCATGTGGGAGCTGTTTCGGCATGCAGCACTACTGGTGCACCTGGAATCTTCAGAGAATTTGGTTGCTGGCCTCTAACAAATCTTTAAGTGTTTCAGAAGGTTACAAGTTGGTCAAATGTGGGCCCACTATTTATTATTTTTATTATTGGAGTGCTAGGAGCTCTAGTTTTGGGCCAGTACCACAAAGCACCAGGAGCTGTACAAACAGAACAAAACAATGGTCCTTTCCCTGAAATGCTTACAGACTAAAAAGACAAGACAGATGGTCAGGGAAGGCATACAACACACAAGCAGAGTGTACAGTCTGGTGGCAACAAATATGTTACTTCCACAATTTTATTTTCTCTCTCTGGTGGGTTTAGTTAGGAGGGAATAAGCTAAAGGCAGAGAGAAAGGACATTGAAAGGAAGGAGGATGCGGGGGGGGGGGGGGGGGGCTGTGGGGGGGGGCTGGTATGTTAGCAACAAGAAGAAGGTCAAGTTTTCAAAGATAATGGCCAATGGCTCTGCAATCACATCCACCAACTCCTTTAGCACCCTCGGATGCAGCGCATCCGGCCCCAGGGACTTGTTCTCGTCCAGCTTTTCTAATTAGTCCCGAACCACTTCTTTCTCCACAGAGGGCTGGTCACCTCCTCTCCATGCTCTGTTGCCCAGTGCAGTAGTCTGGGAGCTGACCTTGTTTGGGAAGACAAAGGCAAAAAAAGCATTGAGTACATTAGCTTTTTCCACATCCTCTGTCACTAGGTTGCCTCCCTCATTCAGTAAGGGGCCCACGCTTTCCTTGACCACCTTCTTGTTGCTAACATACCAGCCCCACCCCACAGCCCACACCCCGGTCACAGCCCTCATCCCTCCTGCACCTCAACCCTCTGCCCCAGCTAGAGCCCTCTCCTCCATCCCTCAGCCCGGAGCCCTCTCCCACACCCTGAACCCCTTATTTCTGTCCCTACCCAGAGCCTGCACCTCCAGCCCAGAGCCCATACCCCCTCCTGCACCCCAATCTGCTGCCCCAGCTGGTGAAAGTGAGTGAGGGTGGGGAAGAGCAAGCGACTGGGGGAGGGGGGAATGGAGCAAGTGGGGGCAGGGCCTCAGAGAAGGGGCAGGGCAGGATATTTGGTTTTATGCAGTTAGAAAGCTGGCAACTGTAGTGACATAAAATGAAGAGACTGAGGAAGGGGGAGGTTTGGAGCACATAGCCAGTCATCACAGAGAAAGTCCAGTCATTGTCTCTGGCTGGTTCCTCTTGGCAGCTTTCCTATCCCTGTGGACGTGGGAGAAAAGGCACACTCCTCACACCAAGGTGACTCTTTAGATTTGCACTGCCTGTTCTAAAGCATGGGGGTGCTAGAACTTCTCAATGAAAAGTTAAACTGTTTTAGCAGAAAATTTCCTAAAATTTCAGCATTAGGCTAGGGTTACCATACTTAACAAATAAAAAAAGAGGACCCTCCATGGGGACATGGCCCCGCCCCTTTCCCACCCCCAGCCCTGCTCCAACTCCGGCCCAACTCCGCCCCCTCCTCCCTCCCACTCCCAGCCATGCGGAAAGGGCTGTCCGAGCGCTACCGGCTTCACAGTTTGCCGGGCAGCCCCCAGACCCTGCGCCCCCGGCCGGCGCTTCCCCAGCGCAGCTGGAGCCCGGGAGGGGAAGCGCCCAGCCGGGGGTGCAGGGTCTGGAGGCTGCCCGGCAAACCGTGAAGCCGGTAGCGCTTGGGCTTCGGGCAGCCCCCTTGCCTCCGGACCCTGCACCGCCAGCTGGGCACTTCCCCTCCCGGGCTCCGGCGGCGCAGGGTCCGGAGGCATGGGGGCTGCCCGAAGCCGGTAGCGCTCGGCCAGCCCAGCTCTTAAACAGAGCCGAAGAGTCAGGGGAGGAGCAGAGCCGCTGCGGCTGGACGCTCTGCTCCTTCCCTGACTCTTCGGCTCTGTTTAAGAGCCGAGCTGCCCCAGCGCTACCGGCTTCGGGCAGACCCTGCGCCGCCGGAGCCCGGAAGGGGAAGTGCCCGGCCCGCGGCTGGGGTCCGGAGGCAAGGGGGCTGCCTGAAGCCCATAGCGCTAGGGCAGCTCGGCTCTTAAACAGAGCCGAAGAGTCAGGGGAGGAGCAGAGCAGCCGCGGGAGGGAAAGTGCCCGGCCGGCATTTTCCCGGACATGTTCAGCTTTTTGGCAGTTCCCCCCGGACGGGGGTTTGATTGCCGAAAAGCCGGACATGTCTGGGGAAAAAACGGACGTATGGTAACCCTACATTAGGCACACACCTGGTGTGAAAAACTTCAGCCTGAACAATTGAGGTTTGGTAAATTTATAAGCTTTCGAAAATAGGGTCTTATAATAGGAAGTGACTGGCCATGATTATATTTGTCTCTACCTCTTACCTATAATGTTTCACTGGCAAAGTGTACGGTGTCCCTATTCATTGCAGTTGTCAAAAATTCAACACTCAGACATCAGGCTCTTTTAATTAAAACCTTGTTAAGGCTGCTCAATTATGTGTACTACAAATGCACCCTTAATGAAGCCAGAAAATATCTGTTCTCTGTAATCCCTGAATCAAATTTTCAACCAGCAGTCATTAATTTATCTTCATTATACAAACATGCACCACCCACAATATACATGCTTTCTCCTTCCACAAAAAATAAAAACAAAAGCTGTAACTTTGTCCTTGGGGAGAGGCATACTTTTCAAACAAGGTAGATTGATTAAGCAAGCACTAAACCTTGATTTAAATAATTGATTTTAATCATATTTTGTATTTTACTCTTTAGTTATCTTTGAGACGTTCATTCTTGTTGGTTGTTATAACCATTAAAACGTTGATTTGCAACTAAATGTAATTTTATTAAATTTGATTCCTCTTTTTGCTAACCAGAGGATACTGTATCTCTACATCTAAACGTTAATATAACTCAACATTCATGTAGTCAGATTACTATTTTTTGTTTTTTATGATGTTAGAAAATGATGAATTATTATTATTTATTTTATTACATGGGTTTTTTACTTGTGAATTGTCAAGCTGCAATTGGATGGAAATTGGAATTCAATTAAACGCACAAAAATGGCTTTGAAAAAAAAAATTTAGTCATATAAAACTGCCTTATCTGCTGTATACATAAGGAAAAAAGTTTATCAGCATGTTTTGCATTTGAAATTAATGTATTCAACCAATGTACATAATGTCTTGACTTCTTACTCAAATTATATTTTTATTTTCTTATAGCTTATTTCAGCTTGCAAAACTGAAGACAAATTCCTGGCTAACAATGCCTGATAGTAAGTATTACAACCTTTAGTTATCTTGAAAAAACATTTAAGGATATCATGTTGTGTATTAAATATTGCTTAATTGGTGTAGGGGGAACCCAAGTGAAATAAGGGAACTAATAATGCAGGTATTATCTTTTTAGTTTAAAATGGAATTTGATTTGCTCAAGACCATGTGATTGGCCATACACTGATGTACCAATACATATCTGTTATTGAGAACATCTTAAAAATGAAATCTCATATATAAAGTTAACGACTTCTTGTTAATTGCTCAGTGATCATAAAATCTTCAGAGTTGTAAATTGTTCATCATAAAATTATGATGAATTTAGTATGTGACTTAAAGTATGTTATTTTAGAAAGCATGTGGTGGGGTAAAACAAAATTACAGAAGAAGCCTGTGGTACTCCAGTGCAATCCTACCCACATAGTATTTTAAAATACTAAGTAATACTGTATAGTAAATAGAACTAATAGTTAACTTATAAAATGATAGGTCTAATACTTAATGTATAAAAATACAGCTAACATTTTGACAGAAGCATCTTTAAGACTCAAAAAGATCATGTATCTTGAGGAAGTAAAACCTCATGTGTATATAAAAGCTTCAGGCTGGGGAAGAAAATGAACCCACCGCACAATTAATACCAACTAAAGTAAGTAACTTATCTCCCCCTGCCCCTCCCCCCCCCACCACCAAAAAGTAGTTTTTATAATAAGTGAATTTCTCTTTCATAATGACTAGGTGAGAGTCTTCAACAACAAAAATCAGGATTGTTGGAAATATTGAGTTACTGTTTTGAATATGGATTTTACAAATGTCTGGATTGATCTAGAAACATTAACATATTTTGATTCAGGGATTTCTGAGATGACAAGTGACCTAAAACACAAATTATCTGCTATGTTAGCTGCTAAATCTGTTTGGGTATTTTGCTCTTTAGTTACTACTTGCTACTTACTGTAAAATATTTTTGAGGTATTTTGTTGTATTACAGTGTCACATCTCTTTTTTTTTTTATTTTATTTTTTTTATTGCTGTTCTATAGCTGAAGCTGCATTTGGATGTTTGGTGCTGTTTGGGCCCTCAAGATTATGAAATACCTTTCTATAAATATTTTGCATTTTTTTCGCATCATGAATACAGAAATGGAACAATCTGCTTCATTTAAGTATAGGGAGAGCTCTTGTAAAGAGAACATGTTATGTAGAATGCAGAGCAGGTGATGTATGTCAACAATGTTAATAGCTTGCATGTTGCCAAAATGGATAATAAATTATAGTTGAATTCACTTTTGAGGTTGCTGGCATAGGGTGTTCTTATTTCTTTTTTATAGAGAATGCTTCAGTGAAGATGTCAAGAGAAACAGCCTACTAGAAGAAATGTAAATTTAATTTTTTCTCTCTTTATCAGAAATATTTTCCCTAGGTCTGGCAAACTGAGTGGTGGTCATGACATAATAGAAATGCTACTCCTTTTTTGACACTTGTATTATTGAATCAGAACACAAGGGTTGAGAGAGAGTATGTGATTTGGGTTTTAGGAGAGAATGGGATGTGGTAGAGAGAAATTGGGAGTAGAGGAGGGTTTTATTTTATATTGAAGGGGAGTTAGCAATTCAGTTACTAAATTTTATTCTATATTAGGTTTGAATTCAGTGTGAACATTTGTACTGAATTCCTGAAAGTATATTTAAGAAAGTAGAATTGTTCTGCTAAATGGCTGTGTGGTCTGTAATGAACTGTTGAGATTAATAGCACAAATTCTCTTGATGGTCCTTTATGACTAAAACTGGAATGCATATGCTTGTCTGCGATTAGGTACCTCTTCAGCATAACTTTCTTTTTTAGTAGTACATAGACAATAGAAACAAGACTTGGCCATTAGATCCAAAAATGGGAACGAAGCTTGTAGCTTCTTTAAGCAGTGCAAAAGAATGGTGATTCATGGGGAAGACAAGTGAGGAAGAAGACCTGGATAGTGAATGTGTCAAGGTTGCTGATGTTGAATTTCAGCCTGCTCGCTTTGAATAATAAATCAATAGATTAGACATATAGCGAATTGATCACACACGAGGTATATGGGTGCTTAATCAAGAGCAAAGGTTTTTAAACTTCTAGGACAGTACTTCTGTAAAAACGGTGAAACATCTTTCTGTCTTTTAAGCAGTGATGCTTGATGCTATATTTATAGCCCCTCAGATCTTTTTATAATTGTCAGGGATTTTTTTGACCAACTAAACTTACCCCTTCTACCCCCGCACCCGTCCCCGGTGGGAAAAAATCCTCGTCGGACCAGCCATATATGTTTCATATCTGTCTTTATCAAACGGTTGTTTGGTGTAAATTAAGAGATTCTGACTTTTGGATGGCTTTAGAGTTGCAGGGGTAGCTCTTGCGCAGAACCAGAACCAGTCGGCAAAGAAATCTGGAGATAGGAGCAATGGGATATTCAGTACTAATGTACAGGAAATAAATAGCAAAAACTAACATTTGTACAATATGTAACCAAGTGGTGTGGGAGAGACTGCAACCTGACAGCTACACCTGTAATATTAGTACCTTTGAACAAGGAGCCAAGGTAAATATACTGTCTTAATTTTTTTTCATGTAATAAATTATTTCTAATTGGAAAGGAGTGGGATCAGATTGTAAAGAATATAGGATATTAGGTGTGAACAGATGAGTTTGAAGATGGGTTTTTGCAAGCCTTTGAACAAGCTTGCTAAAGGTTGTTGTACTCATCTTTCCCTACCTCTGACATAAGTGATTTTTATTTTTTTAAGGAGACACTGGTGTTATCCTGACACCACCATTTCACACTCTCCCACCCTTTAAGTTGTGTACTGGGGATATGTCTTGATTCATCTTACTTTACATTTTGCATACTATATTATCGTTCTTATGTGCTTGTAGTATTCTTTACCAGCTTATTGGGAGACATAACTCAAGCTTTTTACTCTCTAAAGCTGTGTCCTCCCTGCATTACTAGCTTGAGCTTCAGCAGCATCCAGTCTCCAACCCATCCTTCCCGATGGGCTACCTTAGCTTAAAGTTCCAGTTATCTCAAGCTAGAAACTTCTGGGTGCAGTGCACTCAATATACTGTGAGATTAATGCCGTGGAAAAAAACCCCTCTGAGTCTGAAAATAAAACCACCGTAACTTAGCTTCTTTGTAGGTGTCACACAGGATTCCTACTAACCAACTCTCAGTATTTCTAGTTGTGTTATGAAGTAGTATGTTGCTAACTGTGATGGGTTGGATCACAGAAACCCCCTTGGGAGCTGCCACCAGATGTGCAAAAGACTACCCCTGCTTCTGTTTTCCCTGCCAGCTCAGGACTCCAGCACCCTGTCTTGCTGAGCCAGCCACTCCCGTCTGGCTCCAACACAGACCCAGGGTCTGAATCACTTGTCCCAAGCTGCAAGTTTACCTGAAAACAGCTCACAGTAGTGTGCTTGTCTTTAGCACTCAGATGCCCAACTCCCAATGGGGTCTAAACCCAGATAAATCCGTTTTACCCTGCATAAAGTTTATGCAGGGCAAACTCATAAATTGTTCGCCCTCTATAACACTGATAGAGAGAGATGCACAGTTGTTTGCTCCCCCAGGTATTAATACATACTCTGAGTGAATTACTAAATAGAAAGTGATTTTATTAAATACAGACAGTAGGATTTAAGTGGTTCAAAGTAGTAACAGACAGAACAAAGTAAGTCACCAAGCAAAATAAAATAAAATGCGCAAATCTATGCCTAATCAAACTAAATACAGATAATCTCACCCTCAGAGATGCTTCAGTAAGTTTTTCTCAGACTGGACATCTTCCAGGCCTGGGCACAATTCTTTCCCCTGGTACAGCTCTTGTTGCAGCTCAGGTGGTAGCTAGGGGATTCTTCATGATGGCTCCTCTCTCTCTCTGTTCTCTTCCACCCCTTTATATATCTTTTGCATAAGGCGGGAACTCTGTCTCTCTGGGTTTCCACCCCCCCCTCACTGGAAAAGCACCAGGTTAAAGATGGATTCCAGTTCAGGTGACATGATCACATGTCACTGCAAGACTTCATTACTCACTTGCCAGCACACACATATACAGGAAGACTCACAGGTAAATACAGCCATCTGCAGACAATGGGAGTCATCAAGATTCCAAACCATCATTAATGGTCCATGCTTTACACAATTACAATAGGCCCTCAGAGTTACATTTTATATTTCTAGTTTTAGATACAAGAGTGGTACATTTATACAAATCAGATGATCATACTCAGTAGCTTATAAGCTTTGTAATGATACCTTACAAGAGACCTTTTGCATGAAGCATATCCCAGTTACGTCACTTATTACCGTATTTTCTCTCAAACTATCTCAGTTACATTATATTGACTTATCAAGTTTTTATAAAACCATATAGACTGCACAACGTCACAGGTATGAAACCTCAAATTATTTCCATCTTTCAGATGGCCATCTGTTAAAGCCTCCCCATACACATTTAACTACAATTCCGACCCTAGAGGTACTTTGTTCTGACTAACCTTGTATGGCTCAAAAGAGAGAAGTCCCATAGGAGTCCCACAAGAACAGTGCTCCACTACAGCCTACTTCTCCTCTCAATGTTACAATTTCATTCATATTGTCATACTCAGCTGCAAAACATTGATTTCAGCCTCATGGTTATTCATGTGCAAATCACACATTGCCACTAGGCAGGTCTGTAGTCCTCTATCTGAGGTTGAAATTCATGCTGTGCATTTGAGTACATGTAATTGTGAGAAATTGAATGTGCATTTTGACTGGTAATATGTTGGAGCATAGATGAATTTATTTGAGTGAGTTTAAATCAGTTTTTAATTATTTAAATCAAGTGGGAAACCTTGAAATAAATAATTGATTTTAATCTTGTTTTGTGTTTGTACTTTTTAGTTATTGTCCTAAAGAGAGGTTCATTCTCATGTTCATTTGCAACCAAATATAGCCCTCACACTAAATTTGGTACTACTTTTTGCAAACCAGAAGGATACACTATGCACGCTTATGTAAGTAACTGTATAGTGTGAACATTCAGATACTTAATTTTTACCTTTTTATTATGTTTAAAATGGTGAATGACTGCTTTATTTACTAGATAACTTTTTACTCTGGACGTATCAAGCTGCATTTGCATGGGAATTGGAATTCAATTAAAAGTACAAAAACAACATTTTTAAATTGTTCGATAAAAAAGCTATCATGTGCTGTATACATAAACATTTTTCTTAATAAAACATGTTTTGCATTTAAAACTTTGCTTTATTAAGCAAAGGAAGTATTATTTGTAGTTGGTGAATTGATGGATTGTTTCTGGTCACCATGGGCCAGACTTTTAAGGGTATTTAGGTGTCTGAAAATGCAGATAGATGCCTAATATGATTTTCAAGATTTCTTATGCAGGGTAGATACCTAACTCCCATTGAAATAAAATGAATTGACATTCAGTGGGAGTTAGGCATCTAGCCTGCTTAGGTGCCTCATGGGATTTCCTAAAGCGGGGGTCGGCAACCTTTCAGAAGTGGTGTGCCGAGTCTTCATTTATTCACTCTAATGTAAGGTTTTGCGTGCCAGTAATACATTTTAATGTTTTTAGAAGGTCTCTTTCTATAAGTCTATAATATATAACTAAACTATTGTTGTATGTAAAGTAAATAAGGTTTCTAAAATGTTTAAAGCTTCATTTAAAATTAAATTAAAATGCAGAGCCCCCCAGACTGATGGCCAGGACCCAGGCAGTGAGAGTGCCACTGAAAATTAGTTCATGTGCCGCCTTCGGCACGCATGCCATAGGTTGCCTAACCCTGTCCTAAAGCATCAATCACACATCTAAAATATAAAATGCCATTGAAAATCTGGCCCCATGTCCTTCAGATTGTTAGGGTTAGTAGATCTCATCCTTTCTCATCTGTATTCATTCATAGATTGGAATAGGAAAACAAACTTTCTTGCTTTTTCAATTCCCAGTTGGTTTCTTAACTTTGAGCTAATCCAAATGAAGAGAAGAGCCTTTCTGCACCTGCTGGCCAAAAGTAATTTAATGGAAGAGCTTTTCTGCCCAACAGAAATTGAAGGTCCTTAAATTTGGGGATAAAATTGCTCCATTGTAAAGACTGAAAACAATATAGATACTTTCTTAATACAGTATATGATGTGATATATTTATAAACTTCTTGATGCTTTTTTAGTTTATATAAAGAAATGTCCACAATTCATTCAGATTTTAGGATGAGCTCATCGATGCAGCATATTTATATTTATTTAAATTGTAATAATAAATTTAGGTCTTAAACTTTAAATTTACTTTTAAGCACAATTTAAAAATTACATAAATCTGATATTTGATTTTAAATACAAAAAATCAGTTTATCCATCCTGGTTGGAGTGAGAAGTGTGTTCATTGTGTGAGCTGTGTGCTTGGGTGGCAAGGCATATGACTTGAGATTGATGTAGGTGTGAATGTTATCTTAAATGGTGATTTTCTAGATTTTTAGTGATTCAATTGATTGAAATACAATTAAGCGGTCTTAACTGTAAATTCATACTTTTTTGTGGGGAAATGTTTATAATGCCTTTTGTGGTTAACTAGTAAGAATTCTCAACAATGATTGGCAGGCCCATTGTGTGTCTCTGGAGTATGCAAGGTAATAAGCAAACATGAAGAAAACCAAAATAAGGCATAAAATGTCAGTCATTTTATTTTTACAAGTGTAGCTGGCTATAGTATTAATTAGAATAATAATTACAGTAGTGATAATAGGAAACAGTACTATAATGTTCTGTTTAAATTGTTTAGTTGGAAAGAGACCACTCATCATTAGAATTACCAGGTATATGTATTCATTATGTGAGAATTAGCAAGACTTAATGTAGAACAAGCCCAACTTTAGAATACTCAAATTGTTCACTCATTGTTACAGCAGTATTCCAAAGTCTTGGATTAGTTTTCCTCAATTATTTCTATTTTAGAATTTCATTCCTACTTCTCAAATCTGATGTGTCTGTTTCTGGCATTCTGTAATGACTACTTTTATCTTCAGCCAAAGGACATGGATATAGATAGGTATATTTTTTAGTTTGTGTAAAGCGAAGTCTGCTTTATAGCAGGTGGATTGAATGGAATGAAGGAGTTCTCTTCCTTGAGATTGCAAATTACACTTGTTTAAAAAAATAGTATTATATGCTGTCGGGGATTTAAGTCTGTTCTCACTTGGGTCTTCCAATCATTCCAAACTCCAAGTAAATTAGTGAGAGATTACAGGGAAGAGATAGTTTTCAAAGTCTACTGAGTCAATACCTGTTGCAACGGATGCTGAAAACTTTAAATACAAACTCTTCCTTTCCCATACAATATTGTCTTTCCTCTGTTCTCCTGAATATTCTGTTTCTTATTTATGGCAAAACTTTTCAATCTAATATTGTTTTGAGTGTTAAAAATATTATGATAAATTAATGACCAACTGAACAATGAGTTTACCAACTTTCTTTTAATATTACTAGCAGAAATTGTACAGAATACATTGCTATCACAAATCTTTTAAGTTGCCTTTATGTTGTCAAAATTGCCTTTATAGTTCAGTGCCACCTTTTTTTTTTTTTTTTCCCCCCCACCCCACCCCAATTGGGAGTGTATATGGGAGTTCCATGAAAGTGTTGAAACATCAGGAAATATGAGATGATATACATTTTTTCTTTAAGAAATGGTTTCTCCTTAATATTTTAATTTATAACTGTATTCTTAGTTTTACATTATATTATGAAAGTACAAAGTATTACATGAATCCCACATTCTGTCTTGCTACAAAGATGCTAAATTTACTGGCAGAGTTACTTGAGAAGATTAGTGGTCATTTCTAAAAAATCTCTTTTGTATTTCAAAGGGTTGTTTGTGGGTATGATAGGGACACAATCAAGTCTACAACTAGTATAAACATCTATGCCAGTTAGCATGTAAGTGGTACACAACTAAATTTGATTTGTATTTAAATGTCTGCAAAACTGCAGTGGAAATAAAATATTTCAGTGGGCTTATTTGTAATTTGTGGTCCTGGGAATTCTACTGTTGCAGATTTTGGCCAAGAGTGATGGATAGTATTGCATCTACTATAAACAAGCCCAAATTGAGCAAAATGATTCTAACTATATTTCTCCACATTGTAAAAGAGAAATAATAGTTTGTTATTCTTTAAGAAGCAAGGGAAATAGAATACTCTGGAAAGAGTAGAAGATAGACATTTCCTTGAAAGAGCCAGCAAGAATATTAGATGGAAAAACTTCCATTCACATTAATTTATTATGATTTTAAACTAGGGTTACCATATTTCAACAATCAAAAAAGAGGACGGGAGGAGCCCCGCCCCTGTCCTAGCCCCGCCCCTGTCCTGTCCTAGCCCCGCCCCTGCCCCTTCCACTCCCTCCCACTTCCTGCCCCCTCAGAACCCCCAACCCTCCCCCCCCACTCCTTGTCCCCTGATTGCCCCCCAGGACTCCACCCCCTCCCTAAGCCTCCCTGCCTCTTGTCCCCTGACTGCCTCCTCCTGAGACCTTCCCCACATCCTAACTGGCCCCCTAGGACCCTACCTGTCCCCTGACTGCCCCAACCCTTATCCATACCCCCACCCCCTGACAGCCCCCCCCAGAACTCCTGACCCATCTAAACCCCTCTGCTCCCTGTCCCCTGACTGCCCCCTCCTGGGACCCCTGCTCCTAACTGCCCTCCAGAACCCCACCCCCTACCTAAGCCTCCCTGTTCCTTATCCCCTAACTGCCCCTTCCTAAGACCCCCCCCCAACTGTCCCCCAGGACCCTACCTCCTACCTGTACCCTGACTGCCCAAAACCTTATCCACCCTCCCCCAGAAAGCCTGCCCCGAACTCCCGACCCCCCCCCGCTCCTTGTCCCCTGACTGCCTCCTCCTGAGACCCCTGCTCCTAACTGCCCTCCAGAACCCCACCCCCTACCTAAGCCTCCCTGTTCCTTGTCCCCTAACTGCCCCCTCCTGAGACCCCCCCACCTGTACCCTGACTGCCCAAAACCTTACACCCCCAACCCCCAGACAGCCCCCCCAGAACTCCCTGACCCATCCAACCCTTCCCCCTGCTCCCTGTCTCTTGACTTACCCCCCCCCCCCCCCCGAACCTCCCTGCCGCTTCTCTGGCCCCCGGCCCCCTTACTGTGCTGCAGAGCAGCGCGCTCGGCAGCGGGGGAGGGCAGCAGGGTCGGAGCTCCAGACAAGCGATCTGTGAATGCAGGGAGGGAGGGGGAGGAGGGGAGTGGTGTCAAGTTTCAGGAGAGAAGTGCAGGAAGGGCTCTGGCTCTGGCAGCCCCGGCTGCTCTGTAAGCAGCGCGCATGCTCTGCATGGGGGGGAAGGGGAAGTCCGGACATTGACAAATTTCCCCCGGACGCTATTTTTAACCCGAAAAAGCCGGACATGTCCGGGGGAATCCGGACAAATGGTAACCCTATTTTAAACTCCTATTGAACTCCAGTATGGACAAAGAGGAAATACCTGATACTGAGTGGGAACCCAGTTTGATTTATATTTGCTTTGACTTTGCAATCACATTAGTCCATAAATAAATGAAAGCAGCATTCCCAGTAAAAAAGGAACTAAGTTTTTTTTTTTTAAACATTTCTCCTATGAAATATAGGTAAGTGACCACCGTAATAGACAGTGTTTTCCTATAACCTTATATATTTTTAAATGTTTGTCATTTTGTATTCTGTGTTGTATTGTTGAAACCCTCACTGTATCTTGAATAGCCAACATAAAGACTAAAATACAGTACTTTGTAACAGTATTTAACAAAAAAGAAAGATGTTGTAGAAGGAGAGGGTTGTATTGGAGAGAGAAGGCTGTGCAGCAGTCAGGATTCTGGGATGGTGACGGAATCAATGTTTATAAGTGCCATGGGAAGCCTTTCAACTTCCATCTACTGGATGATGAGGCAGGAACAGGAAGAGAAGGTCTGCTTGGACCTAATTTTAAAGCCCAACCCAAGCTCAAGAGTGAGTCATTTTCATACCTGACCCAAACCTGAAGCTTGTGGGTGGGTTGCAAGGGTCTATCCTCTGGCCTGGATTCTTTTCTTTGTCTCTCACTCCAGACTCCCTATTTGCATAAAGCCCATCTGCCTATTATAGCCTCCTTCCCCATGCACATACCTTATTTACCCTAGGCCCAACACCCCTTGTTTCCCCCTGTTCCCTTGCATTCCCATTCTTTCCCTCTCTGAACTTCTCCCTCACTGTCTTTCTTGTTGCCTTCAACAACAGAAAGCAGCACCGTGGGGAGAACTGGTGCTCAGTTTCTCTGCACTCTTGCCTCAGCTACTCCAGTGCACAGTGAAGCCTAGGCAGTCATGCCTTGATGCCCAAGGTAGTATGCAGCCACAGAAACTTTAAGGAGCAATGACAATTGGGGCCAAAATTATTTATTAAGGAGAATTCTTGAGTCCAGTCTTCTCTCATCACTGACTCATCAGACCAATAGAATGGTAGCATGTCAGTTAGCTGCAGAGGAAGGGTGGTGATTGGTTGTTATTTTTGAAGGCAGGTTCCCCAATTATGAGTGTCCTGACCTGTCGTTCTCTATAGTTTAAGTGCAAAATTCAATTCAGCCATAACTATGGAGCTGCGACCCGTGCTTCAGTTGCCAGATAAGCAATGAACCCATTTTTCATTTTGCATATCATATTGATGAATACGCCGATCAGATTATAAATAAAAGCCATTCTTTGAGTTGTTTTCAAATAAAAATTTATTTGAGTTACTCAGTGGAAAAAAAAATATTAATACAAATGTTTTGTTCAAAGTGCTTATACTTCTCACTTGTGTGGAGAATTTTCAAATTACTCATGTAAAATTGTGCTTCATATGAAGTATTTAATAGAGTAGTATTAAAACACTGCAGAACAAAACTTCCCTGATTGTGGATACTAGAAAAGGAATCTTCACATAGATTGTAATTTTTCCTTGAAATAGTTGACAAAGAAGGATTTACGTTAGTATTTTCTTGAAACACACTTTTTTACCTGTCTGCTTTTACAAACCTTTTATTGATTTTTGTTTCATAGACTATCAGGGTTGGAAGGGACCTCAGGTCATCTAGTCCAACCCCCTGCTCAAAGCAGGACCAATCCCCAGACAGATTTTTGCCCCAAATCCCTAAATGGCCCCCTCAAGGATTGAACCCACAACCCTGGGTTTAACAGGCGAATGCTCAAACCACTGAGCTATCCCTGTTGCTAACAGCTAACACAGTTTTTCAAGTTTTCCTCTTGCTTATGCAATTACAGTGCAGGTGTCAATATACAAAATGACAAAATAATTGAATATACAAGGCTTTAGGAGAACATTTACTACAGTGATGGCTTTATTTTAAAATCTCCTGAATAAAAGTATTTCATTGTAAGTTTTGAAAGGGCACTTTGCTTTATATCTGTGTACACATAAAAACATTAAACAATTTTAATAAAGTTGTACAGTGTTAAGTCTACTAGAAGATAATGAAACAATCTGCAAAATACAAAATAACTAACAAATTACAACTGCCCAATTAGGACTCTGTCCAGAATATTGTACCTTTTTAGTAGCTTATACAAGTACATATTCAAAATAGGTCTTGGCAGACGGTGGACCTTTGATAGGCAGAGAATGTATTCCTATGAAGACTTTCGTTTTGTCATATGGATTTTGCAGTGCCTAATTAGCTATTGATGATTTTCTAGTGTTCTACATTAGGAAAGGGGCTGTGCAAATTAGAAGCAATGGAAACTTCTGTATCTAAAATTATCTATGCTATTTATAACTGATGAATGCTATCTCAATTTTTTTGCATTTTCAGTATTTGATTTAATTAGTGCCCTTATGTCTTTTCATTATCTTCTAAAAAGTTATGTATGCCTCTGATAGCTTATAAAGTGAAAAAAAACCCCTGTCTATTGGCTAAAATCATACTGAAGTTCAAAATCAAAAATTTGCAGTGAATATTTTATAAAAGGGTTGCTAAATTTTATTAACTTTACTGTTTGTTAAAGCCTATTATTGTTGTTTACAGAAATTACTTTGCAACTGGTTTTCGTATCAGTCGTTGATTAATCTTCATGTCCAGCATTATTTGATCCTGATTTCTGAATCATGGGACGGACAGGTAAGACTCATACTGATTTATACATGCGAGTGTTCTGATTTTTGTTGCATAAAAATATAAAGATAAATTGGTTTAATTTTTGTTTGCCATGTGACTATATGCATGTTATTGTATCAAAAGACTAAGAGTGAACTGGCCTGAGATGACTGATAGCAATTAATGATTGATACACTGAAAACTGATATTTTTGGCCTGTCTGACAAATAGCCTCTGGGTTTTCTTTTTTTGCCTTCTGGAAGGGACCAGGAATCACTTTAAGATCAGATACTTTGTGAATAATCAGGGATAGAAGTTAATTGGATGCCTCAATTCCAGCTTTCAAATGGTGTAATCTCATTTCTAGGAGTTAATGAGAATATGTGCTGCTAAACTCATTCTGGAATTGAAGGAAGCTGGTAATTGGAAAAACTAGATCTTAAAGCAAGGATAAGATCATCAAATTTAATAACTCCTCTGGCAGTTACAGCCAAAACTCACATCAGTTGGTGGAAGAGTGAAGGCTCTTTGAGGTCTTTGGCACAAATTGGCGGGAGCTCTACAAATGGGCAAACGAAGTATGTTGGCTCTGTTCCACTGGCTTGTATGAAAGTGTGGTGTAGTTATGGCATTACCCCATGCATGTGTTCATTGTGTCTCACAGCTGTAGATGCTCTTGGTCATGTGCACCAGGAGCACATTGAGATTCTGGCTGATCCCTCTGCGGGTGTCTGTAGGGGACAGAGGGCTTTTTTCACTTATTCCAGATTATGGGTAAAATGTTAACAGTGCCTTTGCTTAAGGTTGCCTCACATTTTCCATTAGAAGACCCTGTTTTCTGTGTCTTAAAACTTTTTTGAATTCTTTAACTGTTCGGGTTCAAATTTTCCAAGCTGAAGGCTTTTTGCAAGTTTCAACAAAACCAGTGTAAGCATTTCCCAGAATGAATTTTGAGGAAAAATGGGTTATTAGCCATTTCATTGAGAAGTGCCTCTGTGTTTTGGATGAGGAATTCAAAATTTGGCAAGGGGGGTCACCTTGTTTTTTCTATCCTGTTGAAAATGTACCCAAATTTGGCCGAGTTATAAGCTGCTTTTATAAATAAATAAATCAGTTTGTACATATTCAGTCGAGGTTTGTTGGAGACCGTCGGCTAAAGTTTCAGAAGATTCCATCTCACTGAGCGTGTTGTGTCCCTACGTGCTGACCAGACTGTACGTGTATCATTCTCCAGAGTGACTGAAGGGGCTGAGCAGGACTTCAACTGCAGTTGTTCTTCCCAGTACCTGGGGGCTGATGTGGTATATGGCACTGGCATGGACAGAAAGGAGACTAGTCTTTTGCTCACAGTATTCCTGCTGCTGGTGCCCAGCAGCATGGAGAAGACTGTGCCTGACTGAATGTGAGGTTTTTGGTTTAAGCCAAGTTGGTTTAGCACATCATAAGTGTAGGGTCATACTTGAAAGCTACCTTTGGATAAAATAAAAGTTATAAGGGAGTGATTGAGGCTGAGCCACCTTAAAAAATTATGCAGTATTATACAGACATTTCCTGATGAAGAACATTTTCATATGAAAAGGTAACTAGTGGCTTGCTGGGAGTATAGGAAATCATAAATAAACCACAAAGAATATTTTTGAAAGATGGAAAACCATTTAAAATTCAAACTAGCCTCCAACTGTGATATCTGAAGAGCATGTCCCAATTAAAATTCTCCATTAATGGAATATTACTTTATTTTGTTAGCCTGTTGCAAATGTTTTGTAGCTACTGCAATATTTTTCATTTAAAAAAGGCAACACTTTCATAAGGTACAGTAAATCAGTACCTGATTAAACTACTAATAAATCCTATTAAAACTAATTTATAATGAGAAAATTGAAAAATATTTATAGTGGAGATTGTCTTGCTGTCACCTTATGAGTGTCCTATGCTTTGCACAGTGAGACTTGCTGGAAATGAAACCCAGAACTCCTGATCGCAAATCCCATGCGATAAACACTAGACCATGCACCCTTATTTGAAATGAGTAGTAGCAAAGGTTAACTTCAATTTTCAAAGCATTTTACAAAAATTAAGCAATCCTTTGAACAACACAATTTTCATCCCTGATTATGGCCAAATTCTGTGAAACATTGCTTTTTTTTAATGTAGTGTTGCAATTTGGATTTTCTGTGTGTGTGTGTGTGTGTGTATTGAGTGTAATATAAAAGTATATTGAGAAGAGAGTGGCTAAAACCCAGAAAAGGCATACTTGTTTATAATCAGGAAACAAAGACTATGTTCAGTGACAGTTAAGGTTGCATTAGGACACACCTAGGCACTCAAAACCTTAAAATCAGGGAAATAAGATAAGGGGAAAAACTCCTGTTTTTTTCCACCTTCTTATTACTTACAGTGTTCTTAGTATCTAGAACTCCATATGGTTTTCACTTCTGTGTCCAATAGATACCAAAAAGCAATACATATCCAACTTCATCAAATTTGCACTCTAAAGTGAAACCTTAACGGTAACATCAGCAGTGTGAAAGCAAAATAAATTCCAAAAGCATGTGACAGACATGTCAAACTGTTGATGCAAGAAACTGAGGTCACTGAGTTTTGCATGACAGGGTGAACTGAATAAAGTTGAGCTATGTGTTGCTGTCTAATATGGGTTGGAGATGGAAGTGAATGCCTTTTGGAAGAAGTTTTAACAGCATTGTACACAGTGTAAAGATGGTAAGGAATACTGGAAACTTTTATGTTAACTTGAAAGCATAAAAGTATGAACAGACAAGGGTTTAAGTGGGTAGGATGGGTTTTGGTGCAACCTAAACTGTCACTAACCTTAATTCTTGTTTAATTTCTCATACAGTAGCAGCTTGGGGGCCAGCTGAGGGTTAAAGCCACATTGTGCTAGGTGATTTGTAGAAATGTAGTAAAAAGACTGCTGTCCAAAGAGAACTGATAATCAATGGCTGCAAGCTAAATTGGGGCTTGAATTTGACAATGCAGCAGGTGACTGAAACAGGCAAATGGGAAGTGAAGAGAAGGGTGGGAATATGAGCTAAGAATAAAACCAGAATTTTATGCATAATAAGCAGTGGTATTATGATATATATTGAATTATTGATCCAGTCCTGTTCTCATTCACATCATGTTTTGTTACTGACTTCACTGGGGGTAGGACTGGGTGCTGTGTGTGCATTGGCATGTCCTGCAATACCTTAGTTGCAGCTTAGAAAGAACTACTGAACACAGACGATCTAGCAGCCTTAATCCTGCCCTTTTGGGGTTGCCAGTCATCAGTCAGTCTCTAACGATCCTTCTTTACATACCCCTTTACCAAACTACACTCTCCCAATATCTGTTACTATATATCAAACATCCCTCTAGTGGCTGAGGATAGGGAAAGCAATCTGGTAAACAGGTTGTGCAGAGTTAAGGTTGCAGTGTATGTTTTGTGATGTACAGTTGTTGTAATGGTAAAGATGTGTGCTTGTGAGTGGAGGAGTACAGGGTGTGTATTGATAGGTGGCTTAACTTTTCATTTTCCTTTTGTGGATCTGTAGTCCCCTTAACTGATTCAGTTTTTTTGCTTATTAATATGACATATTAGTCCTGCAGTGCTTACAGTCTGTGTATAAAGTTTGTCTCATGAGATTCCCAACAAAATAATTGAACCTTAATATTTAAAATCTAGGTAGATTTTTGTCATTAGTTCTTAAAGAGGAAGTTTTATGAGCACATATAGTGAAAGATTACTTTGTGTGAAAACTAGACCCAGTTCTTTTGTCATGAAAGCTATGGAGGAAGAAGCATGGAGACAGAAACTTCTGTTGTCATCCTCTGCTGGGGAAAGTCTTTTTAAAGTGAAAATTCCTGGATGGGGAAAGATTTTGAATCTCCTCAGGCCATGTCTATACTAGCTAGCTTATAGCAGCACAGCAGCACTGATGCAGCTGCGCCGCTGTAAAATGGCTTGTGTAGCTGCTGTATGCTGACAGGAGAGAGCTCTCCCATCAACATGATAAAGCCACCTACACGAGTGGTGGTAGCTATGTAGGTGGGAGAAGCTCTCCTGCCGACATAAGTGGTAGCACGCACAGCACTATGCTCGCAACATTTATGTTGCTCTGGGGGCATGTGTGATTTTTTTTTTTCACATCCCTGAGCAAAGTAAGTATTGCCAACATAAGTGGTAGTGTAGATATGGCCTAAGTCAGTTAGCACTTTTTACCAGCATTATAGACTGAGTTACTGAAGTCCTCAAATCTTGGTTTAAAGACTTCAAGTTATGTAGAACTCCCCATTTACACTAGTTTAAACATGCAAGTGTTCTGTGCCCCATGCTGCAGAGGAAGGCAAAAAACTCCCAGGGTCTCTCCCTCAGGTCAGATTGGTAGAATTCCTTCCCAACCCCAAATATGGTGATCAGTTAGATCAGGGGTCTCAAACTCAAATGACCATGAGGGCCACATGAGGACTAGTACATTAGCCTGAGAGCCGCATTTACTGAGACCTCCCCCCACCCCAGCCCCCACCCCTTCCCTGCCCCCATTCCAACCCCTTCCCTGAAATTGGATTGGAAGTTAACTGTTTCATACAAGGGTAAACCTTTAAAATGTTTACAGTTTCCAGAGAAACTTTTAGATTTAGCCAGGTTATGAAACACAGGTGAGATCTTGGTTAGAAAAGCTGGATAAGATCCTGTCTACTCTTTACGTTTTTGTAACAAGGAATAATCATGTTGTAACCAAGTTTTCTTGCATGGCTGTATCTCAAGTGCAAGTCTGGTCTAAGGCCCCTTGTACACCCGAACAGTTTTACCAGGTTTTTAACTTGTTAGTGACATTAGTTGCTTCCAAATGTGGTGGTTTTCTATTCTATTTGTTGAACAGTAACTCTGGATGTTAATGTTTCCCATCCATTAGTCTAGGCTCTCACAAAGTTGTCCTGTAATCAGGTCAGATCTGTTTAGAGGATGCCATCTGCACAGCACCTCATGTCTGTATCACCAGACTGAGTGGTCCTCACATGTTATTGGTATTGCTCTGTATGTATGCTGGGGGCCTTTGATGTCCTGACTTTCCCAGAATGCACTGGTAAAAACAGTGAAGTCAGTGTTGGTGGGGTGTGTGTGTATGTATATAATGTGTGTGTATAAAATAAACAAGTTTTACACTTGGTTTTGATGTGGAAAAAGCTGCTGGATGGATGTAGTTCAACCATATTTATTGCAACTGCGTCAGATGAATGTGTAGCCTGGCTAGTTTAATATTTGTAGTGTAGAGAGAGCCTTAGTTAAAGAGGGTATATGTGTGATTTGGTACAGGATTGCGGGATGGGGAGCATATCAGAGGGTAGAAAATTAAAGCTGCTTGGAACGTCAGCCTATTAGGGATTTAGGAGCAAGCATTCTGAGTCTTTCATTAGGTGTAATTGCCCAAAAATGTTGCATTACACTCAGCGTAATAGTAGGCATCCTTCAGTCTTGAGAGAGTATTACACACTCTCAGAACTAAATATAATCCGATTTTCCTGACATGAGTTATGAAAAAGCCATCTTAAAGTTGTGGCCCCTGTCATTACTATTTATAGTGTGATAGTTCTTTCTATATTAAGTGAACAAGGGTAAGAAAAACATATAACTTCTTTTTATTGGAGTTAAGGAGGCTATGATGGAAAATCTAATTTTGGACCAGTCAACCTTGGCAGTGTACATCTTAACGCAATATTGTGTATCCTACTCCAGTTTGGTTATTGCTTGCCTAGCTTACTTTAATAAAGCAAGGTCAGAAACACAATAACTTCTGTCAACAACTTGTCTTTGTGAAACAATAACTTTCTGAATTTCTTAATTGTGGTTTGTGAAAGAGTGGCATTTGGGACTGATAAGAATAAGATGATAAAATAATGTATGTTATGTCTTTGTATTAATCCCCATATCTTTATCCCAGAGATGATGATCATGAATTTTATGACCGCTGACAAACACATTGGCAAGTACTACCCACATTTTTAAAAGCTCAGAAGATACACCTTTAGAAAGCTTTTACTGTTTTACTTAGACTTGGCAGCTTTACTTCACAAGGGTAGCACTGTGTATGTGCCGAGCAGTTACTCCTATTTTTTTTTTTTTTTTATTGAAAAACATAGGAACATAAGAATGGCACTACTGGGTCAGACCAAAGGTCCATCTAGCCCAGTATCCTGTCTTCTGACTGGCCAGTCCCAGGTGCCCCAGAGGGAATGAACAGAACAGGTAATCATCAAGTAATCCATCCCCTGTTGCTCATTTCCCAGCTTCTGGCAAACAGAGGCTAGGGACATGATTCCTGCCCATCCTGGCTAATAGCCATTGATGGTCCTATCCTCCATTAATTTATCTAGTTCTTTTTTGAACCCTGTTATGGTTTTGTGAAGGCCAGCATCCTCTGGCAAGGAGTTCCATCGGTTGACTGTGCATTGTGTGAAGAAATACTTCCTTTCATTTGTTTTAAACCTGCTGCCTATTGATTTCATTTGGTGACCCCTAGTTCTTGTGCTTTGAGAAGTAGTAAACAGCACTTCCTTATCTACTTTCTCTATACTAGTCATGATTTTATAGACCTAAATCATATCTCCCTTTAGCAGTCTCTTTTCCAAGCTGAAAAGTTCCAGTCTTATTAATCTCACCTCATACAGAAGCCGTTCCATATCCCTAATCATTTTTGTTGCTCTTTTCTGAACCTTTTCCAATTCCAGTATACCTTTTTTGAGATGGGGTGGCCACATCTGCACACAGTATTCAAGATGTGGATGTACCATGGATTTATATAGAGGCAACATGATATTTTCTGTCCTATTATCTATCCCTTTCTTAGTTATTCCCAGCATTCTGTTTATTCCCAACATTGTTCCCAACATTAAAGATTTTCAGTATAGACCATTTTTCTTTGCTACAAATTATTCACTTTTATGTTGGACTTAGACCTACATCATTATTCATTTTAATCTTTTATCAGATGACAGCATGATGGCAGAAATTGTATATTCTAGAATTCTGGTGGGAAGTAAGATGCGATTTATACATGCCCAATGTTGAACAATATCTGTCAGAAAGGCAGGCTATGATAGTGACGGGGAATATGGAGATTTCAGTGATGGATGTTGATTTCCCGCAAGCCAAATTCAAATAGCAGACTTCCCCCGCCTATGATGATAATTTCGATCACCCTGATTCAATTTAAGATAAAAATGTTTGTTTTTTTGGAGACCTGTGTTTCCCTAGGTGCTAGAATACTGTGAATATGATAGCACTATAAAAAACTAAGTTTTCCCACCTGAAACTGCTGAAAATTTCTCTTGGTTTAATTGTGTATATATACTTACCTGGGGAAAAAAATCTCAATGTAGTTGATCTCTACGTACATTTGAGAGTTTGGTGAATAATATTGTTTGATTCTTTATCATTCATTTTTATATCCAGAATAATTTTTGCTATTGACTGAATCAAAAAACGTGTCCATCTAATGTTTGGAACAACCATTTAAAATTTTCTTTAAGCTGTTAAATAAGATGAGGAGTGAGAGAGAGGTTGAATGCCAGAGGAATTGTGGTTTTGAAGAGCAAAACAAAAGCGTGTCCAGAAAGCCAGGAAACCCAAGAGCTTGAAAGATTGGGTAATGAATGTCTGTAGTGAAGTGTATTTTTGTGGAGATGCTGTGAAGTCACAAATGGAAGGCGTTAGTCACCTGATCTTTGTTAGTCAGAAGTTTGGAACTGAGAGCATACGTCACAGGAGTATTAACCATTGAATAGATCAAGACTTGCAGAGTAATGAAATTGTAAACAGCAGTACCATACAATTGTCAAACTGTAAATTCACAAGGAGGCACCATAAAATAATTAGAGCTCTGCTTTATTTTCTTTCTCCCTTTAAAAAGTGTCACTAAAACCTATGAAGTAGTGGAATACAAGCTATTAAGGGAAACCTTTCTTCAGTCAACTAGATATCTTTAAAATCTCCAAACTAATAAGACCTCATTTTCTCAATAACTCCATCTTTGTGGGACCCACACTTCATCTCGGATCCTTAATGTGAGGCTAATGGAACTCCCTAGTTGTGAGGGTTTTGATTCTTGAGGGCAGAAGATGTGTGGTGCCATACTGTGCAGAGTGTAAATACTACCTTTCAAATGTTCTAGTGAGTTCCTTCTTGACTGTGGTCAGTGAGTGGCCTGCCTCATTGGCCATTGCTCCAGCTTTTCTTTAGATCCTAACAGTTCCTCATTGGGTATCTTCCAGTCAGATGTGGTATGATTGTTGAAACCTTTCACTTGAGTGCTTTGATAGATTCCCGTGGTGATTTGGTGCGTGCCTTGGATTCAGATGCCACTGGTTGTTGGTGCCTGGTAGCTCTTCCATGCTCAGTCACATTCATTCTTTAAGCCGGTAACTTGGAGCTTCAGTGTTTGCATTCCCTGGACCTCTTGAATCAGCCAGTTTTGGAACTTCAAGAAGTGCTTAAGATGCTTCAGGATCCCCCATTCCCTACATGATTCCAGCCACTTGATTTGAGGTATGCAGAGTCTTTTTGCTGTGGGCTACTATTTGAATTCAGATGATCTGGAGCACTTGGACATCAAATACTTCTGCTGAGGAACAACAAGACAATAACTCCCCAAGGAAGGTGCTGTCTTCCAGTTTCTTTACAGATGCGGTCACTTTTTTATTTTTGAGCTTAAATCAGTTCAGAAATCTGAAAAGCTCTAAATGGAAGGTATCTCGCCATTGAACCTTTGTTCAGTTGGGTTGCTGTGACTTTGCAGTCTATTTTTACTAGATAATAGAGGAAATCAAGGTAGAGCCTTCACACAGCTGTCTTCGTCTCAAAGGCAGTTGAGGGAAAAGTGCAGCTTTTGCCCCCATCTCCATGTGAGAGCTTAGTGGTGAAGGCAACCACAACTAGAAGACTGGCCACACCAATGGTACAGTACCCCCATGATAGTGAACTGCAATATGGGGTTCATCAGGACATACAGTTTACCAGCCTATTGCTGCAACTGTGTAACATGAATTACCAGTTCTTTCTGACCAATGTCCAGATGAAGTCATGGAAGAAGGCTCCTACCTTTATAAATTTGCTTCTCCAAAAGAAAGGTCAGGAGCTTAGGAAGGAATTCTGTGAGGACACATATCTGGCCTGGAATCAGGTTCAAACAGGATTTGAAGCAGGTGAGATGGTGAAGGTCACTGTCTCAGGTTGAAAGCTGATCTGCTTAGTTGCAGGTATCTAGATTACATCAGGGTATCCTTCCTTAGAAACAGAATTTCACTGTGGTGTAGATGAAAGTTTTTTGCAGAGGGCCAAAGAAACAGACCATCCAGCATTCTCGTGGGCCTCTCTTTCCAATTGTGCCCTTCCCTCAAGAAACAGAAGGAAAAAGTGAAGCAGATTGTTTCTATCAGATTTTATTTAGCACTGAAGTCATTGGGACTAAAGCACTTGCTTAAATATGGCCATGAATAGGCATAGATGTAAATACATGTTTAAGTGGCATCTTGACTTGGGCCCTAAGTGAGTATTCAGGTAAGGACACATCAGTGTTTGTACTAGACGTATTAGCTGAACAGTGAAACTAATCTGGAGTATGTGTTCCTGGTCAGTCAGTGGCTCAAGTCATTGAGTTCTAAGGTCCAGTAGCTGGTTCAATGAGTATCTCCTTTGGGGAAAAAGAGATAAAAGGTAGTAAGGTGGTCAAGGTGCATCTTAGAGTAGCTGACTACTGTTTACCTCATTGAATCACATTGAGATCAGATTGCATGATCACAGTGGTCCCTTCCCGCCTTGGAATCCATGGGAATCTGCACATTTTCACATTTTTAGAGCTCCTTCACGCTATGATCTCATTTTTGTGTCCGTTCTTGAAGTATGATCTTTATAGGCCATTAACTAGGGAATCTTTACCTTTTTGTTGGTATGCCCAATTTCTAACCATATTAAATTACCACATGTCCCTTCTGTCTGTAACTTGGTTCTCATCTGATTATCTTCTCTGTATGCCCATGACCAGATTAAATCTGTTTTGTGAATCTCTCTGCTATAAATTTCACATTTATGTATTCAGTGTACAGTGGCAAATTGGAATTTGTATCTATGTATTAACATTAAAAATATGGCCAGAATATCTACATAAACATATATACTAGGGCGGTTGATTAATGGCGATTAATTGCACTGTTAAATTTAAATTAGTATTCTATTGTTTGTTAAATATTTTGAATATTTTTCTACATTTTCAAATATATTGATTTTTGTTACAACACAGAATGCAAAGTGTACAGTGCTCATTTTATTATTTTGATTACAATTATGCTAAACATTCGTATGCCCCTTTATGCTTTGGCCACCATTCTAGAGGACACGCTTCCGTGCTGATGATGCTCATTAAAAAAAAATACATGACTTAAATTTGTATTGTTTTACCTGCATTCTGCCGTATATTTCATGTTATAGCAGTCTCAGATGATGACCCAGCACATGTTTGTTTTAAGAACACTTTCACAGCAGATTTGACAAAACTCAAAGAAGGTACCAATGTGAGATTTGTAAAAATAGCTATAGCACTGGACCCAAGGTTTAAGAATCTGAAGTGCCGTCCAAAATCTGAGAGGGATGAGGTGTGGAGCATGCTTTCAGAAGTCTTAAGAGCAACACTCTGATGCGGAAACTACAGAACCTGAACCACCAAAAAAGAAAATCAACCTTATGCTGGTAGCATGTGACTCAGATGATGAAAAGGAACATGCATTTGTCCACTCTGCTTTTGATTATCGAGCAGAACCCATCATCAGCATGGACGCATGTCCTCTGGAATGGTGGTTGAAGGATAAAGGGACATATGAATCTTTAGTGCATCTGGCACGTTAATATCTTGCAATGCCGGCTACTACAGTGCCATGTGAACAGGTATTCTCACTTTCAAGTGACATTGTAAACAAGAAACGAGCAGCATTATCTCCTACAAATTGTAATCAAACTTGTTTGTCTGAGCGATTGGCTGAAGTAGGACTGAGTGGACTTGTAGCGCTACATTTACATTGTTTTATTTTTGAGTGCAGTTATGTAACAAAAAAATCTACATCTGTACGTTACACTTTCACGATAAAGAGATTGTACTAAAGTACTTGTATGAGGTGGATTGAAAAATACTATTTTTTTTACAGAGCAAATATATTATTTTTCATTATAAATAGTGTGACCACTGTAGACTTTGTATTCTGTGTTGTAATTGAAATCAATATCTTTGAAAATGTAGAAAAGATGCAAAAATATATAAATAAATGGTATTCTATTATTGTTTAACAGCGCAATTAATCGCGATTAATATTTTTAATCGCTTCACAGCCCTAATATATACCTATATGTTCAGTATATTTTGATTTATTTCTTAATTTGGAAAATGTAGCCAAATGTCTCTAGGTGTGCACAGCTAAATTCCCTCTAAGCCGCCTGGCTGTGCAGCTGCCTATTAAGCCCCACGCAGGTTCTCAGGGTTGCGGCGGGGAGAGGCACCTTTTCCCCAGCATGGACCTGCTGCGGCAAGGAGAGGCGCCTCTCCCTCAGCATGGGGAGTAGGGGCGCCCTTCCCCCAGCCCCAACCCAGCTCCAACACAGACCTGCCGCGACGGGGGAGAGGTGCCTCTCCCTCCCCACCCCCAGCCCAGGTGCTGCTGTGTGGGGAGAGAGCTGGTGGAAGTCCGTTCATTCTCTCTCTCTCTGCTGTAGCGCCCGAGCAGCCTGCATCCCAAACAGCTCATCCCTTGCCCCACCTCAGAGCCCTCACCCCTAGCCAGAGCCCGCACCTCTGCCCTAGCCCTAAAACCCTCATCCCCTGCTCCACCCTGGAGCCCTCCATCCCCCTCTCCCTCAGCATCCCAATCCTCTGCCCCAGCCCTGAGCCCCCCTCCCACACTCCAAACCCCTCAGCCCCTCCCCTGCCACATGAATTTTGTTATGTGCACCAATATGGAGGTGATGTGTCACACATCACCTCCATATTGGTGCACATAACAAAATTCATTCCTCACATGTGTGGGAAAAATTAGAGGGAACACTGGTGCACACCCGCTCAAAAACAAATGTTAAATCTAACTAAATAGCACTCCTTCGTGGTCTTCTCTTCACCACTTCCCCTCACCTCTTCCCAGTGAGCACCTACCAACTTCACACACCCTTTGTGTTCTTCCAAGAAGTACTGTTTTTCTCCTCAGTCTTTCAAAAACACACAACTTGAGGCTTGTACAAAAAGAGGGTCTGATTCTAAAAACACTTGAACATACATAACTTACACGCATAGTCCTTTTGAAGTTGGTGAAACTACTCATGTGACTAAAGTTAAACTCATGTAAATTTTGGCAGAATTGAGCCTTAAATTGCGAGGGACAGTGAAATGCAAGTGGCAGTTGCCATTTGACTGTTTATTCTCACTGTTTGCAAACCAAAATAGGAGTCTGTAGAAATGGATTTGTGAAATGATGAACGAAAACACAATTATAGTGGTGATAGCTTAAGCTGCTGACTTCATAGGAGAATGTACACAAAAGAATGCCACCTAAACAAACCTGACCATTTAAAAACTGACAAGGAATTCAAATCTTTTAATCAATACTGCTCTGTTACCATGGTGAAAACTAAGTTTTGACCATATGTCAGGCTGGAAATGTCAGATCCAAGATATTCATTCTAAGAACCTTTCAAGGTAAATTAGTCTCCGATCTTCACCCTTTGTTTCCTGGTTCTTTCAACTTTAAAATATCAATCTTCGTACATAAAGAAAACAACTATAAAAACATGAACATGGGTTCATACCCTAAGCATCTATATAACTCGTATCTTCATGGTGATGCCAATGTGTGTGTTTAATTTCAAAATCTAATTCTATTCCTTTTTAATTGGAAAATTGACTTTATCCATGAAAAAGTAAAAATTCTATTAGAGACACAAGGTGGGTGAGTTAATCTTTTATTGGACCAACTTCTTTGGAGAAAGACAAGGTTTGAAGGTATGTAAAGCTTGACTTTCACTATCAGAAGTTAGTCCAAAAAAAAATTACATCTTCCATCTTGTCTGTCCCAGACCCTCTGACCAGCATGGCTACAACACTACAAACTTAAGAATTTATTTTAATAATTTTGTACAAACATAGATTGTGGTAATTTCTACTTCCATATCCTCATTTGTTAACCACCCTGCCATTACCCCTAAGCTCCTCATTATATTTATTAAAAACTGAACCAAAGTATTTGCTTACATGTTGGACCATGCCTAGATTCTTTAATCTCCGCCCTGTCCCCTATGCTTAGCTGTCCCACTTCTTGTTTCCTTGGAGTGTTTTATAGCATGCATATTTCTTTCTTGCTCTAAGATGAATGATTGATTCTGCATTATATTGTGACTTGATCAACCTTGACAAAAGTATTACACTGAAGATATGCTAATATGCCCTAGTTTGCATGATCTATTTTCACATTTGTTAGGGTTACCATATCTGAACTTTAAAAAAAGAGGACACTCCATTGAGGGGTAGCCCTGCCCCCTAGCCACTCCCTCCCACTTCCTGCCCCCTGATAGCCCCCTCCCCAGCATCCCAACCCATCCAACCTCCCCCCCCCGCTCCCTGTCTGCTGACTGACCCCCTTCTCCAACTCCCTGGCCCCCTTACCGTGCCGCTCAGCTTAGAGCAGGTGTTTTGCCCCACCTTGCCCAAGCGCTGCCGAGCGGTGTGCTGAGGCTGTGGAGGAGGGGGAAGTGGGGGAGGGGCTCTGGCCGCCACTGCCAGCCCCACCGCCGCGTTCCCTCACAGGCGCACAGCCCTGCCCCCCAGCGCTGCCGGGCGGCGTGCTAAGGCTGCAGGGGATGGGGGGAGCTGGGAGGGGGTTTTGGCTGCCGAGGCCCCAATGCGAGCGGTGCTCGGCCGCCCTGTCAGCCGCTTTTCGGTCAATAAATAACCGACCGGGGGGAAATCCCGGACATTTCTAGATTTTTAGAAATCCCTCCCGGACGGCTATTTAAAGAGCGAAAAGACAGACATGTTCGGGGAAACCTGGACGTATGGTAGCCCTAACGTTTGTTATATTAGTGGTATTACAATCTAGGGCGTTGGCTACACTGGCAATTCACAGCGCTGCACTTGCTGCACTCAGGGGTGTGAAAAAACACCCCCCCCGAGCGCAGCGCGCTGTAAAGCGCCAGTGTAATCAGCGCCTGCAGCGCTGCACGCTCGCTCGCAGCGTTGCAAGCTACTCCCCTCAGAGAGGTGGCGCTGCAAGCTATTCCCCTCGCAGCGCTGGTGGCGCAACTACACTTGTGCTTCACAAGTGAGTGTAGCCAAGGCCTAAGAAGCAAAGTGCATGACACTTGGGCAACTCTGTACAGACCTGCTGATCTGAGGTCTAGAGGCTCTTATGACATGGATTTTTAGAAAGGCATGAGATTTCAAGGTGCTGACTCACTCAGTAGTAGGAAAGGAGAAATGCTGTGGGAAGGAAAAACAATCAATGGGTTGAAAGAAATAAGTAAACCAGGATAAAAATGTGTATGAGGGAATCAAGAGAAACACTGGGGAGTGAGGGAGAGGAACGGTCAATGGCAGGAAAGTAGAGCAGCCAGCAGAACTGAGCAAAGGAATGTAATTGGAGAAGGAAAGAACTTGAGGTAATTGAATATTTCTATATAATGGATTGAAACTCTTAAGAGACCATCGAGAAGATGAAACATGCACTGGGGATTCATTTGAATTGCTCAGTAGATTTGAAAGAAACATTTGATTGAAGATACTTAATATTAAACCTTATGTGAGCTATGCGTTTTTGTACTTGATTTAAGTTGTTAAATTTAATTTACTGTTAAGTTTCTCACTACTTTGTGTGTAGTATTAGAATTTCCTTATATAGCAATAGTATTGCCTTTTGAATCCAGAAAGATGTAGGTGCAAGTTATTTGCTTGTAAGGAATGACAATCTATGTTTAAAAAAGTGGTTTCTCTTTGAATGAAGCTGTTTCAAGGTTAGACTCCTGAAATGCAGTAATTCTTTTAAGTAAAGCTGTTGAGAAGGCTAAATCTTCAAATACTGTGTATGATTTGGGTAATATGGATACATACTTTGTTTTGCAGCAAGGACTGTTTAAGCAAATAAAATACATAATTGATTAGCTTGTTGTAAAATTCAGAGTATAGAAAGAGGTCAAATGAAATCTATAGAGCATCTTGCTATCTTTTGCATTTAGCCTGTGTAATTGATCTCCATCTTGGGGAGTGAGAAGACTTGTAAAACTATATGCAGAGCACTGTGTATTATCTAAGTAGTTGTGCATATGGGGGGATGGGTTTGTCACAACATATTCTTAATGTGCCATTTGTGTGAGATAGACGGAAGGTGAGATCTGCTGCTGAAATTTAGTTTATTTCTTAAAAAAATAACACAAAACAAAAATCTTATTGCAACTGGAAGTCTGGGATCCAGACTAACCTATTGCCTTTGGAGCAGCCTGCAGCCATACACCGCTAAGCTGTTAGCATATCAGGTCTCTCAAGATATGGATGGCTGGATTGGGCTAGCCTGAGTTGGGCCACCACTTGGAAAGGCCATCTCTAAGGAAAATGAAGGTGCTGTAGGAAGCTGTGATGGCAGTTTAATAACTGTCAATTTTCCTTTGTCTATATCAAATCATCTAGCAATGGTGAAGTGAAGATGAGCACAGACTCACTCCATCTTCTGCTCTTTAGTGCCTTCCAGACTGGTAGTATTGGTAGTAACTAGGCCAGAGAACAAATTTAATTTTTTCTTTGTTCTGACAATGTTGATACAGATGCCTGCTTAAGGTAAGAGTAAGAGACAGGTCTGTAGTCTTAGTTTGAACCTTTCTTCTTGGTGAGTTACACAAGAAACCAGCCAGTTCACTTTCAGCTATGGATGGACAGTAAAGGTACACAAAGGCAGTGAGGTATTGGTTCCTAGATGCCTGGAAGAGAATAAACGAGTCTGTCCTGTTAATTCTGGATCACAGAAAAAAGAAGGGTTATTTTCTTTTTCAGGATTTCTGGAAGCAGAGCATCTGTGTTTTGAGATTTTTCAAGATCAGTAATTTATGCATTTGATATCTGTTAAAATACTTGTCTGTCTTTTGTGATCCTTACCCAATGACAGTCACACAATCTGCCTAATCTTCCTTTTCAACTCCTGCATGATACATGTTAAGATATTTTCTCTGGTATAATAACATTTCCAAAGAATTTGGCACAGAGGTTTCTAAACTGAGACACTTATAAAGGTATTTGTAGCACAAAGTTCTGAGAAACAAAAATGAAAATAAAATTTCCTGGGATGCCTGGTGTGACATTATGGTGAAGTTCATGTCTACTTGCACCTCCCCATATTCACTGGTATTTTGACAAAATTGCCAACTTTGTCAAAAGGATGATATTACACTTGTTTGGATTAGGGTAGAGAATTCGGACTTTGACTGCTGAAGCTTATAAAACTAAAATGGAGAGCTTTCATTTGTCATGTAACCGTGCCTATAAATTAAAAATCTTCTATTTCATGGTCCCGAGCAAAAGCCTAGCATTTTTCACATAACAAAAGATTCTCAGGTGAGTGAGTCATCTGGTTGAAGGAAAGCTCTGATTTCATTACTAGGAGGATAACATTGAATGACTTTTCTAAATTACTGTTAGTAAAAAGATTTCCAACTGTTGAGTATTTTGGAGCTTTACAGGCCTATGAACCATAACAAGTTTTCACATCTGCGGGTGCAGTTGTCATTATGCACCATACGTGAGTTTTTATGCTTCAGCTCTGAGCTTGATTGAAGACTTTTCCTAATAGCCATTCAGTATGCATTTCAAGACTGCTTAAGATAGTAGCATTGAATAGACCTTATTTAGAACTGTTGACATTCATTTAAAGTGATTATTTTAACTTCTGACTTGTAGCAAACAATTACTGATCAACTCAGAATGTGGTGACAATCATATGTCTTCATGGAAAGTTTGGTGGAGTTTCCCATCGAGTTCAACAGATGAGTTGCAGTAACATATTGTAGGTCCTGAGATGAGTCCAAAGACCAATTTTGGGCCTGCATCCCTGTCTGCAAGCATTTCACCATATCAAAGTGCAGCCCTGCAGGGAAGGATGGAAAGTCTAAACTCCTTTAATTATCTTAGCATAATGTTGTTGGCTTCTGCCATTTTTTTCTAATTTTATCTTGAGTTGAAAAGAGTTGCAGCAAACTGTTCCAATGCAAGCTGAGAAGCAACACTAACCACTACCATTGTTTACTTTTGAGCATATTCCTGAAAAATAAATGCCACTGGGAAAGTGTGAAGTTTTAAAAACTTCATGCATGGTTTACAAAGGAAATATTAAAAAAAAAATCTATAATCACCGATGCAACTGGATGCCAGAAAGCTTTTTGAAGCAGTTAGTGAATTTAAATATCGGGGTATTTAGTTAGCATTCAAATTTCTTATTATTAAAACAGTCCATACAGTACTTGTAGTCAAAAATAAAATTAAAACATGTAATTTGTGGAGGAAACATGAATTCATGCTTATAAGCAACTAGAATAAGTTTGCCAGAGTGCTGTTTTTTCCACTGGTTAGTGAATGAGATCATTGCAGTGAATCTCTTCTTTGGCAATAATCTTAGGCTAGGTCTATACTACCCGCCTGAATCGGCGGGTAGAAATCGACCTCTCGGGGATCGATTTATCGCGTCCCGTTGGGACGCGACAATCGATCCCCGAATCGGCGCTCTTACTCCACCACCAGAGGTGGTAGTAAGCGCCGCCGACAGAAAGCGGCAGAAGTCGATTTTGCCGCCGTCCTCACAACGGGGTAAGTCGGCTGTGATACGTCTAATTCAGCTACGCTATTCACGTAGCTGAATTTGCGTATCTTAAATCAACTCCCCCCTGTAGTGTAGATGTACCCTCAGTTAAATAGATGTTTGTGCTTTGCTCTGGATCCCATTGAATACAAAGATAAATTCAACTTCTCTGTATGGATATTGAAAATTCTCTATGATCTTAAGAGATCAGTACTCCCTCCTTGTCCATGATTTCTCAGAACTGCTGAGCTCTAGTTGTATGCTGAACATTTTTACCAGTGAAGAAAACTAGTTAGTACCAGAAACTCAGCTTTTACAGGAGCTGGAGATAGACTAGGGAACTCACTCACTGGAGAGAGAAGAATGACCATGAAACAAACTACTGGTACTTTCAGAATTCACTGCAAACCTAATTTCTTCAGTTTTTCCCTCAGTTTCTTCATAAACACAAAACACATCCGTTCACACACTAACATGAGCAAGCAAACAGAACCTATAAACTAATCAAGTTGTTTTTTTCAAGACTGTGAAGGATGGAGAGTGTTGCTTCTATTTTTAATTCTTGGGAGGCACTTGGGCTGATGGGGAGGGGCCATAAAAGAGCCTAGGTAATATCAGAATAACAGTGAGTGAGTGGACACACTCTTTGTTCAGATTGTTAATGAAAAGATCTTCTCTGTCCAAACTGTAAGATTTTGACAGGGATTCTTATAGGTAAGAGGCCAAGAAAAAAACTTCTGGCATGTGATAGAGGCACAATTTTTTTTACTTACCTATTTTTTAACTAAGGGAGAAAAATGCTATTTGGCTGTTCAGAACTTCTTTGTAGCGGTCTTAATTTAAAAATCAAACCCTAAAACTTGCAGTGTGCATTAATTAAGCTTTCTATATTAAAGCCAGTTTAAATTTAAGATGTTTCTGTTCATGGATTACAGTTAAATATTTCACTTTGTTATATAACTTTTCATTATACCAAATTCAGTGGATTGGGGTTTTACTCTTGTGATTTGCAATATAATGGGATTTAGTCATGTGGTCAGCTTTTTGGACAAACTAAGCTGCGATCCCCATGCAGTTCAGTATTTTTACTCTGTAAAACTGAGTAGTCAATAATTAGAATACCATTCAAATCTAGCATGGGTAGATTTATAATAGTTTTGAAGGGGCTTCTAAAAGCACTTCAGTGGATGTTTCTTTTAGTCTGCCACAAGTGACTATCATGTGGGAGACAAAAGGATAAAATAATGCAAGGACATAGGAATGCATTTTTTTTTTTTTTAAAACCCTTCTAAATATTTAACCATAAGTGGAATTTCTACTCAAACAGTCTTCGCTGCACCAAGGCATCTGTGAGAAGAGTCTTTATAATGGATTTAAATTTAGTAATACCCTCATAAAAAACATAAGAATGGCCATACTGGGTCAGACGAAAGGACCATCTAGCCCAGTATCCTGTCTTCCGACAGTGGCCAATGCCAGGTGCTTCAGAGGGAATGAACAGAACAGATAATCATCAAGTGATCGTCCCCTGTTGCCCATTTCTAGCTTCTGGCAAACAGAGTCTTGGGACACCATCCCTGCCCATCCTGGCCAATAGCCGTCGATGGACCTTGTGACACTGCACCCCATATTCTTCGCAGTGATATTATTATGACCTAATAATACTGTATTTTATGCAAGATAAGTCATGTGAGGTGCCATTGGAAATGTTATGAGTTGTTGAATTTGATTATCCTGTTTGTATGCTTGTATCATTTTTGTATGTGAAGTTATGAATATTGACTATGTATCTGTATTCCAAATGTAGTTACACCTGGGTAATGCCCACTAGATAAGATACTTTCAGTCTAGATAGTGGGTGGGGAAGGGCCTATTCGGGGCAATGGGCCATTAGGAAAAACAATAGGCCTTAGGAAAAGCTTATCTACCACCTAGTGAGCCTTCCTGTGAACGCTCCAAACAGCCTGTGAGTGATGGCTGCTATGATTCTACAAGAACGTGATGAGACCATATCTTGGGATGTCAGTATTTTTCCACAGACCGGTCTGGGAACCGAGCTTTGGAACAAAGGGTTCCCGCCATATGCAAAAGCTATATAAGGCAGGGAGTGACTCATTGGTCTTCTTAACTCCCCACACAAGAAGACGCCTGAAAACACCTGAGGAACAAAGACTGAACTGGGGGAAGTGCTGGATCCAGGCTAAGGGGATTTCTAGCCTGTGAATGATACACCTGGGGATTTCAAACTGTAAAGCAAATGCAGCTTGCCCCTTAAAAATCTGCAGCCTGCTTGTATCATCTCGTAGGGTGAGAATCTGCTATTCATATCCAATCTATTTAGTATATTAAGTTTACTTTGCGTTTTTTTGTTTGTTTGCTAAGTAATGTTTTGATCTGTTTGCTATCACTTTTAATCACTTTCTTTGCTTTATCTAAACCAGTGTTTGGGAATCATCGCTCAGGGGCAAAAGCCTGTTGCATATTCCTCTCCACATTAAGGGAGGGGGAAAATTTTATGAGCTTATGCTGTACAGTTCCCTGTGCAGCGCAAGACGGTATAATTTTGGGTTTATACTCCAGCGGGGGTATGTGCCTGAGGAGCTGGGAATAGCTTTCCCATGCAGGGGCTGGTCAGAGCCTGCTTGTAACTGCAGCTGGGTATGTGTCTACCTGTATGTATGCTGGTGAAAGTGCAGGCTTGGAGGGCTTTGTAGCTTGTCACAGCAGTACAGTGTGAGAGGGAGCCCAGGCTGGTGGGTCAGGGAGCTCAGTGGTATGCCAATTCCATGTGACACCCTCGGGGAACCCGTCACACACCTATCCTCTATGAATTCATCTAGGTATTTTTAACCCTGTTATAGGCTTGACCTTCACAACATCCTCTGGCAAGGAGTTCCACAGGTTGATTGTGCGTTGTATGATTAAATACTTCCTTTTGTTTGTTTTAAATCTGCTGCCTATTAATTTCATTTGGTGAACCCCTAGTTCTTGTGTTATGAGGAGTAAATAACACTTCCTTATTTACTTTCTCCACACCAGTCATGACTTCATAGACCTCAATCATATCCCCCCTTAGTCGTCTCTTTTCCAAGCTGAAAAGTTCCAATCTTCTTAATCGTTCCTTATATAGAAACTGTTCCATATACCGCCTTTGCTTAAACTATAAGGTATTGTATACAGGTAGCTCTAATGTGATTAGTCTCCTGACTTTTAAATAGGTGTCCCTGTCCTTAAAATTTAACATTCTTGTTTAAAAGTCTGTTTTGTAAGGCTTTCTTATTATTTATTTTAAAAATATGATAAACTTGCTAAATATACTAAAAGAAATCCAAATTGGTAGTTTGATACTACCACTGTAAAGTTATATACAGCTGCTGAATTAGCACAGGTTTTCCTAAAACTAAACTGTTTCTCTCTCCTGTCATCTCTCATACGAAAGGAAGGCTATACATTACATGAAAGTTTGATTTAACGAGTCTGGTCATGTCAACTCATTCATACTGTATCCTGTTTACAGTGGGTGGTGTTAACAGAATTTGATACTTGGGTTGTTCCGTGTTTGGTAGCTTTATGTTGATGTCACACGGAGAGCTAATTAGATACGTTTACAGTCTTCTAGTACATTACATGAATACTGCTAAACTGAGCTGAAAAGATGCTGAACTGTTGAAAAAGGACAGCTAAAAAGAATAGAATACGTGGAAAGTAACCTCGCGTACAGGATGAGGCAATATGTTCAAGTTCCGACAGTTGAACAGGAAAATACCTATGACTACAATCCTGCATGGGAGCCAAGTCCATTTATGCGTTTGGGTAGGTGGGAAAAAATCACTTACTATTTTGATGTTATGCAACATTTCTTACTGTATGGTTTGTAGAATGTTTTTATTTAAAAGACAAAAGAGAATGCTCTTAGTAAATACTTAACATGTAGACTATGAAATCTTGATTTCAGAGGACATATATTTGAATACTAGGAAAATGTGTACTGTTAAAATTAGTGTTAATCTACTGTGTAAAACTTTTATATGGAATATAATGTACTGATACAGCTTTTTCCACTGATGTAACTTCAAGTTTCATATATTTGCTTATGAATATTGTTTTCCCCATTCTATTTTTTTGCCATAAGCAAACCAGTTCAGGGCACAAAAGCATGCCAGAATATTTTTCTTTGTTCCTGTTGCTCAGGTAAAATGTAGTAAATACAACACAATTGAAAGATACTATGGGAAATCTGCAGTGGGGGTAAAAGGTAAAATGGACATGTTTCAAGTCTACTGTACTATTTTGTTTAGTTTGGCAAATTCATTTGGTTGAACAAAATTCAGTGTGGTGAATATCCTCCCCACAAAGGGTAGCAGTTGTGTCCTGTTTGTCACATGGTCTGGCTACCAGAATGAGTCAGCAAAACAGCTCATAAATAAGTGTCAAGATCAAATCCTCTCAATTATTTTACATTCAGATTATATTGCTTCAATTGTCAAAAACACTGTTTTTAGGCTTGCTGTTGTAGCTCTTGGTATAGAAGAGTTGCCTTTGGTACTGAGCTTTTAATTTGGCCTTTCTTGACAGTAAATGGGAGAAAGGGACACAAGTATGTGAAAGATTATTAAAAAAAAGTCTTTATTGGAATGAACAGTATTTTCATTAATTGTAAACATAATAGCTGTATGGCAAATACGTATTTAGAATGTTTTCTGTATTTATCTGTATTTCAAATAACTATCTCAAATTATTTTGCTAAAGTTACTCTTAAGAGTTATGGAATTGTTCTAATTTAGGAAAATAATCTAATAAGATTCCAATATCTTTGCTGAAGTGTGGCGCCCAGACTTGGGTACTCACCTCCAGCTGAGGACTCACCAGTGCTGAATAGAGCCAGAACCATTACTTTCCATATCTTACATATGACACTTTGGTTAATACACCCCACAATATTTTCCTTTTTCACAGCTGCATCCAGTTGTTGACTCGTATTCAATTTGTGATCCACTACAACCCCCAGATTCTTTTCAGCAGTACTACTACCTCGCCAGTTATTCGCCATTTTTAGATGTGTATTGGGTTTTTCCTAATAGTAGTACTTTGCATTTGCCTTTATTGAATTTCATCTTGTTGATTTCAGAACAATTCTCCAATTTTCAAGGTAATTTTGAATTCTAATCCCATCCTCCCAAGTGCTTGCAACTCCTCCCAGTTTGGTGTCATCCACAAATTTTATAAGCATGCTCTCCACTCCATTAGCCAAGTCATTAATGAAAATGGACAGATCCCTGCAGGACTCCACTAGATACTTCCTCCCACTTTGACAGCGAACTGTTGATGACTCTCTGAGTACTGTCTTTTAGCCAGTTGTGCACCCACCTTATGGTAATTTCATGTAGACCACATTTCCCTAGTTTGCTTATGATGATCTTTACTTCAATTTTTTAGTATTCTATAATATGTACCTGATTTAGCCAGTTGTTGCAAATTCAGTCTTGTTTCCTTATTTTAAGCAATATCAAATATTACAAAATGTTGTACTGTACAAATAGGTTTCTTTAAGATATTTGTAGGTGTCCCTTTTAAAAAAAATCACGTAAATCACTTACTCGATTGATATTTTGATGTGGTGCTGTGGAGGATTCTTGTGAAATGTAAAGTTTGTTTTTTTTTTTTTTTTTTCCCCCCCTCAGTCCTATAGTGAAGTAATATTTCTGTCATCTCTATCTGGTGCTGTGGAAATTATCTATTATACTGTGTTTTCAACTATTTATTCATGAATGAATCAAAGGACTGATGAAGGTAGACTGAAGGACCAAGTGTTTAAAAACAAATTGTTGTTTGCAAGTTACATAAGATAAAAACAATGAATTAAATTGTCAGAAAATGGGCATAACTGAATTGAATGGGGCTCTTCTTTCTCAAATGGGAAGTTAATTATTAGGAGGGAGAGAAGAGGTGGATAGGGTAACAGTATCTAGTGCTGTACAGTCTCTGTAATGGAGAGGGATACAGCAAAATTAGACAAGGAGTTGTGTATCTATTACAGCTCCTCTTGACTGGTAGAAAGCAAGAGTGGAAAATTCCTGACCAGTTATTGAGTTTGAAACCAGGGGATAGCTTATACTTGGACCTCCCATACATCTTGTTGGATGATATATATGGCTAAAAATGACACAGGTTTCTGAGTTGCATAGAGATCCAAATGTTGAGTAAAGTCATACAACTACGGATATGACCTTCACCATACACACCTATCCCCTCCTAAACACTGTCCCTACCCCCAAACAAATAAACTGCAGTCATCAAGGTAGTAACCAGACATTCTTAAGTCTGTTTTGTTTTAATGTGGGTGTTGTTTTCCCTTAGCAACCTTGATGTTTTAGCGAAGTTTTTGTATGTTTGTGTTAGATGTTAGGAAGGGGATCCGATTGGTAGGCATCTAATCTCCTCTAAAGTGTTCACCTCCCCTACCCCATTATATTGCTTGCTATTTGGGTAGGTATTGTGTTTTGAGATTTGAGAGGCAGGCTCGCACTGATTTTTGTGGACAATTACTAATATTAGCGTATCTCTAAATGGCTCCTGTACTTCAGAGCTGCTCTACTGTGGATCTGGGACTTGACCAATGAGTTGGAATCACATCATATCTGACCCATTTCTGGAATAATTTAAAACTAGATTGGATAAAGCACTTAAAAAATACTGCAGGGAATAAATCTGCATTGGTAGAGGAATGTACCAGATGGCTAGCTGGCTATATTCCATTTTTGATTTTAAATGTGCATTATTACTTTAATTGCTGTTTCTTGTCATGTAAATTATAATGGGTTTTTATTCCTTTGAACAATCTGGTTGTGCTCAACCCCAGAAAAAAATCAACTATACCTAACCCATATTCTCTTGTCTTTGTGAACAGGAAATGTGATGTGTTGCTTATTATGATAGAGAGACTGCATATTTTACTCTAAGACTCTTTTGATGTATCTGAGTAGAACGTTGTCAGTTAGTGCGGTTGACAGCGGAAATGGGGCAAGAAGATGGAGGAACCGGCATTTTTAAAAGTGTAATTTCATTTAGTTGTCTTAATAGCCTACAAATGATAGAAGGATGGGAAGGGAGCATCTTGGTATATTTTGGTTTGCATATTGCATTCACAGAATAATTAATTGGCTACTAAATATCAGACTAATTTTATTGCTTACTGTAAATTACAGATGTAAGTATGAAGTGTGTGTATACACACATACAATAATATGTCCCTTCCTTATATTGTGAAAGGATAATCCAGAGCCAATATAAGGCAATAAATGGATCAGTTCTGGTGCAATTTATTGTCTTGTTTGCATGTTTGCATTTTTCTTGTTGTCCTCCACCCCCATTTAATGTAACTTACAGTGGCAAAGACATTTCTAGGACAGTGGTTCTCAGTACTCAAGAAATTTACGTATTGTCTCTGAAGTATTTACAAAGGGATTATGACACCTGTGCAACAGAATGAGTGTCTGAATGCTTTTCTGTTAATCATGAAAAGAAATATTTTCAGCAGTATTGTTAGGGTTTTTTTTTCTCTTAACAATTGTTGGTTATTAAGAGTATTGGTTTGGGCTGTGGAAATACTCTTGTTTGAGCATAAGATTAACTTTACAGCAAATGACTTACTTATAATGTATGATTTACTACATAGTTGCCCCAATCAAAGTGCATTACATATGTATTTCAAAATACTAAACTGGCCTTAACAGCCACATGCAATCTAACATTGTTGTTCCTGTGAGATTCCCCAGGATGCAACATGAGCTGTTGTGTCCCCTCAGCTCTCCAGCCTAGGATGCTTTTTACACTGCTTTGCTCATGAACAACAAAATTCTCTAGGTGCTGATCACTCTCGGCCACCAGCATGTAAAGTTACTCTCTAGCTGAGTACTAAATGCGGTGCCCAGCCATCCATGAAGAGGTACAGGGCGACACTTGCATGCCCCTCAGTCCCAGCCTTGCCCCTCAGAAATGTCTTGTACTGTTCAGTAGACTCTATAAGCTCATTAACTAGTTTGTCATATCAACAAAGGGTAACGAATATGCATCAGTCCAGTTGACCTGACTAAAGATTTCCCAAATACTTCAATCAAACACACTGGTTTAGATAAAAGAGTAAAACAAGTTTATTAACTAGAAACTGATTTACACGTGGTATGTTACAAAGGTCACACTTGGTTACAAAAGAAATAAGATAAATATGCAATCTAATTCCTAAGCTTGAACAAGCTAAGTAAGATTTGAAACACGTGGCTTGCTCACTTCACCAGTTGTTGCAGGCAGTTGTTATAGAATCACAGAACATTAGGGTTGGAAGAGACCTCAGGAAGTCATCTAGTCCAATCCCTGGCTCAAAGCAGGACCAACCCCAACTAAATCATCCCAGACAGGGCTTTGTCAAGCTGGGCCTTAAAAACCTCCTAAGGATGGAGATTCCACAACCTCCCTAGGTAACCCATTCCAGTGCTTCACCACCCTCTTAGTGAAATAGTTTTTCTTAATATCCAACCTAGACCTCCCCCACTGCAACTTGAGACCACTGCTCCTTTTTCTTTCTTCTGCCACCACTGAGAATAGCCTAGCGCCATCCTCTTTGGAACCCCCCTTCAGGTAGTTGAAGGCTGCTATCAATCCTCCCCTCACTCTTCTCTTCTGCAGACTAAATAAGCCCAGTTCCCTCAGCCTTTCCTCATCAGTCATGTACCCCAGCCCTCTAATCATTTTCGTAGCCCTCTTTCCAGTTTGTCCACATTCTTTCTGTAGTGGGGGACCCAAAACTGGATGCAGTACCGAATAGGAGAATAATCACAATAATCCCTCAATCTGTTGGCAGTGCTCCTACTAATGCAGCCCAATATGCCATTAGCCTTCTTGGCAACAAGGGAACACTGTTGATTCATATCCAGCTTCTCGTCCACTGTAATCCCCAGGTCCTTTTCTGCAGAACTGCTGCTTAGCCAGTCGGTCCCTAGCCTGTAGCAGTGAATGGGATTCTTCCTTCCTAAGTGAAGGGCTCTTCACTTGTCACTCCTTACCTGAGGAGGTTGTGAAGGCTAGGACTATAACAGAGATGAAAAGAGAACTGGATAAATTCATGGAGGTTAAGTCCATTAATGGCTATTAGGCAGGACGGGTAAGGAACGGTGTCCCTAGCCTCTGTCTGAGGGTGGAGATGGATGGCAGGAGAGAGATCACTTGATCATTGCCTGTTAGGTTCACTCCCTCTGGGGCACCTGGCATGGGCCACCTGGCATTGGCCACTGTCGGTAGACAGGATACTGGGCTAGATGGACCTTTGGTCTGACCCGGTATGACCTTTCTTATGAGGTGGTTTTGCTGCTTGACTGCCCCTGTTTAACCCAGATGATGTGTCTTGCCCCACTGCTCCAGATGAAAGTTTTTAACTTTCAGGCCCTGGAGTAGGATAGACCCATGCTCTACAAGTCTTTATGCCAATGCACATAATCTTCTGGTGGAATTGTTGCCTGTTATCTTTCTGGCAGATGCTTCTTCCTAAGGAAAACATGGCAAGGTGTGCAAAAAATGAGCTATATTACAATATTAATTAATTTTTGTTTGTTTAACTCACTTTCCACAAATGACACTTTCTAGAAAAGTGAGATTGCACAGTATAGTTACCCTTTAACTTTGCAGCTGTGTTTTCCTGTATGTGTAGCCCATACACCTCCTGGGTATGGTGCTCTATCACCCTCTAGTGGCACCAAGACTACTTAGAGATGGCTCTTAGCTAATGCTGTGTAGAAGACTGTGGCTTTTGGCTCATGCATTAAGCTTCAGGGGTCCCAGGTTTGATCTTGTCGACGCCCTGGGTCTGTCAGTGTGACATAGGCTCGCACTCTTCCTCTCTTAAATGATTCTATACAGCTTCTAAAACATTCACCTTCTAATAACCTAATTTTTTGTTTTTTGCTTTTTTTTTGTTTTTCTGGCAAATGTTTTTCCAGGAGTATGCTGTTGCTGTTCTGCTTTGCGCCCTCGTTACAAACGTCTGGTGGATAACATATTCCCCGAAGACCCCAAAGTAAGTAATGATTTAATTAAACCCTTAACCAAAATCCTGAATTTGAATCTTCTTTGTTTACTCAAATATTATTGTACCGGAAATAGTAATATTTTGTAACTTTGAATGTACTTTTTGGAGAACGAAAGGCATTCAATTTTTAATCTGCCAGAGCATTTTCCAGTAAGAGAGAAATCTGCAAAATTGTCATCCAACTGTTTGGACCACAAATATTTAATATTAAACAGGATTTTTGTTCAGATATGACCACAAGTTTGAACATATTTCCTTTTCTCTGTATGCCTAGCACTTCTTTGTTTTCTGTCTTTTTGAAATATATAGTTTGGTTCACCCAATGGACTATGATCCAATTGTTTTTCATCTTTAGTGTCCATATGTATTGGTTTATTGTGACTTCATTTGGACACATAGAGTAGAAACCCTTTCATACCATAAAAAGAACAGGAGTACTTGTGGCACCTTAGAGACTAACAGATTTATTAGAGCATAAGCTTTCGTGGACTGCAGCCTACTGCATCCGAAGAAGTGGGCTGCAGTCCACGAAAGCTTATGCTCTAATAAATTTGTTAGTCTCTAAGGTGCCACAAGTGCTCCTGTTCTTTTTGCGGATACAGACTAACACGGCTGCTACTCTGAAACCTTTCATACCATGTTCCTTGAAAATATAGTTCTTTCTTGAGTGTTAAGTACTGATGGTGCTAAATATCTAATACAGCTGAATGTTTGAAACTAATTGAGAGTTTCTGTAAATGGTGGAAGATCACTTTCAATGTCTTATCAGATTTGTACTACCTTTTTTATTTTATTTTTTTTAAATGAAGGATATGAATAGCATGGAGTCGTGTTCTTCCTAGAAGATCTGCTGTTATCACTGTGGGCTAGCTACCTACGTTTTTTGTAAAATTTCGGCTGCAGGGGAGAGTTGTTCTTATCTGTGGATCTGATATCTTCAAAGCATGGATTTTTTTTTTTTTTTTCAGAGGAAATAGTCATTCAGACGTAAATTCTGTCTACCTACAAGAGGGAGATACTGATGGTCTGTTTTCCATATACAATCATAGAAACCAAATACTTCTTTAAACATGTTTGGTACTATTGGTATAGAGCAGGGGTCTCAAACACGTGGCCCGTGGGATTGCCTCCTGATGCCTCAAACGCCGCGCTGCTCTCTGAAGCAGCCGGCAGCACACCCCTTCAGGGAGGGGGAAGGAGGCAGAGGGCTCCGGCATTGCCTCCTTCCAGGCACCGCCCCCCACTGCTCCCATTGGCCGGAAAGAGGGAACCGCGGCCAGTGGGAGGTACCTAGAAGAGCGGCAAGAGCCGCACAAGCAGGGAAGCCTGAGCCCCTCCCCCAGGGGCTGCAGGGACACTGTTCCAGCTGGTTCCTGGAACAGAGCAGCGTGGAGCCGGGAGCCAAGGCAGGCAGGGAGCCTGCCCTGGCCCTGGTGAGCACCGCTGCCACCCCGGAGCCGCTCTAGGTAAGCGGCACCAGGCTGGAGCTCACACCCTGAACCCCTCCTGCACCCCCAACTCCCTACCCTGAGCCCCCTGCCACATCCCGCACCCCCAACTCCCTGCCCTGAGCCCCCGCTGCACCCTCCACCCTTTCTGAACCCCCTGGGGGCAGCGTTGGGGTGGGGACTTCAGGGAAGGGATTGGGAAGAGGTGGGGCAGAGGAAGGGGTGGGAAGAGGTGGGGCAGGGGCAGGGCCTAATTGGAAGGGGATGGAGTGGGGGCGGGGCCAGAGGCGGCGTGGGGGTTCAGTGATGCGGCCCTTGGGCCAATGCACTAGTCCTCATGCGGCCCTCGGGGTCATCTGAGTTTGAGACCCCTGGTATAGAGAAACGTCTCTGAAAATCTAAAGTTGGATTAGCCTTACTAGTGCTGTGTGTGCTCTAAAAAGCAGCCCTGATGCCGCAATCCATCAGACTCTCCTATTGTCCTGGTGTGTGCTAGGGTTACCATATTTTAATTTTTAAAAAGGAGGACACTCCATGGGGCCCCGGGCCTGCCCCCAACTCCGCCCCTTCCCCGCCCCCAGCCCCGCCCCAACTCTGCCCCCTCCCCTGAACGCTCCGCCCCCTGCTCCTCCCCCACCCCTGCTTCCCGCGAATCAAATGTTCGTGGGAAGCCTGAAACAGGGAGGCAGCAGGTAAGCTGGGGCTGGGGCGGGGTGCGGCGCGGCCCAGTCTGGCCCCCCTGGCCGAGCGGCTCCCTTCGGCGGCCAGACGGCCCAGGCCAAGAGGCTCTGGCCCCGGCATCTCCCGCCCGGCTCAGCTCAGGCCCTGGGGCCCCGGCCGAGCACCGCGCCGGCCCCGCACCGCTGGCCCCAGCCCCAGTGGCCCCAGCCGAGCACTGCCGGGCCCTCCCTCCCTATTTTCCCGGACGTGTCCGGCTTTTTGGGATTTCCCCCCGGACGGGGATTTGAGGCCCAAAAAGCCGGACATGTCTGGGAAAATCCAGACGTATGGTAACCCTGGTGTGTGCACAAGGTAGGGGAGGGCAGGATATTGTCCAGCCCACAATGTATGACACTGCGAATGGTTGTAGGCCTAACTTTACACATTAAAATGTTAATTATTGCCTGGCATCTAACTGTGATCTATTTAGTCCGCTGGGGCATCTTGATACTAAAGAATTTTCTTTTTCTAATGACTCATTTCATATATGGTGGACATTCTCTCCTGTGACTGTTCACACATAAGTTAATCATTCTTGTGAGACTTTGAGAGAAAATACCCTTCTTTTATATAATTAATATTTAATTTGACTTAAATTGTTAGTAGTGAATTAACGAATCTGAAATATTGTTGTTTAAAAACTGCCGTTTTCTGAACTGCCAGTTAAACTGCTTTGTGGTGTAAAATAAGTTGGATGATAGTAGACAATCACAGATCAGTTATGCAGCCAGGAAAGGGAACTTTAACAGGAGTACAACTTACTGCACCCGTAGCACTGCAGGAATGTAGTTTATCGCTTTCAGGGTTACAGTGTGGCATATCTAATCACCATTACTGTATGTTCCTCCATAGTAATTGATCCCAATATTCTCCAATTTATTTAAACATGAAATTATCAAAGTGTAGAAGAAATGAAGAAAAATTCCTACACAATGATCTGGTCATTCTCCCCTTGAAGCTGATGCTGCCGTACAAAAAGGAACCACAATTTTAAAGATGTTACTCTAGTGGAGGAGGACTGAAACTTCTGGTTGAAGGGGTTGAGGCCCTGAGAACGGCTAGACTTTCACCTTGATGTCCGTGAGAGAACTGGACAAAAAGCTTTTAAAAAAAAAAAAAAAAAAATTCACGAATAACCCCTTTTTCATTGAAAAAAATTAAGAAAAATGTGTATTGTCTACCAGCTCTAATCGGTTATTCAAATGAGCAATATATTTTAATCCCGGTTTCCTCTCCACTCTAAAAATTAACCTATGATAATCCTGAGTACTTTTTGTATGTCAATAACTGTAGTTGGTACTGATATTTCTAACTATCAGATGGCTTCAGCTCCTTAAACACTAGCTGTAATACAGACAAATATGGAAAGCAGTGGCCTTGTACAGAGAAGAGTCAGAACTGTTAAGGCATGATATTCGAGCAATGAAACATTTAGACTGCAATTCACTTATATAAAAACAATTTTAGCCTGAAAGGATTAACTTAACACACTCTCTTCTGAAGTGTTTTTTTATTGAAGTAATGGCTTTTTGAAGGACTCTTAAGTAACAGAAATTGGACTTTAGGAAAGATAGTGTGTTTCAAGAATGATGTCACAGCTCACCCATAATCTGCCTTTGTTAGAAGGAAGGGGGAACACTGACAATATACTTCTCAGAGAAGTACTGGGCTTAATCTTTTACTTTGCAATTTCTGTATTTTAGGCCCTGGACAAGCTTGTTAATAAACAATTTAACATATTCTAGTAAAATGGCATGTTCTAGTTTGTATTAACCCAAACCTGTGCTTTGAATTGGAAAAATGAAAGATATTTTAGAAGCTTAAAACTGTTCCTATGAATTAAAAAAACAAACTTTGTCTCATTCTTAGGATGGTCTTGTTAAAGCTGATATGGAGAAGCTGACTTTCTATGCAGTTTCTGCACCAGAGAAGCTGGATCGAATTGGAGCTTACCTAGCAGAGAGACTGAGCAGAGATGTTGTCAGACATCGCTACGGGTAAGGGATTCGGTCACTGTATAAATACAGATGTGGAAAGTTAGCTGTTTTCCCCTATCATTATTCTGGTTCAGTCTACAAGACATATAGAGTCAGAACCTTGGATATTGTTCATGCTTATGGGCAGGGGATAGCTATTAATTTTTATTTTTTAGCCAAAATATATTAAAAGTAAAGTGAATTATGAAGTTTTAGGCAATGTTGGATGTGAAAATGACCTGGATTTACAAGTCAAACTTCTAGACTCAGCAGGACATATTTTCCACTGTACTAAGACTGTTTTCATTTAATATATCCTTCAGTTCTTCTGTTGGAGCTATAATTGTTATATAAGCTAATTGTCTGACTTCACAGGTGATTGTCCTTAATACTTGAGCTAAATTAATCCTCCTGACCCCAGAGGAACAGGTTGGAAATGGTCTTTCCTGTACTTTCCCAAAGAGGGAATAGGGGAGAAGAATATATAATGAAAATAGAGAGGGGAAGAGACCATAAAGTTGAAAGAGATTAAAAAAATGAAACAGACAGCACATGGAATTGGAAGAGAATGTTGTTGCTGCCTGGCAGTTATCATTGAAAATAGAGGTATAGATGTAAAAACATTGTAAGAATTTTTTTTATGGAAACGGTCAGTATGTGAGTGACAGTAAACACCCCTCCTGATCAGCAGTCTTCCCTCTCACTAACGTGCTCTGTGTAGATTGAGATGCCTCCTTAAACTGTGGAAGTTTAGATACACTGCTGTCTTGTCATACTGGGATTTTGGTAGACTGAAGGCCCTCTACTGACTAGAAGAGTGGTGCCTTTAATACAAAATAAAAAGTAGGAAAAATAAGATCTAAAAAAAAAATTTCTACAGGAATACCCAGGAATCTTTACTTTCTTTGATTTGTCTTCGAAAATATACTTTTGAAATAAGTGGAGAATATTAGTGTGATGTGCCCTACACCAATCTGACATTTAATTTTTTTTTCCAGTTTTTATAATATAGGCTTAAATAAAAGCATGTAAAAGTTTGGGCCAAGGTAAATATGACACACAATTTGCATCTGTATGGATCTCTTCTCAATTTGCTTTCAGGTATGTTTTAATCGCCATGGAGGCACTGGACCAACTTTTAATGGCTTGCCATTCTCAAAGCATTAAACCATTTGTGGAAAGTTTCCTTCAGATGGTGGCCAAGCTTCTAGAGTCAGGGGAACCAAAGCTGCAAGTTCTTGGAACCAATTCTGTGAGTAAACAGTTTGCTAACCCAAATCTGAATCAAGTTCATAGAAGATTGGAGGTGGTGAGAGATTATCATGCCAGATGTTCAGCTGGTATTCAATCGAAGGAAAAAACTTAATGAAAGCCTGAGATTGCATGTAGTTAGTGCCTGTATGACCCATATGAATGTATCTATAAGCAGCTTAACTATCAAAATAATTCTTATCTATGGATATTTATCCTACTAAAAGTATGAAATGATTTTCATAGTAAAAGTTGGAAGTGAATGCCTTACTCATGAATACAACTAATTTTATTTGGTCTTTTCCCCTTTATGGGGTCCATCCAGTCTTCCTCTGTTTGCACAGTGAAGTAGATTCCGTTTGATAGCAATCCCGATATTAACAACCTTCATTTAATAGTAGCATATCGTTGTGAACAGCTCCCATCCTCTTGACCTTAATGTTAATGGGATTCGGATATTGGCAGCAGTCATGCCACTTTCTTCCAAAAAGAGTTGTAAGTCCCTGGCTTTTTGGGAATTTAGTAAAATGTTCTCAGACAATTCCCATTCACATTTTTCTGTTTAAATTCATGCTCCAAATTGATTTTGCTCAATTGCTTCAGCTTTGTGAATTTGGTTCTCTTTAAGCATGAAGTATTGCGGCAGAGCTCCTTCTCTGCCTTGGTGAGTCCCGCGCTTCCTCTTAGTGGTGGGCTGGGGGATTCCTCTCTCCCGGGGAATTTCCCCACGCCCCTGTGTTTACTGCCCCCACATTGTCTGGGCAGGGGTTGCTCCCAGCCTCCCTGACGGGAGGGGGAGGGGAGCCTCTTAGTCTCCGGTAACTACTCCGGATGTAGTGGTGGCAGGCCAGGAGCCCAGTTCAGTCTCTCCCCTCGGGCAGGGTCTCTTTTCCCCAAACCTCTGGGTTCTGGAAGGGCTATACTCCCTGTTGGGCAGGATTTCCCCTGCTCTTCACCTCTGTATCTGTGAGGTCTGTCTCCAGTGTTTACCAGTGTCTGCACTGTCCAGCTCTCCAGTATCATAGAATCATAGAATATCAGAGTTGGAAGGGACCTCAAGAGGTCATCTAGTCCAACCCCCTGCTCAAAGCAGGACCAATTCCCAGCTAAATCATCCCAGCCAGGGCTTTGTCAAGCCGGGCCTTAAAAACCTCCAAGGAAGGAGACTCCACCACCTCCCTAGGTAACGCATTCCAGTGTTTCACCACCCTCCTAGTGAAATAGTTTTTCCTGATATCCAACCTGGACCTCCCCCACTGCAACTTGAGACCATTGCTCCTTGTTCTGTCATCTGCCACCACTGAGAACAGCCGAGCTCCATCCTCTTTGGAACCCCCCTTCAGGTAGTTGAAGGCTGCTATCAAATCCCCCCTCATTCTTCTCTTCTGGAGACTAAACAATCCCAGTTCTCTCAGCCTCTCCTCATAAGTCATGTGCTCCAGACCCCTAATCATTTTTGTTGCCCTCCGCTGGACTCTTTCCAATTTTTCCACATCCTTCTTGTAGTGTGGGGCCCAAAACTGGACACAGTATTCCAGATGAGGCCTCACCAATGTCGAATAAAGGGGAACGATCACGTTCCTCGATCTGCTGGCAATGCCCCTACTTATACAGCCCAAAATGCCGTTAGCCTTCTTGGCAACAAGAGCACACTGTTGACTCATATCCAGCTTCTCATCCATTGTGACCCCTAGGTCCTTTTCAGCAGAACTGCTACCTAGCCATTCGGTCCCTAGTCTGTAGCAGTGCATGGGATTCTTCCGTCCTAAGTGCAGGACTCTGCACTTGTCCTTGTTGAACCTCATCAGGTTTTTTTCTGCCCAATCCTCTAATTTGTCTAGGTCCCTCTGTATCCGATCCCTACCCTCTAGTGTATCTACCACGCCTCCTAGTTTAGTGTCATCTGCAAACTTGCTGAGAGTGCAGTCCACACCATCCTCCAGATCATTAATAAAGATATTAAACAAAACCGGCCCCAGGACCGACCCTTGGGGGACTCCACTTGAAACCGGCTGCCAACTAGACATGGAGCCATTAATCACTACCCGTTGAGCCCGACGATCTAGCCAGCTTTCAGTCCATTCATCCAGCCCATACTTCTTTAACTTGGTGGCAAGAATACTGTGGGAGACAGTATCAAAAGCTTTGCTAAAGTCAAGAAATAACACATCCACTGCTTTCCCCTCATCCACAGAGCCAGTTATCTCATCATAGAAGGCAATTAGGTTAGTCAGGCACGACTTCCCCTTCGTGAATCCATGCTGACTGTTCCTGATCACTTTCCTCTCCTCTAAATGTTTCATAATTGATTCCTTGAGGACCTGCTCCATGATTTTTCCAGGGACTGAGGTGAGGCTGACTGGCCTGTAGTTCCCCGGATCCTCCTTCTTCCCTTTTTTAAAGATGGGCACTACATTAGCCTTTTTCCAGTCATCTGGGACCTCCCCCGATCGCCATGAGTTTTCAAAAATAATGGCTAATGGCTCTGCAATCTCACCCGCCAACTCCTTTAGCACCCTCGGATGCAGCGCATCCGGCCCCATGGACTTGTGCACGTCCAGTTTTTCTAAATAGTCCCGAACCACTTCTTTCTCCACAGAGGGTTGGTCACCTTCTCCCCATGCTGTACTGCCCAGTGCAGCAATCTGGGAGCTGACCTTGTTCGTGAAGACAGAGGCAAAAAAATCATTGAGTACATTAGCTTTTTCCACATCCTCGGTCACTAGGTTGCCTCCCTCATTCAGTAAGGGGCCCACACTTTCCTTGATTTTCTTCTTGTTGCTAACATACCTGAAGAAACCCTTCTTGTTACTCTTAACATCTCTTGCTAACTGCAACTCCAAGTGTGATTTGGCCTTCCTGATTTCACTCCTGCACGCCTGAGCAATATTTTTATACTCCTCCCTGGTCATTTGTCCAATCTTCCACTTCTTATAAGCCTCTTTTTTGCGTTTAAGATCAGCAAGGATTTCACTATTTAGCCAAGCTGGTCGCCTGCCATATTTACTATTCTTTCTACACATCAGGATGGTTTGTTCCTGCAACCTCAATAAGGATTCTTTAAAATACAGCCAGCTCTCCTGGACCCCTTTGCCCTTCATGTTATTCTCCCAGGGGATCCTGCCCATCTGTTCCCTGAGGGAGTCAAAGTCTGCTTTTCTGAAGTCCAGGGTCCGTATTCTGCTGCTCTCCTTTCTTCCTTGTGTCAGGGTCCTGAACTCGACCATCTCATGGTCACTGCCTCCCAGGTTCCCATCCACTTTTGCTTCCCCTACTAGTTCTTCCCTGTTTGTGAGCAGCAGGTCAAGAAAAGCTGTGCCCCTAGTTGGTTCCTCCAGCACTTGCACCAGGAAATTGTCCCCTACACTTTCCAAAAATTTCCTGGATTGCCTGTGCACCGCTGTATTGCTCTCCCAGCAGATATCAGGGTGATTAAAGTCTCCCATGAGAACCAGGGCCTGCGATCTAGCAACTTCTGCTAGTTGCCAGAAGTAGCACGCCCGTTCCCCACAGCTCCTGTTGCATGCACCTATCTGACTGGAGGAGAGGCTTTTAACAGGTTCTGGCAGGCCCTTGATTGACCCCAGGTGTCCTAATTAATGTGGAGTAACCCTTGTTCAATTACCAGGGAAAAAGGGACCTGCTTATCCTGGCGCTAATATACCGGCCTTCTATACTTACCTGGCAGGGGAGATACCATGATCACGAAGGTAGTTTTCCCAGGCTGAGGTTTATCCATTGCACTGCGGGTGTGCTGACCCCTGTGATTTCCACAAATGTGGTAGTGGAGGGACTGTGTTTGCTCTTTCCCCAGTGTAAAAAAAAATAAAAAAATCACTCTCCTATAGCCGTCTGGCCTAACCCCGTCACCGTATATATTATTTGTTTGGACTTTATTCTATTTGCACATTACAGATATGATCAAATCATTATCACTCATACCGAAGCTACCACTAATATTTAGTTCTGTGATCGGTTCCTCTGTCTGTCAAGGTGAGGCCCAATATAGATAGGGTGACCAGATACCAACTGTGAAAAAACGGGACAGGGTGGGGGGGTCATAGGTGCCTATATAAGAAAAAGTCCCCCAAAATAGGACTGTCCCTATAAAAACGGGACATCTGGTCACCCGAAATATAGATTTTCCCACCCCACCACCCCATATTGAATGTGACTTCTGGAATTAGAAAATTGTCATCTACAATATTTAGAAATTCCATATATCACTGAAATTGAAATCCCCCATGAACATGCAGCTATTTTTCCCTGTACACATTATAGATAGGTGCTTAAGGAACCAGTTATCCTGTCCGCTAGTGTTTGGTGGCCTGCAGCAGATACAAACTAGTACTCAGTCTTGTGCTTTATCTGTTAGGACACTGATCTATAAGAATTCAAGATCACTTTGTCCTGAGCGGTCAGTGACTTGGAAACAGGTAATGTAATTTTTGACACAGAGTAGCCACTCCTCCGTTTTGCTCACTTGATCCTTCCTAAATAGGCCATAAAAAAAATCCATTGATTTTTAGCATATCAGTCATGAAAATCATCCCACCAGGTTTCAGTAATGCTAACTAGAATAAATTTTTGCTAATAAATGAGCAATTCGAGTTCATCTTGTTTGTTACCTAGGCTCTGAGCATTAACATATAGGCAATTCAAATAATTCCTTCTCTTCACAACCTCTAGTTTCATGATTAATTTTATCGTCATCATGATTTTGTGCTCTGAGTGCTCATTTGTGCCTTCTTTTCATCCTCTCCTTTTGTTATTGGGTTAACACCAGTCTGTTCTTGAGGAAACTGGTCCCACTTTCACTGAGGGCATATCTGCACTACAAACTTAAGCCGATTTTATGTAAGACAACATCGAGCCTCTGTATTAAGTTGGTCCTGCGTGTCCACACCACGCTCATTGTGTTGGAGTGCATCCTCATTAGCAGCTCATTGTGAATATGTTAAAATTATGTCCTCCTTTTTTCCTCTTTCCTGAACTTCATGATTCATTACACTGTAGAAGATTGATTTGTCTAAAAAAACCATTTTGAAGACAAGAACCTAATTAATCACACTGCCACATAATTAGCAATGCTGTGAAACAAACAATAGGACAGCGGGTATTTGAAGCCTATTCCTGAAGCCCTTAAAAAGAGGAAAGCTTTAAAAAAAAATTATAAAATAGTGTGTCAAGAGTGAACTTTGCTCAGTTGCTTATGTTCTACAGTGAATGTCTGTGGGCTGTTTTCCTCCAGACAAATGAGTGGCAATAGACCTTAGAACATTGGTTTGATTGTTAGTCACTTTCTTACCATGTGACAACCCAGTGTATTCTGTTTCCAGGAAGAACATTTTTGTACAGTATCTCAGTTTTTAGAGCCAGCTTTTTCAGTGATGCTTAGAATATAGTTGTAAGAAATCTGCTAAATTTAAACTGGAACTACAGCTCTCAGTAGGTAAATGATGGCAGCGAGGTTGTTGGATACAAAACTAATGTTGCAGAGGAAACAGGAGAAAGAGATGCAGGGCAGAGGAAGATAATGAATGGTAACAGTTTCATTATATCTCCCTCAAATACAGAGCTCTCACCTTTAAGTTTGTACAGTGCCCCTGAATTAAAAAAAAATAAAATATCATGGTAGTGACTGCTGAAGATTCCACATGGCTTTTCCAGTCATATCTGGATGACCTGTTGATACAGGCCAGTTCTAAAGTTCAGGGACCATGATGGAAGGGATGCGCTAGATCAGTGTTTCTCAACTTTTTTTGATACCAGGTACCGACTTGCTGCCTTTCTAAACTGTGTCAGGGAGATCTCAGGGATTCGTGCCGGTCCACGGGCTGGTCGTTGAGAAGGGGGAGGGATAGCTCAGTGATTTGTTCATTGGCCTTCTAAACCCAGGGTTGTGAGTTCAATCCTTGAAGGGGCCATTTAGGGATCTGGGGCAAAAATCTGGGGATTGGTTCTGCTTTGAGCAGGGGGTTGGACTAGATGACCTCCTGAGGTCCCTTCCAACCCTGATATTCTATGTTTCTATGAAATACTGCTCTAAACTGTGCTTGGTGATTTGTAAAGAAGTGTCAACTGTATCTTCAAGTTTGGCTCATTTGGGGACTTTGAGATAAGAACATAAGAATGGCCACACTGGGTCAGACCAAAAGTCCATCTAGATGCTAAAAAGATACTAATTTCTTGTCAGAGATACAGTTTGAATTCTTAGATGTGGCATCCAGAGCCTTTTCTCCGGTCTGAACTGTTCCATTCCTTTTTTAAACCAATATTTTTGTGTAAGCAACTAAATTTGTGGGGATCAGTTATCTCCCGAGGCTTCTTCAGCAGCTCTCTCTAGTGCAGAAAGCCATACAAATACCATCTGGATCACATCACTCACATGTTCTTTTGAATCAAGAACTCTTCATTGTTGTAGCAAATGTTGGTTTTTATAGCTAGTAATTGTATAGCAGGGGTCGGCAACCTCTGCCACGCAGCTCGCCAAGGTAAGCCCTGGCGGGCCGGGCCAGTTTGTTTACCTGCTGTGTCCACAGGTTCGGCCAATTGCGGCTCCCACTGGCCGTGGTTCGCCGCTCCAGGCCATTGGGGGCGGCAGGAAGCGGCGGCCAGCACATCCCTCAGCCCGTGCTGCTTCCCACAGCTCCCATTGGCCTGGAGCAGCGAACCGTGGCTAGTGGGAGCCACGATCGGCCAAACCTGCGGACGTAGCAGGTAAACAAACTGGCCCGACCCGCCAGGGTGCTTACCCTGGCGAGCCACGTGCCAGAGGTTGCCAACCCCTGTTGCATAGCATTGTAAAGGATAAAAACACTGTCAACCTTTCTACTCAGTGGGGCTACTAATGCATTTGATAGTTTAGTGTTTGAAAGTTGAAAATAACATTAGGTATCGTTCAGCATTATCCTGTATAATTTATGGACTTTTTTTACTTTTATAATGTTCAAAGCATTTTGTGCAAACCACGTGGCATTAGGGAAATTCTGCTTAAGTTTGTGAATTTTTGTAAATTGAACGCTGCTTGTTAATTTCTGTTTCAAATGCCACTGAGCAATAGGAGATGCCATTATTCGGTACATAGTTTAGATAGACTGTTCAATCTGGCAAGCAGCTTTGTGAGGTTGTTTGATGGGTAGATGCCTTTTTTCCCCAAAAATGTTATGATGCAACACTTTGTTTCAATTTTACATGTTCAAGAACCACAAGGTATGCTCTATTTCATGCAATTGCATTTAGATCACTTTGAAATAATGCAGCTGCTAATGGAACAGCTTTTGAAAATAAAATGTACGGCAATTTAATCTTTTTTGTTGTTTTTTGTTTTTAATTAGGATAAAACTGTTGCCAACTCTCGTGATTTTTTTTTTTTTGTGGTGAATTTTATGGCATTTGATATATTTAAACTCCCACTAGCTGGATCAAGAGATGGTATGACAATCTCAGCTTTCATTTTAATTTTTTTCTAACCTTCATCGTTACAGAGAAAAGGTTAGAAATTTGAAGCCAGTGCACCCTAAAGCCTCAAACTTAACCAGACTGCAGAAAAAAAAGAATCCAGCATTTATTACTTTGGCTTAAAACTCATGGCTCTTTTGTATCATATTTTTTGGGGGGCTGGACACATGTTTACCTGCTTGAGGTTGGCAATACTGACTTCATAGCATCGGAGAGGAAGAGTCCTCTAGGATCTCCTATGTATGCTCACTCTTTCAAAGGAAATATTTGTGACTGTCCTTCCTCTAGCTGGTGAGGGTTAAAGCAGTTCCTTCTACAGCCTGCCAGTGTTGCTCCGTGTGACCCAAAGTGAATCACTTGCAGCAACATGAGGTCACTCCTTCCCCCTCACCTCCAGGCTCTGATTTCATGGCCTACACGATGCCCCCCTCTGCTGGCCTGGAGAACAGGCTTGTGAACAAAACTGGTCACTTTTGTATAGCTTCAGAGGGGTAGCTGTGTTAGTCTGAATCTGCAAAAAGGAACAGAGGGTCCTGTGGCACCTTTAAGACTAACAGAAGTATTGGGAGCATAAGCTTTCGTGGGTAAGAACCTCACTTCATCAGACGGAAGTAATGGAAATCTCCAGAGGCAGGTATAAATCAGTATGGAGATAACGAGGTTAGTTCAATCAGGGAGAGTGAGGTGCTCTGCTAGCAGTTGAGATCCTCGTTCACACCTCAACTGCTAGCAGAGCACCTCACCCTCCCTGATTGAACTAACCTCGTTATCTCCATACTGATTTATACCTGCCTCTGGAGATTTCCATTACTTGCATCTGAAGAAGTGAGGTTCTTACCCACGAAAGCTTATGCTCCCAATACTTCTGTTAGTCTTAAAGGTGCCACAGGACCCTCTGTTGCTTTTTGTATAGCTTGTTGACCTACCATTAGATTGCAAGGCCAGCTGTCTTGGTCGTCACAGATTTTATAAGATGATGGAAAATTACACTTAAAAAAAATGCATTAGCTAAGCATATTAATCCAAAATAAGAAAAAATCACTTAGGATCTATAGTTTTCTGAGCTGGGCTGATATTTTTCTGGAGCATATTAGGGCAAGGCCTATTTACTGTGTTTCCTTTTTGTTTTACTAGATTAACCAAATAAATCAGGATAAATTATTCTGCTCTTATTGTGCAGATATTCTACACTGCATTGCAACATGAGGATTATTTTTTCTGTTTAATGTTTACAAAGTTGAATATTGAAATACTCAACAGCCACTTTTGAAAGTTCTGGAGTTAGAAACTAAAATGCCTTCTAGTTCTCTTTTTGGAAACTTGTTACAAAAAGTTTTCTAACCGTCCTTTTGTTTTTGTTTTGGTCCCCTAGTTCGTCAAATTTGCCAACATTGAGGAAGACACCCCTTCATATCACAGACGCTATGACTTTTTTGTTTCTCGATTTAGTGCCATGTGTCATTCCTGTCACAGTGATCCAGAAACACGAACTGAGTAAGTACCAGTTTATATTGTATTGCTATGTACTCTGTGGAAAGCTAAAGCAGAAGAGACGTATACAATAGTTATAACATTCGGTGATCATTCAAGGAACTAACATTAGAACCTGTGCATTATTTCAGGAAAATAGGCCTCGTACTGCAAGTCTTACTCAGTTAAAACTCCCAGTGTAGTTAAGTTTTACCTGAACAAGGACTGCAAGATTGCCCCAAATATATTAAGGGACATAGGGCCAAGCCTACAACATGAGTCACATGAGAAGTCAGACCTCACAATTGAAGTATTGATTAATTGATACTTCAGTCAGGAGGCCAGGGGGACCCCTGTTGATACACCTGCTGTTTCTAAGGGGATCCCTGCTGCTACTCTAGGTTGGGGAAGAAGAGGGCCCCATGCTGCTGCCTCTACTTCTCTGGAAGGGAATTGGAAATGCAGTGGCAGAGGTCTACCCAAGAGGGAGGTGAAGCTGTTTGAGGAACGGAGGAGGGGAAGGGCTAATATTGTGGTGGTCCTAGGGCACCAGGTTCCCTTCCAGTCCTGAGTAGTAGGCTTCTAACAAGTCTTCACTTACAAAGGAAATATTTAGTTTGTATAAGTAATCAAAATCCTTTACTACTACAATAGTACAAAAGTATATTATGGTATAAAATAAGCTGTCTAAGCTTAGCTGAATTTTCAGTAGTGAACTTCCAAACAGTTACCTTTAGTCAGTTTATCTAAAGTATAAACATCATGGTGATTTTTGTATGTTAAAACGTAAATAGATATAGGAATGGATTTGCCAGCTTACCATAACATTTTCTGCTTTCTTTAGTAGGATCACTGTTAGTCCATTTTGTGTAGTGGGAGTGTAAGCTGTGGTTAGGGATGGCATTTTGTATATAAATTAGTGTAATTTAAGGGCCAGCATGTCAATAGTGTAAAAACACTTAAATTCATAAAACGTCAGTATATTGCACCATGGGCTTGTTTTTTAGTATTACATAAACACTACATTTTTTTGGTCTTTAGCTCCCTCTAGTGGAGTGTTCTCATTTGTTGTGTAAACGATGTATAAGCATTACTGAAAATACTCAAACATGTTAGAATTTGTGAGAACTTTTTTTTATAGAATGATTTATATCTCCACTATATTGTTACCCTTTTTCACACTGTTAGGAGAATGATGTGCTACCAGTGCTGCTGTCTGGGGCCTCCTTGTGCTTTCTCTCTCAGGTTCTCTGGTCTTTGTTTCTTTCACAGATACATGGCCTTCGTAAAACAATAGCCAGCTAAGCCTCTTGCCTACGTGTTCCTTTGTTTTGGGTGGTGTGCCGGTTTTGGGGTGGGAGGTCACTGTTGCTTCAGCTACCAGGTTCCATAAGGGAGCGTAATGGCCTCTACATTTATTCTGAATGAAAGGTGGGTGTTACACCCACCAGCAAGGTTCATCCCAACCTATAACAATACTGATTTTTTTCCTGCTTTCATGTATTAGATTGTTCAGCTTGCCTTCAACTCTAAAAATCCAAATTATTAAGTATTTATAGTAGTCAGCATTGGGTGGAGGCCTACTCTGCTAGGTGTAGTACAAAAGACACTTTCTTTGCTCAGAGGAGTTTATAATGTAAGAAATAACTGAAGTATTCATCTGAAAGCTGTATATTTTTATTAAGGAAAGCATACTCATAATGCATCTTCAGGGACAACATGAAGCTTCCGTGGTTGCATGGTCATTAAAAATAATCAACACTTATGGCACTTTTTACTTAGAACTCAAAGTGCTTTACGAGTTGTAAAGGTTAGATTAATAGATTCTAGGACTGGAAGGGACCTCGAAAGGTCATCGAGTCCAGTCCCCTGCCCTCATGGCAGGTCCAAATACTGTCTAGACCATCCCATCCCATATGGTCTTAGTTTCCTTATCAACTTGGACAAGGTCATAAAGCCTGCTGATCATAGAGATGGGGTTGGAACACGACTCTGGTAATTTCCAATCTTGTTCCTTACACCAACAGGAACGGGGATAGGTCCTGGCCTTAAACTAGAGTCTGTCCTAATACGGTTGTCATAAGACTGCAGACTTTGACAAATCATCCAGTAGTTCCAAATATCTAGTCTTTTTGAGACAAAACTAAGATGCAGAAGGATTTCAAGGTTAACATACATCTGATATGCTTACGATATTCAGATGTAAATCCAGCCCCTTTTTTTGAGTATTGGAAGAGACCTCTTCTAGTGGAAGCTGGGCCATTCTCCTGTACAGGAATTATGCCAGAAGATGGAGGATTAATGTTCCTTCAGTACAACAAAAGCCCCAGCTTCATGGGGGTTTTCTGCACAACAGTAACAGTAAGGATATGAGGGCTGGGCCTATGGTGCTGCTGTATAGATCCACTGGCCTTTTTCCTCCCACATAGTGCAGGAATAAGTAGCTCTTCTCCCACTGTGATCAGAGGGGAAGCATACCTTCCTCCCGGTGTTCAGGGGCAGGATTTTGGTCTTAAATAATTTGCATTTTTCATGTTTAAGTTTCCTGTCAGCCTGAAGTAACTCTGAATTGATCCAATTCAGTTTACATTATCATTGTGAAAGAGACTTCCCTAAAGGTTAGGATTTTTTTTGAAAGCTTAAATTCTGCAGAACCCTACTTTCCAGGACAAGTTTCCTACTCATGTTGGCAAATGAGCTAGCAAATTTTTCAGGACATTAAACAGACTCGTATAACTCAGATTCTCAAGCTCCAAATTGATTCTAAGGGTCAGATTGAAAGAGCCTGTCTGTACAGAAATCTTAAACTTGGTTCTCATCACCTCCTTCATAAAGAAAAAAATTAGATAATCATAGGAGTTAACACAAAAGTTGCCATTAGGATGGACAGTGAAGTCACTCAAGACGAACAAGTCTTCACTATGTAAGTACCTTTTGATAGGGGTGATTATTGGCATGAGCAAAACTTGATTGTACACCAAAGATGTATAACTGAGAATTAAATGAGCATTCTTGATTACAGGAAAGTAGCATGACTTTAAAGAATAATAAACATCTCACTTCAAAAATGTTAATATTATGGATGACATTATGTGACTGAAACTTTCTGTGATGGAAGTGCAGTGCACTTTAACTGTAATTCCTAGACTTCTTAAAATTGGAATTACAAGACTGCACTATACTTCTACTAAAGTAATAAACATGCATTTCTCTAGCTATTTGAAATACATCCCAATCACATGCACATGCTGTCTCTACCTCTTACATTAACCATATTAAAGCTGTCTTGCATGAACTCCTAGAAACAGGTTTAGTTCTGGTACCGAATCCTAATTAGACCTGCAATAGATTATGCAGAATCATAGCCCCCTTATTTTCCTATAACTGTGTGCCTAGTGAATAAAGTGGCATTTATGAAGTAACTTGGACTATTTTAGTTTAGTTTAGCAACTGTAATGTGACTAACAGTTAGCTTAGAGAAGTAAGAATCAAGGCCAGTGACCATATTCCTTTGTGCTGAAATTAAGATTTAAAATGGCTCTAAAGGCGTGATAAAATCTTTATTTTTAAAAAGTCAAATTATGCTAAATCTTCTCACCTCTTAGAACTAGTAGCTTTCTTCATTTCAATGTCTCTTCTCAAAATAAGTAAAAATATAAAAAATAAAATATATAGCCATTGGCGCTTCAACATATTTAATATTAGTTCATTGCCACAAATATGAACCTTTTCTGTATAAAGTTGTGTTTTACATAGTTTCTTCTAAACTACACCTGTATTTATACTTATGGATTAGGAATGTAAAAAGGTAACTGGTTAAGCTTGATGCTTATCAGTTTCTGTTAATGATTAAACTCCATCTGGGATCCCGGTGGGCAGCAGAGCGCAGGGCCAGCAGCTGGAATCCCCAGATGCGGGGCTGGCAGCAGAGCCCCGCCTAAAATGTTGGGGTGCTGCAGCACCCCCAGCATCCATAGTTCCCCGTGTACATTTAACATTTAACCGTGTAACGATAGAATTTTAATCGGTTACATGGTTATTGTTTTTACACGTTATTTACATCCTTATATAAATGGCTGTAATTAATAGGACTAAGTCCTCAGTAGAGGTCCGAGCATATCAGTTTGTATTTTTTTGCGGTCAGCATTTTTGGTGTATTTGGTTGATAAATACAGATGGAAGTGCCCTTTCATATTTCATGTTTAACTTTTATTCATTGATCAAGATACATGTAACTGTTCTAGCAATTCAGGCTGCCTTCCCTTTTCTGGCTTACTTCTGTCATTTCTAATCATTCTTGTAGATATCAACCTGCAAAAATCTTGAAAGATTAGCTCCTTCTTTTTTGTAAGCCATGCACTTGGTGCTTTAAGAGGCAGTCTGTACAGTTGAACAATTTTATATATTTGCAAATGTGCCTGAAGATCCATATCAGTACAACTTTTAAAGGCCATATATTGTTCTCATGTGTGCATGAGTTGCTTCCATCAGTGTCAGTAGGAGCCTTGTGTCCATTTAAAGGCAATATGTATGTCCTTAGCAGTTTTAACCAGCTTTCCAATTTAATTCCATTTTAGAGCTGAAATGAAATCCAAACTGCATAACCACACTGTCTAATAACGAAATAAATCATTGTCTTATGCTACGTTTCCACCTTTTGAAATTTCTTTTCTCTCCTAGGATCCGGATTGCTGGAATCAGAGGCATTCAGGGAGTAGTACGTAAAACAGTTAATGATGAGCTCAGAGCAACCATATGGGAGCCTCAGCATATGGACAAGATAGTTCCCTCGCTGCTGTTTAATATGCAGAAGATAGAAGACCTTGACAGGTATTCTGCACTAATTATCACTAATTCCAATTTTTTTTTTAAAGCAACGTTTAGATAGCTTTTCCTTCCCTGTTAGAGTAGCTCTCATTGTCACTACATACTCTTGATAAACGTGTATAACTCGTAGCATAGATATGGTTAACTTCGCCTTGATAAACATTTTTTTCAACAATCAATATTTCAGTTTTTCCAGATCCCATCAGACTGAAAATTGGTTTACAAATTCTTTATCCAGATACCTTTAAGCTTTTTACAATTAAAAATCACTTGTATCATGCAGTGTCTGATATAAAAATCAGCAAATACCGTTTTTGCCCAACTAAACAAACCTGTTCAAAATTGAGATTTTTATTAATGTTTAGGTAGTCCTTAAAGCAGTTTCTGGGATTTTTCTTTTAGGGGAGGAGAAGTGGAAGCAAGATATGGAACTAAGGCACAAATGGCAGTTGAGCACCCTGCTGCTGTTGACTATAAATGGCTCTTTGGCATCTAACTGCCATTTGTACTTTTTGAAAATCTCTCCAAAGATATTTATGAATGAAATCACTGTAGCTCTTGAGAATATACAACGGTTATTTTTCCAGTGCATTTGTGTATGTACCAGAATGTGTATCAAGTTTTTTTGTTTTTGTTTTTTCATAATATTATTGGAGCCATACAATTGCTGCTAAATACTCTTCTGTGGAGCATGTATTATAGGCAAATGTCCATTTGCTAATCCTGTGGAATTGCGTCAATCTAATTCCATTTATGGAGGCATTCTTCAACAAATCTTTCTTTGTGGCTGAATCTGCCACTTTTAAGAGCCTGCCTGTTATTAGCTCCGGTAGACTTTCTACATCTACACAAAGCAGTCATTTCATGCTCTCTTTCGTGCCTTCCTGCTTTTCTTTCCTGAACCTACAGGCCCTTTGTGTTCTCTCCTGCCTCACTTTTTCTTCCATTTCTGGCTGGCAGCACCTTGCTCCCCTTCAAAGCAGTAACAATTTCAAGCCAGGCTGGTACCAATGTCTCCCCACTTCAGATCAGTCATTGCCTACCTGCCCATTTTTCTACATGCTTCTCTGAGAGTCTTTGGAATACAGATTGCCCAGGCCTTTGAGGCACACAGCTGTCTCCATGTGGCTTTTACCCTTGGAAAAGTGGCCTGAACAAAAGCCAGTTGTTTCCAGGACCCTCGTGTTGCTGTTCTGAACGAGAGCAGCCTCGCCAGCCTCCACTGGCCGTGGGATGTCTGTGCTAGAAGAGAGGACTTCTAGGGAGCAAGTAGACAGAGACACTTTTACATTACCCCCCTTCAGGTTCCTCTTAACCTCTACCTGTGCTGAGAAGCAGACATATGGTTAACTAAATTAGTACTTTCTGCATTCATTTTTTTAATGAGTAAGACTCTGACTTAAATGGGGTTTGGGTTAAGCCTTAAAGGAGGTCATTTCAGATGGACCCTGGGGTAAAATTTATCACTTAGTGAGCAAAGGAAAGTAATATCTGAGGCTAACTGCTTATTTGAAAGATGGTATTCTAAAGACATTCAGCAGAAAAAAATGGCTAATGCTTTTCCAAGTGGCAAATAAGTGGCTTTTATACACATGACATAAAAATGGAAAACAATATTTATCAGTTGTTGACTCTTGGCCTTAAATGCTACAAATAATTTCTTGTTTTTTTTGCTATTGTGACTTTATACATGCACAGGCAGAAGAGAGAGGCATCTTGAAGAGTAGGAGTACGAACCATATTGTTCTAGCAGATGGCATCAAAGCATTATGCAGGAAAGACCAGACTTTCCAGCCCAGCTGCATAGAGAATGAATAAATACACACTACCATCTTAAGGGAGAATGAAACATTTCTCTTGACATTGGTTGCTTTTAAGAAACAGTTATGGGCTCTTCTTCAAGTAGTGTGCCTGCGTCCTTGGTCTGAGATTTTTGGTAGCGGTGCCTGTTCGGCCCACACATGCACCCCACACATGCTTGTGCCCCTCACTGAGATAATATGGGACAGCACAAGCAAACTGCCCTCATTTCCTTCTCAACTGCCTTCGGCCTGAGATGGAGCCTCTGTGTGCCTGTTTTCTCTAATACTTCAAAAATTAGTTATCATATAGTTATCTTGTAGCGTTTGCCGTTGTTGGAATAGTTGTTCCTTTTGTATTTTCTTTTTTAAAAGAATAAACTTTAAAAAAAATATTCATAGAGATAATTTAAGAGCTTCCCCTTATAGAAGTTTTTTCATTATTTTACTCTGGAATGCTGGTCTTCAAGAGGCGTCTCTCCTGCCATGAGGCTATTCCGGTCAGTGATGGGCATTCCCAGTTCCTCTGCTGTTTGGGTGATACTCATATCCCCAGTAAGTGCAAGATCTGCACTTCCTTCAAGGGTAGATCCCAGAAAAAGAGGGAGATCAAGTTAAATTCCTAATGATGGAGCCCTGCTTTAGGGCCAGCTTCTAATCCCCGTGGTGGAGGACTCCCCTCTACATAGACCTCCCAGTACTGCTAGCATCCCATCCACATCAAGGTCTTGGTCACTGGAGACCACTAGAGATGTAGGCAGTACCACGGCACGAAGTATATCTATGATACTAAAGTCCTCATTGACATCTGCCTCTAGCTAGGGGGAGGTAAGGAGTAAATCTCTAAGAAATCTCAGTCACTGACACAAAAGAAGGCACAGAGACCTCAGGTCCCAAGGGGTTCCATGCAAACTCCAAATGATGCCGGCACTGCAAAGGTGGAGAGGAGTCCATTGTTTAGACAAACTCGGAAATGAGTTTGCGTACCTGTACCCACGCTGGCAGAGACACTTTTAAGAGTTCTGAGCCCGTCCCTGAGCAGCACTTGGTACCGATAACCTGAAAATCAGTGGTACCAAAGACTGCTTAGCTACCTTTGCTACAGGTGCAATCGGAACCAATTTACTCACATGCCAAGCACTCAGTACCAGCTGCATCAGTACTGAAGCCATCTTCCACAGGTTTTCACTCGAGTCTTTGATACCATGGATACCGCAAGAATTTGGGTATGCAAAGGACCTGATAGTATCTTCAGAGCCAAAGTTTCCTCTGTTAATGAGTGCTGGGGGTTTGTCAGCGACAGGAGTCTCTTGGTCACCAACCTCTCTCTCACCTAGAGTAACATACTTGCCCTTGTCTAGTTTGCAAGCTGAACAGCTAGCGCCCCCGCCCCCAACCTTTGGAGTATGTGCAGGGTTCCCTTGTCTATTCTAGGACACAGTGCTCTCCTTCCTACACTGACGTGTTACTGGAGGATAGACTTCAAATGACACCCACGTGGCAGGAACACAGATGGATGTTTCCACCTATGCTGTTTGGCCCCCTCAGTGGCTCTGGTGGGACCTGTGGACGTTCTATCATCAACAATTTGCAGCAAGGTCTTTGCACCACTGAAGGGAACAGAAAAGGGACCATTCTTCCTCAACCTCCGCTACCACCACTTATGACAAAGGAGGAGACCTTTGAAGAGCAAGAAATAAGGGTGGTTAAGGAGATGACACCTCTTACTAATATATCCTTCTCGTTGCCTGATGAAGCTGTCTTGCTTCCACCACCCTCTTAAGGCAGATGACGTTAGGCACTTTCAAGAACTGATGAAGTGAATTGCTGACACGGTTCAGATTCCCTTTGAGGAGGTTCAGGAGTCCTGCCATAAACTCCTAGATATTTTGCACACCTAGACATCTGCGAATTGTCATTCTGGTCAATAAAGGCTGCTAAGACAGTTTAGCAAACCCTAGCTGCCATACCACCTACTTGCAAGAGGGCAGATAAAAGGTGGTATGTCCCTGCCAGGGAATCAGAGTTTTTTATTTTCTCATCCAGCTCCACATTCCCTGGTAGTGAAGACTTTTAGTGAACAAGGCAGATAGCATAGCTCAAAGTCCACCCTTTAGAGTAAGGATGACAGGAGGCTTGATCTTTTTGGTCCCAAATGCTATGCTTTAGCCACACTTCAGTTCAAGATAGCAAATTATTAGGCACTCATGGTCAAATATGATTATTTAAATTACAACAAACTTAATTCCTTTATTGAGCACCTGCCAGAGGAACATCGTGACCAGTTTAAGGCCATTGTAGGTAGGGTCAGCTCCTGGCAAAGATATCATTCCAGGCTTCCTTGGATGCTGCAGATATTGCAGCATGATCTACACTCACTGCAGTGGTCAGGAGGAGAATGTCTTCGCTGCAGCTGTTGGGCTTCCCAAGAGAGGTTGAGAGTACTGTCAAAGACCTGCTGCACGCCGTGTGATAGGTGTGGTAAGCCTATGCTCAGAGGGGATCTGCACGCCGCTTGTCTGAAGTGCCTGGGAGAGGGACATTTGCAGGACAAGTGTAGTATTTGCAGTGGCTTCAAGCCCAGAACCAAAAGTGGGAAAGGCTATCGGCTGAAACTCCTTTTAATGGAGTCTGCTCTCTGGCCTCAACCAGCACAAGAGGTGGCACCAGCAGCCTCATTGCACAGCGCACTGGCCTCGGTGCAGGACACCTCGGCACCGAGGAAGGACTCTCCTAAGGAGCATCGGCACAGCGTGGAAGGCCGGCTCATCGGTGTGACACCGATCACAATCCCCAAGCCGCATGAGAAGAAAAAGGCAGAGGGGGCCATTTCCATGCCAAGAAGAGTAAACAGGACATCAGTGTGGTGCGTCCCACACCGGGACACCAGAAGGCTGGTCCATTGGTCCCGTCACCGTTGACTCTGGCCTTTAGGGGAGGTCCGGTGTTCGTGGAGGTGTTGGAGGAGGACCTTAACCTTCCCTCCACACCAGACACTTTCAAGGCCGCGTGGGACTTGATTGCCATGACAGCACAGTCCCCTGCCTCGCATTCACCAGTTCAGGTGCAGACAGCACAAGCCCCAGCTCATCCTGGAGCATATGGACAAGACCGTTCCCTCACTGCTTTTTAATATGCAGAAGATAGAAGACATTGACTGACAGATATTATGCACTAATTATCACTAATTCTGATTTTTTTTTTTTTTTTTTTAAAGCAAGGTTTACACTCTCTTCCAAGAGTAGATAGCTTTTCCTTTCCTGTTAGAGTAGTACTCCTTCCTGGAGCACCGATACCTGGTAAATCTGCTGCACCACTTCGGGCACTGACAGCGGCACCACCTATCTGGCACCGTAGCAAGCCCACCATGATGCAACACTGTTACCCATCGCCCTGGTGCCAGGTCAGGATCCACCTCTCTCTGGTCGGGCTCGGACTATTCCTCTGAGTCAGAGGCAGAGTTGTTCGTGTCCCGACACAGCTGGTACCGCTCAAGATCCTGGCACCGGTCTCGGCACTGTAGAGCGGAGGACCCTTGGTACCGATGGTGTCCTGGCCACCCCAGTGGCAGGGCCCGGTACAATGGCCCTTTTGGACAGCTTGGGCCCATCACCAAGCCCAAGGGCGTAGTTCCAAGGCGGCATCAGTAGTTTTCATTGCCTGTGGGTCCCCCGCCTTCCCCCAGGGCTCCTGAGAATCACGGGGTGCAGACCCCGGGCCTCCCGGATTGGGTTCGTTGTCAGAGCTGCCAATGCTTGCGGCTCCCGCAGCACTAGTCACAGCGGCAGTGGATATCCCTGAGCACATCACCAGGGAACCGGAGGGGCAGGAAGATGCTGACCCACCTCGAGCCTCATCTTCTTCCTCGCCGCATGAGGCAGTAGTGGTCACTACTATGTCCCTCCCGGCAATGGACATGAAAGCCCACCAGGACCTCCTTAGGAAGATACGCCAGGACCTCAGTATGCAAACTGAGGAAGTTGTGGAGGACTTCGACCCAATGGTCGACATATTCTCCCTGGAGGATCCCTCCAGGGTGGCACTGCCTCTTATAAAAACTGTACAAAACACCACGAAGGTGCTCTGAGAGACCCCAGCCTCTATACCACCTATGCCCAGGGTGGAGAGAGGCGTTACTTTGTCCTACAAAAGGGGTATGAGCACCTCTTCACCCACCTCCAACCGGGGACCTTGGTGGTGGATGCAGCAATGAGCCCGCCCCTAAAAATAAGGATGCCAAGAAACCCGCCCCTAAAAATAAGACAAGCTTAATTTCCTTACCTCATGAAACTCACCCCTCATCCTCCATGGCAACTCCCAGTCAAACCTCAACCGTGTCTCAGGATGCAGGTCAGGTGCTTCACCTCAATCTGAACGTTCTTTAACTGCAAGTGTAGTTCCTCAATGGTTCTTGGGACTAGAGTCCGCTTGTTCATGGGAAGTACAAAATGTACAGGGACACACATCTCAAAGAATTCCAAGTACCTCACAGGGTTAGTAACCTCTCCTTTCCCACCAATCAGTGCTGGTTTCCTGAGCCCAGAAATGGCACTGCATGGTGTGAAGCTGCTTCAGGAATGGCTCCTCTAAAATCAGCTGCTCTGTGTCCTCTTCATCATCCTCACCTCACTGAAGCTGCTGGTGCTACTGGGCAGCTGCAGTTGTTGCCACATCATCTGCTGGGTGGTGCAGCAGGCAAAGTCCAAATTCATCCAGCTTTAAGTGCCGAAATGCAGTCCAGCCTGCCTCTGTATATTCACAGTTGCCAGCATAGAGGTGCAGTGCGGCGCATTGTTTGGTCCATGCTGGCCAACAGAAATACGAAAATGGGGCTAACCCACCCAGAAAAAGAGCATGGGGCAGAGAAAGCAGAAACCTAGGGTTTTTTTGTTTCCTTTTTTTAAGAATTTGAACCCTCCTGGTTTCTGCTCTGCATCCCACAATGTAGAGAGAAAAATCCCAGAATGCATACTTCTTAGCAGCAAAACAAAGGACCATAGAAGATCCTCCAAGAACTCCACATGCTTAGTTGCAGAGTAGAAGCCGTGTTAGTCTGTATCCGCAAAAAGAACAGGAGTACTTGTGGCACCTTAGAGACTAACAAATTTATTAGAGCATAAGCTTTCGTGGACTACAGCCCACTTCTTCGGATGCATATAGAATGGCATTGTTAGTCTCTAAGGTGCCACAAGTACTCCTGTTCTTCTTTCCACATGCTTAGTGTACACAACAATGCAAATTGAAAAAATGCACAGCCTTCCTGTATGCATGCTATTTGCGTGGCTTACATACTGCCAGTTAAATAATGGCATCAATGTGGTTTAACACCCTCCACCCCACCCCACATGTAGGCAAACTCAGATTTGCTGCATTTTATAATTCTAACAGTCATTTATTCTTTTTCACTACTGCACTTTTATACTTTATTACAGTTCTGTATTACAAGGGAGAAATGTACTATCTAATTGCTAGTATATGTATAATATATTCTTTTTCATAAGCCTGAAACATTCCTCCTCCTCCTCCTGGTTTCTAGAATAAATGCTCAAAGTAGGGATTGGAAGAGGTCTTATGTAGTTTATTACAAGCTGAGCAGGCATTTACCACATACCCATTCATAACAGATTCTTTGATAGCTGCAGTGGAAAAATGGCTAAGTTCTCTGCAGTGAAACATGGTCATGTACTCGGGGCTGGATTAACACAGAGGCTTTAGGGGATGCAGCTCAGGACCTTGGATTATAAGGCGTCTCCAAAATGTATCACTTACTGCATTGTTTTTCAGTTGGCAGCCTGAGACACAGATCTGGCCTACAATGATCTTCCATTTGCCTGGGCATCAGCTGTTCTTTCATGCCTTCTGGGAAGCAGCAGCCAACCAGACCTGTTCTGGAAACAGCAGAGTTCTTTTCCCTTTCCCTGAGGAGTCTAGCCCTATTCTCACAGGAAGGGAGGGGGCTCTCCCTTCTAAAAATAGGCTGTGTAGACAGTGCTTTGAAGTTGTGACTCAGGCTCTGAACCTAGCTGCACCTTCAAAGCACTTTCTACACAGCTATTTTTAGAGCACTAGCATAAGCCTTGCTAGCCTGAGTCTGTTGACCCAGGCCATGAGGCTCGCTGCTTCAGGCTATATAGACTCACCTTCTAATAGCAAATCCAGTTTTTTTTCTCATTCTGTTAGACAAGTGTCCTCACGATCTCCTCTTTTGCATCCTAAAAGTGTTTGGCAAGCATCTAATTATTAACCACCTACTTAGTATTGTAGCTACTAAAATATTGACCAGAGCAGAGGCACTTAGGATTGACTATGTAATTTTAGATCACGATGGCCTTAAACCACAAACCTTCTGCGAACACTGGAAAGCCTTAGAGCTGTGAAGTATGTTGTCATTTTAGTCAAATGACATTTCTTTTCAACCTCTGACTCTTTGTGATACTCATAGGCTATAGCTTTAAGGTACTGAAAACTATTAAATATGGCGTGCCTCTTTTGATTGACATTCTTTGTAAACAAAGTTAACACACAAGCATTGTGTTTCCGGAATTGAATATACTCGCAGACTTTAAGGTCTGCAGGATTTAGTTGTGATGTAGTTATGTGGGCAGCAATGTTCTAATTAGTTCCATCAATTTTTTTTAACCTGGAAACCAACTGTTACTGCAAAAGTACTGGAGTTTTCATTTCACACTCACCCACCGAATGAGGATTAAGCGGTGGGCGAGTGAAGGAGATCATTAGTCACTTTGTTCTTACCAAAGTTTTGCCCAAGTTCTTGCATAGATTTGGGGCTTTTAATTCATTTTGAAATATAATAAATACATAAAAGTAAATCTTAGCTATGTTACCAAAAATATTTTATGCAGCCTGAAACATCGCATAACTTTTGCTTTAAATTATTTTCGACCTGTCTGTTGTATAGATTTATGGTATGTTCCTGTTTATCCAAAACCCCATTATCCGAATGTCTGCATTATCTGAATCCCTTCCTTGTCTCCCAGCATGAGATACAGGCCTTCTACAGCGACATTGTATTCTTATTCGACATTGGTGAGGCCTCATCTGGAATACTGTGTCCAGTTTTGGTCCCCACACTACAAGAAGGATGTGGAAAAATTGGAAAGAGTCCAGCGGAGGGCAACAAAAATGATTAGGAGCACATGACTTATGAGGAGAGGCTGAGAGAACTGGGATTGTTTAGTCTCCAGAAGAGAAGAATGAGGGGGGAAATCCCTGATAGCAGCCTTCAACTACCTGAAGGGGGGTTCCAAAGAGGATGGAGCTCGGCTGTTCTCAGTGGTGGCAGATGACAGAACAAGGAGCAATGGTCTCAAGCTGCAGTGGGGGAGGTCCAGGTTGGATATCAGGAAAAACTATTTCACTAGGAGGGTGGTGAAACACTGGAATGCGTTACCTAGCGAGGTGGTGGAGTCTCCTTCCTTGGAGGTTTTTAAGGCCCGGCTTGACAAAGCCCTGGCTGGGATGATTTAGCTGGGAATTGGTCCTGCTTTGAGCAGGGGGTTGGACTAGATGATCTCCTGAGGTCCCTTCCAACTCTGATATTCTATGATTCTATGATTCTGTGATTGGGGGATAATGTGGACATTTGAATAATGTGGACATTTGGATAAAAGACCCTGACTGCAAGGGGGGAGGACAAGTCCTTAACCGTGAGAGAGGTTGAATGACTCCTGCAGCAGCACAAGGAACCCTCTGCAGCCCCACTGTCATGGAGGGGAGTCAGTGGGGCCATGACAGGATTCTGCTGTTCCCTGCATGGACTTCAGCCTTCCTTGTGCCTTCAGGGATCAGCTGTCCACCGACCCTGTGGCAGCGCAGGAACCCCTCCGCCGCCCTGCCATCATGGGAGTGGGTGAGCAGGACAGAGCAGAGACTTCTAGTTAGGACTGCAAGGAGGAGGATGAGTCCCCAGCCATGGAGGAGGCCACCTGCCGCTGAATGGCTCCTGCCCGCTCAATAATCTGAATTCTGATGGAATGAAATCCATAAAAAGGCATTAAATAAACTACTGTGTTTTATAATACTTTTTTCTGCTATACTTAGAGGGTTATGTAAGACAAAGACCAAGAATGGCTCAATTTCTTTGGATATTTCTTTGGATTTCTTTGGATAGCTGAGTTCAGGGCTGATACAAATGCAGCTGGGGCTCCTTTTAAAACTGTTTGACTTGTTCTTCTTTTACCAGACACAAGGTTCATTGCAGGAACTTTTTGTCCCATTTGCTCCAAAGTGCTCCTCTAATAAAAGCTGCATGTGAAAGGGGAAGGCAGTAGAGAGTGTATTCACCAATTATGTTTTTTTTTTTTTTTTGGAGTGAGTTACAGCAAGGGATGGAGGTTCCTTCAGATCAGGAACCTCCATCCAATTCCTTCAGATAAGGATGGAACCTTTCAGATAATGTAAGGATTGACAAAATTGTCTGAATTAAACCTAACCAAATCATATAGCTACATAGCTAATGAGTGGATTTGATCTTGCCAAATAGGTTTTAGATTTAAAGCTGTCTAGGATGAAAGGGCAACCATTTGTTCACCAGGTTTCTCAGTCCATAGACAAATCTACAATACTAGATGTGATGGTGTTACTGGACAAGTAACATGTCAAAACTCAGTATTGATAGCCATTGTTTTGCCTCCTGTCAGTTACTGGTCCTATAACTAAATTATTTATTGAACCCCTACAGTTTGCTTGGGGGAGAATAGATATGTAAAGACTGACATTCAGTCTCTGCTCCAGGTAATTCACAACCTAGTACAGATGCAGATAAAATTTTTGAGCCACAAAAATACACAGGGCTTGACTAGCTGGACAGTTAGTGCACAGTAGGCTGTGATGTAAATTTACAGCACACTAACGTGCAGTGCACTAACGGGCTACGTGAAACTGGAGTAGATCAAAGCACGCTATACTTTTAGTGTGCAGTAGCAGCGTCCACATGGCTAGTTAGTGCCTGATATTATAGTGGACTCTAGGTTTACATCCCAGCTTGTCGTGCACTGTCTGTCTTGGAACAAGTTGGATGAGATATCTTGCAGCGGTCATTGTTGAGTGGCTTTGCATAAGTCAAGCACTTGAATACTAGATGAATGAGAGCCATAAAAGTACCTAGGGATAGATGTATGAGTAACAAGTAAGAATAACTCCAGTGCAACTTTTTTCTTTGTTTCAGTCGAATTGGCCCACCCTCTTCGCCTACAGGAGGAGAGAAAGAGGAGAACCCTGCTGTGCTGGCCGAGAATTGTTTTAGAGAACTGTTGGGCCGAGCAACCTATGGGAATATGAACAATGCTGTTAGACCAGTTTTTGCGTGAGTAGAAAACAAATATCAAAATGACTGTCCTAAAAGTTGGAAGTGTGTTTAATATTTCAATAAAAAAGATTAACAGTTTTAATACTAATGACAAACTTCTTCACTGTATATATGAAGAGTTTCTCTTGAAGTATTCCAATCTTTCTTCCCTGCCCATCACTCTGATCATGTCACTTTGAATCCTTTCACTGGCTCCTCCTGTTTCATCTCATAAAATTCTACCCCATAAAATTCCTTCTCGTCCCCTTTTTCAAGGCCCTTCATAAATCTGTCTGTCCCAGCTAGATGCCAGCCTTGTCTTCCCATCTGTTAGTTTTCCCCATGCAGCCCCTGCACTACAGTGCCCTGGATGGGTTGTCGCCAGTGGAGACTGAACTTGGGTTTACTGTTTTAATTCAGCAGTCTTCCTCTACTGCCTGAGCTAAAAGACCCAACTCTATTTGCTCAAAGACCGTAGCCAACTCATAAACTGCTGTGGTCCACCCTCCAGAAGGGAACAGTCCACATTCATTCCAGGAAGCATGGGTTACACATGGAACACCCCTCTGAATTAATACATCTGGATACTACTTACCCTTCCTTAAAATCCCTCTTCAAGACCCACCTCTGCTTGTGAACCTACAGGAAATCAGCCAGCTGATGATGGTTTTGTTGTGCATCAGTCAGGGAAAGCTAATTATATTAAAGTGTATTTGGTACCTTCAGTGAAGTTTGGCTTGTGCACGGAACTAACTGATGTAACTGTTCTCCCCATCATCTTTTCCTGCCTTCTTATTTTCACTCGTTATTTTTGTCTCAGATTAAATTATAAGCTCTTTGGGTCCAGAACTGACTCTTTTGCTGTGTGTTTGCATATAATAATATGCACACATTGGGTTTTTTTTTCTTTTTTTTCTTCTTTTTTTTCGTTATTAACATTCTCAGACTGTTTAGAATCTCATATAGTTATGCCTCAGCTATTCAAGACTGCATATTTGTACTATGTCTCCAAGGGGAAAGGAAGGCTATTCACTGTAAATGGAGTTTTCAGAGTATAATACCCTTACAGACTTGAATTTTGCCACAGCATCATCTATATAAAATTTTTGTAATAATAGAGAAGGATTGGTTGTCCTTCCAACAAATGTGATTCAAGAGAATGCTTTCTGAATGGTTCTTGAATTGCACCATTAAGGCTCATACTCCCAAGAATGTGGATCTGCATATGCAGTGTAGTCTCTTAACTCTCTAGCTACTCTACAGGAATGTTATTGGCCTCTACTTCCTTGGTGTTTAGAAATACTTGTAGACTGATACCTTATGCTCCCAGTTGACTTCTATAATTTAATTAAGCTATATATATATTTTCCTTTTAATACTCTTCAATGGTTATGCCTTCAAATTATGTTGATTTTAGTCTCTCTGAATTTCTTTGAGTTTAGTTGATTTGAGATGAAAAATGCTATATGCCTAAATACAACATGGTAAATAACTGGCTAGGCAATAGTACTGCAGTACTGGGGGTTATAGTAGATGAAAAATTAAATGTGAATCAAAAGTGAGATGCAGTTGTGAAAGGCTAATGCTATTCTGGGGTGTATTATCAAGTGTGATGTATAAGACATGGAGACAATTCTTCTGCTCAGCACTGGTGAGGCCTCAGGTGGAGTACTGTGTCCAGTTTTGGGCACCATGCTTCAAGAAAGATGTGAAGAAACTGGAGAGAATTCAGAAGAGAGCAACAAAAATTACTAAAGGTTTAAAAAACCTGACATGTGAGGAAAGGTTTTAAAAAAAAAAAAAAAAAAAAAAAAAAACTGGTCATGTTTAGTCTTGAGAAGATGATTTGGGGGGGGAAGCTGATAAGTGTTCAAATATAAGAACATTGGTCTGACCCAGTATGGTCATTCTCTAGGTCCATCTAGCCCTGTATCCTGTCTTCAGACAGTGGCCAATGACAATTGCCCCAGAGGGAATGAACAGAGCAGGTAATCATCAAGTGATCCATCCCCTGTCGACCATTCCCAGCTTCTGGCAAACAGAGGCTGGGAACACCATCCCTGTTCATCCTGGCTAACAGCTATTGGTGGACCTATCCTCCATGAATTTATCTAGTTCTTTCTTGAACCCTGTTATAGTGTTGCCCTTTACAACATCCTTTGGCAAAGAGTTCTACAGATTGACTGTGCGTTGTGTGAAGAAATACTTCCTTTTGTTGGTTTTAAACTTGCTGCCTATTAATTTCATTTGGTGACCCCTAGGTCTTGTGTTCTGAGGAGTAAATAACACTTCCTTATTTACTTTCTCCATACTGGTCATGATTTTATAGCCCTCTATCATATCCCCCCCTTAGTCATCTCTTTTCCAAGCTGAAGAATCCCAATCTTATTAATCTCTCCTCATATGGAAGCTGTTCTGAACCTTTTCCAATTCCAATACATCTTTTTTGAGATGGTAACCACATCTGCACACAGTATTCAAGATGTGGATGTACCATGGATTTATATAGAGGCAATATATTTTCTGTCTTATCTATCCCTTTCTTAATGATTCCCAAAAATCTGTTTGCTTTTTTGACTGCTGCTGCACATTGAATGGATGTTTTCAGAGAACTGTCCACAGTGACTCCAAGATCTCTTCCTTGAGTGATAACAACTAATTTAGACCCCATCATTTTGTATGGATAGCTGGGATTATGTTTTCCAATGTGCATTACTTTGCATTTATCAACATTGAATTTTATCTGCCATTTTGTTGCCCAGTCACCCAGTTTGTGAGATCCCTTTGTAGCTATTCAGAGTCTGCTTTGGACTTAACTATCTTGAGTAGTTTTGTTTCATCTGCAAATTTTTACTGTTTACTCCTTTTTTCCAGATCATTTATGAATATATTGAATAGTACTGGTCCTAGTACAGATGCCTGGGGGACACCTGTATTTACCTCTCTCCATTCTGAAAACTGGCCATTTACTCCTACCCTTTGTTTCCTATCTTTTAACCAGTTACCAATCCATGAGAGGACCTTCCCTCTTATCTCATGACAGATTACTTTATTTAAGAGCCTTTGGTGAGGGACCTTGTCAAAGGCTTTCTGAAAATCTAAGTACACTATGTCCACGTGCTTGTAGAATTCTAGTAGATTGGTGAGGCATGATTTCCCTTTACAAAAACTGTTGACTCTTACCCAACAAATTACATTCATCTCTGTGTCTGACAATTTTGTTCAATTTTGTTCTTTACTATAGTTTCAACCAGTTTGCCCAGTACTGAAGTCAGGCTTACTGGCCTGTAATTGCCGGGATCACCCCTGGAACCCTTTTTAAAAATTTAAATCAACTTCTATACCAAATGACTGGATAGCTAATGTGAAACCCCACACACCCCAACCCTCTGGCCCAGCCCTATGCCCTCTCCCACACTCCAAACTTCTCTGCCCCACCCCCGCCACTCATCACCTCCAAATTGGTGGACATTACAAAATTCATTCCACTCATGGATGTAAAAGATTAGAGGGAACATTGGGAATACCATCTGATCCTGGTGACTTATTACTGTTTAATTTATCAATTTGTTCCAAAACCTCCTCTAATGACACCTCAATCTGGGTCAGTTCCCCAGATTTGTCACCTAAAAAGAATGGCTCAGATTTGGGAATCTCTCACATCCTCAGTCATGAAGACTTATGCAAAGAAATCATTTAGTTTCTCTGCAATGGCCTTATTGTCCTTGAGTGCTCCTTTAGCATCTTGATCGTCCAGTGGCCTCACTGGTTGTTTAGCTGCTTCCTGCTTCTGATGTACTTAAAACTTTTTTTTTTGCATTACTTTTTGAGTCTTTGGCTAGTTGTTCTTCAAATTATTTTTTGGCCTTCCTAATTATATTTTTATACTTAATTTGCCAGAGTTTATGCTCCTTTCTATTTTCCTCACTAGGATTTAGCTTCCACTTTTTAAAGGATGCCTTTTGCCTCTCACTGCTGCTTTTACTGCGTGTAGGTACGGTGGCATTTTTTTTGTTCTCTTACAATGTTTTTAAATTTGGAGTATATATTTAAGTTGAGCCTTTATTTTGGTGTCTTTAAATAGTTTTCATGCAGCTTGCAGGGATTTCACTTTTGGCACTGTACCTTTTAATTTCTGTTTAACTTTCTTCCTCATTTTTGTGCTGTCCCCCTTTCTGAAATTAAATGGGGGGAGGGATAGCTCAGTGGTTTGAGCATTGGCCTGCTAAACTCAGGGTTGTCAGTTCAATCCTTGAGGGGGCCACTTAGGGATCAGGGGAAAAAATCAGTACTTGGTCCTGCTAGTGAAGGCAGGGGGCTGGACTCGATGACCTTTCAAGGTCCCTTCCAGTTCTAGGAGATAGGATATCTCCATTAATTTTATTTATTTAATTTATTTAATTTAAATGCTACAGTGTTGGGCTGCTGTGATGTTTTCCCCGCCACCGGGATGTTAAATGTAATTATATTATGGCCACTATTACCAAGCGGTCCAGCTATATTCAACACTTGGACCTGATCCTGTGCTCCACTTAGGACTAAATCAAGAATTGCCTCTCCTCTTGTGGGTTCCAGGACTAGCTGCTCCAAGAAGCAGTCATTTAAGATGTCAAGAAAATGCATCTCTGCATCACATCATGAGGTGACATGTACCCAGTCAATATGGGGATAGTTGAAATCCCCCATTATTACTGAGCTTTTAATTTTTATCGCCTCTGTAATCTCCCTGAGCATTTCGCAGTCACTATCACCATCCTGGTTAGGTGGTCGGTAGTATATCCCTACTGCTATATTCTTATTATTCGAGCATGGAATTATTGTCCATAGAGATTCTATGGTACAATTTGGTTCGTTTAAGATTTTTACTTCATTTGATTCTATGCTTTCTTTCACATATAGTGCCACTCCCCCACCAGCACGACCTGTTCTGTCCTTCCGATTTGTTAAGGGCTGTTATAAAGAGGACATGGAGAACAATTGATCACTGTCCACAGAACATAGAACAAGAAATAATTGTCTTAATTTACAGCAAAGGAGATTTAGGTTAATTATTAAGAAATCCTTTTTAACAATAAGGATAGTTTACCAAGAGAGGTTGTACAATCCCCGTCACTGGAGTTATTAAAAACTGGTTACACAAACATCTGTCAGGGATGGTCTAGGTCAGTGGTCCCCAACCTTTTTCGTCTGGTGGGTGCCAGATGACAAGCCACGGAGGACCGTGGCGGCGGACAAGCATCCGTCGAAATGCCGCTGACAAGCGGCAACGTCAATAGGTGTCGCTACTGAAATGCTGCTGAGAAGCAGCGTCATCCAGAGACGTCGCCGATGAAATGCTGCCGAAAATCGGCGGCATTTCAGCGGCAACACCTCTGGATGACGCTGCTTCTCGGTGGCATTTTGGCGGATGCTCGTCCGCCGGCTAGTACACGGGCGCACTTAGACGCCCCGGCGGGCGGCATGACACCCGCGGGCACCGTGTTGGGGACCCCTGGTTTAGGTGTACTTGGTATTGCTTCAGTGCGGGGGGCTGGACCAGATGACCTGTCAAGGTCCTTCCACCCTATATTTCTCTGCTTCTGTGTTTAAACACTAAGTAGTGATTGTAGTGATGTGCCAAAAAATACCAGCATATACCATATGCTAGATGTGCTTTCCAGTCAGTGACTTATACAGAGATACTGCAATGTTCTTAGTCCTGATGTGTTTTCTGTACTGCTCGGTCATGTGGTGCCATAATATTTTATGAGCTCCTATTCCATTTGCAGTCATCTTCCAAATTACCAATTCCTCTAACTAAAACTGGTTATTTCCATTCTAACACCATGTTTTCAACATTCCCATCTTTGAGGCTGAAACTTTCCATGCTTAGTCTCTGCTGATTACTGGAACTATTCTTGCTGAAAAGTTCCATGTTATGAAAACTTTAGCACATGGAAAACTAACCGTAAATGGACTTTCAGCCATATAACCCATTTTTAAATAATTACATATAAATATAGAAATAGTTTACAGACACAGATTGACAATCTATTCTATGGATTTTATTTTCATATTCACACTGAATCTTCCGGTGTATGAAGGGGCAAATTATAATCTTGTTTCCCAATAAGGCAAATGTTAAAGAATATGGTCATTTTGTTTCATTATGTTTATAGATTAGTTGTGTACCAACTGGCAGCAAGCAACATTTCCTGTCTGTTGAATATAATGTACATTTATTTGAAAAAACAGATATATTTTTTTAAAGTAGTGCCCTTTCACTCAGTAAGCATTACAAAAGAAGCTTATTGGTCAACCAGAATTTTAAAACAAATGCTGTATTTTACGAGCATATTTATTTACCTACCCAAAAATACTGAATCTGATGGAAACAAAATAATCATTTACAGTTTGACACCAATGAAACACTATGCCTGTCGAGGCTAAAGTTTGAGATCTGGAGATTCTATGCAAATCACATACTGACTTAATTTTCATAATTGATGACTATGCCTTGCTTCATTTACATAAATGACAGCAAATGTCCCCATTACCAGACTTAAGATTGACAAGACTGTAGCATAGAACGTAGGAATTGCTGTGCCTCTGGCATCTCTGCTCCTTGTTCCGAGACTGTGCTCCCTCTGGGAGGGGAGGGGGATCCGGCTGTTTTTCCTTCTATCCGTTTTTCTGATTGGGCTGCTAGCACCTAGTTGATTAGCTAAGTCTGGCGGCTCCTTGCTCTTTGTAATAAGGCTGCTTGTTCTCTTGCTGCTGTTCCCTGGTTGCACGTAAGTTCCTATGATCAGGGAGAGATGGCTAAAGCATTACTCATAGCTCCAAGTCTGTGGTCATGGTTGAGGGGGATTTATTGTGGGGGAAGAGATGACTAATGCTCTAGGCCAGGGGTTCTCAAACTGGGGGTCGTGACCCCTTAGAAGGTTGTGAGGTTATTACGTGGGAGGTCGCGAGCTGTCAGCCTCCACCCCAAACCCCGCTTTGCCTCCTGCATTTATAATAGCGTTAAATGTGTTTTTACTTTATAAGGGAGGGGGTCGCACTCATAGGCTTGCTGTGTGAAAGGGGTCACCAATACAAAAGTTTGAGAACCACTGCGAGTCTAGGCTATGTCTCTGGTTAGAATCCTCCAAAGACTCTTAACGACATATCCTACCTAGAGTGGCAAAATAATAGTTTCATCTTAGTGTCTCTCTTCAGCTTTAAGCTCCTGGGTAGGGTTGCCACTTGTCCAGGTTTCCCCAGGATCATCCCTTTTTTGAGGTAACTGGCTTGGGAAATCTGTAAGGGTGTGCAGTGTACACTTCCTGCTGTCCAGTTTTATAGGGTCAGGATCATCTCGAATGTCTGTTTTTTGCACTTCAGAGATAGCAGTAATACTCCTGGGTAAGAGCAGTTTTGAAAGCCACTAAAGATTGCAGTTTCTTGTCTCAAACAGGCGATTTAACAGGCCTGAATATCTATTGTATTTTTATCCGCTTTTAAATATAGTAGGTTAGAAAACATATTCGTCTTTGCTACTGTTTGGCTTGACATGAATGATTGGCCATGGATGAGGCCTCATTTCTTGGAGCCAGGATTAGGGAGGTAAATGGATCAGGAGGCTGGAAACAGAATGTCTGTACTAGCTAAGATAAGGGAAACACCCAGGAAGCCATTTACAATGGACAACATAACAAAGGATAAGATAAGCCTGGAACATAAGATGAGGTAAAGAGCAAGTTATGTATGAACAATGCATACTGTACAGGGATTGGTTCCTATAAAATGACCTGGCCAATTTCAAAATGTGTGATGCAATGTATAGTAAATGCAGTGTAATGAGTAAATGTATATAAAGGGAAAAGGGTTGCTGTGTAACTTTGGATGGGTGGTATGCCCTGTACCCACCCGCTACGCTTGAGCCTGATCAGGCTCAACTGCCGTCTGATTGTATGCCAATAAAGATGAGTGATAGTTCGGAGTTGAACTGAATTCTTGAGAACTGAATGGATAAGGTCTCCGAAGCCACCCAGCATATTCCCGAGTGGGTAAGGTCTCAGAGGCTACCCCAACACTGTTAACATTTCCATTTTTGTCTTTGGCAGGGTGGAGGAAAGCATTTAAAAAGACATATCTGCTGTACTAGCATCCAGTGTGGAGTTGTTTTTTTAACTTTTGTGCACATTGCAACCTTTTACAATGGTTGTTTTACCAAGTTCACTTCAGAAATTTGTCAGCATGGTACTGTCCTATTAGTGACAAGAGTAGGGTTAAGTATCAGAGGGGTAGCCGTGTTAGTCTGGATCTGTAAAAAGCGACAGAGTCCTGTGGCACGTTATAAACTAACAGACTTATTGGAGCAGAAGTTTTCGTGGGTGAAGACCCACTTCGTCAGATGAATGCTTTTACCGATCCAGACTAACACGACTACCCCTCTAATACTTGACACCATGCAAGGCACTGCATTTAGACGTATGGAGTGGAAATCCATCCACCTCATGAAGAGTAGGGTTGTAATCCATTTTTTCTTATTTTAGGTCAAGTCATCTTACTGTCCCTTATCAGTACTTTTCCTGGATTGTTTGTGATGGTAGTACTTGTCTGATATGTGAAGTGGGATTTTCTTTTACTACCCTCTTGTGCTGTACTTTCATTTTCCTCTTCCTCTCCAGTTGTCTGAAACTTTTAAGTACTTCCTTTCCACTTCTCACTGTTTTCCTTTTCAGTTTCACTCTCATCTGTTCCCTTCCTGTTGGCCAGGGTCCCCCATAGCATATCTAGCATTAGATGGAATCAGCACTGCAAGGTTTAACTCTAGATCAGTGGTCACTAACCAGTCAATTGCGATCGATTGGTTGATCCTGCAGCCTCCGCCAGTCGATCATGATCTCTGGCCGCTAAAAGTCCGGCAGTGCAATGGGGCTCAGGCAGGCTGCCTACCTGCCCTGGCCCCACACTGCTCCTGGAAGCGGCTGGCTGCTGGCACATCTTTGGGGCCCCTGGGGGGAGTAGGGTGAGGCGGCTACACGCACTGCCGCTGCCTGCAGCTCCCATTGGCTGCCAATGGAACCAGCCAATGTGAGCTGCAGGGGCGGCGCTTGCAGGCACAGGCAGTGCACGGAGACCCACTGCCCCCCTACCTGCCCCAAGGACCACAGAGACATGCCAGCTGTTTCCCGGAGCAGCGTGGGGCCCGGGCAGGCAGGCAGCCTGTCTGAGCCCTGCTGCGCCCCCGACTGGGAGCTGCCTGTGGTAAGCACCTCCTGGCCGGAGCCTGCACCTTGCACCTCTGCCCCCTCCCAGAGCCCCCTCCTGCACCCAAATTCCCTCCCAGAGACCTCACTCCCTCCCACACTCCAACACTGTGCCCCAGCCTGGTGCCCCCTCCCGCACCCAAACTCACTCCCAGAGCTTGCACCCCTTACTCCTTCACCCCAACCCCCGGCTGAGCCCAGAACCTCCTCTCACATTCTGAATGCCTCGGCCCCAGCCCAGAGCCTGCACCCCCTCCTGTGCCCCAACCCACTGCGCCAGCCCAGTGAAAGTGAGGGTGGGGGAGAGCGAGTGATGGAGGGAGGGTGGGAATGGAGTGAGTGGGGCTGGGCTTCGGGGAAGGGGCAGGGTAGATCCTGGGTTGACCTTAAATTCAAAAAGTTATCTTGTGCGTAAAAAGGTTGGAGACCACTGCTCTAGACATAATGCCTGGGATAGTCCTCAAACTCTAGTAGCACATCTCGCAGTCAATGCAAATAGCATAATTTTATGATCCACTATGGGGACAGCAAGCCATGATCATCTAGGGCAGTGGTCTCCAAACTTTTTACACTTTTTGAAATTAAAGGCACCCCAGGATCTCCCCTGCCTCTTCTCCAAAGCCCCGCCCCACTCACTGCATTTCCTCTCCCCCTCCCCCCGTAACTCACTCTCCCCCACAGTCACTCACTTTGGGCTGGGGCAGAGGGTTGGGGTGCAGGCTCTGGGCTGCAGCCGAGGGGGCTCTGAGCTGGAGCTGAGTCTGGGGCAGGGGGTTGGGGTGCAGGAGGGGTGAGGGGTACAAGGTCTGGGAGGGAATTTGGGTGCTGGGGTGGGCTCCAGGCTGGAGCAGAGTGTTGGGGTGCAGGAGGGGGTACAGGGTGACTGCGAGATGTGCTACTAGAGTTTGAGGACTATCCCAGGCATTATGTCTAGAGCAGGGCTCTTGGATGGGGAGTCAGGGCTGGGGATTGTGGTGCGGGAGAGGTATGAGGTGCTGGCTCTGGGAGGGGGCTCAGGGCTGGAGGTTGGGGTGCGGCTTTCCTCTGGGCAGCACTTACCTCCGTCGGCTCCCGGTTGGTGGTGTAGTGTGGCTGCCGCTAAGGCAGGCTCCCTGCTTACCCTGGCCCCACGCCGCGCCCGGAAGGGGCCAACGCGCCCCTGCAAGGCAGGGGGCACATGGCTCTCTGCGTTGCCCGTCTCTGCAAACACCACCCATCAGCTCCCATTGGCCACAGCTCTTCTTTCCCGGCCAATGGGAGCTGCGGGGGTGGTGCTTGCAGAGAGGGGCAGTGCGTGGATGGAGACCTCTGCCCCTGGGGTCATACTGGCCACTTCCAGGAGCGGCGTGGGGCAGGGGCAGGCAGGGAGGGAACTGCCTTAGCAGCAGCCCTACTGCAGCATCAGAGATCGTGATTGACCGGGAGATCCTCTAGGATCGACTGGTTGGTGACCACTAATCGAGGGGAATAGAAATAATGTGAAGTTGAATTGCATCCAGGGTGTAATATTGTAACTAAAATAAATGGTGGTTGTCCTTGTATGTATTTTTAACCCATGTAAGGAGGAATTAGTAACTTGTTTGTTTAATTTTATTTTGGCTCTTGTTTAAAAAAAAAAAAAAACCTACCAAATTACATCTTCCATTCATGTCTCCTGTTGATTATGTAACAATCATACTTTGTTACATAAAATAAAAAGTTGCTTGAATATCAGTCAGATGCTTTCTTTTAGTTCCATTTTATAGCAATGCTTTTTTCTGTCATAGTAGCCTTTTCCTTTTCTCAGCAGTAAAATGGAAATGAAAGACTTTAGTTCTGCTTATCTTATTTTTTAAGTCAGCACACTGCTGTGAAGTGCTAATGCCTTTAAGATGTGCCATGCTGTTAATGCCTTTCCTCTGACTGAAAGGAAACATTTCTGTATTTCTTTCATTGGGCTGTTTATAAAAAAAAAAAAAGGCTGGGAAGTGGGAGGTTATTCAAAAGAGAACTTTTATAACCTGACCGGCCAATGATTTGGTAAATGTTATTTCCCATTTTAAAATAAATATAGAGGGAAATCTTTGTATTAATTACTTGTTTTGGTTAATGAGGACATATAGAAGCTGGAGTGTCAGATTCTGAAATGTATATACTTTTTTCTTCTTTGTTTAGTCTGTGTATATTACCAGAGATGCATTGCCTGGAAGTATGAGCTCCCTGCTCATCACATCAAACACAAAGATTGAGTTCTTATTAACAAGGCCCTTCCAATTTTAGCTCCTCATACTTAACCGTTCTCTTATTTCACCATGTTGTGTTTTAATAATGATGGTAAGCTCTCTCACCTGCTTTGTCCACTTCTCCCAGAGATAACTTTTTGCTGCCCGTTATGTGTGGAATGCCCTCCAAAAATCATTTCACACATCCAGAAGTCTGTGTTCCATCAGATACTTTGGCATCATAGTAGAGATCTTAATGATGATGTCTAGACAAATTGCTTGTTAGTATCTCCTGAACAGGTATTAAAAAAGAAACTTCAAAGCCTGAGGATTGTACAATTAGTTAAAAATGTATATTAAACTTTTGTTTTCATTGTTGTCACCCTTTCCCTGCCTGTATTTATCCCTATTTTTAGGTTGTAAATTATTCAGGGGTTGGACTGTCTTTTATTACATGTTTGTACCATATCAGATATGAGTGCCTGATCTTGTTCGGGGCCTTTGGATGCTACTGTAATACTTACTCTCCTTCGAGTGATTAGTCTCTAAGGTGCCACAAGGGCTCCTTGTTTTTGCACATATACATTCCACTTTAGGTTTAGGGCACCCAATTCATTTGAGTACTAGCATCGAGCTGAAGACAAAAAAGGGGCATGTCTACCACTCCACTCTCAGTTCTGTCTCAGCGCCCATTGCAAAAGTTGGAGCACCTGTAGCCTTTGCTTCAATTTGCCAGCTTTAAGTCTTTGATATATATAATTCTCAGTTAGTCTTAGTCTGTCAGCACTACTGGCACCACTGTCGCTCCCAGCACCATTGACATCATCTCTGCCAGTACCTTATGCTGGTACTGCTGACATCAATTAAGAGTGCAGCATTCTATCCACCTTGTCCTCAGGCTTCTTCTGACCAGCAGGTCTCGTGGTTACTAAAGCCCCCATGGACCACAACAGTGAATGCTTCTCTTTCCAGATGAGTCCTACATCTCCTCATGAGGCCTGTACTTTTATTCCCCTCTTAGATCTTGTCCAGGGGGCATGAGGCAGAAGGAACAGGACTGGAACTCTAAAAAGAGGTTCCTGTATGGTACCCTCTCCTATGCTCTACTCAGAGAATAGAATATCCTCCATGACCCTACTAGTCTTGGCCTGCTCTGAGGGAGTCTAGTCCTCCATCACAGTTACAGTCCAAGAGGAGAGTCAAGTGCAGGAAATCTCTGGAGAGACTCCTTCCTCCATCAGCTGCACTAAATCCTGCTGAGGAAGGGGAATTAATGGAGGAAAGCCAACATGTCTTCTTTCTTTACTCCCTGCTCCAATATTTTACCCTGTTCCCGACATAAGCAGTCACCCCATCTCCTTCTCCAGAAAACTTTAAAGTCTTTCAGGACTTGATGAGAAGAGTAGCTTCTTCTCAGGGTGTCAGGCTGAGCTCGTACAAGAAAACCCACACAGCCTCCTTAATATTCTATAGGCCCCTGCCCCAGGAAGGGTTGCCCTTCCCATTAATTAAGTCTTGCTAGAGCCAGCGAACATTCACTGTCCTCTATGCTGTGTATGGCCAAGTGGGTCGATAGAGGTTACCAAGTCCCTCAGCAGGACTTTATTTCTTTACCCACCCAGTTTCTGACTCATCTGACACCAATAAGCACTCTCAACAGTCTCATCTAAATCTGCTCCTGATAAGGAGTTCAAGAGACTGTACAGTAACTAAATGGAGGTTTTCTGTTTAGGTGCAGTCTCAACCCATACCACCCCATCACACAGAGATCTCACATGTATTATACTGTGTTACACTTGGAATCTTCTGACCTATCAGTTAGTGCTGTGAGAGTTCACTTGGTGTCAATATCTGCTTTGCATCTGCCAATGGACAGGTTTTCTGTCTTCTCTCACCCTCTGGTTTCCAGATTTTTGAAAGGTTTAATCAGCATCTACCCACCTGTGTCTAATTCAGTACCTTTATTTGATCTTAACTTAGTCCTCTCCAGACTAATGGGTTCTCCTCACTGTCTCTGTGGTCTATGAAGAAGGCATTCCTGGTGGCAGTCATCTCTACAAGGAGAATTTCAGAACTTCAAGCTCTCTTAGCTCATCCTCCTTTCAAAGACAAAGTTTCTTTTAGGTCACACCCTCAGTTTATGCCAAAGATAATTTCGGCTTTCCACCTGAATCAAATGGTTCAACTTCTGGTGTTTGTTCTTTTTCCCCCCCGAAGTGGAAGTTCAAAAGTGGAAGAGACATTCCATACCTTAGATGTTTGCAGAGCACTAGCATTCTCTCTGGATTACACTGTGTCCTTCAGAGCTCTCTGAGGTCCTTTGTAGCCTAAGCTGAGAAAGTTAGAGGCCAACCAGTAACAGCTCAGCAAATTTCTTGTTGGATTTCTGACTGCATTAAGCAGTACTAAAGTCCTGAAGGATAACAGCTCAGTCTACTAGAGCTCAGTCTGCTTAATCAGCATTTCTGAGCAACATCCCTGTAGAGAATATCTGTAAAGCATCCACATAGTTATCTGTTCATACCTTTTCCAGACATTGACATCACTCAAGCCTGTAGAGATAATGCCAACTTTGGCAAGTCAATGCTACAGTCTCTTTTCAAGTGATCTGAAGTCCACCACCTGCAAGAGAACTACTGATGAGTCGCTTGCGATGGAATGTACACCTCTACCTCGATATAACGCTGTCCTCGGGAGCCAAAAAATCTTACCGCAGTATAGGTGAAACCACGTTATATAGAACTTGCTTTGATCCACCAGAGTGTGCAGCCCCGCCCCCACCCGGAGCACTGCTTTACCGCATTATATCCGAATTCGTGTTATATCGGGTCGCGTTATATCGGGGTAGAGGTGTATATATACACAGTCACTCAAAGGTGGGAAGAAAAGTTACTTATCTGTACAGTAACTGTTGTTCTTTGAGATGTGTTGGGTACATATATATTCCAGGACCCTCTTCCCTTTCCCTACTACATTGGATGCTACATATACAAAAGGACACACCCCTTTTATGTTCTTATCTCTGCACACAAGGAGAGCAGGGGTGCGTGCACTGCCTAGTGGCGCTGCTGGCAAAAGTCTCCAATTAGAAAATGTTGGGTGCACATACACCTGTAGTGGAATGTATATGTGCACAACACTCTTCAAAAACTGTTACTTTATGGGTAAGTACCTTTTTTTGTTTTGTTTTTTTGTTTTTTTAAAAACAGAATATTAGGTTTTTTTCCTTTGAGTTCTCTGGCCTTTTGTCCAGGTTGTTGGGATCTGTAATGTGGCATGACGTTCAGGGCTTTTGTCCCTTGTATTCCGTAGTGGCTGATTTAAATAAAATATATTAGGCTTCAAGCACTGTGCTTTTTGAAAGGCAAAAGTGTTAATTATTAACTAGTGGGCATTATCTAGATTTGTCAGTCATCTGCTAGATGCTCTGTGCACCAGTTTCATATCCAGGGCACAGAAGAGGTGGAGTATGAGCTCCATCTGTTCATCCTGGAATATTGGTTTAACACCAACAAGTCTGATTCTGGGGACCTGGACAAGTCCATGGCCAGAGACTACCCTCTTCCTGAGCCAAAGAGGAAATAGAAAGACAAATCCAAGCCTCATACATTGAAGGCTATTCTAGAAGCTCAAGCAAGCATCCAACCATGTGAGCTCAAGGCCTCAGATCTCTCTAGTGCAGAGGCGGATGAAGGAGGGAGAAAGTTTTCCAACTGCTTAGGGGATATAATCTTAGATTGTAAATTCTGAAGGACAGAGACTGACTCTTAATGTTTATACAGCATCTAACATACTGGCTTCTCAAACTTTATTGGGGCCTCTATATGGGTGCTACAATAATAGAAATATTTCTTAAACATATACCTACATTTGGTACTTTTGCTTCCACAAGAGGAGCAGTATTTCCTACATCTGCAATAGCTCACCCTGGTCACTCTCAACTGTGAATGTGTCAGTGCCATTTTTATGCATATGCTTCTTTTAAACCAGTGGTTCTCAAACTTTTGTACTGATGACCCCTCTCACATAGCAAGCCTTTGAGTGTGACCCCCCCCCCTTATAAATTTAAAAACACATTTTAATATATTTAACACCATTATAAATGCTGGAGGAAAAGCATGGTTTGGGCTTGAGGCTGACAGCTCGCGACCCCCCATGTAATAACCATGTGACCCCCTGAGGGGTCCCGACCCCCAGTTTGAGAACCCCTGTTTTAAACTATCTTATTGACAATCACACAGGAGTAAGTCACTCACAAAACCAATTTATAACATTGATTCTTCTGTGGAGATTGTGGTCTCAACAGAAGAAACTCCTGGCTTTTTCACTTGGCTATCTGTGTTGTGGGCCAGAAGAGTTTTGAGGACTTACTATATATAATTGCTGAAGATAGAACAGGAAAGGTCACAGACTCTTCAATGTTCTCAAGACTTTTCAGAAGGTAAGGTGACCTTGTAAACTAATAATGGTTTCCTTTAGCCAATAAAAGGTCTTTGGCTTAGTTCTGTTTCTGCCTTCTGTTGCCAAAAGAAATAACACACCAGGAACTAAGCAAGACTCAACACCTTCCTGTCCCGTCCCCCCAATACTTTTAATATATTGTATTCTTGTTATCTTATATTTAGAAATGTGCCCAGTGCATGACGTCTGAGCCTAGTTACATAAAACAGTTTCTCCTATAAAATATATTGCCAATGAAAAGAACCGTTGGTGAACAACAGTTCCACCCATTACATCGGCTATGGTTCCATAAAGGCAAGGATTATTGACCAAGCACCATCCCAATCCTTACTACTGTGAACAGGGCACATTTCAGATATTTTAAAATGGAGTGCTGAGCAGGGGGTTGAATACAAAATGGTCTGATATAAAAATGCATTTTTGAGGGGGGGGGGAATTCTTTAAAAACCCCACTAAAATAAGGAATCTGGCAAGTCTGCCCAGGGAGAAGGCAAGGACCCTTCTGATATCCAGTGACTGAGAACTGGATTCCTTTCTGGAGGCATGAGGTTTTGAGTAAAACAGGGGCAAGTGAATCTCCTGGGTAATGAGATATTCTAAGGAGACCTGGGGAGGAAGCATGGATGGGGGCATAGTATAATTTGCATTTGTAAAAGGTGGTATATGGTGGGTCAGCCATGGGTGCTCCCAACTCTCCTATTCATTTTACTGAAGTAATGATGATGATGAATGACGTATTGAAGGAAAGTTGGAGGACAGAGCAGATAGTCATCAGCCCAAAGGATGGGGGAGGTCTTAGTGCATTAAGAACCAAATTGAGGTCCTGCTGGAAGTGCAAGTTCTGAAGAGGGAAAAATAAGCTGTATGGACTCTGGAGGAATCTGGTTGCTGTAGAGTGTGCGAAGAATGGGAAAGCCATGAATGGGTGAGTGGAAAGCTGTAGTGATGGCTAGATGCCCTCTGGTAGAACTCATGAGAGATCCTGTGTCTTTAATTCCAATAAGTAATCCATGATCTTGGAAAACAGAACCTCTGATGCTTGAGGAGGGAGCACCAGGACTGGAAATGTTTCCACTTTTGGGGGCATGTCTTGTGAGTTTTGAGGTTTCTACTAGATAGGTCAATATTCCTATCTAAACAGGTTAGCTCCATATTCAAGTTCTTGAGGAGTCATGTTTTCAGGTTCGGGGAGGAGGGACCATCATGAATGAAGATCCCTGAGTTCTGTGGCAAGAGATTCTTCGTGATAGAAAGTTTGAGGTGTGTTATGTCCGAGAGGTGGATGAGGTTTGAGTACAAGACCCGTCTTGGTTAGCCCAGTGCTATGAGAATAGCTCTGGCTGTGTCTCATTGCAGCTTGAGAAGGCTCTTGATGATTAATAGTAGAGGTGGCTAAGAAGAGTATGGGGCCATGGTATTGTCAAGATAGCTCCCAGAGATTTATGGCCAGAACCTTCCATGGAGCAGAAACAGGCAACACTTTGTGGTGTTCAGGATGGCGAAGAGGCCTATTCCTGGAAGACCCCTGCAAAAGACAGAGTCTTTGAGTTCTCATTTGTAGTCTTGTCAGAAGTATCTGCTCAAGAAGTCTGCAAGTGTATTTTAGAAGCTTGGTAGGTAGACTGCTCATATTTCTATCCAATGGTAGAAACACTAGTTCCACAGCCTTAGCGACTTTGCGCACAAGAATTGTGATCTTGTGCACCTTCGAGGTTGATGTAATATATCACTACCCAGTTGTCCAACATTACTCTGTGACCCTTGTGTCATGAAGGAAGTATTATGAAGCATATAAGACTGTTCTTAGCTCTGGAATGTTGATATGAAGTGTCAGTTCCTGTAAGACCATTTGCCCTGGGCTGTGACTCCCTGCTAGTGCGCTCCCCATCCTAGCAGAGGTGTCTGTGGTGAGGATCTTTGATGGTGTAGAATACGAGAATGGGGTTCCAACACAGACTAAGTGGGTTCTTCCACTATGTGAAAGTCTCCTCCACACTCTGAGAGACTGTAATGTTTTTGGATAGGCTTTGTCTGATAGGGGTATACATTGTTTGGGGTATACAAAGCTCAACTGCTTTGGAGGACAGGGTCATAATTCAAAATGATCTGGACAAATTGGAGAAATGGTCTGAGGTAAATGGGATGAAGTTTAACAGAGACAAATGCAAAGTGCTCCACTTGGGAAGGAAAAATCAGTTTCACACATACAGAATGGGAAGAGACTATCTAGGAAGGAGTACGGCAGAATGGGATCTAGGGGTTATAGTGGACCACAAGCTAAATATGAATCAAAAGTGTGATGCTGTTGCAAAAAAAGCAAACATGATTCTGGGATGTATTAACAGGTGTGTTGTGAGCAAGACACAAGAAGTCATTCTTCCACTCTACTCTGCGCTGGTTAGACCTCAACTGGAGTATTGTGTCCAGTTCTGGGCACCGCATTTCAAGAAAGATGTGGAGAAATTGGAGAGGGTCCAGAGAAGAGCAACAAGAATGATTAAAGGTCTTGAGAACATGACCTATGAAGGAAGGCTGAAAGAATTGGGTTTGTTTAGTTTGGAAAAGAGAAGACTGAGAGGGGACATGATAGCAGTTTTCAGGTATCTAAAAGGGTGTCATAAGGAGGAGAGAGAGAACTTGTTCACCTTAGCCTCTAAGGATAGAACAAGAAGCAATGGGCTTAAACTGTAGCGAGGGAGGTTTAGGTTGGGCATTAGGAAAAAGTTCCTAAATGTCAGGGTGGTTAAACACTGGAATAAATTGCCTAGGGAGATTGTGAAATCTCCATTGGTGGAGCTTTTTGAGAGCAGGTTAGACAAACACCTGTCAGGTATGGTCTAGATAATAATTAGTCCTGCCGTGAGTGCAGGGGATTGGATTAGACGACATCTTGAGGTCCCTTAGAGTCCTATGATTCTGATTCTGTGGAGAGTCACAGACATGGAGGCTGACCTGTGACCCAAGAGCTGACATGTGACCCTTTCTGTTTGTGGGCTGTTTGTTGTAGTGTTGAGATAATATTGGATAGGGTAGAAAATAGGGTCCGGCTGTTGTGAAATCTAGGGTAGCTCCTGTAATGTCTGTTCTTTTGTACTGGGGCCAGTATGGATTTCTAGTGATTGATATGGTGCCCCAGAGATTGGAATAAGGTTAAGTCTTGGATGTTGCTGGGTGGACCTCTTGAGCTGGCAGGCCTCTTAGCAGCCAACCATCCAAGTTTGGGAATACTGAGCTCCACCACTGTCAGATGCAAGCTGATATCTCTGGGAAAATCTTTGTAAATAACCTTAGGGCAGTGGAGAGTCCAAAAGGGAAAATTTGATATTGATAGTGATCTGTTTCTGTTACAAAGCATAGGAGACAGTTGTGAGCAGGTGGATCGCTACTTGAAAGTATCCTGAAGGTTGACATCAACTAAACATCTTCCTGGATCTCAGGAAGGGATTATGGTAGCTAGTATCACTATTCTGAGATGTGTGCTAGAACATAGTTGTTCAAGCTTCTTACATCAAGGATTGGTCTCTATCTGCTAGCTCTCTTGGTATCTAGAAAGCAATTGGAAAAGAAGCATCTTCTGACTAATTCTAGTGGAACTGGCTTCACTGCCCCCGGGGGGAGGAGAGATTTAATTTATTATTCTAGGATTCCTTCTGAGAAGTCCTTGAAGAGGGTGGAGGGGAGGGATAGGATGGAAGTGGATAACCTCCAATATCCACTTGTCTGAAGTAGGATGTTCCCAGGCAAGCAAAAAGTAAGACAGTCAGCTTCCAAAGGGGCTATAGTTGCACAACAGAGGATCCAGTGGAATAGATTGGTCGATGCCCTTAACCGAGATGTCAAAACCGCCTCTTAGAAGGATGGGCAGATTAAGAAGTACGGGTGGAAGATCCCTGTCTCTGCAGTTTGACTCTTTTCTGGAAGGTCTCCTGAGGTGTGCAGAAAGTGTGCTGGTGGTACTAGAATGGTCTGGATCTGAGTGGTTTGGGATCTACTAAAGCGTCTTTTCGTTGCAGCACGTAAATCAGAATGCTGTGTCCTGATGCCGCAGGCTGTTGAGAAGAAACTGAGCAACAACGAGTTTTCGCTTCCTTAAATGACCTTGCTCAAAGCACAAGATACTGCTCTGTGCAGGCAAAGGCTTGCAGTCACTAGAGTGCATGGGCATGTGCACATCCTATGGTGGAGAACCCATACGATCATATACTCGAACTATGAATTTTCAAAATATTGGCCTTTATGCCTCAGCTTCCTCAACTACAAGATTGGGATAATACTTCCTTATCTTACATGGGGGTTGCTTTCAGAGGGACCTGTGAATGCTCAGTACCTCTGATAATAAAGCCACTTATTTAGGTTCCTAAATAGAAACTAAGGTGACCAACTTTAGACACCCAAATGTCAACATTCTGGCCAGAGGTTTTGGCAAATAGAACATGGGTCTCCTGAGTTCCAGTCCTCTTCTGTAATCACAAAACCATCATTTAAGAGCTAACTAGCTGAAAATCTTTTGATATACAGCAATGATAAATGGGACCACAAAAATAGTCTCATCGTTACAAACAGGACTTTCAGTTTAAAATGACTGAAAACCAATTGCTAGAATAGAATCCATAATTTTGTCAAGAACTAGTATAAAAAACAAACACTAGGACAAACTGATGTCTTTTTTGTTTTTTTGTAACAGACATTTAGACCATCACAGACTATGGGACCCCAATGAATTTGCTGTCTCCTGCTTCAAAATCATCATGTATTCTATACAGGTAGGTTTGATCTAGTCCAGTGATTACCTGTACGTACCATAAGAACAAAGCTGACTAAATGAATTATATGCTCGCTTACTCATAATTAAGGCTGTTTTAGTCACGGGTATTTTTAGTAAAAGTCATGGATAGGTCACAGGCTGTGAATTTTTGTTTACTGCCTGTGATCTGTCCATGACTTTTACTAAAAATACCCATGAGTTAATCTTGGGCACGGGGCCACGGGTGCTCTGGGTGGGGCGATCTGGGGGCATTGAGGGAGGTGTCCCAGGACCCCACTGGTGGGAGAGGGGAGGAGGCAGTGCGGCCCAGGATCTCACTGGTAGTGGTGGGGAGTGGCCAGGCAGCATGGCCTGGGACCCCCGCTGGTGCTGAGGCGGAAGTGTTAGCAAGGCTGGCAGGGGCTCCCTACCCGGCTCCGCGTCCCTGCAGCAATTAGGCGCGGAGGGGTCAGGGGGCTCGGCGCTCTGCTCCTGCCACAAGCGCCGGCTGCCACAGCTCCCATTGTCCGGGAACCGCAGCCAATGGGAGCTGCGGGGGCGGTACCCACGGGTAGTGTGCGGCGTGTAGCCCCGTCCCTCCACTGCCTAGGAGCTGCAGGGCCATACCAGTGGAAGCTGGGGAGCCCCCCATCCCGAGGTAAGTGTCCCCCCCGCATTCCCCCCAATCCCCTAGCCCTGAATCCCCTCCCACACACCCAAACTGCTGCTTCTGGCCCGGTGCGGCCAGAGCCATGTAGCCACTGAGCCAGCACCAGCCGCTGCAGAAGTCACGGAGGTCACGGAAAGTCATGGAATCCGTGACCTCTGTGGCAGACTCACAGCCTTACTCACAATGGTCGATCTCTGTTTGGTGGTAGATGAAGGCAAAGAATATACAATGTCACTGCCATTTATGTGCCTTATAAGAAAATTCAATCTCATCCTCCAGTAGTTGTCAAACAGTTTAACCCTGTAACGGTGACCAAGAATCACAGTTGTTAAGTATCTAATCCCATATGTTGTCAGATTTTTAGGTGTGAGGAAGGAGGAAGAATAAAACTGACTTTCAGGTCATAACCAGCACACACATCCAAAAGGCAAAGAATTGTCACTTTATTAACTCAAACTATTGATCCAAGTGATACAAGTAATATTTGCCATTCCATCAGTGTACCACTTAAATAAGGCTGCGCTCATTCTGAGAAATTGAGAGATGGGGGGGGGTGTCATGGATTATGGGGGATTCAGGGCCCTGCACCCCCGGCTTCCTGCGATTCACCATGACTCTCAGCCAGCCAGTAAAGCAGAAGGTTTATTTAGATGACAGAAATACAGTCCAAGACAGGTCTTGCAGGCACAGACAACAGGACCCCCCTCAGGTCCATCTTGGGGTCCCAGGGCGCCCCAGCCCCCTTGGGAGGTCAGAGCCCTGTCTGCCCCCCAGCCATATCACCAGCCAGCTCCTGAAAACTCTCCCTTCAGCGACCCCTCCCACAGCCTTTGTTCAGTTTCCCCGGGCAAAGGTGTCACCTGGCCTCTAACCCCTTCCTGGGTTCTCACGTTACATGCTCAGGTATTTTCCCTTGGTCAGTCTCCCATTCCCCAACACAGACCATCCTAGCCACACTCCCCTGTCAGCATTTAAAGACCAGAGTAAGAACAGTCTCAGTTCGTCACAGGGGGTACTAATGGAAAATGGTCCTGGCATCCTTTATCCACCTTTAGTCAAGCTCTTTATTGACTGGAATGTAGAAATGTATAATTGTGCCCAAAAGCAGTGCTAAAGAGAAGAGGAACACAACTCAAGATTATTAGTCTGAGTTCAGGGCTGAATATTTGTGTGTGGAGATATCTTTAATTAGAAAGGAAAGTAACAAACCATTTTTTTTCTTTTATAGGCACAATACTCCCATCATGTAATACAGGAGACTCTTGGACACCTTGATGCTCGCAAAAGGGATTCGCCACGAGTCCGAGCAGGCATTATTCAGGTTCTTTTGGAAGCAGTTGCCATTGCTGCTAAAGGATCCATAGGTGAGTCATGGTAAATTAATTTTATGAAACCAATGAACTATTTCAATGAATTTCAGAATGAATAAAAACTTAAACTGTTGGCTTTTTTAGCTTTTCTTTCAAATCCATAATTAAATCAGATTTTCCATTCTCTCTTTGGTGTAGGTGGAACTTGACCTAAATTTTGTTCAGCACTTAGAGCTTGTTCCAGAGCGCTGGTCCTATAACTGCAGGTGTGGCCTACCATGGCGGTTAGAGGGCCTCAGCCCTTTACAAGCAGGAATTCTAGGGGATGTAGACTTGAGTAATTATGTGAGAGAGACAAGGGCTGTTGCTTAGTCAGAGAGAAACCAAGGTCTAAGAGTCTCCACAATGACCGGCAGAAGGAAAACTTCTAAGTGAAGAGCAGTGGCCAAAGGGTCCAGAGTGGGACTGGCAGAGCTCCTTCCACAGAAGGAGCTGGGGCAGGACCCTGGTAGCAGGACAATTGAGAGTCCTTGGAAAGGAAATTCGGTGAAGCCCTGATAGATTGGTAATTGTGAAACTCTGGGGAAGAACCAAAAGGGACCTGAGGAGCCCAGGAACAATGCTGAATTTTATGTTTAATAAATGAAACCCTAGCGGAGAGACTTTGTGATGAAATTCAATATTATGTTTCTGATTTTGTCTAGCCCTAAATAGGAGGAGAAATTGAGACACAGCAGTGTACCCACTTGGGGAGGTGCCTCTTATGGCACTAAATATGTGTATCAATACTGATCCTTAGAACATGAGTGGCCATATTGGGTCAGACCAATGTTCCATCTTGCCTAGTATTCTGTCCAGCAGTGACCAGTGCCAGATGCTTCAGAGGGAATGAGCAGAACAGGGCAATCATCAAGTAATCCATCCCCTTGTTCAGTCCCAGCTTCTGGCAGTTGGAGACTTAAGTACATCTGGAGCATTGTGTTGCCTCCCAAACCATCTTGGCTAATAGCCATTGATGTACCCATTATCCTTGAATTTATCCAGGGGTTTTTTTGTTTTGTTTTGTTTTAACCCAGTTATATTTTTTGACCTTCATAGCATCCCACGGAAATGAGTCCCACAAGTTGACTGTGTTGTATGAAGGGTACTTCCTTAGGTTTGTTTTTAAACCTACTGCCTATTAATTAGGGGGAGTGAGTCATGGTTCTTACGTTTTATGTGAAGGGGTAAATAACACTACTTTATTTACTTTTTTCCACACAATTCTTGATTTTATGGACCTCTGTCATATCTCACCCCCTTAGTCATCTCTTTTCTAAGATGAACATTTTAATTTCTCATCGTATGGAAGCTGTTCCATGCCCCTAACCATTTTTTGCCTTCTTCTACCTTATCTAATTCTCGTGTATCTTTTTAGAGATGAGGCAATCAAATCTGCACGCAGAAGTCAAGATGCGGGCATACCATGGATTTATATAATGGCATTCTGATATCTTCTGTCTGATTATCTATCTCTTTCCTAGTAGTTTCTAGCATTCTGTTTGCTTTTTTGACTGCCGCTGCACATTGAGCAGATGTTTTTGGGGAACTATCCACAATGACTTCAAGATCTTTCTTGAGTGATAACTAATTTAAACTCCTCCATTTTGTATATATAGTTGGGATTACTTTTTCTGTTGTTCATTACTTTGCTCTTATCAACATTGAATTTCATCTGCCATTTGGTTTCCCAGTCACCTGGGTTTTTTAAGATCCCTTTGTAACTGTTAACAGTCAGCTTTGAACTTAACTATCTGAAATTTTGCCACCTCTCTGCACACCCCCATTTTCCAGATCATTTATGAATATGTTGAACAGCACAGGTTCCACTACAGATCCGTCGGATAATCTCTCCATTGTGATAATCCTTCATAATTATAAAATCAATGTTAGGCTCCAACCACCAGTGAATGCATTATGGTTATGTGATTCAGTGTGGCTTTTCATTTTGTCACGTGTCTCATTAGTAATTGACATTCTATTAGCCTTAATGAAAGGTATCTGAAAAAGCCTACTCATCAGCTTTCCTATAGGCTGCTACTGACCCAGCAATGTACTTTGGGTTGGTGGCTTAATTCTGTTATGCTCTGAATGCATGGAAAGTGGTGTTCCAAAATGCACTGTGCTCTTCAGAATCTGAAAACACACACAGTTAGTTATATTGATGGTTTCCAGATAAATTTACCAGTGAAAATATATTTAGAATTTCATAAATGGGCACGTCATACAACTGATCATTTTAAATTGTTTTTAATTTGAAAAATTGGGAGTTAAATACACTCTTAATTTCCTAAATGGGGAAATTTATTTAACTTAATTGTGAGGCTTATGTATAATGGAACTTTTAAATTATTTGGAAGACATATCAGTCTCCCTCTCCCATTTTCATGCTTTCCTCAATGCTATTCCTATGCAGCCTTTGTGATCTTGTGTACCATTTAACTCTCTCACTTCTAGCAATAACCCTTGAAATACACAATTTCATTATGTATAACAATAATTGTTAATGTTTATAAAATCTGAGGAACCAACAAGAAACTGAAGCCAATCAAATCACTTGCTCTATGGGAACTACTCTAACCTAAGAGCTCCTTTTTTTTCTGCTTTGTTTTTTCTATTGCTTGCAGTTTGTTTTTCATTGTTGATTTAAGCAAGGGCCTGATTCTTCCAGATGTAAGGTGGTCCTACTTGCATAAATAGACCTATTAGCCTTGTCTACAATGTGAAAAAATCCATTGCTGACAACAGAGGGTTGAGCTGAAAAGGTTTAAAAGCAAGTGTAGACAAGGACAAACCATTCAACACCAGAAACAGTGGTCAAAACTGGGTTGGAACCCTAAGCCTAGAAATGAAGCAGGATTTAACTGAGGTTTCTGAAACCGTTTAACTCAGTTTGTTCTTAATGTAACTGCAAGTGTATGTACGTTCAGTTGCATCCATTGATGACACCTGTTAGCAGCAGTTCATTTTCCTAATGTAGACAAAGCTTCTGACTTCAATGAGAATATGCATTTAAATGTTACTGTTATCAAGCTCTTAGACTGGAAAGATCAGGGACTTAGATGTGGGTGTGAAAAATTTACCCTAAGTCCCATTTTCAAAAGAGACTCAGGGACAGATTTTCACTATTATACGTGCTTAAAAAGAGTGTTTCCATCTTTAAAATAGCCATAATGCTCCCTGTGGTTTTGTGTTGAAGACTTTGAATTTCTGACTGCTTACTTTCTCCTTCAAACAAATCAAGTTCACCTGTACTTTTCAGCATAATCTACAGTTCTCTTGAAGAGGGATTGTTGAAGACGTGTCTAGTTTTGTTAGGCATTTTTCATTTTTAAACTACAGCCATTATCATCTATTACTTTACAGGCCCAACTGTCTTGGAAGTGTTTAATACTCTACTGAAGCACTTGCGTCTCAGTGTTGATTTTGAATTAGGTGAGAGGCGTAGCTCAACTGGCAGTGCCAGTTTCAGCACAAGCTCCAAAGAAAGCGACGAGAGGATTGTCCAGAATGCCATTATTCAAACAATCGGTGAGTGAAAGGGTTTTTTTCCGTTGAGCGTGGACTCACTTAAAAACTGACATGGGTATGAAGTCTAAACACAGAGCACTCCTCTAAATAAAGGTCTTGCCATTCAACTCTTCTCTGTTTCCCCTCACTCCCACCAAGATAAGAATAAGGTGTCTGACTGCACCAGCTTTTAGAACACAGGCTGGGTTTGTGGGGTTGAGAGTTAGAGGGAGCTGTCTTTTTACTTGTTAACTGGGCAAATAAGATTTCAGTCACTGACACACAATAAAAATGGAACTCTGTCACTTCGGCCGAGTCATATTGCTGATGAATATTGTGCTTTGGAAAAATACAAATAAAACCTATGGGTTTATGCCTCTTACCTAAAGCATAACCCTTGAAATATAAAGCTGCTGTCTTAAATTTCCATATATTAATGTATGCAGTGTATAATTCATATGTATACAATATCTATATGATATGAAAACCACCTGGGCATCACAGTATGCAGTAGTGAGATATATTTTAAGTGTTACTGCTAGGAAACTTGTTCAAAAATCTAACATAGCCGCAACAATGACACCTAATGGCCACTTGTATTTATAGAGTTACTGCAGTGTTTCCAAGAGACACAAAATCCTGTTTTAGCATCCAGTTCTGTAAATAATTTCATTAGCATAACTTCTCTCTTTTCAGACATTCCTGTTATTTTAGTGCTATTTGTGTTGCTATGCATTTAATTAAAATTATTACTTTAAATTTCCCCCAATTATTTAGGTCTCATTCCCTCAAATTTTTGTTCAGCAAATTTGGCAAATTAATCTGTTTTTAAAATTTCTCTGTACCTTAACCTTTACGACTGCAGTAGTTATTTCTCAACTTTCAACTTTCTTAAAAAAACCTTTGTCATGGTTTTAGAAATCTTTCTAGCTCAAAAATCCAGATTTAACATTACTGTATTGTAGTTGATAGGTGAAGAGAGAGCATAGTCATATTATTGTAAGAGTTCTCTTTTGAGCACCCCATTCATGTTTAATAATAGCATAGGAATGTGCAAAGGTAAGGAATTGAATTAAATTTTGTTCTAGCTTGGAAAATTTCCAGCTCCTGAATATTCTGTTACCTTGCAATTAATGTCAAATGCCCTGGTTTAAATAGTATAATTACTCAGGAAAGATGAGACTAGAAAGTGTGTGTTGTGGGGAAGAGGGAGAATGAGGCAGTCATGACAAGCTGGTGTATACTAATGGGCAGAGTTGCCCAGATGATGACTTTGTATCTATTACAGCCGTAATACAAACTAGAAAATTGCAAAAGGTACAGGAGACCCAGATAGAATAGATATTTTATTTCTTACATTTATTAACCTCTGTAATATAAAGAGAGTAGCTTGAAATGTCATCTTTCTCTCCATTTTTATTTAGGGTTTTTTGGGAGCAATCTCCCAGATTACCAGCGGTCCGAGATTATGATGTTCGTTATGGGGAAAGTACCTGTTTTTGGGACATCCTCACATTCGCTGGATACAAGCCACCTTGGGTTTGTACTTTGTTGCTTTTTTTTTTTTTTTTTTTTTTTGAGCTTCTGAATATAAACTCTTTTCTGTTCTGAAGCCCTGCTAAAGTAGAACTTTTAAAAATTGGAATTTAAAATAACTCTCAGCTGCTAGGTTTCTATTAAATGTGCTAGAGAAACAAGCCACACACAATGACAGCAGTATGAACCCAGCATCCAAAATGCAACTTTAATTACAGTTGATTGGAAAGCCCTACATGTGCACTACAAAATTTCTGCTCTTCAAACTCATATAGGTGTTTCTAAAAATCACTGCACTTAATGTTCCATTAATTCCTCACATTTTTAGGAAGTATGCTTTTAGTCATTGAATTCTCTTCTGGCTACAAATTTTTAGACAGCTGAATAATTGAGAAAGTTTTCTGCTGCATTCTATACTAATTGACTTTAAGATTAAGAGAAGGAGTCATGGTGGAAAAATGATGCTGAACTCGTTTAACTTCAGATGGCTTCTTTTTCATTTTAAAATTGGGTGGTCAATATGGACACTTAAGGCCTGATTTTTCCGAAGTGCTGACCAGCCACAATTCCATTTGAATTCATTGGAAGCTGTGAGTGCTCCGCACTTCTGACATTTAGGCTCAATATATACCAAGTTCAGCACTTCATATAAGGAAGCATTCAATATTGGGGAAACTTATGAAATTTAGGCCCCTCTCTATTTACAGCATCGTCCTGTGTTACTTTGTATGTTCTTTGTGTCTAATTGCTTACTCAGTTGTGTGCCTTCCTGTGACTATCCCTTTGAAATGGTTTTTTACCCATTTATTTGTACCTCTTTTATCGGTGTACACCCTTTTTTGGTTAGTATTGTACCTTGCTCTCCTAGCTTGTTGGTTTCCTCTTGGCACACAAGAAATTATTAAAAACCGTATTTGTGGTTGAATAATATTTTGAAGTTATCCAGAGAAATTGATTCAAGCTAAATTTTGAGTATCTCCCCTTATTCTAGGGATTTGGGAACGAGGCGGATTCAGATCATGTTGCTGAGATCTTTACTTATGGTAAGCCTTATTTGTTAAATATATTTTCTAAAAAATGCTATAGATAACTTATTCTGTAAACGCACCGAATTTTGATTCTAGTCAAATTATGAAATGCAGTGTACATGTTCACACTACCAAGATATGTAAATATATAAAGTAAAATCACAGCTTCTCAAGCACAGGTGATTTACAAGTAGCTCAGAAGTTAATCCTCCATTCCCACAGAATAGTTCAGAGGATGTCAGTCATAATTGGGACTGTAGGCCCAAAGAATGCCAGGGAGTTGAAGTGGCTAGTTCTGCCAGCAGTGCTAGCAACCTCAAAGTGGAACATTTTTTCCTCTCCACCACTAGGAGAGCTGAAATTGGTAGAACACTTTCTATACCTTTCTAAGGTGTAGCAGTGGGTGCTTATTAAGCGCCCAGTGCCTCAGGAGGCATTGTGGTTTAAAATGGCATAGCACTTCAGGCACCATCACTCAGTTAGTGCCTCACCTCCCAAGCCTTCTTCATCTTCTTAAAAGGCATAATTAGAAATACTGATTTTTCACAAATATTGTCTTTTAAACTTTAACATTTCTTTAGCCATTCAAATTACACTTAAATATGAAATTTACCAAATGATCCGGGGCTCTAGGAAACACCTCATGAGTTTCAGTTGGTTTTAATAACTCATCATTGGTAGAAGGGGCGAAATGTTTGTAGAGTGATTTAGATTGTGGTTTTGATCATTGTTGCTATATAATAGGTAAGGCTCCGATTTTGTCACGGAATCCATGACTTCCAGAGACCTCCGTGACTTCAGCTGCGGTAGCTGGGAGCTGCAGGGTCCCCCCACTGCCCGCGGCGGCTAGGAGCTGTGGGGAACCCTGGCCTCCAGCAGCGGCGGAGAGTAACCCCGCAGCTCCGGGCCGCCAGCGGTGACAGGGGGTACCCCACAGCTGCACAGTGACAGTGAGGGCTGAAATTTCAGGGTCTGGCATCTGCCCAAAATGCCTTTTTAAAAAAAAATCAGCTGTTTGACTACACAGAGTGGGGGGGAAGTTTCACCACTTATTTAAAAAAAAAAAAAAAAATCACGACTTTTTTCAAAAAAAGATGTAGTGCAGAAAGTGGTGTGGCTAGGAAATTATTCAGCCGTAAAATTGCTGTTATTGAGAGGAGTTGTATTTAAATTTTCCAGTAAAATTGGTCAAGTTTTAGGGTTTGAAAGTAGAATGTTTTGTATACACAACACTTGCAATATGAATGTCTTCTTCTTTTTACCAATTTTCTAAGCAAAGAAAGGCTGTATTGCATCTGCACGTGTGGTTGGGCGATCTAGATAAGTCTACAAGGGAGAGCTTGTTGCATATATGGTTCCGCTGATAAGGGACTCATTGAATGAGGCAGGGCTCCTAACCTCATTCTTTAGATTGAATGGTTAAAAACCTTCTGTGCCGGGAGCATAGTTTTTTCACATATTTATTATCCAATCTCATATTGTGTCCAGGAGCTTGAAATATAACATGTAGATGCTGATTCTGGAACTGCTTTCACACAGGCTGAGGGATCTGCCCATATGGATACAATTGTACAATAAGCGCTTTGAGGTCATGTGCCAAAGTCAATTAGTCAATGGGGAATCTTTCCATTGACTTTAGTGAGTATTGGATCAGGCCCTAAAAGAGGCAGACCTTTGCACAAACTGTTGCCTCATTCAGTGCACATCTTTCATGGGATAGGGCATTCCTGTAATATCCAGCTTAAGAAATATTTTTATTTTTTCAGGGAGAGGGAGACCCAGAAATTCTAGTTTTTAAAAAAAACCTCTTAAGATAATATTAAGAATGCATGAATAAACAGTCAAGTCAGAAAATTCCAAGTTAATTGCATTTACAAATGAACCTAACCCCCCAAACACTTGAACAAAATCTGCTCACTCAGAAATGGAGTGGAAGTTGAGAATAATTCTTATCTACTCACATAATAATGGTTTACAATGGTATTACTTATGTTCTCTTGAATAATGAACAGGTGACTTCAGGATATAATGCAAAGACTATTGCTGCTGCGCTTCCTGCCCCATTTCTTGATCCTTTATTGTCTCCTTCACTCATGGAAGACTCTGAACTAAGACAGCTGGTCTTGGAAATATTGCATAATCTTATTGATCGGCATGACAACAGAGCAAAACTTAGAGGAATAAGGTAGTGTTCTGGTTTTAATGGCTTCAGTTATAATAATTGTTTCTAGTTTAATATCCAAATGATAAAGTAATGCATATAGTGAATTATATTTTTTTCAAAGCACAAACATTTTAATGCACTATTTTCCCAAACTTTAAGTTGTTAGATATGGTTCCTTATACACATAGCTTCCAATGTCTTATTGTTTACTATGCATTTTAGTAACACTGTAGTCCACCTTGCCATAACAAAACTGGAAAACAGTTATATTGATAGAACCATCTCTGTCCTTCAATGTCCAAGCCCTAATATATTATTTATTAAATGGAAGTTCTGAATAGTTGTTGGTTTAATTAAGTTTTTAATCGTATTTTTGCTTTGTAGAAGATAGTTGTTGCTCTGTAAAATGCAATCTTCTGTGTTTGAGTCATCATTACTTTTGTTTCCTTCCTTTAAAACTGAAAATTGAATGTGATTGTTAAACATGGGTATAATTAAAATGGAAATTGCAAGAATGTTTTGAATAGCTCATATATATTACGTAGCCTGTTTTTTCCCATACAACTTCCCTTAACAAATTATAAATAGGTTATTTTATTAAAATGACATACTTGTTGCCTTTGTAGAATAATACCAGATGTTTCTGATCTAAAGATAAAACGAGACAAAATTTCAAGGCAAGACGTGAGCTTCATGAAGAAGGTAATAGCATGAAACAGTTATCTTTTCCTTTGAAGGAGCATGTAAAGTAGCTGAATCATTAACTCATCTTTCTTTGCTGCAACATTTTCACATCAAATTAAAAATCTCAATATAAAATTTTTATACATTTATTTTAATTTATAGCACCTTAAAAGCAAGGTACTGAATCATTTCCAAGACAGTTCTGTGCACTGAAGAATTTACAGCTTAATCTCTCATTCAGTGGGAGTACCCGCATGCATGAAGTTAGGTACTTTCCAGAATCAGGACTTCAACGACTTTAAGCCCTGATCCTGAAGTAAGTTCCATGCACCCAGACTCATGTGGAGCACCAATAACTTCATTATGGTACTCCAATACAGATTTAAAAAAAAAAAAAATCACTGAGGATTAAAGACAACATTTATAGCCCATAGAGCTAGCTTTAGCATTTTACTTTACTTAGCAGTAACACAAGGAACCTTCATGCTGTATCCTGTAAGGCATTAGCTTAAGCAGTTAGCATAAGACTTTGAGGCCTATAAACTTTAGCGTAGATAAGTGTCCTAACAGTCACCCCAAGTTTGGGGAACTGGGCATAGTATGCTTAAGGGGGAGAGTTTGTACAAAATGATACCTGGTAACCAGAGGAACATTTAACTGTGGTACTAGGCTTGGATAGAAACATTGGCAGATGCTTAACCACAAGCTTGCATTGGCAACTAATTAACGTATATGATGATTATATAACGCTAAAATCATTAATACACTAACCTATAGGATAAGGACACACCAATATTATTAGGGTGAGGAAGTTAGATAGGGACAAGGAAGGCTGGGCATTTGTATGAATATTCATGACAGTCCCATGGCCATATAAGAGGCCAGACCACCAAGTAGGGAGTGTTCTGACCCGTTTGGCATACATGGGGCAGAGCAGGACCTTTATCTCTTACTGCCAGGTCCCCAAGAAGCGGTGTTAGTATATGTCAGGAATGGTACAAGATATTATCTTAACTCTGTATTTTTGCTAATTTTTTATGTGGTTTGGAGTCTTTGTGTCTTTTTAATCACTTTTATTAGCATAATTAGTAAAGCTTTGCTTTGCCCTCAGTGTGGATGTCATCGTTGTGCACATCTGGGTTCCCAACCAGATAGTAAATTTGATGAGCTTGATTCTGTTGTGCCCGATTCTGGGATAAGAACCCTAAAATCCCCAGCTCTTTCAATTGGTACTTAATTGGAAATCAATAATAATCAATAACCACTAAAGAATCGGGCAACACATTCAAAATTAATTTGTGAAAAGTGTTGTATTGTGGTATCTTTTCAGTTTCTCATATTATTAAAGGAGTTATGCTTGTTTGTTTAAATGATTTCTCCCTATCAAACTTGCTTCTCATTATACCTTCACTGCAGGATCAGTCATAATTTCGTATCTAATGTCACAGGCTCTGGCTATGGATGTATAATACCTTTGTTGCCGTATCTAGTCTGAGAGGGTGAATGACATACGGAAAAAATAAAGGAAAAAAAACTAAACATATTTAAAGAAATCTACATAATCATTAGATTTTTGATCACATGCATTATTGGACACAATATCTTAAAATTCAGTTTTGTTTAGAAGTATTAGCTTCTGAAATAAGGATGCAGACCCTAGTGTAGAGAAATAATTTGCTGGTCAAACACTTATATGCAGTACTCCCATTGAGAAACATAAAACTAGTAATGTCTGCTAGCAACCTCCTAACAGAGATTTTTCTAACTAGCATTGCAGTTGTTGAGATATAGATATTTGCTAGCTAGAAATATCAGGCTCAATTAGGCTGTAGCAGCTTTGAAATAGTAAGCTGCCATTTGTAGAACGAAGAACTGAATCCATCTGGATCCCTGTAATTTTAAACCTTGCTAACTGCTGTTGAGTGATGTTAATACGTCTGCTATGTATACATTTGTCTATCATCTGCAAGGGCATGTCAGGGCATTCCATAGAAAAGGGAAAAACCATGAGCAGACAGTTGCGTAAGGAATGGCCTTTCTAGATCATTCTTACTATATGTTCATTCTTTGCCTTGAAATAATAATTTCTTTAAAGAATAGATTTGGCTGATGCTTAGGACATTACTTGAAAGTGTAGACTGATAATTATAGACTCCTTAATTGTAATGTTACTGTGATTCGGTTTGCTGTACAAGAGGGTAAAAAGTATGATTTTCAAATGTGTCAATGTGTTATTTTCAAAAGAGACTTAGCCAATTGGGAGCCTAATTCTCACTGAAAGTAAATGGGATTTAGGCTCCTTAAGTGCCTTACTCACTTTTGAAAATGGGGCTTGGGCTTGTTAGTCACTTTGGTAAAATTTTCAAACATGCCTAAGATCTATGTTTTCATTCCCTCCCCCCACTTCCGTAAACTGATGTAGATGTTCGTTTTAGTGAATACTTCATGCCAGTGTAAAACCTGGCAGAGGATATATATGATTCCTGTATAATGTTCTGTATGACTTTTTTGTCTTTTAAACCAGTGGTTCTCAAAGCCGGTCCGCCGCTTGTTCAGGGTAAGCATCCTGGTGGGCTGGGCCAGTTTATTTACCTGACGCGTCCGCAGGTTCAGCCGATCGCGACTCCCACTGGCCACGGTTCACCGCTCCAGGCCAATGGGGGCTGCGGGAAGGGCAGCCAGCACATCCCTCGGCCCACGCCGCTTCCTGCAGCCCCCATTGGCCTGGAGCGGTGAACCGCGGCCAGTGGGAGTCGCGATTGGCCGAACCTGCGGACACGGCAGGTAAACAAACCGGCCTGGCCCGCCAGGGTGCTTACCCTGAACAAGCGGCGGACCGGCTTTGAGAACCACTGTTTTAAACTATTTATATAAGACTCAAAATTGTAATCACATAAAATGGCATATTACTCTAAAATTGCACTCAAGGTAGCAAGGTAGTGCTCTTTTGTTTAATAACCTGTTTTGGTGTATTTTAAAATAATCTTTATTGACAGTATCTTTTCAGTACTGACTGTCCCTTTTTCTGCACTTTTTATAGCATGGGCAGCAGTTGTACAGGCACATCTACTTAGGCTGTAAAGAAGAAGATAATGTCCAAAAGAATTTTGAGCTGCTGTACACGTCTCTAGCTCTTATAACAATCGAACTAGCCAATGAAGAAGTGGTTATTGACCTCATTCGACTGGCCATTGCTTTGCAGGTAAGCTTCAGGAATGATACTTGGGTTAATCCATTAATGGATTTATTTAATTAATTAATTTATGGATATCTTTTATTGGACCAACTTCTGTTGGTGAAAGAAGCAAGTTTACACAGAACTCTTCTTCAGGTCTCAGAAAGGCAGCCAGTGTCTCAGGTAAATACAAGGTGGAGCAAATTGTTTAACATACGGAGTTAACACATGTTGCAAGAGACCATTCAAAGTGAAGTGACCAGTTAACATTTCTCCAGTCATGGGACAAAGGAAGATTAGTGGGTTACAGATTGTTCTAATGAGCCATAAATCCAGTCACTCTATAAGTAAATATAAATGAATATGAAAAGCTGAGTATTGAGATTATTTTAATTTGCATTGGGTTTTTGCATATATTCAGAAACAGGAGCCAAGATTTTCAAGATAGAAACAAATCTAAATATGTGGCATGAGTACCAGCAGCTTCCTTTGAAAAACGGGCAACTAAATAAGTGCCTGTTTTTCAAACTGCTAAAATTTTGCGTGGGTCTCTTTTATTAAACTAAATAAAATAAGACTTTACTAAAAGGTTGCTAAATACAGTAGAAAAGCAGTGTGATCTGGAAGAATGAACAGGAGTGTGGATTCAACAGTTTAGATACCATGGTTATTGGAGCAGTAGAAAAATCTGGATAGAAATCAGTCCTGAGATCTAATCCTGGCTTTTCCAGTGATTCATTATGTGGTCCTAAGCAAGTCACTTCACCTTTCTAACAGTTAACCACTGTGAAGATTAAGGATATGTTTTTGATATGTTTTGCCTGTGACTCATGCCAATATTTTGTCTGTTTTTAAGTCATCTTGCAAAATTTATGTTTTAAAATAACATTCTAATTCCCTGGAAATGCTATATTTAGGATGGGGAGGGGGTCTTATGGGGAAGACACAGGACTAGGTGTCAAAAGACATGTCCCATGGTGGAGAAAGAAGTAACCCCCAGAGATTTCAGTAGAGTTATTCATATCCTATGGGGATAGAGTTGAATTGGGTCCCTGTGCTTTGCTCTACCATACTCATGGTGTAACTGTGGATCCTTACATTCCCTTACATTAGTTGTTCCCAGCTGTAGAATGAGACTATTGCTTACCTACTTCAAGAATGTTAAGAGGCTATGTATTTGAACTGCACTGAGCCCTTCAGATGAAGGCATTAAGCACTAGTTACTAGTTAGTAGTGTACACAGAGTGATTATGAAACATTCATGTACATTCAGAATAACGTGTAAACGTTGGGCCACTTGATGTTTTTTCCTTTTTATTATAGGATATCATCATTATTAATGAGGATAACTTGCCAATGTTCAATCGCTGCGGTGTCATGGCATTGGTTGCAGCCTACCTCAACTTTCTAAGTCAGATGATTGCAGTCCCTGCCTTTTGCCAGCATGTCAGCAAGGTAGTATAAAATCAGTCACTTCAATAGTTAGCATGGCATTTCACAAACTACAACAATTAAATAACTTTTGCTAAATGTTTCTTTTCTTTTTAGTGTCTTTTGGCATAGCAACATGCTGACTGATTTAAAGCTCAGAAAGACTACATGTAATAGGTAGAATATGTAGAGATACTGCCATTGTCACTGTTGCCTTATGCGCACACTCTCTCCTTTTTGCGTAATTTGTGTTGTCGTCATATCTGTTGCAATGGCCTCTCTAGTAGATACGTTAGCGGCTGCATTTCTTACTGCAGAATCTTGGGAATATGAAGCTGGAACCACTGTAAGGTGATATTCAACTCTCTCTCCAGAGACTCTGTATAATAAGAACTAATGCCCATAATATATCTGTGCCTGTTAATACTACTGTAGTGCAGTCTCTGTCAGCTCAATGGGAATTATATACTACCTTCAAGCTTGTACGGTTAATTTTCACCTCTTCTAGTGTAGCGTTTTAATTTTGTTCACCTACATTACTTTTCATTATAATTGAAATTTTATATTTATTGGCCAGATCCTCGGCTAGTGTAAAACATATAGCTCTGTTGCCTTCAGAGAAGCCATGCTGATTTATGACAACTGAGAATCTAGCAGACAGTCTAAAATAAAACAGTTCTTTTAGATATTGGTTAGTTTAGGGGAAAACATATCTTAACCTATTCAAACTAGTAATGTACCATTGTGGTGGCATCTGCTATACAATATATGCAATATTCTGTATGGACAAATAAATATTAAATATGTAAGTATAAGAATGAAAAGTTTAATTCATTCACTCCGAGACAGCTTGCTTTACTTTGCTTGTTTTTCAGGTCATTGAAACACGAACTGTGGAAGCATCCTATTTTCTACCAGAAAACATCTTCAAAGACAAGCGCATGTATGTAGATACAAATATTTATAATAGAATGAATGATGATACATTTTAATGTTCCCTCTAGTGAGATTAAACAATTGTACATCATAGGAGTAGGTTGAATCTATGGAAAAGTGGCACAGAAAGGGTAATGAAACACAAACTGGGGAAGAAAAATGTAGTATTAAAGATAAGATGGGAAATCTCAATTTTAATTTCTTAATAAAAGGTTAGTCAGAAGTAAGTTGCATGTTGATGCTAAACCGTCTGAGTAATATAAAGTATTTTATTAGTACTCTGTGTAACTTTAAATGTAGCGTGGTATCCTAAACCCTTCAGAAGTGGAGAGCCACACTTAATAATAGAATCGTTATCTACATCATCATCTTTCAAATCCATAAAAGATGATTGGGAAGGTTATTCTTGAATGTAAACTGATCTGATTATTAGAACATCTATTTCATTTGCAATTACTTTGAACTGGTAGATCAAAATGAGGCCAAGAATATTTTAGCAGCTCCTAGACTAGGTGAAGGATAAACAGTGATGATTAACTTGCAGATCGTCTAGGTGTGTTGTGTTAACAGGACTCATAATAGTTTTTTAAATGTACAGAGAAATTAGAGCTTTGAATATATCAATTAACAACCAATTTAACTATGTTCCTTTCTATCGAAACATCAACACGACTCCTCTTTAGGTGGTAGTTGACTTCCAATATGATCTTGATTTATTTTATTACATGTATAGACCTGTATCAATAAATATTAATTGCTAAATATATATTATTTGACAGTCTTCCCAAATCTTTGGAGAAGCATGAAAAAAACTTGTTTTTCCTGACAAACAAGATTGCAGAATCATTAGGCGGCAGTGGATACGGTGTGGAAAGATTGTCGGTGCCATATGTGCCCCAGGTAACAGGTAAGCAGTAATCAATGACATAAATTTTACAACAGCCGCTATTAAGAATTCATTTTGTCTCATGTCTGATCTGTCACCCACATCCAACCTATATGTAACTTGAATACTTTGCATCAAAATTTCATGGCAGTATAATTTCTGTTTTCCTCAGAAGTAAAAGTTTGTTCATGGTGTCCTGTACAGTATACAGCACAGGATTTTAACTCCTAGAATTATTTTCTGCATCCTTTAATAATAAAAAAAAAAAGCCACAAAGAGGAAAGTTTTGACCTCATTTCGATTTCATTAAAAAGTCTTTATTTGTTAAATGAAATGGTAGTGCTTATTACTAAATTTAACTTAATACTGTAATACAAATTAATTTCAGAATGTTGAATCTCTGTATACACGTTAATTGTTCACCAGATAAGTAATTTAAAGACAGTCCTCGTTCATAAACGTTCACTTTTTGACTGAATGGTGGCCTGAGTTACTTGGCTCAGTCAAATTCTCAATAGACCATGGGTTCACATAACAAAAATACTAGGAAAGGCAGTGTTGCCTAATGGATAGAGCAGTGGACTGGAACTCAGGAGACCTGGGTTCTTCTTCGAGTGATTGTTCACGTCCATTACACATTAGGTGTGCGCGCGCCGCGTGCACGGACGTCGGAAACTTTTTCCCTTAGCAGCTCCCGTCGGGCCGGCGGGGCCCCCACCTTCCCGCCAGAGCGGCGCCCCACTCCAGGGTATATATATATCCCTGCCGACCCGACCCCTTCAGTTCCTTCTTACCGTCCGTGGCAGCGTTGGAACAACTCTGTCTCTGTCTGAGAGTGTCCCTTAGCACATTAGAGTTATCTAGCAGTTAATCAGTTAGTTGTGTAGTGTTTAACCAGTAGTTAACGGCTCATTAGAGTACTTAAAGTTCTTGCTGGGGTTGTTTGTTCAGCCCCGGCACCGGCCCCGGGCGGTGGGGTATGCCACACGCCCAGGGTTTTAAGGCCTGTGCCACGTGCCGCAGGCCTATGCCATTGAGCGACCCCCACGCTTCATGTCTTCGTTGCCTGGGGGAGGCTCACCAGAAGGAGCGCTGCAAAATCTGCAAGGCCTTTAAGCCCAGAACCAAAAAAGAGAGGGACTTTCGCCTTAAGCAGCTGCTCATGGAGACGGCGTTACAGCCCTCCACTTCGACGGCACCGTCTGCCTCCGTGCGGAGCGCCCCGGCTTCGGTGCGGGAACCGGCGCCGGCGGGTCACCCGAAGACCGCGGCACCGACCCAGCGGGGAAGTGCACGACGCCGATCGTCTTCGCCGGCAAAAGTGAAGGGCCAACCTAAGGCCCGAGGTCGCTCCCCACACAAGAAGGCAGCACCGGTAAAGACCTCGAGTGCCCCTAAGGCCGACACGGCCTCATCACGGACCCCGGTAGTGGCTCCGGTGCCGAAGGGCCCGTCGAGCCCCGGGATGAGCGCGTCGAGCGAGGTTGCAGGGCTGGAGGAACTGGTGGAACAGTCCTCCACTCCGGACACGTTTGAGGCAGCTAAGGACCTCATTGCCTTGTCCGTCGAGGCCCCGGCACGCGCTGAAGGCGCCCCGCCTATGCTGCCGCGCAGAGGCAAGCCAACGATGGTGCGCCCACCACGGTCGCCGTCTCGGCACCGTTCCAGGGACCGGTCCCGGTCGAGCTCCGCCTCGGTGGACTCCCGGTTGCCCTCGGCGCAAGAAGCACCGCAGCAGTCTGGCTTCAACAAACGGCCGGCACTGACTCAGCAACCGAGCACGAGTTGGCACCGCGAAGCACCGGCGGCTCACTACCCGAGGCCGACCAGCCGTAGCCGTTCCCGGTCCCGCGATCACCGGTACCGTTCCAGGTCCAGGTCGACGAGGCGCCATTCCAGGTCCTGGTCGCGGAGGCGCTACTCCCCAAGACCGGACCGGCACCGTCCCACGGCCCCACCGTGGCCTTCCAGGTCACCGTCCGTGGTCTCGGGGACTGACTCAGACCTATACGGCGGGTATGCCCGTAGGTCACAAGCCAGCAGGGACTACGGTCAGTCACAATGGGGCCAGCCGAGCCAATGGCCATTCTGGACACCCTGGGCCTACCACCAACAAGAGCCCCCGTCGGGAGCCTCGAGATCCGGGCCATCCCGGTACCGATCCCGGTCCCCGCGGCACCGTCCGCCATCGTATAGGGAGGCAACGGTCTCTAGACCACCGGAGCGGGAAGGAGTGGACTCGGCACCGAGTACGGTACCGTCCCAATCCCACGCGGCGGGTCAGGCCGCAGAGGAGCAATTGGCTGATGCCGGATTGCAGGACAATGAGGATGGGCAGAAGGCCCCGACCTCTTCCTCCTCGCCAGATGAGGCGGTAGCGGGCACACTGGTGTCCGGCCCTCCCCCGATTGACCATCGGGCACACCAAGACCTGCTCCGCCGGGTAGCCCTCAATCTGGGCTTGCAAGCGGAGGAGACCATAGAGCAGGACGACCCCATGGTCGATATCCTGAGCCCAGAGGGACCCTCCAGAGTCGCTCTCCCGATTATACGGACAGTACAGTCCAACTATAAGACGGTGTGGCAAACACCGGTCTCCAGTGCGCCAACTGCAAAGGGAGTGGAGAGGAAATACTTCGCCCCATCTAGAGGGTTTGACTTCCTCTTTCTACATCCGTCCCCCTGTTCGCTGGTGGTCTCAGCGGTCAACGAAAGGGAGCGACATGGCCAGCAAGCTCCTGCCCCCAAGGGCAAGGAAGCTAAGAGATTGGACCTATTCGGGAGGAAAGTCTATTCATCGGGGGGCCTGCAACTGAGGATCGCCAATCAGCAGGCGATTCTAAACAGGCACAATTTTAACTCTTGGGCATCAGTCGCCAAGTTCAAGGACTCCCTCCCACCTGACGCGCATCCGGAGTTCACGGCCCTGGTGGACGAGGGAATGGCAGTGGCCAAGACCTCTTTACAGGCCGCACTGGACTCAGCCGACGCTGCGGCTAGAACAATCGCTTCGGGAGTCGTGATGAGGCGTTCGGCGTGGTTGCAGGCTTCAGGTCTCCCGCCGGAGGTGCAGACCACGCTGCAGGACCTCCCGTTTGAAGGTTCGGGCTTGTTTTCCGACCAGACGGACGCCAGGCTACATAGCCTTAAGGACTCACGAGCGACCCTTAAGTCGTTGGGTATGCACACGCCGGTAACGCAGCGTAAGCCCTTCAAACCCCAGCCGCCGCAAAGGCATTACCACCCTCGGCCCCGACACGAGCCTTACCGCCGTCGAGGCAGGGATAACAGGTGGAGACGTAACAATACGCCTAACCAGGGCCAGAATCACGGCCAGGGCAAGCCGCAGCCGGGAAATAAACCAGGCTTTTGAAGCTACGCCCGAGGACAGCGTACCACTTCATATACCGGAACCTCCTTTGGGTTTCAAGGACCGTCTGTCCCAATTCTACCGGGCCTGGTCGCGCATAACATCGGACCGCTGGGTCCTGCGCACAGTGAAGGCGGGCTATACCCTCCAGTTTTCCTCGCCCCCTCCCTACCATCCCCCTTCCCCGTCCCTCTTCAGGGACCCTTCTCACGAGCAACTCCTCATACAGGAGGTACAGACCCTTCTCGCTGCAGGAGCAGTAGAAGAGGTCCCTCTGGACCTAAGGGGAAAATGATTCTATTCCAGATACTTCCTGATCCCCAAGGCGAAAGGGGGCCTCCGTCCTATCTTGGACCTGCGCTATCTAAACAGGTTTCTGATCAAAGCGCGCTTCCGTATGGTCTCCCTTGGAACTATTATCCCATCCCTGGATCCGGGGGATTGGTATGCTGCCCTCGATATGAAAGATGCCTATTTTCACATCGCAATCAATCCGGCCCACAGGCGTTTTCTGCGCTTCGTTGTCGGCCAGCGCCATTTCCAATTTACTGTCCTGCCCTTCGGCCTGGCGTCAGCTCCACGGGTGTTTGCGAAGTGTATGTCCGTGGTAGCAGCCTTCCTTCGAAAAAGAAGGATGCGTGTGTTCCCGTACCTGGACGATTGGCTACTCGTGGGCAGGTCGGAGGCCGAGGTCCGATCTCACGCGACGCTGGCCTTGCAGACGTTCGACAAGCTCGGCCTCCGGGTCAACGTAAAAAAATCCACGTTAGTCCCCACACAGAGGCTGGACTTCATAGGTGCTACCCTGGACTCGGTAACCGCGCGAGCGAGTTTACCAGAGGCACGGTTCATGTCAATTCACGGGGCCGTAAGCTCGGTCCAAAAATTTCCCACGACAACGGCAAGGTGTTGCATGCAGCTTCTGGGGCATATGGCAGCTTGCACGCACGTGGTCAGACATGCCCGGCTGAGACTCCGGCCTTTACAGTTGTGGTTCGCCCACACGCATCGCCCCAACAGAGACCCATTGGATCAAGTAGTCACGATCCCGAACCAGGTGCTCAGCTCGCTACGCTGGTGGCTCGATCGCCAGCAGGTATGCAAAGGGATCCCCTTTGCTGCCCCACAACCCACTCTGACGTTAGTGACAGATGCATCAGACATGGGCTGGGGGGCGCACCTGGGGGAACTGCGGACCCAAGGGCTTTGGTCCGGAGAGGACAAGCTGCTTCACATCAATCTGAAGGAGCTAAGAGCGGTTCGCCTCGCCTGCCAGACCTTCCACGCCTTCCTAAAAGGTCACAGCGTGGCAGTCCTGACGGACAACACTACCGCCGTGTTCTATATAAACAAGCAGGACGGGTCCCGGTCTTCTCCCCTCTGTCACGAGGCACTCCAATTATGGAACTTCTGTATAGCCCATGCGATACACCTCATCGCGACGTATCTTCCGGGAATTCAGAACGGCTTAGCAGACCGCCTCAGCCGATCTTATCGAATGCACGAATGGACACTGAGAGGAGACGTCCTGCATTCGATCTTCCGGAGGTGGGGGTTTCCCCGGGTGGATCTATTCGCCACCAGGGTCAACAGCCAATGCCCTCAGTTCTGCTCGTTCCAGAACCTCAGCCCGGGATCATTAGCGGATGCTTTCATGATCCCATGGGGAGGGAGCCTAAAATATGCCTTCCCTCCATTTCCACTTATACACAAGGTTCTTCTCAAGACCCGCAGGGACAGGGCAACGATCATACTTATTGCCCCGGCCTGGCCTCGCCAGCATTGGTTCACGTCCCTGCTGGAACTGTCCGTAGCCGATCCAATCACCCTTCCCCTCCATCGCGACCTAGTCACGCAAGACAAAGGTCGCCTACTCCACCCGAACCTGTCTTCGCTTCATCTCACGGCATGGTATCTCTCTGGCTGAACGATGCAGAACACAGGTGCTCTCACCAGGTTCAGCAAATCCTCCTTAATAGTAGGAAGCCCTCTACAAGGGCAACATACCTGGCGAAGTGGAAAAGGTTCTCCCACTGGTGTGAGCCTCAACGCATACAGCCTTTACAGGCCTCGGTTCCGTCCATCTTGGACTATTTACTGCACCTCAAGAATCAAGGGCTTGCGCCCGCCTCAATTAGAGTTCACTTAGCCGCTATTTCGGCTTTCCATCCGGGAGAGTTGGGAGTGTCAGTATTCTCCAACCCCACAGTGGCCCGATTCCTCAAGGGGCTGGAAAGGGTGTTTCCCTACTCACGCCCGCCGGTTCCGACGTGGTCTCTGAACCTAGTCCTAAATAGACTCATGAGTCCTCCCTTTGAGCCCCTGGCCACTTGCTCCCTCACGCACCTCTCGTGGAAGGTGACGTTTCTCGTGGCCATCACGTCGGCCAGAAGGGTATCAGAATTGAGGGCCCTCTCGTCGGAACCACCCTATACGGTGTTCCATAAAGATAAGGTGCAACTTAGGCCGCACCCCAAATTCCTCCCAAAGGTGGTGTCACAGTTTCACATGGGGCAAGACATTTGCCTACCGGTATTTTTTCCAAAACCCCATACGGATCCTCACCACCGCAGCCTACATACCCTGGATGTCCGAAGGGCGTTGGCATTTTACCTGGAGCGGACCAGGTCGTTCCGCAGAACACCCCAGCTGTTCATTGCGATTGCGGAACGTATGAAAGGCTTGCCTATCTCGACACAGCGCTTGTCGGCATGGATTGTGCATTGTATACGCACTTGTTATGAGCTCGCCAATGTTCCGGCCCCGGAGATCCGGGCCCATTCGACTAGAGCCCAAGCGTCCTCAATGGCCTACTTGGCGCAGGTCCCGATCCAGGAGATCTGTAAGGCAGCCACCTGGTCGTCCATACACACGTTCACAGCCCATTACGCGATCCATCATCAGACCAGAGAGGACGCGATGGTCGGCCGGGCTGTGTTACAGTCAGTTGTACCTTGACTCCTACCCACCTCCAATGGTAAGCTTGGGAATCACCTAATGTGTAATGGACGTGAACAATCACTCGAAGAAGAAAGAACGGTTACTTACCTTCTGTAACTGTTGTTCTTCGAGATGTGTTGTTCACGTCCATTACACTTCCCACCCTCCTTCCCCTCTGTCGGAGTCTCCGGCAAGAAGGAACCGAAGGGGTCGGGTCGGCAGGGATATATATATACCCTGGAGTGGGGCGCCGCTCTGGCGGGAAGGTGGGGGCCCCGCCGGCCCGACAGGAGCCGCTAAGGGAAAAAGTTTCCGACGTCCGTGCACGCGGCGCGCGCACACCTAATGTGTAATGGACGTGAACAACACATCTCGAAGAACAACAGTTACAGAAGGTAAGTAACCGTTCTTTCTGTTCCACTGGCCTGCTTGATGAACATGGGCAAATCGCATTGCCTCTTTTCCTAAGTTTCTGTATATGTAAAAAGGGAACAATGAGGCTTATGTCCTTTAGAGTGCTTTGAGATCTACTGATGAACAAGATATTATATGCATTATTATGTCTGTCTCTAATTAGCACATTTGTTGCCTCTTAATATTGGGGAGATGGATTGTGCTGTTGCCGATAAAATATCTCCATGTAGAAGCATTGTGGGAGCTTTTACCCTCCACAATGTGCAAATAACTTTTCTGGTTGTGTTGCTAGGGAAAGCAATCTCATGTTTTTGATGTTTTGTTTTCCTATTTTTTTGCTTAGCAACGAATTTTTCTTCCTAGAGTTCCTGCTTCAAGGCTTGATATGTATATTTTTTGGATTTATACTATTGTAACTATGGGTCATTTGGGGGGATTAACCCCCCAAGATGTCTCAAGCTGAATTATAAACTTTTGCAGCCTAAATTTAATGTTCCTAGCTGGGAGATATGGATCAGGTACAGAAGGGGACACAGTACACACTGAACATTAAGTTACAGAGGCCACAAAAGTTCTAATCTTAAGAGAGTTTTGCTGGGGGACTGGTTCTCATGACAGTGCATTGGTTCTGCCATGAGTACTGTGGCAACGTAAATTCATTTAAGGTACCATAACGGGGTACTAGGCACGATGAGTCATAAAATGGTGCTCTCAGCACTTTCTGCTGCTAAGGTTGCATCTGACAGTAAGAGGGGGAAATTCCATAACTATATGGAAACATTTCAGTATCTTATACATGTGTTAATAACCTTTTCACTATTTGCAGATGCCAGATAGAATAATGTAACCCTTTACGTTAAAAATGAAGGAAAATGCCAGGTGTCAACAAAAGAAGCATTTGTTGTTTTCTTTTAAGAAGCCAAGCCTTGAATTTTTGGGGGGTGGGAATGAAAAGAGGTTGCCTGATCTGAATTTCATGCAAAAAGTCCAAGTTCTTATATGAAACAAATCAATTTCTGTTGAGTAATCTTCACACAAATTGACATAAAGGGTGCTGATGTTTGGGTTACAGATGAACTCATTAAATAAAGCAGATTTTTTTTTCTTAGATACCATATAAAAAGTTAAAACGATTGTTACTAAATTAGGTCCTGATTCAAAAAGCACAGCTATTTAGAAAGGGCATTTAAGCACATGAAGTCAGTAGGATTAAAGCACGTGCTTAACTGCTTTCCTTAATAGGGATGGATTTAAGCACTTTACTACATCGGGACCTGAATTAGTTGTTCATATGTACTTGAACGTGAGTTAGTTTCACTTAATGTTTTTGTGTTTTAATTTGATTATGCTACTTTTTGCAGAAAAGTAATCTGAACTGGTTACAAGTGCACTATTATTAGCTGGTTGAAAAATGGAATTCCCCATACTCTGAGATATTCTGAGATCTTGAAATTTTAATTTCATCTCAGATCGGGACGAAAAGTTGAAATCTTGGAATTTTTTGTGAAATCAAATATTCTGAAATATTTCATTTTGATCTTTTCAAGACATTTCAACTTTTAATTATTGGTATATTACAGTTTATAATAGAATAAAATGATAAAGTTAAAACAAAATGTTTTGCTAATTTCCCATCAAAATTTCAATAGTTTGTACATCCCTGTTAGCAGTGCTAGTGCCAATGTGGGATCCAGGCCTGTATTTTCACCTGAAATATTATTTTGGGTTTTGCTTGCCTATTTAATTTTTTTGTATTTTTGCTTACCTATTTAATTCAATGTATGTGTAGCAAAGGGATCCTTACTAATATGTGACAAAAATACTGTGTGTGTTGCTTTTGTCTAAGCCAGATGGGCTTGTTAGTATAATGGGAACAGATAAGAGTAGCTAAAGTGTTACTGGGCATGGTGGAAGTATAATATATGAGCGCACACTTGAAGACTGCCTCAACTCCTTATCTCAAGGCAAGGTCAAGCAACCATTCGGGAGGAGCAAGAGGGGATTGAAGGGGAAGGTAAAACACTAAAAGACCAGGGAAATACCTGCCCTGGACCGTAGCACAACCTCATGCCTTACCCCTCCCATGGGGTACAAAAGGGGTGGGATGAAGACCCCAGACTCTCAACCCCCCAAAATGGAACATGACTATAAGTTGCAAGGGGTGGGACTGTGGGCATGCATTTCAGTTATAATTAGGGCCCTACCAAATTCATTGCCATGAAAAATGTGTCATGGACCATGAAATCTGGTCTCCCCACCGTGAAATCTGGTCTTTTGTGTGCTTTTACCCTGTACTTTACAGATTTCACTGGATAGCGGTGGCTGCTGGCTCGGAGCCCAGCTGTGAAGGTAGAGCCGCCATCGGCAACAGCAGCGCAGAGGTAAGGATGGCATGGTATGGTATAGCCACCCTTACTTCTGCGCTGCTGTAGGCAGCAACGCTGCCTTCAGAGATGGGCAGACGGAGAGCAGCAGCTGTTAGTTGCCCAGCTCTGCAGGCAGCAGCACAGAAGTAAGGGTGGCAATGCCATACCATGCCATCCTTACTTCTGCGCTGCTGTTGCTGATGGCGGCTCTATCTTCACAGTTGGGCTCCGAGCCAGCAGCCACCGCTATCCAGCTGTCCAGCTCTGAAGGCAGCGCTGCTATCTGCAGCAGGACACAAGTAAGGGTTGCAGTACCACAACCCTCCATACAATAGCCTTGCGACTCCCCCCCAAAAAACTCCTTTTTGGGTCAGGTCCCCTACAGTTACAAACACAGTGAAATTTCAGATTTATATAGCTGAAATCATGAAATTTACGATTTTAAAAATCCTATGACCTTGTAATTGACCAAAATGGACTGTGAATTTGGCAGGGCCCTAGGTATAATTATGCCTACTGAGGAGGGGGAAGATGGAATATTGGGAAACGAGGCTCTGTGGCGTCAGAGTTATGGGACAACACCTGCTTGCTGAAAACTAACCCCAATAAACATCACATTGCCGGCGCTTCGAACTTCTGGTCTTCTGCTTTCTGTCTTCATGACAAGAACCGGGGAGAGGGTAAAGGAAAAGCCTTCTAACAGTCCCTGTGAAACATTTTGATTTAGTTAAATAATTTCCAACAGAAAAATCTTCAATGAGAGTTTTTGAGCTACTTAAATATTTAAATGCTTAGGGAAATATATGGGATAACAACTACTAACTTTTTTCTTCACTGCATAACTTTTCTTAATTGTCTTACAAAGCCCTGTTCTGATGGTAAAAATAAGAAGCTGGAGGAATTGAATGTTTTGAACCTTAAGAGTTGTTGTGAGACAAGACCAAAGCTCTTCTATCTGTCTGTTTTCATGCCAATCACTAATATTGGGGAGAGTTTTATTAACATATTTCTTATGTGAGCAATAGAATTTCTGTGATTTGCTGTCTTTTTTTTTTTTTTCTGTATCTTTTGCTTCATAGCTGATACTTAAACATAATTTTTTATTCTCATTCTTGTTTTTTTAATTTAGCTCTGTTTCCATCAGGCAAAAAGCCTCATAAATGCAGACGCAAATCAAAAGGTAAATCCGAACCATAGGTCTGCCTGTCCTCCTCATAGCTATTGTATGTGGATAGGACATACCCCACCAAACAAACTGCTTTTAGGAGACCTTTAGATAAATAGGCGAGAAATTCTGTTGTGCATAGTTTTAATTTACCTCTTGCTGTAGCTAGTTTTGTAGCTGTAATTTTATCAGGTTTCCCTTTGTTTTTATTCTTGAACTTGGAATTCTAAAATGTGGTAGTTTCCTTCTGTTTTTCTTTTCCCAAAGATTTAATCGCTTCATAACTATCAATTTTGTAATTGTTCCAAGTGCTACCTCATAATCATATCTGATGTACTCCATGGCAAGCTTCAGCAAGATGCCAGGCCTCTGCCGCACTACAGTGCAGCAAAAATGTAAATAGTGTGGCAAATTTAAAAACTGATGTTCTTTATTGAAAAATACAGTCAAATCACTAGCTTTTGTTTATTTTCATGTTAAATTCAACTTATTTTCACCTTGTTCCACATTTTTGTTATGCCACAGGTTTTTGTACTGAAAATGCATAATTGCGACATAGAAGTAATTAGAAGCAGATGGAGGGTATTGCATCTGAATCCAGGGCAGTTGGGACTTTTGGTACACAGGGAAGTTTCAGAGGATGTTTGGGTTCATAAGGCAAGCGCATTAGCTCAGTGTTTCTGGTAAAAAGATCATCTGTAAAATAGCATCGTCCTTTAAAGTGTCCTAGTTAGGTTACAGTATGTGCATCCCATTGAGATGAATGAGGTAATTCACATCTGACACAGCTAATGTTTAAGACTGTTTGCAGAGTCAGGAACATGACAACTTATTGATTTGCAATTGGGTGTATCTGCACTGCACGGTTAATCTGGGTGCTTGGCACTTGGATTACCCTAGCCCTGCTGCAAGCATCCCCACACCAAAGCCCTATCCATGTTACTGTGTTTTCACTGTTTCTCCACTCCTGTTCTAGGATAAGCATGTCCTCATATAGAGTTACTCAGGACTAGCTACTGCGCTTCGAATTCACACTCTGCCTTAATCCAGATTCATTTGCAAGTATAGACAAGCATTCAGTTAGTGGTGAAGAAAATCTTAAATACAGTGAGGGTTAGAAAAAAAGTAATATGAGAGCTTATATTCTAGATCACATAGTACTAGGTGGATTCTGTATTGAAATCCAAAAGTATCCAAAATAAAGCCCTAGAGGATTTTGAATAATTTTGTAAAGGCACATATTATCTCTGTGCCCACACTAATATGGGATTGAATAATACTGTGTTCTTTCTCTATCCTCTGGGAGAGGAAAACTCCCGAATTTACATGAAAATAGCCATACTGGAAAAAAGAAATAGGCCCAGATACTACCAATGGTCCTCTGTATGTATGGATGCAAAGTTTAGACCACATTGATTCAGTTGCAGGACCTGGGTCATAGTCTCCAATACCAGCCTCTTCAAAGTAAGATGTAAAAAACACCCCATTTTCTATTGCAATGGTATGGGGGAAATTTCATCGAGACTCCTTTTGATGCCCTGAAGCATGGGGGTTTAATGAGCCTGGTCATTTTATTTTGGCTATCATTCAAATGATATTAAAGTACTGACCAAGTGACTGTCAAGTTTCCTTTTTAATAGTTTTTCTTGGACTTATGTAATGTATTTAATCACTCAGTCTAAACATTTTGTGCTCATTTTGCTCTCTGGTCGTCAGATCAAATGGTACAAGAACAATTTTAGCTGAAATCTCAGATCCTTAATAAAATTACAAAAGAGTTTTTGTTTTGGATTTTCATAGAAATGTAGGACAGGAAGGGATCTCAATAGGTCATCAATCCAGCCCCTTGCACTGAGGCAGGATTAAGGATTATCTACACCATTCCTAGCAGGTGTCTGTCTAACCCGTTCTTACAAATCATCAATGGGTGAGATTCCACGACCACCCTAGGTAATTTATTCCAGTGCTTAACTACCCTTACAGTTAGGAAGTTTTTCCTTTTGTCTAAGTTAATTTTCCTTTGCTGCAATTCAAGCCCATTACTTTTTATCCTGTCTTCAGTAGATAAGGAGGGCAATTTATCACCCTCCTCTTTATAACAATCTTTTATATACTTGAATACTATTATCGTGTCTCCACTCTCTTCTCCAGACTAAACAAAACCAATTTTTTTCAATCTTTCTTTGTTGATCATGTTTTCTAGACTTTAATCATTTTTGTTGCTCTCCCCTGGGCTTTCTCTAATTTGTCCATATCTCAGACCATTTCTCCAGTTTGTCAAGACCATTTTGAATTCTAGTACTGTCATCCAAAGTGCTTGCAACCCCTCCAAGTTTGGTATCGTCCACAAACGTTATAAGTGTATTCTATGCCATTATCCATATAATTTATTAAGATATTGAATAGAATTGGATCCTGGACATATCCCTGCAAGACCTCAGTCAATATATCGTTCCAGATCGATTGTGGACCACTGATAAATATTCTCTGAGTACAGGTTTTCCAACTAGTTGTGCATCCATCTTGTAGTAGGTTTGCCTAGGCTACATATCTCTAGTTTGTTTAAGGTCATATGAAACCGTATCAAATGCCTCACTAAAGTTCAGATATATCGCATCTTCCCCCCCTTATCCACAAACTTGCTACCTTGTCAAAGAAGGGTATTAAGTTGGTTTGACATGATTTGTTCTTGACTAATCCATGTTGACTAATACTTACACCTTATTTTCTTCTAGAGGCTTACAAACTGATTATTTGTTCCTTTATCTTTCCAGGTATTGAAGTTAAGCTGACTGGTCTATAAATTTCCTGGAATGTGCTTATTCTCCTTTTTATAGATTGGTAACATATTTGTCCTTTTCCAGTCCTCGGGTATCTCTCCCATCCTTCCCAATCTCTCAGAGATAATCATGAATGGCTCCGAGATCTCTTCAGCTAGTTCCCTATGTATACTAGGATGTATTTCATCAGGCCCTGTTGAAGACCTCTATCTTGTCTAAGTAAATCTTCATATGTTGTTTTTCTATTTTAGCCTCGGATCCTACCCCATTTACAATGATGTTCACTATGTCAGTCATCCCATCACTGCTAATTTTTCTGGTGAAAACTGAAATAAAAAGGGATATAACATTTCAGCCATTCTCTTCATCTTTGAGTAGTTGCAGCCATGTATTCCACCTAGCTGTGTGCGCACAGCACTCTGGAGCAGGAGAAATTTGCCTAGCAGTACCTGTAGAGGGGCAGCATTCACACCTTGTGACTATATAGCCCCTCCCTTGACTACATGAGGTGGTGCCACCCCAACCCTCCCTCTATTCCTTCTTACTGCCCATGGCTGGAGTCTGAGCTCTGGGTGGCCTCAACCTCTCAACTAGTTTAGTTTGTTCTCTTGTTGTATATAGTTAGTAGTACCCTTAGTGTTAGTTAAGGTTGTGTTAGTTGCAGTAGTAGTTTTTCTCTCATAGAACCATAGGGTTAGAAGGGACCACAAGGGTCATCCAGTCTACCCCCCTGCCAAGATGCAGGATTTGTTGTGTCTAAACCATCCAAGACAGATGGCTATCCAGCCTCCTTTTGAAAACCTCCAGTGAAGGAGCTTCCACAACCTCCCTAGGCAGTCTGTTCCATTGTCCTACTGTTCTTACAGTTAGGAAGTTTTTCCTGAGATTTAATCTAAATCTGTTATGCTGTAGTTTGAACTCATTGTCTCTTGTCCTGCCCTCGGTGGCAAGAGAGAACAACTTTTCTCCATCTTTTTTATGGCAGCCTTTCAAGTATTTGAAGACCGCTATCATGTCCCCCCTTAATCTTTTCTTTTCCAAACTAAACATACGCGGTTCCTTCAACCTTTGCTCATATGGCTTGCATATTTCAGGGACTCCTCACATGAGATACTGGTCCTCTAGCAGGTCAGCTCTCTGCTGGCTTTGGAGCAATGGAGGAGGTTCTGCTGGAACACGAGGGTCATGGCTTCTACTCCCAATACTTCCTGGTGGTACCCATATCAAAGGGAGGGATAAGACTTATCCTCAGCCTTCACAGCCTCAACAAATATGTCAGGTACATGAGGTTCCAGATGGTCACTCTATCAACTATTCTCCCTGCGTTGTCTCAGAATGGCTGGTTTGCGTCTCTGGACCTTCAGGATGCCTACTTTCACGTGGTGATTTGACTGAGGCACAGAAAGATCCTTCAGTTCATAATGGCGGGATGCCACTTTCAGTACACAGTGCTTCCATTCAGTCTCTCTTCTGCCCCCTGGGTTTTTACCAAATGTGTGGTCGTTATGGCATTTCTCAGGAAGAAGGGAATTCACATCTTCTCGTATCTCGACTACTGTCAGATCTCTTCATTCTCTAGACAGACTGGTTTGTCTCCCTCCACTGGTCCTAGTCTCCTTGCAGAGGTGGACGTGTCCACAGAATGTTTTCCAAGGCATTCCTTTTGTCCAGCCTTCACCAACCAATTCGGCTGTTAGTGATGGCTCACTGATGGGTTGGGGAGTGCACCTGTGGTCACTGAAACTACAGGGACTGTGGTCGGTGTAGGCGGCCACACTCCATATCAATTTGCTGTAGCTTTTGGTCATCTACAATGCATCTCACACTTTTCAGTACTATATCAGAGACTCAGTGATTCACATACTTACAATACCACTGCGATGTATGATATGAACAAACAAAGGGGAACACAGTCCAGGTTGCTGTGACTGTAGGCGATCTGGCCATGGCAGTTCTGCATCAAGGAGAGCGTTACTTTGACAGCCGTAGTGATAACATCCACAAGGAGTGTATGTGAGTTGCAGATGTGATGGCAGAGCCTCCTTATAGACAATTCTCCAAAGACAAAGTGACTTTTCAACCACACCCAAAATTTTTGCCTAAAGTGGTCTCTGTTTCATTTGAACCAGTATATTTACCTGTTTTTTCCTAAGTCGCATTCATCTCTGAAGGAGCAGCATCTCCATATCTTAGATGTCAGACGATGTCTAGCCTTTCAACTGGACATATCTGGAATATGCGGCAGCATCTACTTGAAGAGGAAGAAACATGTACTTATTGTAACTGTGGTTCTTCGAGATATGATGCAGATTTGTATTCCATGACCAACCCTCTGTCCCCTGTGTATTGGAGTCTTAAGTCCATGCATTCGGTGGCAAAGAACTGAGGAAGGGTTGGGGCACTGCTACCTCATATAGCCAGAGGAGGGTCTATGGCCATGGAGCACAAGCACTGCCTCTCCCCCTCCACCCCTGCCCCACACAAGTACTGCTAGGTAAATTTGTCCAGCTCCAGTGCATTGGGTGCACATTTGCCTAGGTGGAATATTCATCTTATCACATCTCAAAGAACCATGGTCCTGTAAATAAACATTTCTTGTCTTTTCCTCCTCATTGAGTAATAGGCCTACTCCGTCCTTGATCTTCCTCTTGCTTCACATGTATTTGTAATATGTTTTCTTGTTAACTTTTATGTCTCTAGCTAGTTTTATCTTGCTTTGTGACTTGACCTTTCTAATTTTGTCCCTACATTCTTGTTATTTTTTTAATATTCATCCTTCATTATTTGACCTAGTTTCCACTTTTTATACGACTATTTCTTTTGTGTTTCAGGTCATTGAAGACATCCTGGTTAAGACAGAGTGGTCTCTTACCATGCCTCCTATCTTTTCTATGCAGTGGGATAATTTACTCTTGTGCCCTTAATAATGTTTCTTTTAAAACCCACCAACTCTTCTGAACTCTTTTCCCTTAGGCAAAATCCCATGAGAAGCAAGTCTATCAGTCTTTGAGTTTGGTCAGGTCTGCCCTGTTGAAATCCATTGTCTTTTTCTGCTGTTTTCCCTCCTACCATTTCATAGAATCATGAACTCTATCATTTCATGATCACTTTCACCTAAGCTGCCTTCCACCTTCAGATTCTCAACTAGTTCCTTCCTGTTTATCAGAATCAAATCTAGAATGGCCTCTCTCCCACCCAGTTTCTCCACCTTCTGTAATTATAAGTCTCCAATGCATTCCCAGAACTCCTTGCATAATCTGTGCCCTGCTGTATTTTCTCAACAGATGTCTGAGTAGTTGAACTCCCCCATCACTACCAACTCCAGTGTTTTGGATGATTTTGGTAGTTTGGAAAAAGCATCATGCACCTCTTCTTCCTGGTTAGGTGGTCTATAGTAGACACCTACCATTACATCATCTTTGTTTTTTAGCCTTATTCTGAGACTTTCAACAGGTTTGCCTCCCACTTCTATCTTTTGTTCATAGTAAAATCTTTGAGGATGACAGCTATAATTCAAACATGGATCACTAGCTTTGTATCCTTCTTTTGATTAATAGTTTCCTCTGTCTTGCAATGGAGGCCTTTGATGCTTTATTTTTTTGAATTGCCTGGTGGTAAAGAAAGACTACAGCTGCTGTCTTTCTAAAATTTTCAGTATATTTAAATATATGATAGATTATCTAGCCTCTCGTTTGCCAGGCCTTGTCCTTCTGTGCAGTAGGATTCAGACAGAATGAAGGAAGAGGTATTTCCTTGAAAAATCTTTTTTTGTAAAGGCTGCACTATTTTGCATTTTGGAGAATGTAGTGTTAATCTTTTAATAGAGAGTGGCCAGTTCTGAAATTCTGGCTTATGTTACTGCTAGGAGAAAAAATACTGCTTTTGTCATCCTGAAACAGAGGGTGACCAGCTTTAAGGACTCGAAAATATCTGATGCTCATTTATACTACAGTAAGAAACTCTTATGCTGTTCTTAAAGTGGTTGTAAAAAGTGATTTTATTTATTTTAAATTGGTGTATTATAAAGCAAATTAGAGAAGCCTTAATGTAAATGGGAATCAGGTACTGTATCACTTGATTAAGCATGTTATCACCCATGTAAATCTAACTCCCTCTATTTAACAGATCACATTTTGAGAGAAACATTTTTTGGGCACTGGGTCTTTATGTAGAAAAAGAAAAATGGATGTTGTAGGAAGCTTGGAAGTAAGGAGTTTCATATTGGTCTCTTGTTTGAGGCTGATCCCAATGGATAATCCATGTCTATATAAGTTGGTTAATAATCAAAAACCATGGTGGTATCGCATAAAAACCCAGCCGAAAGTGCATATGTCCATTGCACTGTGTGTGTACTGACCCCTGTGATTTCCCCAAATGCGGGAAACTCAACTGCATAATTTGTGGTAGTGGAGGACTGGGTTCGTGCTTTCCACAAACTAACTTGACTAATCAGAAAGCTCCAAAGAGCCCATATGATATTTAACACACAGGTATGGGCTTGCTTTTCCTAGTCAACAAAATATTGAGTGCAATCACCTTGTTTTCCTAGTATGAAAAATTAAAGCGTTTCAAAAGGGGGAGGCATCTGTACACACAGAACCATGCTGAATCCAGCATAGGACAAAAAGTATGTGGATTATAGATAAGGCAGCAAGGTGGCAGCAAAGATTCAATTTTGTCTTGCATTTATTTCTTATAGTCAGCATGCTTTATGCTCTCCTCAGATTCCTATACGTTCTTTGGGTGTCATATGGAACGAGTAGAGAGTAGCAGGTCTGCATCAGAAAATTAAAGATGAACCAGATTCTCCAAAATACCTTTACCAATATGGAGTATCTCTGGCAACCATATTAAAATACATGTCCAGCTGTATTTCAGTGCATAGGTAATAGTAAATTATTAGCTAAATTAGTCCTAATACCTGTAATCTGTGTGGAAGCCTCAGGCTGGTTTGTCTATGTCTCCCCTGTGTTTTGTTCTTCACTCTGTCCTTTTTATGCTATAAAACTAATCCTATTTTATTTTTAAGACTATATTGAACCATATTTCTTGTTTTTCTGAAGAGACAGGAAGCCAATGGAAAGCTATTGAAAGGAGTGCTTGAGTGTGTGCTTTGTACTACAACATTGTGTTTGCAAAGGAAAATGAGATGAATATAGAAAAGTACAAAACTAAATTTAATAGGTGGGAACAGTAACAAATTCGACACTCAGGAAATGTAGTAAGTCTCAGGCCTAGTATTCAGAACCTTGAGCCAACATGGGTAGGGGAAGCATCTCATGTTGCTCAAACATGTGGTCAATTAAGGAGTAATAATGCTGGGGAATTTAGAAAGTGAGGTCTTCTACATGTGATGTGTGGGATTCAGAGCTCCACTAGGGATGTGGAGGACCTCCCTTGCCATACATTAATACATCTTTGCCATGTGACTATTGCACGGCCTGTGTTATATAGGTTGGTGGTGATAGGCCTCAGGTTTCCGCATCATAATTGGCACCCTTGTTAGCAATCTTAGAAGAAGTCAAGAATTGAATGAGCCATGAAGTCTGAGCTAACGTAATCTGTAGAATTTGATCTTTTAGAACAGGGTTGAGGAACTTCAGCCAGAGCAACACAAAGAAGATTGTGGCAGCCAATGATATAATTCTTCCAGGCATAAATCTAGAGGGCCTTAGTTTTCCATTCATGAGCTTCCACAAGCACTTTTTCTTATAAAAATTTGGAACAAGACATGAGTAGGTAAGTAATTACCCATGCACTATGTCCCAGCTATGCTGTCACATTACAAGACTCATGGGAAGGAGTGGAGGAGAATGGAAAATCGAATCGAATGTATAGCAAAACACTGAGTCAGATTTGGCACTGAGTCCTGAATGTTCCCTATTAAATGCAATTCTACTGCTCCCTCTAGCATTAATGAAACTACCAGACTCATAACAAAAAGTGTAATCAGTCTTGCATTCCAACAAATTTTGTAGGCAGTTAAACTTTCAAAAGTGCCTCTTGATGCAATAACAAGAAAGGAGGAGGGAAATGGTTGTGTAACCAGACTGGGAACCTATGTTGTAAACTAAGTTATGTCCAGCAAATTATGTCCAGATGACTAGAGGATAGCTAATGTAACTCCCAATTGTTTTTCCCCCCTCCACCTCCACCCCCACACCTCCCCAAAAAAAAAAAAAAAGGCTCCAGAGGCAATCCTGGCTATTGAGGTCGGTAAACCTAACTTCAGCACCAGGCAAATTAGTTGAAACTTTAGTAAACAACCGAATTATCAGACACGATGATGAACACAATATGTTGCGGGAAGAGGCATCATGGCTTTTCTAAAAGGTAAATCATGCCTCACTAACCTATTAGAATTCATAGAGGGAGTCCACAAATATGTGGACAAAGGTGATCCTGTGGATATAGTGTAATTGGACTTTCAGAAGGTCCCACATCAAGGGCACTTAAGCAAAGTAAGCAGTCATGGGATAAGAAGGAAGGTCCTCTTATGGATCAGTAACTGATTAAAATATAGAAAATAAAGGTAGGAATAAATGGTCAGTTTTCACACTGGAGTTAAGTAAATAGCAGGGTCCTCTAAGGATATGTACTGGGACCAGTGCTATTCGACATATTCACAAATGATCTGGGAAAAGGAATAAACCGTGAGATGGCAAAGTTTGCAGATGATACAAAATTATTTAAGATAGTTAAGTCCAAAGCTGACTGTAAAGAGTTACAAAGGGATCTACCAAAACTGGGTGATTAGGCAACAAAATGGCAGATGAAATGCAATGTTGATAAGTGCAAAGTAATGCACATTGGAAAACATAATCCCAAATATATATACAAAATGATGGGGTCTCAATTAGCCGTTATCACTCAAGGAAGGGATCTTGGAGTCATTGTGGATAGTTCTCTGAAAACATCTGCTCAGTATGCAGCAGCAGTTGAAAAAGCTAACAGAATTTTAGGAACCATTAGGAAAGGGTTAGAAAATAAGACCGTAAATATCATAATGCCACTATATAAATACATGGTACACCCAAATCTTGAATACAGTGTGCAGTTCTGGTCACCCAATCTCAAAAAAGATATATTAGATTTGGCAAAGGTAGAGAGAAGAACAACAAAAATGCGTAGAAAAAACAAGGAGTCTGCTGGCACCTTAAAGACTAATAGATTTATTTGGGCATAAGTTTTCATGGGTAAAAAACCCACTTCTTCAGATGCATGGAGTGAAAATTACAGATGCAGGCATTATTATACTGACACATGAAGGGAAGGGAGTTACCTCACAAGTGGAGAACCAGTGTTGACAGGGCCAATTCAATCAGGATGGATGTAGTTCACTCCCAATAATTGATGAGGAGGTGTCAATTCCAGAAGAGGGAAAGTTGCTTTTGTAGTGAGCCAGCCACTTCCAGTCCCTATTCAAGCCCAAATTAATGGCATTAAATTTGCAAATGAATTTTAGTTCAGCAGTTTCTCTTTGAAGTCTGTTTCTGAAGTTTTTTTTGTTCAAGTATGGCTACTTTTAAATCTGTTATAGAATGTCCAGGAAGATTTAAGTAGTGTTCTACTGGCTTTTGTATGTTACCATTCCTGATGTCCTGATTTGTGTCCATTTATTCTTTTACATAGAGACTGTCCAGTTTGGCCAATGTACATGGCAGAGGGGAATTGCTGGCACATGATGGCATACATCACATTAGTAGACGTGCAGGTTAATCAGTCCCTGATTGTGTGGCTGATGTGGTTGGGTCCTCTGATGGTATCACTAGAGTAGATATGGGGACAGAGTAGGCAACGAGGTTTGTTACTGGGATTGGTTCCTGGCTTAGTGTTTCTGTCGTGTGGTGTGTAGTTGCTGGTGAGTATTTGCTTCAGGTTGGGGGGGTGTCTGTAAGCGAGGACTGTCTTCCTCCCAAGGTCTGTGAGAGTGAGGGATCGTTTTCCAGGAAAAGTTGTAGATTGTTGATGATGTGCTGGAGAGGTTTTTAGCTGTGGGCTGTATGTGATGACCAGTGGTATTCTGTTGTTTTCCTTGTTGGGCTGTCCGGTAGTAGGTGACTTCTGGGTACCCGTCTCACTCTGTCAATCTGTTTCCTCACTTCCCCAGGTGGGTATTGTGGTTTTAAGAATGCTTGATAAAGATCTTATAGGTGTTTGTCTCTATCTGAGGGATTGGAGCAAATTCAGTTGTATCTTAGGGCTTGGCTGTAGACGATGGATCGTGTGATGTGTCCTGGATGGAAGCTGGAGGCATGTAGGTAAGTATAGTGGTCAGTAGGTTTCTGGTATAGGGTGGTATTTGTGACCATCACTTATTTGCACTGTAGTGTCCAGGAAGCAGATCTCTTGTATGGACTGGTCCAGACTGAGGTTGATGGTGGGGTGGAAGTTGTTGAAATCCAGGTGGAATTCTTCAAGGGTCTCCTTCCTGTGGGTCTATATGATGAAGATGTCATCAATGTAGTACAAGTAGAGGAGGGGCACTAGGGGATTAGGTCTGAAAAAGCATTGTTCTAAGTTTGGGGGGGGGGAGGGATAGCTTAGTGGTTTGAGCATTGGTCTGCTAAACCCAGGGTTGTGAGTTCAATCCTTGAGGGGGCCATTTAGAGATCTGGGGCAAAAATCTGTCTGGGGATTGGTCCTGCTTTGAGCAGGGGGTTGGACTAGATGACCTCCTGAGGTCCCTTCCAACCCTGATATTCTATGATTCTAAGAAGTCAGCCATAAAAATGTTGCCATACTGTGGGGCCATGCGGGTACCCATAGCAGTGCCTCTGACTTTAAGGTATAAGTTATCCCCAAATCTGAAATGGTTGTGGGTAAGGACAAAGTCACAAAGCTCAGCCACCAGTTGTGCCGTGGCCTCATCAGGGATACTGTTCTTGACAGTTTGTAGTCCATCCTCATGTGGAATATTGGTGTAAAGAGCTTCTACATCCGTGGTGGCCAGGATGGTGTTTTCAGGAAGATCACCAATGCTTAGGGGTATGGAACAACTTCCATCTGATAAAACATTTAAAATACTAGGACTGTTCATCTTAGAAAAGAGATAACTAAGGAGGGATATGATAGAGGTCTATTAAAATCATGAATGGTGTGGAGAAAGTGAATATGGAAGTGCTATTTACCCCTTCGTGTAACACAAGCACCAGGGGTCTCCCAATGAAATTAATAGGCTGCAGTTTTAAAAGAAACATAAAGAAGTACTTCTTCACACAGCACACAGTCAAAATGTGGAACTCTTTGTCCAGTGATGTTGTCAAGGCCAAAAGTATAACTGGGTTCCAAAAATTAGATAAACTCATGCAGAGTAGGTCCATCAATGGCTGCTAGCCAAGATAGTCAACCCAGTGCTCTAGGGGTATCTAAGCCTCTAATTTCCAGAAGCTGGGACAGGACAACGGGATGGATCACTCTATTATTGCCCTGTTCTGTTCATTCCCTCTGAGGCATCTGGCATTGGCCACTGTCACAAAACCAGATACTGGCTAGGTGGACCTTAGTCTGACCCAGTATGGCCATTCTTACACTCTTATGTTCATCAGATCAGTGGCAGTAGGGGAAGAAATATTTCTTCTCCCACACTGTTCCTTTCTGCAAAGAGCCATCTGAACCATCTGTGGAAGAGCTCTTTTGTGTTTCAAAACATCTCTAAACTAAGGCCTCAAAATGTGAATTTTAAATTACAAACAACTCTTCAGAATTCAACTTTTGTGGTCTAGAAGTGTAAAATGTATGTGATGGTATTACATGGCTGTTATAGTTCTTAACTTGTGTGACACTTGGAAGAATTTTAAAATCACTAATACAGAAGGCAACTTTGTCATATTTTTTACAAATAGCCTATTGCTAAAATAGATGAACTTGGCTATAGAGGCAGGGGGAAACAAATCCACAGCTGTGTGAGGAAACCTGAATTTGCCTTTTTTTTTTTTTTAAATCACTGATAGAAAAAATGAAAAATGTTATTTTTGTCTAGATGAAGATAGACTCTCCAGAAGGAAGAGCGTTGTGGACACAGTATCTATTCAGGTGGATATTCTGCCTGGCAACAACACAGAGGATAAGGTATGTGGAAAAACAAGGTATCCTAGGAAGTATTTCTTGCATAAAGAGACAACCTACAGAAGGAAACTTTTCCAGAGAAACTCTCACAAAATCTTTTGTCTTGCATGTCTTACTTTGTAACTCTTCAGATCTAAAGCTTTTTATTATCTAGTTTATTAAAGCTGAAGTACATTACAATATTTGAGTTATTTTTGACCATTGATATGGGCTACTGTTTCAATGAAGCTTCTAGATAGTTACCTTTCAGCCAGTGTAACATATTGGGGGAACACTAATTATATGCTGAATTTCTGTGTAATATATTATGAGACATTACGTCTTAACTGAGTAAAATACAGGCAACTCCAAATATGTAACTTGATGCCACTGACCACTTACTATGGGAACTGAACACAGGAAGAGAGAAATTCCAAACGTATATCGTAAATAAGTCTTATCTTGTCCTTTCTATTTTCGGGAATGTATAATAAACTGTATTTTAAGGCAGAGGAAAGAATTGATGGAATCAAACAAAAGATACAGACATAAGGTATAGGGATTGAGACTACTTATCTTGCAGGAAGGCTACATTATGACTAACTGTTGGGACAAATCTTAGACTTCTTAACTGAAGTGTTCTGAATAGATATTCCACTTTCCAGTGACTCTGGAAATTTACCCCCACCCCCTCCAAAAAAAATAAGTGTGCTGAACATAAAATGTAAGCTGTTTCTGTTACTTCTAGCTTGTGTCAGGAAATGTGTAACACAACGATGAAAAGTAATTAATTTCCCATTTTCTATGAGTGCTAAAAAGAAGCAGCATTTACACCCTCACAAGAGCAGGGGTTTAAATGCTGATGTCCTACCTGAATTTTTATTAATTTTGTGTGTATGATTCTAAATCTGTTGTAAGAACATTATGGTCTCAAGCTCAATAGTTAAGAAATACAAGAACTAAGGGTACGTCTATACTTACCTCCGGGTTCGGCAGTAAGCAAACGATCTTCTGGGATCGATTCATCGCGTCTTGTCTAGACGCAATAAATCGATCCCGGAAGTGCTCGCCGTCGACACTGGTACTCCTGCTCCGCGAGAGGAGTACGCGGAGTCAACGGGGGAGCCTGCCTGCCACGTGTGGACCCGCAGTAAGTACCTCGTAGTTCGAACTAAGATACTTCGACTTCAGCTACGTTATTCACATAGCTGAAGTTGCGTATCTTAGTTCGAACTGGGGGGTTAGTGTGGACCAGCCCTTAGAGTGTCTGCGCAACCTTAATTCCTTCTCCTTCCCCCTGCGTTATGATAGTCTTTAATTATCTGATCACATCCTAGTTTTTCACAGGACTCCTGCATCATTCAGTGCACAGGAGGGATGTTGCTCATTGAAAGAATAGTATTCTTTCTCATCCTCATTAAAATTGTGGCTTGCCCGTATCTTCTTTACTTCACACTATTCAAAGCCTGCTCTGAATACAGAATTTTAATTTCCTCGTGGGCTTTTGTATGGGGTTCTCAGCATAGTGTCTAAGTATTTCACAAATATCACTGGTCTACAATTTTTGAGAAGTCGTCTGCTTCAGAGATAAAATGTGCTATTTATTATGTATTTTGATGTGCTGAATTCAAATATGACAATTAAAACAACTGGCTACTGTTTCTAAAATATTTAAGTTTTTACATTTTATGTCTATGTATATTGTGTAGATAGTAGAGTTTTAATCATAAATTGTAAACCTAGGTCTTTTCATGTGTTTATGGTTGCTTTACATGATAATATTTCACCTGTCTTGTTTATGGAACACTTTAAAAATCAGCAAAAGGGTTATATAAATAAAATTTATTATGAAACAAAAGGCAAAAAACAATTATGTACACAGTTTAGTCCTATTCAGTGTCTACTCGGCGCTTCTTGGCTTATCTCTTGTATTCATTAAATGGAGCATCTCTTGTCACTGTCCAGCAATAATCTGCAAGCATTGATGGGCTCCATTTGCCCTGATAGCGTTTCTCCATTGTTGCAATGTCCTGGTGAAATCGCTCGTCATGCTCGTCGCTCACTGCCCGCAGTTCGGTGGAAAAAAATCTAGATATGAGTGCAAAAAATGTATCTTTAGTGACATGTTGCAACCAAGGCTTTTGTATGCCTTGAGGATGTTTTCCACCAACAACCTGTAGTTGTCTGCCTTGTTGTTTCCGAGAAAATTTATTGCCACTAACTGGAAGGCTTTCCATGCCGTCTTTTCCTTGCCTCGCAGTGCATGGTCAGATGCATCATCTCGAAGAAGTTCACGAATCTGAGGACCAACAAAGACACCTTCCTTTATCTTAGCTTCACTTAACCTTGGAAACTTTCCACGGAGATACTTGAAAGCTGCTTGTGTTTTGTCAATAGCCTTGACAAAGTTCTTCATCAGACCCAGCTTGATGTGTAAGGATGGTAACAAAATCTTCCCTGATTCAACAAGTGGTGGATGCTGAACACTTTTCCTCCCAGGCTCCAATGACTGTCGGAGTGGCCAATCTTTCTTGATGTAGTGGGAATCTCTTGCACGCAGAGAAAACAGCAGTACTTTGTATATCCAGTCTGCAGACCAAGCAAGAGAGCAACAACCTTCAAATCGCCACAAAGCTGCCACTGATGTTGGTCATAGTTTATGCACCTCAAAAGTTGTTTCATGTTGTCATAGGTTTCCTTCATATGGACTGCATGACCAACTGGAATTGATGGCAAAATATTGCCATTATGCAATAAAACAGCTTTAAGACTCGTCTTCGATGAATCAATGAACAGTCTCCACTCATCTGGATCGTGAACGATGTTGAGGGCTGCCATCACACCATCGATGTTGTTGCAGGCTACAAGATCACCTTCCATGAAGAAGAATGGGACAAGATCCTTCTGACGGTCACAGAACATGGAAACCCTAACATCACCTGCCAGGAGATTCCACTGCTGTAGTCTGGAGCCCAACAGCTCTGCCTTACTCTTGGGTAGTTCCAAATCCCTGACAAGGTCATTCAGTTCACCTTGTGTTACAAGGTGTGGTTCAGAGGAGGAGGATGGGAGAAAATGTGGGTCCTGTGACATTGATGGTTCAGGACCAGAAGTTTCATCCTCTTCCTCTTCCTCGTCTGACTCAAGTGAGAATGATTCTGGTGCATCAGGAACCGGCAGTCCTTCTCCGTGGGGTACTGGGCGTATAGCTGATGGATTGTTTGGGTAATGCACAGTCCACTTTTTCTTCTTTGACACACCTGTCCAAACTGGAGGCACCATGCAGAAGTAACAATTGCTGGTATGATCTATTGGCTCTCTCCAAATCATTGGCACTGCAAAAGGCATAGATTTCCTTTTCCTGTTCAACCACTGGCGAAGATTTGTTGCACAAGTGTTGCAGCATACATGTGGGGCCCACCTCTTGTCCTGATTTCCAATTTTGCAGCCAAAATAAAGGTGATAGGCTTTCTTAACCATAGTGGCTATACTGCGGTTTTGTGATGCAAAAGTCACTTCACCACAAAAGTTATCTGCACAGAAGTTATCTGCACTGTTCACACAAGTACGAGGCATCTCTGCTCACTTTGGCTAAACAGAAATGTGTCCCTTCGCAAAATCAAACACTGACAAATAAGAGAGCACGACACTGTATGATTTCTAGAGCTGATATAGGGCAGTTTGTTCAGCAGAGTAATGTAAGCTTCGTTATGATTGCATCATCCATGACTTCTAGGAATAACATGATGCAATTCATATCCTGTATGATGCAATACCAGCTTCAGATTGCATCATTCATTGTTTTGCCTAAAAAGCAAGTACTGTCCAAACCCAGTCATAGATTTATTCATAGATCCAGTCAAAGATGTATTTTAGTCATTTCTGGTTTAAATTGAGATCCCTTCCCTTTATAACTCACTTATCCTCCGCCATTCCCAAGTCAAGAGTCGTATATACTGACCCAATAGCATATCTTGAAAACTAGAGCCAATCAACAATTTTAAGCATCATTTTCGTTCTCAGCGACCCATAATTAGTAAAGTTTGGCTACATTTATTTCAGCAGCATTTTGGCTGTATAGCAGTGTATTAACTATTTTTCACACCCCCCTATATGATGGGGAACTGAGGCACAGAAAATAAGGTCAAAAGTGTGCACTAATTCTAGGTCTGCAACTTGGGATAGTTAGAGCTCTTAGCTCAATGTCCCATTCTCCTTGCCTAGCTTGTCCTAGTGCCCACACCTCCTCCATCCTGTCCCTAAACTGGTTCACAGTCTCAGCCTCCCCTCTTCTCCACCCAGTTCCCAGTTTTCTGACATAGTCAGTCCCTAGGGCCTACTTTCCCTTGTTCTGAGCCCCAGTCTTTCCTTCCCGCACCATGCTCTTTGTTCCAGTCTGCTCCTTCCTCTGTGTTTCACCGCATTCCTTCTCCAAATTCGAGGTCAGGCTTTTGTGTCCTCTCTATTTGAGTCAGTTTCCTCCTTCACGTTGCCTGAGTGGCAGTAGGGAGAGTATTGAGAGCATAGAACAGAGTCTCCTCCTCTGTTCAGGTGCCCAGTTCCATAGCCACCAATAGCCGCCGAGAACAGCAATTGTAGGGAAAGTCCTGCTCAGCCCTGCGGTGGAACATGCTCAGTTCAGGCAAAAAAATGTAAAAAGAATTTAGCTGTCAATGCTAACAAGTCTCAACTGAGCATGTGCAAACTGCAGTTTTTCATGGGCTTTTAACTTGGCAGGGTTGTTTTGTTTTGTTTTTTTCCCCAGCAGCAAAAAGCACATACTGACACACAGGCCACCGTGTGGCAAATTTCAAGTCCGTGTTACAAAGCCTGAAGGTGCGAAGTAAAATGTATTTTTCCTTACTCTCATTCCCAGAAGCTGCTGAATTCTTTTTGCTGAAATTTACCTAAATAAAATCAACCTGAGGCATTTCAGCACAAATAGTTAATTTTGTAAACGTATAGGCAACTGAAAAATGTGTCTTAATTGTCAGGCTATGGCTGCAATTACCAGCTCTGTCTATAATAAAATAAGTGAATCACTAAACATGAATATAATGTAGAAGACAAAAGATTTGTAATCACACAGCGAGTCATTGCAATGGTGAAGAAATATAAGACTACTTTATGTATTCACAGTAATCTGTCTCTTAAATAAAAACTCTGTTAGGCTAAAAACATTAAAAGGTATTTAGGTGTTGCTGCACTCAATGTTGCAATGCTCAACTGATTGAGGAGCCTAAATCTCATTTTTCAAAAGAGATTTAGGCACTTAGCTGCCCATTGGGATTTTGGCTCCTAAGTCCCTTTTGAAATTATAGTTGAGACAAATTACTTATTCTTCAGCAGTTTGTGTTGTTTCACTGAATTAAAAACCACTTATTTCCTTTAGGTCAATAATACTGAAGAAATCACCTTTGAAGCTTTGAAGAAAGCAATTGGTGAGATTTATTGCAATACTACATTTACACTTCTCCAGTACATGAAATATTTGCTAGAAAAAAGCTTTGCTAACATAGCATACTTAAAATACTATGTTAGTTTTTCATCATGTAGCAGGTTGATTTGAAACCACAAACCCCTTAAATGATCTTCAGCATTTCTTAGAGAACTCTTCTCTTTACCTATAGCTGGTGTGACTTACTGAAAAGCTGGTAAATTAATTCTTATTTTTAACGGTTTCTGGAACTTTCCCTTTACAGGTCAAGGCTTGAAAAACACTTAAGCAATTCACATATAGTTTTATCCTTAGTCTGTGTGAATTTCAGTTAAGAAAATATCTGTAAAGTACCTTTAATATAGTGACAAATGCTCAAGTCCTCAAAGGGAGTTCTCTGAGTATAGTGTGTGAAATTAGCATTATGGGATTCAGAGGAGTTCCGTTGTCAGATATATAATCCATTTATGATTAAAAAGGTGTTTTTCCAACTGCCAACTCGGCAAACTTAACCTAGGGTCTGAAAATGCAGCTGAGTTCTTCCTTCTAACCCTCACCACCAGTAATAAAGATTATGCAAGTCAAACTATGCCCATGCACATATCAAAGTGTAACTTGGAACATACTTACAAAACAACAGGGTGTTACTGAGGGTATAACTTGGTGTGCAAACTCTTTACTGCTGGTTATGATGCATGAAAATAAAGGAGTCCAAGTTGACTTTCTGGTCTCAGGTTAAATTTGTTAGGCTGACTATTTAAAAAAAAAAACGAATAGTATATGGAGTTGATGGTCTTCTGTACATTTGAAAAACGGGATCGGTACTAATTCAAGTATATTGAAAAAAACAAGCTGCACAAAGTCTTAGCACCTGTTTTCAGCCTATTGCCCCCAAGTGTAAGGGCAAGAAGATAGCAAAAGATGGATAACGGATTGCATAGTTTAATACTATAAACCCAAGAACATGGCCACTGGATGAAGTTTGGACCACATTCCACTGCATCTGTGGTGACCTCCTGAGCTCAGACAATTACTTACTGGGCAAAACCTGCAGTCCCTATTCAGGCAAATGGGCTGAGTGGGAACTGAGTTGGAACCACAGGATATGATGATGTGTTAACTTTTTTACACTGATTCTCAAGTGCGTGTTCCATTATTACAGGGAATTTGACTAACTAGAACTTTACTCAATAAGTCTGCCTAAGCTGTGACTACTTCTTACTATTCGTTTAAAATATTCTAATCTTATGTCTTTGTTTTAAGTAGTAGTAATAAAAAGTGAAGACACACAAACCTCTAAGTGTATTGTCATTTCACTTATTGTAGGAAGTCTATATAAGCATAAATTAGAACTGTCTTCATTTTTTAAAAGATAATACTGGACTTGAAGAGCAGGAGAAAGAAAAGAGGCGTCTTGTGATAGAAAAGTTCCAAAAAGCACCTTTTGAAGAAATTGCAGCACAGTGTGAAACAAAAGTGAGTACTTGGTACATTTTATATTGTTTCAAAGGCTTTCGTACAAGTGGTGATGGAGACACGAGGATAAAGGGTGGTTTATGATAGTGTTTACTGTTAAAAGAAAACAATTGTTGCCTTTTTGCCTTCATCTGTGCTCTGAATTTTTAATCTGTGTAGGAAATCAAAATTACTTGTACCCTGAGTGGTTGGGTCCCCTACATCTCACAGAGCTATTATTATTACTATTTATTATTTGTATTGTTTTAGTGACTAGGGACCCTAGTTATAGACCAGGACCTACAACCACCATAGCAATTAAATCAGCTGTTGGTATCCACACTGCCCTCCTTCGGCCGATGGTGCACGTCCTCACCAAGAGTACTTGCACCCACTGAAGTGGGGCGTTGTGTGGGCACTGACAGCCTCATGGGGCTCGCAGATGGAGCTCCTTGCCCCAGGGCTGACAGCCCTAGCTGTGAGCTGTGCAGGGCTCAGTTTCAAAGCAGGAAGCCTACCAGCAGATTGACATTCTTGTCAGTTTTTTGGCTGCTATGATTTCATATTTCCTCTCCGGCTCCGCCTGTCAGCCTTGCGTGAGGCTCGCAGCTGGAGCCTCCGGCCCCAAGGATGACAGATGGAGCTGGAGCTGAAATGTGAAATAATAGCAGCTGTGAAACTGACAAGACTGTCAATTTCAGCGCTACTAGGCTCTCTGCTGCGAAATTAAGCCCTACACCAGGCTGACAGCTCTGGCTGTCTGCCCCGGGGCAGATTGGGGAGGGAGGGGTTGGGTGACAGCTTATGCTCTCAGCACTGGGGTCGGGGACTCTAGCTGTCAGCCCTGTGGGGCTGTCAGTGCCCCACACTCCAGCTATATCGACCTTAGCACTACGCCTCTCGCGGAGGTGGAGTCAAGTCAATATAGTGGGTGACTTGCATAGAATGGAGCACCATTGTAGTTAGACACTGGCAGAGTTAGGGTGACGTAAGCTGCCTTATGTCAACCTAACTCTAGTATAGACCAGACCTTTGTCCTCCACTCCCCACATACTACACACACTTTTACCTTTGCTGCCTTGGAGCCTGGGTTCAGAGCCATGATTATTTCACTCTGGAATTATAAGTAAATGCAACTTTTGGATCACGACAACATGCTTTAACTCACTGGAAGGGTCATTTCACCCCCCCCCCCCCAATCTTTTAAGAAATAAAAATCTACTTCAGTTTTGTTACTAAACTCCCAGTTGCTATTCTTTTGCCTTCACACAACTGAGTCCTTGCTGCAACAGGGAAGCAAAACTCTGAAATTCAGAGTATATTCCACTAAACCAATCCAGGCTTCTTATTCGTAGTCGTTCTGTATACAGTGGTTTTACAGGATATCATTAAAATATTTAAATTTTTTCTCTTTGTAGGCAAACTTTCTTCATGATAGACTTGCACAGATATTGGAGCTCACCATTCGGTAAGGTTTTATGCACAAAAGGGAATTAATTAAAAGTAGGGGTAGTTGTCAGAAAATTCTGTGCTACTTTAAGATGCTAGTGTCATGTACTTTATTGAAATAGCCTCATTTACAAAGCATTTTATTTTATTGTTACTATTCTGATTTTTTTTTTAAGAGGAAAATATCCTGTGTCAAGATTAGCCAATTAGCCCATTAAATATTTTCTGTTTTAAAAAGGTCAACTCCTGTTTTCTATCCAAATCATATAATTAAAGGTATTGTTGTTGTTAAGGATAAAACTTGTTTTTTTCCATTAAAATTATTGAAGGTCTTCCATGAGGATTGTATCCATTAATTAGGGTTTAATTGGGTCCCTAAGGAAGTTCCACCTATATAACTGTGGACAGAATTGGGCGTAAGTTTGAAAAATATTTGCTAAAAGATGTGAAAATATATATATTGGTAACACAGCTCTGGAGTATTTTTATATTTGTATTTTATATATATATTTGTCATGCTTACAAAAATGTTGAATTTTCCCTTTATTGCATGTGCTCTGGGAATTAGCTAGCAATCTCTGTATGTGAAGTGCCATGTACATCTATTCTGCATTTGAAGTAATATTGTATATCAAAAGCCCTATCTTGATAGTTATGTTGACATCAACGAAACTGGTGATTCAGGCAAAGATACAAACAAAAATCAGCCATTATAATTTGGCTTCATTAGAAATGTAGGAAAAGGATACAGTAAGGCTGGAAAGAAATTTAATATCAAATTTCCAAGCAGGTACTCTATGAAGTTAAAAGTTAGTAACAGATTACATAAGTATATTTTTATGAAAGCTTAAATTGTGTGGCTTTGTTTTCTCGTTCCTTCTTTACAGTCCTCCTCCTAGCCCCTCGGGAACGATGACCATTACTGCCGGACATGCTCATTACCAATCCGTTCCAGTCTATGAGATGAAGTTTCCAGATCTTTGTGTGTATTAAGTGTCTTCTGAAGTCTGCAGGACATTATTTAGAGTAGAGTACAATAAACAGACCAAGATGAGTTTTCAAGTTCTTTGTTAATTTAGATTAAGTAAATAGTTTTTTAGAAAAAATGGTGGACCTACAGCACATAGGAATGATTTTTAACCAAACTTTCAGGGTTTTTTTTTAACTATTCTCTAATATTTGACATTAGGTTTGTTATGTTACCTTATTATTTCCACTTACAGTCATTTTTCATATTTCGGTAGGTTTAAAAGTCAGAAGTAAATATTTCCTCTTTTGCCAGCGTGTTCTAGTGTTTCAGAGACCTAAAAAATGAGTTTACAGAAATATAATTTCCTAGAATTGGGGGCTATATCTGTAATGCCTGGTGGCTTCCTTCCACCTGGGTTTCCAGATTTGGGTAGAGTGCTTTTGGCGTGCTTACTGTTACCACATGTATCAGTGGAGCGATATCTTAGCTCCCTATACTGTTGCTGTCTAGTAGCTATTTATTCCATTATTTTGAAATACATTTAAATAGGCAACCTTTTACCTGTTCAATTTCACTAATAAATATGACTGGTCAGACAATTGTTAAATATTGTTCCTGGTGAATGATTAACATAATGTGCTTTTTAGAAATCCAGCACATGTGCTGTTTCCTGCCGAAAGTTGCAATGTTCTGCTTGAGAGATGTTAATCCCTCCTCTTGGAGCTCTGACTTGTGCAATATTTTTCATGTCTTGTGTGTATAGTTTACAGACTATGCTTTTGAAAATGCAGTAGTATTTTGCTGTCTGAATTACAACAAATAAATATATATTTAGTATAGCAACAAACTGAGGGCATTTTAAATGGATAAGTACTTTAAATACTGGTTCATTTGTAAAATTATAAGCACAGAAGATAAGATTATATGAAATGTTGGTCTGTGTAGTTTAGTAAAATAGGTTTTTAATGATCTTTTGCAAATTGAAAGAAAACTGTGGATGAATCCTCTTGAAAGTTATACATTTAGATGTGTTTTCAAACAAAAGCATTTTGCAATTATATCTGTATACATTTTTGTTGCATTTGACAAGTCTTCCTGTGATTATTGAAAACTGATGTGCTAACTTTCATAGGTTTAGATACCGGAGTATAAATTTTAAATAGATACAAAGAACCTAACTTTTTGTTAGCTCGGTACATAAAACTGTACTGTACAGTAAGTTGCTTGGCCCTTGATGGTAATAGACAATGTTGTCTTCCTGACCATTGCGAAATTCTGTGCATAAAAATGAAAAGTTCTAATAGTCCAGTGCTATGAGCGAGCAGTGACCTTTGTAGTCTAGGTCTAGCTGGATTTTCTGAAGCAACTAATGTAATCAACTTACATTCTCAATACTTACTAAATTTAAAAACATATATTTAAGTCTTTGAATGGGTCAGGGCTGAGATGAATAGTGTAATAAACTAATAACTCTTGTTATAAATTTATTAGGAAGCTAGTCAATATGTTAACTGTCCTTGGCAATTTCCACACTTGCTGCAAAATGTAGGGCTTCTGGATTTTTAAACTTAAGTACAATGTTCCTTTAAACTATCTTTAAAGGAGTGAAATAGCTGAAATTTCTCTGGAAATGTGCTATTTAGACCTATGAGATGACACATCAAGACTTTCAGGAAGCATTCACAAAACTCAAAGGTAATTGAGACCTTTTTTTCAGTTTGACAGTGCAATCACAGCTGTTAGTGGATGACGAAACAACCTCTTACCTACAGCATTCCGTTGTGATTGTTACTGCTGCAACGTATCATCCTGATCAGACCAGAGTCAACAGCATTAGTAGAACTCGTTGTCACCTTAGTTTTTAGTTTTCACTTTTTGTTTTTTAAGGTAAGATATTAGATTTTGACCTATATAAACAGAGTGTATTTTTTTTAATTAGATGTAAGCTAGGGACGCAATGTAAAACAATCATCCACACTGATGTGATTTTTATAAAGTAACACTGTGCACATTTGTACAAAAAAGAAATAGAATTAAAGAGTCTAAAGAATAAGAAACAAAGAATGTACTTTCATTTGCACTCTTGTAGTACGCAGACTGTGGTGTAAATACAGAATTTTCTCAGATTAACTAAACTCTGTTGCATGTATACTGCATGTGAAAAATTATATTCAGCATTTCATGTACCATTCATTTGAAGTCTATTGACGAAGAATTTTTTTCATTTAATCACAAGGTAGGCTCCCACATGTCCTAAATTCAGACTAGTCTTGTTCAGGATGTGCAGATGTTAAGGCACTAAAGATCTGTAATCTTTTTGGGATTTTGCCTGATATATAATTTCTTTCCGGCTGAAAACGCAGAGAGTCTGCAAATTGAGTACCGTGGCCACTTTGAACAGATGAGAATTGAGGATTTGTGGAAATCTGCTGCATAATATGTTGTACTCATAGTTTACTGTAAGTAATAAATTGTAGGTATTTTGAAATCAAATTGTTCAGAATGCTGTTTTTATGTATACAGTTGCTTTGAATCCCTTATTTCTTTCTGGTCTTGAAAAGAGTTGCAGAGCTTAGAATACAAAGTGTGCATACTGGGCTTGTAGTGTCTGTGACAGTTTGAATACTGTTTGAATGTTTATCACTTCATGTCCAGTTGACATTTGTATGTATTCCAGCTTGTGCTTTAAATTCTTTTAAATGTAATGTCACTTTGAGTAATTATGGTTTTTGATAGCAGTTCATTTTAAGGTAAATTAAAATTATGTTAATTCAGAAGAAACAAAATGAGCCTGTTCAGAGTAAGGCTAATTTGTCTGTTTTATTGATGCCCATACATTCTGTACTGTTAGTGTTGAACCACTTTCATGAAATGTAAGAATACATTGTGCAGTGTACATTTCAGCAATAAAATAAACCAAAACGTTAAAATAGCTGAGTTTGTTACAAATTAATTTTAACAGTTACAATATTAACGACTGTATGATACTTGAGGTTAAGAAATCAGTGCTGTCCTAAATATAGTACTTGCTTATTGTTGAGAAGCAAAACAAAATGTCACTTAATACAGACAGTTATTTTGCAAACCCAAAACATTTCACTTCTTCATAAAGTTGGGATTTGTTGGAAAAGTTCAACAAAATATTAGGCAGCAGCAAAACTTAAATTGTATTTCTCAGGGCATATAAGAATGACCATACTGGGTCAGACCAACAGTCCATCTAACCCAGTATCCTGTCTTCTGACAGTGGCTAGTGCAAGATGTTTCAGAGGGAATGAACAAAACAGGGCAATTTCAAGTGATCCATCCCCTGTCATCCAGTCCTAGCTTCTGGCACTTGGAGGTTTAGGGACACCCAGAGCATGTGTTATCCAGGGTTTTCAGAACCCACAGCAGGGGCAACTTAACTATTTCACTCCAGGCAGTGTCAGGAATAAATTAGTAGGAACACCGCAATTCTGTCCGATGAAAGATTAAATGCAAGTAAGCATGCTCTTATTTAACACTGCAGTTTATTAGATTTAAGCACACGGAGTCATAAGCAATAAGTTTAGAACATCCCACATATTTACCTAACATCTGGAACGGTTTTGCGAAACGTCCCATGTAGATTGGATTTTTCTTTAAGGCTCTGGGTAGCCTCTTAAGGTATATAAGCTTTTTTTCCCATCTCAAACCAGGTACGTGTATACAGAGTTACTGGAGGGGAACCACTTTACGTATGACACATTTGGAATGCTATTTACTATAGATACCATTAGTAGTTCTGCAATTTCATATTTATACTACAAGAAAAAGATGCTAACATGTCTCTCTGTCATGGTTAAGGGCATCCATATATCTAACTCATTCTTATAGTCATTTTAGGGAATAATCTAGCTTTGGTTGATAGCCACACATAGGAAACTATCCACACTACACTACGATTTTGCAACCAGCTAGAGGTATGGTCAACTTTTAGTTACAGGTTAATATGTTGGAGGTTTTTTCCAAACACAGCTGTTCTACCATTACAGCCTATTTGCCCCCCCTAATCCCCGACCTAGCATTCTTTTAACTTTTTTAGGGGTATGTTCTGGATAGCCTAAGCACTATGGCAGGGGTAGGCAACCTATGGCACATGTGCCAAAGGCAGCACGCAAGCTGATTTTCAGTGGCACTCACTGCGTGGGTCCTGACCACTGGTCTCGGGGGCTCTGCATTTTAACTTAATTTTAAATCATAGAATATCAGGGTTGGAAGGGGCTCAAAGCAGGACCAATCCCCAGACAGATTTTTGCCCCCAAATCCTTAACTGGTCCCCTCAAGGATTGAACTCTCAACCCTGGGTTTAGCAGGCTAGTGCTCAAACCACTGAGCTATCCCTCCCCCTCTTCTTCTTAAAATGCTTCTTAAACATTTTTAAAACCTTATTTACTTTACACACAACAATAGTTTAGTTATATATTATAGAAAGAGACCTTCTAAAACATTAACATTATTACTGGCACGCAAAACCTTAAATTAGAGTGAATAAATGAAGACTCGGCACACCACTTCTGAAAGGTTGCCGACCCCTGCACTATGGTATCTATAAGAACCATACTCTCCGCCCCCTCTTTATGCCTAGGATTTCTTTCCCAAATCCCATAATCCTCTGTCTCAAATCATAGTGACCATTTTGCATCATGGAGCCCTTACTGGCCCTCCAGACTGTAGTGATTACTAGCTTATGGATGTTGGTGGGACAGCCCAGAAGCAATGCAGGGCAGACAGGGTTAGCTACATTCTGAGTGAGGTGGTATGTGTAAACAAGGTGAAGACAAATGAAAGGCTTCTGTCCATTTATAATGTCAAATTGAACAATGAGGGCAAATTCTGGGCCAGGTCAAGCTCTGCCCACTGGCAGGACAATGTCATGGCTGTCTGGACCATCTGTGTTTGGCCGTGGGGGGTGGGGGGGGCTGTCTCTACACTAAGGAGGATCTGACATAGCTGTCACCCTGTAGTGTACACCCAGCCTAGCCCACAGAAAGGGATTTCTCCATCAATGTAGGAATATCACTTTCCTAAACAAAAGTAGCGGTCACGGAAGCATTCTTCCAACAACATGGCTGCGTCTACACAGCTGTATTGTTTTTTTCACATCCTGAACTACTGTAGTTATGTCAACCTAACTTTTAAATATAGACTATCCCTGCATGAACAAGCAGCAGCCAGAACAAATCCAACCCTATGACAGCAACTTCATTCTGGGTAGTAGAGTAGCCCTAGCAGTTTAGAGACTATCCAAGAACAGGACTGTCGCGGCCTGGGCGTACACCAGCACAGGGCAATCTACATTTGAGGATCACAGTACTGCAATTGTGCTTTGAAATAAAGCTAGTCCTACAGATTTCTTTTTTATCAAGATTACCATATTCCTGACATGCCAGAGGACTTTGAATGTAGTTTGGGTTCCCAGACTCCGCGGGGCCTGTCGATTGAACTCGTTTCCAAAGTCTATGCCACTGATTAGGCCACAGGCAAAAATAAGTGTGCCTAAATGGTTACAGCAACCAGATCACATGCCAGACTAATTATCTAGCAGAGGCAGTAAGCAGTCATTAGCTCTTAATTACTTTGGAGCCCTTCATGGACCAGGACCCCCTTGTGCTCAGTGCATTAACACTGCCTACTGTGGGGACACACTGTGCTTTTAGCCAGCCATACCCCTTACCAGTTACAAGTAGAGTAAAAAGCTGCTGTGTGGTTTGGACCTAAATAGAAATGCCTTTCACAGATTTCTGCTTCATTTAATAGATTCTGTTCGCTGAACTCCGACGATGATTCAATACAGTTGATGCTCAGTTAAGATTTCATTTTATAGGCATTGATCCTGCAAGCGCTTATACATGTGCTTAACGTTACACACTGAATAATCTCAATGACTTCAGTGGGCCTACTCAGTGAGTAAATTTAAGCATGTGAGTAAATTCTTTTCAGGATTGGAGACACAATTTGTACAGGTTTAGATATAAGTAGTAATGTTAACTGACTTCGTGTCTGTTAAATACTTCATGAAATATCAGAGGTGGGGAATATGTCCGCAGAAAGTATTCGTGACTTTACTAACTGTCATGGTAAAATAGCAACACACTTAGTCTGTCTAACATAAGATCGGTAAAGATCATTTGAATGGCGCAGTCTATGAAGGTAAATAAAGCTGATGGAGGCATTATTGGCATGTAACTTTCTCTGAATGAAAATACTGTGTTCACTATGAGCTGGAGAGTTCTGCATCTAATATTAAATCCTAACAGTTACCAAAAAGGACTTTCTTTGAAACGTTAGTTTTATCTGAGGGTTTCAGAGCAGCAGCATCAATCTATATTAGAGGAATTAGCTTGTGCTCATTTGAATTTGCTAATTGTCAGTTTCATTTCTTTCAAAGGCCAGTTTTTCCTTTCAGCTAATTAGCGGACTGACCTTTTTGTTATCGCTTTTTATATATAAATGATGTGGGGTAGAAAACCAATTGCAGTCATTCTGCCAAAATGGCTGTTAAGATAACTTCTAAAAGTCCAGTATCAGGGGGTAGCTGTGTTAGTCTGTATCTACAAAAACAACAAGGAGTCTGGTGGCACCTTAAAGACTAAGCTTATGCCCAAATAAATCTGTTAGTCTTTAAGGTGCCACCAGACTCCTTGTTTTTCTAAAAGTCCAGTTCTGAAATTAGTACGAATGCCTATTGTTTAGTATCAAAGCTCATCTCAGAATCAGATGAAAAGAACGGGCAGTGACATTTTGTAGATTAATCCTGTTTTTTTTGCTGAAGTGGATATTTAAATGGTCATTGGACCCAGCATCTTGAAGGAATGTGTGAGGTTCGTTTGGTTTTGCCTGTGGATGTAATTTCTCAAGTCCCTTCGCCAACCCTCCACTTTGCCAACCTTTATACCTTTTGTGATTAAATGTTAGTGTGGGTTTGTAGGCTTAGACCTTTCTATCAGTTTTCTTCACCAATCTTGTATTTTAAAAGGAGGCGTACATACCTCACTTGATAATGAGGGAAATGATTCCTTCCACTAAAGGGAGGATTCACAACCACATACTATCCCTCCCTTCAGTTTTTCATGTTGCTATTCCTTTGTGGGCTTTTCCTAAAAGTCCTGGGGGGAAATCTGGGTCCCATAGAATTCAATGGAAAAACTCCCATTAACATCTATGAGGTCAGGATTTTCACTCCTTATGTGTGGGACATTTCCCTAAACATTTGCTAGCTGCTTTCTTAATTATGAACTGTGATGGTAACTTGTACTTCCAGCAAACCCACAGTAATCCTCTGCTCTGTCACTGAAGCAAGCTCACTCTCTACTGGTTTTGCTCCATGTTGCAAATCATTACCATAGAAATGCAGGACTGGAAGGGACCTTGTGAGGTCATCTAGTCCAGCCCCCAACACTGAGGCATTTTTCACAGTGGTCTAATCTTGTATTGCTCTTTTAAAAAGACAGTAAGGATCATATATACCTGAGTTTTGTGATATTTAGTTATCAAAGAACATTCAGATACAGCATTGGATTTTAAGGGAATTTTGCATATTTACCTAACGTTCTCACAATACTGACTAAGGCAAAAAGACCAAATGACATGGGCAAAGTCAAACAACTTCATGATGTGGAAGAACCTACGCAGGCCTTCTGCTTCCAGAGCCTTTGCTCTGATTGTTGGACCACACAACTTCCTTGCACTCAACACAGAGCAAAGTTCTTATGACTAAGTTGCAGACCCTTAAAACAGGAATCTAGAAAGGAAATATTGAAACAATGTCAGAAAAATCACTATAATAAGGCTAAGATGTCGCAATGATAAGTTAGTAACAAGTGTCTTTATTGTAAAAAATGTTAGTGGAAATTCTTCATTTGTTTCAAGAGGAGCCTCAAAAGGGGTGACACTTGAAAACATTTTGGTTTTATTACATTGTCAACTGTTTACTTCAAGTTAATTTTCTGTTTGAAGATCCATTTCACACATTTACAGTAAAATCAAATCAACAGTTGTAGTAAAGATTGTCAGTAATTTTATAGATCTATTTAAGTTAAAGCATAATATGACAGCAGCACCAGAAATCTTCCGCAAATACTAAAAATGAAATATTTACTCTACTATATGGGATGAGATTATATTCAATATTTTAGGTCATAAATCAGAAAGTGTGAGACTGTTTTCATTTAACTTCCAAACTAAAAACTTGCTTAGATTTTTTTGGATGATGAAGAAAATATCCCAGGCTTCTGTTTTCATACACAATTCAAAGTCAGAATTTTAAAAAAATCACTTTCATGCAAACTGGTTAAATGTGCATTTAGTCACCAGGGAGAATTTCTTGTTCACAACTCCATATCTACCGTGAGTTTTAGGAGACTAAGAATTGCAAAGCACGGAATGGACTGGAGAGAACGCCTTGTTCTGTTCAAGACCCTGACCTTTGAAATATACACACGTCCCTACTCATTCTGAAACATCTGACTTGTCCCATTGCCTGACATTTTATGATCTGTGCTATGCAGGAGGTTAGAGGAGATGATTGTGGTCCCTTCTGGGTTTAAAATCTATTGATCCCATTTGCACTGTTGGTTCTAGTCAGAACTGAGATAAAGCAAAATGAGATTAAAATTGGTGCCAGAACATATGGCATCATCCAAAGCAATGAAGCTGCTGTTGATTTAACTCCCAGTGAGATTTGATTTTTAGGCCCACTTGGTTACAACATGCAAAGTAGATAATTTGCTCCCTAGTATTAACATTTAACTGGTCACATCAAAGCTTTGAAATGAACACCTCATTGCATGTCCTTCATTGCTTTGCTGCTGTCTAAGTAGCGATAGCCTTATCTATATAAATCAGTGTTGTCCTATTAAGCAAGTCTTCCAGAAAACTCTGCAATGCAAAGGGCTGGAACCATCCATCATCATCATCAATCTTAGCTGCTGCACAAAGCAGCAAAAAGTGCAGAGTACTCTAGATTTACTAGAGGTCCCAGTTCAATTTTCCAGTGATTCTGGGAATAAGGATTTTTAATTTTCTCTCACTCCCTCCTCAAAGGTCTCATTACAGCTTGCAATGGTGTGTTTTGGTTTGTTTTCTAAAAGGAGGACAGGGGACAGGAAAGAGGCTGATTTGCTGCTGTAGTTTAACAGTGTATCTCCACTGACTCCATGCAGATGGCATAATAGGAGTGACAGTGGGCCGTAGGAAGGAAAAATGTAGTTTAATTTGAGAAATCTATTACATTAGTCCTGTTGGTATCATGCCATGTTCCTGGAAGCTGAAGTTGTTTCTCCAAAGAACAGTCACAGCATGGCCAGTAGAGATGCAGGCTTCCCCACGTCATTTGGCTCATGTGCGCTGGTTCTCATCGGAAGATGCCACTATGCTCCCTTCTACATAATACACAAAAAGGGAAATTGGAGACCTGTAAAACTCTGCAGCATGTTACAGTTGCCCATTGACATGCAGAGCCAGTAAGAGGTGGGGCAAGAAAATAATTCAGAGAATGGGAATGAACAGGAAACTAAGGCCCCAGCTGGCCAAAAATGTAATAGGAAGGGGCTCCATGTTGTTGAAGGCAGAACATGTGCTCTGTGACACCTTGAAGCCTAGGTGGGTGACCTCTTAGGAGGTACTGCAGACATCTGCACATATTACACAATTTTTGGAGACACGTGTCTTGACAGATGTTCCTCATCTCCTCCCACCACGTCCCTGAATATTCAAGAAGGATATCGACCAGAATGTTTTACCATAGTTACGTAACTAGTATAGTAAGCTATAAGATGCTATTTTAATATCATGGAGGAGTTCTGTATTAACTACATATAGTGGCATGTAATGTGAAAATGTATCAAATTCTAATTCCAACCCTTCAATTTGTTTTTTTTCAGCGAGAGACATCTCCTTTCCAATACAAAACAAAATAAATTTTAACCAACTGCCAGAGGTGTTAGCGAAAATCAGCCACCTGGCAGAGGGGTCTTTACATAAAAGCTGAACGAAACTATACTGGATACTTTCAAACAATCATGTAAGACAGGTGGAAATGGTCCTTAGCGCAGGTTTTCCTGTAGAACAGAGTTCTGTATCCTAACATATATAACCCGTTACCTAGTCTGTGTAATTCAATCTGGGGTCTGCAAGAAAATGTAAAAGAGAATTTACAAAGATAAGATAAAATAGGACACACAGTGGTTGACTCTGGAGCCCTCCATGCCATTTCCCAGTTGGATATAGAGACTTGGCTATCTCTCTTGTGGTGTGGCTCTGGCTTTCCCCCGGGGGTGTCGTGCAGCTCTCTTTATTCTTCTTAAAGCACTCCTCCACGGACCTGCCTCCTCACTGCTCTCCTCCGAGCTGGAGGTCCTGGTGCCTATTCCAGTGTCACCTGCAGGCCTCTCAGCTATTCCACTCCGACATGAGGCTTTGTTCTCTTGGCAGGCTTGCCGGGTTAGGAACCTCAAGCTTTCATTGAAAGAGGCAGCAGCCATACACTCAGCCGCTGTCTTATCACAGGTACACAGGAGCTTCTCGCACATGCTCCAGCCAATGCCTTAAAAAGGAGGTTTTAAAGATGAAAATGGCTGAAAGCAAGTTGTAATTGGTGTAAGCAGTTTTTTAATATGTAGTCAGCTACACCACTTATAGTAAAGCCTGTCGCTACAGTTTTCAAACTCAGGCTGCTAAATCCATAGTTAGGCATCTAAATATATGGTAAGTAATCTGATTTTTTCAGAGATGCTGAGCAACGGCAGCTGCCATTGACTTCGGCGGGACTTGTAGATGTGAGCACTCTGAAACTGACCAGTTTACATTCAGGTGCCCACCTACTGATAGAAGCCAGCCATACCCTGAGATCCACCGGTGCTCTGTGGACAACAAGGTTTTGCTTAACTAGGAAAAGTGCTCAGGTTTAGGTCAAGCTTAGCTAGCGCATTCTAGCTAAGCCTGATCTAAACCTGATCACTTTTTTCCCTACTCAAGGCCAATTCCAAATGGCTTACAGAGCACTGTTAATATGACACATTTTTTTCCAGTTTCTAACTTCTGCGATTCTGTTCTAGTTGTGTGCTTCTATACTGATCTCAATGTTGCTCAAATGTCATACATTTAATCATCTGACCAAACTTACACTTCGGTTTATGATCTAAACATACAACTTCAGATCTCAAACTTCCCTCTGGCTGGCACCCAAGTTTTTTAACTTGTTCCATACAGCATTGATGGGAGAAACAGCACCTAAAACAAAGAACAAATGTTTACCTTTCTTAATAGTAACTCATCTCCCTGGAGCACACAGTTTTTGCAGTTATTTTGGCTATTTGTTTTCATTGCATCTTGAAACTGGGAAAACGTTTGTTTTAACCTATAATAAAAAACTTTTTTTTTTATCCAAACAAGTTGTTAAATAAAGCTTTTCATCATCTTACTATTACAGCCTTTCTACTTCTCATTCATTCAGAGTCCCTTGCTTTTGTCTTTATTCAACTGTGAGCTTACTTGTCTGATGTAATAAATTGCATAAGTAATCCTATATAAAATCATGAGGGATGTGGAGAAAGTGAATAAGGAAAAGTTATTTACTTGTTCCCATAATATAAGAACTAGGGGCCACCAAATGAAATTAATGGGCAGCAGGTTTAAAACAAATAAAAGGAAGTTCTTCACACAGCGCACAGTCAACCTGTGGAACTCCTTGCCTGAGGAGGTTGTGAAGACTAGGACTATCACAGGATTTAAAAGAGAACTAGATAGATTCATGGAGGGTTAAGTCCATTAATGGCTATTAGCCAGGATGGGTAAGGAATGGTGTCCTTAGCCTCTGTTTGTCAGAGGGTGGAGATGGATGGCAGGAGAGAGATCACTTGATCATTACCTGTTAGGTTCACTCCCTCTGGGGCACCTGGCATTGGCCACTGTCAGTAGACAGGATACTGGGCTGGATGGACCTTTGGTCTGACCCAGTATGGCTGTTCTTATGTTTTCAAAAACGGCATCTGTCTCTCATATATATTTCCTAAGACTTTAGTTGACTAACAACTTGGAAACTGCCAGTATCGTGAGGGCTAAATCCTTCCATGCATTAAGTCATATAAGTTAGGACTGGAGAAGACCTATAGTCAGAGAGTCTGTTCTCCTGCTAGTTTCTTATGATATATATTCTAGTAGTCAAACTTGAGATGGCTCAGGTGCTAAGGACTTCCATCACTTCCTCTAGGGAGACTCTTTGACATGCTACTGGAACTCACCCTGAAAGAGATTTCCCTTTTCTTAGTTAGTGTGAATTTTCTCTAATTTTATCTCATTCTTAGATGTATCCACCAGTAAACGCAAAACTCTGCATTGACATCAGTGGGGTCAGGATTTCACGCTGGGTGTTTACATCCTTCAAAAGGATAGTGCAGCATAGATCTATATTAACAGGCTAGCTTGTCCATCTGCAAGTTACTATTCAACCCATCCATTCCTTGAGTATGCTTTACCTCAGCCTCGCTCCACACCTGCTCCTCATACCTTCTTCTCCTCCCTCTCCTCACCTATGGTGCCCTCCTTGCCCCTCCTAATCACTCCACCCCTCAAATCTGAAACGTTAACATGACATTTGTCACCATCCCATTGATTGCTATGCTTGAACAGTCTAGCCCAGCGGTTCTCAAACGTCACTGCACCGCGACTCCCTTCTGACAACAAAAATTAGTACATGACCCCAGGAGTGGGGGACTGAAGCTTCAGCCCTCCTGAGCTCTGCCACCCTGGGCAGGGGAGCCAAAGCCCACGGGCTTCAGCCCCAGGCAGGGGGCCTATAACCTGAGCCCCACAGCCCAGGGTGGAAGCCCTCGGGTTTTGGCTTTGGCCCCGAGCTGTGGGGCTCAGGCTTTAGCCCCGGGCCTCAGCAAGTCTAACACCAGCCCTGATGACCCCATTAAAACAGGGTCACAACCCATTTTGGGGTCATGACCCACAGTTTGAGAACCTCTGGTCTAGCCTTTTCCCTACCAGTTCTGTCTTATCTATTTAGATAAGCTCTTCGGGGCAGGGCCTAGTACAGTGGGGTCCTGATCTTGGGTGGGCCCTAGGCACCATTGTAATAAACATGATTAACAGCAGACAGTGCTGACTAGCAGGTTGTTGACGAGCCAGCACCTGTCCAGTACATCTGTAGGATAACCTCTTCCTTCTTGGCCACAGTAGCAGCCATAAGATTCAAAATCCTGTGGGCATCGATCAGTCAAGCAAAACAGCATTTCTCCTAGCTGAGGCAGCTCCCGCTTCACCTTTCCGTTCCCTCTCGTTTGCAGAAAGGTGAATCTGTCACAGACTGTAAAGAGAGACATTTTGTTTATTAAGTAACATGCAGAGTTTGACACTGGACATTCTTCTGGGCAGAGACCATGTCTTCTCTTTGTTTGGAACGGTCAGAGCTACCACAAACTCTCTCTCTCTCTCTCTCTCTCAAATTCTTACTCGTTTTACATAGTTTCTGCTTTCCATAATCCATGTCTCTCCTCAGAACCTTATTGAACGTCTCTCTAAATACACAGGGCCCTCTGGAATGGGTCTGAATTTACCAGCTGATTTTCATAAAACTGGTGAGTGACTTACAGCTTGTATGTGTTTCCACATACCACATGCTTCACAGGATCTTTGGCAGAATTTTATGCAAGACTATATGCCTCTTCAGGCAGGGATCAGCTTTTTGGTCTGTGTTTGTACAGGACAAGCACATGTATGACTAGGACCCCCAAGTCACTCTGGTAATACAAATAAATAATTACACAATATTACAGTCTTTCTGCCATGTGTGTTCAGTGCCTAGCATCGCATGATGATCAGGACCTCTAGGCACTACCATAACAAAAATAACAGCTGTAATAGCACACTGTTAAAGGAGGTCAAATGTTTCAATCAAATTAGACTCATGGGACTACCACTGTAGTTTTAGATGACTTGAAAGATCCTACATCTGCCTTTTCATTAGGATTAGATTTTCCTTCATTTACTTAGTTATTTTATTTTGTGTATTCTTAAAGACCATCCCAATATTTCTATCATTGAACCAAAACCATGACTATCTTGAAACCTAGCTGAAGTAACTCCCAAACTTCGGTTGCTCCCCTATTATCTCCATGTAATTGTTTTAAAACTGGCTGTTCTACATTGAGCATAAATTGCCTTTGCTTAGAATAGATTCTAATGACTATTTCTTTGTGGAGAAGGAAAAGGCAGATGAAATGAGATCTCCCATACAAAGGCACTGGCGAGTAACTAAATGTTGTTAAACCAGCTGGGCATAATTAAGAAAAGAGAGGCAGAGAATAGTCAAAATGGGAACACAGACTTTCATGAAGGGGAAGCTATTTTGCTCTGCAAGTTTAAGATGCAAATTAAAAGGGGTTGTGATATTAATGTTTTGCACTTAGGTAATATTTCAGGTTAAATTGGGTCTTTCTCCCAAGGTTCTCAAAGCCATTTTAAGATGGTCGGAAATAAGAATGCAATGCACTCATTCAGAAAATGAAGTGATTAAAATCCAGAACTCACTCAGAGGAAAGAATTAGGAGCAAGACAATGGCTAGGTTGTGTCTGAAGGAAGGAACAATAGGGGCTAGAGTCCTGCTGCGGGACTGGGAGTCCCGCAGGACTCGCTGACGTAACAGTGGGAGCAGGATAAAAATTCACCAAACAATGCGGGAGTGGGTGGGAGCAGGACAGGAGCGGGATTAAAAAAAGACTCCCCTGCAGGGCTCTTATAGGAGCATTTTTCAAAATGGAATTTGTGCCAGTTAACCTACACACACCATTAATGCTAAGGTGATATGTGTGTGTGACATTCCTCCATAATCCACTTTAAAATTTTTCCTAATTAAGTTTGGCTACCAGAGGAGACAACAAGCAAGCAACCTGTTGCTTGACTATTGAAAAGAAGGATGGTCTTGCAGTTAAGCCTCTGGACTAAGACTCAGATCTGGGTTTGATCTCCACTTCTGCCACAGACTTCCTTTGTGACCCTCAGTAAATTACTTTAATCCCTATATGCCTCAGTCTCCAAATCTGTAAAACAGTGATAATACTCCCTTTGTCTTGTCTATTTCTACTGAGAGCCCTTGGGGGCAGAGTGTGTGTTTCCACTGTGCTCAGCACAATGGGGCCTTAGTAATTAGTGATGCAGCAGGCAGTCAGAATTGAAGGAAAGAAATCTTTTTCACTGCTACATGCCTAGAGGTACAGCCTGGCCCCAGCTTGCATTCCTGAGCCTCTGGTGCCACCCCAAACTATGTCCCTTCTGAAATGTGACCCTCTTTCTCCGGTTCCACTCATACTCCAGGGTCCTGATTCCAGACTGGGGACTCTGGGCACTAATAGAATATGAGTAAGTATTATCTAAAAGTCAACTTAAATAATTCAACCATTTGAGAAATGCTGGCTTGCCCCTGCCCTCTGGCTCCTGACTATCCATAGCCCCTAACTCTGGGGCCATTCCCATCACCACATCTAACATACAGGGGAGATCTCCTGACAAAGCATGCTGAGGCCTGCAGCAGTGACAGCTCTCAGTCATCTTGGAGAACTCTTTCAACTCTGCACCGAGGTGCTGAAAATAAGATTGAGATGAGGAGCCTGGGAGGACAGTGGAGCTGTTAAGGAGCGGAGAGAGGGTCTGGGAGGGAAAAAGTCCTTTTACTGCCTCTGATACTTGCAGGCAATAAAGTGTAATTTAGACTGGAAATTAAACTTGCTTAAAAACACAAAGCAAGTGAACATCCCTTCTCCGAGTCCATTTTTATTCACCTTTTAATTTAAAGGTACATTTGCAAATGGTTTATAAGGGGTTAATGAGAGCTACATATGTTAATAAATGGGAAATCATAGAATGTTAGAGTCCAGCATTGTTACAGATGGTTATAAGCACCTCAGCGGAAGGTATTAGAGAAATTATTACATCACTGCTGATGCGCTTATAACCATCGATAACAAATGCTATCCATGTCTGTAACATGCTTATAACAGCCTAACCATTTGTAAACGTACCTTCGCTATACAGCGTGACCCATTTTTCATTAGATGTAACTGAGAAAACCATTATGTCTACCTTGTCTGACAGCTTCATCAGGCCCCCTCTCAGCGAGTGTCACTTCTGGGGATATCGCAGAGGAAGCTGTGCTCGCTTCTCCTATCTTAAAGCTCGTCTCTGCAGATCACACGATATACATGTTAACTCACATTAGAAAGAGTCGCACAAAGGCAAGAGGGTGCTCTCCTCGTTCCACTATCAATAGCGTCTCCACAAGCATAGGCGCTGAGCCAGCAATGTGACTGAAATCCTTTAAAACGTGTGCCCTTCGTGGGTGGACAAACTGTTTTGTTACACACGGAATAGGCTGGGTGAGACCTGCCTTGGTTGATAACCTCTTCTGATCTGTGCTCTGCACAGTGACAGGCTGCTGTGAGTAAAGCCAATGTTATTCTAGGAGGTCCATATGTGGATAATACATAAATCTAGGGAGGTAATAGGGCCACTCCACATGGCCTGGGGAAATACTGGGCCTGGGTAGCTGTGAACAGGAATAGGGACGTGGTTTAAGTTGAAACAGAAAATGAATTTCATTTGTTGTACACTCACCTTGTTCTGTTGTCGTGGTGGGATCATTTTCAGTGGGTATCACGTCTGGCCCTGTTGAGTTAATACCTGCTGTGGTTGGCTCTTCCGTTGGGAAAGCATCCTCTGTAACTCCTGAAGGTACGCTTACAATTAAATCACCTTCCTGCCCCCTCTGAACTGATGAGGAGAAAAGGAAAAGCAAGAAGGAGAACTAGCAGGATAATCACCAACAACATGCCCATTTAAATGGGAAGTAAATTGATCTCCTAGATAGCAGGAGAGAGTAATAATCCCAGACAGAACTGGCTTAAACTGCCAGCCATAGAAAGAAACCCCAAATTCCCACTCTTGTTAATTTCTTCACATTTCTTATGTATTTTAGAGTCATGCTGGTTAAAGATGGTGATAAGTGTTTTTTACAGGTTAAAAAGAATGCATGTCACACTTGGAAGGTGAAGGATTATCCCAGGTAGCTAAATGACATAACCAGGTGATTGGGCAACCAGAAAAGGTGCAGGTCAGTGTTTGTTTCCTGAGTTCATCACTCCTCTGTTCTTGGTCCATCACCTCATCAAAGTAGCCCAGTGATGCTGAACTGAATAGCAGCATGAGAGGTGGTGACACATTCTTCTAGCTCAGGTTTGGCGGGTGAGTCAGGAGAACATGAAGAGACTGTGAAAGGTAGAATGCAGAGTAGTGGCTCACTTATTCTCTTGTAGTTCCCCTGCATACACGCTAATGTTGTTTATGGAGCTCAGTGAGTTTTGTTGGAGACTGATAGCCTTGGCATGAGGCTGGGAGATTTCCGTGAGAAGGAAAGCACACAGAAGGGCATGTGAAGAAAGGAACTGACAATAAAGTATTTACCAATTGCTTAGTGGGGTTCAAATGGGTTGGCCTTAGAGCTCTGTGAAGAACTAATTTTTTGGTTCAGTGGCTGAACCTTAACATTTTTTTAAAAGCTTTGGGTCAACACTAAATGAACATTTTTTGGCAGAACAAAAAATAAAAAAAATGTTGTTTCAGGTCAAACTAAATTTTATTCAACCCAAAACAAAACATTTTGTTTCATTTTCAAGGGCTGGTGTTTTTTTTACCTTTTCAATAAAACAAGAAAAATTCAAAACAAAAAGTCATTTCAAATCAAAACATTGACATGTTTAATTTTTAAAATGCCAAAATTAAACATTTTTATTTTTTTCAGAATTTCTTTTCCTGAACCAATCTGGTTTATTGCATGTGAATTTGGGCAGTTTTGGTCAACCCAAGAATGCATTTTTTCAGGGGGAAACCAAGTTTAATCCAAGAAGCTTTGCTCAGTGCTAGTGGGGCTGCTGGTTGCTTTAGCTGGTTGTGACACAGTGAAATGTGAGCAATGCTCAATAGTCATAGACAGTATAACCAGAGTTAAGATACTTTACTTTGAAGGCATCTCGCCATGAACAGCGACAACACTTCACATTCCAGACAACAGCGATCACTATGTGCGATGCCCAGAGATTTTGGGATGTGTGTGTTGGACCTTTAACGTTTCTGTGTTTAAGCAAACTTAGAGCTGGTGAAAGGTGCTGCACTGAGGTCCATCAAGACTGAAGTAATATGTCTATACACAGACCAGACAACACTGGCTGCCCTTCACTGCTTTGCCAATCTGCCTCACACCTGACCTTCAGGAACCAAATTGCCAGGGGTGAGAAGGTAGTTCAGTCTCCATGCTCATTCTGTCCTTTGTCTTCCAACGGGTCACTAACTACTGTCTCCTGAAGTGGTGGAGTTAGTTTGTGCAACACACGTTTGTTGGGAAATGGTTTGAAAGCATTAATATTATTGTTTATTATACAATACCAAAAGTGTGCTAGACCCCTCTCAGTACAGAGAAATAGCATTATCATTAATAGTAGTATTATCCCCATTGCACAGATGGAGGAACTGAGGCCAAGAGGTAAAATGACTTGTTGACAGCTTTGGAGTACACCAGTCTGAGGCAGGATTAGAACTCAGAAGGTGCTTGTTAACTGTAGCAATCGCCCAAGAACTTGGTGGATAACTCCTCTTTGATGCAGACACACATCTTTCTGGTATGTGTTTGTACTGGGCTTAGGACAATGGGCCCTGATCCCTGACTGGAAGCCCTGAGCACTATTTCAGTACAAATAATTCTAATACCTGAGTCAGAGATAGCACAGATGAAAAATTGCTTCTTCCCCCCGTGACCCCCTCCCATATTCAGTGTCACCTGAAATTTCCCTGGTCCAGTTTAGTTCATCTGAATTAGCCTCATAAAGGTCAACTGAAAATAAAAGGGTGCTGTAGGATATTAAACCAGGGGTCGTGGTGCTGTCTCCTTACTTTCAGTTGCAGCTGCTGGTGTGGCTGTGATCTTCACTGTAGTAACTGCAAAATATTAAGCAGCTTTTAGGTCATGAAAGAATTCTATGCAATGCTATGCAGGAGGTGAGAAAAGAGCATTATAATGGTTCCCTCTGGCTGTAATATCTGTGAATGTACTTTAAAGGATCATTGTATTAGAAAACCTGATGTTAATGGAGGGTTAGATTTTTCAAAGGCATGAAGTACATTGAAGTCAGGGCGCACAGGGCAATTAACTCCTGGTTGGGCCTTTGAAATTGCAGCTAGAAATAATTTATGAAATTTAAACAATGTTCACTGAAAATGGTTCTTTGCCTTGATGGAAAGATTCTCCAGCAGAGGCTGCAATCCTGACATTGCACTATGCTGCTAGACAGTGCCAGAAAGTGGTAATGCCGAGTCTAGCTTCATTGCTCAAGTTCAGTGAAAGGCAAAAACTAAACAGCATAAAAATGGTGAAATGTCCAATTCAATTTTAACACTTGTAGTTTAAATGAAAATGTTAACTTGGCTATCTCTTTAAAAAACATGTTTTCTCCTGGGAAAGATGATTTAAAAAAAAAAAAAATTCAAAGCAGGTGAGCCATAATATTACTATAGTAATCACTTCAAATGCCATTGTGTTACCAAGTGCCATGCTATTGTCACACATCTGCAGGTTTATTCTCACCCATGTCCGCACTGTGACACCATATAGTCAAGCTCTAAGATTCACTTACCTGTTAGTGTGGGATCCATGAAGGAAGCAGACATGCCTTCATGATCTCTTGCGATAACTAGACCGGAAAGCAGAAGCATTAGGGTAGTGAACCAAACAAACCGTACTTGTTTAGTGGCTTTGATCTGAGATTCTCAAAAAACAACCAACCATCGGCATTACCTCGTTGTCCAGATGAGGAACTGAGGCACAGAGATGCTAAGGCAATGGTCCTCACAGGGATTTAGGCATTTGCTCCGCTCAGTGCTGTGATGCCTAAACTGCAGGCGACCTGCCCGCTAATGAAATCTTCAGCCCCGAGTTAGGTGCCCAGGCTCCCCATACAATGCATGGGCAAGTTATGGCCTAAGAGAAGGAGCCTCAGGAGTCAGTAACCTGAGCAGGGAGCAATCTAAGGTAGCCAGGATGAAATGCCCGGGAGAGGGGTTTAGGCACCTATGCAGCTGAGCTGGTGAACCCGGCAGATGGGTCAAAGATAGGATCTTCCCTCCACTCAGGATCCTCGGCCTAAACCTTTCCCTGGAGTGAGGCACCTAAGCCAAGTCTTAGGCATGCTCAGAGCTTGGCTACAAGATCAGGCCATGCTGGTAACACAGCGACATGTCTGAGAATCCCACTTCAGGTTTGGCTGGAGCTAGAGCTCTGAACTGCTCCTTAGCTGCGGGGCAGGGGCAGCGAGTCGGCAGCTTTGCAAAGATCAGCTGACTACTGCTAATGCCGCTGTATGACCACATGGAGCTTACAGTGACTGATTTGCCAGTAAAATACAACCACCACTAAAACCTCCTGGCCTCCTGCTTTGGGAGTCCTCGGGACCAAGTCACTGGGCTCAGCAGAAATAGCTACTGAAGACCGAAAATGTGAGTCGTTTGTCAGAAAACAAACTGTAAGGAAGTACAGACCTTGGTGAAATGCAAAGATGGTGAACGCAGCCTTTGCACAAGGCCTTGTGATAGGGTGGGAAAAGTGAAAATGTCACCACTGGAGGTTTGTACTCTCTCTTCTATTTGCAGTAGATGAAAATGTGTTTTGTGGATAAAATGATAAATGGTTTTGATCCCATTATAAAATACACCTGTCACTAGGTGCTTGCAATGCTTTTTACATTACTAATAAGCCCCACAAACACTACTCTAAAGTGGAAGTATAATAGCACACCCATTTTACAGATGAGTAAACCTAAGATGTTAAGGCCCAAAATTTCAATAGTGTCCCTGTGGAAGTTTTAAGATGTGCACCATAATTAGTGGACAGATGGGTTGGATTCTTAAGTGTTTGTCTATGGTTGACCAGAAAGTCATTTACAGAGCTGGAAATGAAACCCAATTCTCCTCTCCTAACCATTAGGCAGCACTACCTTTGCATGCTAAATTCATCCTGAGAAGTGATTTTTTCGCCTGCTTTTTAATCATTTAGAAATGCAGATCATACATGACCCTAAAAATGGTGTCTGCATATTTATACCATAGTCGATAGCGTTCGCTTCTGGGATGTTTTGATGTAAGAAAGCATAGATGCCCTCTAATGACAAGGACTCAGCACTGGCTTAACTCTGCTCCAACAAGGTCAATGGGAAAACTCCAGTAGATATCAATGGGAGTAGAGGTGGTCCAATGTTCAGTGCTTTTCAGAATCCCACCCTCCTTTTACTAGATACATTTACTAGCTATGTTACAAGCAGTGTTTCCAACTTTGTGAATTTCCTAATAAAGGTTTATATTTGCTGCAGCTATTTTTGGTCTCGTGCTGATGTGCTAATTACATATGCCTCATTATCGTTACGTTTTTTTAAAAGGATCATTACAGATGTGCAAATACAGAAACAGCCACTCACATTCTGCTTTGGGCGTTCTCCCCCGGGCACTGCTGAGCTCTCTGGGAGTAACTGTAAATACACAAACCGAGACTGGAGTTGTTGTGCGATCAGAAAAGCACGCTGCAAACGATAAAGTAAGAGATGTGGCATACGACAAGGGGTAGGACAGCTATGAAGTAACACTATCACTTACACTCAGAAGTGGGGGGTTTCAAGCTGGTATTGCTGGCTGCAGGTGGAATTCCTTTAAAAACAAAAACCACACGGTATTGTCTTAACATTCACAGGCGACCTTGGGATTTTCTACTCTTCCAGACTCATGCTTGGTGTGTTGGCTCAGAACAACCCCACTGTTCAGGGACCTAGATTCAGAAAAGGCACCTGGGCTCTGCCAAGCGGCGATCAGGCATCCTGGTGACAGTGTATTTGGCCTGGGAGTGCAGAGGCTGTTTAGCTTGTCTGATTGGCCCAGCTCCCCTTCTTGCTAATACCTGAAGCAATAACAGACGATGCATTCCCATGTCCCTCCTAAGAAATCCCATGGCTGGCCTGCTCTGGGGAAAATCCTTCGAAGCAGCAGCCTCCCCTCTTCCCCACAAGTGATGCGTTTGGCTTTGGAGAAATACATTAATTTGGCTTCTCTTCTGCGTTTCTCTAAGGTGAGTGTTAGATTTCCCCCACAACAGCCCAGCATATGTTCTCTGCCTGGAGGGCAGAGGTAAAACCCTGCACACGACACCACAGATTTACAATGTGCTTTACGTAGATCGGACCCATTCCCTTGAAAGGTCTGTTCAAGGAGCAGTTCTGCTGGCTCAGTCTACAGTTGGAGTCCTCTTACAGTGAAATCCTTTTTGTCCCCTCCCCCATCCCAATGCAATAGGGTGACCAGACAGCAAGTGTGAAAAATTGGGATGGGGGTGGGGCTACCTGTCCGAGAGGAGGTACGCTAAGTGCTGCATTGGGGGGCTGTGTTGGTGAGTATCTGAGTGTCTGCTGCTGGGACAGTTGGTCAGTTTGACCGTGTGCTTGATTGCTTGCTTGTTTGTTTGAAAAGTGTGAATTGGGAGTGCTTTGTTCCAGCTGGGCCTTGAGTGGGCCTGACTGGTATATAAGGGCAGTCAGCAGCGAACCAGCTGAGCGGCGAACAGCAGAGGCTAACAGCGGGAGTTTGCCTGGGAGCTGTCCGAGAGGAGGTACGCTAAGTGCTGCATTAGGGGGGCTGTGTTGGTGAGTATCTGAGTGTCTGCTGCTGGGACAGTTGGTCAGTTTGACCGTGTGCTTGATTGCTTGCTTGTTTGTTTGAAAAGTGTGAATTGGGAGTGCTTTGTTCCAGCTGGGCCTTGAGTGGGCCTGACTGGTATATAAGGGCAGTCAGCAGCGAACCAGCTGAGCGGTGAACAGCAGAGGCTAACAGCGGGAGTTTGCCTGGGAGCTGTCCGAGAGGAGGTACGCTAAGTGCTGCATTAGGGGGGCTGTGTTGGTGAGTATCTGAGTGTCTGCTGCTGGGACAGTTGGTCAGTTTGACCGTGTGCTTGATTGCTTGCTTGTTTGTTTGAAAAGTGTGAATTGGGAGTGCTTTGTTCCAGCTGGGCCTTGAGTGGGCCTGACTGGTATATAAGGGCAGTCAGCAGCGAACCAGCTGAGCGGCGAACAGCAGAGGCTAACAGCGGGAGTTTGCCTGGGAGCTGTCCGAGAGGAGGTACGCTAAGTGCTGCATTAGGGGGGCTGTGTTGGTGAGTATCTGAGTGTCTGCTGCTGGGACAGTTGGTCAGTTTGACCGTGTGCTTGATTGCTTGCTTGTTTGTTTGAAAAGTGTGAATTGGGAGTGCTTTGTTCCAGCTGGGCCTTGAGTGGGCCTGACTGGTATATAAGGGCAGTCAGCAGCGAACCAGCTGAGCGGCGAACAGCAGAGGCTAACAGCGGGAGTTTGCCTGGGAGCTGTCCGAGAGGAGGTACGCTAAGTGCTGCATTAGGGGGGCTGTGTTGGTGAGTATCTGAGTGTCTGCTGCTGGGACAGTTGGTCAGTTTGACCGTGTGCTTGATTGCTTGCTTGTTTGTTTGAAAAGTGTGAATTGGGAGTGCTTTGTTCCAGCTGGGCCTTGAGTGGGCCTGACTGGTATATAAGGGCAGTCAGCAGCGAACCAGCTGAGCGGTGAACAGCAGAGGCTAACAGCGGGAGTTTGCCTGGGAGTTCGCTTGGGGAGAGCGCACTGAGGTTTTCATCTGCAGGTTTCTCCGAGTAGTTCCTGCAACAGTTGAGGAAGTTCTTAAGAGGACGGAGATATGGAAGGTGACCGATCAGCTGTTGTAACCTGCACAGGTTGTGCCATGTTTGTCTTTCTTCCACAGGACAGAAGCGACTTTGTCTGCACAAAGTGCAAGCTGGTCTCCATATTGGAGGAGAAGGTTCGAGGGCTGGAGAAACAAGTATCAACTCTGCGTTGCATAAGGGAAAATGAAGATTTCCTGGACAGACGTCAGGAGATGCTTCTACGGCCACAATGTTCTGAAGATTCAGAGCAGGCGCAGCAGGGACAGAAGGATTGTGAGGAGGTTTGGCAGCATGTGACCTCCAGAAGAAGAAAGAGGAGCGTCCATGCACCAGCAATGGAGATACAGGTGAGGAATCGTTTCCATGTTCTCTCTACAGGTGCTAATGCGGAGAGTGGACTAGATGGCCCATCTGAGGGAAGGGAGCAGAAGGAGACTCCACCGATTGGAAGGCAAAAGATGCACTGTCCTAGGGATGGGGGTTCCACGACCACCACTCCCAAGAGGAGGAGGAGGGTGGTGGTGGTCGGGGACTCCCTCCTCAGGGGGACTGAGTCATCTATCTGCCGCCCTGACCGGGAAAACCGAGAGGTCTGCTGCTTGCCAGGAGCTAGGATACACGATGTGATGGAGAGACTGCTGAGACTCATCAAGCCCTCGGATCGCTACCCCTTCCTGCTTCTCCACGTGGGCACCAATGATACTGCCAAGAATGACCTTGAGCGGATCACTGCAGACTACGTGGCTCTGGGAAGAAGGATAAAAGAGTTTGAGGCGCAAGTGGTGTTCTCGTCCATCCTCCCTGTGCAAGGAAAAGGCCGGGGTAGAGACCGTCGAATCGTGGAAGTCAACGAATGGCTACGCAGGTGGTGTCGGAGAGAAGGCTTTGGATTCTTCGACCATGGGATGGTGTTCCAAGAAGAAGGAGTGCTAGGCAGAGACGGGCTCCACCTAACGAAGAGAGGGAAGAGCATCTTCGCCAGCAGGCTGGCTAACCTAGTGAGGAGGGCTTTAAACTAGGTTCACCGGGGGAAGGAGACCAAAGCCCTGAGGTAAGTGGGGAAATGGGATCCTGGGAGGAAGCACAAGCAGGAGAGCGCAACAGGGGAGGACTCCTGTCTCATGCTGAGAAAGAGGGACGATCCTTGAGTTATCTTAAGTGCCTATACACAAATGCAAGAAGCCTGGGAAACAAGCAGGGAGAACTGGAAGTCCTGGCACAGTCAGGGAACTATGATGTGATTGGAATAACAGAGACTTGGTGGGATAACTCACATGACTGGAGTACTGTCATGGATGGATATAAACTGTTCAGGAAGGACAGGCAGGGCAGAAAAGGTGGGGGAGTTGCGTTGTATGTAAGAGAGGAGTATGACTGCTCAGAGCTCCGGTATGATACTGCAGAAAAACCTGAGAGTCTCTGGATAAAGTTGAGAAGTGTGAGCAACAAGGGTGATGTCGTGGTTGGAGTCTGCTATAGACCACCAGACCAGGGGGATGAGGTGGACGAGGCTTTCTTCTGGCAACTAGCAGAAGTTGCTAGATCACAGGCCCTGGTTCTCATGGGAGACTTTAATCACCCTGATATCTGCTGGGAGAGCAATACAGCGGTGCACAGGCAATCCAGGAAATTTTTGGAAAGTGTAGGGGACAATTTCCTGGTGCAAGTGCTGGAGGAACCAACTAGGGGCAAAACTTTTCTTGACCTGCTGCTCACAAACAGGGAAGAACTAGTAGGGGAAGCAAAAGTGGATGGGAACCTGGGAGGCAGTGACCATGAGATGGTCGAGTTCAGGATCCTGACACAAGGAAGAAAGGAGAGCAGCAGAATACGGACCCTGGACTTCAGAAAAGCAGACTTTGACTCCCTCAGGGAACAGATGGGCAGGATCCCCTGGGAGAATAACATGAAGGGCAAAGGGGTCCAGGAGAGCTGGCTGTATTTTAAAGAATCCTTATTGAGGTTGCAGGAACAAACCATCCCGATGTGTAGAAAGAACAGTAAATATGGCAGGCGACCAGCTTGGCTAAACAGTGAAATCCTTGCTGATCTTAAACGCAAAAAAGAGGCTTATAAGGAGTGGAAGATTGGACAAATGACCAGGGAGGAGTATAAAAATATTGCTCAGGCGTGCAGGAGTGAAATCAGGAAGGCCAAATCACACTTGGAGTTGCAGTTAGCAAGAGATGTTAAGAGTAACAAGAAGGGTTTCTTCAGGTATGTTAGCAACAAGAAGAAAATCAAGGAAAGTGTGGGCCCCTTACTGAATGAGGGAGGCAACCTAGTGACCGAGGATGTGGAAAAAGCTAATGTACTCAATGATTTTTTTGCCTCTGTCTTCACGCACAAGGTCAGCTCCCAGATTGCTGCACTGGGCAGTACAGCATGGGGAGAAGGTGACCAACCCTCTGTGGAGAAAGAAGTGGTTCGGGACTATTTAGAAAAACTGGACGTGCACAAGTCCATGGGGCCGGATGCGCTGCATCCGAGGGTGCTAAAGGAGTTGGCGGGTGAGATTGCAGAGCCATTAGCCATTATTTTTGAAAACTCATGGCGATCGGGGGAGGTCCCAGATGACTGGAAAAAGGCTAATGTAGTGCCCATCTTTAAAAAAGGGAAGAAGGAGGATCCGGGGAACTACAGGCCAGTCAGCCTCACCTCAGTCCCTAGAAAAATCATGGAGCAGGTCCTCAAGGAATCAATTATGAAACATTTAGAGGACAGGAAAGTGATCAGGAACAGTCAGCATGGATTCACGAAGGGGAAGTCGTGCCTGACTAACCTAATTGCCTTCTATGATGAGATAACTGGCTCTGTGGATGAGGGGAAAGCAGTGGATGTCTTATTTCTTGACTTTAGCAAAGTTTTTGATACTGTTTCCCACAGTATTCTTGCCACCAAGTTAAAGAAGTATGGGCTGGATGAATGGACTGTAAGGTGGATAGAAAGCTGGCTAGATCGTCGGGCTCAACGGGTAGTGATCAATGGCTCCATGTCTAGTTGGCAGCTGGTTTCAAGTGGAGTGCCCCAAGGGTCGGTCCTGGGGCCGGTTTTGTTTAATATCTTTATTAATGATCTGGAGGATGGTGTGGACTGCACTCTCAGCAAGTTTGCAGATGACACTAAACTAGGAGGCGTGGTAGATACACTAGAGGGTAGGGATCGGATACAGAGGGACCTAGACAAATTAGAGGATTGGGCAGAAAAAAACCTGATGAGGTTCAACAAGGACAAGTGCAGAGTCCTGCACTTAGGACGGAAGAATCCCATACACTGCTACAGACTAGGGACCGAATGGCTAGGTAGCAGTTCTGCTGAAAAGGACCTAGGGGTCACAGTGGACGAGAAGCTGGATATGAGTCAACAGTGTGCTCTTGTTGCCAAGAAGGCTAACGGCATTTTGGGCTGTATAAGTAGGGGCATTGCCAGCAGATCGAGGAACGTGATCGTTCCCCTTTATTCGACATTGGTGAGGCCTCATCTGGAATACTGTGTCCAGTTTTGGTCCCCACACTACAAGAAGGATGTGGAAAAATTGGAAAGAGTCCAGCGGAGGGCAACAAAAATGATTAGGGGTCTGGAGCACATGACTTATGAGGAGAGGCTGAGAGAACTGGGATTGTTTAGTCTCCAGAAGAGAAGAATGAGGGGGGATTTGATAGCAGCCTTCAACTACCTGAAGGGGGGTTCCAAAGAGGATGGAGCTCGGCTGTTCTCAGTGGTGGCAGATGACAGAACAAGGAGCAATGGTCTCAAGTTGCAGTGGGGGAGGTCCAGGTTGGATATCAGGAAAAACTATTTCACTAGGAGGGTGGTGAAACACTGGAATGCGTTACCTAGGGAGGTGGTGGAGTCTCCTTCCTTGGAGGTTTTTAAGGCCCGGCTTGACAAAGCCCTGGCTGGGATGATTTAGCTGGGAATTGGTCCTGCTTTGAGCAGGGGGTTGGACTAGATGACTTCTTGAGGTCCCTTCCAACTCTGATATTCTATGATTCTATGATTCTAATAGGAGCCTATATAAGAAAATAATATAATTAATGGAGATATCCCATCTCCTAGAACTGGAAGGGACCTTGAAAGGTCATCGAGTCCAGTCCCCTGCCTTCACTAGCAGGACCAAGTACTGATTTTGCCCCAGATCCCCAAGTGGCCCCCTCAAGGATTGAACTCACAACCCTGGGTTTAGCAGGCCAATGCTCAAACCACTGAGCTATCCCTCCCCCCTAAAAAAAAACCCCAAAAATCGGGACTGTTCCTATAAACCTGGCACATCTAGTCACCCTACAATGCAATGACTTCACCATGAGTCAAAGCCTGAAGTCCTTATTAAGGCAAGTCTCCCGTTGACGTCATTGACTAATTTCCTCGAGTAAAAGCTAAGCAGTGACTTCACGATTTGATCCTGGACGTCAGAATGACACGTGGCACATTCTAGTGCATTGAAAGGATTCTGGCTGGAGACTGTCATTGTGTGTTGTATTGTGTATAAATATTAAAGTGAGTCCTCCCAGCAGAGTGCACCTACAAATCCAAAACACTATACTCTGGGACTTAGTCTTGTATTGGCTCACAGGACCAATGGTAGGTTCTTTTATACTAGCCCTTTTGGTTAACTCAGAGCATATTTCAGTCTTTTCCCTGGATTATTTATTTCACTGGTTCTGAAATTTGTTGGAAATGTTTCTTCTGCAGAGTCAATGCACAAACCTTCTGTCATGGAAGTAGTTGTCAGCAGTGGTTTATCACCCCGGTGGTTAAGAAGTTCTGCAAAAATAAAGGAGGTCTCATTTCAAAGCAATGCACTAGCCATAAAAACACAATCAGTCCATGGGCAATTCAAGAGGCATCAACTGAGTGTAACATGACTACAGTCATTAGCAATACTGGTGCAAGTGGAACCTGATTTATTTCAGTTCATTATTGCTGTACTGTTGGTTCAGTGGTGACACTACCCTGTAGTCAGTGCTGTACAACATGAACAAAGTCCAGGCCCTGCCCGACAGAGCTTTCAGTTGAAAACATTTACTGAAACGCCTTCATGATCATTATTCTTTAAGGCTCCAATTCAACAAGGTACTTAAGAACATCATTACCTTTAACACATGAGCATGCTTAAAATTAGGCACTTGCTTAAGTATCTTGCTGAATCAGGGCCTAAGATGTTATAGTTAGAAGAGTGTGCATGTAAAATGGCATGAATCCGATCCTTTTATCATTGCTATCTTTAACGTGTGGGAGGCAGCCTGTTTTAAAACAATGGTGTTTGTATGTGTATATTAGATACACACACACACACACACACACACACACATGTGTGGGAATTTGGATATTTGAACCAGTCTATATTTTTTTTAATAAATGTGTTCTTCCATAGTTGGACGCACAGAACTACCTCTTAAAATTATGAGCATTGTGGGTAACATTTTCAAAGCATCTCTCAAAGGGCATGTCTGCCTGTAGTGCCCCCTGCTGGCCAAGTATGGCTCATCATTAGCCTTCCTCAATTTCTCCTGCAGTGGTTCCCCGGAATAATCCCCAGAGATTTTATGTCTAATAACAAGCAACATTCTTGGGGACTGGTTATTAATATGAAATACACCCAAAGTAGCTCTCTTCCACTCAAGACTCCTATGGGGCATAGCCCCTCTTCCTTGGTCTGTCTCCGCAAAGTTATCAGCCTTTCCTAAATTCTACTGAGTCAGTCCCTCCTCCTGAGTTCAGGGGTTCACGGGCCCTTACTTGGGCCTGTGTGCATTGGGCTGTCAGCTAATCTGTACTAAACCGTTTCAGCAGCTCTTCTCTCTCCGCTGCCATTTACCCCTTTATAAGGCCCAGGTGCTTTCTCTGAAGCCCATTTGGCAGCAGACAACTAGTCACATGGGCACTGGACCCCACGCCCTCTTAAAGGAGCCAGTCACCCTATGACAGTGACTCAATGATTTAGAAGTCTAAATCCCATTAACAAAAGTGACTTAGGAACCTGCCTGAGTCACCTTTTGAAAATCGGACTTAGGCTCCTTAGGCACATTTGACAACTTTCCCCGTTGTATTTTAGCATCTTGCTACAGAGGTGTTGCACTTTGCTTTTCTGTAAAGAATCCCTCTGCTAAAGTGTGCACTAGCTTTTTTTGTGATCGATAAGCTGATATAAATTGAATACGTTAAAGGCAAAGGATTCTAGAGCTCAGGACATACCCTCCATATGAAGTGTTGTCAATCCTTTCTTGCTAGTTGTTTCTGAGAAGAAGAGAGATCATAGCTGATATACTGTTAGGAAGCATTTTTTTCAAAGTCTGAAACACACAGTGAAGCTATACAGGAAGGTAACCAAATGAGTGACTATGATGGGGCCACTGGCATGCAAGGAGTTAATAGGCCCCTAGGGAGGCTGAGCAGAAAGCAGCCAATAGGAGAGGAGCTGCGAGGAACAGCCAATCAGGGCTCAGCAGGCCCATATAAGAAGAGCCGCAGGGCAGAGCAGGGGCAGTTACACCCTGGAGCTAAAGGAGAGAGAACTGGGTGCCTAGTAGACAGACAGAAGCTAGCTCCCTGGACAGAGCAGTGTTGCTAGCAGAGATGGAGGAGCTAGAGAAGAGCTCCTGGATGGCTGCTGGGATTTGAATGCTGAGGCCCTGAGGCAAGGGCAAAGAGGGTGCTGGGGCCACTGGGGAAGTGGCCAGACAATTGGCTGCAGTCATCACTGGAGAAATGGTGGGACATTTGGACTGCAGCACTTGCCCCCGGAAGGGGGGAAGCACAGATCTTGACATGACCAGAGGCTGTGTCATGAGGAGAACACTGCCTTCCTTGGAGTGACATGTGTCTGGGAGCAGAAGTCCCGGCGGCTGAGGCCCCACTAGGAGTGGGTGTACCGACTTGCGGAGCTAATTCCTAAGACGACCAGTAGGAGGCACCAGCGTGGTGAGTGGAGCCTCATCATGGTGGCCATCAAATGAAAAGATTTCTTGATTTATGCAGGCTCTGTTCCACCAAGATATATAACTGGGAACCTTTGAATCCCAAACTAGTCGGGGGGATCACTGACCTCCGAGAGAATCTACCTTTAACCTCAGTACTAAGCAGAGCGGTCAGCAGGACAATAATGCCCTTTCAGTGCAGTTGTAAAACAAAACCTTTTGAACGGGTTTGTGAAATGGAATTGTGTTGAAACAACGATTTTTATATTCAAACCCTGAGCTTTTTGCTTTGGGTCTCTCTCAATAGAGGTGAATTTCCCTCTTCCATGCTCACATCTTGGCTCTTGGGCCTGTCACTTACCCTCCATTTCCCTGTCTATAGAGTAGGGATGGCACTTGCCAGCTTTGCAAGGCTCTAGGAGGAGTAACTCTACCAAGAACCTTAAGTAGTTTATATTGGTAAAGTACTTGGCAGATTGAAAAAAGAAGGCTGTGGAAATGAGCTAAGTGTAGCAACCTTTAGGCACTCTAATGTTTCCGGTGCTTCCCCGAGACTCCTGCAAGCAAACACACAGGCTGCTAAGCACTTTTGGAAACATGGCCACTGAGCTAGGCTGAGAAGCTGGCCCCGTTAGTTCAAACCCAGCCCAAGGCTAGAGTGTCCAAAAGTCGTCGCCATCTCATAATCTGTCCGATGACCTATTTGAAACGAGTTTGGGGGAATCTCACTAAACAAGTGTCCATAGCAATAAAATTATAGCCCAGCTCAGCAGCCCTTTGGGCAGCCTTAGAGGTCAATGAATGGAAATGGAGATGAATACCCCTCTCATACTGACCTTACCCTACACTCTGCCATGCCAGGGAGGGGTCCCATAAGCTTAGCAGACCAGGGAAGCTTGTATCCCCTCTCACCCATGAATTACCTTTACTGTGAGCAAAGAGAGGACTTCAGCCTTCAGGGCTGTCAGTCCGGCCCCATTCACACACAAACTTGCTCTGTAGATCTGGCCATCTAGTCAAATCACCTGAATTAATCCCCACCCTCCTACCACTAGGATTCACTGAGTCATGGTAAATGGAAAAGATTCATGAAACAGAGAACAGGACAGACATTGATGCCATCTGCAGCGTAAGAAACCGAGACACCAGTGGCAGCACTATTCTCCTTGGATCCAATTTGGTGCCCTTTCTGCCGATGGAAAGATTCCCATTGACCTGAATGGTCAGTAGATCAGGCCCTTTATTATTACCTGTAACCTGACCTGGACAGAAGGAGACATCCAGGCCGTTCAAGGAAGAGTTAATGTGTGAATGGACAAAACACTCAATAGCCGCTTTGTCACAATTGCAGAGAAGCCGTTCACAAGGATCCCCAGACTCTGGAGTAAAAACAAAAATCCAGACAAGGTACCATTGAAATATCTGTTTCCACCATCTGCTTTTGCCTCTCCGGCTTTCCATCGACAGCTCCATTTCATTTTGTAGAACATAAACCTATACTGTGTTTCTGCAAGTGCCAAGGATAAATAAACTCCGGCTTTACAAAACAATAAGATTGAATTATCCTAGGGAAATTCATGGTGACATTTAAAGTAAATGTTGTTGTTTTTCCATTCTACTACTGGCTATTGCTGGCTAGGGATAGTACTTGGTGCAGCTCTCATTGTATTTACTGTAGGGGATATTAGAGAACATGCTTTGCATTACAGTACAGTTTGCCAAACAATTTCCATCACAACCTTGTGTTTTCCCACACTGAGAACTCTGTGACAAATTCGCCTTTGAGAAGAATATTTATTTCCAGGCTGACACCCTAAGCAAGGGCAATACTTTTTTCCAGTTTGAACAAAAATACCTTTGCCATTTTGCAGTAAAGGGGGACAGAGAAAAACACTTTCCCCATTGTGACGTGCTTTTTTGAAGACCGAGCTAAAGCAAAAATGGCTTTGGTGTGAGACTAGAAAGGATTGTGGGATCAGATTGTTAGTTAAACCAGGCTTAACCCAGAGTGGTGCTATCATTGCGTTAGCTACTCTACATTTACACAGCGATCAAAATCTAGCCCCTGGGCTTTACAGAGGACTAGTGCTTGATGGGAAATTGTTTTAAATAGAAACCATATAGAGGAGTGAAAAATCACTTCTGCACATCAGGGTAACATCTGCTCAGATTTTACCAGAGCTGAATGGAGCTCCCTCCCCTTACAAAGTCATTTCAGTGCCCCTTTTCTCCACAGTTGCCAACTTTCACGTGGTAAATAAGCACCCCGACTTTCCCAATAAGCCAAAAGTCAAGCGAATCCCATTTCAAAACAAGGCCATAACAAGCCAATCCGTAAGAACCCCAACACTCTATGTGACTGGATCCCCCAGCGTGCAGTCTGGGACTGTGGTGAGCCCACTGTGCACCCCTGACTCTCACACACACACACACACACCCTTGCCCCTGCTTGTCAGGAGCCAATCGAGAAAAAAAAAGCAACTAGCTACAACAAACAACAAGCCAAACAAGCAACAAGCTACAAGCCAATTAAGCCGAAAACAAGCCCAATTTCTGCGTTTTTTTTCACAGGTTTGGCATCTCTGCTTTTCTCTATGCTGATTGACAGGCCCGGAGGGTGTGGCTTATTTGTGTGTTTTGTAAAATTGTTCCATGGTTGCTAATACTGGAGCAGCTCCAATATTATCAGTGCTGGGAGTCCTGGTTCACCCTGGGCTCATCAGCACTTTTAACGTCTTGCTGATCAGACCGCCTCTCAGCTGGTGTATTCTATTTCTGGTGGAAGCAAAAGCTGCCTGTTGGTTGTTTGGCATGAGATGGGGCTGTGGATTGGGTGGTGGAAGGGAATTGTTTGTGGTTAAGCAAAGGGCCTGATGAGCAGAGGGTAACTAGGAGGCTGAATGACTTAATTCCTTATTTCCTTGCTGGGTCCAGTTTGTGTGGGGAACTGTGCAGCACTCCCGTAAAGTGAAATAAAACTCCTCATGTGAGCGAGTGGAGCTGACACCAAGGACCGCATGCAATGCCCTGTCCCTTCTGACCCGTCAGTGTCTTTGTCTAAATAACCACTTTAAAGTGACCTCCAAGGCTTCCCGTTCAGTCCTGCCTGATCTTTAGCTGGAAACCAGCTCTAGAAGGTGCCTGACTTTTGCTACTGCTTTGGATAATAATTTAATACGGCTTTCACAATGGCTATCTTCCACTTGATGCTATTGGCCAGACTGCCAAGTATTTTTCAAACACGTATGAAGACAACCAATGCAATACACTGACACTGTTATGAAATGCTAATATTTATCGCCGTGCCTTAACATGGACGTGATAAGCTCCTCATCACGCCAAGTGACGCTTCAGCTCAACCACAAGTTATTGGGCTTGATGCAGGAGTCATTGGGAGGACTTTTATGGCCTATGCTAGGCAGAAGGTTGGGCTAGATGATCACAATGGTCCCTTCTGGCCATAAAATAAATTTGCTTTTTTAGGTGCTTGGCAGGACCCCCATAGTACCTATGTTGCCATAGTAACTGAGCGCCTCACAGTCTTAGCTGAGGTTCAGTAAAGACAAACAGGGCTTTAAAAACATGTCATTCCACATTCTTGGGCAGTCAGCTACATGTGTGAGCCGCACAGATGCACCAAACGATGCTAAATGGCCTCCAAAGAGAGCGATCCTGCCGTCGGGAATGCCCTGTAGCAGTTCCTGGATTTTTGTTTTTACATCCAATTGAATATTGATACCTCTGACTACCATCAGTATGTGACGAGAACAGCCATTCCATCTGGAATCCAGAGAGCCGTAACACAGGGCTTGAAGAGACCTTGAGAAGCCATCTAGGCCGTACCTCCACATCGAAGCAGGATTAAATATACCTAGACCTACAAGACAATCATGGGTGATTTCTGCCTGTTCTATACATGGCTCTCAGTAAATTAATGGGAATTATTATTATTTATTATTTATATCATTGAAGCCCCGTCATGGCCCAGGACCCCATTGTGCTAGGCGCTGTACAAATGCAAAAGCAACTCCCCTTTTCCCCGATCAGTACAAAGCCCTGGTAACAGGCAGCAGTCCCCTTTGAACCTTACCACAGGTAATGTTTTTCGTAAGACAGCTGATGTCCATAGATATCTTGGCAGGGTCCCATGAGCACTCCAGCTCCACGGCTTCTTCATAGCATTTGCGGTGCTGGAAACAGCAGCTTAGAAACAAAACAAAGAAACAAAAAAGACAACGAGAAGAATGCCGGGGACACACACCTTCATTTTCACTTCACTGCCTGCCTCCCCTTTGGGGTGGTGACGCACTGGGCAGCAGGCGAGTGTACAGGATGCTGTGGGAGAAAAGGGGGCGTCCCTTTTTTTCTGACTAGTTTGTCAGTAAGGAGCATTCATTCCTCTGGCCCCTAGAAGACGGGCGTGTGGTCCTTTTCCCCCTCATGGCTGACTAGGCCTAATAGACTGAGCACAGTGAGAATCTGTCTGCTTCTCCCCACTTTGCTGCAGCCCCCTTGCACTGTGTCGGTGCAAAGGAGCCCTAAGGCACAGAGAGTCTCCCTGCCAAGCACAGAGCTGGCTCTGCTAGTTCCCCTTTCCAGAGTCCCTGGCCCAGAGGGGCCAACAGGAGACATTTCTGTGCTCCAGCTATTGCTTGCCTGCGGCAAAAGCCATGGCAGACAGAGTTCAAGTTAGGACAGCCCAGTGCTGGGGGCAGCCTCAGCCCTGGCAGCCCCCCAGATCACTCAGGAAGGTGCAAGCTTCTTTCCCACTGTCCTGGGGCAAGACACCGGACTTGGAGTTGCTGTGTTTGAACACGGCTCTTCATGGGACTAGGGAATTCATTTAACCTCTCTGCATGTTGGGTCCTTTGCCTCCTCATAACAGATAATCAGACATATCTTTCTGCCACAGGTATTCGGAGGGATTATTAAGGCTGTGACATGAGCACCATATCTTCCTCCACGTGTATAGAATAGGCTGGTGTTTGTCTTCGGCCACGGATGGTTGTATCCTGTGAGCAGTTTGTTTCATTCTACCACACTCCAAGTGTGATCCGTTGCCCCTGTGCTGCCTGGGAAGGCAAAGACAATCTCCATCTTCTGACGTTGTCATGGCTCTCAGCAGCGAGGCAAGCAGAAGGGCTCCTAATATGGGCTGTGCCTAGGATGTTGTTGTCTTGGTATAAAAGATTTGTCTGATAAATTCATGGATTTTAAGTCCATTAATGGCTTTTAGCCAGGATGGGTAAGGAATGGTGTCCCTGCCCTCTGTTTGTCAGAGGGTGGAGATGGATGGCAGGAGAGAGATCACTTGATCATTACCTGTTAGGTTCATTCCCTCTGGGGCACCTGGCACTGGCCACTGTCAGTAGACAGGGTACCGGGCTGGATGGACCTTTGGTCTGACCCAGTATGGCCATTCTTATGTTCTTATGTCTGAGGCTATGAGAATCCCAGGGGTTGCTTCTGAACAGGGATCCCCTAGGAGGCCTTGGATTGTGTCCACACTGGGTGGACTCAAACTGTTTGATCCCATGTACGTTCTCTACAGAACAGGAGCAAGTGACAGCCACCCTTTGTATTAGAGTGTAACTGTCTTTAAAATACGAGCAAGCACTAAAAAGGGGCAGAGGACAAAAGGAAGCATCTGTTCTAACAAATGGTAAGTGTTTGACCTGTCTATTGTTTCCACTCACTGGTATCCATCTGCTATCTCTGCTGGAACCTTTCCATGGTGTGACTGTACTTGAGCATCACAGTTGTGCCAGGGGGATATTAAACGAAGATGGGAATGACAACATTCCATAGAAAAGCCTTGACATAGTCGTCAGCTTGACAATCAAAATTATATCCAGTTTCCAAGATCCGGCTACAGCCTGTGATCGCCAAGATGAACTGCCTGTTACAGTAACAGGTCGAGGAAATCCTCCCCGGAGCTTCTTGGCAATGTTTGGGACGCATACAGACAATGCTGAGTGCTGTAAATTCAAGCCATGTACAAAACCTAGAGCCCCGCCCTGCAGACCGACAGCATCAAAGGTGCAGGTTGCAGAATGAAAGAGCAATGAGGTAAAAGTAGAGTGCAGTGTGGTCTTTATAGGTGGAAGCCTTCATGGGATATAAGGAAACATCCTATATATTTGATCCTTTATTTCACTCTCGCTGGTGGGATTATTTGAACGTGCAACAGTTAAGGGGTTTGCCGCTTAGCATCAGAGAAGGGAAAGCTAGTGGAGGGTGATTTGGTTTTGTGGTTAAGACATAGGACTAAGATCTTGATCCAGCAAAGCACTTAATTTAATATTAAGTGTTGTGCTGGACTGAGACCACTGAGAAATGGTTCCTATTCCTTGCTCCGCCACAGGTGACCTGCAGGACCTTTGGCATGTCACAGGCCTAGATTCACAAAGGTACTTAAGTGCTGTGACGCTCACTATCACATGGCACCTAGGCTTCCTGTACCATGAATGGAGATGGATAGGCACCTTAGACTGTGATTCATAAAAGCCAGTAGAGGCAGGGAGCTGGCCAATGAGTGAAGGTGTGATAAGCCCCACCCCTCTTAGAGATCCCAGGCCACTTAGGCACCTAAATCTGGGATTTAGGCACTTAAGTACCTTAGAGACTGAGGCCTAGGTTCATCGAGACTGAATTGGCTCAATCAGAGTGTGGAGATGATGCTACTTCCCTCCCTCACAGGGGTGCTGAAAAGCTAAATTCATGAATATTTGCAAAGTGCTTTGGGATCCTTTGGTGGAAGCTGTCCGTGAGCAGCAAAGTATTATTTAACTACTTCACTTTAATGACCCCAGCTTGAATCTCAGGATCCCGGTCACACCAGTTTAATACCAGTGTAACTCTATTAAGTTCAATGCAATTGAACTAATATAGAATTGGAGTAATAGAGTGGAGATCAATCCCATTAACTCTAAAGCCAGCTTTGCCACTGATTGACTCTTTGACCTCGGGCAAGTTTCTTGATTTCTCTGCTTCACCTTTCCAGTCTCGGACTAGACGATCAGGAGTTAAGGAATTTAGATGGAGAATGGACTTCAGCAACTCACCAACTTCTACATAACACAGATCTTGGCACTGGCAGAACTGTTTCTTTTAGCAGGATGTTTTCAGCGTCAGTGTCTCTTTAAAGAGGTTCTCTAAATCTGAACAGTATCTTGTATATGTATGGAAAAGCAAACATCTGTATCTCCTGTATCGGATAGTGGGTTTTGTACTGATGGGAGAGATGCTGCTAACCCATTTCAAATCCATCTGCTTGAACAGGCCGTGTCTGTGAATCTTTCTCGGGCTAAAGACTGATAGATTGTCCTGCGGCTTCTCAGGCTTCTGTATTTATGCAGCTTTTCATTAAAATGATAAGTGAGGGGCTGTTTAAGCTGTAGAGCTGTTTCAGCTCTCAGTTCATTGAACTGGATCGAGCTCTGATTTCAGTGTGTCAGCACCTTTATTCAGAGAGCAATTCGCCAAGGACTTTGTGTGGCTTTTCGCAGCTGGGAAGATAAAAATTCAATTTTCCTCCCCTTCAGATGATATGGGATTGCAGTGGATTCATCTCCAGGCAAAAATCTACATTAACCCTCTTTAAGCCATGACGACATTGCTCACTTCGCAAATGAAATCCCTTCTTTCCCCACCTGCGCCTGGGCAGGACTTGGCCTTTGTTGCATTTCTTTCCCAGTGTTCCCCACTCAAGTGACCATGAGGGAACAGGACTCTCAGCACTGACGCCTCCTGTCCTATATTTTACCTTACTGGCCTAGTAAGGAAGAGCACGGACTGAATTACCCTCAAGGATCCATCCACCAGGGGCAGAGGCTAAAGCCCAGGGCTAGGAGTCAGGAGTTTATGGTTCTGTTCCCAACACTGCCAAAAATGTCCTGTGTGATCTGAGGTAAGTCACTTAATCACACCGTGCCTCAGTTTACCCAGGTGTAAAATGAAGAGAATAGCTTTGTGCTACCATGGTCTGTAACCTATGAATGTCTTTAGATGGTCAGGTACTATGACAATGAGCATGTACATAGAGAGAATCCGCTGCCTCTCAGGAGTGGTTTCCTTTTGCAACCAGTTTAGCCCAGCTTCACAGCCAGGGTTACAGTGAAATATGGGTGCAGAGGTGTGGACTACACCTGCTTTTAATTTCAGGGGCAGAGGTGTCCACATTTTGCCAGCTGAGAGTATTCAGGGAAATAAAGGCTTGGATGATAAATCCCAATATCTGTGGACAGCAAGGGAGAAGCACAACACGTGGGGTTACTATCCAGGTCAGAGCCAGGGGATGGGGTTATCCAGTTCTAAAATTATCCCTAGACTACTGAAAACAGACTTTCGGGAAGCTACTGCTCTGTGTGGTTCCAGGGCTGTGCTGCCAAGTAGCTGTTGTTATTGCTGGTGACTGGGAAATGGATGGCACCAACAAAGGAAAATGATCGTTTAGGAGGCCAGGATAACCGATGTTATATCCTATGTTTCGTTGGTCATTGGAGACACTGTTGGTTGAGGATGGGCGGTTACAGGTAAGCACAGATTGGATACTTGGATATTAGCATGTGAGCCAATCATCCATTTGTAAAGCTAAGGGTCCCCTGGTTATGACCATAAGCAGTTTAGCCAAGTGTTAACTTTCAGACTGTCGCTGCAAGATTTCAACATTGCGCCTCCCACCACGCTTTGTTCTTCCCCACTTGTACCCATCCACCCCAGGAGAACTATCTCCCAGGAACAAAACACACCTGTCCACTTCATCCACAGGGAGCCCTTCCATCTCGAACCGGCAAGAGCAGCCATAGTCTTCGAAATCCCTGGGGCAAAGTCCAGTTACACACCTCATTTTGTTCACGAAATGGAGCAGTGCAGGGAAGTTAGTGAATATGGACTGTAGCCAAGTGAAGTGAGAACCCAGGCAGTCTAAGAGAGAATAGACATAGGAGGATGATATTCAGAGCTGGGAAAGACCTGGATGATACTGTAGCTGCTGGGGTCCTCCTCCGTGGATTCAAATGCAGGACCAGGGTCTAAGGCAGAGGTCCCCAAACTTTTCAGGGTCGCACCCCCACTTACCCAATCTGTGTCCCCCTCCCCGGGGGTGTGGCTCCCCAGTGTGGGGTAAGGGGGCCAAGGCTAGGGCTGTAGCTGGGAGCAGGACTGGAAATGGAGCTGCAGCCAGGGGCCGAGGCTGGAGGCGGGGCTGGGGACAGGTGCGGAGCTGCGGCTGGGGGCAGGGCCAAAGCAGAACTGGGAGTGGAGCAGGGCTGGGTGGCACTCCCTCCCCACCATCCGTGGGGGCTGGCCTGGGCCCTGTCACATGCCCCTGAACATTCCTCTGTCTCCCCTCCACGAACGTTCCTCCACACGCCCCAGAGGGTGGGGACCTCTGGTCTAAGGACTGACATAGTGCAGCAGCCATTCTGGGGGCCTTAGGAACTGCCGCCAATTTAATCCTTAGATATTAGCTTTAAAGGAAATCTGTAATTTCAGGAGTTTTTTCTGCTCTTTTTTTATAAACAAATTCCATGCTATTTTTACTGCCCAAAATACCAAACCATGAGTCTGCACTTACCAAAAAACAATGCAACGCTGTCCACATTTTGAAAGACCCCATTGAAGAACGTGATATTGTCTAAACCAAAAGCATAATAAAAATGGTGAAAAATGTTTGCCTTTGTATAAACATATGTCGCTCCCATTGATTTCAGTATGTTGATTTCAATGGGAGGCATAATGCAGATGAAGGCATGATATAACTCTTGCAGTATAGCCAACCCTGAGCGTTCAAAAATTATGAGACAAGCCCTCTCAAATCATGAGATTTTAATAAATAATACCTTTGGGAATCTATTTTTTTGCCTCCTGGGTTTTGAGCCTTTCAGGGTCTTATTGTCACGCTTTTCTCTGCAGCTGTGAGGGCTAGAAACATAATTTTTAACAGACAAATTGAAAGATGAGATGCTTATAGAATCCCCTGACTCCAGGAGCTGGGTTTTTAAGAAAATTCCACAAGGTATATGACAAAATAGTCAGTGATGGCATCGCCAGGTTTGGAGGTATGCAGGCATTCTTTTGTAAAGATATCTGAAGACCTGTTTTTCAGGCCTTTTAACTCATTTTGGTACAGCTGTTTGAAAATTATGTTGATGGCCCTGGATACTGAAGTCTATGCATCCTTTGAAGAAGTATAGCATATGCAACAGCGGTGCAAGCTTCTCTTCCAGCTTTCTCTCATTCTCACCCCCAAAGAACTTACCTTGGTTCCTGGGTCTCTGTGTTCTTGTAACTCAGGGAGAGGGCATGTCTGTCCCTGGGAGGAAGGGGGCCAAGGGGTCAACGTCTGCTAGGCAACCAAGAGGGAGGGAGGAGAGACACTGTTTTGAGGCACAGGGGCCCTGTCAGCTCCGGGGAGGATAGCAGGTGTACCTGGATGGCCAGGGCCGGCTCCAGGGTTTTGGCCACCCCAAGCAGCCAAAAAAAAAAAAGCCATGATCGCGATCTGCGGCGGCAATTCGGCGGAAGGTCCTTTGCTCCCAGCGGGAGTGAGGGACCATCCGCCGAATTGCCGCCGAATAGCTGGACCTGCCGCCCCTCTCCGGAGTGGCCGCCCCAAGCACCTGCTTGCCAAGCTGGTGCCTGGAGCTGGCCCTGTGGATGGCCACCAGCCCACCTGCTCAGAGCAGGGGCAGTGTCTGGAGGAAAGGAGCGGGGCAGAGTCAAATGGTTGACAAGTCAAAGCCCGGGAAGAAGAACTAGCCTGACCAATAGGAAGTGAGATGCCTGTTCCTGGGAGCCCTGTGAGAAGGGAAAAGCCATTTTGGAGGAGTCTGGAGCCAGCCACAGAAAGGAAAGGACTTGGTGTGTGATGTGTTTTTGAGTCCCAAGCTTGCAACGCAGGGTCCCGCTGAGAACTGGCATCCGGGTGCCTGGAAGCAATATCCCTAAGCCCGGTCCTTTCCCTGCTTAAGGTGACTTGGGAAAACTCCCTACCCAGCCAGCTGAGTTAGCCCTCCAACTCCCTAGATAAATCAGTTACCATGTGGCAAGTACTGGGCTGCTAGCCCAGGCCTGCCGGCCTGCTGTGACTGTATCCAAGCACTAGGGCAGGAGATCAGAGTTAGGATTTTAGTAGGGTTGTTATAATTTGCACCCTCCTGCCCCCTGGGGAACAGAATCAGCCCGATTCCTGCATGAAGAGGACGCCTGCCAACTGTGATTGTCAGCCCCTCTGCAGTGCAGTGACCGAGGAGTTCAGGTCCAGCTCAGAACCTGAGGATCATCCATGGAGTTGTGAGTGCGCCATCCTTTAGGTAGGGAAATTGTTTGGAAGACTCCCCTATTCTCTGAACTGTGTCCTCATGCTCAGGGGTGGGGTTTGGGGATTTTATTACCTGCTGCCTGTTGAACCTGTGGAGGGACTCATGTGTGAGTTGTTTGGGCTGAGCCAAGTCTGCCAAGTTACTAATTGCTCCACAGAAGCTATTGCTGTCACAGGTCATGAAGGCCTCCTACAAAGTACATGTAACAGCGGGACAGTACATTTTACTCTTGCTCTATCGGCTCACGTGACTGGGGAAATTCATGGGTATTATCAGCATGGGCACCTGAAAGCAGTGGTTTACCCCTATTATGTTATATTTACTTCCTGTTTAATATAGTTACTCTCCTGAATATACTGTGCGCTTGTGTTATTTTGTGGGAGCCTCCAACTATCTGGCAAGTAAGTGGGCGTTGTCCTGTGTTTAGAATTTTCCTTCAAAGCTGCCCTGCTGACCCTGCCAGGAGGAGCGAAGGGGGGCGGGAGGCACCACTAAATACATTCCTTTGGGAAGAAAATAAGGATGTTACACCCTGCTGAGCTGGAGGCAGGATCCAGATGAACCCAGGCCTGACCATCAAAACCTGTAAGGAGTTTAATGTTAAAGGAGGTAACCAGGTGGATAGGGGCACTACACTATCGTTACCCAGCTCTGAAGGAACACCTTTAGTAGAACTGATACATTTCATTCTCTGTACTCATCCGATCCTTTCTTCTGAGACTGCCAAAAATGCCAGCTATGGTTGTGATTTTTTTTATGTGAATATGTGAGTGCTGGGGACTGGAGTGAGATTGTCTTTCAACTACACAGACCCCAAACAGCCATCAGAAATTCCCCATTTTATAATCTCTGGGGTTTAAGAATAAAAATAAACCCCGGAGAATAAGAATAAACCCCATCTTACTTAAGATGTAAAAAGAAGTTTGTTTGGCTCAATGGTTAAGATATGGTTAAGACCATGAAACTTGGAGGTTCACTTACCCTCCGTTTTCAGACTCACTTTTCTTTTGAGAAACAGGTAAGATTTTATAGTTTCAAATGTAAATTCCTAGCTAGTTCATTAGCTATAAACCTGTAGCAACAATAAACTCGGGATCAGTGGTACAAATTATTCTCTAGTCAACTTGAGGGACCTCACCTAGGTTATAGGAGAGATGGTTTTGGCTCTGTAGCTTTTGATTTGTGCTCCAGCAACACCAATGATGCAGTATCTGACAGAGGAACCTGATCCTCCTCTTATCACTGATGTTAAGCAGGAGGAACTCCACCAAGGTCAATGGACTTACATCAAGGCAAGATAAGTGCAAGCGAGAGGTGACTCAGGGCTCTGAGATTATTTAACCTCTGCTAAAGGTCCAGTATAATGAGGGACAGATCTGTGAACACGACTGGAAAATTCTTTCTGGATCCCTTGCCCAAAGAGATTGCACCCTGGTTCCTCTTAATGCATGAAAATATTGTAACAAGTAAAACTTAAAAATCCTTACTCAGATTTCTTTCGGGTGCAAGTGGAAGCTCTGGTGGAAGGGCTGGGGGCTCCGATTCTTGGCCGCCTGTCTCACCAAATATTCAAGAAGAAAGAATTTTAAAATGGAAAAGAAAAGGAAAATATATATACACTTCATAAGGACAGAGAGGGCGTATTTTATTGAATAGCAGATACCAGAGTGCCCTGGTAGCACCATTAATGCACTGATTCAACAAAGCATATGCTTAAGTCACGTTGACTTCGATTTTAAAGTAGTTATGCACATGCTTAAGTGCTTTGCTAAATAGGGGTGGACTTACACGCATGCTAAGTGCTTTGCTGAACCTTACCCTTACTGGGGGTACTCACATGAGCTATGACAAGCTGGCCTCTTCCATTGTGCCATTTAGTCCGGAAATCCCTGTGACCTTAATTTGTTTGATTTGCAGTTAGGGAGAATCTGCACTGAAGCTCCATTGCTAATTCAACCCCCCTATTTTCCTGTGTCTTCTGTGCTTGGATGTCCCTTTCAAATACAGAATTCTTTTCCTAATGCTCCCTCAGATTCAGTCCCAACTTTCATTCTCATTGGAACTACCTCAGTGCTTGAGGGCTTCAACTCAAACCGTATCATGCTCAAGGGAAGCAGCACCATTAGACAGTTATCAGTTTAGAAATGTATCTTATCAGAACAGGTCACCTAATCTATTAATATATTCATAGTGCGTTGTAAGAGATATCTGAGAGATTTCTTGTTTGCTATATTTCTGATTGCTTCACTGGGGAGCCTAGGCACTGGTTATTGGCACGTATTTGTTTAGTTTTTTGAAGTCCATATTATTATTATTCACCATTTATAATGCTATTGTGCCTAGACTCCAACCAAGTCAGGGCCCCATTTGGTAGGCCACTACCCCAAAGATTGGCTTATCTCATTTATATTGTCTACCCCCATCGGCTATTTCTGCTTCTTCATTTGGATTACTGCTGCCTCCCTTTGAAGCTGCCAAGGTAGAATTTCCCCACGTTTACTTTTCTGTTCACAAAATTCTGCATTGAGATAAAAGGTGGTGATTTGTTCTACTCCTTCTTGCATTTCTCCACCTGGTGGTGAGTCATTGGCAGAGTTTGTGTTTTTGTTTTGGGTTTCTTTTGCTTCCTTAAGGATGGGTAAAAATTTCAGAAGTGCTTGGGGAGGAGGTAGCATCGGAGAATCTTGGAGCCACTTATTTTTATTTCTGCCCTAATCTCCAGGAGCTCCATGTATTCCTCTGAGCCCCAGTGAAAGGCTTTTGGGTAAACAGTGACCCAGCAAGATTGTCATTCTGCTTGTAGCCTCTGCTTTTCTCCAAACAGAAAAGTCCATCTTATAAAATGTGACCTTTGCAGGAAAAGAGAAGCAGCACTTTGATAGCTACAAGGAATTCAGATCACTGACTAAAATTAGCAGGAGTGTCATTTAATACTGCACATGCATAAACAGATTTGGCCCGGACTTGCAGTTAAGCAAAGCTATCATTGATTTGCAGGCTGCTCCCTGTGCTCCCTTTACAACGATAAAAATCCTTTGGCCATGTCATGTTGTTACTGTTAATTACACGTTGGGCCACATTCTCAGCTGGTGCAAATCAGCATCGCTCGGGTGTAGTCTTTGCTGATTTGCACCAGCTGAGGATCAGTGGGTAAAATTTTCAAAAGCACCTTATCCCATTGACTTTCAATGGGACTTGTGCTCCTAAGTCACTTAAGCCCTGTTGAAAATCACACTCAAATATTTTAAGGCCGTCATTTTCCAAGGAGTCTAAGAGAGTGAGGCTTATTCCCAACTTCCATTGACTGTCAATGGATTATGGGTACCCAACTGCTGTATCGTCCTTTGTACATCCCAGACCAAATCCATAATTCTGAATCTGAAAACAAAGAATTTATGCAGAGCAAGAACAATAGCCCTAAACTCATGGAGAGCAGAGGCCATTGCTCAAGCATGTTTCATAGCTGACTTAATTCTTTTGAACAAGTTTAATTGGCATAAAATTACTAGCACAAGAATATCTGCAGCCTGCTGGAGATGTTATATAATAATCTCAGCCCCCCTGTAATTATTTGACTCCTTTTCGTTGTATGACCAATAATGACATTTCCAATTTCCAGTTAGTATCAATAGGACAATGTTTGTTAACAAAAAGAGAGAACCTGGTTTACAGTCAAAATATAAGGAAAGGAGCTCCCCACACATTCTCCTTAGTACATACAAGAGAGCACAGGATTCGCAGTCAACAATTTAGTTGACAAAAGTTAACCCTTTCCCCAAGCAGATTGTGATTTTTTTACTACTTTGTTATTTAATACGTCTATTCCAGAAGCACCTAGAAAGAACACTGAGTTGGGGCCCCATTATGCTGTGTGCTAAACAAACATGTAGTAGAGGACAATCCTGCCCCAAAAAGCTTACAGTGTCACAGAATTTAGTAATTCTGAATTGTTCAGTGAATAGTTGAAGGCTCTGACTGATCCTATAATGAGCTCCACTCAGGTGCCCATACGGAATCCCATTGACTTCATTCATTGCAACATCTGGGCCAATGCAAAGATAGTTTATCCTGTCAGTTACTCAGGAACTACCTGTTGCAAGCATTGCTTTACTCCTTGTTCCTTGACATTTGGGGCTGTGAGATTGTTCACAAGTTAAACAGTGGTGTTTCTGCACCCTGAGCAGATGAATTCCAAATACGCAAACTGCTTTCAATAGGACCACAAACACTTCCTGCATGCATGCTTGTTCTAATATATAGTCACATGAATATAAAGTGATTGCCATCTGTAGAGGGATTCCTGGTTCTGGAAGTATTCCCCTTCTTAAGTCTGGGGAATGACTCTGAAGTGTCTAGTATTTCCTGAACCAGTGTGTCCACTGGCATTTGCACAAGGTTTTTGTACAATTTCCAATTTCCTAAACATGTTCTTCCGAACAAAATGTAAGAAGTACAGACATTTGCAAAAGTAAATAAAAGGGCTCAAAAATACTCTCAAAGCAAATGGATGCTTTTTATTAGCAAAAGTAACTCTCACAATCTCTTACAGACTTTACATGTGATTCATGTAAAGAAAGAAAAAGTTTGTTTATTAGGAAAACAAAAGATGAAAGAAGACTCTGGATAAATCATTGACTTAAATGGCTGACATCATGTCTTTGAGTGTTCATACTAATACTTCACATGTATATGGCACCTTCCCTTCCAGCCAAGGAATGTTCACTTTACAAATATTAATTAATTAAACCTGAAAACACTCCCATGAAGCAGGTATTAATAGTCCTATGTTATAGATGGTACAGAAAGCTTCAGAGACTTGCCCTTTGTCACGCAGGAAATTCTGTGATAAAGCCAGGCCTCCTTCCCCCCTTACAGCTGTTATTACAAGGCAGAGGTGGTATTCAGATCATATAATTCAGATGCTGCTCTTTTGATCGTGCTTTCAAGAAGTGTAATCTTAACAAAATCCAGCAATGAGAGAGCGTGTGCCCTCAGCTTGTGTGTTTATAATCACAGCTATTTCAAATTGCATAATGTGGCACAAGGAATGTAGCACAATTATGTCAAAATTACCCTAAACGTTTTGGAGCAGACAGCTCAGTTGGGCTTATATACTCAGTAGTTTAACAAGCCAGGTCCATCAAGCAAACTTACAGCAACTTCTCCGAAAGCCACCTAGCTCCCACTCAGAAAATGGAGATCAACAAATAAGGGAAAAATCAAAGCTGATCATCTTTTCCAAAACGAGAAAAGCTGTAGACCAAAATGGACCTGGATTTTTCAGAAAGCCTTGACAAGGTCCCACCCCAAAGAGTCTTAAGCAAAGTAAGCTGTTATGGGATAAGAGGGAAGTTCCTCTCATGGATCAGTAGCTGGTTGAAAGATAGAAAAAAAGGGTAGGAATAAATGGTCAGTTTTCACAGTGGAGAGAGGTGAACAGTGGGTCCTCCAAGGATCTATACTAGGACTTGTGCTCTTCAACATATTCTTTAATGATCTGGAAAAGGGGGTAAACAGTGACGTGGCAAAGTTTGCAGCTGATACAAAATTATTCAAGATAGTTATGTCTAAAGCAGACTGCGAGGAATTACAGAGGGATCTCACAAAAGTGGGTGACTGGGCAAAAAAAATGGTTGATGAAAATTAACATTGATAAATGCAAAGTACTGTACATTGTACTCCCACCCCCAGATGCACAGAAAGATGGGTCTAAATTAGCTGTTACCACCCAAGAAAGAGATCTTGGAGTCACCCTGGATAGTGCTCTGAAAACTTCTTCTCAATTCGCAGCAGCTGTCAAAAAGGCTAATGGAATGTTAGGAACTATTAGGAAAGGGATAGAACATAAGACAGAAAATATCATATTGCCACTATGGTGCACCCATACTATGTTCTGGTTGCCCCATCTCAAAAAGGATATAGTGGAACAGAAAAAGGTTCAAAGAAGGGCAACAAAGATGATCGAGGGGGTGGAATGAGTCCATACCAGGAGAAACTAAAAAGATCAGGACTGTTCAGCTCAAAAAAGAGACGACTAAGGGAGGATATGACAGAGTTCTATAAAATCATGAATGGTGTGGAAAAAGTGAATAAAGAAGTGTTATTTACTCTTTCCAACAATACAATAACATGGGGTTAGTCAATGAAATGAATAGGCAGCAGGTTTATTACAAGCAAGAGGAAGTACTTTTTCACACAATACACAGCTAACCATGGAACTCCTTGTCCTGGAATGTTCTGACTGCCAAAAGTATAACTGGGTTCAGAAAACAACCCATAATGTTCATGGAGGATAGGTCCAGCAATGGCTATTAACCAAGATGGTCAGTAGGGTTGCCAACTCTGACTGAAGCTATTCTGGGAAATTATTTTTCCCAACATGATGTAATGTTATTTTCTTAAAATATCCTATTAAAATCTTCCAGATTGCTGTCAATAGTCACCGGGAGATCGATGCCGATTCTGGGAGACTCCAGGTCAGTCCTGGAGGGATGGCAACCCTAATGGTCAGGGATGCAACCACAGGCTTGGGGCGATCCCAAACCTCTGACTATTCGGAGCTGGGAGTGGATCACTCCAAAATTGCCCTGTTCTGTAGACTTCACCTGAAGATTTGGTATGGCCAATGTCAGAGACAGGACACTGGCCATACAGTATGCAGCTCTTTGTGTTCTTATTTAATTAAAACTTTCAAATCTGGGTGTTTAGGCTGGGATTGCAAAGGTGTTTAAGAAGAAGTTAGGTGCTCAACAACCCTTGAATTTCATATTGAATTGAGGCTCCTGTGGAAATCCCAGTCCTAAACATTCCAATTTATTTTTAAGCAACTAAATGGAAGTTTTTATCTGGGTGCCTGACCTTAGGCGCTCAGGTTTGAGCTTTTAATGGCTGGTGCAGTTTAAAGATTTTAGCAGTATATTTGTTTGATCAATACGCAAGGTCGTTTTTACTTTTTTTTTTTTTTTTTTGGATATACACACTGATTTTCTAAAACCAACATTGTAGCAGATATTTCTGTACTAGTAGCTGAAAGCCCCGTGCTGTCAAATGTGGATAACTTATAAAGTCAAAATGGCTGAGAACTTCAAAATGGGATGGTAACAGACGGCGAATCTAGTGATGCTTGAATCTGGTGATAGTCTAAACAAGAAGTTCTCTGCACCACGCTTGTAGCTGTTTCCATCACTTCAGTCATTCTAGGACCAGCTTCAGAGTGACACACACACACACACACACACACACACACTCACACTCTCTCTCTCTCTCTCCTGGAATCTTATTATATAGATTCTCTGACATTAGAAAAAAGAACACAATGGTGTTCTTGATGACTGGTATTGTTATATTATGCTCTTAACGCTAAGCTTGATTAATATAGTTCTCTTCTGTGATTTGTGTTGGTTCAATTCTCCACTGACATTCACACCATAACAACCCCTTTGAAATTCGAGAGATGAGGCCGGTGTAGTAAGTCAATGCAGAATTTGACTTCATGTGAGCTCTATTACTGTACTTCTTTCTAACTTCAGAGCAACTCCTTCCACACATTGTGACAAGAACAAAACAATCGTATGAAAAGGAAGAGAATCACATCCATGATAAAAGCTCAGGAAGATGGTTTAGCTGAACCTCATTGTATTTGTGTATGTCTGAATGGTCCCGAGTATTTGGATAATATGGATTTATCCAAAGACTAAAAACCATTTATAGTTATTTTGGAACCCTTTTATGTAACTGGTTTGTAGGATTTTTCTAATGAGCAAAACACTGGCGTTGTGTTTACATTATAAACCCATTTAAAAGTTTTCTTGCATTGCTATAATGTCTTTGACATCCTGCAAAAACACATTTTATCACTAATCTGATGACTGTGCCTTTTTCAGTATGTTCTAGGGATGAGACCGGGTGGCAATCCAAATACTTTTTTCAAAAACTAGTCCACTTGAAATGGTCAGTATTAGGCGTAAATGGTAAATAGACATAGAAATATGCAGTCACTTACCACTGTATAATACCATCAACATATTCATCAGCAGAATTACAATCATTGTTTTAATCCAAAGAATGGAAAGAGTCACACAGCAGAAACATTTGCCTGGTGAATTAAGTAAAATGTTATGTAGGATGTTTACGTCTTAAATGTAAGAGTAAAAAGACATTTGTTATAGGGCGTCATTTGCTGTGACTGAATTACTTGTGTAGCTTGGTCATATTTCATTCTGATGTGACATGCAGCTACCCACTAACACTTGTGAAATGCACATATTATAGCAAAGCTGAGTCTCACGTGGTATCCCAACATTTTAATTGATACAATGACTATTTAAACTTGATTAACAATATTTGCTACAGAACCATTTGAGGTGAGTAAATGGACTATTCCAAAATACTGTTAGTGGGAAACCATAACTGGCAACAAAATGGTGAACTTGAAGTTTGTTTTGTTTTGATTCTGCAATAAATTTTAATGTCTTTAAGGAATATTTAATCAAAACACTTCTTTTAAATATGGCACATGTATAATGAAACATTGTACAGTAGTCCAGATCTTCAGCAGGTGTAAACCAGCATAACTCCATCGACTTCATTTAAACCACCAGAGGAACTGCCCCCGTGATAGTCAAACGTTAATTGTAGCTTTTACAGATATACTGATGTAGCATGTAAAATATTTTCATATTGATGTAAATTATACAGCATGTAGGTCTAGGGCTGAGTCTGCTCTGACTAACAGCAATATCAAAGACAAGTAACTCCACTGAAGTCAATGGAGTTTTGCTGAAGTGAAAGGGACCAAAAATCAATCTCTCTGTTGCTGTCTCCAGCTGTGGTTTATCCTAGGTTTTAATTTTCTAAATCAGACATTACAAGATTTTCAGATAAGCAAATGAACATTTAATTACCAATGTGCAAACATGTATTTACGCCTCGCGGTCTTTTCCCCTAAATACTGCTTATAATGCTTAACACCAGCATAATGCTGACATTCACATTTACTAAATTCTCTTGTAATGCTTTACCAAGATGAATGGATATAAATATAATGGGGGGATATTTCTGGTTTAGTACAATATCCTAAATCATTTTGCCTGCGCTTTATTCTGCATCCTCACTGTCTTAAATAGTTTTATCTTAAATAGTTTTCTCTTTGTGTGCAATTCTTTAACAATAAAGAGCATATGAAAAAGAACTTACCTTGAGGAATATTATTCAAGGGTAGTAGGATGGAGGACAAATGGATTTCAACAGGGTCAGTAGTAAGTGATTTATACCCCTTTGGACGTGTACTTTACCCATGTGATCACTTCCTTTATCAACCCTACTTCAACATTTATTAATTAGTCCTTTCATGAGATTTCTGCAGGTCAGTATACCTACTGCATAGCTTAATAATATAGCACGGGACATGTAAAGGATCTATATTAAGAGGCCTTTCTACAGGTGCATCCACTGTGCTGCACGCTGACTTAATATGCTGCTGTAATTAAATAACAATTGTTTCACTGTATTCCCTCTTCTACCAAATCTCTGGGTCATGTGATTATGGCTTTTAATAACTTAATAAGAGGTAGTGGCCAGTGATGAAAGACTACTGAAAACTTATACAACATTACAAGCTTTGGCATCCCACCAGCGTTGAAAACCCTGCCTTTATCTGATCTCTGTGGGGCTGATCCAAAGCTTAAGGGCATCAATAGAAAGGTGTCCACTGATTGCAATGGGCTCTGGACCAGGTTTTCTCTTGGTTTAATATGTACTCCTTGTAGCAATACCAACTGCAGTTAGTCTTCAAAGTCACCATTGGCAAAGGACAATGGTTATTCATCTCAGACGCACAATTGTAGGGAAAGCTAGTTGCAAGTTTGGGATATTTTGCCATTTTGGACTTTAATAAGTCACTGTATCTGGGGTTGAGGCTGACAACACCAGGCGTTCCAGTTTGCCTACGTGGCAGAATTTGTCTCCTGAGGCAAGCCATCAAGATCACATTACTCTTGTACTGCGCACCCTCAGTTCAGTCACAGTGCCATTTCAAGGCCTTGGTCTCAATGTACAAGGCCATAAAGGATCAGATCTAGCTAGACTAGAAGACTCCCTGTCTACCCATGACCCTCAGAGACAGCTGCACTCTTCTGGGACACTGTAGCAAAACAAAGTAGAGGCTGAGGCTCATGAGAACCAAAAGCAAAGCCTCCTTGACTGCAACTTGTTCTACCATAATGACTGGACTGAAGCAAAGGCTGACCCTTTTCAAGCAAGCCAAGCCACACCGTTCTGCCAGGCTGTATGTTACCGAGGCAGTTACGGCTAAGATTCATAATACCATTCTCTTGTCTTCACCTTAATTGGTCAGTTCACATTAACTGCTTAAGGACAGCTATGGTGATTCCCCTTTTGTCATTAGGCTCTGGGCTATGTGCAAAATAGGAGTCAGGGAAACCTTCTGTGGGTGGTTTGAATGAGCTAGGAGTAAAGTAATTGTTTCCTCAGGGAGGCAGATGGCGCCACAGTTTGAAATCAGCAGCCCAGAGAGGTGTCTTTGATTTACAATGGGCCACCTTGCCAAGTGGTGTGAATTGGCATAGTTCTGTTGACATCAATGGACTTATACCAGCTGATGAGCTGGTCCAACCTATTAATGTGAGGAGGCTGGAATGGCCCACAAGGTATGTAAAAAGGGCTGTGGAGCTGGTCCACATCAGTAATAATTAGGCAATGGAGAGAAAGCGAGAGAGTAAAGACTACAGCGGGTTAAAAAATTTCGATTTCAACATTTCTTGACCAAAAAAAAAGAACATTTTTTTTTTCAAAAAACGTGCCCATTGTGCTACCGAGGAGCTTCCAGCAGCAGAGTAAAGCCCCCTAAAGTGATATCATGATAATAAGACTCTCTCATTTCCACAGCTGTATGAATGCTGGCACTTCCTGCTTGGGTTTCCATCCAGCGCAGCAGCATGGTTACTGGTGGTGGCTTGTTTTGGGAGCCTACTGGAAATATTGAGCTTTGTAATGGAACTCGAGTGAGGCTGGTGACTGATAATTAAGGCTGCAGGTTTCTCAAGAAACAGAAAATAGATCACAGCGACCTTGACTTTCCCTTTTGTCCATGACTCACTCCACAGCGGTGGCTCCTGCCCCACGAGGCTGGGCTCAGTTTCCCTCTCCTGGTGCAGCGCCACTCAGGTTTGGCCTGGTTGTGCCTTGTCCTGATGCAAGGGGAAGGACAGGCAAACCCTGAATGGCACTGAGACCTGATGTTCCAGGTCCCAAGGCCCAGAGTGGAGAGGTAGGCCTAGTCCTGTGGGTCGCAGGAGCTACTGCTGCCCAGTCCCAAGGTGAATCTGTGGTGGGCTCACTCTCCAGCCCCGCTCCCCCCACTCCCCTCCTCATTTGGGCCAGGATTGGGGTTGTGGTGCAGGGTGTGTGTGTGGGGGAGTGCTGCCACAGGTGGCCAGCACCCCCTTATTTGTCAGCGCATTATTTAATCAGACATCATGGAAAAATTCTGTCCAGCATTTTTGCACAGAAAATGGCTTGTTTACCAAAACGAAAATGTTTGTTTCTTTAAAAATATTTTGTTTTTTTCAGTGAAAACTGGGGAAACACCCAAAACTGAAAAATTGCTTTCCAGTTTTCTATTTTTCTGCTCGCTCTCTCTCTCTCTCTCTCAATCTTTCTCCATACACTTCCCCCTTTTTTTCCTCTTTTTTTTCCATGTTGCCACTCAGTAAGAGAAAGGAGGTGGGGGGAAGGATAGGAAAACTAAAAATTTCTTTGTTTTCCAAAAATCCCAAAATGTTCAGTTTCAGTTTCTAAACTTTTTTTGTGGGAAGTTTTTTTAAATGGTGGGTGGTGGTGGTTTCTGTTTTTTAATTCTGCAAAAAGTACTGGCCAGCTGTATCACAAAGGATACTCCTGGTATTCCTAGTCTGATTTACAAACTGTTCATACCAGGCATTGTTCTTTCTAAATGGCCTGACTTTTACTAAGTGGTGTGGTTATAATTTATATTGTTCTAAATTCCTTTGCCCTTTGCTATGACTGATAGCTTAGCATTTGCACCCTGCCACCAGGTACTAGGGTGAACATACGCTTTGAAAGAGGAGCACCAGAAACCCTTGTTATGCCTATAGACCAGAGATTCTCAAACTGTGGTCCGCGGACCACCAGTGGTCCGTGAGCTCCATTTGTGCTGTCCACGGATAGTTCCCTCTAATGTGCGTGCTTGGACAGCCACACACTAGAGAATGAAGGGCGACCCACCTAATTAGTGGAGCCGCGCAGGCAACCCACTAATTAGGTGTCTGGACCCTGGAGAAGACGCACATGTAAGGTGAGGTGGTGGCTTTGGAGGGAATAGGGAAAGATCATTAAGTGATCTCAGCAATTTTCAAGTGGTCCGCAAAAAAAAAGTTTGAGAACCACTGCTCTAGACTACTCTGTGATTCTCAGTTGTGATGTTTCATAGATTCATAGATTCTAGGACTGGAAGGGACCTTGAGAGATCATCGAGTCCAGTCCCCTGCCCGCATGGCAGGACCAAATACTGTCTAGACCATCCCTGATAGACATTTATCTAACCTACTCTTAAATATCTCCAGAGATGGAGATTCCACAACCTCCCTAGGCAATTTATTCCAGTGTTTAACCACCCTGACAGTTAGGAACTTTTTCCTAATGTCCAACCTAGACCACCCTTGCTGCAGTTTAAGCCCATTGCTTCTTGTTCTAACCTTAGAGGCTAAGGTGAACAAGTTTTCTCCCTCCTCCTTATGACACCCTTTTAGATACCTGAAAACTGCTATCATGTTCTTCGTCTTTGGTATTGTATTAGTTAGTATATTCTTCTCTTTATTAAAATATCTGGGTTAAATTTGTACTCAGTAACAGGGAAAATATTTTTGCCTTGTTTGAAATAGTTGGATGACATACTTTCGATTCACGGCAGCATTAGGTGTTACATCGGAACACAAGTGTTATGTGATTTTTGTTTTGCTGTTTTTGCTTTTATTAGCGAGAGCTGTTAGTTCACTGAAGATAGACAAAGGGGGTGAAGGGAGCAGGCTAAGGACAGGAGTTTTTAGTACTTGCTATGAATTGGCATAAGCTAATATAGATTCAGCATAGCCGTGAAAGCACTGTAGGTACAAACATTTCTTATAGAAGAAGATGCAGTGGTTGTATTCTCCTGCTCACATGGTTCATCAGTTTAAAGCATGGAATAAGGGCGATCTCTGGATTTGGAACACTGAACGATCTGAAAATGTTTAAGTTCATGAAATAGTAAACAAGTGTCACCTCTTAGGCTTCTTTTAGGTCTGATTTAAAATTATTTCATATTTATTATGATCTCTTTAATGTAATTTTGGACAAAACTAACAATCTGCGTACATTAACAGACTTTATTGATATCTTTTATAAAGCACAGTTTAAAAATCTTTTTAAAATATTTCATTACAGTTAAATTTATTGTTTGAAGTTCACCTGGTTTTATACATCATTTATACAATCCTTTGGAGGAAAAACAATCTCTAGAAAATAGCTGGTTGATACAAATATTTGTAACTAACATAGATAGCCATCAATTCTTGTTAAATGGAAAAAGACTACTAAAGACTGCCAGAACTCTTCTCATTTGCAGTAAATTCCCTCAGTGCTTTAGACAGATTTACAGATGTTTGTAAGGCATTTTTGTTTTAACGCTGGAAGAACAAAAGAAAATCACACTCAGAACATATTTCAGAAGGAGAATTTCTAAAACATATTGTAATCTTAATTATACCTTTTTATTTCATAAATAAAAGATAATAAAATAGCTATTGGGGAAAGACTCTTAATCACTCTGTGGAGATTTAAAGCGTCTCGTTAATGATCTTTAGATCACGAGCGGCTCCATAACCTTTTGCAATTTACTGAGCCAGATTTTCAGCGGCTATAAATTGATATACCTCCACTTTGACACATTTAATAGTCTATGGAAGAGTATAGCCAGAAAGTTTACTTACTTTGTGAGTAAGCCATTCTTTTGACCCTTTCACAGACGTAAGTTGCATTTTTCAAGAACCAGGAATAGTATTCAATACAGTACCTAAAGATTTAGTCAAAGTTAGGGGAGTAATATCGTTTCATCTATTGTGATTTTATACGTACATTTTTTCAAGTAAGTGTTCTAGTTTAAAAAATGTATGCTGCATATAAAAGCCTGGATTCTGATTTTGTTCATGTCGCTATAAATCTGGAATAATTCCACTGAAGTTAATGGAGTTAACCATGATTCAAACCCTGTGGCTGTCGGATCAGATACCGTCCCAGAATATTTATCCATTGACAGCCCAATTCCCAGTCTTTACTCAAGTAAAACGGCCATTAACTACAATGGGAATTTTGCCTGTGGGAGGACTGCCTGACATTTTATTTGGAGATCAGGTAATTCTTACAAGACTTGTGCTTTCAAAGATAAACACAGTTAGCCCAACCTTGCTGTCACCCTAATAATGCAATATAATGGGCTGACTCCATATATTCTTTTTTGCAAGGGACTATAAAGCCTACACTGTACACATTAAATCCCACTGAGTCAATGGGGCAATGCTGATTCACACCAACTGAAGATCAGACCACTATCAGCCATATTACAAGTGCAATGTCATCAGGAATAATTACCCAATGACACCTACTAGGGATTTGCTTCAGACAGATTTGAATATAGGGACTAATCTAAAGACCATTGAAAGACTCCTATTGATTTCAATGGGCTTTAGATCAGGCCCATAATGGAATATGACATATTTCTAAATAGAGATCAAAGATGGGTGATCTTACTGGACCAAGTTTTCTCTTGTATCTTTCACCAACAGAAGTTGATCCCATAAAAGATATGACCTCACCCACCTTTTCTCTCTAATATCCTGTCACTGACATGGCTACAACAATGGAAGATATTTTCTAAATGTCTTTTCTTCCATTCTATATTTCCATCTCTCATTTCCACATGCGGAAGTGCTTGATTTAATTGGCTCCATATAGTTTTTCCTCTCAAAATTCTTAAGCTTTCAAGGCCACCAATCAAATATACAGATTCTCATCTAAAGAAATTATTGTCCACGTTCCTCTCTCTTTCAGGAATAGGGATTAATGGGAATAGCCCAATGCAAGGATATCCTACTCATACAGAAGTATTATCAAAATACTGAGAGGTCTATATTTGTAACATTTATCAGTAGCTCTAACCGTATTTAAACATTTGGCGATTTAGAGTAGGATTTTTTAAAGCACTTAACATTGCCCTAAGTCTGCTTCCACTGAAGTCAATGGCAGTTTTTTTTATTACACACTGTCAGGACAATGCTGAACACTTTTGAAAATCTGTCCCATAAAGCACACTTAAAAGAGCCATTTTTAACAGAAGAGTTTAACAGAGGAACAACTTGAAGGCAGCACGCAAAGGGTGCTGAGATGGGCATGCCATACATAGAAGCCTTGAGGACTATATGGAAGCAGGAAACCACACAAAAACTCCTTCCAGCACAGAACATATTGTTCTCTCTCAATTGTTCTTTCAGCTCCGTTAATTTGATTCTGCATTTTGTTGGTGTAAGTTCTGGGAACAAGTGGCTCTGCTCTGGGTGTGAGATAGCTCCTCCCCCAGTTCCCAGGTACCTGATTTTCCACAAGCTCATCACTAACAATATTTAAAAGTTAGGAAAAAATTATGTTGCCCCCACCCCGCCCAACCTACGGCCAACTAGAAGGAGTCTAAAAATGATTGTCCTGGGTTCTCCAGCTACATGCAGAGTTCAAAGCCCTCTTGGACTAGAGGAAGACAATGTAGTGCAGAAAATGGGAAGGATCAAAGGCTATCCTGAGCCTAGGGAGGGAGCATGGAAAGAGGCACCGTGTATAAAAAAAATGAGGGGAAGAGGCATGGTTAGTTGAATGCCTCAGAAAGTATATCACTTATCTAGGCAATGAACCTTGCGGAATCAACCTAAGCAGCACTTTTCCTTTACCAACAGGATTTTCTATTGCAAGCACACCAGCTGCTATTTCTGTTCCTTTTACATCACAATGTTTTTGATATTATTGGGGGAAGAACCCTGCTGGTGAGGAGCCTATTAAAATACGTACTTCAGTGCTGGTTCAACATCAGGTCTGCAACTGGGATTTCAGAGGGACTTTCATTTTACAGTGACAGCTTCAGCTAAGCGAATGCCTCCAGTTTATACCCATCTCATCAGGAACATGATGCTCATTAATTTTTGCTGTATGGTCGGCGTTAACATCAGCCCAAGAACACAGTGAACTCAGAAGATCTGCTACCACCAGTGAGCTGGCTCAGACCAGGCTCCACTTGCATTGCTGGTTAACAACACAGGGCTGGAAAATTTCCAGTGAACCATTTTTTGTAAAGGAAAATGGCTTTTTTTGACAAAATGGCCTTTTCTTCAAAAAGTGTCCAATTTTCTCCATTTTGGGGGCAAAATAGTGAAATTAAAATTTTTAGCTTGTTTATAAAAAACCTCAAAAAATCAAAGAAAATGTTTGACAAAAATGAAAACTCATAAATTTTCATCAAATAATTGAATGAAAAAAAATCTCCACCAGCTCTCCTGTTTACGTTCAATGCTGGTATAATCCCACTGACTTCAGTAGGATTTTGCTCTCCAACAGCAGGGCTAAAATTTGGCTTTTTATCTTGGAAGTATGCATGCTCTCCTCCTCCTTTTCCTGTAGCTATAGCCAAGCTACCAAGTTATGTAGGAAATAATCTCCTAAACCAGTCAAATCAAGAGGGCTTGAGCTGTGCCAGATGGTTTCTTCAGCGCCATTTTCAACTGAATTTATGAGCAGGTGTTACTGAGTTTTCTGAGAATTAGAGAACTACAAAACACTCCTCTGCTCCAATTTACAACCGAGAAAGAGAATCCTCTATTGTAATACACTTCAGTGTAAGTAGCACTGAGGCCTATCTCAGGGGAAGCTGGAGAGCAATGGGAGAGGCACATTTTTCCAGTTCATTCAATGACTTTCATCTTGTGTTGGACACATGCAGTGGCATCCAGCCATGGGATTTTTCACAATGAGGCAGGTAAGTGTTAACATCCCCATTTTACTGATGAGGAAACTGAGGCACATCATTTAGGTTATCCACTCCTGGGCTTTATTCCCAGCTCTACTTCCAACTTGCCCAAGGTCACGCAGCAGCAGAACAGAGCCCAGGAGTCCTGCCTTTCCCAGTTTCCTATTCTAGGCCTGAGGGAAGATCCTGGTCCCTCAGCTCCATCACTGTTGTGCCCTCTCCTCTCATTGGGTGTAGGCACTACAGCAGAGCTAGGAAGGGGGTGAAGGAAACTGTCCACTCCCCTGATCCTAGAGCTAGTTCCACCATCAGGGGAGTGGACAGTTGCCTTTGCCGCCTTCCTAGAAGCCTGTGCCTAGCTGGGAATCTGACCACTGATGATGAACAAAACCAACCTGCTAGAAGAATGTGGCCCCAGTGTACTAAACAGTCCTTCCAGGCAATGAGTGGCCTGTGTGAACACAACATTCAGGTTACCTTTATCCAAAATGAATCACTGACTGAAGCTGAGGGACATGCCCTCTTCTCAGACTCCATTTTGCCCGCCTGCCCCCACATAAATCCCAATCCCAAGTGGTTGGGGCTGATGCTTCCCTGAAATGCGTCCTCCCTGCATGCTTGATTGTAGGGTCCCATAGGGCCAGACTTGCAGACTTTTAAAACTAACTGTTGGTGATTGGAAACTGTCCTTTGAGAGATTAACGCAGAACATCTCAAGAAGGTAAAGGATGGCAAAAGGAGGGCTAGATTTACCTCATGGCTTCTTTTCTTGAATTTCTTCTTTGATTGACACAAAGGCACTGCTGGAAAAATTTACACAGCTCCATCACGCAAGGATTGATCTTTTGAGCCATAAAGGTAACAGGAGGGGAGTTCATGGATGGCTCTTTAAGAGTTGCCTGTGGACATCCTAGAAGAAATATAACTCTGAACTAGTGTGAATACTTGGGAAAGATGCTGATTGACAAGTTCATTAAACTAAATGTCATAAAAACCAAACCTGTGTGGGACAAAACTAATGGAAAAACATAGTACACAATTTGGGAGATCTTTGAGTTTAAAATAGGGAGGTCTCGGCTCAATCCATGCTAACACCTATTTAGCACAACTCTAAGGACTTTTCTTCTTGCGTTCCTATTTAGTCTTTTACAGAGCATCATTTATAAGTGGAAGTTCAATATAACTGAAACTGCAGCTTTCCAAATTGTGATGCACTGAAAAGATTGAGAATTTTATTCCATTTCATTATAAATGACATTTTCTATATCCAGGTTTCACTTTATAGAGGATACAAAGGATTCTGACCTACAGTTTTGCACCCATTCATTAAGAAGGTCACTGACAGCCTAAAGCAGAAATATTTCCCAGGTTTGGACACCTCATTTTTATTCATTCTAATGGGAATTGGGCATCCAGTTCCTTTAAGCAGCTCTGAAAATCTCAGTCTAACTATCTTAGCTGTGGGTGCTTAGATGAGTATATGGACTAAACAGTCTCTGGTGAAGGGTAGGCTGAAAATTTGACCCAAAGCCTGTAGAGTAATACTGTTTCCATTTTCATTTGTATTTCATACATGTTTTCATCATCTGCACTGAATGTTCTAGCTTCATGAATTCCCAAGCCTATATGATTGAGGTCTAACAACAATCTCTAGATTCACTGAGGCTTCTCAGTGCAATTGTGATACTGTACCTTCTCCTATAGACTTGTGATGATCTGCTGGAATATGAATTGTTAAGTAATGCATCACCTGGTTCATATTTTTGTCCCTTAGAGTGAAATATGCCGGAGTTCACAGATGGCAGCCTCTCACTCTTCTGCACCTCTTTTTATATATCTGTTTAAGAACAGGAGAGCAGAGGCTTTGACACTAGCTGAAATATTACTGAGCAGGCATTGATGTTACATTTGTTTCTTTGTTTGATTTATATGATAAGCAAATGCAACATCCGTTTGATAAGCTCTAGATTGCTTTGCACTGGCAATTATATTACCAAGAGGCTTTGACAAAAATTTCCCCATTGGGCTTTAATAAACCCTATATATGATAAAAAGAACAGGAGTACTTGTGGCACCTTAGAGACTAACAAATTTATTAGAGCATAAGCTTTCGTGGACTACAGCCCACTTCTTCGGATGCATCTGAAGAAGTGGGCTGTAGTCCACGAAAGCTTATGCTCTAATAAATTTGTTAGTCTCTAAGGTGCCACAAGTACTCCTGTTCTTTTTACAGATACAGACTAACACGGCTGCTACTCTGAAACCTATATATGATGTGCATATATGCTTACAGAAAGTGTTTTTTCACTTGTGTCTCTGTTTAAATAAAACCACTTTCTCATAATGAAGAAAAACCTTGCATAGCCTTTTTCATGTTAAGTGCATTGTCCAGAAATGTTTGTTTCATTCCCTGAAAACTTTATTGAAGTTACTGATAGTGTAGCACAGTATTTAAGGGTGCACACGTGTACAAGAAAACATTATAGATGGATCTGAGGTATCCGACCCTGAAAACCCATTTAAAAAAATCTGCCTTTTGGCACAAGCGGGTTTGTTACAAAAAAAAAGAAAATTTGCTCTTCCGAAATATTTTCACAAGCCCCGAGGCAAGTCTTTATTCTCTGCTAGGGATGATCTCATAGAGTCCAGAGACGCAATGAATTCTGCCAAAGGCAGCGAAATGGCACCAAACCTCCCTTCAATTTGATTGCAAAATTTTAACAGTAGCATCTTGGCCACACATCCCTGTTCTCTGCACCCTGTGACATTGCTAACCAGCCAGTCAATGTGAGGCTCCAGCTTTTCAGACTGTGCCTCTTCTACTCATATTGAGAAATACCATTCTCAAGCACTGTACTGGGTAAGCCAGGCCAACATTTTAGTAATGACAGCTATTCCCCCAATCCAAACAGGAATTTTAAGTAAATATTTTGTATTTTAAAACACTTTTATTGATTGTGTTCAGTAAATATAGAAAACATCCTCCCAATCAAACAATTCAGAAGGCACAACAGAATTTCTCCATGAGGAAGTGGTTTGCATGGTGACTATTAGACTTTGACCAAAGGATCATAACTTTTATCCTACAAAAAACAGAAACTCAGAGGTGAGGTTGACTTGGGATAAATAAACTGAGTTCAAGTACCAATATCATAGGTCCAGTCAATTGAGTGACAAATGATGCGGTCATCCATTGTGAGGTGACTGTTTCCTTCTTTAGCAGGTGCCTAGAAGAAGGCTGAGTTTTTACAGTAGGCACAATCCAGGCTTACTGTCCTGGTTCACACCCCGCATGGCTGATGCTCCTTTTATCATGGAGCAGTGGCCATAAGTGAATAGTGTTTTGATGGATTCCATCCTTTTCTCTTATTCTAAATGTGGGGTTTAAAGATGTTTCATGTTTGTTTGTTAAAAGCCTCCTGATCCAACTGGGTGGCCTCTGGTGGTTTTAGTAGAAGACTTTCTCTCATTGCAGTAGTTTCACTTGTGCTGTCATGTTTTAATTGATATTTTGGATTATGAGGCTTAGCGCACTTGAGACGAGAGAGGCTTCTGAAATAACACCTTAATGATTGCCCTGTCCTGTTCATTCCCTTTGAAGCATCTGGCATTGGCCATTGTTGGAAGACAGGATACTGGGCTACATGGTCTGACCCACTATGGCCGTTCTTATGTTCTTAATGAGCCTTCCATGGTAATGAAAGCAAACACCAAAGATGAACACACACTTCAGATGAACTGTAATGGCCAGATAGTTTAATTCCATAGTGACTGCACAGGTCCTATCCTCACGGACCTATGAAGACAATGGTCTGGTGAGTTTTCCATTATATTTAGTAATTACTGTAATTTTGGTTGTAATTACATCAACTTCACATTGAGTTACTGGACCACTTATCCTTACAAATGGATCATCTGCAGCTAACATGACTTCCAAAGAGTTTTGTGGGACCTGTTGGGATCCTGATATTGTTTCCTTAGTCCCTGTGTTTTCTTTTTTGCTTATTAAATGTATGCAATGATTTCTTCTCATTGTAGGGCTATGTGGTTCAATATCTCTCTCTTGCTCCACTAACCCATCTTCATTTCTTAGTCATTTCTGTACATTGGTCTCCAAAAAGACTACAAATTTTTATCAAAAAGAAGCTCCAAAATAGGCAATCTCTTATCAACATCTGGCCCGATTTTTTACAGATATCTTCTCTGTCTCGTGGTGCCATATTGAAGCTGAGGAAGTCATAGTGTGAAGTGCACAGCTGCTTAGCCACCTCTTACTGCTGATGGTGTGTAGTGACAAGGAACAGCTGAAGGATTTTTTTATTGCAGCAGAAACCAAATCTTTTGGGGATTGTTCCCACCTCTCTTTAGACTTCTTCATCCCCTCCACCATCAAAGACATACTGCACTGGTAGTACCTGCTCGCCTGTTGCACAATGATAAATTAATGTTAGGAAATCATTTCATGAATCTTTCACTACCTATGCTAAGAATGCATCAAGGATATAAACCTCCATCTTTGAGAACAGAAGCAAAGCACTAATTACCTGGGGTTAGAAAGAAGGTTCTCTATTGGTATGTTATTGAAAAGTTATGAATTATGGGGTGGTGGTTATATTTTCCTTTGATAAATCTGGTACTAGCCGCTATTTGACATGGGACTAGATGGATCATGGCACTTCCTATGAAATTTATCGAAGTTATGGCATATGACACTTCAGATCTCATTACTTGAAAATCCCCAGCAAATACTCCATACATTAATGGAAACAATCTGGTATGCGCACATGAGCAGGAGACTTTCACCACTAGCTTGCAATGTAGACAAAGCCTGTGGAGAGACGACGTTTCCTCACAGGTCAATGTCACTATAGGAGGACATTTCACTCTAAGTAGAGTTGCCATTTCTGCATATAGCAGTACAGAATACTGAAACAATTCCGGTCCACGTCACTATGTGTTATTTTTAAGTGCTTGATAGCTCAGTCATAGGATTGGATTAGGGTCAGGTTTTTATTTTGTTTTTGTGGGGTTTTTTACATGGAATATAATGCAGAGCTGGTCAAAATGTATTTGTTTAAAACTTTTTTATGATACAGGTTTCAAAAATGAAAATTTTCTGCATTTTTTTTATTTTTCAGATTTTTTTTCCATGGGGGAAAAAAACCCACAAAAATTGGTTTTCAGTCCCCCCACACACCCTTCCCCCCTCCTTTTCAGTAGCAAAAAAGGGGAAGAGAAATGGGGGGGAAAGATGAGAAAGGAAGAAAAACATCTTCATTGTCAGTTTATGAAATGTTTTGTTTTTTTTTCAGTTTTGAAAACCAAAAAATGTTCCGGTTTTTTTTGGTTTTGTTTTTTAGTCAAAGACAAGCAGCGCCACCTTTTTAGTGCCCTGCATGTTTTTTGTATTGTGTTGTCCTGCTTTTGCATTTAACTAACACTCTCAATATGGGCAAAAAGAACAAGGAGTACTTGTGGCACCTTAGAAACTAACAAATTTATTTGGCCATAAGCTTTCGTGAGCTAAAACCCACTTCATCGGCTAGATGTCAGCAAAGACTCAATACAATTCTTGTGAAAAATGCAAGCTTTAAACATTGGCTGGTGGGATAATTGTCTTGTGCTCTGCCACTTATCTTTTAAGTGTTTTTGTGACAAGGGGAAGTATTTTTTGTGTGTTCCCTGCTCTTGTGATGCAGCCTCATGGAACAGGAAAACATCACACGCAATGTTAGGGGCCTAGATCATTCTTGCCGGCTCCTCTATGCTCTGATCTCCTTTGACCCACATGGATAGAAAAGCTGTATGGCCCCATTTGCCTTTCCTGGAACCCGGCAGAAGAATCTACAGGACGGAGTCGGGATCCTTGTGGAGGGGATCAAGACCAGAACTAAGTTGGGAGACAATGGTCATGGTGGTGGAGGCCCAGGACAATGCTGCCCCTCCCCCTCTCCTATCAACCCTACAGAAATTAGGCAGAAACTGTATTGCAGTCCTGAATTGTATTATATTTCTCATTGAGCCCCTCCCTTCTGGGAAAATAACAGTAACAAAGAATCCTAGCCACAGCCTTGGCCAGGAAAGACTCTAGTAGCAAAACTACCAAAGAATGGAGAGGAGATGATGGGAGACTTGGAGACTTCTTGACTCCTATAGGGCACCCTCCTTACAGAGAATGATTTGGGGGCATTCACAGAGAGAGACACTGAACGTTGTGGAGCAGATGGAAAGCATGGTGTTGGTGACACTGTTGAAGTTAGCTGGCTTCAATCAAGTTGCTCTTGGACTTATGCTTGGGATCAGGATCTGGCCTTAAATCTATATAAGATTACTTACACACAGGATATAATCTCTCTGAAAGAGTAATTGTATTTTTGGGTCCAAATACCTCACATTCTTTATGGTTTCTGCAATCTTATGTTATATGATAGGAGAGGTTATTCCACTTACACTTGGATTAATGAAGCTCTGTTGAAATATGCCTGAGTTGTCTAGTGCTGACATGAAGTTTAATATAAAATGGCATCCAGGGGCAGGAGGAAAATGAAGGTGCTGTCAATCTGAAAGCGATTACTACAAAGCAACGTCTGCCCCCTTTGGAACTGGCCAAGCTAGCAGTAAAATTGACCCATCGCTGCATCCCAAACTGCCACGCATTCTGACATCTGGCAAACATCTGTATGTCAAGAGTCCAGGGAAACTTCAGATATTGCGCAAGCACTTGCTCAAACAGGCAAGAGCATGTAAATATCAACTCATTTAGAGGAAACTCCACTTCAAGTGTTTCTCTGCCCTACAACAGTTTTGCAGCAATTCAGTGGACCTGTCTCTTTATTATCATTTGACACTTATGATTTCCCATTTAATGCCCATTAAAACTTACTGGTTTCTTGTTCTAATAAACTGTCTTTAATGACACCACATTGAGTCTGAATTTTAGACATAGACTGTGTACTGAAATGGATGTTAAAGTTACCTGATAATGCATATATAAATATACATATAGCTCCTTTCTTATAGGCTCTCAAAGCACTCTGCTAAGATAGGCAAGTATTATTCCCCTTTCACAGCGCTTAAGTGATTTTCCCAAGGTTAGAATGGGTCAAACAACTTCTGATGGAATGGTTTTCTATTAGAAAATGCAGTTCTGTTGAAACCAAAATGTTTTGTGGGAACATGTTGATTCTGCTGAGCAGTTCAATGGGAAAAAGTTGAAACTAACTGTTTCAACTTTTTCATTCCATTTTCATAATGTTGAAATGTTCTGTTTTGATGTGCTCACCTGATTTCCTATATAAAACATTAACACATATATATAATGTGCTATTCTAATGTGTTGACACTATCAGACTGAAACCTGTCAGTTTCCCAACTGGAATTTCTGTTCTGTGAGAAAGTTTGACTTTTTGTTCTAAATGAAAATGAATTGTCCAGAAAAAGCTTATACAGTGAGTTGATGCCTCTCTGTATAAGTGAGCACAGACCTGCAAAGAGAACTCAGGAGTTATGACCTTCTAGACCTCTGCTCTTACCCCTGGTTTTGTGCATACAAGAACACTGTGGGATAAGATATAGATAGCTGGGAACAATGGTTTTATCGCTTAGTCTGAGTGGAAAACTGTCTCTGCTGTGGTGATTTCATTGCCTGCTTCGGGCAGGTCAGCTTACTAAGCGGAAATATAACTATAGTATTTAATAATGTTGACATTGCAATATAAATTGTTATTTCGTCTTGTAATGTTCACATAACAGTATGGTTTTCAAATGAGATGGATGGATCTGGTTCCTCAGAAGGACGTGTCAAGCAAGCCTGCCTCCTGCTGGCAAGTGCCTAAAAGTCATTTTTGGGAATAATACTCTGTTCATGTAAAAAATACTGCCACTGCATTCATGCCATTGATGTGGAACTCACTGTGTGTGTGAGAGAGAGAGAGCTCTTTCCCATCACCTGTTACAAAGAGGTCCTCCAATCCCATGTTCTTCTTCTCACTGCCATTTTACAGAATTATGTGACAAAGTCAGAGAACACTTATACTTGTGGATTCCTGGAATAGTGCTTCCCCAGACATGAGGCCCGCGATTTACTTCATCCTGTGGGTGACGTCAGTTTTATACCGAAGGCTTGATTCATCCATTGGGTCCCCAGAAGTTCTTGCACAATGGTGCAGGCTGCCTATAGCCTTCTTCCACAATGAGACCCAACGCCAAACAGTGCACCCCACAAAGTGGCTGGTGCCTGCCTAGCAGGTGCCAGGATCAGGTGGGCTGAAGATATTCTGCTATCCATAATCTGTATATCCCTGTGCCTCCATCAAGCCCCAACTAATTACATACAAAGAGTCTGATCCTGAGAGGTGCTGGTATTGCTGAGAATGCTGGGTGCTTAGGATGAGGCCCATTGGTGTTGTACTGTGTGAACCACTGTTTATTTTGATGATGAGATAGCCTGATAAACCATCAGATCAAAGCAAAGGTCTGGAAAAGGAATTTTCCACACTCTGATTTACTATAGTATTTGCAACATTGCACATTACTCATTATTGGAATGAGGGTTGCCTTCCCTTAACACTTCAGGTAAAGGTCTCCAGAGCACTGTTGATCCCTTACAGAACCTCATAAGACGCCAGGTAAATAGCTAGCTAGCTGGAATTTCTTTATTTCTAGTTGTTGCTAAAGGGACATTTAACCTGTCTCCGATTCTGAGGTCCTAGAGATACCCATGATTTCCAGTCTTCACAGAGAAGGCCAAGCTGATCTGAACCAAACAACACAGAGCTTACAATAAAAAACACCACAATCAAAAACATCTCTGTGCAGAATCATTTTAAAGAACGACTGCGGCATGGCCCTCTGCTTGCCATTCAGGTATGTGAGCCTAATTCTTCTCAAATTCTTCATTTCTCACCATGTAGGATACAAAGAAACCAAAAATTCATCCATTAGTTATGCTAATCATTAATTTCCAGTGACAACCAATGGGTGCTATGGGGAATAAGTTATATTTACCTCTTATATGGCTACATATATTTAAGCAGAAGAAAAACAACCGAGATCAAGAAGGACAAAATAATTAGCTACCTACCATCATTGCCTGGGGTTTGGAAGCCTTCTAAATTCAGAACTTCTTTCTAGTGTCTAGTATTTATCAGTTGCCTACTAGTGAGTAAGTTTCAGTAGAAACTCCCTAGTCGAGAATGCCCAGTGTCCATCATGTGGGGTTTTATGCCTAATTACTTCTTCCAGTCCAGCTCCATGGCTTTTCATGGCTGACATTATCAATTTCAAGCTATAAATATGCATTATACACAGGTGAAAATTACACCTCTTTAAGAAACATACATCATCTAGTTCCAGTTTATGTTCCAATGCTTTGACGTTTTTACTTCTCTGAGGCTATGTTTACACTACAAAATAATGTTGACCTAAGTTATGTTGGCATACAGCAACCGCAGTGATTACATCGCTTGTGCATGTGCACACTATGCTACCTGTAGCGGCAGTGCGCGTCCTCACCAGGAGTGCTTGTATCGGTGCAGCATGCCGGGCATGTCAGTAGGTATCCCACCGTGCAACTCACCCCTGTTCCGTGCCTGGTGTGTTAGGAAGTTTTTGCAATGCCTTGTTTTGCAGGGGCAACTAGGAGCATGGGGGCAACTTCCCACAATGCAATGTTCTCCATCCCATCACTTCTACTGCAGCCCATAATATTTTGCATTTTCTTTTCAAAAATCCCCTCAAACCTGTGCGGCCTTCCTCACTGTCAGCCATCTCTACCAGAAGCATGGCACCTGCACAGCTCTGCACTATTGTCATGAACACTGCAAGCACAGGGCACCCAATCCTGCAGTGTTGGCAGAGCTGCATGATGCTTCTTTGGAGGCAAGATTGCTGTGGGACATAGAAAGAAACAATTCAAGGTTGTTGGTGGTGATCACGGAGCAGATAGAGACGGTGAAGCGCCAGTTCTGAGCCTGAGAAACGAGCACTGACTGGTGGGATTACATCATAATGCAGGTTTGGGATGACGAGCCGTGGCTGCAGAACTTTCAGATGCACAAGGCCATGTTCCTGGATCTGTGTGCGGCGCTTTCCCCAGCCCTCCGGTGCAGGGACCCCAAAATGAGAGGGACACTGACACTTGAGGAGCAAGAGGTGATTGCACTGTGGAAATGAGCAATGTCAGTTTGCTACCAGTTAGGCAGGAATCAATTTGGAGTTGGGAAATTCACCGCAGGCGCCGTTGTCATGCAAGTGCGCAGGGCCAGTAATCACCTCCTGCTACGCAGGACTGTGACTCCGGGCAATGTGTAGGACACAGTGGATGGTTTTGAGGCAATAGGCTTTCTGAACTGTGATTGGGAGAGAGCTAGCATGCATATCCCTATTTAAGCAGCAGACCACCTTGCGACATAGTACATCAGTAGAAAGGGCTATTTTTGTATGGTTATGCACTTGCTGGTGGATCACTGGGGATGCTTTACTGACGTCAGTGTGAGCTGGTCAGGGAAGGTGCATGACGCTTGCATCTTAGAACACAGGACTGTGCAGAAAACTGCAAGCAGGGACTTTTCTTTCCTGACCGGCGGCTTACCATTGGGTACATTGAAATGGTAATAGTGATCCTGGGAGACCCAGCCAGTCCCTTGCCCCCCGGCTCATGAAGCCATGCACCAGCCATCTCGACAGCAGCAAGGAGCGCTTCAACTACAGGCTCAGCAGGTGCCAAATGACAATTGAATGTGCCTGTGATCATTTGAAGTGTCACTGGCATTGTTTTCTTATGAGACTGGACCTCAGAGAGAAAAATATGCCAATGGTTATAGCTGCCTGCTGTGTCCTGCCGCATATCTGTGAAGCAAACGGGGCCAAGTGTCTGCTGGGATGGAGAGCAGAGGTGGAGCGACTGTCTGCTGAATTTGAACAGCCAGATACAAGGGCTATTAGAAGAGCTCAACACAGAGCTAGATGGCTCAGACAGGCTTTGAAAGAACATTATAATAGTGAGTCTGAGCAGTGTATCTGGCTGTAGTGGGTCTCTGCAGCCTTGCTCTTTTGCAGCCCGGTAGCATTCTTGTAGTGATTGCTGTGTATGTAAGAATATAACACTGTCAATGCACCTATTGTTTGTGACTGATGTTACGGTTCTGTGAGAAAAAGAAGTAACAGGAAACTGGAGCATGTCAAACCTGCCCAGCACCAAACATTGTGAATTAATAGAAATGACTCTTTATCCAAACAAAATAGAATTTTATTCCATAACATGAACGAGGCACTTCAAAAAAAAAAAAAAAGCATTTAAAGCTTAATAAATTAAGGGAACAGAACCTATGAAGGGCAAAGAACAGTCATTTCCATTTCAGGTACACATACACCAACCATGGCTTTCACAGGTCAGCGTAGGTAAAGCTGTGGTTGTCTTTAATGTCCCCTGGCATGGAGTGGTAGGAATAGTGCAGCGACCCCTGATGCCATGTGGAATGTTGTGGGGGATGGTGTAAGGAGGTCCCGATATTGAGTTCTCTATGGGCTACAGAGGGAGGTGAGCACCAGATAGTTGGACCCGCAGATCTACCAGAGTCTGCAGCTTCTCTGTTTGCTTACAGAGAAGCCCCACTATATCCTGGTGCATCTTCCTCTCCTTTTCCTGCTGGGATTCCTGGGCCTTTCTCCTCTCCAGGCTGTCTGTAAGGGTGATCCTCCAGGCCCTGATCTGGTTCTCTGAAGCAGCACAGGCTTGCAGCATTTCCTGGAACATATCATCCGGAGTTCTCTTCCTTCTCTGGCTCAGTCATTCCCTGGGTGTGGAAGGGGAGCCCCTGAAGGCGACAATACCAGCAGCTGTAAATACAACAATGAGGTATCATTGTCCAGTGTATTCCCAATGGAAATCAAAACTTAGGCTACTGCCAAACTCCCATTGATCCCCAAAAGTTGTAAGCACTACATTCTCACTTCTCCTTGGGACCAGTCACAGCACTTGCCTGGTGAGTATGGCCCATGGAGAGGGTGGGGGAATAGCTCACAGCCATGAATATAGCTGTACAGGGCAATGGAACTCAATACTGGCACCATTTTCCACAGGCAGTAGTGATTTTAGCTGGTATCTCACTCCTGAGGGTAACAGAGGCAGAGAGCACACAGCTGCTGCTCGCCTGGGTACTGCAATGGTGCCTGCTGAGTGGCATGGGAAAGTGTCCTGCCAAGGTGGAAGAAATAAGGCAGCCCTCCCCAGAAACCTTCGGCAGAGGATTGCAGAGTACCTCCATGAAAGGTTCATCGAGATCTCTACAGAGTATTCACGGGACATCCCGGTGCACATAAACAAACAACTCTGTGTGGCCTCCCTCTGCCTAATCTCTGGAGGAGAATGAAAAGCAACTGGGAACTCTGCCTCTCTTGGTAGTTGCACTACCTCTTCAAGCACAAGTTTAAAAAAAAAAAAAGAGTAAATCAACAGATATGTCCTGCTACTTTGGAGGTTCCATCCCTGTAATTTCAAAGCAAACTGCATACTCACCAGAGATTCCTTCCCCTGCATCGGACTCGTCTGTGCTCGACTGTTGGACTGGCTGGATGGTGATAGAGTCAAAAACATGTCCTGGGTCGCTGCACAGCCGGATCCCCATGTCACCTGTGCCCCATATTCCTCCTTCTCTTCCTCACCCACCTCCTCCTCCTCCTCACTGTTCACAAAATGGGCCTCTGACTCGGGCTTCTTGGAAGTATCCACAGTGGTGTTGGGGTCGGTAATGGGGTCTCCGCTGAGGTTGGCTTGTAGCTCTTCGTAAAAGCAGCAGGTCTGCAGCTCAGCACCAGATCGATTGTTGGCCTCCCTGGCCTTCTGGTTTGCCTGCCACAGCTCCTTGGCTTTCACGCAGCGCTGCTGCTGGTCCCTAGTGTAGCCCTTCTCCTGCATGCCCCAAGCAATCTGCTCACAGATATCCACCTGTCCAAGGCTGAATCAGCGCTGCGCCTACACAGCCTCTTCTCCCCGCAGGCAATTCAATATCTCCTGCCTACTCCAGGCGGGAGCGTGTCTGCAGCATGTAGCTGGCATTGACAACTGGGCAGTTAAACTCAACAACGGAGAGTAGGCAACCAGGAAAAGGAATGTCAACAACTCTTGGGCTTTAAAGGGGTGGGACAGCTTGCAGTCTAGGCAGCAGAGTTCACAACAGTAACCAGTGCGGAGGATTGTGGGACAGCTCCTGGAGGCCAGTAACACGACGTAAGTAACACAGCATCTACACTATCACTACACCAACCTAACTACATACACCCTGGCTGTCTGCCGCTCAGGTGTTAAATCGGCGTAGCAGGACACTTACATCGACGGGAACCAAATTTAAGTGAAGACAGATAGACAGATAGGTCGACATAAGCTGCCTTGTGTAGTGTAGAGCAGGTGAGAGAGTACTATTAAAATAAGAAAAGTGCAAGTACAGTGCCCAAGCATTTGGGAAAACCCACAAAAGATGGCTGAGAGCAAAGAACACTGGCTCCAAACTCCCATACAGGTAAAAAAAACAAATTAACAAAATATACTGAGACGCACTTAGAGAGTTAACACTCCCAAGAAGTGTGATCGTGCCTGACTAAAGAAAATTGGATGTTTGCAGTACCAGCTGCACGACATACATGCACACGCCCACATTTAGAGAAGGGCTCGTTGTGAATCAATAACCAGACGGCCGAAGACAGTATGAGTTGGTATGCGCAAGAGCTTTCCTGAATCAGAAATATCATTGTTAGACTGCCAAGTAAATCTGAACCAAGGTTTTGTTTCCAAGTCTCTGCATGAAAAACCCAGGGGTTGCTGAAAAAAAAACCCTCTCTACCTTCCCCGATCATGCTGCTTAGGAGACATTTGCATAGGGAATGCAACGTGCCAGTTCGATCTCTCAGGCAGCTCCATTAGCACAAAAGGGCCACAAGGAAGCAGTGTTTGCCTTAAAAAACTGATTGCAGCCCACACCGTTAGTACTTCATATTGCTGCCCCTATTTTGACCAAGCAGTTATCACAGGAAGTTCTGTGCTATTCAGATTTATTAAAAACCCATTTCAAGCTACTACGATTTCCTTTGACAATATCAAAACATTGTGTTTTATTTTTCCATATGCTTCCAATTAATCTATCACAAAGTCCTCCACAAAGTGTCCCTCCCCTGTCTCCTTTGGAACTGTATTGGTACCTCTTTATTGGTACCTATTTATCCACACCACAGAGATATTTAATTTCCTATGTGCTCAAACCCACCCATGGGTCTTCATAAGAGAACCCCTCCAATGTTTATGGAAATGGTTACAACCCACAGATTAGCTGGACATGTTTCCCACTCACTCACCTCATTTCCCACCTCCTTCCCCAAATGATGGATACAGGAATTTTACTGCATACTTTTACTTTCTAATGCTGTCTACAGAGTGTAGGAGATAGCTCTTCATTATACAGCGGCTCTCAAACTTCATTACACCGCAACCCACATTCTGTGGAATCACTCCTGTCTGCAGAAAGCCTCTTTGGATTCCATTTACAGAAAGTGGCTTTGAGAAACCCTGTGCCAGTTGCCTGATGCCCCATTCCCACCACTTATTTCACTTCCGAATGCTGGGTTGGTTGTTCTTCGCCCTACCTTGCCCTCCCACACAATAAAATTACATTTATCATCAGGAACCATGGAACATCTGTTTTAACTTCTCAGGCACAGCAGCGCTCGGAAGTTAATATCACCCTTCGAAACAGAAAAGGTCTGGCTCAAAGCAGAAACGCTGCGGCCATGCCCGACAGCCCGGCTTTTCTGTGGGAACACAGAAATCATTTCATTTTGATCACATGAATTAGCCTCATGGGATCCACCGAATTTCCTTTCTCAGGAGCACTTTATAACTGAAGAACAAAACACGAAGCGGAGCAAAACAGAACAGGGAGAGATCAGAGTCTGGCTCATTGAGTGCTTTGAAATATAAAGAACATGGGATACATTTGCATCACATCACCCTAACCGGCTTTAATTAGCAGACAGGATGAGTGAATTTCATGTCATGGAAAAGCAGTTCACATATTAACATGGGGGCGGGAAGAATGAAAGTACACTCAGCCCATCATTCCTGGCTTTTGACCATGGCAATTCAGGAATGGAGCAGCTATCCGCAGCAGCTGAGAGGGATGACGGGGGTTACCTGTGGATGAGCACAGGGTAAAGAGTACCAGCATGACAGGGTAGGTCACGATGAGGAGTATTCGGCTGCTGGAGACCAAGGGGAGAAAGACTAGTAGGGAGTCAGAGAGTGGGGTGGCGGCCACGCTGGGCATAGAGAGGAAGGAGAGTAGGGTGGGCAGACCGAAAGTAGGCAGGGGGCAGTGGGAAGCAGAGATACATGTGGGGAGGAGAGGTGGATGTGTGCTTTGTGGTGGCAGTCTTCAGACTGAGAGATGCGTTGCCTGATTGGAAGAAGGTCCATGACAGGCATTATGAGCTATTCTCAAAAATGAGAATGAGAATTAAATGAGTATGAATAATGAAAAGAGAAGTAACCTTTCTGGAATTTGCTGGTAACTAGGCAGGAAATTAGTGTGAATCAAGTGGGAGAGGGAAAAAAAACATTCAAAATCTATTAAGCACCAGCAAAACGTCAGCAGCCATTCCACCTTGTGCCAGGACCAGGTCATATTGCACCAAGCATTTGGGAAAAACCACAAAAAATGGCTGAGAGCAAAGAACACTGGCTTCAAACTCCCATACAGGTAAAAAACAAATGAACAAAATATACTAAGATGCACTTAGAGAGTTACGTGCCTGACTAAAGTGCCAGGACCAGGTCATATTGCACCAAACTAAAGAGGGACGGGTCAGCAGACTAACTTGGTGCTGTGGTACGTGGTTTGATGATTCAGTAGGTCACATTCTTTTCTCTGCATTACTGACTAGCCAAAGTTGCTAGCATCAGTCTGGGGGCACTGTGCTGCACTGCTGTATGATGAACAGTAGAATCAAGGTCTTGAATGGTCATCAAATATCCTATGGCACTTTCTGAATGAGCCATTGGGGTCCTGGCTAGATTCTAACTGGGGAATTTACATGCTTAATTAAATTCCTTCCACTGTTCCAGTCACACATGCTTTTCTTTTTCACAACTTGTCCTACATGGTTGTGTAGCATTGCTGTGCACTGTTAAACAGCTTTCATGTTCCACCCGAGAGGTGGCTGAAGTGAGCCCTTTGAAAAGGCACTCTGGGGTGCTCCAGATTGAAAGTCACATTATAAAAACAGGTATCATTGGAGAACTGAGTTCAGTGGCTGCTCTCAAAAGATAGCTTATATGAGTCAAATAAAGTGAGATTAAGGCTCAGTTTTTCAAAGCTGCCTGTAGGACTTGGATGCCAAATTCCCATTAACTTTAGTGGCTCTGAAAATGTTTAGCCTAAATCAACATACAATCTTAAAATGAGGTATTCACATTCCAGTCCAGGGAAGGAATTAAGATCAAGTGAAAATCAAGATTAAAAACCCTCAAGCCACCAAATTCCACTCTTCTGCCATATGAGGCACCCCCATGGATCAAGGTAAGATTATTCTAAATGCTTGAGTCCTTCTCCAGCCCAAACCTCAATAACCCTTTGAGTTTTGCCAGTCACTGACTGCAGCTGGGGAAACCATCTTTACAGTTTGGTTTCCCTTAGCTTCCGTATGGCTCACCGCAGCTGGGAGACTCAAGTAGGAGTATGTAGCTATACATACTGAGGCCTAAATGTGGAACCAGCAGGGACAAGAACTGCAGCAAGGCATGAAGCTTCAAGATGCGGTGTTAATTATTTTTGTACACTATCAATAACGTTTCCTTTGGCCTTGTTTTCATCGCCTGTATTTCTTCCATGAATCATTTGCAACCAAGGCAGTGATGAGCCAGAAATACAACCCATGATCCAGTGACCTCCTGAACGTTGAGAGAGAGCTCAAATTCAGCTCTGAATTTCTCAGCTTGGGGCTGGCTCTAAAATAAACTAGATAAAACCACAGATAAAGCCTCACTCCTGAACTTGGAGAAAGTGTGGATCCACACCCCCTACCTAAATAGTTGCCTGGTTGGAAGACAGGATGGGGTTTGGAGTGTGGGTTAATTGAAATGGAATGGGATGTTGGCTTAAGTCTTTATGTTTGTCATGAGTTTCTGTTTCTATTCTAAGAGTCATACCCATGCATCACACTCTTCCTGAAGTCAATGGGAGCTGTGCTTAAAAAAGGATGGCAAGATGTGGCCATAGTTGCTTTTACTTTTCCACTTCAGAAGTCACACTAGACATGTTTCTTCCTATCTTAAGCATACAGTATAATGGATAGAGCTGTCCTCATCAAGTTTACTCATTTCCAATTATAAGCACTGGCAAACATCCGTCAGATTTCCTATATTTCTGGCTGCTGTTGTGTTTAAAAGCAGAAGTTTCCTTCTCCTCCCTGAATCTTGTTTAAAGCTTTAACTTGATTTGCTGTGCAGATTTAGCCTAAGTCTACTTCTAAGCTACTATGTCTTCCACTTGTCAACTCTGGTCTAGATGACTTGGGGCTAATTTCCAAAAGAGTTCAGGGCCAGATGTTCATGGGTTCGGCACCCACAATTGGGCCCAGATTTTTCAAGAGCGCTCCTTCTAGGCATCTAAATAGGACCCAGATTTTCAAAAGTACTCAGCACTCATTGTGATACTTGTGGCCCCAGCTACATACCTAATGTGCTGAAGTCTTGTGAAAATCTAGCCCCTGACGGGCATCCTTGATGTGCTGATATTTATATCACCGAAGGAGGTTGGCCTCATCCTGAGGCTTAGGGACGGCCAGACTGGTAAACAGTCTTGATTTTCTTTCTCTAGATTACATGTCGTGTGTAAAGCAACAGCGATTGCCTTTTATTAGTAGGAGTATTTGAAGCATGCTATTTTCTTTTGGATAAGGGAGTTTTCAGATTCTCCCCAAAGTTAAAACCAACACATAGGTGAATGCCTTTTTAGTAACATGTTTTATATATTAGAGTTACATGACTCACAAATGGAGCCAAAGTGAAAGTGGCCCCTTTTATATATGGGAGCACACAAATATGTGTAACATCAAAATATGACACACTATCACATATTTAAAACACATTTTCACCGGAGGAAATCTGAGCAGGTGTGTATTGTCAGTACCTCCATGTTTTGCTGCAGAGAGCAGGTACTTACTGGAAGCTGTGTGCAGTTTTGGTAACACTTCAGGCTTGTATACCGGGGTAGACAACAATAATGAAGGCAGATCTGTTATAAACGAAGGGAGGAAAAGAATATATCAGGCCCTGGCATTTTAATAGAAACATATGGCAGGTTCAGTAAAGGATCAGTAGACCACATAGAATTACACATTTGACAAATCATCTGTTTATATATGTGTGTATGTATGAGCCCACATACAGGGACAAATTAATTAATTCCTCTATCATAAATGTACCAGGCAGCATTCTTCACAGGTTATCTCAAAGCAACCTCATTCTTGTCCATAAGAAATAAACTTACCCGACTCCGTTTGGACAGCTACTTTGGTTACTTCAGGAGAAGCTGGCTGTGTCCAGAATGGATACATTTCAGCTATGGGAACAAAACCAAACATGTTTCAATATCATTTTAATTGTTATGATTTCTTACCTGTATAATGCCAACAGCATGCTTGGTGTGCTATAGGCAGATAAAGACACAGGACTCCTGCCCCCCTTGAACTAGATGGCATATAAAATATGGGGAGATGATGAAAGGTGAAGTTCAACATGCATATTAGTCCCAAGGTTTTGGCAGGTCACGAACTAGGTGAGGGTAGACATGGATTTACAATACGACCCCTAGCATAATTAAAAAGGCCAGGAGCATGTCAGAGAGGACTTTCTAGGCATACAAGGCACCGTGGCAGAAGGCCCGGGCATGAGAAGGACAGAAAGTGGCTGATAGCTAAGTGGCTCGCGTGAAGTGAAGAAGGCTGAAGAAAGAGTCAGGAGCATGGAGGCCTTGGCTGGGTAAGTAGTTGCTGTGGGACAGTCCCAATAATTTTGCGTAGCTCCCCTACAATGATGAAATCTCCTCACTAGAAAGAGGAAGAAGTTTCGGCAAATCCTGCATTTGTTCAGCAGAGATGGAGGGCATTGGTGAAGAGGTACCCGCTGCAGAAACAAAGAACGTATATTAAACTGTCCAGCCAGATTTCAGAGCTAATTCAATATGCGTCACATACTATATGTCTATGGGAAAGAATTATGGACTAGATTTTCAAAAACATCGAATGATTTTTGCGTGTCCAACTTGAGACTGGAGCTGCATGGAGAGAGGTCATTCCATTTCGTGGAGGCGCTTCATATTTCAGAATTAGTTTTTGTTCCAATTTGGAATGAAAACCCAAAGTTTAGAAATTCTCTGTGAAAGAGAACGGTGCCCCAGCTCCAGGGCAGTCCACCAAGGGACCTTGGAAGCCCTGGGGCTCTGGTTCATGGGGAGCCTGCATGATGGGCTGCCCAAGAGTGCCTGACCTTGGAAGCCCTCTGTCCCCAATTGGGCTTAGGAGTCATGGCTTCCAGGCTCTCAGTTCCCTAATAGACCCCTGCGTGAGCTGCCAAAGAGCAGGAAGGGAAAACTGGCAGGAAACCAGGCACGTGTGTGCCAATTCTGCCACAATTTAATCGAAATCGAACCATCTCCATGAAAAATCATTTGTCACTTTTGAAAATCATGGCCTGAGCTCTTTCCTCATCTGACTTGAAACTTGTCAAGTTTGACACGTATGGAAGCAAAAAGTTACATGTGCTGGATGCTGCTGATGTTTGTGGGAGCTTTGATCTCTGGGTGGGCAAGCTGTGCCCTTATATGCACACACTAGCTCTCGTTTGGCCTTTTGAGGTACCACCAACCTAACTCGCTTCTCTTCCCTTCTTATGCTCAGGTTTTCGGGTAGAGGCTGGGGTGTTTAATGTCTGGAGGGTCAGAAGAAGAGTGTCTGTTGTTCTTTGCACCCCTGGGACACTGCTCCCTGAAAATGACAGGGCGAGGCGGGGGCTGATGTAATTTGTTGAATTTGAGGACTGTTTTCTCAAGATGGCAGCGAGCTCAAGCCTGATGCTTTTCCTCAGGAAGTAACATTTCAGTGGATTGGGGGGGCCACAGAAAATCCATGGCTGGATCTAACAGGAGCTGTTTTTCTCTCCCTTCCCCATCCTGTTAAGCCCACATTCTCCTTCCAGCACAGAGCCCCTGAGTAGCTCTGCAGAGGGTAGGAAGTTGGGCCAAGAAAGAATAATTTCCCCGGGCTCCAGAGTGCCTGAAGAGTCACTCCACAGCTGCTGTTCCAATGCACTCCCTACACAGGCAGGGAGGACAAGCTGAGTGATCACATGAGCAGGATTTGGCCTTTAAGCCTCACTGAAGATGTATAAGCAAAGGACATAGTCTACTGAGTGAGTGAGAGCCCCTTATGTTCCCAGGCATCTGATCACAGCAGACCATTCTCTGAACTCACTTGATGGCTGCATTTGGGGTAAAATATCATAGCTTTCCATGGTAGTAGGAGGCGGCCTTGTAGTGCCATGTCCTTTTGGAGCATCTGTCTGTAACCACAAGGGCAGCTGTAGAATTGGAAATCCAGATCCTTTCAAACCAACAGTCCTTGGCCATGTGGGAAATCTTGTAGAGAGGATTTCATCTCCTTTCCATGCAACAGTCTGTTCCCAGGAAGGCATCCTTGTTGCTAAAGCCATAAAGGAGCAGGAAGGATGTTGTTATCTGATTGCACATGGATGTACACTTCTACTGCAGCACAGCCAATGCCAAAACATGCAGAAAATGGTGAGCATAACACTTTGGGGAACAGTCATGCCTACAGTACATATGGTAAAACCTGTTGATTCCTAGTACACGTTGAATGGCAACTACTCAACCTCATTAGCGAGGCCAGGGGAGAGATGAACGCATGGTACAATTTCATTTAATTCAACATTTTCTGTTTTCTGAGTGGAAAAAGAAAACCAAAAAAGTTTTCAAAAACAAACATTTTACTGAAAAGTTTTCTGTTTATTGTAAAAAAAAAAGGGGGGGGGGAATTAAATGTTATTTTTTAGTTTTTTCCCATATAAAATAATTCTACTGTTTCCTAACCAGCTCTACTGCTGAGCTAAGAGGTGAGGGTTAAGGAGGGGGAATCGTGTGAAGGGCATGTGGGGAAAAAGAAGAGGGATGAGTTTGGTGGGAGTGAGGGGGCAAAAACTGGGATTTGAGAAGGATTGGGGAAACTGGGGTGGAGGGAGTTGAGACTGGGAATGTGAAAGACACTGAAGGTTTGGTGTGAGAGGCTTGAGAGACATGGAAAGGGAAAGGGTTTGGGGATAAAGAGAAAAGTGTCTGCGAGAAGGAAAAAGATGAATATTTAGAGATATCTGGGACAGAAAAGATGGTCCAGTAGCTTGGGCCCTGGCCTAAGACTTGGCAGATGTGGTTAAATCCCTGCTTTGCCACAGACCACATGCGTCTCCTTGGGAAGTAACTTAGCCTCTCTGTGCATTCGTTCGCTATTTGTAAAATGGGGATAAATAGCGCTTCCCTCCTCACAAGGTATTTTGAGGATAAATACATTGAAGACTCTGAGCTACTACAGTAATGGAGGCCATGTAAGTACCTTCGATAGCTAGATAGAGAAAGAGGAGACAGACTGGTGGGAAGGAGGGGTTTATGGGGAGAATGAGTGAGATTTGGGAAGCATCTTGAACAGTCTCCTCCATCTCACATGCCCTGCAACCACATTTCCTTAATTCACATCCCTCCTTAAGACATTTCTTTTGTGAACAATGAAGTTATTTAAAAAGAAACTTTGGGCCACTCTGTGCACAGAACTTCGAATCCCCAATCCGACACTATTAGCCTGATGTGTAATGTTTCTCCAGTTTACATATCTTGTGCTTTAGGAAAAGGCTGTGCCTTCCTCTAGATTTTGTCCTGCACCGAGCACACAGTGGTGCGAACCAAACAAGAGACATAAATGCATTTCAACTAGTCTGCCCAGGAGATTCAATATTTAGCTCTGAGGATACTTGCGTACTTTTAAATGTCCAAATGTCTTCAGGGAGCTCGTCCATGATCTTGTCAGGGTCTTCTCGTAAGGTCATTAAGCTGGGAAGAATTGAGTCTATATCTTCTAGTTAGTAAAAGTTAGAGTTAGTCGTATCCTATCATGCTCATAATCTAAAACAAATTCGATAGCATTTGGATATGTAAATCAAACACACGGGTTTAGATCTAGTTCTGGTGTAAGAGAAACAACCATTGTCTTTGAAAGAAAAGTAGCTATTGGGCAAAATGTCTATATGTTTTTACTGTTTTGTTAAATAGGAGAAATAATTCTCTTGGACTTAATCATGCACAGGTAAAATTCTCATTGACTTCACTTATAATATTTGTGATGTTCATATTGAGCAGAAGATCAATTCACCAGCGGCAGCGTGGGGCTAACAGTTTGTGGGGAGGGATAGCTCAGTTGTTTGAGCATTAGCCTGATAAACCTAGGGTTGTGAGTTCAGACCTTGAGGGGGGGCCACTTAGGGATCTGGGGCCAAATCAGTATTTGGTCCTGCTAGTGAAGGCAGGGGGCTGGACTTCATGACCTTTTGGGGTCCCTTCCAGTTCTAGGATATCTCCATTTGTTATTTTAGGTGTAGCTCAATCTACCATGCACTTTAGGTTACTACATCAGGTGTTACTGTAGCAACTGGCCAAGTGTGTCTTATCCCCCTCTAGTGGCTAGCTCACATAGAAGATAAGAGCTTATTACTGCTGAGAGTTAATGGAGTTAGCCCTTTAAATCAAGTGCAGTAGATTTAGTGTGGTTTTGGTACTGACAGTTCCTAGCTCTGGAGATCCTATTTTCATACAAGTGTTTGTTATTTCGGGGAAATTCACCTTGATTTACTTTCCCAGATGCGTATCTATGGAATGAACACAAGTGTCTTACAAACCTTACAGACTATACTAGATACCAAATATCATCCATTCATCTCTATAGGAAGAGACTGGGCTGCAGTGACTGACAAGTTCACTGCTAGATAGAATGCTAGCTCCCTCACCTCCCATCCACATCTTAGTCCCTCCAAACATCTGGAGAAGACACAGCTCATGGGGTCATGACTACACCTACCTCTCACACCACACTCATGTGGTGCATAAAAGAAAAGACTCTCCTTTTCTGCCCCTAAACATGGTACCAGCATGTCACGCATCCACTAGACACCTCTCCATTATCTCCCACCTTTCAAAGAGATGTGCAAATTCCCCACCATATCTCCAACTGGGGTAAATGCAACACCTTTCCCCTAAATGACTATGCTTTTGTATCCAAATTAGAAATATATATCTCTGGCTTCTTTTCTCTCAGTAAGCAAACCACAGACACTTCCTAAATCTTACACCAGGCACTTAAGACCACACTCAAAGGATAAAGCATTAGATGAACATCTGCTCAATCTTCTTCTTATTTTCCATTAATTATTTGTGCTTTCTGAGAGCAAATTCAAGCCCATAGTAGTGCTGTTGAATCAAATCCTATAAGGTTTTGAACATCTAAAATCCCCAAGGAAGTCAAAGGGCTATGGGTATGCTCAGTACCTATCCCCACTTAAGGGCCTGATTGAAAGCCCACTGAAATCAATTGGAAGATTCCCAAGGCTTGTCTACACTACTGTGCGGGATCGATCTAGGATACGCAACTTCAGCTACATGAATAGCGTAGCTGAAATCGACGTACTTAGATCTACTTACCGCGGTGTCTTCACTGTGCTAAGTTGACAGCAGACACTCTCCCGTTGACTCCACTTATGCTCCTCATTCTGGTGGAGTACCAGAGTCAACGGGAGAGCGTTAAGAGGTCGATTTATTGCATCTAGTATAGACCCAATCCAGCGGGTAGTGTAGACAAGCCCCCATTGACTTCAATGAGTTTTGGATTAGGTCATAAAGGTCAGACCAGGGCTGGATTTCCAATTAGGCACAATAGGCACGTGCCTAGGGGCGCCAGCGTTCTAGGAAGGCCTTACCTTTCTAAAACTGGGTGGAACACGAAGGTCAGCTGTAGGCAGGGGGGCTCTGAAGATGCTGTGCCTAGGGGCTTGTAAGGTGTAAATCCAGCCCTGGGCCAGACACTTCACCCACTGAAATCAATAAAAGTTTTGCCTTCAATAGATAAAGAATCTGACCCTAAATTTGGTGATGTGCCAGCGCTGCATTTAACTCATACACAGTTTCCTGTGGTTAATGTGTAGGATAAGCAGACAAGTAAATCTCTGCATTCATTGCAGTGGTAACACGAAAACTTGTTATTCATTTCTTCCTTCAGGATGTACTTACCCAGGAGCGCAGACATATTACTGGAAAATGTGTAATTAATAACAGGAGATTTCTCTATCATTTCCCAAAAGTCAGACATATTTCTGCCTGCAAAAACACATGCACAGAAATAACAAAGCGGATTAAAGCAGTAGATTCTTGAATCAATCAGTGCTCTAAGTGTAAGGGTTATAGTCTCGGAAGGGATAAGTTCTACATTTACCTGTTCGGCCTGCCATCACGCAGATATAGATACAGTCTGAATCATTGCTCTGACTCACTGAAAGGAAAACAAATGTAGATCAAATGCTTTTTATTAGTGTACTTTAAAGGAGTTGAAATCATAGCGTCAAAATCCACCTAGTAGGGGTGACTACTAGAGCTAGTTGAAAAATCCCAAGCCAAACTTGTTTTTTGACAGAAAATTCGGTTTTTGACTAAATGAAATTTTTCACAAGTGTCTGCTATCCATAGAAAATTCCAATTTTCTTCAAAGAAGCAAGATATTTCAGTTGAAAAGTGAAATATTTTTATTTGACTATGCCTCTGTGGTGTCTCGTAGGAACTGTAGCGTAGATGCCTCATGTTCCTTGTCTCCTCTATGAGCTAGATTCCTCCTTGTGAACTACATCTCCCATGATGCACCATATGCAGGGATTCCCATGATGCATTGCCTCTGTTGTCCAAGAGGGGAGATGGTGGTACCTCATGGAAGATGTAATCCAACTAGGGAGTCCACCTTATGCAGGACAATGGGAACATAAGACATCTGAACTACCATGAGGCATTGTGATAGCATTTCCAAATGAAAATATTTTTGTTTTCAGCTGAAGTATTTTGGTTTCCGGATGAAATTTTTCAATATTCAAATTTCCTCCAAAAAATAGACCAAATATGATTTTTTCCCTTTTTTGTCCAAATTTTCCATGACAAAAATCCCCATTTCAAACCAGTTCTAAGAGCTACTCACCAGTATAAGAGGAGCCTAGGTTGGAAGAGTCCTGTCTTGAGTCTGGTTCACTCCCAAATGTACAATTTTTTTAAATAGCAAATAATATATCAACAGTTGTTTTTACAAGATTACCAATTAACTGCACCTCAGAATTTGAAGTCTTCCTATTAATCTGTCTATCAATATAGTTAGGAAATTCTGCAATTTTAAGGTAATATTATTTATGGTTTGATTATGCAGTCCTTAGTCAAGTTGATGTGCAGTAGTTCAGATGACAGTCTCTAAAATCAATGGGATTCCTTGTGGAGTAAGTTGCTCCCAGATGTAAGGAAAGGTATCAGAATCTGACCCTGAGTTATATAAGGCAATTGACAGGATTTTAAGGGTAATAACCAAATAAAATAATTTTCAAAGGGATATTTATCCCCTAAAAATATTCAGGAAAAGTTAGTCCCACATTTTAGGCCAGATTCTGATACATATACTCAAGTTGAATAGTACCTTACACCAGGAGATAGTAATAGTAATGATAATCATAAATAATATCCAGGACTTATAATCAGTAGATCTCAATGCACCTATAAAGGTATATCAAAGCACCAATCTACAGATGGGGAAACTGAGGCACACCGCGATGAAGTGACTTGCTCAAGATCACTCAGCCGGTCAGTGGCGGAGCTGGGACTAGAAGCCATGTCTTTGGAATCGCAGTCCAGCACTCTATGCACTAGGCAACATTGCCATCCCGTGTCCCACTGAAGTCAATAAGTACTTGTGGAGAAAGTTTGAAGGACTATTTGTGGAATGTGATACTAAAGTTGACTAAGGGAACCTTAATCCAGCCCTAAATTAATCCCTTTACATTGTTGGTCATATGTTACAAAGACGCTGACAATAATTCATTACATTATGAAACAGAGTTTTAATAAAAATATTTTCTCAAGGTGATGGTTTACAGTTGCAGCCCCTATTCTGTGAGGTCAATACTGCTGATGAAGCAGTGCGGATAGCTACCACCTTAGTGTTCATAACATGCCCTTTCTATGTTCCAGGAGTGAACAGGACAATGATAAAAACAAATGCACACCTGAGACGATGGAGGTTGATTTGAAAATTTCTGTGAGGTAACTGGTGGAGTTTCCAATAATATCAACAAGTAAAGCTGTAAAATCTAGAAGACAAAACAGAGCAGGATTAGAATCCGAGGCCCCAGTTCAGTAGCCCATCCCTGTTCAGCAAAGCACTTACTTTTAGGCACGTGCTTTGCCTTTGATTTCAGTGGTAATTCAGAATGGGTTTAAAGTTAAGCATGGGCTTAAGTGCTTTGCTGAATAGGGATGGATTTAAGTACAAACTTAAATACTTTGCTGACCTGGGACTCAAATGCTTATCAGTAGGAATGCTCTGAAGTATAACAGAGAGGTTAAATACTGCATACAGGGAAACGTTCCCTTATGTGTACATGGCCTATGTGCCACTGAAATCCCATTTAGGTGCTACATAAACTCCCAAAATAAGACTTACGTGATGCCCAGGCCTTCACTGGCCCTCTACACTGAAGAGAAAATCACTTTTAGAGCCAACGCTGTGGTATCAATTTTAGCAGCTTTTCAGTACATGGCATTTATATTACAGTGAACTTGTGTAACTTGGCTTAGGAAATCAGCAAGAGAAAGGAATACAGGCCACAAATGTAAGCTTAGCCCCCGTGGCCTTTAATTTGTAGACAAATTGCTTAGTGTTATTCTCTTTCCCCTAACTTCTGTCTTTTTATCTTCCAAACCTTTTATTACTTTGCTTGCCAACTCATAGGAGCAGTTTTGTTTCGTATTTGTACCGTGCCTAGCACGATGTGCCCCTGGTCCATGAGGGGTGCTCTTACAGGCTATCACAATACAAATAACAAATAAATAATCCTAATTATGGTAGTGCCCAGAGTTCCCAAGTGGGGCACAGGAATCCCATTGTGCTAGGTGCTGCACACACATATGTGCAGACATGAGTTCTAGCCCCCCAAAGCAGGAGAAATAACCAGGATTATGGAATATCCTTTTCATGTGTCACAGCTGGGACACTGTACCGGCCCAGAGCCATGCCCAGGTTGGTGCAAGAACAAAGGGCACGGAAGCACCATATGACTCTGTAAAACAGCTGGATGCCAAGTCACCAGCGCTGGGAAATGGCCAGGTGCACAAAATGGGAAGAAGTGGCCTCACACACATTCTGGAATTTGAACAGTGCTCAGAGGGGGTGGGGGGAATTTGTGCAATGGAGCTCCTCACCCCACTAAACTGCCCTATATAGACCCCAGTCTTCTTTTCCTCCTTCCCCCACTCTGGGCTTAGAGGGGTTACTGCAGGCTTGGTCTGGAGGAACCCCTGGACATCTCCAGGGACCTGAGAGCAGCTAGAGAAGCTAAATTGTACTATAAAATTGAACCCACGGATATCAGCTATTGCTGGGAGGCTATAAAGGGGCTGTCTTTCTTCCCGCATTCCCTATGAAGAAATGCAGGGTTTTTTCCCCCAGTGGCAACTCATCTTGTCTGCTTGGCTGATAGCTCCATCTCAGGGCTGCCAGCAGGGAGCAGTCTTCTCGTGCTCAGTTCACTGAGTCTCTCCAGTGCTTCAAACTAGCCACTTACCATGGCTTTTGACTTCAATGTGACTACAACTCTCTCATGAAGAAAGTTGCAGGACTGGGGCTGAGAACCTGCAGCTCATATGGAAACAATTTGGCTTAAACACACTCAAACGCCAGCCCACTCCCAGTCACACTGCTTTTACACCCACCTGTTAAGTCATTTGTCATGTTGTTTAAACAGTAGCAATACCTCATAGGGAACTTGCTGGGGTCAACATTTTTCAGGTTAGAAACTGCAAAGAGGGACAGTGGAAACTGAAATCTTGATGGATTCACCGTTTAAGAAAATGCATTTGAGAGTAGAATAAAATGGTATGGTACCCACTGTTATAAATGGCGACCGAAACTTTGTGGAAGGCAAACGAGCTGTAAGAGGTAATGCTCAGCAAAGAGAAGAATTTTTTGGTACCTGCAGAAAAATGTGCACATGTCTATTAATGACTTGGATGGGTTATTTGTAACCCAGCTATTGAGTCTGATATAACAGTGGCATGATTTTATTTCTAAAGCACACCATACAAAGACTGTAGACAGATGCATTTGAATTTTGTTTTCATTGTGAGCTAGCAGAAATAATTTTAAATCACCATTTTTAATTTTAAGCAAACAAAACTAGAGGGACCAGTACAAAAATAGATGGGGGTGGGGGAAGGAATGAAAGGGCAATACAATAAATGTGGATCAAAGAGATCATTCTAAAGACACCTTGTTAATAATTACGCACACAGCCACACACCATGTTACAGCAACTCATCCAAATACAGCATACTGTATTTTTACAGCTTTGTCCCCTAACTCCTTTAGCTCCATATTTCAACTTATGTGGAGCCGACAATCCACAACATGTTTCACATCCTTTTGTAGCACAACAATGTTACCTTTGAGAGCTGTATTTAACATTCCGTTCACTAGTTCAGTCAGGTTAATCGCAGCCAGATCAACGGATTTGGCAGGCAGCTCTGAAAAAGAAGCAGCATTTCTGAACATCAGACATTTGACAGTGCTAGGAACCTGTCAATGTGCTGTGTATATATTCCTCTAAATGACTTGGATAAAGTGATTCAGTGAGACGCTACCATCTGTGGGAAAATGAAAACATCAAATTGCTTATTAGGGCTAGAAAACAATGTCTGATGACTCTGAGAAGCTAAATATACCGTGAGAGCAATGCAACAGCTGATACTAGAATCAGGTGAGAACAGCAGGTGCAGTGCTACGTCAACATGAAGATAGGGCACTGTATATGCATTCACTAATTAAAAGGCATTTTTGACAGTGTTTCTCAGTGCTCTGCTGTGGATGCCAGCTTACTCATTAAAATCCTAGGATGTTAGAGTCCCTTAGTGAGCAACACATATTTTCATTAAAGTGGCATTGAATCAGGTGCCCATTTATAAACCACACTCATCTGGAAGAAGTTTTCTCTTAAATTTCCACCTGTGCATGTTGCATAGTATTGGAATGAAGATTCAGCTATTTTAATGAGATGCCCTGATTGGCCAAGGAGAATAACCTAACTACAGCTGGTCACATTTTTTTAATTTGAGAACATTTTCTGATCAAAAATTACTAGGGCTTTTTTCTAAATGACAATTTTGTAGAAAATGTTTTGTTTAGTTCAAACAAGACAATTAAAAACTAAGGGAAAGGGCAGAGGTGGAGGGGGTGGGATTGGGGGGCAGGGAGGAGGAGGGCATGGATGAAAAATCCAAGCCAGAAAAAAAAATCAGTGTGTGTGTGAGTGGGGGAAATTCTATGACAATGTCTTACCATTTTTGACCAGCTCTGAACCAACATGTTACAAACACGTTCACTGACAAGTGGAAATGAAAAACCGAACTCACCTAACTTGGGTATTTAGAACAACAGGAAAGCTGCAGTACATACAGTGCAACTAGGAGTGAGGAAGAGACATAGAAGCCACACAATGTGCTATAGAAACCAAACCACTCCTCCTCCTCGCTAAGAACCCATCAGAGGTTAGCAGGATGGCTTCTGGAACGTAAATGGGGTTGCAGCCATTGGTCAGGAAGGCGCCGGCCACTGGAAGCGGTGTCCGGTTTGGGTACATGTTAGGATGAGAATGAGAGCGTCCGAGGCAACCAACGGTTGGGAGGAGGGAGTGAGCAACATCAGGGAATGCTCATGGAAAGATGGATATCATAGGAAGCAGCAGGAGAGTGGTCTTCAGTTTGCATGATAAACAGGGAGATGGCTGCTGAGTCCCTTTCCAGGGTTTCAGGGGAATTAGGCATCAGGAATGGAGTGCGGTTGTTTCTAGGGGGGTAGCTGTAGGGAACAGTGGCTGTGGAAGGGTTTGCCTGGCTGCCGTTCCTGAGTGGAAATTACTGAACAGGAGTCCACTCACCAAGCAGCACCCATTGGGCTAGCTACCATACTTCTGACTCAAACTTAACCCTACACAATCAGAGTAACTTCTGAAGCCATGTGCCAGGCCTTACCTGCAGTAGCCAGCACAGGCACACTCTTCTCCTTCTTATTTTCTCCTTTTATGCCTGCAGCTGTAAAATGGAGAAAGTGGAATCTGAGAAATGACTTTCCCACTCAAATGACCAACCAGGATTCTCCAAGGGTTTCTCTGTTGCCAGCGTGATGGCTGTGAAATGGTTGGACAATAGTATTGTGAACTAGTCCATCATTCAGAGCCACACGTTATTTCTATAATGGCAGCAGAGCGTGTACATACCAACAAGGAAGAATCTGACCCTAAAATGACCTAGCTTTTAAAGGAACAAAGGTTAAGAAATTAGCTTTTCTCTCCCCTGTCCCCACCTCCTGCCCCGCTCCGCCTCCAGCCCGAGCTTGCTTTCAGTGAAGTCAATAGCCTAACACCCTTCAATTTCAGTGGTACAGGAGCAGGCCCTTAATACAAGTGAGTAACTTCCTTTAACAGGAATCAAAGGAAGAAGAGAGCCACAAAGTGTTATAGAGATTGAGTGCCAGGTTTGCAAGCACCATTACCCACAAGATGCCATCCTGAAAACGGTGACTGCTACACGCATGCTGATTATCAAAGCTTGCTATTTGATATGTTACTGCTGTATGTAGTCGTACAGCTAAGGTGCTGGGCTGGGATTCCAGAAATCAATTCCTGGCACTGTCTTGGGCAAGTCACTTAATCTCTCTGTGCCTCAGTTCCCTGTCTGTGAAACAAGAATAATAATACTCCCTTTGTTTGCTTTATAAACTCTTCAAGGCAGGGACTGTCTCGTCTCCTGTGTTTGAACCAGGCCCAGTACAGTGAGCCCCTGATCTTAGCTGGAGCCACTAGAAACAACCATAACACAAATAATACTTAAGAATGGTAATGTTGAAGAGGTAGGCTCAACAGTGCTGGGAAATGAGGTCTTCCATTTATTTGCAGATCATGTGGCCCAGACAGCATCAATGCAAACTTCTCAGGGCAACATACTACCTTAATCCTGGTGTAATAGCAATGACTTGTCGGCAGGCAGAATCGAACCTGGGACCTCTGAAGCTTAGTGTATGAGCCTATACTGCATGAGCTAAAAGGCAGATCCTTCTAAGCCAACGCTGTTACAGACTGATCAAGCTCTAGATGGTCTAGGTGCCACTAGAAGGGGACAGAGCACCACACCAAGCGGGCATGGGCTACACTGGCAGGCTCAAGAAGACGATTTATTGTGAGACCCATCAATTGCTGGCCTCTCTGGTATGTTAATTAGTTCTAACACCTCTGTGACACAGAGGCTCTTAGGCAAAAGGTCTCATTCTTTGCAAACATCTCTCCTCAGACCTGAAAATGCACTACACCAAACACATATCTTACACACATCTATTTATCCATAAAGAGGAATATATAATATATCTACAGAGAGCTCATAACTTGCCAAGATTCACAATCAGTGTGAGATGCCTGCATGGGTAATATTTAAGGAATAATGTATTTATATTGAAATTATGCTTTATGGACTTGGGGTAAAACTTAGTCGCTGGGGCCAATATGTCTCAGTGATGGCCCATTCGGGCAGGTGGGACTTGTCACCCCACCCTGTCTAAGTGGTGATGCCACAAAATTTCAGCATTTTTAACTACCTTAAATGGTGGAGAATCAGGCACCCTGGCCTGAGCCTGTATTTTCTATCTCCCTTAGGTGAAAGCAGGTTGGCATGTCCTTTTGGCTTTGAGAGTGATGGATGGGAAAAACATTTTGGATGTTCCCGGGGCAATATCAAAGTGCATGTGCTGGGGAAATTACTTTATCATGTCTCAGAATAAATTGTCGGTGACAGTGGCATTTCAAACACACTTCACACTTACCCAAGTTCCATACGAGAAGGAGGCATAGAAATCCTGCACTCAATTTAACAGGCACATGCTGATGGAACCATGGCATTTTGGAAACCTACTTCCAGTCGCTTCAACTGTTTTAGGAGAAAGAAACAAGATTTTGGTGAGCCTACACGGATCCAATGCATTTGTCAGTTTCAGTGTTTCCAACTTTTGCAATATTTTGTGTTGTTCTTAATCTCTGGATGCTAGAATCACATGAGAATCTTGGATTTTACTTGAAAAAAAACAAAACAAAGCTAAGTTTCTCATCCTTGTGATTGCAGAGAAAAAGCTAGAAAATGTGGCCTGAAAGCTAAAAATCTCAGAAGGAAAAAAAACCCAAAAACATGAAAAAAGTAAACCAAAAATCTAGAATTCCTTATTCGTGATTTTTTATTCAGACTCATGATATTTGGGGCTCTGACTCAAGGTTTTTGAATGATTGGGACTGTCAATATTGCAGTTTACAGATGTTTCAAAGACTCATACTTAGAGCTGGTTAGGAAAAAAAGGAAGAAGTTTTGACAGTTTTTCTTTAAATTTGTCCCCCTCCCTTTTTTTCAATATCAGAAAATGTCAGCCAGCTTCATCATTGGCTGAAACTCTGGGTGGAGATTTCATGAAAACGCAGTCAAAAGTTTTTCTAATTTAGTTTTCAACGACAACCTTCTCCTTGCTCGATAGTTAATGGTAAGAATACACACTGAACTCTTCTTAGCCTCAGGATAATACTGCTTAATTAACAAATTATTACCATTTCTATTAACCAAGTCATACTGATATTTAAATTGTTAGAAACTAAAATAAATTCTGAAAATAGTTGAAGTATGATTCTATTGTAAAAATGGTATTGAGGGATTCCATGTTTAGTGTGTCCATGTTACATTTACTCCTCTTACAAGAGAAAGATGTTTCTTCTAACTGCTAACCTTGCAAACTCAAACTGGGATCTTAGAGTCAAGCTGAATTCTTTCTACCTAATGCATCATTACCATTAATAAATAACAATAATAAGGTCTAGCTCTTATATAGCACGTTTTCGTCAATCTCAAAGCTTTTTACCGAAGATATCAGTATTATCCTCATTTAACAGATGGGGAAACTGATGCACAGGGAGGTGAAATGACTTGTCTAAGTTCACTCAGCTGGCCAATGGCAGAAACAATCTAGTCGTCTAAGTCTTAGTCCAATGTTCTATTGTCTAGATCACCCTGCCCCGCCACCTGTCCAAGCCTGTTGCTTTCTGGGTTAGCTGAAGGCAGACTGTAAGGCAATGCGGTTGCCCAGGTGACCCTGCACTGGGAACTTAGTTAACAACTCTATTGATGAAGCATGAGACAGCCAGTAACATCTTACTCTCCCATTGTTTTATAGCATCTGTAAAATTGACAGGAGTGAAAAAGAGTGAAACTTACTTGTCACTAAAGTCAGCAGATCTGACTGAGTACAAACAGGGAGCAGATGTGCTGACTAGGGAGGTGCTAAGAGTTGTACTTTGCCATCATCTGGTCATTTCAGTTGGGCAGTTATGTATGGTGAGACAAATAGGGTTTTTTAAAGCACTTGTCTGTGTTGAGAGTGGTACTGAGCTGCTCCACCCCAAATCAGTCTTTTTGGGCGGGACAGAGGGATGGGAAGAGAGACGCTTTAGCCAGAGTTTTGCTAAATTTTAAATTTTAAGAGGCTTTGTTTAGCCACAGTGGGAAAAAGGTTGCTTTAATCTGCAAATATGTTATATAATTATATTAACAATGGCACTGGTCACATGATTAAAATGAAGCACATGGTTAAGTGCTTTGATGAATCAGGGTCTAAAACAGCATAAGTAGCCTTGATCCACTGTGAAAGAGAACTGATGGAAAAAGTCCAGAATTTGTCAGCCAGATATCACTGTAGGAAAGGTAAGTGAGAGCACAAAGCATGCTTGGGGACGCATGTCCCTACTGCAGCCTGTGGACAGCATGTGCATAAAGAAAGCATCAGCGACACACAAGTTTCCTTTTCGTCTCTCTGCTCTCTTCTGCTCCTAAGAGCATTTGACAAATTTGTTTAAAAAGCAAAAATAATTTTAATACAAATATTTAAGCCAAACTCTGCCATTCCATTGGCTCAAGGATTTTTCTTGTTTTATTTCTTTCTGTTGTGTGCATTGAATGAATTCCTGAGCCAGGCTCACTGTGGTAAAAGGAGACCAAATTCCCTTTCCATGCTCAGGGCTGGCTCTAGGTTTTTTGCCGCCCCAAGCAAAAAAGAAAACAAAAAAAAAAAACACCTCCAAGAGCACAACTGCTGAAGCAAAAAAAAGGGCCGGAATGCCACCCCTGAAATTGTGCCGCCCCTGAAATTGTGCAGCCCCAAGCACATGCTTCGTTTGCTGGTGCCTAGAGCCGGTCCTGTCCATGCTCAATCTGCTCCCCCGATAAACAAACAGGAAACAAAATTAACTGCTTTGATATGACAGAGTGTAAAAGGCCCCTGGGGACTGGTAACAACCACAAGCCCACTACTTCACTCACACAACATAGCTTGGGAGTCTTGTGGCTCAGGGCGGGATGCTCCCTCACTCGGCTGCCTGGTTTCCAGGGGTACATGAACTCTTTAGAATGGGGCGTAGCTTGTTTCTCACAGTGCACCCAGCCCACTCTGGGAGCCAGTTTGAGTAAGGGAGCCACAGTTCAGCCCCACTGGGGATGACTTCTGCGTTGAGGGTGCATGGAACAACAGTTGCTGCTCTCTCCTTCCAGCTCAGGGCCTGCAACTATTATTTAGCCTGGCACAAGCAGCACAAGATGTGGAAGTTCCCAATATTGCCAACCCCCAAAATTCAGAATCGTGAGTCAGACGCCCCAAAATCACAAGAATGTCCCCAACATCATGAGATTTTTTTTAAAAAAGCCCAGATTATCTCGTGATTTTTGGTCTGCCTTTTCAGTTTTGAACTGCCCCTCTCCCTCCGCCTCGTGTGCAGGGTAGTTACAATGTTGTCACCTCTCCCAAATGTACAGTAAAGTGATTCCCGGCCCTGTTGCAGGAGCTCTCACTGGGGGAAACAACTAAGATTAAATTACATAGATTTGTATGAAATGATGCCAGATGGTTGCCCACTACCCCGTCTCCAGGGGAAGAGCAGCCAGTCAGAGCTGCTGCATGTGGAACTCTGCACCCACCCCTCAGGAGTTGACACCATTCTCACAGGAGGGAAGGGGGCAAGAGCCCCCCAGCTCAGGGTGGCTCCACCCCCTCCTTCCTCCTCCTTTCCTGTGAAAAACGAGGCAGTCTTCCCCCTGCTCCTCCCCACTCACCGCTTCATCTCTCTAGCACCAGGCATGGAAAAGGGGAGGAGAGGGGCGTGACGGACCCCAGAGCTGCAAGTGGAACAGAGGTGGGGGATGAGGGCAGATGTGGGGCTGAGGGGTGGGCAGAATTGATTGCTGAGCTGGGGGAGGGGCAAAGTTGATGTGGGTGTTTGCATAATTAATTTCTGGGTTGTGGGATGGGCAATTGTGGGGCACAGAATTAATTAGAAATGTGGGGCTTGGGGAGAAGCTGGAATCAAACAAACAAAAGGAAGTACGTCTTCACGGTTTTACGAAGGGCAGATCGTGCCAAACGAATCTGATCTCCTTCTTTGAGAAAGTAACGGACTTATTAGATAAGGGAAATGCGGTGGACCTAATATACCTGGATTTCAGTAAAGCGTTTGATACAGTACCCCATGAGGAACTATTGGTTAAAATGAAAAACATGGGGATCGATATGAAAATCCAGAGGTGGATAGGGAATTGGTTAATGGGGAGAATGCAGCGGGTCGTATTAAAGGGTGAATTGTCGGGTTGGAGGGAGGTTACTAGTGGAGTGCCTCAAGGTTCGGTTTTGGGACCCATCTTATTTAATCTATTTATAACTGACCTCGGGACCGATTGCAAGAGTGGGCTGATAAAGTTTGCGGATGATACGAAGGTGGGAGGAGTTGCAAACTCGGAGGAGGATAGGGATACTCTGCAGGGAGACTTGAATGAGCTTGTGAATTGGAGTATCAGAAATAGGATGAAATTTAATAGTAAAAAGTGTAAGGTGATGCACTTGGGGACGAATAATAACAATTTTAGTTACAAGATGGGGACACATTGGTTAGAAGTAACGGAAGAGGAGAAGGACCTAGGGGTCCTTGTAGACCGCAGGATGACTATGAGTCGACAATGTGACGTGGCGGTGAAAAAAGCCAATGCGGTCTTGGGATGTATTAGGCGAGGTATATCTAGTAGAGATAGGGAGGTCCTGCTTCCGTTGTATAAGGCGCTGGTGAGACCTCATTTGGAGTACTGTGTGCAGTTCTGGTCTCCAATGTTTAAAAAAGATGAACTCAAACTGGAACGGGTGCAGAGAAGGGCGACTAAGATGATCAGAGGAATGGAAAACCTGTCGTATGAAAAGAGATTAGAGGAGCTTGGGTTGTTTAGTCTGACAAAGCGAAGGCTGAGGGGGGATATGATTGCTATCTTTAAATATATCAGAGGGGTTAATACAAGGGAGGGAGAGGAATTATTCCAGTTTAGTACTAATGTGGACACGAGAACGAATGGATACAAACTGGCCAGGGGGAAGTTTAGGCTTGAAATTAGACGAAGGTTTCTGACCATCAGAGGGGTGAAATACTGGAACGGCCTTCCGAGGGAAACGGTGGGGGCGACGGACCTGTCTGGTTTTAAGATTAAGTTGGATGAGTTTATGGAGGGAATGGTTTAATGATAAAACATAGTAGCCAAGGAAAACCAAGCAATGGTACATGAACAGCATAATGGCCAACAAGGGTCAGGCTAGAGACTCTTGCCTATATGCTCGGGGTATTACTGATCGCCATATTTGTGGTCGGGAAGGAATTTTCCTCCAGGGTAGATTGGCTGAGCCTCTGGAGGTTTTTCGCCTTCCTCCGCAGCATGGGGCAGGGATCACTAGCAGGAGGGTCTCAGCCGATTGAAGTCACTAAAACACAGGATTGGGGACTTCAACGGTAGAGTCCAGGGAAGGGTCTTGCGGCCTGCAGCATGCAGGGGGTCAGACCAGATGATCATAATGGTCCCTTCTGACCTTAATGTCTATGAGTCTATGATTCACAAAATGCACAGTTAACCTGTTGCTGGGGGATGTTGTGAAGGCCAAAACTATAATTGGGTTCAAAAAAAGAACTAGATAAGTTCATGGAGGAAGCTGCCAGGAAGAGGGGATCTGCCCGCCAGCTGCAGAGCGCTCGGCCGCTGAGCCCTGAGCTGCCGCAGGAGGCGGCCGCACTGAACGTTGGGAGCGATGGCTGAGCCCGCCCGCTTCGCTCTTCCAGCCTCACCCGCAGCCCCCCCCCCCAATGGCTCCTCCGGAGTCCGGACGTGCTGCCCCCGTCCCCCGTCTGCAGGAACCCAGCGGTGGCCCGGCAGGCTCCGCTTTTTAAAAAATTGCTGGGCTGCCCGGGCGAGGGAACCAGGAAGCTGCCGGGGAGAGGGGATCTGCCTGCCAACTGCTGCCCGCCCCACTGCTCTGCTCCCCCCAGCCCCCAGGAGAAGCGAGCAGCGCCGGTCTGCCACCCCTTCCCCCGTGCCCGGCCCCACCCACCCACTGAGCCCCTCCGAGGGGGGGGGGGCGCAGCATGGCCGCAGCGTGGCCAGAGGAGCCAAGGGAGGGGGGGCGCGGAGCGGCCGGAGGAGGAGCCAAGGAGGGGCGTGGCCAGAGGAGGAGCCAAGGGGGGGCGCCTTATTTATGGTTGCTCCCGCTGCACTGAGAAGCTGGCTACGCCACTGCCAACAGGTAGCAGTCAGAGCCAGAATCATGTTACTTGGTACACTCAGGTGTGTTGGCAACACTAATTTTCACACGCGCACACTGGGGATAGATAAGAGGAGTTTAAAAATGTGAAGACAAACAAAAAAAATATAATATTGTCTTTAAAATGAAATCTCATGATTTGGGAAGACATCCAATGATTTTGAGGGGGGTCTGACTCATGATTTTTGAACTTTTGTTGATCTGAACTGTGGATAGCTCTCATCCACCATAATTATTACTTTTGCTAACTATACTGTATGATTTTTAAATGGGAACTATTTCTTGAACATGTGGGAGAGAGGACCTTATACTAAAGTATGTTTTTAACCAACAATTATCTGTCTAAGATCTTTTCTTGGCACATCCGCACATCTCTGAGAACAGGGGGCTTAATCAGGCACTCAGCAAAACACACATAAGAGTAAATGGGAAATTTTGCCTGTGTAAGAATTGCAGTATCAGAGACTGCATTGAGTGATGCAACAGTATCAGCAGGCGGGGCATAACATTGTGTTTTTGGCGGGAGGGTCTATAAATATGATAATTTCCCACTCATTATTCAGTCATGGAAAAGTAAACCATTATTTAAATATACTAAACTCAGAATTCTGAGAACTTTCCCTCATCAGCAATTGGTCCCCCTTTAACAACAAATTGGAGAGGTTTAGAGCGACAAGAATGATTCAAGTTCTGTAAAAACTTGATTACAATGAGAAATTTGAGAAGCTCAATCTATTTAGCTTAACAAAAAGAAGGATAAGAGTTGACTTGATCGTGGGGTGAAATCCTGGACCCATGGAAGTCAACGGGAATTTTGCTATTGACTACCATGAGACCAGAATTTTACACAGGGTCTGTAAGTACCCGCATAAGGAGATATATCTGAAACTAGAGGGTTCTTTAATATAGCTGGTCTGACAGGAAAATTTCCACAGGAAATTCTGATATTTTGATTTCTGTTTTTGTTCTGAATTTCCACAAAATGAGAATTCCAGACAATTTTGATTCCGAACTCTCAGAATGTTTTGTTTTGTCAATGTTCAATTGTTTTGCTACACTGATGCTGACATGTTTCATTTTGATAAGGTACAGATGTTTTGCTAATGTCAAAACATTCTAATATAAAACAGTAAAATATAAAAGTTGAATCAAAACAATAAAGTTGGAACAAACTGTTTATACCTTATTGAAATTAAACATTTTGATATTATTGAAATGAAATGTTTTGACATCAGAGCAAATGGGGGCCCCTTTCTGCCCCTTCCTCAGGGCCCAACCTGTTTCATCCAGGGTCTCCACCCTCACTGCAGCCTTGCAACACCTTTTGCTCCTTTCTGCACCCCCCTCATCCCCCACAACCTCAAGACCAGAGAATCTCCCTCCCCGCACCACTGCCCCGGGGCCGCAGCAGGGAGTGAGAGCTCCTCCAGTCCTGGGGCTGCAGCGGGAGTCCAGGTGCTGGGGCTTCCATTGTCACCCCCTGCGCTTCTGAGGGGAACCAGGGTTGGGGCACTTGGGCTTCTCCCACCTCGCCTGCTGGCGATTCTACTGGAGAGCGGGTCAGGTGCGGGGGCTTGCCCTGCCGCCCTGCAACTTCTGCTGAGGATGGATTGGTAGCCCCTGGAGGGGGGTCCCCCACCCCATAGCTGCTGCTAGGCATGGAGGCTGCTGGGGGTGGTGTCCATCCCATGGCAGCCAGGACGGGGTCAGGAGCTGCTGACGGGGGCTTCCCCTGCCCAGCACTGCTGCCGCAGAGCAGGCCTGGGGCTCCGGGCTTCCGCTACTGGTGGTGGATTTTTTCCAGGGGGTCCCCAGTTGGCTGGCGCCCCTGGGCACAGGCCCCGTTGACCCAGTGGTGAATCCAGCACTGTATAGGGTCCAATTCAGCAAAACTTTCAAGCACACCTGTAAGTGCTTTCTTGAATTGAGACCTCAGAGCTTTGCTGAGTAATTAGCCTACACCAGGGGTTCTCAACCTTTTTCTCTTTGAGCCTGCCCCCCCCCCACCCGCAACGAGCTATAAAAATTCCATGGCCCACCTGCACCACTACAACTGTTTTTCAGTAGATTAAAAGCCAGGGCCAGTGTTAGAAGGCAGCAAGCAGAGGAATTGCCCGGGCCCCATGCCACAGGGGGGCCCCATGCCACAGGGGGCCCCACAAAGCTAAGTTGCTCAGGCTTCAGCTTCAGCCCTGGGCCGCGGGGCTCAGGATTCGGCTTTCTGCCCTTAGTCCCAGTAAGTCTAATGCTGGCCCTGCTCTCTGGTTTATTTTGGCGGATCCCCTGAAACCTGCTCCTGGCCCCCCAGGGGACCCCGACCCCTGGTTGAGAACCGCTGGCCTACACCTCAATTTGTCACGTTTTGGGAGGATAAAAGAATCACAGAAATTATTGATGTTTGTAATTGCATTTCTCAGAAGGACAAGGTGTGTCAGCAGAGCTGTCGTTCATTCTTTGGTTCAACAAATGTTCCCAGAGGAAAAGGGGAGTTCATGTAACCGGGTAGTTTCCTAGCCAGGTTTCAGCTTTTTTGAGTTTATTTAAAACTGATAGAGAGCTCAACAGTGCAGAGAGAGAGAGAGAAAGAGAGAGAGAGACCTACAATGTGTGCAATATTGCATGATATAACAGGGACTGGAGAAAGCAAAGCCTGCAGCGGGCAAAGCAGAGGTGGGAGATAGAGGAACATAAAAATTGCCATACTGGAAAACTTAGGGGAGAGATGTAAAAGGGACTGGGAAAAGTAGCCAATATAACAGAACAAGATTGAAGTACAATGATTTGAGTGCTAAAATACTGTGGCTATGGAGAGAGGCCTACCTCTGCCCCAGAAGTATATTAGAATATTCAGATTTTTAAATCAAACAATGTCATTCTGCATTAGAAACTCCCACCTGATATTATACCATATCTATTAGGACATGATGAAAACATGATATGGAAAGATAAATCCTCAGAAAACAAATCTTGAAATACTACTGGGGAAGAGAGATTTAACAACATCAAAGAAGTGAAAGCAGCTTTGAAGTAGGATTAATACACATTACTAAAGATTTGATCATGAACTGACTTCATATTGGTACAAGTTTTGCCTGAGGAAAGAATGCAGGATTTGGCTGTAAAAGACAAATGCACAGCTCATTTAACTATAATGGACACATCCTTGTTATAATTTTTAAATGGTATCTTTCCTTTTTTTACTGATACTAATGTGAGCTTTGCAATGAGTGAAATGCACAATCAGACTAAAAATATACAACTTCTTCACTGTCAAAACTAAAAATTTCCAATGATTGTCATTTGACAATGTCTTTTAGATTGATAAGACACTCAGTACTAAAGAGATGGGCATGACAAAAAACACACAGATAGCCAGACCCCGAAAGCTTTGTTCCAGTGACCATTTTCCTCCCTAATGCTTCTCACGTGTAGGTTGACAGTCAAGCTCCTAGCCACAAATACTAATATCAATCAATCTGATATGCTAATTCAGCTTATTATTTATTTCAAATTAAATTTTAATATATATTCATAGCTTGAACCAGGTCACCGACGCACTTAAATAAGACATAAGCTTTTAATCCAATCCAGTGTTTCTAAAACCCAGATACAGCAAAAATGGTTTTGGTGTCGATAACAACCTCAGCAGTTTGGGTTACACTTATGTGACCCTAGAGATTCAGGACTAAGTACCTCTTCATTATTTTTGCCAAACAAAGATCTCAGGGTAACTAACTTATTAGCTATGCTTCATTTGCACCCACTTTAATGTGACAAGTAACCATGCAGGTTGAAATATTCTCTTTTTTCCAACACGAAAGGAGTCCAATCAGATACCAACTGGTCCCCCCCCTTATCTATAGAGCTAAACAGAGCAGAACAAGAAGTTAAGAGGCTGAAGGAGAGAAAAGAGAAAGACCTTGCATACTAATTTCTCTATCTCTGTTCAGTTCCAAGATCTAAAGGTCACCCTCTCAGGTTTAAAACAAACTTTGAAAAACAGGTCTAAAGAAATCTCCTCGGGCTAATATGAAAAAAGAAGTTAGTTCAACTATGATCTTGACTGAATTTCTACAGTCATCTGATTTGTATTAGATAAAAACTTCACACTTTCTACAATGTCTGAATTTAAGAAATCATATGTTCTAAAAACTCTCTCCTAACATTCTTCATTTCAAGCCGCCTCAATGATTATTAATTGCACAGACTGAAATAGATTCTTTTAGGTATCTCTGCATAGCAGCACCATTTAGAACTATTCACAATTTGAATATCTAGTAATCTTTTAATACTGACTTACCTGGCTTCTCCTGATACGATGATTAACTTCCGAGAGTTTAAATAGCCAGGAGGTTATCACACTGTTTTAATAAAGTCTTAATGAAAGACAATAGTCTATGAGTGGACAGGCTTGATAAAATTGCCTTAAAAAAATCTTGTGAAAATGGTATTATAATCCCAAAGGCAACTAGGCTAAATGAAATAGGATCATGTGCAAGCAAAGTGTCTGTGGTATGCCCTGAATTGAATCCCTAAATGGAATGACTTAGCAGCAGTCCAGGTCAGGATGTGAAACCACTTTGGGCAGTAATTACTTACACTGAAAAATAGAACTGAAAGGATTTTTTTCCCCTTTAAAGGGACAGAGCCTTCCAATGTGATTAGGCCATTTTTGAAGCTGCAGGTTAGTCATTCTGGACAACAGATACTGTAGATAGGTCTGAAGAGAGTGGTCTAGACAAGTTGAAATACAGCTCAACTACAGTCAAGTAGATGAAACAAAATGCCTGCTAATATGGAAAACTTCCTGGCCATTTCTTTAGATGCGTGATGAGGGAAGAGAAGAGTTTAGAGCAGGGGTCGGCAACGTTCGGCACGCGGCTCGCCAGGGTAAGCACCCTAGCGGGCTGGGCCAGTTTATTTACCTGCTGACACGGCAGATTCGGCCGATCACGGCCCCCACTCACCGCGGTTCGCCGTCCTGGGGCCAATGGGGGCTGCGGGAAGCGGCGCAGACCGAGGGATGTGCTTGCCGTGGCTTCCTGCCACCCCCATTGGCCTGGGACGGCGAACCGCGGCCAGTGGGGGCTGCGATCGGCTGAACCTGCCACATCAGCAGGTAAATAAACTGGCCCGGCCCGCTAGGGTGCTTACCCTAGCGAGCCGTGTGCCGAACGTTGCCGACCTCTGGTTTAGAGAATGACTATAGTGGCGACATGAAGTAATAACAATGGCACTGAGTCATGTGTCACTGCTATACCCACTGCATCCAAAGCATCACAGGAGGAAATGAGAAGCTCAAAGAAAGGTTCCATAACCACCTCAGTCCATGAAACTCAACGTGCTCTCCAGGCATTAATGAATTAAGCCCCAAAGCAGCCCTGTGTAGTAGGGAAGTATTATGACCCCCAATATACAGAAGAGGAAAATAATGAGTAGCAAGTTAGACCCTGGCCCTATTGAAGTTAACAAGAGTTTTGTCATCCGCTTCTATGGTGCCAGGATTTCATCTAGCGAGTTTAAGATCCAAAGTTCCAAAAGTGGCTTGTGATTTTGAATGCCTCCTTTTTTGGGGTGCCCAACCTAAGTCCTGATTTTCAGAGGTCTCACCCAAAATTTAAGACACCCAGCATTATAGGCTATATTTGGAAATCAGAACTTACAGGGATTGACCCAAAACTCATTGAAGTCAATGCAAAGACTTTGACTTCCCTGGGCTTTAGATCAGGCCCTAAGAGACCTGCACAACCTCATGAGGGGAGGAATAGCTCAGTGGTTTGAGCATTGGCCTGCTAAACCCAGGGTTGTGAGTTCAATCCTTGAGGGGACCATTTGGGGTCCTGCTTTAAGCAAGGGGTTGAACTAGATGACCTCTTGAAGTCCCTTCTAACCCTGATACTCTTTGGTTATTCACCATTAACTATGGGTGCTGAATAAGCAGGTGTGTGTGTGCACATATGCACACACCTGTCCATCTGTCTGTTCTCCTGGTGGTTAGATTACTGGCCTGGGATATGGAAGACCCAGGTTTAAATCCCTGCTCTGCCTGGTTCAGAGTGATCTGCTCTGAATCAGGTTAGGTAGAGAGTTGAATCTGGATCTCCCACATCCCAGGGTTATAGAGTTTGTTAGGAGTCTTGCTCTCTCAGACATTACTGCCCCAGCAAATCTGCACATTTGGGTGAAATCTCATTTTGGCAACACTGTTCCAACCATCTCTATGTGGCAGTCACTTGCATAATAAAAGACAGCTTCTGTGAATTGTGATTAATTATAATTTATAATTTATAATTAATGGAGATCTCCCATCTCCTAGAACTGGAAGGAACCTTGAAAGGTCATCAAGTCCAGCCCCCTGCCTTCACTAGCAGGGCCAAGTACTGATTTTGCCCCAGATCCCCAAGTGGTCCCCTCAAGGATTGAACTCGCAACCCTGGGTTTAGCAGGCCAGCCTGAGTAACTTGGAAACACTTTTGTTGAAAGGTTCTGCCTTAGCCATACACAGATTTTATTGCCATTGACCCTCGCTCAATATTCATCAACCAGATTGGGATGAAAGTGTCCAGTATAATGACAGACAATAACAGCCGTACCTGAGAAAATGTGTTTTCTGGGAGCAATTCCAAAGCGTTTGATGTTTGGACGTGAAGATAATTTGACTTTCAGCAGGATTTACATCATACAGCGTTTCATCTTTGAACTCTGCAATTTTAACTTTGCCCTGCTGTGGAGTGATGCTCGGCTAATCATTGGAACATGGTATTGTTCTGCGACAACTTTGACTCAGGAAGCATTATTAGGAACAATGCTGACTTCTCACTCAATACACTATCCCGGTGAATTATGCGGTGCTTTCTCAGGGGTATAGTCTTTAGGCTTCATCTCTGCCTAACAAACCAATCATTATTTCTTTGTTTGCATACCAAGAGAGGAATGGCGAAGACCACAAATGATAGATTTTGCCCAGATTCTGCTGTATATTCACTAACTTGTGTATTGGATATATGATCATGGAGTCAGTGCCTTTAAAATCATATAACACCCCAAAGTCGGAATCAATTGTCAGACTAACAATACTTTTACCCAAGAGGATTCACTCAATTCTAACCCAATTATCTTAGGACAGGGCTGTTTTTTGGTTAGGACAATTCAGTAGGTTCTGATGTGCTACAGCGGGCCTAACCCACAAATCCCTCTGTTCCAAGAAACCTCCGGAACCAAGGTCCAAAAGGGCCCTGCCGGCCACTTCATGACATGCTCTGATAAACCAGGTTCAACGGAGAGCATCTCTGCAGGTTATTTGTTTTTCCCTGTCACAATTGTGTATTTTTTAAATATGCCACCCTTCAGCTAAGTGGATTATCATGAGAATTTCATGTGTGAAATCCTGAAATCCTTGTCGACAATAGGAGCCTGGCCATTGAGTTCAGTGGGGTTTGGATTTCATTCCCCCGTTTTTGAAAGGCAACAGGTACTCTTTGCTAAATGGAAGCATTAGGTTTGGAGTATCTAGGGCTCAGCTCTTCAGACCCCCCAGGCCAATACATTGAGTACCCCTGGGAGTTTCTGTAAGGGTTCCTCTGCCTCAAAACATCAGTCATTGAACGGCTCTAAGGGCTCAATTCAATGCCCATTGATGTCAATGGGAGTCTTGCCAGTGATTTCAGTGGGCTTTGGAACAGGCTCTATGATAGGAAATGCCCCTGATTTTCTGTTTGCAATTAATAAATCAGATGGATAATTTCCAGTTATCCCAGATCTCTCACTTTAGAACATCAAGGAATTTTCTCAAAAGCATTTCTCAAAGTCTGTGTAGGCTAAAATGCCCTGTATAAAAATTTGATTGGATACCAAAAAACAAGTCCTTTCAACAAACAGAATTTGGCAGTGCTTTAAAGCATGGAAGTGCTAAATATATTACCCATATCTCAGCTCACAAGGAGCTTGTAATCTTCACCTAAAGGGAGCCCAAAGTTTTCACTAATTAGCAATGGATTGTAGAATGAGAGGAGAACGGTATGTCAGTTATTTCTGCCACCCTCGTTGGCAGAAACTCACCTCAACATGGAAAACAGGCCAGTCTGTCTGCACCAGCTTATGGGACAACATGAGCTTAAGACTCCAACTGCCTTAGCCATGGAAAATGGGAGACACATTCACTTGAGGGGGATAAGAGACAGAGGCACTCTGATAATATCCCTGAAGAAGACATAGGCTTGCTTCTCATCAAGGGAGCATTGCAACAACAAAACATTGGGTTCTGCCGAGAAACACAAAAAGCCACTTGGATGCGTGGGTCATATTTGCTAAGACGGTCAGTATGCTGTATAGGAATGTCTGTGGGACATCACATTTAGAAGATCTCATTGGCCCTTGCAAGCATTAGTATATATATATATATATATATTGGGATGTGCCACATGCATATTTATCAGTAGTATAAAAATTGCTCTGGAAAATCACATTGATCACATTTTCTATTGCATCTGCTGCATAGATACTTTTTCCAACCTGTAAAGTGCTGGTGCAAATTCATGGGTATGCAGAACCCCAAGACTAATTCATCTCTCATATCAAGGTATTAATTTGGCCCTTTGTTTCTAAGTTTTTTTAAAATTCTTCTTCAGTTGAGCACTCTATTATTCAGAGCACTGTAGCATTGTATATACATTTTCAGTTATATCTGTATGAACTTGTATGATACCAAGTGGGTAGTTAGATTAATCTCCAATGTTTACTTCCTTATGGTTTCCAAGAGAAGTTAGCTAGTGATTAGATCAGGGGACTGAAAATTCATACAATCAGGGACATTCATTCTAAAGGGAGAAGTCCTGGCAATTCAGCTTTCCTTCCAGTGCAGCATTGTTTCAAACAGTACATGTTTGGTAATTTATCCAATCTAATTGTAAATACCCATAAGAGTGAGAGCAAGAGGCACCTGGAGATCAAACTGGCCAGGAAAGGATCCCGAGAGGAAGAAAGAGAAAGACACATGGAGGAACCAGCGCTGGACAAAGAATCAGCCACATCCATTCTGCTGCTGCTACTTGTGTGACATTGGGAGCAGCTGCTCAAATTTCATGCTTCTAGGAGTCCTTCTGCTAGGTCCAGACATAGGACAACTTCACATGCCCTCCTGATGTCAGTCCTGCATAAATCATGAATAAGTCGCAGAGGAGGGAGGCTGTGTAGAGCTGGATGGAGCCAGAACACACATGCTCATTAATGCTGCTGATGTAGGATGCTATGTATGAGTGTCTCTTTGAGGATGATTACAACTACCCTGGCCCAAATGTCTTTGTTTCGTAACTTGTGTTGAGGTCTCATCCGGCCCAACATTTCTCTGAGTCTATGATTAAACTACTCAGGCCAAATTAACCCCTGGTATAGCTCTGATAACTTCAGTGGCATTAGAGTCGAGATAAATATGGCATGTGCAGCAAAATTCACTTACTTGGCAAGCTTCTGTGTCTGGATGATGGCCATGGAAAAGATTCAGTGCAATACATTTCAGTGCCTGTAAACAATGGATTAATGGCTCACCTACGTAGTTGTGAAATGTCCATCTAAATGTCATCCCTGCTGCTGTCTGCAAGTCTTTGCAGTAGAATCCTGCTGGGTATCTCTCTGTTCGCTTCATCCTGGGCCCTGTGCTATTATGGTTGCTAAGCAAGTCAAATTAATGTTACGACATTCCATGAAAACAGTTTAATGCGTTTGATACTGTACTATTCTTGCCATGAAAGTAAGTCAGGCAATAGAAAGTATTTGTGCTGCATTAAATCTTTAAAGCAATAAAACTCCTAATCCAAACGAATGCAACTCAAAAATCAGAAGTAACTTGTTGTTTCATTAAAAATATTGTTCATCCGATTGATATTTATTGAAATTTGGCAGTAAGGGAGATTGGAATTAGCCCCTTAAATTGATTTCACACCAAGGTAGCTCCATTGAGCTGTTGAGTTACTCCTGATTTACGCTGGTGTTTGAGTGAGATCAGAATAAGGGCAAACATATTTTGCACGATCTGGTTTTCAGCAAACATTTGCATTAGCTTTTCACACGCATTTCAACTTTTGAGCAGAGTAGGTTACCTGGTGGTAATCATGTGGCTGCAGTCATATGGGCTTTCTTCTGGTTCCCTCATTTGCTCAGTGTACTCCATTTACTCAAACAGGGTCAGACGCCAGTAGCGTTCAGCTTTTTAGTAGAAGAGGCCAGGGCCGGCTCCAGCATTTCTGCCACCCCAAGCAAAAAAAAAAAAAAAAAAAAAAAAAAGCCACGATCGGCAGTGGCAGTTCGGCGGCAGGTCCTTCGCTCCTAGAGGGAGTGAGGGACCTGCCACCCCTGAATTGCTGCACATGCCGCCCCTCTCCCTTGGCCGCCCCAAGCACCTGCTTGTTAAGCTGGTGCCTGGAGCCAGCCCTGGAAGAGGTTGTATGTAGTGTGCTCCCTGTGAGCCTTGTTAAAACATTCGTAATTCAACCTCCTTCAGTTGTGTGTGTCTGGAATTTCAGTACTGGGCAGATATTTAGAAAACACTGATCCCTTGTCAAGATACATTTCACTCTAGTCACTTTTTTCTTTTTACTCAAGGCTTGTCTATACAGGCAAATAAGTGTGAAATAGCTATGTTGTGAACGTAGAGCACAATAGCTATTCCACATTAACCTGCACCGCACAAAGGCACTCTTAGTTCAGCATAAGTGTGTCCGCACAGGTAGCTAGTGCAGAGCAGGTATTTAGCAATAGCTATCCTCCATTTGCTATTCCAGGCTTTTCCCCCATGTAGACAAGCCTCCAGAAATCAAGCGTCTAAAAGTCATGCCCACCTCCATTCTCTCTCAGGAAATTCCACTGCAATGATATGAAACACACGTGGAAGTTTCCACACAGCCCCAGTGAACGGACTGTAACTTACCCAGAGACATGAAGCGGCTTCCAAATCAGCTGTTCATGCAAAAATACAGCCACACCAAACAACGATAATGAAAATGAAACTTTTAAAAATGCATTACAAAGCATTATCCCAATGAAAACTACAACATGAATCTGGTCACAGACAGCGCTTTGGGTAAGTTAGCAATAACAAGGCTTTGCACATCTATATCACCTTTCCTCTAAGGATGTCAAAATATCAATCCTTAATAAAGCCCCACAACACCCCTGTGAGATAGGTAAGTAGCATGATACCAATTTTACAAATGAGGAAATTGAAGCATACAGAAATGAACTGATTTGCCCAGGACCACAGACCAAGTCAGCGGTAGAATTGGAAAGAGAACCCAGGAACCTTGACTCCCAGCCCCATGTTTTAACCAGTAGATATATTTATTCCATATAAGCAGATTCAGGGCAGTTTTATGTGAGGCCTCAAGGCACAGGTCAACTGACGGGCTCTCCCAGGAGGGCTAAAAATAGAACTTTTGGGCTGAGGCTGGAGCCTGGCTCTGAAATCCATCGAGGGGGAAGGGTCTTAGAAGCTGGGGTCCAGTCTGAGCCCTAACATCTACCCTGCCATTTTTAGCCTGGCAGCGTGAGCCCACATCAGTTGACCTGGGTTCTAAGACTCACTGTTCCATTTTGGGTGATTTTTTTGCTGTGTAGACGTGCCCATAACACTTTTACATTGTGAATATTATATTTTGCATGTAACTTGGCTATATTTTAATAAGCTAGTAGCTGTTTTGAATTTCTGGTTTTCTATTTTTAATACACTTCTTTTCCTATTAAATGTCTGGGAGTAACTCTTATTGCAATTGAAACCAAAAGAGGATATAGATATTGGGGCAATCCCCCCACCCAGATCTCCATGGGACGACTTGCAGGAGCAAGGAAAGTGCCCTGGAACAATCCTGCACTGATGAAGTCAATGGGAACTTTGCCATTGACTTCAGCTGGGGCCAGAATTAGGCCCCGTGTTCCTCACACTTGCCTGATTCTAACACAGATTTTAAAAATAAATGAAACTCCTCCACATGATAATTGAAATTTCTATTTATTAATAAGTGGTGCAAGTTTTTAAAGACAGAACATAAAAAATCAGGTAAGAAGTATTGTTTGCATAATATATTGAAATAAACATATTAAAGTTGTTCAAATATCGGACAGTGCCAGAATATAAATTACACATACAGTTTAAAAATTACAATAAATAATATTATAAAGAGCACTAAAGGCCACTTGTATAAAAGTTGTGTTCCCTTGTCAGCCAGAATCTGAAAAGCATCTTTGTAGCCTGGAGAAAATTTCAGTGAGCAAGGCACAAATACTAGTAATAATCATTTGCCCTAAACTATAAAACAAAATGCAGTTGGCTATGTAACCTTACATCTTAGCATATTTTTAAGAATGAAAATTGGATCCCACTTCCACTGTTTTGCCTCACATAGCTGCACTAGAAATGGTTAAAAAGCTGCTTGTTAAGGATCAGATCCTGCAGCCAAAATTTTCAAAAGTGACCTGTGATTGTGCAGAGCCTCAATTTTTGGGGCAGCCAACTTAAGACACCCCAAAGTGGCCTGATTTTCAGAAGTGCAGAGCGCTGGCCCACTCAAAATCAAGCCCTTCAAAGGTGTCTTAAAATGGGCACCCAAAAATCAAGACCACTCCAAACTCACGAGTTACTTTGGAAACTCTAGGCCTGCATTCCTTGTGCGCCTGAAATGCCAAGCTAACTCAATGGGAGTTTGGGGTGTCTAAGGATGCAAGATCTGGCTCTTCGTCACATATTCTTCAGTCCTGGTGTCAGTTTCCACTGTAATCCACGGAGTCATAGCAGAGCTGAATTTGCTCCTTTAATCTGCATTTTCTGACTGTTATAGCGCCCATCCCATCCCATTCTGATCCACCGGTGGACCCTTATGCTTACATAAAGCCCATCTGAAGTCAGTAGGATTTCATGCAAGTGTGAATTAGCATGCAGGATCCTGGCCCACAATTTGCAGCAATAAAACCTTTCAACTATTTCCTCCTAGAATCTTAAACAATGCAGCAAAGATATGGACAAAAGCAGAGCAAACATAACCCAAAGTCATTTTAGGGACAGGTCTGGTGTCCTTCCACATGCTAAAGTCCTATTGATTTCTATGGGATTTATACATATTAAACCATTATAGGATCAAGCCTAAGAAAAGCCAATAGTTATTATTTAAACTTATTAGATTTTTCTTAAAGGAACAAACTCCATAAATGGACCATGAAACTGAATTTGATAAAACAAAATAATTTTTCATGGCATGTGCACTTGCAATAATGAAACCCTTAAATTTTTTTTTTTAGGGAAAAGGAGTTTAGATGACAATAAAGCTGCAAGTTTAGCTGTACAATGTAAACAGAGATTACCTTTAAAAAAATGATATATGTGCTTTACTTGTTAGAGAGAGTCAGCGTAAAAACATAGCTAACAAAAATGTGCCCATTTCAGGAGGAATAATGCTGAGAGACTCAATCCATAAAGAAAGAAAGATTAGTAGTTTGTACCGTACAACCAGGACCTTCCCCTGCTCCCATTGAAAGAGAGGTTAACCATTGACTTTAGGGAGAACGGGATAAAGCCCTAAATACTCGCCAATTATGGAAGATGAATACAGTGAGAGTCCTATTGCAAGAAGCATTGTTAAGCCCCGAAATAGATGCTTGGTCCCTAGTAGGCATTAAGAGTTAGCAAAGCATGGATTCAGACATTTAATCCTATTTAAGGTTAATTATGTAAACAAAGAGTCAGTGTCAGCCCAGACTCAAAGAAGGCCTGACCCAGCTGTAATTGCGAGCAGTAAAACCAACTCCAGGTGCTAACAGAAGAATGGTGTAAATCCACTTCACTCCTGCTACGAAAATTAATGCTGCTTCAGATGCCACTGTCAAGTCAAATACTGAGCAATGCCTCTATGTGGTAAGCCTACTTTACAAAACAGCACATGGCTTTTTAAGTACTGCTTTAATGCAAGCTAATAATCCTGGACACTGTCCTTTATTTCAACAGAGCACAAATATCATGTCACTTCTGTGGTAAATGTACAAATTACAACTATTAACCCTACTCCATTATAGTCACATGATTAGAACCTAGGACCAGATCCTCAAAGGCATTGAGGCTCCTAACTTCCATTTGGAGCCTCATTACCTGTGAGGAACTGGGCCCTTGTGGCTAGTTGCATTATCCATTAAGAAAAGGCACGTGGGGCTAAATTTTCAGACTTTCAAATGTTCAGAACCAGATTTCCAAATGTCTTCCATTTTATGTGCACATGCAACCCCCCTTCCCCCACATTTGAATGCACAATGAGGAAATGCACATGCAGTATCCTGTAGACAGTTAACTCCCCGACTTGCATACGCAAAGGCCAGTCTGCACACATAAACCTGGGATTCACACATGATTCTGGTGGGCACAGTTTTGGAGAAAGGTTTTGAAATTTTTGACTCACAGGGCCAGCTCTACAGCTCGTGTAAACTGGTGCAACTTCATTAAGTTGAAAAGAGCTATGCCAATTTACACTGGATGGGGGCAGGGCCCTAATGGACATATTAGATAATACACAACAAGTGCAGAGTAGTTAAGTGTCCCTGCAGATTACTTTGTAGTTACACTTAGCAGTACAGATGGCTTCAAGATGCAAAGTTTGAATCTGGACTTTCCCAAAAAGTTTGGGCATGAATGGGTCTGAGATCTTGGTTTGGTCCATACAGAAGAATCAAAGTTTGGGTGCTTCTCTGCTGAGTAGGCAAAAAAATATATTTAGGAACTAACCTGCTTTTCTGGTTTGGACAACAAAAGATAGTACTTCCTCTTTCATTATTATGCCACTACCTACTATTTCCTGTCCACCGTATCCTGTAAGTAAAGGGTGATATTTGTACACTGTAAAATATAGTATTACAACTTTTGACCAATTCTAGAGATCCTTTCCTAGGTTTTCCTCAGTCTGTGCTCAGGCTAACTCTCACTGATTTGGTGGTTTGCCTGGATAAAGACTGAACAAGGTGCCCCCCCCATCTTCTTAGCCCTTGCTATTCAAAGTATATGGCCCTGCTTTATTTAAAAATTATGCGCTTGTTACGTTGTGATTTTAATGCTATGCAGTGTCCTGATTCTAACTAACTGACACGGTCTTACTTTGATAGGTGATCTACATAGAGTCATAGAATCACAGAATATCAGGCTTGGAAGGGACCTCAGGAGGTCATCTAGTCCAACCCCCTGCTCAAAGCAGGACCAATCCCCACCTAAATCATCCCAGCCAGGGCTTCGTCAAGCCTGACCTTAAAAACCTGTAAGAATGGAGATTCCACCACCTCCCTAGGTAACCCATTCCAGTGCTTCACTGTCCTTTATTATAAATATCTTTTTTTTCCACTGGTCAGCACTAATGCTAAACCTGAAATGATGAATTATTACAGGCTAAATTGAGTGGGTGCAGGCAAGTGTTGATATGAAAAAGCAGCGTTTATCTACACCCATAGTCTCAACCCAGCTGCTGCTCCATGCAAAGGACTTTCCGCATAGATTACGCCAAAGGGGGGAGTGAGCTGTGTCAGATCTGTGAGGTGTGATGGACAACAAACATTAAAATGCGCTAACCAGACCTCCTGAATGCAGAACTCGGCCTCCTCCCACCTCTGTTACAGAAGACCCCCAGATGTCAACTCTGTGGATTTCAGAGGAGCCCAGCAGTTATGTCTGGCCTAGCCACATATTTAATTACAATCAAATACTAAGAGGTAGCCCTACTTTGACTTTAAGAATATCATTAATATTTCATTGTGTGGCTGCATTAGTCTTACCCTGTGTTCCCAAGCGATGCATTGCTTTCCCCTTTTAAACAGTAAAATTCTCCAGTGCTGCATATCAAGTCAAATCAGGGCTCACAGCCCAGGGTTGATCAATCAACTTTAAGGCAATTCAACTACTAAGTACAGACATGGTAGGGTAGTCAGTGATATTCCCCTTCCCCTCGCCCATTTAGGACTACATTGTGCTATGTAGACATACTGGCGAAATCCAACCCTTACCCTGACTTAGTTTGTTTTCTTCAAATAATGTCCCCTTAAGATTAAAGTATTTCGTTTATTTCCTTTTTTTTCAGAGCATTCTGTACTCTATTTCACATTCCGCTTTTTTTTAAAGAGTGCTGTAACTCGCTAAAATCAGAACATGTCTAATATTCACCTAGATTTAACAGTGTCAAGGTTTAGTTCTATATTGCTATATCGGCTTAGGGCTAGACGGTGGCTTTTAAAGCCTGAACTCCAATGCAGAGGGATGAAATAGGGTGGTGAGGGGTACAGAGGTGCACTGCATTTGCTGCAGTCAATGGATACATTCTGAACGACATTTTCCAAAGCGGCCTTTAATTTGGGGTGCCTTCAGTTTTGGTTGCCCAGTTTTAGACACAAAGGGCCTGATTTTCCGAGGGGCTGAATATCCACAACTTCAACCAGAGCTGCAGGTGCTTTGCACCTCTGAAACATCAAGGATATTTGTCTTGTAACTAATAACATACAATTTCACTCTGTCATGGATCAGTGAAATAGTATTATAAACAGAGACAGAGCTTTTCCTTCAACCATAACACAGAAGGGACAAATCCACTACCACACACTTGTGTAACGTAAAACACAGTTTTAAGTTCAATGCAGGTACTTCCAAGAATCATTGACGCTGCCTAGAAAACTTGTGAAAATGCCCTAACTGAAATCAGTTCTACCTCTGACAGATATTTTCTCTATGTCTCTAATGTGGGGTGTGTAATGGAACCAAACACAGAACAGCTATTGAGATCAATGTACACAAAATGGCTACAGAAATCAGGCCTCATGTCACTACGGCCATTAATCTAAGAACAGAACATCTGCACATACCGAGCCCCCTCTTTAGCTAGTGTAATTGGCCCAGCTCCATTTACTTCGATGGAGGTAGGCCAGTTTACAGTAGGTGAGGATCTAGTGCACAATGAGTTTGTCACCTGAAGTCATTAACAGGACAGATCCCCAGCTGGAATAAAATGATGCCACTTCATTCATTCGAGTGGAACAAAGACAATTTGCACTAGCTGAAGAAGTGATGGATTATGATTTCAGGTGAGGAGGAAGCAGCAGCAGGAGCAGATGAACTCTTGAGGAAAAAAAGATCCTATATTCTTTCAAATGGTTGTGAAGAATGAGAAAAGACAAAAGGCCAAAAAAAAAAAAAAATATCAAACACACAAGCATAATGGTTCCTAAATAAAATGATTTTCATGAGGTACTATCAATTCTTTGAAGTGTCAATAAATAGACATAATGATAGGCGGGCAGAAACCAACAAGGCAACTTTCCCCTGAAGTGCTGTGTGTAACATGGATGTGCGAAACCCTGCGGCAGGGGCACACTGGAAAACCAGGCCGAAGTATTTCGCTACCTTGCTGCAGGACCACGTGCACTAACAATGCTAAGCTTTATCGCTACAGGGCAGTACCAGCAAGACAAACAATGGTCAGTTCATTGTGGCTTCCGTGGGCCAAATCCTTAAGTCCTTACTCAGGCAAAACTTTCAGTGGGCCCAATCTTGAGGACCCTAACTTAAGGGTCAGATGGTGTCTGGTCCTCGGGGTGCACAGTGAAGGAGAAGAGCGTAGTGATGGGCAGGGGTGCTGCATCTCCAGCTCTACTCCCAGGCACTAGCCAGCAGAGCTCTCTGGATGGAGGATAGGAAGTTACACCCCATGAAAGGGTGCAGAAGCAGGTGCATGGATCTGCCTGGCCATTGGCTCCAGGAAAAGAATCGCTACCTGTTTGCGTTCCCCCTTGGGGATGCTAGCGCCACACTGCCCCTGGCTCTGCTAAATTGTACAGTCTACACCTTAGGTTTCACTCGCTTCTTACTCGATCAGACACCCACGGAAAAGCAAGGAAGAGCTTTGCTTGAGGAAGGATTGCACAACGCCTCAGCGTATGGGCCCGAAAACTTAGCATACATCGCTAGGGAGCCCCTTGTGGAAAACACAGAATCATGGCTGAGTCACTCATTAGATAGATACAACCTGTTAGGCCACCCAGCTGACCCTCTCCTCATGCAGGCGCCGTCCTTAGAGTCTACGGAGGATAATGCTGTACTGTGATTGCAACCTCTCAGTAGCCCAGTGTTGGCAAATCAGTTGTGCGGGTAAAGGGGAGGGCACGGGGCAGCTAGGCAGGTTGTCATCACAAGATAAGGTGCAACTACAGTGGTGGCCATCATTAGCTTCCTTATTAACAGGCAAGATCTACCGGTAGCAGGAGTCACTGTGATATCTCACTGTCATCATGTTTCATATCAGGTTCCAGCGAGATAAAGCGTAACCTCTTGATATATTTTGCAGTAACTGAATAGTCCTTGTTGGTCATCACTCTGATACTTAGGACCAATTCCCATTGCTAATCCCTTGCAGGTGTGTATGGAGTAACACAGGCGCACATCCTCAAAGTTCGTTAGGCTCCTAACTTCCACTGAAATCAGTGGGAGTTAGGTGCACAAGTACCTTTGAGGATGTGGGCCAGAGCCTGTGCGGCTCCACTACATAAGGAGCGAAGGCATTAGGATCTGGTGATGAGCCCCATCCGGTACACAAGCCCCTGCACAGCTTGGAGCTCTGCTTCACGGCAGTTCCCAGGCCCCAGCACACAAGGTGTGCTTGAGCAAGCCAGGTCTAGAGTATACGTCCTGGCTCCTATGTTCCACTATTCCCTCGGTAGTGATGACTCCAGCCGCTAGGCTGGAACGGCTTCCAAGCCGTGGTTCCATTGTTGCCCCATGGCCTTGTGGGAAAGTTTCTTTACCCACTCCCTCTCAAAAAGCTCCTGTGGCCAGTTGAGATACCTGGATGGGGCCGGGGAATGGATCTGTCCATGCTTGTGGCATTGTTTAGAAATATGCTATTAATCATGTCATACATTTATTTAGATTAGTCCGTTTACACAAGAAAAAATAGGCCATTTCCTGCCAACATCCTGAATATGGAACTCCCATTAAATAGAGTAGTTGTACTTTGCACACCTCGTGTGCCTTACATCTGAGGGTCTCAAAACACTTTAAAAACATCAGTGAATTGAGCCTCCCCCCCATGTGAGGTAGGGAAGTATCATCCCCATTTTACAGATGGGGAAACTTAGGCACAGATAAATTAAGTGACTTACCCAACATGACATGAGTCAGTAAAGGAGCTAGGAGTAAAACCCAGGAGTTCCCTACATTAAACACACTTTCTTTTATAGCTGATGGTAGTTTTGTACCAATCTCAGTGGGAAGTTTGGCCCTATTACAAATAAATAGAACAAGCAAAGTATTTTCTACAAAATAAGATTGATTGTAATCACACTAGTGGTGGTTTTATAACCTCCGATGGAGATTTTCAAAGCAGCAGTCAAAGGGATTCAGATTTGTGATTCGCATTAATGGAATACGTGTTTCTAATTCCCCCAAATGGCTTTGCAAATCTCAAATGTCTGTTTTACATTGCATTTGATACACTCATACTTGTATGATAGGGGACATGAGAAATCTTTCAGCTACAGAAATTATGTTAAATCAGTAACACACTTTGATCTGACCTTTTCCCTGCTAAAAATTTTGGAAGATTCTGGCTAGTCTGGATAGAGAATTATTCACTTGCATTGGAAAACGGGCATTGATATGGAGCAAATAATTTATATACATTTCCACATCAGAACATTGCTCCCGAAACTATTTTTACTTTGTTGCTCTGTTTAAAAAAAGTAGCATGAACCATCACCTCTCACCTGGCATTGCTCTAACCCTCATTATATTGAAGAACATCAGATAGATATGTATCACAGAAGAAATTAGCTGTACCATTTATATAGTGTAAAGTCATGCAAACCATGCTCAAAACTATGCTGCTTAGTTTTGGTAGCATGAAAAAAACTGCATTAGTAAATTGTATGAAATGGTGCAGAATGACTACCACTAATACCACATGCATCTTATGCAGCCATCGGTGTTTTGAACTAGTAAGCTTTGGGTGTACAGTAAGTGAGATATACAAAGTATGTTTACATTACACGGAGAAGTCAACCAGTGACCCCCCCCAACCATTTTTAAACTGGCTTGTTTGAAGGGGTCCATATTGAATCTGAAATCCCATCCCCTGTTGAAGACAAAGGCATGGAGCCACTTGGTGTAAAAGGGTCAGTATCTGTGTCTGTTTCACCCTCTGCTAGGTAGCGTTTCTCTCTCATCCAGGTTGATCCTCCATTTGGACCAAAAGGGAAGTCTTCTTTGTCTTGGGAGATACTGAATCCACTCGGGGAGCGTTCAAGCTCCTCATGGTTGACGGAAAGAAGGGATAATGGGGTGTCGCTGTCTCTTGTCAAGCTCTTTTTCTGCCTTGGAGATATCCTGTCGGAATTGGGGCTCTGCAGGTCCCCTTGGGACTGGTACCTTACTCGGGAGTCTATGAATGTGAGTATAGGCAAAACTGTTGGCCTTTCTGCATATGAAGTCGAAGAAGGCATGGCCTGCAACTTGCCAGAGTTTTGCCCACCTAATGAAAAAGGGCGCGAAAAATTCATTGGATCCTGTGCTAAGAAACCATATGGACCGACTTTGTGTACTGGAACCTGGTGGAAGTTATAAGGAGTTTCATGAGTGCAAGGCTCAGAGTATTTGTAGATTATGCTTTTCAATTCAGAGTATCTCTTTTCCTCTCTCTTCTCTTCTGCTGGGGAGGCAGCGTCTTTCAAAGGACACAACTCAGTGACTTGTACTTGCAGCTGCTCCATATGTTGCATGTGCATATCGACTAGAAAATCCAGTTTCTTCCCCATGTCGTGAACCTGAAAAATACCAGTTATGAGATTTCAAACGGTTCATGGCTGGTCATTCAATGCAACAAACACCAGTTGTTTCCACGGGCACATTTCCCTGAGCAATGATATGCTACCACTGTCACAAAGGCAGCTACAGGAGAACGCTGTGGTTTTTTCATTGGAGTCTGTGGGTGCAAAGTATGTTTTAGCTGCCTGATCCATTTACCTGAACTTGTTTTATCCGATTCTATGAATTCTGAGAAAACAAACTTCTTTCTTTTTTTCAGTTCTCAGTCAGTAGTTAAAGCCCAGAAAATATAAATAGTGATCAAAAGTTGTTACCATTTATGGTGATTTGGTGGTCTGAGTACTGTTCCTAATGGGAAAGTGTCCATATCACTAAGACCCACATCATGATTAGTAGCTTTAATTGTCAACCACAATAGAAAGGCCAAGGACTGACCTGGCCCTGGACATTGAACTCCTAGTTGTTGCTTCTGAGTGAGGGTTAAAGCTCAGGCTTGACTTCCTTTTCCTGTGGGAACAATTTGTGCCTGCATTTTTACATCCACCAAATAAACTGCTGATGCAAATCCAAGCCATTGCACCTTCACATTTTTTGCACACACAGTCATATATTTAGAAGTGCAAGTGCTGTGATCTGCATGGACAATTCAACCGTTGGCACAAAAAGGCACCTCTCAAGTAGAGGCCATCCTTCTGAATACTCTATCAGCATCAGCAAAGGGAGTATCACGTACAGACCAATATTCAGGGATAGCCCAAAAGCAAAGTGCCAGATCTGAACAATGATGAATTTTGAGGAGGTAGGAAATCTGGATTGAAACTTCATGGCATGGGCCCATCCCACCAAGCAAAATGAAGATGCACCAACTGCTTTGTAAAACATGCACTATTCAGTTAACTAGCAGCTTCATGGAAAACTAACATAAAAGTCTCTTTCTTTTAATCCTGAAACTACATACCTGTCTTTCAACTTTAACAAATTTGCCCATCATACTTTGGTCTTCAGTATCTGCTGTGGATGCTTTGGCTACATATTGATCATTTCTAAAAGGAACCAATAGTCTTGTTAGCACTTCATGTTCCATTTTATTACAGCAAGCTATTTGTGTAAGATAACAGAAGTAAAGGGTTATTAATTATTATTATTATCTTAGCACCTAGGAACCTGAGTCATAGACCAGGAGCCCATTGTGCCAGGCGCTATACGAACACAGAACAAAAAGATGGCCCCTTCTCCAAAGCGCTTACAAGCCAAGTATATATAAAAACACAGACCTGACTAGCTACCACGTCACTCCAGCTTTACGTTGGTTTAGTGGGAACCAAAATCAACAGAGCTACACTGGAGTAAAACTGGAGTAGCCCAGTGGTGAATCAGGCTCACCATCCAATGTTCTTATACAACACCTTCAATCCATTACAGAATATCCAGTCTTTTTTCTGCCATCCCTATTTCTGCACAGTTAAGTTAAGAGAAGGATGTTTCTCCAGCATGTAATTTGTCACCAAAAATCCACTATCTTATGATAACAAATGCTCATTCCAACTGATAGCATTTCACATTCAACATCTGTTAACATGGTACCACGTTGGCTAGGTGATGGCAGTAACTGCAAAAAAATTAGGACACGAAATGTTAAGCAGAATAACTTCACCTGGGAGATTGTTGAGAAGGGTAAGAAAAAGCTCCTCCCTTTTGGGATTTCTTATGCTTGGGAGTAGACGGAGGTCCAGGGGTAAAAATCATATCTACTCTGAAAGAAGAAAAGAACAAGATATGATAAACATGCCCAAGATCTTCTTTAAACACCTGCAGGAAATGAAAACTGCGCCGTATCCCTCCTGCAATCTCTATCTCAGCAGTACAATGAAGGAGTGAGTCTAGTGTTAGGGCAATAGCCTGGGATTCCCAGCTCAGCCACTGACTCATTGTGTGACCACAGATAAGTCACTTAGGCCACAATTTTCAATCTTAGGCATTTAAAAGTAGCACCAAGAGCCATATTTATGCACCTAAATTAGTGGCTTGATTTACAGAAATACTCAAAAACAGCTGCTGCTCCCCGTGATTTCAGTGGAGACACTCTAGATTTAATCCAGCAGAATGGGAACAGAATTTGGCGCAATATTTGCAATCCTCTATAACCGTTTTAATAATCTAAGAAGTTTCTAGCAGTTTTCATATTTAGTTACCATCATAGTTTTCATTATTATTAATTAGTTTAGTGGTTTGAAACAAAAAATTAGACACTTCAGGCTGCACAAAGAATCCCACCTGCAGAACATTTGCTTATATTTGGAACCAAACTGGATGGAACATTTTGACGGCTCTCACATGTTCCGTTAACTTCTTTTAAAATTATTTCCCCATGTTCAAGCACTTCTAATCTAGAAGTGTTAAAACATAGCATGAAAAGCCATACAGGTATTTCCAACATGACCAGAAGTGAAAGACCTGGAAAGCTAAGGAAACCACTTGCTTTTCTGAAATTTCCATTCAAATGATACAGAATCCAGAGGTTCAGGTAAGTATGGGTAAGAATCTAGGCTGGGATTTACAAAGGAGCAGAAAGGAGCTAGCTAACCAGTTCCCACATTGACATCTAATGAGATTTAGGCTCCTAAATGACTAAATTACCTTTGAAAATGGGACTTAGTCAACTAAGTGGCTTGCTCTAGTTCAACCACAAGTTACAGGCTCGATGCAAGGATTACTTGGTGAAAGTCCATGCCGTGTTATGTAGGAGGTCAGACTGTATCAGGGATCGGCAACCTTTGGCACGTGGCCCATCAAGGAAATCCGCTGGCGGGCTGGGACGGTTTGTTTACCTGCAGCATCCGTAGGTTCAGCCGATCGCAGCTCCCACTGGCTGCGGTTCGCTGTTCCAGTCCAATGGGGGCTGCAGGAAGCGGCGTGGGCTGAGGAATGTGCTGGCCACCGCTTCCCGCAGCCCCCATTGGCCTGGAATGGCGAACCGCGGCTAGTGGGAGCTGCAATCGGCCAAACCTGCGGACGCTGCAGGTAAACAAACCGCCCTGGCCCGCCAGTGGATTTTCCTGACCGGCCCCACGCCAAAGGTTGCTGATCCCTGGACTATATGATCACAGTGGTTTCTTCTGGCCTTAAAATCTATGTATTAGAAGTTATTTTAATTAAGGGGAATAGCCACTGTCATAGAACGTCAATAAAAGTGAAGTGGGAACGGAAGACACTAAATATGCAGAACACATAGAACAAACTATATTGAAAAATAAATTAAAACGAACTATGAAGTAGAAAGAAAAAGAACAGTGTAGCTTGTTTTTAAAAGGTGAAAGGTAAGTTCACCCAGGTCCAACCAAACAACAGAGTTGAAATGAATTTGTCTAGCTCAAGAGAAATCAAACAACACTACAATAAACCTTCTTGGATGGCTCAACTGTTTGTTTTTACCTGAAGATCTTTAACAGCTCCAGGCCTTATTCTTCATTACCTTGCACCTTTTGTGGTCATTTATTTTACACCTGTGCAAAGTGAATCTAAATCGCTTCATTCTGATTTGATGGCACTCACTTTTTTTGCAATTGTGTAAATGATCACACAAGGTGCAGGTCAATAGAGAATCAGCCCAGCAATGTCAAGGAATGGCTGCCATATAATACAAATACCACTTTACTTTTATATGTTGTCTGTACAGATGAGATAGGTGACTTGCCCAGGGTCACACAGAGAATCAGTTGCAAAGCTGAGAGTCATTTCCAGGGCTTATGATTCCCAGTTGCTTGCTTTAACGACTAAACAATGTTCCTTTCATATGTGGTTATCATAACTACTTGTTTATCTTTCCTTCTTAGAGGAGACACTCCCAAACTATTTTTAAGGGGTGAGTTGATAAACTGGCTATTATTGTGTGCTGGATAGTTTAAAGCCACCTGGATAGTTTAAAGATTCTCTGACGGATGCTTGAAGGAACCATCCTTGTTCCTGTGTCATTAGCAGCATGTCGAGTGAGTGTGAGCTGTCTAGCACAGGGGGTCAGGACCCCTCAGGGGGTCACGAGGTTATTACATGGGAGGTCACAAGATGTCAGCCTCCACCCCAAACCCCGCTTTGCCTCCAGCATTTATAATGGTGTTAAATATATAAAAAGGTGTTTTTAATTTATAAGGAATCACACTCAGGGGCTTGCTTTATGAAAGGGGTCACCAGTACAAAAGTTTGAGAACCACTGGTCTAGCACATACACAGAACAACTGCACTTCCCCCTCCATTTATCACATTCCTGCAGCAATCTTACCTTGCCTGAAGGTATTTTATTCTGGAAAGCATATCAAGGTGCCCTGCTGAATATTGCTCTATCACATCCTTTACATCATAAGGCCTCAAAGTCTCCTTGAATTTCTTTTTATAGAGACGAAACTGTAGTATTCTGCGTAGTAAATCAAACCATTATTAGCCCCTTATGTAAACAGCACAATGGTCAATTATAGGTGAGGCTGTAGTCAGGCAACATTCTTTGCATGATAAAGAATTGAACATGTGATATTATGTCAACCCAAGACAATAAGTCACATGCAAGGAATATCTAATACTAAATCATTGTTAAGAACAGACTTCATATTTTGTTATTCATCATTAGCAGGCTAGACTTTCCTAGAAATGCATATGGGCACAATAGATCTTCCCAATATCATCCTGATTAGGCAAGGCCCCAGGCCATAAAAGTCAGAGCTGGATCTGGATTTTGTACAACAAAGTATAGGAGTGTTCGGGAGTTTTGGTTCAATTTACTATACAGGAGGAGAGATTAAAAAAACTGGAACTTTACAGCTTGGAAAAGAGACGATCAAGAAGAGATATGATAAAGGGTCTATAAAATTGTGATAGTGTAGAGAAAGTAAATAAGGAAGTTTTATTTACTCCTTCACATAACACAAGAACCAGGGGTCACCGGATGAAATTAATAGGCAGCAGGTTTAAAACAAACTAAAGGAAAGACTTCTTCACACAACACACAGTCAATCTGTGGAACTCATTGCCATGGGATGTTGTGAAAGCCAAAACTGTAATGGGATTCAAAAAAGAACTAGATAAGTTCCTGGAGGATAAGTCCATCAATGACTATTAGCCAAGATGATCAGGGGTGCAACTCCATGCTCTGATTGCCAAAAGCCGGGAGTGGATGACAGAGGATGGATCACTTGATGGATCACTTCATTCACTGTGAAGCACCTGGCATTGGCCACTGTCAGAAAACAGGCTACTGGGCTAGATGGCCCATTGGTCTGACTCAGTATGGCCGTTCTTATGTTCTTATGGAGATATCCCATCTCCTAGAACTGGAAGGGACCTTGAAAGGTCATCAAGTCCAGCCCCCTGCTTTCACTAGCAGGACCAAGTACTGATTTTGCCCCAGATTCCCAAGTGGCCCCCTCAAGGATTGAACTCACAACCCTGGGTTTAGCAGGCCAATGCTCAAACCACTGAGCTATCCCTCCCCCCCTAGAATAAGAATAATTACAAATTATTCTTAAAGATAATTTGTAAACTGTATAGCAGGCTGAACCATTTTGAACCTGATCTGTGTTGCAATTTCAAATATTAACTGATCATAAGCCAAAGCATCCTTTACGAGCTTTTTAATGAATTAATTACTTCCAGTTAGCATTCAGTTTCTGTGTAAACTATGTATAGATATATATAAAAAATACATTAGGTTCATATCCCATTGAGCTCACATAGAAAGTGAATTAATCAACTGGGGTTGCACAGGAGAGAGATGCTAATTTATTCCTGTTTGTAAATATCATGCAGACAACTCAGTCTTAAGGTTACTGGTCTAATGTGGTAAAATGAAAAAAATCCATGTAAAATAAACGAATAAACACATCTTTCAAATGATGCTGCAGTAACATATATTAGTTAGTTTTAAACCGGTCCCTGATCTTGTGTCCATAAATTTAAAGGTATATAAGGGCAAAATACATTAATATTCTGAGAGGCCCAATATTAGAGTTTGTGAAAGAAAGATCATCTGTACAGCATTTGCCTCTTCCGTTAGTTTATACTAGCTTTACTTTAGAGGAGAAAAATAATTAACTACCCAGTCTCTAAGCCGGGGTGGCCAACCTGTGGCTCCGGAGTCACATGCAGCTCTTCAGAAGTTAATATGCGGCTCCTTGTACAGATACCGACTCTGGGGCTGGAGCTACAGGTGCCAACTTTCCAATGTGCTGGGGGGCGCTCACTGCTCAACCCCTGGCTTTTTTGTGGGTGTGAAATCAATGAGTTTTCACAAAACATTTTAATTATTGTCAAATCAGCATTTTCCTACAGAAAAATGTTCCATCTGAAAATTTTTGACTGGCTCTAGTTATCTCCCTTCCAAGTGCCTACTATGATCTAACTCCCTACTCCATTTAAAGACCCAACAACAATGAACAACCTGGTGACATGATGCAGTGATTTCCTGTAGGCCAAGCATTAAAGGTCAAAGTCAGTACTGATGAGCATGAAGGAAATTTACCTGACAGCTCGGATGGCTGCCTTCAATGTGGGGATCATATCTTCCATGAGGAACTCATTACTGTAACCCCTATCTTCAGTCATGGGATCCCCTGTTCCTGCATCTGTAAAGTAGGTCAAACACATGCATGCAAAAATCAGACCACAATTTACAGCATTGTTCAAAACAATATTAAACCAAGTACATAAATTAAACTAATTTCAGTCAATAATCACCCATGAGAAGTTCCTTTGGTTACTTTGGCCAGCACTTATCCTCTGAAGAGAGTGATGCCCCCTGTGTGCTTCTATGGCAGGCCAGGAGAATGCAAAGACATTTTATGGTTTCAGAAAGTCTCCCAAAATTCTAGCCATTTCATGAACCATCTAGAGCTTTCCTTCTTGTCAATTGGATTTAGGACCTCCCATTTTTGAGGAGTTTTTAAGACTAAGTTATTGCTGCAATAGTCTATTTAGTGGGAAATGAAGATAGAGATCTTTTGGGCTTGATTCTATTCAGTAACGTACAAATCTCTCCTTCCCACATGCTCCTGTGGCTAAGAGGCTCTCTGGGCAGTGTAACTGCTGTGGTTTTCCTTCACAAAGTGGGACACGATTTAGGGGGGACATATAAGTGAGGTGAGTCCCCTGCTTGGTGCAGACCCCCACCAAGATCCCTTGTGTCCTGGGACAAGACAAAAGGTTCTGCTGTGTGGAGCTCCCTCCTTCAGGGGGTACACATTAGGGCAGAGGAGCATTATTTCTGCTCTGTTGCCTTGAGGTGCTGTGATGATTCCTTCCTCCTTTCCCACGTGTGCATGCCTAGCATCTGGCACAGCTCTGGGCTGAGACCGTGGTCCTAAAATCAGAGGTTCCTTGTAACTGAAATTATAATTTGCAAATTGCACTTGATAAACTGAGACCATTTGGGATTTGCATTTTACATCACTATAAACTGAGGGCCAAATTCAGCAGCAACATGGGAGACGCCCAGGCACTAATCTGGACTCTGTTACACTGAGGGTAGGTCTACACTTACCTCCGGGTCCGGCGGTAAGCAATCGATCTTCTGGGATCAATTTATCGCGTCTTGTCTAGACGTGATAAATCGATCCCGGATCGATCCCGGAAGTGCTCGCCGTCGACGCCGGTACTCCAGCTCGGCGAGAGGAGTACGCAGCATCGACAGGGGAGCCTGCCTGGACCCGCGGTAAAAAGTTCGAACTAAGGTACTTCGAATTCAGCTACATTATTAACGTAGCTGAATTTGCGTACCTTAGTTTGAAGTGGGGGGTTAGTGTGGACCAGGCCTGAGAATGCTTCAAAGGCAATTATGCTGCCTTGGACCTACTACACCCTACTCTAACCATGTACGAGAATCTGAGATGCTGTTCCTAGCATCCTAAGCAGCTGAAAGAAGGTGTAAAGTAAAGCACAGTAGGGTCAGGCCGACTTTAATTCACACAGTCTTGCACCTTCTGTGAGTTGCTTTTCTTGCTACAGTTCTCTCAAGCAGGAGATAAGACTCAATGGGCCAAATTCACAGATGATGTGTAAGGAGCTTAATACAAGAACTAGGGGGCATCAAATGAAATTAATAGGCAGCAGGTTTAAAACAAATAAAAGGAAGTTCTTCTTCACGCAGCGCACAGTCAACTTGTGGAACTCCTTACCTGAGAAGGTTGTGAAGGCTAGGACTATAACAGAGTTTAAAAGAGAACTGGATAAATTCATGGTGGTTAAGTCCATTAATGGCTATTAGCCAGGACGGGTAAGGAATGGTGTCCCTAGCCTCTGTCTGTCAGAGGATGGAGATGGATGGCAGGAGAGAGAACACTTGATCATTGCCTGTTAGGTTCACTCCCTCTGGGGCACCTGGCATTGGCCACTGTCGGTAGACAGGATACTGGGCTAGATGGACCTTTGGTCTGACCTGGTACGGCCTTTCTTATGTTCTTATGAGCTGGGTGTCAAAGTTACACATTGGCCAGTTCAGAGAAGTCTATGTGAGAAAGTTTAGAGTGAGTTTAAGTTACTGCAACAAAAACACTGAGGGAATCTTAAAAAGAGCGTAGATTATACTAGCCTAGAGTGTCACTAGACTTTCCTAGATACATGTAATCATGCCCCTGAGTTCCCATATTTCCATGCTGACTATAAGTGGTTCCACTGAAAACATACAGAACATGGTTGGTTTTGAGGAATACTTGCACTTTATTTTGAGCATTGCTTTGCTTGGATTCCAGCATTATTTTCCAAATCTTTCCCCAGTAGTCCATAAATTGTCCATGCAAAGGCAAGACATAGCTGTGTCTGCCCCAGATTATTGTAATCGTGTTGATTTGCTATTTTGAAGGTCATGAAGTCTCAAAAGGAGATGGATTAAAAAAAAAAAGCCATGGTAACAGGGTGAAGGAATCTAGGAGGGTTAAAAATGAATTAATATAGACGTGCTACCTTCTGAACTTTGCCAAAAGGCGTATGCTTTCATTCGGAATGCAGTGCGAAAACGCTCCTTATTATTCAAGCCAACATTCTTAGGCTCTTTAGAAGGACTTTCTTCAATGGCATCTACATTCAGAGGGGTAAATAGCTTTCCTTTAGTATTGGTACCACGAACCCGATCCAAGAGACCCAGCTTTTGGCTACAAAATAAGCAAAAGTGATCAATTTTCCTCCGTTAATGCAGACCAGTACACTTTAACTCGTTTTCATGATGCTGTTAATATATTAGATCCCAAATAAAGGTTTCACATACAAGACGGACACTGCTGGAGCTATGCTAATACATCAGTGTCTTTGTAACTAACAACTAAACTCAGTCGAGAATTCACTATTGGGGGCGGGGCACTATATCAATGCAGCCTATGTTACCATCCTTTCTACCTAGTCTGTCACACTGCTTCTGCTCCATTAACCTGGCTGAAGTGCCAGCTTTATTATTAAGAAGATAAACACTAATATTTAGCCAGTATCATTATCTGATGATAGGGAGAATCGGCCTTTTCAGCTCAATGCCCTCTTTAAGTGCCGGGTGCCTGTTAGGCTATTAAATGAGCTGCCCATGCATAGTAATGATGAATGAGAGAAGTCTGAATGTGTGCTGGACTAAGAATAAATTATTTTCAAAACAGCCCAGAACACAAAGACATTCCTAAGCAATTGCTCCGAACATGGCATTGCAGGACACCCAGTTCTCAACTATTTAATTCCAGTCAATATTCATGGTAGGGGAAATCATAGAATATCAGGGTTGGAAGGGACCTCAGGAGGTCATCTAGTCCAACCCCCTGCTCAAAGGAGCACCAATCCCCAGACAGATTTTTGCCCCAGATCCCTAAATGGCCCCCTCAAGGACTGAACTCACAACCCTGGGTTTAGCAGGCCAATGCTCATTTGGTTACTCTATTAGAATATTAATGCCATGAGAATGTGTGTTCTTTAGGGGACCCTCTGCAGTTAGACCCACACCGCCCCCTCCATGCTAACCTCTGGACTGGCACCTGTGATCTTTCTGCTGGCTGAATGACTATATTGATAACCAAGGAGATTACTAAAACGTCTTGTGGCAGCACGAAGTTATTTGCCACATGTCATGCCCGGTGAAATATTGAATAGGTGTCAGACCCTAAATTGAAAGTGTATTTGGCACTCCTCGGGGATTCTCCTGCAATGATTAAAGTAGGGTGGTCAAGGTGTGGCTTGTGGGACAAATGCAGATCCATGAGTAACTGAACTACTCTCATCTTTACTAGGAGGTGTGGCCATTAAGACTATAGAAATGTAGGATATAGGACTGGAAAGGGCCTCCTGGGTCACCAAGTCCAGTCCCCTGCTATCCCAGGTCATTCAGTCAGGCTACAATCAGGTCATACAATCAGCACACATTGTTCCACCTTGATTTGGACATTATAGCTAAGGGCAATTGCAAAATACTTCATTTTATCCAAATTATTGTGGCCCTCAACGATCTGTCTTATCTAAAGCTAATTGACTGATGGAATTGCTAAGGCGCCTATCACAATGAGTTATGTCCTAGAGATACACCTCTACCCTGATATAGCGCAACCCAATATAACATGAATTCGGATATAGCGCGGTAAAGCAGCACTCTTGGGGCTGCGCACTCTGGCGGATCAAAGCAAGTTCGATATAACATGGTAAGATTTTTTGGCTCCCGAGGACAGCGTTATATCGGGGTAGAGGTGTATTGATATTATTTAAGATAAAACTTTGTATGGTGATGAGTTTTAGAAGGATTGTTGGGGTTTTTTTAACAGTATTGTCAATGTGAACACCATATCTGTAGCCCAGTGAGATCACACAAATGCCTTGTCAGTACCTTGTATTTTTACATGTAAAACAACAATGAAATGCATTATATAAAACTCCCCACAAACCTGGCCACACCTTATAATTTCAGAGCAGAGATTAATGGCTACATAATTTTTTTCCCTATCAGTATGGACTATTCCCATTGCTTCCTGAAATGTGTGTGGTGTGTAGTTACAGTCACACTGTTGATGAATGCCTCTATTTCTTTGCAGAAGATAAAAGTAGTGCTGCAGATTGCAGCAGAGACATTCAGAAAGGACATCCTTTGATCAGCTGGGGGACAATTTGGTCCCTGTCGCAAATTACAGCACCCTCTGGGCTACTCTATGTTGCACTGGCTGTAGCAACTCCCTTGAGGCCTGCCAGCCCACGATCACCAGAATGCAGCATGCTCAGACATCTAACTCAGGGAGGGTTTGAAAAGGCAGGGAAAATGAAATTGAAGATAGTAAGATTGCTTGGATGAGTCCTGCACGCACCTTGAGGGTTACACCACAGAGATTCTGTTTACTTGTTTAACTAAAATATAGAAGCACAGTTCTCAGGAGAAGCTGCTTTTGTGAAAGGCCTTAAAGGAGAAGAGGGTGTCATTGGCAGACCCCTCAACAGGGATTCTGGGAGTAGGGACTGAAAGGAAGAAGGAACAGAAGTGGGTTTGGGGGCCAGAGTGAGTTAGATCAGCAGCAGGGACTGAACAATCATGGAGAAGTAAGACGCATTTGAAGCAGGGAGCAACGAGTTTGAATCTGATGCAGGGAGTAAAAAGGTGAAGCTATTAAAGTGAAGTTATTTGAAACAGGGGCTGAGCAGGATCAGAGCTGGGCAAGACAGAGGATTTTTGCAGCAGAGTTTTAGACAGATTGGAGAGAGGATGGGGCGAGATTCAAGAAGGAGGATGTTACAGCCGCCAGGGGTTGAGAAGGTCAGATGGAAAGTGGTGCTGAAATGTTCAGAGCATTCTATGTGCATCAGATCTCCAGTGGAAGTAAGCTTCTCTCTCACCATATTAATAATCATAAGCGAATTGCAAAAGCTAAAGAGGTTCACTTTGGACGAACAGCCTAAGGTTCAAAGCTATATGCAGAGCAAGTGCTCTAGTAAGTGAGATGCAGATGAGATGCAAACTCAGTGCCCAAAGTTAGGCACCTTAATAAGTGGCCTCATTCCAAATAATGCTGAGCCCTTGAAGGTCCCATGAACTGTGGGTGCTCAGCACCTCTAAAAATCAGGCCACTCGATGTCTAGAGGTTGATTTAGTTGCAGCATTTTAGGCACTCGAGTTTGCACATTTTGGCCTGAGGTTACTAGCAAAGATGAGCCCAAGCAATGAAGTTTAGGCCAAGACGTCCTCAAAGTTCACTTTGGTTTGGTCCCATCTACATTTTCCAAAACTCACTAGTTTTGGTTGAGTCAAGACTGTGAGAAATTGTCATGCGAAGCATGAACTTTCTGGCAGAGGTGGGAGGGCGACCAGATAGCAAGTGTGAAAAATCAGGACGGGGGTGGGAGGTAATATGTACCGACATAAGAAAAAGCTCCAAATATCGGGACTGTCCCTCTAAAATCAGGACATCTGGTCACCCTAAGAGGTGCTGAGTATTGAAGAAGGCAGAAAGTGGCAGAGATTGTGTGGTCGGGGACTTCTTCAAATATCCATAGAGGGCCAGAGGAAGGCTCATTCTGAAGAGTGGAGGGAGGGAAATGTGTTGGAATTGGGCATGAACTATGTGTTGGCTATGTATAGCCTCCATGTCCATCTCAGCTCCTCAGGCCTGTCTAGATACATGATGGGCTCCCTGCCTTACAATTCAAATGGCACACAGTGTTAATTGGGAATTCCTCTTAATGCAGGCAAAAGGGTTCTACTATATTATCTCTGGTTTGCAGATGGAGAAGTAACTTGCTCAAGGCCACAGGAGGAGTCAAATATTGGATCTGGAACTTCAGAGTTCTCAAAATTGTACTAACTGAACTAAATACCAGCACGTGGAAGCATTAGCCAGACTGATGCTGTGAGAGTGTGACCACAAGGAAATGGAAGTGTATTGGGACAGAGCTACAATACAAAGGAATCAGAAAGCTTATCTCAGGATTTATTCTAAATTCGGAGCTAGGAATCTCTACACTGGTTGTCTCAAACCAGGATTCCTTGCTTTTCCACACCTCCCTTCTGGAATGTAGGTCAAACTATTCCTCTCCATTCAGCATGGCAGATGGCTTATTTGCAGCAACGATCTCAACTGCATATGTCCACAAGATACTTTCTCTATTTTATTTATGCTAAATAATCTAATCCTAAATCGTTCCCAGATTCTCCTTATATAGGGCAAAATTCTACCCTTTGAATCCATGAGCAGAAGAATGCTCCTGCACTTTTATTTTTAAGTCCTTTATTTTGATTCATTTGCCAATATTTTAGGTTGAAATCTGATGGAGAACTTTCAAGCTAATAGCAACAGTTGTTACAATATTAAACAATTACACAGCAGATACTGATATTCATGTCTGAACAAGGGCAACTACAGCAGCACAACATTCAGGAAATCATGCGTCAATTTCACTTGAGAGAACTGTTGCTCGGTTTACAGTGCATTGGGTACTAAAACTCTCTGGATTTCTTTCCAGATAAAAAATTAATTGTCATCGGACAAAGAGTGGGCTTTATTCTTATTTCCAGCAGATGAAATGTGGATCTATTAAAACAAAGGCCTGGAAACATTTTATCTTATTACATGATCTCCTTCATGAACACAGCATGCACGTGACTCAATATCGAAGGATTAAAGCATGCGGCGATCACATCGCTCTTCATAAGTATGACTAGGGCAGTGGTTCCCACATACTCAAACAGGTACTCAGGCTTCTGGCATTGGTATTGGAGTGGTTTTTGTCCCCTTGGCATGTGGTTCCATGGCAAATCCCTCCCTTACACAAAATTCTGATTCTGGGGTGGAACTTTTAACAACTTTCATTGCAAATCCTAAACATGACGTGGTTACAGAATGAGGACCTTTGTGACAAACCTGCGGTGCACCATCAGTGCCCACCTCCCACTCAATTGTGTGCACTCCAAGCTGCGATGGAATCTGAACTGCTCCAAACTTCAGTCTTGTGCAACTAAGCACAGTCCCAAGTTAGATGCACCTATGCACCATCGTGGATCATATGAAACTGCTGAATGGGAGGCAAGCTGACGTGCAGCACGGAGGCTCAGCACAAAGGCCAGATGCTCAGTTCATTGATACAGAAAAATTCTGCCCTCCGATTCTCACTTGCAACTTCCACTGACTTCAGTGTGAATTGTGCTGGAGTTTCTGAGAGCGGAATGTGGTTGTTGGGTGTATGAGGAAGGGTTAGGGGGTCACTGGCTGCTGCAGTTGAGGTTTTACATTCACTCTAGAAGGGTGGGAACCACTGAACTAGAAGATTAGTTCCAGAAACTATCATGCAAGACAATAATGCAGTTTCATCCCATCATGCAAGTCAGACACTCTCCTCTCTGGGATGGTTTTGTTTTGTGGGTTTTTTTTTTTTGCACCTAATACTGGAGTTTCATAAACTGATGATATTTGTGCAAGAATAAAAAAAAACAAAGTGATAATCCTTACAATGGATCAAATATAACCCCCCTCCTATATTTATAATTTTTATCCCAAAAATAAAACACAATACAATAAAATAAAATAAAAAGATCCGGTCAGGAACTCTTCCAATACATTTTTTTTAAAAAGTTTTGTAACAATATTTTTAGATCTGTTTTGCAGCTCAAATAACTGGAAGCGCAAGGCAGTCGTGCTTACCCCAATTTTTACTACATTAGCAATTGTATTTTACATGGGTGAGCTTAGCTCTGGGGAGTCAAACTTGTATTGCATTAGCTTATGGAGATATAGTGCACAAACAACAGATGTAACAGGTCAGATTTTCAAAACCACTTAGCTTTGGCCTAACTCAGCTCCCACTGAAGTTAATAGGATATTGATGTCAATAGGTCAATGCTGAGTCCTGAAAAATCCACCCTCAATTAATGTTCCAATCTATCAAAAGCCTTCTGCAAATTGTCTTAGTGATCACTCTTCCAAAGTACTTCCAAACATTAGCCAATTAATCCTCAACACAACTCTTTGAGGAAAGTAAATAGATATGACATTCTGCACAAGGGGAAACTCAGAGAAAACACTATATTCAGCCCTAAAATAATCAAGGACAACGCCTCCTGATAACTCACACCTACACTTAAGAAGCCAGGACTAGAATCCTAATTCATGAGGTCCAAAATTGCAGATTTCTAACATGTAAGCTATAGAAAAACTCTTTTAGCTACTAGTGGTAGTAATAAGTCCCTCATTCTCTCGGTGTGTCAGTCACCAGAGAGCAACACCATTCACTCACAAAGCCAATATGTCACAGATCCTTCCATTAGCACCCTGCGGGCCCAATTATTCTGAGAGGTTCTGAGCACTTCTTGGGAGGTGATCAGCAACTTGAAGGCTTGGATCATCTAGGCTGAGTTGCCTACAAATGTTTTCATGTTGGAGGGGTGAGGGGAAGGATGGCTGGAAGAAGAATTAATGAGCTATAGCAGAATGATAAAAAATTGTGAGGATAAAATAAAATGCCTGACAATTTAGGCAAAAAATCAGTTTCCACAATAATGCATCTAGATAGGTCCCCTAATTATTATTTGGTATTTGTATTTCATGCACCTGCAATATGTATGGCACTGGCCATCTGCAGGAAGACGCAGGTTTTGCTCCAAAGAGCTTACTGTCTTAGGCCCGGATTCAACTTTACTTACATGCTTAAAGTTAAGTTCTTTGATGAATCGGGTTCTAAGATCCTGGTCCTGCAAACACTTATACACATGACAGGTTTCAGAGTAGCAGCCGTGTTAGTCTGTATCCGCAAAAAGAACAGGAGTACTTGTGGCACCTTAGAGACTAACAAATTTATTAGAGCATAAGCTTTCGTGGACTACAGCCCACTTCTTCGGATGCATCCACGAAAGCTTATGCTCTAATAAATTTGTTAGTCTCTAAGGTGCCACAAGTACTCCTGTTCTTTATACACATGAGTAAGTTTACACAAGTGAGTAGTACCATTGAACACACATGCAAAGTTATTCCCATGTGTTGGTGTTCACAGGATTGAGGCCTTATGCAGCACGTTTCATCACTGGATCTCAAAGTGCTTTTACAGATGGGGAAACTGAGGCACAGAGCGGGGAAGTGAATTGTCCCAGTGATTCAGCAGCCCAGTGGCAGAGCCAGAAATAGAACCCAGGTCACTCGAATGGCAAGCCAATGCTCTAACCACTAGGCAACACTGCCTCCCTTAACATCTTTTAAACAATGCCACATTCTGTGCTAGCTATTTTGTCCCCTCACATTTTTTTTTGTTAGATGAACTACTGTAGTAAAAAAAGAAAGCACAGGCAGAAAATGGCATGCAGCAAATATGAAAAGAGGAAGATAGGCTCAGTTATTACTTGAATGTATATACCCAAGTTTTCTTGTGACGCTTGATCCAAAGAATAATTCCCTGGTAAATATGACATTACTGTAAAGTGAAGAAGAAATTGCTAAGATGAGAGGTTAATGGTTATCAGTGAAATAGTGAAGTATGGAAATGGCCTTCCATTTGTGCTTCAAAATGTGGGGTGCAGATCAGAGGCTGCGCTTCCCCCATCCCCTGGCCTTTTCTGTTTTCTGGAGGTCCATTCATAAAAAATGCAGACAGTGTCATTTTCCAGCTTTCTTTGCAAAATATTTCATTTTTGTCATGCTATTGTTACCAGCAACCCAGAAATACTAGATTATACACAATCCTTTATAACAACATATTAAGGGACCTGTGTAGCTCTTTTCATCCAAGTTTCTCAAAATGCCTTTATATTTATATATACTTATTATGTATGTATTGTATCAACCCTACTTTAGAGATCAGAAAACAAAGATGATAAATGACGTGCTGACAGGCAGATAGTGAGATAGTGTCAGAGTTTGGAAAGAACCTAGATGTCCCGATACCTAATCCCAAAGTCAAACCACTAGACAATGCTCTCTATACCCCATCAAAACTCTTTCTGATTTTGTGTAAGGGCTGCAGAATCAGGTTCAAACCCCTGAAAGACTTGTCTATCATGGCTGTCTTAGAGGGCCTGATATTCAGCGATGGTGAGAATCCACAGCTCCAGTTGAAGTCAATGGAACAGATGTCAGCACTGCTGAAAATTGGGCCCACAATTCCTGCCTGGTCTCTCTCACCAACAGAAGTTGGTCCAATAAAAGATATAACCTCACCCTCCTTGTCTCTCTCAAATACAGAGGAAGTTGCAAAAAGTTGGAACAAAAAAAGACACATTTCAGGATCCCACTCAAAATTAGTGGAAGCTTTGAAAATGTACGCTTAACACACACACATTTATTAACTAATGGTGATAAAGAACTCCCACTGCAAAATGAACCTCATGTAAAAAGGGCCTGTTGTCCCCGTATTAATGCTCAGTGGGGGTGTCTTGGTTGGATAGCTCCCAGTACTAAAAGAAAGGGGAAGGGTTGACGGGAAATCAGGACCTTGAGACTGACAGTCCCCAGGGGCAATGGGGAGAGGCCAATGCTCCAGGTCAGCCTGATGGACAGGGCGGGCAGGCTAATGAGGGAGTCAGGAGGCCGGGGAAGTCTTGTCTTTTGTGTGAGCTGGAATTGCCTGGAACAGAGTGCGGCTGAGCTAAGGAGAGAGCAGGGCCCCAAGCTGAGCTGGGGAGCAGAGCCGTGCCAGCCAGAGGGGCCAGAAAAACAGGCCAGGGAGCTGGAGGCAGAACAGCAGCAGCAGTGTTGAGGCAGAGTGGAGCCGGGTGCGGTGAGCAGCTGGGGAGAGCGAAGGGGACCCTGGGCAGTGGGCCCAGCACAGGGAGACACCCCCAGCCAAGAGGCTCAGCAGGCCATACTTGGAGGGGGATTGTAACCCCACCAGGGCGGGGGCGATGCTGGGAAGAAGCGTCCTGCCACCTAAAGCCTGAGGTCGTGTGGCCACCACCAGAGCAAGTGTCCGACCCACAGCATCCCTGCAGCACAGCCAGGGCCTGGGACTTGTGAGTAACAGACTGAACTTCCCTGACATTCCAGGGATGCTGGTTGTGATGTCCCCATGCCACAGAGTGGGGTGATGTGTTTTCCTTTAACCTTTCCCAGTTTTTCCTTTTGTATTGTATTTGCTTTGACCTGTATGTAATGATCAGTGGGTCAGGGAAGCATCCAGTGCAGAGAGAGCACCCCGGAGTGGGGACACCCTAGCCCCTGTCCTAAGTGACTACAACAAGGTTGGGGGTCGATCTCCCCAGGAATCCTGGGCCCAGCCTTGCTGGGGTTACGAGGACTCTGCCACACAGGAGAGTGGAAGGGGACCCCTTGAGGTCAGGCAGGCCTCTGGGTAAAGGAAGTGGGAGCGAGGACTCAGATCCTTTCACTTGCCCATTTCACCGGGATAGTGTATAAGCCAGGAAAGTTCCCCACAATAGCGGGACCATTCCCCCACTTACACTCAGAACACCTTCCCAATGGAGCTAAACCCTCAGGAAAAGCCTGAGTCAACAGACAGGCCTTGCAATGCACCCTGAAGAAGAACAGAACTAGGTTATGTCAGACAAAGGGGGAGAAGTGAATTCATCTTTCTACAGCAAAATTTCTATGTGATACTCATAGTAACTAGCAACCCAATATTTAAGGTGCTAGAGGAATGAAAGGCAAGTGAACAAGACTTCTGGCATGAAGCCATAACCTGGTAAATCCTGACTAGGGATGAATTAAGAGTATGGGCTAAATGCTGCCTTGTAGAGTGTGGGTATGGACCATCTATGGGGGAGGAACTGTTTTTCACAGAGCAGCAGCAACATACACGGCAGAGCTGAATCTACCAGGAAGGCATACCCAGCACTGGTACCAGAGTCCCATCCTTTCCTGTCAGCATCAACCATCTTATCCTGTGCCAGCACCAGGGGCCATGGACAGCCAGGCCTGCTTTTCATCCAACCACATCACATAACTGCATGGTTTTACCCTACGTAGAAAGTGAGATCCAGTAAAACTTTGGGGTGCCACAAAAATTGTATCAGCCATTCCCCCTCACAGACACTTTCATGCTGCCTCACCAGTGGCTACATTCCTCTTCCCTCTACAGCCTCCTCGGTGGCCCTTTCCTCTCCTCCCCAAACAGTCCACCCCAAATAATCACATCCAGCTGTGAGTCTATTGCACTACTGGGTCCAGATTGCAAGAGTCTTGCCTTAAACCATCCCTGCACCTGACTAATATTCTATTGTTCATAGAAATGAGAGAAAGACAGTACTGAATTTATATCAGAGTGTGTGTGCGCACGAATGCACATGTATGTATTATATCTACTCTCATTGAAATCATATGGACCTTTGCCGCTGAGTTCAATGGGCACAGAATGGAGATTTTAAAAATTATTGTTCATCACCCAACCTTGCCTCAGTTTTAGTCTATACACTAGTTATTTATTCCTAGCTCCTCTTCGACAGGCACAGCTCAACTCCTCGTACTCCCCCTGCACTCCAAAACTCAAACAATACACTTTGCTGCTACAACTTTTTCACTAAGAACTTCATGGCTGCCAGGTACTGGAAACACAATCACTTTTTGTGCCACTCCATGTACTAAGAAAGCATGCCTTCATCATTTGTTTCTATGAAATTTGAAAGGAAAACTGCAGTGTAATATAAATTATAATATCCTTTATTAAATTTAATTAAAAAGAAGAGCAAGTCACTTAGCAATTTTAATTGTGTTAATTGTAATAAAACAATTAGCAATCAGACAGGAAGCTGTCATATTGACAGCATCATGGGGGCTGATCAAAAGTCTTCTGAGGTCAATGGGAACTGCACACACCTGCCTATTTATCTGGAGTGGTTCAACCTCTTTCATGACATACTCTTTTCTCTGTGCTGTCTGGCAGTAATGATTGCAAGATCAGTAACCATTCTGCTGAAGAAGGCTATTGTTTCAAAAGAAACCACAGCCTAGGGAAATAAGGGATCCTAGGGTAATATTTTTAAAAGCATCAAAGTGACTTAGGAGTCAAAGTCCTACTGAGTTTCACTAAGAGTCTAAGTGACTTAATTGCTTTTGAAATTTTTATTCCTGGTGTATATGTGGTTTCCTAGTGTGTTTGAGGAGCTGCAGTCTGACTTGTATCACATCCCTACTCATTGAAGAAACCTTACTTCTTTTCAGTAGGGATCTGCTCCAAAGCCCACCAAAGTCAAGGGGAGTCTACCATTGGGAATGCCAATGGACTTTACATCAAACCCTAAATTTGAAATTAATGGAGATATCCCATCTCCTAGAACTGGAAGGGACCTTGAAAGGTCATCAAGTCCAGCCCCCTGCCTTCACTAGCAGGACCAAGTACTGATTTTTCCCCAGTTCCCTAAATGGCCCCCTCAAGGATTGAACTCACAACCTTGGGTTTAGCAGGCCAATGCTCAAACCACTGAGCTATCCCTCCCTCTGTGACAGTGTTGTTGTTGTTGTTGTTGTTGTTTTTTAAGAACTGCCAAGGGACTTTAGTAATACTGTTCGTCCATCTTAGGATTTCATTACACCTGTTCTCAAGGAGCTTGTGAACGTAGTGAATTACAACAATCATGATTTCTCATAGCAAGATATTGCAGTGTTATTAACCAACTATGTTAGTTAGAAGACCCAAATCTCCCAATAACAACCTGAATGCTAAGCCATGGTTATACCACATAGTCTAACAGAAGTCTATTTAGGCCAATCCTTAGATGTAAACAACTAGTTAGGTTAGTTACAAAATTCCACAGTACCGTACATTTTGTACACATAGGATCTTTGATCCATTATTAAAGGAAAAAATAAAGGAAGCACTCAGAAATACATTGTTTAATTGTTTTTAATTAATATTTACAGTGTTAATAGCATTTTTTGTTAGTGGCATGTGAGCCAACAAACAGAATATTAACCATAAGGCATTCTTCAACAATGATATTAAAGCAAGGATATAATCATGACAGTTACATACCTGGCAGTACCATCCAATTGCTCTTTTCTTTTGGGGAAAAGAAGAGCGAAAGCAACAGGAAAAAGCAAGGAGAGAAGAAGTGTGTGTTAAATTCAGAAGTTTTCTTTCTGGCATTGCTGTAGAGCAGTGGTTCTCATCTTTTCCATACTGCAACCCCGTGTTACAACAGAAAAAGCTCTGGCATTCCCCTACCAACTAGCCATAAAGAAAAGAAGGTGGGTATAACCCCAGGCAAACCTGTTTATGACCCTTACGTTGAAGGACCACACTTCAGTGAATAGTTAAGTTTCACATTTCACTTCAATTGTAAAGTCACCCAGGTAGGCTTGCGTGGATGGGCAAGCTTGATATCACACCACTGAGTCAGAACTCCCAATGGTCACCTGCTCCACTGAGGGAGCTGAGAATTAACATTTTGAACAAAACACTGAGCTCAAGGACCTCGTTGGAAATGGTTGAATTTTTTCAATGGACAGTGTGGAAAGAGAGACTGAAGTAGTAGGGAGACAAATGAGAAGAGTAGAAAAATTAACTGAGTCCTAAATAAATATTTCCAAGGGATTTTCCCCCTTGAAGATTTATTTTACAATACATCCCAGACCAGTCAGGGTGAAAGATGTTGTGAGTAAAACAAATTGTGAGTTATTCTTTCACTAATGGAAATGTGACATGTTCTTTTCTCTCTCAGCTTACTGGTTTCAGAGGTAAACAAATGCTTCCCCAAACCAATTTAAAGAAATACCGTGGAATGCCAACTGCTGCTAACCATAAGTACAGTGAGCACGTCAAGTTTAGTCCTCTCACAGAGATATTACAAGCTCCAGTCATATTTTACGTCCACAGAATGTTGCTGGAATCAGTGATAACACTATAACTGGAACAAACTCTAAGTGTATCCACCGTAGGCACAATGCTGCATTAGTAGGGATAGATAGTAGAGAGTAATTGCAATGGCACTTTTAATCTATAGAGCTCAACGTGAGGAAGGATTATTATCCGCATGTACAGGCAGGGAAACTGAGGAAGAGAAAGGTTCATATCAAGGTCTGCAAAAGTTTACATTAATTTGGGGGTGTTTCTGGTTTTTGGCGCCTAAACTCAGAGAGCAGATTTGAAAACAAAACAATCAAGAAAAAATATGACCCCCACTTCTAAAAAAAAAAAAAGTGTTTCTAATTAACTCTCTCCACTGCAATATCCTATCCTCAGCTAATGGCTGCAAAGGGATACAATTATAAAAATCACTTAGCCCATCCCCCTGGATTCATTAGACAATTAAATAGCTCCACTTACAAAAGGCCAACCTTAGTTCAGTTAATTATTCTGGTCTACATGGGTTCTGATACCACACCCATCGTTGTGATGTCAGAACACTCTGGCCAATACAGTTCAAGAGGGAGGGGAAAGAATCCTCAGCATTAACAAAACCCTTAAATATAAAAGAATACTGTCAGTTCTGTGCATGGCAGTCATCTATTCCCAAGATCTCCTGTAAAATCCAGGTTACAAGTGCCCTCAGGATTTAAAATGGAGGCACACAAAGCTGCTCCTGAGATGTCATGCTGGGTAAATTTCAGAATACTACAAAAGGAAATTGACTCCATAATAGACTCTTAGTTTTCCCCTTTGTTAAAAGCCAATTTCTGCTCATTCTCCCATTTCAAAGAGGACTAGATGAAAGTTAACTAACAGACTGCTAATATGCATCAACAGGGTCCACATAGACAATTAGTCTGCAGATTCTGTGAGGCAGATTCACACCCCAGCTCACCACAAACTATTTGTTTGTGTAGACAAGCCAATAGAAAGAAAGATCAAAGGCCTGTTCATCAGGTAGATTTTTCCCAGCTTGTCTCCCAGCTGTGCGATTCCACAAAGCCCTTTCTAAAAGTAAGCTCCCTACTTACCAGGGTGGATAAAAATCAACGATTAAAAAAAATCAGATTTCTTTTATTTAAATCAGATTTTTTTTTATTTAAATTGGATTTTTTTGATAAAATGCTTTTTGAGGAAAAAACCTATCTAACCTATCTAAAGGTACATTATAGCTCAAAGATATCTCATCATGGAATAGGAATTATAAATGCTAGTTCTATAGTATGAGACAATATATTCATGTAATATTTAAGAAAAGTTTTGTAAATGAGTTCCAATAGTTCATGAATTAGGGACCCAATCTTATGGGGTTCCAGAGGCTTCTGTATAGATTATTTAGGTTACTCTTTCTATCTACCCAATGGGACTCAGTGCTCAGTCTAGAAGAATCAATCAGAGATGCTTAATTTTGCAGTTCTCAAACTGAATTTTTGTGTCTCCAGAGATAACATGCTTGTTAACAGCAAAAATGTTTTTAAATAAATAAATAATATATAGAGGTGAGAAATAACATACCTCAAACCTATTGTCCCGTGCAAATTTGTGTACACAGAGTCAATCCCTTACCTCTCTCTAAAAGTGCAAAGTTTCAAAAAGTTCAATGAATAGAAGATTGTTGGGGGAGGAATAGATCTGGACAAGGAGAAGTCTGGAAATAAATGTGAGAAGGGAGGGACAGGCAACTGAAACAAAAGTGAAACTGTTTGAGCAGCATATTCCAGAAGTCTTGATGTCTTTCTGAGTTCATTGATTTGAGATCTACCATAGCATTCTCTGACTAGAAGGGAAAACCTATAATGGCAGCAGGCCGTTAAGGAGACCCAGTTTGGGAATATTTTAATGAAGTTCCTCTATCTGTGGGTAAGACAGGCATACGTGCAAAATGCAAACAGTGCAACAAAGAAATGCAAGGCCTGGTTTCCCGAATGAAACAACATCATGAGAAGTGTTCCTTCTCAGGAGGAAGCTGCGTTGAAGATGATTAGGGTTACCATACGTCCTCTTTTTCCCGGACATGTCCGGCTTTTCGGCAGTCAAACCCCCGTCCGGGGGGAATTGCCAAAAAGCGGAACATGTCCGGGAAAATGGCGGCTCTGTTTAAGAGCCGGGCTGCCCGAGAGCTACCGGCTTCGGGCAGCCCCGTGCCTGGAGACCCTGCGCCGCCGGAGCCCGGGAGGGGAAGTGCCCGGCTGGGGGCGCAGGGTCTGGAGGCACGGGGCTGCCCGAAGCCGGTAGCGCTCCGGCAGCCCGGCTCTTAAATAGAGCCGCGGGGACTGGAGCCTCCAGCCGCCGGGGCTGTGTGTAACTGACACAGTGTCAGTTACACAGAGCCCCAGCCGCTAGAGGCTCTGTTTAAGAGCCGGGCTGCCGGAGCGCTACCGGCTTCGGGCAGCCCCGTGCCTCCAGACCCTGCGCCCCCAGCCGGGCACTTCCCCTCCCGGGCTCCGGCGGCGCAGGGTCTCCAGGCACGGGGCTGCCCGAAGCCGGTAGCTCTCGGGCAGCCCGGCTCTGTGTAACTGACACTGTGTCAGTTACACACAGCCCCGGCGGCTGGAGGCTCCAGTCCCCGGGTCTCTATTTAAGAGCCGGGCTGCCCGAGCGCTACCGGCTTCGGGCAGCCCCGTGCCTCCGGACCCTGCGCCGCCGGAGCCCGGGAGGGGAAGTGCCCGGCTGGGGGCGCAGGGTCTGGAGGCACGGGGCTGCCCGAAGCCGGTAGCGCTCCGGCAGCCCGGCTCTTAAACAGAGCCTCTAGCGGCTGGGGCTCTGTGTAACTGACACTGTGTCAGTTACACACAGCCCCGGCGGCTGGAGGCTCCAGTCCCCGGGTCTCTATTTAAGAGCCGGGCTGCCCGAGCGCTACCGGCTTCGGGCAGCCCCGTGCCTCCGGACCCTGCGCCGCCGGAGCCCGGGAGGGGAAGTGCCCGGCTGGGGGCGCAGGGTCTGGAGGCACGGGGCTGCCCGAAGCCGGTAGCGCTCGGGCAGCCCGGCTCTTAAACAGAGCGGGGGCGGCTGGAGCCTCCAGCCCCCGGGGCTCTGTGTAACTGACACAGTGTCAGTTACACAGAGCCCCAGCCGCTGGAGGCTCTGTTTAAGAACCGGGCTGCCCGAGAGCTACCGGCTTCGGGCAGCCCCCTTGCCTCCGGACCCTGCGCCCCCAGCCGGGCACTTCCCCTCCCGGGCTCCGGCGGCGCAGGGTCTGGGGGCACGGGGGCTGCCCAAAGCCGGTAGCGCTGGGGCAGCCCGGCTCTTAAACAGAGCCTAAGAGGAGCAGAGCCTCCAGCTGCGGGGGCTCTGCTCCTCTTCGGCTCTGTGTAACTTATACAGTGTAAGTTACGCAGAGCCGCCGGAGCCCCGGAGGGGAAGTGCCCGGCCGGGGGCACAGGGTCCGGAGGCATGGGGGCTGCCCAAAGCCCGAGCGCTACCGGCTTCACGGTTTGCTGGGCAGCCTCCAGACCCTGCGCCCCCGGCTGGGCGCTTCCCCTCCTGGGCACCAGCTGCGCTGGGGAAGCGCCGGCTGGGGGTGCAGGGTCTGGGGGCTGCCCGGGAAACCGTGATGCTGGTACCGGTAGCACTGGGGCAGCCCTTTCCCCCTGGCTGGGAGTGGGAGGGAGGAGGGGGCGGAGTTAGGGTGGGGGAAGGGGCGGAGTTGGGGCGGGGCTAGGGGTGGGGAAATGGGCGGGGCCATGGCCCGTGGAGGGTCCTCTTTTTTTATTTATGAGATATGGTAACCCTAAAGATGATGAAAGGAACATGTCTGAACATGCAAGATCTTCAGGTTGGTAAACTTTTTTATTTCATACTTCTTTCTTAAGGACTGCCTGTCTTCCTTCTGGACTATTCTTGAATTCTCATGTTTGAGCAAAAAACATAGTTGTTACTCTATTTTATATGCATTTTATATGCAGTTGTGATAAAAAATAAATAGCTGACATAGGCAGATCTTCCTTTTACAATTTCACCTTTAAAGTAGTACTGAGTGTCAGTGAATGCAATGAGTAATACTAAATGATCAGTATGGTAATAATAATTAAATAACTGCATTGACTTATTTTGTTTAGGAGAATCCATCCTCAACATACAGGATTCTGAAGACTATCCACCTTCAAGATCACCATCATTTTCTATAGTTTCAGAGTTATCTGCCAATGATAGTGTTTCAGTCACATCATATATGTCACATAGCCACAGTATATCACCCGGAGCAAAAAGAAAAAAAAAATCTCCATCTTCCAGAAACAACCATAAATAAGTTTGTGATAAGAACCAGAAGATTACAAAAGAGGTAATTGATTTAAAAAATTGCCTGGTTTGTTTATGCAACAAACTCTCCTTTCCGTATGATTGAGAACCCACACTTCATTAACATGGTTCAGTCATTAAGACCAGGAGACAGTCCACCCAACAGAGCAGATGTCGCAGGCAAATTGCTGGATAAAGTATATGAAAGAGAAATTGAGCACTGTGCAAAAGGTCTAGAGGGTGAAATTGTTAACTTGAGTCTTGATGGGTGGAGCAATGTCCACAATGATCTTGTTGTATGTGCTTGTGTGACAATAGAAGAAGGGAATGTTTTCCTTACAGAAACTATTGATACATCAGGAAATACACACACACGAGAATACTTACAAGAAGTAGTAGTAAAAGCTATAACAAACTGTGAAAAAAAATTAAAATGTCTAGTACGCAGCTTGGTCACAGACAGTGCTGCAAATGTATTCAAGATGAGAAGAAATTTAGAAGAGAGTCCCAAGCTAATAGCATATGGTTGCAGTGCTCATTTGATGCACCTCCTAGCCAAAGACTTCAGTGTTCCAGAAATAAAGGCTAATGTTGTTGAAATTGCAGAATACTTCCGCAACAACCACTTTGCAGCAGCTGCTCTGAAAAAAGTGGGAGGAACCATGCTGCCTCTCCCATAAGACGTGCGATGGAACTCAGTAGTGGACTGTTTTAAGCACTATATCAAGAACTAGCCTAATCTGATAACAGTTTGTGAACAAAATCATGAAAAAATAGATGGCACTGTCACAGCCAAAGTTCACAGCTTAAGAAAAATGTTGAACACATGCTGAGTACCCTGAAGCCTATTTCTGTAGTCTTGAACAAAATGCAGGGAAATAGCTGTTTTATTGCTGACGCTGTTGAAATTTGGAAGGAACCGAGTGAGATCTTAAAAAGAGAAATATGCAATGACAGAGTTAAATTACAAGCATTAAAAAAATGAATGGGACAAGCACTATCTCCAGCTCATTTTCTTCCAAATATTCTAAATACTCGGTACCAGGGTCAAACCTTAACTGCTGAAGAAGAGGAGTTGGCTATGACATGGATTACCAGCAATCATCCCTCCATAATGCCAACTATAATAAACTTCAGAGCTAAGGGTGAACCATTCAGGAAATATGTTTGCTGATGATGTTTTAAAGAAAGTCACACCAGTGAACTGGTGGAAGTCACTTAAGCACTTGGATTCAGAGACTGTTGAAGTGATAATCTCACTTTTAACAACAATAGCTTCTTCTGCTGGTATAAAAAGAATATTTTCTTCCTTCGGACTAATTCATTCCAAATTGAGAAATCATTTGGGACCTGAAAAAGCAGGAATGCTTGTTTTTCTTTTCCAGATTATGAACAAACAGGAAAATGAAGGTGAAGACGACTGCAGAAGTTGAGTTAGCTGCAGAAGCCAGTATTTTAAGTTTCTCATGTTGACCTGGCTGACATAGTAGATTTAATTTTTGTTTGTTTGTTTTAAATATTTCATTTAACTATTTTAGTTCAAAACAATTTTAACAAAAACAAACCTGATTTTAAAAACCTTGAATGTTTAACTAAATTCAAAAATTCATAGGCTTGCTTTGTTAAAATATTATATGTTTGCTGTTGAAGAATATATAACGTTGTTGTTTTAGTTAAATAAAACAATGTAAATGTCTGTCTGGTGATGTTCTGGTGATGTTCTCCTCCTAATACAGCATGGCAAGAAAATCCTCCAAATATTAATGATTAGCCTGTTGAATCACCTCCCAATGACTTCATAAATATCTGCTTCAATTACCTTTGGTAAATGAAATAACCAAACAATCATTAATTTTCTGATATTGCTGTAAAACTAATCTGAAAAGTTTTCAAAATGTATAGTGTGTACCTTCTAAAAATGAAACCTACATCTATCTCTGAGTTGTGAAGAATATGTATTAAGGTTATAACAACCAACAACAATGCACTTTTACGTAGAAATCCATGATTAAATTGAGTCGTCCTGATTAGTGATTTAAATCATGATTTAAACTAGGTCCAGAGTGACCTAGACAAATTGGAGGATTGGGCCAAAAAAAATCTGATGAGGTTCAACAAGGACAAGTGCAGAGTCCTGCACTTAGGATGGAAGAATCCCATGCACTGCTACAGGCTGGGTACCGACTGGCTAAGCAGCAGTTCTGCAAAAAAGGACCGGGGGATTACAGTGGATGAGAAGCTGGATATGAGTCAGCAGTGTGCCCTTGTTGCCAAAAAGGCTAACGGCATATTGGGCTGCATTAGTAGGAGCATTGCCAGCAGATCGAGGGAATTGATTATTCCCATCTATTCAGCACTGGTGAGGCCAAATCTGGAGTACTGCATCCAGTTTTGGGCCCCCCACTACAGAAAGGATGTGGACAAATTGGAGAGAGTCCAGTGGAGGGCAACAAAAACGATCAGGGGACTGGGGCAGATGACTTACGAGCAGAGGCTGAGGGAACTGGCTTGTTTAGTTTGCAGAAGAGAAGAGTGAGGGGGGATTTGATAGCAGCCTTCAACTACCTGAAGGGGGGTTCCAAAGAGGATGGAGCTCAGCTGTTCTCAGTGGTGGCAGATGACAGAACAAGGAGCAATGGTCTCAAGTTGCAGTGGGGGAGGTCTAGGTTGGATATTAGGAAACACTATTTCACTAGGAGGGTTGTGAAGCACTGAAATGGGTTACCTAGGGAGGTGGTGGAATCTCCATCCTTAGAGGTTTTTAAGGCCTGGCTTGACAAAGCCTTGGATGGGATGGTTTAGTTGACGTTGGTCCTGCTTTGAGCAGGGGGTTGGGCTAGATGACCTCCTGAGGTCTCTTCCAACCCTAATCTTCTATGATTCTTTGAACTTGTCAAACAGAACCTGAATCTGAAAAACAAGCTGAGTTCTTCGCTCCTCTTATTCCATCATTAGAAACAAAATAGGTAGAAATCAGAGCAGAGCTTCCAATTTTGTAAATGAAAATTGAAGTACAACAGAATCCATCTCACTCTCCCATAACTGTATTTGCTCTGCAAGGTTAATGAGAAAAAATACTTTTGTCAATCCTGTCGAGAGACAGGACACAGATTATCATAAGTGTGTGCACGTGGGTATTTGTATTTGTGTGTATTATATGAATGTGTATGTGTGTGCGTGCCTATACACATGCACACACCACTGTTCCCTACTGGCCAGAATATTACATCAGCTAACGTGTATTATTGTATTGCTTTACAGTGATATGCTGAATGTATTTTATATTACATAAGTTGCCATTTTTACACTTGCTTTTCATATAACTATGTATTACCTCCATATCTAAGACCTGATAAGGAATGGGTTTTTGTGATGGTTTTTATTCTAATTATTTTAAATCCTCCTCTATAAGGGCCCATTTGCGCAACCCTATGAGTAGAATTTAAACTAAGTTATGAGGGCTGCAGAGCCCAGTCCTTAAGGAAGTCTATAAGAATGGGCTGTAAATCAAAACACAAAGAAAAGCAACATACAAATGTTTTTCCAATACATGGTCCCCACTTTTCAAAAACTCAGAGACTTCACAATTAGTTTCCCTGTGTCTATGGAATTGAATGATCATCCCCAATATAGAAAAGTCCACATACACTAAATGGATTTTCAATAAATAATAGTAAAGGAAGGTGGTGAACAATAAAATGTCAAACCAGAAACTGATCAGAAAAGATATATTGGCTTATGCAGCAGAACCCCTTATGCCTGAAACCTCCCTCTAAACTGAAACTGGTGATATTCCCGATTTGCATCAGTAACACTGAGAAAGCCCAATTATCCAAAACCTTGTTTATCCACATAAATTCCACATCCCACGTTCTATCTGAATTCTGCTGTATAGGGCGTTACTGATTGGAGGGGACAGCACACTTGCCTGAAATATGGAAACGATACAATTGATTCATAAAACCTCCAGGTGGCGACGAGATCCATCCTGTTGGGGTTAGTAGCATAGTACCTCCAGGCAGCCTGGATATGAAGGGACATTAGTAGCATTAGGGGAAATGTTTATCTGTGCTTATAAGTGAATGCAACCAGTTAATACTCCTCTTAATTCAAAAGAAGATAACAATGCACATATTCAGTGAGTCGCACTGAATTATTATACAGCAATATTGAAAGTTGCCATTAGATGGTGCCATAGTTCATGTAAGGCTTATAATAAGAAAAAGATGCTCTAGGACAGTAGTCCTCAAAAACTGTTCCCAGGGGCATATCTGACTGTGCACTGCCCATTGCTTTCAGATACCCAGAAGAGGTTACATTTTACTACTCTTGCTTTATTCTAAAGTCTGATAAATCTAAAAGACCATCTAGCTTAGTAAAATGTAGAACATGTGATCTGTCTGATGTCTCTGGGAATCTGAAAGAGCCATTGTTAGCGGGCAGCAATCAGTTTAATATACTGCTGTGGAAAGTTTTGCTGAGTGATTTTAGACATTAGCACATAACTCCTATCAAACTTCCACTAGCACATAAACAGCCGTACTGTGGTTACCCTGGCTGCCTGTTACGCAGTGATTCTTTAATGTCAGTGAGTCAACCTCTCCAGATATCCCCACGGTGTCCTTTGCTAGGTAACAATTTTACTGCAAAAGTATACTGTTCAGCCTCTTTCTCCAAAGAATGGGTCTGACCTGGAGAGGTTCTAAATACCCACAGCTCCCATTGATTTCAAAGAAAGTAATCCTGGTCCCACTGTAAACGTTTTGCCATTGATGTCATTTGATTCAGGGCATGGCCTGCGGTGCATATAGGATTTTTGTCAAACAGATCAACCTTCAAACTACCAATTTTATAATTAATTTTACAAAATAAAATCTAAGGCTCTGATCCAAATCCAGTGGAGCCAGTGGCAGTCTTTGCATTAAATTAAATGGACTTCTAACCAGCTCTTAAGACAATCAGCAATCCAGGGAAGTATGACAGGCTTTCTTTTTGCTTTTGCAAACTACATTTTCTTCTTGATTCTTTTACAGGAACACATATGGTAAGTTGTAACCCAACAGTCACTATTGACCAACATTATGTGCATTGATGAGTTTTTACAGCAACAAAAAGCCCGGGGCATCTCTCTGTATGCGGGTTAGTCTCCCAAGAGAAACATGGAAACTGGGGTCTTGCAAAACAGGTGATTCCTCCTCTCCCCCACACACACAATGTGTAGTGTGAAAGATTTTGCCATCTTGTTTCAGGTGACTCTGTGCCACTGAAATGGATGTTGGAGGGGAGGCTCCCTAGAAAATTTCAGCAGAACGACTAATTTCACTTTGAATATGTGAATTAGTGGCAAAGCCACTTTTCCACTAAAAGGGACAGGTATTTTGTGAACTCTGTTACATAGGGCCCTTATTATACAGTATCATTTCAAGATAGAAACCTAGAGAATCCAAACCTGTATAAGTTCTGCTGCCGGCTTTCTTCTCTTCTCAAAATGTTTCTGACGATGTTGTTCCTGGACTTTCAGAGCCAGCCCTGAACCCAAGATGCCCTGAAAACAGAGGTGGTGATTTGATTGAAAACACAAGAACAACAGAAAATCAGAGGAGAAAGTTCTCTTAAAACATGTGGATGAGATAATCAGAGCTGTGGGGAATTAGTGAGGGCAATTCACATGGGGTTCAGTGCACTTTTCTGACAGTTCTAGTTCACAAAGCATCATAGTTTTCTGACAAATCTTGCGTCACCTAGGCCCGCGCTTCACCTGGTTTCATTACAAGCTCCTCAAAAACCTTCTTGGTCTTCTACTGCCTTGCCAATGACAAGATGTGCAGCTGGTCTGTTTCTCTCCTCTACTGTTTCAGTCAGAACTGAGCTAAACTCTATGGTTGTGATCTGAAGGGGGTGCATATGAACCATAAGCTGGATACCGGATCACCTGGGCTCCCATCCCCCATGAATTTCTTTTTAAGTTTTAAGCTAAAGGAAACCAACCTCAAGCTCCAAGTTTTGCATTGTTTCCACTTGAAACCACAGGTTGAGCCCAGGTCACCCAAATCTTGGACCAACCTCACGTGAGAAACTTTCAGATCAAGGGTAAAATTTTCAAAAATAACTTGGGGGCTTTGGTGACCAAGTCCCATTTTCAAAAGCAATTTAGGAATCTAAGGCTGAATTTTTAAAGGTATTTAGGCACCTAAGTCGCATTGAAATCCAAGCCCTATTGCTTTTCAATAAGGTTAAGGGCTTAAGTCACTTTTTAAAAACTTTACCTTCACCCTTTTTGCAAATTTGGTCCAAGTCTCATATCTGTAACAAAACCTGAATAATTCTCCTGTTTATAGGCTTAGTTCTAAAGTTCTGCACACAGGATAATTCAGATTAGGATCCATTTTATCTTAGCCACAAGGAGAAAAGAGATTGCTTTTCCCACACCATGCATTAGAATCATAGAATCATAGAATATCAGAGTTGGAAGGGACCTCAAGAGGTCATCTAGTCCAACCCCCTGCTCAAAGCAGGACCAATTCCCAGCTAAATCATCCCAGCCAGGGCTTTGTCAAGCCGGGCCTTAAAAACCTCCAACGAAGGAGATTCCACCACCTCCCTAGGTAACGCATTCCAGTGTTTCACCACCCTCCTAGTGAAATAGTTTTTCCTGATATCCAACCTGGACCTCCCCCACTGCAACTTGAGACCATTGCTCCTTGTTCTATCATCTGCCACCACTGAGAACAGCCGAGCTCCATCCTCTTTGGAACCCCCCTTCAGGTAGTTGAAGGCTGCTATCAAATCCCCCCTCATTCTTCTCTTCTGGAGACTAAACAATCCCAGTTCCCTCAGCCTCTCCTCATAAGTCATGTGCTCCAGACCCCTAATCATTTTTGTTGCCCTCCGCTGGACTCTTTCCAATTTCTCCACATCCTTCTTGTAGTGTGGGGCCCAAAACTGGACACAGTATTCCAGATGAGGCCTCACCAATGTCGAATAAAGGGGAACGATCACGTTACTCGATCTGCTGGCAATGCCCCTACTTATACAGCCCAAAATGCCGTTAGCCTTCTTGGCAACAAGAGCACACTGTTGACTCATATCCAGCTTCTCGTCCACTGTGACCCCTAGGTCCTTTTCTGCAGAACTGCTACCTAGCCATTCGGTCCCTAGTCTGTAGCAGTGCATGGGATTCTTCCGTCCTAAGTGCAGGACTCTGCACTTGTCCTTGTTGAACATCATCAGGTTTTTTTCGGCCCAATCCTCTAATTTGTCTAGGTCCCTCTGTATCCGATCCCTACCCTCTAGTGTATCTACCACGCCTCCTAGTTTAGTGTCATCTGCAAACTTGCTGAGAGTGCAGTCCACACCATCCTCCAGATCATTAATAAAGATATTAAACAAAACCGGCCCCAGGACCGACCCTTGGGGCACTCCGCTTGAAACCGGCTGCCAACTAGACATGGAGCCATTGATCACTACACGTTGAGCCCGACGATCTAGCCAGCTTTCTATCCACCTTACAGTCCATTCATCCAGCCCATACTTCTTTAACTTGGCGGCAAGAATGCTGTGGGAGACCGTATCAAAAGCTTTGCTAAAGTCAAGGAATAACACATCCACTGCTTTCCCCTCATCCACAGAGCCAGTTAGAAGGCAATTAGGTTAGTCAGGCACGACTTCCCCTTTGTGAATCCATGCTGACTGTTCCTGATCACTTTCCTTTAATGTGCTCAAGATTCCAGCTTGGGAGTCATTGAACTGCAGACTCGCAGTTGAATTTCCAGTGGAATCTGCATTGAGGGGCGGCTATTCCTTTACTTTCTACATCATTATCTCTGTGTTTTGTTAAAACAAAAAGAAGGACAGTACTTACGGCAGGAAGAGCAAAAAATGAAACTCCAATAAGAGAGAATGTGGCTGCTATCAGCCGCCCCTCCCAAGTTTTGGGGGTCTTGTCACCGTAGCCAATTGTTGCTAGGGTAATCTGTGGGGAGAATAGGTTGGCCATTTTATAAGACAGACAATGCAAATGGACAAAAAGGAGGATTTCTTTTAAGCTTGACCTTCAAACCTGCATGACCAGTTTATAAAAACTTTTACTTTGACCTCTGGACATTGTTGAAGCCATTAATGAAAACATTGAATAGTACTGGACCCAGGACAGAGCCCTGCGGGACCTCAGCAGATACATCCCCCAGATTTGACAGCAAACCAATTGATGCCTACTCTTTGAATATAGTCTTTCAACCAGTTATATACCCTCCTTATAGTAATTTCATCTAGACCACATTTGCCTAATTTGTTTATGAGAATGTTATGTGGGACTGTGTCAAAAGCCTGACTAAAATCAAGATAAATTACATCTACAGCTTTCCCCTAATCCCCTGTCAAAGAAGGAAATTAGGTTGGTATGGCATCATTTGTTCTTGATAAATCCTTGCTGGCTATTCTTTATAACCCTATTATCCTCTAAGTGCTTACAAATTGATTGTTTAATAATTTGTTCCAGTATCTTTCCAGGTATTGAATTTAGGCTGATGGTTCAATAATTCCCCAGGGCCTCTTTGTTCCCCTTTTTAAAGACAGGTACTATGTTTGCCCTTCTCTAGTCTTCTGGAGTCTTGTCCTCCATGAGTTCTCAAAAGTAATTGCTAATGGTTCCGAGATTGTTTGAGCTAGTTCCTTAAGTACCTTAGAATGAATTTCATCAGGCCCTGCCAACTTGAATACATCTAACTTTTCTAAATAGTCTTTAGTCTGTTCTTTCCCTATTTTGGCTTGTGTTCCTTCCCCCTTGTTAATATTAATTGTGTAGAGTACGTGAAGACTGAAACAAAATAGATGTTAAACACTTCAATGTTGTCAGTTATTAGTTCTCCTTCCCAACTTTCCTTTGTCTTTCTCTTGCTTCGAACATAGTTACTAGTTGGAGGCACTGCACACACAGAACTCAGGACCCACTGGTCCTAAAGTGGGTCACCCACCTCCAGAAAGAGGAATAAGGAGCCGTAGAACCCTTAGGTATCAGGAGGAGGCAACACCTCTAATACATGGGTTGCATGTAAGACATTCAACTTGAACTCAAACTCAGGAGAAGAATGAATCAATTCTGGATGTGAAATATACACAAGTGCTCTGATTTTCCTCTCATTGACACCAATGTGAATCCTCTGACTTCAGTACAGTCGCTACTTATTGGCACTGATGTAACCGAGAGACGACTCAGTCCCCTGAGTGCTGTACGAGTTTGGATTAAATTGATAGTGAATTTCTGTGGCAGGGATGTGGGAGGGCATCCCAAACAAAGGGGTAAGGCCATGGTTCTGGTTTTGTATCGTGATTATCTAGGGTTCAGACTGCACCATGACCTTGCAGTTGCCCCCTCATTTGGAATACCCCACCCGCCCAACATCTCTTCCACCGAAACCCACGATATATCAATGTAATCCAAACTCAGACAGCATTTGGGGGCCTGACTCTTCATATATGATGATTCTCTAGGGTTCAGACTAGCATCTCAGGAGGAGATTTGCAGAAGCACAATGGGCAGTTGCGTGCCCAAATTCCAGGGAAAGTCAATGGCAGTTGGGCGCCCGACTCCCATTTGTGACTTTGAAAATCTCCCCTATTCTTCACCAGATGTTCTGGGCCAAATTTCCAAGACAGCTCAGCACCCACAGTTAGAGACAGATTGCCAGAAAACCTCAGCCTCTCCATAGGCAGCTAAATGGCTGGCTTTTCAAAAAGCGCTAAGCACAGCAGCAGCTCCCACTGTTCTGAGCCACTTCACGTAGGTGCATAAATAGAAGCTGTTAGGTGCTGAAGGCTTTTGAAAACCTGGCCCTTAGACTCCAGCTAACAAAATTCCAGAGTTAAATTTTCAAAAGCACTTCAGTGACTTGGGCACCTAAGTCTGAATTTCAAAAGTGATTTAGGTACGTAGGAACCAAACTGTGATTGAAAGTCAATAGGACTTTCTTCGCACATAGGAGCTTACATCCTATTGACTTTCAGTCAGACTTAGGCTCCTAAGTACCCAAATCACTTTTCAGAATGGGATTTAGGTGCTTTTGAATATATTACCCCAATCCCTTCCATTCCCCTCACACCCTAATTCAACCGGGCAGCTTTATTTCCATTAAACCAACAAATGAGAGACAGTGTCTACAGCTACTTACCAGCCCCCACCACAGTGCGTCTGCATAGGTTTCAAACTCTTCTTTCATCTCTACTCCATGGGCATCCTTTTCAGGCACATCTTTCTCGACCAGGTAAACAAGGAATGAGGAGAGGATAAGGGTCAGGAACCCGATGTACCAAGCAGTGATGAGCTCCTGGAAAAGAAACAGATTGAAAATGAGGAGACTGAAAACAGCATCAGCTTCTGCAATGGCAGTGCCAGACGTCTAGTGACAAAAGAGGAGAGATACACAGGGTAAAACAGCAAGAACTGTCACTTCTGTCTGGATTACAGTCCGGGTTCAGCATAGTGCAGCTCTGGCTGTTCCACACTGCAGAGATGCGACAATACTTAATACTTACCCAGCACCTTGCTGCTGAGGAAATAAAAGCAATTTGCAGTTGTAGTTTGGCTCAAGGCTGGATTAAGGCCCAAGACACATCACAGCATGGGGCCTGGCACCATAGCCTTGGCCTCTCATTGGGAATGGACCCCTCACTTCCCTTCCACAGAAGTTGGAGAAGTCCCACAGGGCCCCTTTCCCCTCACAGGAGCGTCACTCATGTCTCCTTGTCGTGATCCCAGAGAGGCAGCGTGGCAGTTGGGGAGCCCTTCAACACTTACCCCAGCAGTCAGCGTGACACTGCTTAGGTGGAGGGACTGGGCCTGTTGCACTCCATTTCTCCTGCCACAACACACACAATTTGCTGCTGGGGTGGTATTGACAGGGCCCACAGCAATGGAGACGACAAGCCATTGAGATGCGTGGGGCAGTTTAACCACTCAAAGCTATTGTTTCAGACTTTACGCGGCCGTCACTGCATCAGTTACACTCCGGTCACGCTTCTCAGCTTTTCTTCACAACCATCAGGCTAGAAACCTACTATGGGTTTAAATGAGAAAATTGAGATTCTGATGGAATCCAATGAGCTGAGGGGGAGCCCCAGGCATGGATGTATGTTGCCTAGGCTTTAACCTGGCCCTGGTTTTGCAACACCACTGTGAGATGTGGAAATGAAGGCACGGAGAGCTTTAGGCACCTAAATCGATGTGGGGACAGGGGGAAGGTAGCATGATTTTCAAGCATATTCATAAGCTTTTGGGGAGCCAGGACTGTCTTTTACTATATCTCTGTACAGCACCCAGCACGTTAGGGCACCTAAGTGCTATTGCAATGCAAATAAACAAACCGGCAGAACTCAACAGGAGCTGTGGGTGCTCAGCACTTCTGAACATCAGCTACTTCTGACTTTCCACCTCTGTCAGTGTCTGATTCAGTGACCTTGGGAAACGGAACCCCTGATTCCCATACAGATGCAGTTTACGTATTAGAACTTGCATCCTGGTGACCATGTTTCATCAGAAGTGGGAAGAAGATATTCTTTCAGGTTATTATTATTATTAATTTGTAGAGCTCCAACAGAGTGCTGGGCACTTTGCAGACAGCTTTCCCTGTGGCATGATTTTCCTTTTGGGTCCTGGGTCATATCACCTACCATGGGGGATGTTGTACCTGAGAATTTTACAAATGTGTCTTGCTGTAAATCAACCTCTGTAGCAAATTTGTGGTTTGCAATCACTGAGGGACTTTACTAATAAACCATGTTTTTAGACTTGATTGTTAAACGTTAGTGCTCATTTTAGCAAATACCCTCGCAACCCTACATATTTCTCAGCCTGCCAAGGCCCAAGTGGAAGGACACAATCTGGGAAAGAGACCAGAGGAGGCCCTCTGGAAAACTAGCAGCCTGCAATGCTGAAAAAAGACATGGTGGCAATGTCTTTAGCATAAGTGACCTTTTTCCAAAACCGCTTCACAGGCCACCCCATAGACCCCCCATCTTAGAGCTTTTCACTCAGGTAACTCTTTATCATCTAATCCTATACAATAATGGTGCAAGAGCAGCATAACTACCTGATATGGACCAGAATGGGTCTGACCCTGTAACTGAACACACTCAGAGGCAGCTGGAGAATATATTAGCACCCATCACTGTACTATCTGACCCGTGGTTATGGGTGAAAATAAATTAACCACTTTCATGGAAACTTACTTGACTTCTGCTAACCAGCATCAAACCATTGCGCATTGAACGGCTGCTGTGATTTTGAGATAAGTCTTTTCCCACCACCCTCCCACACCAAACTCCTCTGACTCATTTCACATAAGTGGCATAGGAGGGTAGATGAACCCAGGCAGTGTACTTTACAATATTTCTCAAGGGACAATACTCTAAGGGCCAGATGATGCCTTTTACACCAAGCCTGTGTAAGGGACAGTGATTACTGACATGCAGATGCCAATTCCATCAAGTATCAGAAATCAGCTAATGGACCAGGACTCCGGTGATGGGTAAGTCAGCTTGGCCATTTAGTGAATTTAAATTTCTTCCCAAATGGTGACAATGTAATCTGCAGCCCCCTACAAACAGATACAGCTGCCCTCAAGGCACACAAGCAAACATGGCTGAAGTTTAATCTGATGCACTGAGTGGAAATTAGATCCAAGTCTTAATGGACACCAGCTAGAGAGAAATCTCTCTCTCTCACTGGAGTCCCCTTTGACTTGTGTGGCCAAGTCTGAGAAGCCTGTGTTAACACTTAACTATTATATAGGGCTTTCTTCCAAAGACCTTGACATGCTTTATGAATAAGGATATAACTCCTATTGAAGTCAAGCCCAAAATGTCCATTGGCTTCAATGGTGCAGGATCAGGCCCTGATTAATTTAATCTCACAGACCCCAAGAGGGTAAGAGAGTTGGCTAGGGTTACAGAGCATGTCTGCGGAAGAACTGAGAATAGCACTCAAGGGTCTTGACTACTACTTTGCTGCTCTAAACACTACACAACACTCTCCTCAAGTGTCTGATCTGCCGCTGTTTTTCATTTTTTCCCCTTAACTCAGATTAATGCTGTGAACTCCTCACTTACTTTGCTATGTGCACAAATAGCTGATCCCAAAAGCTTCCACGTGCCTCCCCTCCTGTCCATTCGGAGCATCCGCAGGATCTGAAGGAAGCGCAGACTTCTAAGCGACGTCGCCAGAACATTGCCCTGGTTCCCAACAGCTACCACTGGCACAGAGGCAATCAACACAAAGATATCTGCACAGCATAAAGGAGTAGAAAGCCTGATCAAAAAGTGGACTCATCTGTGATGGGTTGTACCCCCGGGGTGCAGTCTGGGAGCCGTTGGAACCGCTGTGCCCCCTAACAATTCAGCTGGGTTGGTCTTTCTCACGCTGCTCTGCTGATGATACACAGCCAGCCTCTTCAGGGTCTGTTATCCCCCAACATAATAGCAGGTGGTGCCACACACCCAACTGAATTACCTGAGTGCATTGCCTAAGCCACTGGTAGATCAACAATGGAGCAGCAGCCAATTTACCTACTCCCCAGCCTTGCACCCCTGCTGGAGTTTAAACCCAGAATTATATCATCTTGCACTGCACAGGGATGTGTACAACACAAGCTCATTAATATAGTTTGCTTCCCCCTCGATATGGGAAAGAAATGCACCAAGCCTTTGCTAGCTGAGATGAGATTTTCCCAACCACTTCACTTAAAACACACTGGTTAAGATAAAACATAAAACAAGTTTATTGACTACAGAAAGATAGATTTTAAGTGATTATAAGTAATAACAAACAGATCAAAGCAGGTTACCTAGGAAATTAAACAAGAATGCCAACTAAGCCCAATATACTAGACAGGATTTCAATCAACAATATCTCACCCTGACTGATGATACAAGCAGGTTTGCAGATTCTTGAGGCACAGGCTGCATTTGCTGTGCAGCCTTGGTTCCCCTCCCCCATTCCAAGTCCTTTGTCTTTCAGAGGTTTTTCCAGATCAAGGTTGAGTTGTGGGAGAGTGAAGACAAATCATGATGTCACTCCCCATCTTATATAGTTTCTCCATATGGTGGGAACCCTTTGTTCCAAGCTAAGGTCCTAGCCCCGTTTGTGGAAAAATACAGGTACCAAAATGGAGTTGTCTGGTCACATGCCCTTGCATGCCTTGCTGAGTCATAGCAGCCATTATCCATAAGCTGTCTGAAGCGTTCTCAGGAAGGCTCACCAGGTGGGGGCTAAGCTTCTCCCAAGGCCTATAGTTTCCCTTAATGGCCCATTACCTTGAATAGGCCCCTCACAGTCAGCGCTCTAGAGTGGAATCATGTTGCCTAGTGGGTGTCACCCAGTAACCACATTTGAAATACAGACACACAGTCAATATTCAGAACTCCAGGTACAACCATGATACATGCATTCAACTACAATAATCACATTCAGCAAATCATAACTTTTCCAATGACACCTCATGACACATCTTGTATAAAATGCATCATAATTAGGTCATAATTATATCATAATCATACCACTGTGATGAATGTAGGGTGCAGGGTCACATCATCATCTGCTGCTTAATTCCATTTGTTTGTGCTGTAAAATCCCCTGCAAAGATCTGAAACCCACTAATGAACTCTTTCCCTAGCCAATTAAACAGGCACCTGTGGGTCAAACACAGTTTGTGGCACTGGCCACAATCTGGGACCCAGATAATCTACACAGCTCACATTTGATATGGGACAAATTCTGAGTTGGTTAAGAGAAAGGGGCAGAAAATAACATGAGAGTCAGTCTTGCAAAATACAGGCTAATAAATCAGAAGGACAAACAAACTAGAGGACAAATATTCTGTAAATGGGAAATAGTGAAAGCAGGAATACCAAAACATAGTGGTTAGTGAACAAGAAGCCCCTTTTTCTACCGGTGCCCCATAGTTTTTGGCAATTTGGCTGGCTGTCCAGGTTAACCTCTTAAGGCCAGTGCTGTTTATTTTTGTGAGTGAGACAGGACCAATTTATTGATCAATTAAAGAGGTCTGAAATGCAGATTGCTTTTTTTTTTTTTAATGGACCTTTATGAGCCCATAATTATCCAAGTGGAAATAGGTAACAATTGTGTCAGAAACGTTCTCAGGGCTCTTAGCCACTCCGTCTTTCAAGTGTATTTAGAATCAAGTGTCTTTGAAATGGCACCATGTGGGTTTCTTATTCGTTTTCTCCCAATAATTCCATAACAATTTGTGTAATTTACAAATTAAAAGATGATTTTTCTAATCCAGGATTTTAAAAATACAACTGAGCTCTTCTTGCTCCTTACATTGACATCAATAAAGAGTCTCAGAGTAGCAGCCGTGTTAGTCTGTATCCGCAAAAAGAAGAACAGGAGTACTTGTGGCACCTTAGAGACTAACAAATTTATTAGAGCATAAGCTTTCGTGGACTACAGCCCACTTCTTCGGATGCGTATAGAATGGAACATATATTGAGGAGATATATATACACACATACAGAGAGCATAAACAGGTGGGAGTTGTCTTACCAATCACTTCAAAAGTTTTTTTTCTCTTAATTAATTGGCCTCTCAGAGTTGGTAAGACAACTCCCACCTGTTTATGCTCTCTGTATGTGTGTATATATATCTCCTCAATATATGTTCCATTCTATATGCATCCGAAGAAGTGGGCTGTAGTCCACGAAAGCTTATGCTCTAATAAATTTGTTAGTCTCTAAGGTGCCACAAGTACTCCTGTTCTTCTTAATAAAGAGTCTGTGCTTACAATTTAGATGACAATTTTAATGATTATACGTGAGACAGAACAAACCCCAGCTTGCTTACCCAAAGCTATACTGGCCCTTAAATAGTAATACGAGTATTATTATTGATTTGTATTACAGTAGCACCTGAAGGCCACAACTGAGACCCTATCGTGCAAAGTGCTGCACAAAAACACGAGTGCCAGCCCCTGTCCTGTAGAGCTTATATTTCTAAACATCCAAGACCAACAAGGCGTGGCAGAGGAAACAGGCAGAGAGAGAAGTGACTGGCCCAAGATCATATAACAGAGTTGGGAATAGATGTCTTGACCCCTACTTCAGTGCTCATTAGACCACGCTGCAGTAAAAACTTGTTTGTGTCAGTGAAGTAAGCAGACAGAACTCAAAGATACAAAGGGAACAGATATGTTTAGTAAAGATGTGCCATTTTACAGTGATTTTTCAAACTATAACAGTGTGTGAATTAAAGTTGTTGAGATCCTGCAGAACATCTGAGCAGATTCTACAGTAAGTATCCAATTCTGACTCTGTCAAACTGTGAACACTGTTCTCAAGTGAATCCAGGTTTTCAGGTACTTTATAATTCTTTCTAAACAGTGCAGAACTCTTAGCATACGTGGCCTTTGTATTTGTCATTCATGGGGTTTTAGACATCAATCACATCTGACTCCGCACAGAAAAAGGATAGACATATGGAGAACAGTCAAAGAGATTGTGCTTACCCAACATACACAAAGGCTTCCTGGCAAATTTGAGCCTCCCCCTCCATCCTTTATATCGACAGCAACACCCAGCAGCCCAGATTCTTAAGGCAAACTCTGCTCCAAAGATGAAAATGGCAAATGTTTCCTGTATCAAAAACACAAATTATATTCTTAGACATAACAAGGCTTGCAGTAATTGTGGATATGCATCGCTTGCTGGATCAAACTGTGTTCGCGTATGTGTTTATGATTTTATATACATATATAAAGCCAGATTTTCAAGAAAACTCAGCACGTGGCATCTCCCATTGTTCTCAGCGATGGAAGAGGGGGAATTCTCCATTGTTTTCAAAGGGAGTAGCTGGGTGCTGAGCATTTCTGAAAATGTGTCCACTTCATTTAGGTCCCTAGATGGGAGCTGAGCCCTTTTGAAAATTGGACCCTGAATGTCCCTATAGTATATGTACAAATAATCTGGGCTTTTTGAAATGAATACAGATAGACATGAACTGCGAAATTGGAATCTGGTGTTCGGGTGAATTTGGAGTGGAGTTTTGGTTTAGACATAGTGTCGTTGCGTTATCTGTGTCATAAGAAAGGGTTGAATCCTCAGATGCTCCAGCCCATAAGGCAGCTTTACACCACCTCTGCAGCTGAACTTGGGGGCTGCTCTAACTTGCACCACTGGCTAATTGTCACCCAAGGGTGAGCAGGATTGCCAGAGCACATTATACTACATCCCACCCAACAGGCCCATTTCTGTGCTCTACATTGTGGAGAGCTAGGAGGGGTGGTAAAACTTCTCCAGCTCTCTTTCTAAATCACAAAGGGGCAAAGATGATCATCTCTTATAACGTTCACATTTAATTCAGATCAGACTTCACATTGTATGTCACTGGGATGAACGGAGAGGCAGACGGGGAATTCCCAGCATTACTGCTGCTACAATGGTTCGCTGGGAGACAGTTTTATGCAAGGCTGGGCTAACACAGCAGCTCTCGGATTACACTGTGATGGCTGGATTTTGACTCTAGATACTTTTTGTTAAAGTGACACCATCAACTTGAAAGTCTAATCAGTCTTACAAAATGATTTCAATGTAGTTTCATTTACTGCACTTGTGCTAAAGCTCTGGGACCTATCACACCTATTCCAGAACCCCAGCCTAGGAGGGATGTGGGGAAGTGCCTCAGTAAACGCTGTGGACTTCTTGCAGCCTACATGAGCCTGCCCTGTAGTGAGTCTGGGACCCTGAAGAGTGTGGGGTCACCAATGGTAATGAGTTTTCATAGCTGCTGAATTCAATCCAAGAACGTTAACAGCATGATATTGCAGTCCCAGTCTACTTACCAACAGCAGCAGCCAGTCTCCTGAAACAGTTTCATATTCCTTGAAAGTTGTTAGGACGGCTAAGATCAAACACCCCAGAACTATCAGAAATCTGGATTAACATAAAAGGAGAAGTTGGGCATCGTTACCACTGTATCCACTTAAAAAGAGATGGTTTAAAAAACCCCACAGAGGCCTGAAAGGGATCACCATCCATGAGCAGGGTGAGATGGAATGTCACTTGGATCAAGGGTTCTGAAGCTGGGGGTGTCACAGACAGTGTTGGGGTCAAGACTACCCCGCCCTTCCCATATTGTTAAGTGGGAAGAGGACCATGGGTCTATCCCAAGGTTTGGGGGTCCTGGTACGGAAAAGTGGTTCACAGTATGGGAAAGGTGAAGATAGTCATTCTATCTCTGACCCATCAGACAAGAAGTTCTGTGGAAGGAGGAGAGCCTCTCATTGAGATGTTCCATTTGTGGGTATTACCTGTGTTCAGGTGTTACCACCATGATGGGCACTTTAGAAATGCATTGAATAATCATTACCAATAAAATGGCATTGTAGTAACAATAAAGCAAATCCACTTGGCATGTATTGAAAGCTAAGAAACATTAAGTTAACATTTCTGTGCAATTAACATTTTGGTACCAATAAAATCATCTAGTGCTTTTTATCAGCAGATCTCAAAGCACTTTACAAAGGAGGTCAAAAGCCCATGAAGATATTAATAATTCACAAACCCTTGTTTGCACTGAAAATGTTAGTGCCGTCCTTTTTTTGTAATGCAGATATAATGGGGTGTGTAACCCACACAGGCTTTGAAAGGATTGATATGGCCCTGAGAGGTCAATTATGCTAACTGGCTGAACCTGGAAGGTGGATGAGGCTTAATTAATGATGAAGCCCAGCTGCAGAAGAAGTTGGGTGGTTAATATAAATAAACATGAGCAAGTAGAGAGCAGAAAGGGACTGGATCTTCACAGAAAGAAAGATTAGGGAAGCATGGAACCTCCATTTCTATGCAGAGAAAATTCAGCTAGTTCAAAATTTTACATTCTTAGGACTTGTGTTTGATAAACTAATTTGGAAGGGTCATATAGTTAATATCCAGAGTAAATGTAAAAAGAGGATGAATCTGCTTAAAAGTATTGCTGGGAACAAGAGATAAGAACTCACTGATGATGCTGAATGATGCACTAATAAAACCAGTTACAGATTATGGTGGCCAAGCCTTTGAAATCTTCAGCTTTGAAATCAACAGTTAAAAAATTAGAGTTGATCCAAGCTCTGGTTAATCCCATGTAGTACAATATTACAGCACCATTGTGCGTGGAGCCGGGAGCTACCAGAGAAATGCCTATACATTTAAGGATGAAATTGTTAGATTTAATCTTTTGGGCTAAGGTTAATGGAAACAATGAAGGGGGGCAGGTCTACACTTACTTCCTGGTCCGGCCGTAAGCAATCAATCTTCTGGGATCGATTTATCGCGTCTTGTCTAGACGTGATGAATCGATCCCGGATTGATCCCGGAAGTGCTCGCTGTCGACGCCGGTACTCCAGCTTGGCGAGAAGAGTACGCGGCATCGATGGGGGGTTATTAACGTAGCTGAATTTGCGTACCTTAGTTCGAAGTGGGGGGTTAGTGTGGACCAGGCCTAGAGTACTAAACAAATATATGAAGATGGTTGGGAAGTAAATAGACAAAATGTAACTGGAGGCCACGTACTCCCACATGCTAACCGGGTCAAAAGGTGGGAGGGAGTGGAAAGTGAGTGAAAAGGAAGGACTGGAAGAGATTGAAATCTTGCTCCCAACTATACCTGGACAGTTGTCTCTCTAGTTGTGGATTTGGAATATTATGATAAGACAAAGGAAAAAGCAGAACCATCAGATATGACTGTGATGCTGGCAGACCAGGTGCCAGCTCATGCCAAAGTATTTAGGCCTCACTGAACACTTACAATCGCATAGCTGGAAACCTGTATGTTAGCATTATCAAAATAGATGTTAGAGTGATAACCATGTGTTTAGTGTTTAGCCTTTATGGAATGCTTGTAGGATGCTGCATGTATTAATCCTACTTATAATATTTGCACCCCATGTTCTAATGTAATGTTTAAATGTTTGCTCTGTAACCATACAAATATTTAAGACTATAAATTCCCCACCGTCAGGGGAGAAGCATTACCAAGTGTGAAATATTAGTTTACCCCAAGAAGCGTTATTTCCTGCCCGCCAGGAAAGACTACTGAATCCAAATGGGCCATTGTGGAGCAGAGACTTTGTCGACTGCTTCCCCCACCCCCCACCCACGAATACATTACGTCCAGGAGCACTTGTCCCATCAGCTTGGACTCTAGAGAAAGGGGGGAATAAAAATCCCAAACCAGAAGAAATTGAGGCCTCTTTATGCTGTCTGACCTCTGAGGGGCAAGATTCCTAGACATAAGCAAGAGATCCCCAAGCTGCTTAGCTTGGGTTAGCCCAAAGGACACAAAAGCTTGCTTATTATAGAAACTTCAGTTACCTTTTGAATTTAAGATTGTACCTCACTTGTGTGTAGGCTTACCTGCTTAATCTTGTAAATAATTCTAATTTCTTATCTTAGTTAATAAATCGTTAGTTAATTACAGGATTGGCTACAGGTGTTGGCCTTGGTTTGAGATCTGAGCACAACTGACCTGGGGTAAGTGACTGGTCCTGTGGGACTGGGAGCAATCTGACTATTATTGTGATTTTTTTGGTGTAAGTGACTATCTGTCACATACTCCAGCTTGCCTGAGTGGCAAGATAGACTGGAATGCCCAAGGGGACCATCTGTGACTCCATGGTAAGACTGTTAGAGTGCTTTAGGAGTTCACACGTGTGATGGGGCTGGTGAAATCTAATTAAAAATTATAATTTATAATTATAATTCTATAATGAGTTTAGAAGCAGTTTGGAGTTTCTGCCCTGCTTTTTAACAGTCTGCCCCGAGGCTGGCACTCATGGTTGTGAACCACTCCAGACAGCATAACAATGATGGATACAATTTATGAGTTTATATATGGCAAATGGGATCCGCATTGTCCATTCTGTATTGACAGATGACAACACCGGTAGTGTGGGAATGGTCTTTTGTATCCCTGAATTTGGAATTAAGAGATCTATGAAACTATCCAATTTGGTGGCCATTATGACGGACGAATACATGGGCACACTGCTGGCACTGACCTGGCTAAGGAATGTATGCCCAGTTACATCTGCTGTCCTGTCTGACTCTTTGAGTATAACAGCAATCAGTAAGGGAACCTCGGAGAGCAGGACTGAGAACAAAATATTGTTCTTAACTATGAAGATAGTGCAAAGAGACAAAAGGACAAATGTTCTATGAGATATGTCCTAGACTTAAGGATAATGTTATACTTCCCAGTTATGACAGAAGAAGCACCATAACTATATTTAGAGTGCTAACAGGCCTCTGTGGCCTAAATGGTAATTTGTACCTACTAAACGCACGCAACGACGGGTTGTGTGAAACATGCAAAGTTAAAGAAAACAGTTGACCATCTGCTGTGGTAATGCAGGGAGAATTATGCAAAAAGAAAGATTCTCTTTATGAAGAACTGAGATGCCTCAAGGTGAAAGAATATCGTCTGAAAGGACTGGTGAGAGAACGGGGAAAGTGGGGTAGCATTAAAACAGCATTACTGTGTATTTTAAAGGATGTAGGACAGGGTGAGAGGACATAAGCTTTTGATTATGTAAAAACTGTGGTAGGTGGCAGTCATAGCCTCACATGCTGAGGCTGCCGAGCCATAAAATGTCAGGAAAAGAAAAGAAGAAAGAAAGGGATTGTAGGGAGGAGAGGAAGGAACTCTGCAGTCCCTCTCTGTGACTAGAGAGGCTGTGGGGAGAAAACTCAGGGGGAGAGTAAGCCCTAGGATCCTACCGTGAGTAGAGAAGGCTGGCGGAGGGGAGGGGAGGCATGGAGCAGTCACTAGGATGGAGAAGGCTCTGGTGGTGTGCCCTGAAAGGGCAGGATATGGATTCCAGGGAGAGAGCCCTGGGAAGTGTTCAGTTAAGGAACAAAGCAGGGGACACAGCAGCCGAGAGGGATGAAAAGTCAATCCTGAGAAGGTTGGAAATTGGTTTAACTTGGTACTTTGAGATTCTACTGGGGGCTTCCAGGGGTGAACATTGTGAGACCTGGCATGAGACAAGGGGGAATTTAGAGGTTGTGGGGAGAAGGTCTAAGAAAATCTGGGGAGGAAGAGGTCGAGGGAGGCAAGAGCAAGGAATTTTGTGGAGCAGACCTTGGCTGCTGGCTATAGGGACCCTGGACTGGAACCTGGTGTATGGGAAAGGCCTGGGTTCCCCTACCAGCCAACAGAAGAAGTGGTGTGAAGCCCCCACCCAGAGATAAGGAGATAAGGACATTGGAAGCCCTGAGCCAAGGGAATGCAAGAACCATAGGGCCCAGAGTTCGGGCCAGAGTCTTGATATAAGGACACTGGACTTTTATTTGTTGATGTCAGAAACCATGATGGGGATGGTCATCGCTAGTAGTCGGAGCTGTGGCAGCTGGGCCTACTGGCTGGTGCCAGGGGTCAGAGCCATAATCGAGTCCAGAGTGGGGCTGGAGTGAGAGGAGGGCTGGAGCAGGACTAGGAACAGGGCTGGAGCAAGAGCAAGGCTTGGGGAGTTTGTTACCACTGTCAGGCAGGTGAGAGTGCCAAGCCCTAGAGCAGAGGTTCTCAACCTATTTATATCATTGTGGGCCGCATATGTGGCCCACAAAATGTTACCTGGGCCACAGGTTGAGAACCACGGGACCTCCCACCTAACCTCCCCCACAAACCCCTATGCTCAACACCCTCTGCCCAGAGACCCCTCCACAGAATGGGGGCAGAGAGCTGGGTGTGGAGTGGGGGGCAGGGACCCTGACCCTGGACTCTGCTGTATGGGGACCCCTGATACCTGCTGGCTGGCCGGACCCTGCTGAGAGGTACCGGGGGGAAGCCAGGACTGCAGGGACCCCATACCATGCCGAGCTGGCCTGGGCTCCCCAGACCCTGCCACAGATCCTGTGGCGTTTAGCACACAGCTGTGTGCTAACTGGGCCACTTGCGGCCCACGGGCCATGGGTTGAGAATCGCTGCCCTGGAATGACAGTGAACAGACTGAGTTGCTATTCCTCCTGTGAGCTTATATACCTGCCCTGGAGTTACCAGACCAGTTCCTGGTTTGCAGATTGGCTGGAGCCCAGCACAGGAGAGACTCATCACCGTATAGTTAGACTCTGTTACCCCAGAAGGGGTAGACCTAAATTGTGATGTAATCAGAGGCCCATGCAGAGGTGGCCCACCAGAGTGGCCATTGGCAGGGGTCATGAGATGGGGGGAGAGCTGCTATGCCTGGCCACAAGGAGGCGCTCCAGTGGAGAGACTCTGTTCACAGAGAAGAAAAGAGGCCAGAGGCACAAATAATACCAAAGTTCTGCTCCCTGATGCACATGGCTTACATTAGGCCATGTCTATACTGCCCCGCAATTTGGATTATCGGGGTGTAAATCGCAACGTGCACTAAAGTGCTGCACTTTAACTTGTCTGTGAGGACACTATGTGTGTGTATTAAAAGGTTCCTAGTTCACATTAACGTAGTCCTCTTCAAACAGGACAATCTCTGTAGGGCTCCATTCAGAGACTTGGGGTCACATCCTCAGCTGACATCGATTGGTGTATTCCAATGAAGTAAATTGGTGCAGCTTTATCGACACCTGCTGAGGATCTGGCCCTGGATCACCTCACCTCTCCTTTAAGTTACTAAGATAATTAAAGGTTTATTGATATATATCAAAAATATTCAAGGGAAGTTACTTTTGCAGAAAGTTTTTACTTAAGGGCCCAGCCCCGCAAGAGCACTGAAGTCAACAGAAGTGCCACAGAAAGGGAGGTTGCAGGGTTGGACCCCAGGTTCTCTTAATGTGCAGCTTAAAGATAAACTAAACTGCACAATGATATTTTTATTGCATTTCCTCTAAAAACCTCAAAACCCACTGAGTAGAGTGTGCTTTGTTTTACCCACTAGAGAGCGCCCAAGTTCTACAGAGTGAAGTGATACTGCTCTCTCCTGCAATTTCTCTCCATGAAATAAATTCATTACAAATGTTCAGATTATTAAAACCACCAGCAAAGCAGTTTAACAGAACTGAAAGCCTCCCACTCTCTCTTACAGGCCTATTTATTTTTAAAATGGGTGTGAGAGGTGCCGGTCTACTTAATAAATGGGATTGATAGGCAAAACCCATCAAAGCAAGAAAAGCCCCACCCATGCAGGTGAGGGAGGAGCTACAGAACCCAGCAATCAACAAATCATGGGGGCATAAGAAATGAAAAAAAACAGGGATGGGGGTACATGTCACAGGGTCAAAATGAGGTATCTAGAGGGAGGACACCAGGCAGAGAACTCTGGATAATGCCTGCTGTCCTGAGACAGTCCAAGATGTCAATGGATGCTATTGAGAAGAGCTCTGCGCAGATGCATGAAAGGTGCCAGAGAACATCCTCACTGAGTTTCCTCCTGGACTGATGGATGGCCATCTTGGCTAGTGTCAGGAGGAGGCCGAAGGGGAGTTCTTGCGACTTGGTGACCCAACAGATGGAGTGTGCCTAGAGGAAAAGATGTGGGGAGCAATGCAGCCTAAACAGAAGATTGCAATCTGGAGTATTGCAGGTGGGGTCTCTCTGAAGAAGGGTCATGTGTCTGGGGCACTGATGAGCCATGCCAACCACACACTGTGCTCACAGTTCCATGGAGGAGTTGCCAGGCAATGTCACCAGTGGGACATGGAACCAAGGTAGAGTAGGGGTGCCAACCTGACAGCCCAGGAAACAGAAGTTCACTCTAGCCAGCAGCCAGGAACAGCATAGGAAGTGACACTGCTATTCATGTGCCTCATTCATGTGCCCCCATAGGGACCTGAATAAAGCTCCCCCCGCCATGTGATATAGGAGAGCTGCATTGATGCCCATATGATCCTTAGCCTTTCTTCTGAGAATGTCAACAAATATGCCAGTGAGGTGGAGGCATGAAATACGAACACCAGCTCATTAGATATGTGTCACTGAACCGCTGTTATGTAATGACAATAGTTGGCTTTTATACAGAGCTCCTAGAAACATTAACTCATTAATACATACCAGGCCCTATTAGAGCCATATCCCATGCAATGGAGAACTCAACCAAAAGGGTGAAGAGATTTGCTGAAAGCTACATCTGAAGACCCAGCTCTGCATTCATTCCTCCAAACCAGAGGTAGTCAATAGGTGGACCGCAGGCCAAACCCAGACAATCAAACACTTTTGAACAGACCGCAAAATCTTTTTGTTTACTTATTATTATCATTATTATTATTATGGCAGTGTGAAAAATGTTTCTCTGGAGTCCTTGACTATACCTTGACCAAGAAATTTGGACCTTGACAAAAAACAACTGACTACCCCTGTTCTTGACCATGCTGCTCCACCCATTGGTTTTTGATTACTACTGAACCTAGAAGTGAAAGGCTCATACCAATCCTCTGGGACATTCAGCAACAATAGGCTAACACATGTCTAGGCCTGGAAGAATCCAATTATTATTATTTTTAATTTTGATGGGAAAATAGATTTTTATTTTTATCTATTTTAATTTAAGTTTCTGCAGGGTGTCAGCAGTTTGGACAAACCTCCCCCCCACCACACGGGAGGACACCCCACTGCTGAATGGCTCCAGCTGGGGGCTCGTCCTCCTCCTTCTTGCAGTCTTGGCTGGGAGTCTTTGCTCTACCCTGCCAGGACTAAAGCTTTCCCACTGTACCTTGCACCTGCAGGGATTCTGTGTCAGTGGCCCTGCAGGGAGCCCTCTGTAGTCCTGCTGTTACAAGAGTGAGTGAGCAGGTCCTGGCAGGGCAGAGCAAAGACCCCCTGCACTCCCAGCTAGTGAGTGAGAGAGAGAGAGAGAGCAGGTCCACAACAGTGGGGCTGCAGAAGGCTCTCTGCCCTGCTGGGGGGCCACTGACACCTGAACCCTGCAGGTGTAAGTGCAGGGGCAGGTTGCACTCCTGCTGACTATTATTGATTGGGTTTTTTTGTTGTTGATTTCAGCGTATCCATTGACATAGACCTTTTCTGACCATTATAGATTAAAATCGAATTTTGCAAATCCTATATCTAACACTGTGCTCTTTGTCCCCCTCTAGTGGCTAGATCACATATAGTGGTTTATAAGTTTACTACTGCCTCAAAGCTAATGCACCTGGTCAAGCAGTTAGCAGCTCGTGGTTTTGGATTCAGAGGTGCAATAATCAGTCCCCACAGAAGACCCAAGCCAAGGCATCAGTACACATACAATTAATGTAAAAAAAAATCTTGATTCTATATTCAAAGACCTTTTGGGGTTACACTACAGAGGAACAATTAATCAGATTAGCACATGTTTCTTTGGCATTAGCAAGGAAGTAGTCATGATTGTCATCACCAGTGATATGCAGTGTTGTAGCCACATTGGCCACAGGATATTACAGAGACTAGGTGGGTGAGGTAATATCTTTTATTGGACCAACTTCTGTTGGTGAGAGAGACAAGCTTTCAAGCTCTTCAGAAAATCTCTGTCTAAGAGCTTGTCTCTCTCACCAGCAGAAGCTGGTCGTATGAAAGATATTACCTCACCCACCTTCTCTCTCTAATCACCAGTGCTAGTCTAGCCACTAGTTTTCTACAATGGCTAATCCAGCAAGTCATCTTGGAAGCTTGTGGTCTTTTGCCCTTAGATTCTGCATTGCCAGGAGTTCTTTTTGTTCCCATTTTCCTGACCGGGGGCGGGGGGGGGGGGGAAACTCTCTCCTTCTAGGGAGAGGGCAAGAATTTGTAGCATCATGAAGAAATCTGTACTTCAAAGCAGGGGCCATTTAAAGGCAATGTCAGAAGAGCAGTTTTTGAAGGGTTCCTCTCTGTTCCCTTCACATACAAGCCAAGAGGCAGCACCTAGTGAGCAAGGCCTCCTCCTCCTCCATCTCCTTCAGACACATTCTTAAAAGCTCTTTGCTTCAGTGCCCAAAGCAACACCACTCACATCCCTAGAGAGTCTGACAAGCTGGCTCTAAATGTGCTGGATCAGCAGCATCCGGTTGCTCAAATACCAGCCTTCTGGACTTGCAGCACTAGGCAACCTTTTCCTAAGAGCGGCCTAATTTGTTTGGCTCCCTGTGACGCAAGTTCGGAAAAGCTGCCATTTCTTATTCCAGTGTTTGCAGCCTTGAAAGAAAAAAGCAACCTGTGCAATAGCCCCCTTCTGTATCATGTCACTGGGACAAGCTTTAAAGATTCTCCTTAAGCCCCAGTGTGCATGGGTGTCAAGGAGATGCTTAGGTGTCCTGCTTATCACATGGGTGATCAGAAGTGGGGCTATAAAAGCAAAGATGAAGCTGCTATAATGCTAGTTACCTGGGGTTGGTTAATCTTCTCCCCCCACAGCTTGCTGACTGCTGGAATGGTTTCTGGTGGGTGTAACCATAAGTTCTGAGTAGCTTTGCTCTTGTTTTCAAATTTTGTTTGTGTTAATAGAGCTGGCTCTGAGGAACGGGACTTGAACCAAACTGTCGTTTGGGGATTTATTTTTAGGGTGGCTGCCCCATTGGCTTACTGTCTCTCTGTTGGCTTGCAACTAATCCATGTAAACAATGAGATGTGATGGGCTGCAGAACCCAGAAAAGCAGATGCAAAGAGAGAGTGCATTCAGATATGGTACGCTGGGCAGGTCTACGTTACTCTACAGCCTCGTCTGCGCTAGTACAAAGTCAGAAGGGGTTCAAAAAATATTTTAGTCATCATGAAATTCACCAGTGATGCCAAACTTGCTCTGTTGGAGGTTGAATCTCCGGCGTTTGGCTTGGTTTTTGATCAAACCATAAACCTGAGGACTGGATTAGGTGGGTCAAGCTGAAACTTGGCCCAAACTCCTCCAAAACTTAGTCTGGTTCCCAATCTTCAACAAACCTTTGCAGTAGATTTAGACCAAGCTTGGGTGAATTAACCAAGCCTGAAACCAAAGCACGGATCATCCCTTCCCAAATTAAGAGCCACAGGAGGGGAGATCTCCAACCATTGTGGCTGAAGGGAGAAAAGCCATGGGGCCCAGCTGCAAACGTGGTGAAATCCTTGGACTCCCTGGGAAACCAGGATCATTCACACAGGGGTTCTTTAATATCTTCCTGCTGATCCCGCCACAAACCCTTCCCATTCCCTCCCATGGTAGGGACTGTGGGGGAAGGGACTGTATTCTCACATTCTAGTCAGCGTCTAAACAATCTGAAATCACGGAGGAGAGGACATTCTGGATGCTGTGCTCTGGTTGTTTAGCTTTAGCTGCACGGTATGGCTGAGTCAGGCAGGTTGTTATCTATCCTCTCTCTTTGAAATGATTTAACAGCAGAAGGGCTGAGGAGTGGGCCATATTGTGGTCCTAGGTTTGGTGGCTTTGAGCAGAGGGGTCAGCCTTCTCCACAGTACTATCTCCCTTCCCTGGATTCTGCAAAGACTCTTCTGCAGGGTCAAGGATCCGCAACTGGGGAGGGAGCAGGCCTGGGACTACACATGATCCTCTGCTTCATGGGGAATGCCTGAAAATGTAAATGCTGTATGAGGCCACATTAATATTTCTCTTGCTTTCCTCTCCCACCATGGGAGCTTCGAGGGGCTGCGACTGCAGAGGAAGCCCTGGCAATGCAACTAAGCTACACAAAGCCTCCAAATGCATCGCTTCGGATTTAAGTGGATCAGCTAGGATCTGCATGGTTGTGGGGGCGGAACAGAGAGCTTCTCTATGTTCTCCCCAGCCTGAGTTTTCCTGCATTAACTCTGTAGACATACCTGTCATTTTGCAACCTTGCCTGATGCATCGGGGATCTCTACAGCTAAAAGCATTAGCTGCTACAGCTTGACCAAAAGAACCACACCTCCCTAGCTGGGGATGTAACAGACTCCTCTTCTCTGTGGATAACATGCATCACCAGTGGCTCACAAGACAAAGTAAATCAGAACAGGACAAATAGCACAGGCTCCCTTTCCAAAACAACCTGCTTGTCTTGTAAAGAAAATAAAAAATCTTCACTCAAAAGTGATTAAAAAGACTCTCTTGTTCATCCATCCTCTTCACTGTACATTAATTCTCTCCAGCCAACATCAGTCCAGCAGCAGTGACCTGCTCACAAACACAGTGGCACTGTAAGACAAACCTATGTCACTGCAGGAAAAAGTGATTTTTCTCACAATGCAGAACACACAACCGGCTTTTTTAGGTTTGCGGTGCCCTGACCTTGTTCATGGAGAAGGGGAGACACAGGAGATGATCTAACTCAGCTTCTTGTCCCACTAGGCCAGCTTGGCCGAGGGTGCTGTTCTAGGAAGGGTACGCATGTGAGATACACAACCCAATGCAGATAGAAGATGAAACAATATGAACCTTCATTCAAAACTAAACTAGATTTCAAGGCAAATGTGAGCCGCAGGTGTCCTTTCCTGGTCTCAGACCGTCAGTTCCATAGTACTGTCTAGCTAAAAAGTGGAGAGCTACAGCTTTGCACTGTTAATAAGTTAGGAAACAAATTCACAAAACTCTTACCCCCCGCCCACCCCAAACCCACTCCACAAGGGATAGCATCAGCTAGAGGCAGCACTCCTGAAGGCCAGAAGCAGAGATAATACCTCCCAAGGTGCTGTGGAGAGTATAAATATTAGTAGCTCTTGTTACAAAAGGACAACATGGCAAGGTTTTGCATGCACTCCTGCAGTGGTCTGACAATCACTTGTTGCTGGAGGTGACATCATAGCCACCCACCCAGACATGGCCCCACTGGACCAGTAAACACTGCACCAGCACTAGTGGTGTTACTCAGGAAGCATCTTGTTTAGAAGAGCTGTGTCGGGAGGACTGGGTCACTGCACCCTCACCGCTTTCCCCAGCAGACACACTGAGTCCAGCTCAGGGACAGCTGAAGACCATTCTTTTGATGAGATGCAGATATGCTCCATCCTCACTGCCAGTCCACTGTCGCTTATGAATTAATGAGAGGGGCTGGGAGGGCAAATGAATCATCTCCTCCTTGAAGGCGAACCTCGGATAAGCAATTCAGAGGTCTTCATATCACGAGAACTCTGATTTATGCACCCAGTGGTATTGTACCTATGTAAATTTGACTTGACTTTAGTGTATTTCTTTCACTCTGCATTACCATAAGCAATTAATCAGCATTCAGAAAGTCAGGATGATCATCCATAAGCAAGCAATATTTTATTTGAAGTCTGAAGTTGAAGGCTTTGGAGGAGGTTATCAGCCTTCTCCAGAGCAGCCCGATTATTATTCCTGAAACGTTTCACCAGTATCTGCAACAATGTTGTTTGACATAATATACGATGACCCCATTTGCTCAATTGACACATTAATATCTCTGATTGTATTATCCCTGTTTAACTTGACTGTTTCATATAAGGACAATTCTATCCAACTTCCAGGAGAAAACATAACATGGTGGGTGGTGGTGGGGTGGGTTTAAAGCAAGATCTACATTAAGGCAATTCCATCAGCTTAAACAGGACAAAATTTGGAATCTTTCAATGCATTTTTTTTAAAATGAACTGATTTCATAATTCTTCACCGAGACCCCAATCCAGCAAAGCACTTAAGCAGGTGCTTAATTTTAGCTGCATGAGTAGCTCAATCAAGATTAGTAGGACTATTCACATGCTTAAAGTTAAGTGCTTTGCTGGGGCCTATTACATGAATTTTAGAAAATACCATTGGAGAACTCCTCCCGGCACTAAGCCTTCTCAACCATCCTATCTATGTAGGGTTGGTCCCTACTATACATTTTCTGGTTCTTTTTCAAAACCTTGTTTTAAACATCCCAAATGATGGGGCTTCCACCACATTCATTGGGAGACTCTTCCATAGCTCAATAGATTTTACCATTAGATAGATTTCCGGAAGCATCTTTCAATGTCATCCTTTTACTCTTAGTTATATGCTGTTTTAACACTGCAATTAAATCCTCAACATTGATGCCCTTCCAGCACTTGCAGAGTATCATCGTTCATCTCCCCGCCCTCAGGCTGTTGTTGAGCCAAGCAATCATATTTGGTTCTTTTAAATCTTTCCTCATTAGCCAGTCTCTCCAGCCCTCTAATGATTTGTGTAGCTCTTTTCACAGTTCCCTGTGAGTTTGTTGACCTTCTTCTGGGACTAAGAAGGCCAGAGTTAAAGGCACTTCCCTTGGTGCATTCTCCTCAGTGATGTATGGAGAGGAGTTAGTATCTCCCTGCTTCATCACAGGATGTCTCTGTTATGAAGCCCAAAATTACACCGGCCATTTTTGCTGCCATATGGCATTGCAAGCCATATCTAATTTGCTGTCAACTACCATCCCAGTTCTTCATTCATTATTTTCCATGCATCCCTCTCCCATTGAATATCTGCTTATGTTCTTAAACAACCATCATGCATTTGGCAGAATTCTAGCTCTCACATGCACAGAACTGATTCACAGTTCCTAGAACAGAATGTGCAGGTGACACTCATTTTGTCAGGATTCAAGGGCATTTCAACTTCTGGCTTCACCACTGTGGATTCTATTGTTAGCAACAAAGTAGTCACCTGGAAAACTCTGATTCCCTTCTTTACAAAAATAGCAACCGCTCTATTAGCTCATCTTGTCTATGATGCTTAAAGTACATTTTGTAGGTTTTGTCTAGTCTAATTTTATATATGCCAAGCAACAGGGTTTCCACTGTTTCCCAGTGGACTATGCTGCAGTCTAAAAACACTTTAGGATGTTTTTCCTGAGGTCTAGCCCAACTTTTACTTTCCCTGGATCTCATCCTATTACTTCAGTCACACACCATTTATCAAGCCTGATCAATCCCTCTTCCTCTTTGCACCTTTCAATAATGTCCCCAATTTAACTGTTGTTCATCCATGCTATTCAGCTGTTGGAAAGATTCTCCACTACTTTGCAGTTGGAGGTATTGGAGAGCTATGGCGGCCAGGAGCCAGTTGCTGTTCCATGGTTATGGGTTTCTTGGCTCCAGTATAAGTTAGACTAAAAAGGGCATCCTCTAATTCAGGCCACTGGTAACGCTGAAGTAAGTTCCCTTACAACAGTGGAAGATTGAGAGAAATGGAGCTCAGCCCTGCCATGCCTCCCAGCCCTGCCCTCTCCTCCCCTTAGGCCGCAGGAGGAGCGTGGTTGGTGTAGGAGTGCAAAGTAGCCTTAGCAGATTGGAGAACTTGGCCCATTGTTTTTGTATAATAGGACACCATGAATACCTTCTAATTCCTGTTTAAGAGTTAATTTATAGGGCATGCAATTTTCCTCCCTCATTCTGCTACATTAATTTCTCATGGGAACTGGTGGCACATTTAGCATAAGTCTGGGAAAAAATGAGTAAATGTGCTATGGGGCATGATTCTCTCCTCTGAAAGAGGTAGACCTGATGATCCGATCGATCTGTTCAATCTTGAGAGTCTCTGATTCCTCATGGAAGGTGGGCTTGTGTTTTTATAACAATGTCTGTATGTTTGGATTTGTCATAGCACAGACACAGTTTAAAATGGTTCCTAATACTGGCTAATTATTTAAAATGCAGGCACAAATGACTCCAGAGTTGGTGCAAATGTGCGGTCACTCATCGTTACTTCTGGCCAAGTTTCCAGAGAGTTTCATTGTCTGTCTAAAAATCAGTTGTGGGTTAATTTGGTATTTGGTGGGTGAAAACCAGAGACAGAAACCCCACAACGACATGGAGTCTTGATCCAAAGACATTTCGGTTCAAATTCTGTTTGAATTTGGGATGGAGGTTCTGATTGGGTGGGCCAGTCCACACAATCGGCTCTGCTTACACCACCTCTCTTCTTTACTATTTTTTGTTGAGGGTGTGGAAAGGCTAAGATGCCCCTGCCTCCACATGTTGGCTCCAACAGGAGCCCATCAGACCTGACTTTGCTCCTCGTCTGCTAAGAGCTGGACAAAGTTTCTTGGATGAATAGTTTATGTGACGAAAATACAGTTTTGGTGAACTTGAAACTATCTGTGAATTTGACACTAATAGTTTAAGCCTTTCACCAAATGGCTGGAGGAGAAGGGGGTGGGGCTGCTGACATGCCCTGCCCCCTCCCCAAATAACCTTTAGCCCAGTGATTAGGGCACTTACTTGGGATGTGGAAGACCCAACTTCAAATCCCTGCTCTGGTACAGCTCCAAAACACTCAATTCACCAACAATTCGAGAAAATTCCACCAAACTTTACCTGAACCAACTTTTATTTTTTCATTTGTCAGGACTGCCAAATATTTATACTGACTGCAATGCGTTTTGGATCAGGCCATTAATGTCTTCACATTCAAGTTCTCAACTTGCTTCTTGATTCAACAAAAATTAGGCCAAACACGCATGAGATACAGAGTCAGATTACCTGATATAGCACAGGGCTGATAACTATGAGTCAAATGCTTGACATAATCTCATATTTTCAGGAGTGATGGATAAAAAGGGACATGAAAGTGAAAGCTTCCCACAGCATCCACATGGTAGTTTTCTGAACCTAATTTTTAATGCCACAGAAAAGGATCATTTTATTACTCTGATTTAACAGAATACCGATGTGCACAGGGCTTGCCATCAGAATATTTTCCAACCCCAAACATTGAAAAATCATGAGCAAGGCCCCCAGATCATAGGTGCTGACCCTTGGTGATTAGCATCCACCAGCCACAGCTGTTCAGCAGCGCCGCCAATCAGCTGTTTGGTGGTCGCCTATCAGTTAATCGAGGGCACCGCCAAACAGCTGTTTGAGGACACCGCCAAACAGCTGTTTAGCATCTCAGGGAGAGGCTTGGGGGAGGGTGGAGACCAGCGAGAGGCGGTTGGAGTAGGGGCAGGAACCGAAAGAATGAGGGTGGAGCCTTGGGTGAGGAGGGCAGAGCGAGGGTGGGACCTTGGGGTGGAGCATTCCTGGGGAAAAGTAGAAGTTGGTGCCTATGCCTCAAATAATCATGAGACTATCTTAAAAAGCATGAGATCTTAAAAAACAAAACAAAAACACAACATTGGGTGTTTTGGAGCTTTTTGTATTCCTGCTCTCTAGCTTTTCTCCACCACCATGAGGGGCTAGGAAATTGCTTCTATTTTTTTAATAAAAACTGAAATCTTCACCTGGCTTCAGGAACTGGGACCTGAAGACAAATACCACACACTGTGGGACCCTTCATACAACAGTGAAAGCTGGCCACACTGAAAGTTTGGAAGTAATTTGTATTATCAGAGTAGTTATGCTAAAAAACAGGGTGAAGTTAACTACTTGCAAGGACAAAATGTTCAAGATGTTAATGGAGACCACCACACTTTAATTTGCTCGAGCTATTTCAGTCGCTGTGACATTTTAAAAATAAACACATTAACACTGAGCTTGCTTTTAAGATTATTAAGCACATCTCAAGGTCCCCACTTTAAGTGCAAGCTAAACAGCTGTAATGAGGAGCCGGATATCATTTATCTAACATCCAGTGATTCAACGTGCCCCTAGTATGGAGCATGTAATTAAGTCCTGCCATACACCAGTATTTGAGTTAGAGGGCTGACTGAGAATATTTCACTCATTAGCTCTTGAGAGAACTTGTGTTCTCTCCTCACAGTTTGGAATGCTGTGCTCTCTCCTTGCATACTAAGTCCTTCTGAACCACCACATTTTGGCAATACATTCTGAATCCTCTCCCTCCTGGATGAAACAGCACATGCTCTGCCTTACGGCATACTGTACCGGAGAAGAGGTGTGACCTTGCCACGCCAGGATTTCATTGCTAGAGATTGATAACGTAACGTTCAGCTCATGCACTCAACTGTTTCCTTCTACTTCACCCCAGGACTTGACTCCACTGCCTTCTCTCTCTTTTTAATATAATCTTCGAAGATTTTAAAAATACCCTAGTGTTCCAAGACCTTGCAGGATGGTACTTAAAAAATCGACTTCTGAAACTACTTGCAGGAGGGTGTATACAAGTTGATTGTCTCAGCGCCTGAAACCTATTGCTTGGTCTTTCTGGCTCAGCTTTTATCAGTTCCAAACTTCAAAGAGCACACACCCAACTGTCCATTTCAAATCCAGCCATTTGTCCTGTAAAACAACCTTGACCTTTTCATCACCAGTTGAAAAGCAGGTTTCTGATACCTTGGGTATTGGGTCCACCAACTTCTTCATGTCAGTTTAGCAACAGTCCTTCCAGTTAGTTGATGTCCCCCAGAACCACAGCTCATAGGAGAGACAACAGAAGAGACAAGAAGCAGCAGCCAAAGGCCAGGTTGACTTCAGGGGATATTGGCTCCTCTCCATTTACTTTCACAGTGCAGCAAGCTAAATAGCTTGAGATTACTCTGACAATTGCTTTGTCTAGTGTTGCTTATTGTTAAAATAAAATTACCAATATGCCAGGTCATACATTTTTTGTATGTAATCTCCTTCCAGTTAGCTAGGGCTAAATATAGATATCTTTTCAAGAACTCTACCACAGTACCAAATCCAAGGCCACACCATATTTTGCAAGCATATGTGTCAAACGCTGCTCTTAGTTACACCAACCTAAATAAATCCATTGAATAGTCCATACTTCCTAATGAGCCCATACACACAATGAACAGGAAAGGAGAAGAGATGGAAACCTATGGAACTCCATGTGACAGTGTCCTAAGGGAGGAAGAGCAATTGTGCCACATTTCCTTAAGCCAGCACTCAAGGGGGGCAATGGCATGCTGCACTGGCAAATGGACCCAGAACATCCCCAGCCAGAAGGACACAGACCTCTCCCCCATGACCACCAGAGCCTCACTCTGCTGCCTATTCCCTTTTCCTTGACTTCCCAGGGTCTCTGTGGTAAGCAGAGCTGGGGAGTTAGAGAAGCAGGCTAGGAGACTTAGAGAATGGAAGCAGCCATTGGCTCTTCCTCGCAAAGACAAAAAAAAAATCTTAAGAATAAGGGGAACATCTCTTTTTGTGTTTAAATTTACAATGTTGCACATGTCTGAGCTGCTAAGGGAGTGAACGTGGGAAGTCTGAGGTTTGCAGTGATGATGGTTCTTAAGCGAGAAGAGCCTAAGAAAAGCATTATAATTTCAGAATAAATTTCAAAAAGGACATGTTATGTGTTAATAAATATTTGACCAAAAATATTATATTAATTTAATTAATTAATTAATTAATTAATAAAATTAGCTCAGGTGTGTGAAACCTGGAGACTAAATACAATCATCACTAGGGTTGCCAGGTGTCTGCTTTTCGATCAGAAAAGAGACCCTGGTGGCTCCGATCAGCACCCCTGACAGGGCCATTAAAAGTTCGGTCAGCGGTGCAGCAGGGCTAAGGCAGGCTCCCTGCCTGCCTTGGCTCCGTGCGGCTCTCGGAAGCAGCGGCATGTCCACCCTCTGGCTCCTAGGATTAGGGGCAGCCAGGGGGCTCTTCATGCTGCCCCAACCCCAAGCACTGGCTCTGCAGCTCCCATTGGCCAGGAACCGTGGCCTATGGCAGCTGCAGGGGCGGTGCCTCTGGATGGGGCAGTGCGCAGAGCTGCCTGGCCACACCTCCACCTAGGAGCCAGAGGGGGGACATGCCACTGCTTCCAGGAGCTGCCTGAGGTCAGCACCACCCAGAGCCTGCAACCCTGACCCCCTCCCATGTCCCAACCCACTGCCCCAGCCCTGATCCCCCCTCCTTCCCTCTGAACCTCTCGGCCCCAGCCCAGAGCCCCCTCCTACACCCCAAATCCTTCATGCCCAGCCCCACAACAGAGCCTGTACCCGCAGGCAGAGCCCTCACCCTCCCAACCCCTTGCTTCAGCCCTGATAACTCTCCTGCACTCTGAACCCCTCATCTCCAGCCCAGAGCCCCCTCTTGCACCCAAACCCCTCATTTCTGGCCTCACCCCAGAGCCCGCACCCCCAGCTGGAGCCCTCACCCCCTCCCGCACCCCAACCCCCTGCCCCAGCCTGGTGAAAATGAGCAAGTGAGTGAGGGTGGGGAGAGTGAGCGACAGGAGGGAGTGGTGGAGTGAGCAGGGGCGGGGCCTCAGAGAAGGGGCGGGGCAGGGGCAGGGTTTCATAGGAGTAGTGGGGCAGGGAGCAAGGCAAGGGTGTTTGGTTTTGTGCGAGTAGAAAGTTGGCAACCCTAGTCATTACAGCAGGAAATTTAGGATTTTAACCCTAATTTAACTGCAAATTTCAAGACAATCTAAACTGTGGCACCACTAGGGGTAGGTAAGTCTACACAGCAACTAGACACCTGTGGCTGGCCTGTGCTAGCCGACTCGGGCTCTCGGGGCTGTTTCATTGCTGTACAGACTTCCTGGCTCGGGCTGGCGCCCAAGCTCTGGGATCCTCCCATCCCACAGGGGCCTAGAGCCCAGGCTGCAGCCCGAGCCTGGAAGTCTACACAGCAATGAAACAGCCCCACAGCCTGAGTCCGAATCAGCTGGCAGTGGCCAGCCGCGAGCTTTTCTTTGCTGTGCAGACATACCCTAAGGCATCTGCATGATGCGCAGTGGCTGCTATATTTATGGATGCTACTACAGGGGTGCTCTATCCGTGTAAATGTGAACAGTTAGATAATAAACACAGCGCCAGCAGATGGTGTGCATGAATATGAAGCCTAACCGCCCTTTGTATCAGTTCTGTGCAGTCAGGAAGGTTTTACTGCTCTGGAAGTACCTTACATTTTTCAGCTTTAATTGTATTGGATAGTCGTATTTCCAGTGCCACCGGAAATAAATGTTAAGAAATGCACAAAAATAATGTGCATGTGTCATATCCGTTCCAACATTATTGCTTGGCAGCTAAACATCCTACAGGCATTAGTCTGCTATTTCTGAGACCATCGTGATATCTGAACTGGCTTGTTCACCATCCTGATCAGGAAGGGGATTTCCCAGAATGCTTGAAGAAATCTGACAAATCACATTATTCGCTAGTTTCCTTACATGCTTCTCTTCTTTAAACAACAACAACATCATCAAACAAACAAACAAATGAAAAATGGAGAACATTAGTGCATAAGGGAATCAAACCTGAGAAGAAACATTTGGGGGAAATTAAGAAATAAAATGAAAACAAAAAGCAAAAAACCCTAAGGGCTTGATTCTATGCTTATCGACGTCACTGGCAAATCTCCCATTATGCAAAATCAGAGCCTAAGGAAGCACCCCAGTTGAGGGGAAAAGAAACAGGGGTGTGAATTTGAAAGTGAATGGCAGAGGGAAGCAGAGGCTATACTGATAAAGCTAAACCTTAAGCCAAGTCCTTTCATGTAAAAGCTTCATGCCTCAATGATCTAGATCCTAAGTAGAACTGATGCCTACTGGATGACCTCTTTGGAATAGGTGGTCCTAAATATGACCTTGTTGCACTGAGCTTGAGACAATCTGCTGAGCATTTTTCTACTCTGTTTATATTTTAATTTTTTTAGTTTATCTGCCATCAGCTCAGGGATTTCCCGCTTGCCAGTTCCTCATGCTGACACTGCAGATGAATGAGAGAGGGAAAAGGAGCAGTTAAAGGAAGATCTTACAGCTGTAAGGAAAACCTTGTAAATTGAAATGGCTTCGACTACAGATGGCAAATTGAGATGCCTCTAAGCTAATGCTATAGCGTCATCTCTACTTTCCAGCAGGCAGATATGTAAAGAATAGGAGAAAAACTGCAAATGCAGTAAAACACTGGTAAGCAGATAAGATTTGGTTAGGATTTTATTACAGGATAGTATTAATTTTATATTTTACTCTGGTGATATTGAGGGACCAGGGTCCTGATTCTGCAAAGACATTAGAACGCAGTAAATCCTTGATATTCCAGCTTCATCTATGGATTTAACAATAGCATTGTTTTCACATTCTGATCCTAGAGCAAGTTCTGAAAAATTAAAGCATATGATTCATGTCTATTACTCATTTCAGTTGCTCCAGAGTGGGCCTTGTTGTGGTGTCACCCTTTGGGGGAATTAAAAAATTAAACAGGCTTATATTTTTGGTTCGTCGTGACGTGATGGACTGTAATCTCCTCAGTGCCCTCTGAGGCGGAGAAGGCTGCTTTGTATTTTGTGCACTGTGCTGCAAACTGTGGCTAGAGGTTATCTGCAACTTAGACCTTGTAAATGAGTTAGCAACCCCCACAAATGACAGGGTTCTTTGTGAAGCTGATTTTTAAAACACATTATTTTACTAAGGCTTCATTACCAAGCCATTACAAAAAGGTTAAGAAAAAAGAGCTTCGCTATCCTGTGAAAGGAGATTAGACCGTATTTCTGAATTCTCCTCACTAGCATCATCATCCATTTCTTTAAGAGCACTCAAAAAGTCTGTAGCTGTTGGTACAGGAAGCCTATTATCAATTATGAACTGCTGCAGATGGATTACTTCAAACTGGAGCTTGAAAGGTGATGGGGAAATGGGAAGTTGGTGGGTATTTTTGGCTGGGCGGAATTCAGAAGGCTATGTAATATGGCTCCTCTACATCTCTCAAGAATGAATTGATCAAATGGCATCTGAAGAGATAATTATAACTGAAAAGGGCTTTAATTTAGTGTGCTGTAATTCTATAAATAAGATGAACTGTGGGTCGCCGCTGTGGTTTGTGGGTAGGCACTGGGTATTAGACCTAATGGGATTACAACAACAATACTGACTTGAAACTCCGGATGCTTTCAAAGCTGTACACTTTTGAGGAAAAAAATGATTTACAAAATAAGCCCTTCCCTTCTTCCACAGTGAACATTAAGGAGACGTTTTTATATCCATGCTGCAAACAAGAGCATCCATGTAATGAGCCTGTCTCCTCGCCAATAAAGCCTGCATATATCACTGTCATCTACTGGATGGACCTCCGAGATTCTAAGGCTAGAAGGGACAATTGTGATAAGTTAGTCTGACCTACTGTATAGCACACCACAGAATGTCCCCAAAATAATTTCCACGTTATATCTTCTAGAAAAAGCATCCAATCTTGATTTTAAAATAGTCAGTGGTGGAAAATCCACCAGGACCTTGGTAAATTATTCCAATGGTTAATTACTCACTGTTAACAATTTACACCTTATTTCCAGTCTGAATTTGTCTAGCTTCAGCTTCTAGTCAGTGGATCATGTTATACCTTTCTCTGCTAGACTGAAGAGCCCATTATCACATATATTATTACATATCCTCATGTAGGTACTCATAGACAGTAATCAAATCACCCCTTAACTTTCTCTTTGTTAAGCTAAATAGATTGAGCCCCTTGAGTCCACCACTAAAGACATAGTTTCTAATCCTTTAATCATTCTCACAGCTCTGCCCTGAACCCTTTCCAATTTATCAACTGAATTGCAGGCACCAGAACTGGACACAATATTCCAGCAGTGGTCACACCAGTGCCAAATACAGAGGTAAAATAACTCTCTACTCCTACTCGAGATTCCCCTGTTTGTGGGTCCCAGGATTGAATTCATGCTTTTGGTTGCAGCATCACACTGAGAGCTCATGTTCAGCTGATTATCCATTACAATCCCCAAATCTTTTCAGAGACACTGCTTCCCAGGATAAAGTCCCCCGTTATGTAAGTATGGCCAGCATTCTTTATTCCTAGATGTATACATATCTGTATTAAAATGAATATTGTTTCCTTTTGCCCAGCTTACCAAGTGATCCAGATCGCTCTGGATCTAGATGTCCTCTTTAGACTTGTCCGCTTTGCTATTTACCACTCCCCCAATTTTTGTGTCATCTGCACACTTCATCAGTGATGATTTGTATGTTTTATTCCAGGTCATTGATAAATAGTATAGGGCTGTGGTGGGTCAGATTGGCCACCCACAAACCTGTCGTGGGAGGAGCCCCTCATTGAATCATGGTGGGTGGAGCAATGCCATGCTCAGCCCTCCCACCGGAAGTCAGTGGGCAGGACCAGAAGTATAAAAGGCGTGCCGGAGAACTCAGTCGGGAGGTAGCCACCGGAGGAGCCAGATGCCTCCTGTGAGCTCCCAAGCTGGAAGGCCGCTGCAGACCCTAGGGAGCCAAGGACTGGCCAGGACCACCAGGGCCATTTACGGTCCCGAGCATGGAGGAGCTGCAAGCACTGAAAGAGGCCTTCTTCCCCGACGACCAGGATGACCCTCTACAGAGCCAGGTACGCCTAAGGGGGAGTTGGGAAGTGGCCCAGGGGTAGCCGAACCCTGTCTGGCTGCAACGCTGACAGCAAGCCAGTCAGCATGTTGAGGTCAGGATCCCCGCTGACCCAGTGGCAGACCGCTCTGCCACTCCTAGGGCCCTGGGCCAGGATGCAGTGGAGTGAGTGGGCCTGCGTCCCGCCCTGCCACCCCAATCCATGGGTAGCAGCCTCCACCTCTTAGGCAAGAAGTTTGTCCTTGTCGGCCCTCCGCCAGAGCTAGGAGGCCTGACTGTTTGCGGCTCAGCCTGAGTGCAGGCCTGAGCCTCAGACTCTCTACTGCCCTGCCCTGCCCCAGGGCCTGGACTGACTAGTTGCTACCCAGCCTGAGTACAGGCCTGAGCCAGAGACTCTTGGTTGCCCTGCCCCGCCCAGGGGCTGGGGCTCCATAACTGTGTTTATTGTTCGGCCCTGACCACAGGCCCGAGCTCATGTCTCCCATCACCCCGCTGATTCCCCATGTCAGGCGACCCCTGGAGATGTAGTGGGGCAGATTGGCTGCCCACAGACCCGGAATGGGAGGAGCCACTCCCACCAATGGACAACAAGGGCTTAGAACTGATCCTTGTGGGATCCCATTAGAAACAGACCCGCTCAATGACTATTCCCCATTTACAATTACATTTTGATACCTATCAGGTAGCCAGTTTTTAATTAATTTAACATGTGCCATGTTAATTTTATATCATTCTAGTTTTCTTCATCAAAATGTCACATGATACCAAGTCAAATGCCTTACAAAACATAAGAACATAAGAACGGCCGCTCTGGGTCAGACCAAAGGTCCATCTAGCCCAGTATCCTGTCTACCAACAGTGGACAATACCAGGTGCCCAAGAGGGAGTGAACCTAACAGGTAATGATCAAGTGGCCTCTCTCCTGCCATCCATCTCCACCCTCTGACAAACAGAGGCTAGGGACACCATTCCTTACCCATCCTGGCTAATAGCCATTAATGGACTTAACCTCCATGAATTTATCCAGTTCTCTTTTAAACGCTGTTATAGTCCTAGCCTTCACAACCTCCTCAGGCAAGGAGTTCCACAAGTTGACTGTGCGCTGTGTGAAGAAGAACTTGCTTTTATTTGTTTTAAACCTGCTGCTCATTAATTTCATTTGGTGGCCTCTAGTTCTTGTATTATGGGAATAAGTGAATAACTTTTCCTTGTCTACTTTCTCCACATCACTCATGATTCTATATACCTCTATCATATCTCCCCTTAGTCTCCTCTTTTCCAAGCTGAAGAGTCCTAGCCTCTTTAATCTCTCCTCATATGGGACCCATTCCAAACCCCTAATCATTTTAGTTGCCCTTCTCTGAACCTTTTCTAGTGCCAGTATATCTTTTTTGAGATGAGACTACATCTGTACGCAGTATTCAAGATGTGGGTGTACCATGGATTTATATAAGGGCAATAATATATTCTACGTCTTATTCTCTATCCCCTTTTTAATGATTCCTAACATCCTGTTTGCTTTTTTGACTGCCTCTGCACACTGCGTGGACATCTTCAGAGAACTATCCATGATGACTCCAAGATCTTTTTTCTGATTTGTTGTAGCTAAGTTAGCCCCCATCATATTGTATGTATATTTGGGGTTATTTTTTCCAATGTGCATTACTTTACATTTATCCACATTAAATTTCATTTGCCATTTTGTTGCCCAATCACTTAGTTTTGTGAGATCTTTCTCAAGTTCTTCACAGTCTGCTTTGGTCTTAACTATCTTGAGCAGTTTAGTATCATCTGCAAACTTTGCCACCTCACTTTTTACCCCTTTCTCCAGATCATTTATGAATAAGTTGAATAGGATTGGTCCTAGGACTGACCCTTGGGGAACAAAAGTGTAAGTATATTACATCAACACTATTACCTTTATCAACCAAATCTGTAACATCATCAGAAAAAGATATCCAGTTAGACAGGATCTATTTTCCATAAATCCATGATGATTCGCATTACCCTCTTTTCCTTCATTATTAATTGAGCTCTGTATCAGAGCTCTGCTCCATTATTTTGCCCAGGATCGATGTCAGGCTGACAGACTTATAATTACCCAGGTCACCTTGTTTACCTTTTTCAATATTGGCACAAGTTTAGCTTTCTTCCAGTCTTCTGGAACTACCCCAGTGCTCCAAGACTTACTGAAAATCAACTGTAACGGTTCAGTGAGCTCCTTAGCCAGGTCTTTTAAACCTCTTGGTACACATTATCTGCTGATTTAAAAATGTCTATTTTAGTAGCTGCTGTTTAACATCCTCCAGAGATAGTTGTCAGATAGAATGTTAGATCTGACCGTGTGCGTGTGAGCATGTCACTGTATAGCAGCCAGCCTCCTCCTCACAGGAGATAAATCTTAATGCTACTACACAATAGTTAACTGTTGTAGCTAGTTAAAAACATTTGGCAACACACACACAAAACCTGGTTTGCCTTGTCAGTGGTTGCTGATGGATCATTAGTGAAGGCCAGAGTGTAGCAGGCATCCTGGCTCACATTCTGTAGTATCTTACTCCCACTGAGTTCAAGGGGACTATATGTGGTGTAAGGCAGTGGTTCTCAGAGCCGGTCCGCTGCTTGTTCCGGGAAAGCCCCTGTGGGCCGGGCCGGTTTGTTTACCTGCCTCGTCCACAGGTTCGGCCGATCGCAGCTCCCACTGGCCGCAGTTCGCCACTCCAGGCCAATGTGGGCTACAGGAAGGGCATCCAGCACATCCCTCAGCCTGCGCCGCTTCCTGCACCCACCATTGGCCTGGAGCGGTGAACCGCGGCCAGTGGGAGCCGCGATCGGCTGAATCTGTGGACTCGGCAGGTAAACAAACCAGTCCAGCCCGCCAGGGGCTTTCCCTGAACAAGCGGTGGCCCTAGTTTGAGGACCACTGGTGTAAGGTACTATCCAAAATGGGTCTGAGCTCCAGTCTTGTTCTTACTGCTAGAAGAGAGGAAGAACACTCACATGTTGACGAGACACACCACAGGGAAGCAATGTGGGTTTGGTGGAGCTTTCTAATTTCAGAAAGAGTCAGTATTTTTTATATGCCTAGTGTCAGACTTATTGAATATTCAGCGTGTCATTTAACCTTCAGAGTACTTTAAAAATCTTCCATAATTAACCCTCAAAAACCCCTTTGGTAAGTGTTTTATGCTGCCTTTTACAGATGGTGTAACCATGTCATATAGAGCACAGGCATTTACTTTTGATTTTGCTGGTGAGTATTCGCTCCTTTCCACCCCCTCCCTGCCGTGCGAGCGGCAGGTGTGGCCTTGGGAGTGGGGGAAGAGTCCGATTTGGGGCACGGTCTGGGGGCAGGGCCTCGGGGGGAGAGACTGAGCAACAGCAGCAGGACCTTGGGGCAGAGCAGCAGGCGTGGCCTAAGGGGGAAGAGGACAAGTAGGAGGCGGGGCCATGGTCCAGGTGGTGGGGCTCACAAAAGATTAATCCAGCCCTGTGGGTGCTGAGCACCCCCTATTTTTTTCAGTGGGCACTTGAGCCCCAAAGCACCCATGATGTCGGTGCCTATGACATAGAGGTTAAGTGACTTGCCGAAGATCAGTGGGACTATTCACGTAACAGTATGAGTAAAGGTATCTCAGTTTGACTGTAAGCAAACAGAAGAACTGTATGGGAGTGTGAAGCCACACAAAGATTTCCCCAGACACCATAGGACATAATTCTCTTGTTCTGTGAATTTAAGATTCTGGCCCATACAACTCAGATACAATAATGAACATAAGAACATAAGAAAGGCCCTACTGGGTCAGACCAAAGGTCCATCTAGCCCAGTATCCTGTCTTCCGACAGTGGCCAATGCCTGGTACCCCAGAGAGAATGAACAGAACAGGTAATCATCAAGTGATCCATCCCCTGTCGCTCATTCCCAGCTTCTGGCAAACAGAGACATGGGACACCATTCCTGCCCATCCTGGCTAATAGCCATTGATGGACCTATCCTCCATGAATGTATCTAGTTCTTTTTTGAACCCTGTTATGGTCTTGGCCTTCACAACATCCTCTGGCAAGGAGTTCCACAGGTTGACTGTGTGTTGTGTGAAGAAATACTTCATTTTATTTGTTTTAAACCTGCTGCCCTATTAATTTCATTTAGTGACCCCTAGTTCTTGTGTTAAGAGATGTAGTAAACAACACTTCCTTATCTACTTTCTCTAGACTAGTCATGATTTTATAGACCTCAATCATATCTCCCCTTAGCCATCTCTTTTCCAAACTGAAAAGTCCCAGTCTTATTAATCTCTCCTCATGTGGAAGCCGTTCCATACCCCTAATCATTTTTGTTGCCCTTATCTGAACCTTTTCCAATTCCAATATATCTTTTTTGAGATGGGGTGACCACATCTGCACACATTATTCAAGATGTAGGTGTACCATGGATTTATATAGAGGCACTATGATATTTTCTGTCCTATTATTGATCCCTTTCTTAATAATTTCCAGCATTCTGTTCGCTTTTTTGACTGCCATTGCACATTGAGTGGATGTTTTCAGAGCACTATCCACAGTGACTCCAAGATCTCTTTCTTGAGTGGTAACAGCCAATTTAGACCCCATCATTTTATATTTATAGTTGGGATTATGCTTTCCAATGTGTATTACTTTGCATTTATCAACATTAAATTTCATCCGCCATTTTGTTGCCCAGTCACCCAGGTTTGTAGCTCTTTGCAGTCTGCCTGGGTCTTAACTATTTTAGTAATTTTGTATCATCTGCAAATTTTGCCACCTCACTATTTACCCCTTTTTCCAGATCATTTATGAATATGTTGAATAGGACTAGTCCCAGAACAGACCCCTGGGGGACACCACTATTTACCTCTCTCCATTCTGAAAACTGACCATTTATACCTACCCTTTGTTTCCTGTCTTTTAACCAGTTACCAATCCAGGAGAGCACCTTCCCTCTTATCCCGTGACAGATTACTTTGCTTAAGAGCTTTTGGTGAGGGACCTTGTCAAAGGCTTTCTGAAATTCAGAGAATTTGTTGGACCCTGGCAAGGCTTCTTAGACAGGTCCTCACAAGGCTATGCATCCCCAGCATCTTAGAATCTAACAATAATTAATAAATTTATTCACAATGCCTCCAGGGAAATATCATTATCTTCATTTTATAGATGGTGAACTGAGGGGCAGACTTACACAAAAAGTCACACAAGAAAGCTGTGGCAGAGCTGGGCATGGGACCCCTATCTCCCAAGACCTAGGGCAGTGACTTAAACAGTGTACCATCCCCTTTCTCTCCATAGCTCTGATTCAGCAAAGCACATACTTAAGTGCTTTGCTGAATCCGAACCCATAACAGCAGGGCAGAAGAAAGTTCCTAATGTCCGAAAGTCTAATATTTCTGACAGGAAGTTTTTGTTGGAAATGGATTAAATACTAAAGTAATACACCAGAAAACTCATTTTGGCATGTAAATGGGCCTCTTGGGTGAAACAAGCCACACTCACACAAAAATTAGAGTATGGGCCAAATTCTGATCTTGATGAAATGTAAAACCAGCATAACTCCCTGGGGATGTAAAAGTCTATTTCAGTAGCCACATTATCTACAAAAAGAATGAATGCTCTTTGGAAAAGTGAGTTGCAAACTTACACAGCTACCTGGGCCAATGTCGTTTTGGAGATTATGGAGTTTAAATACCTTAATAAACCTCTAATTAAAAAAAAGATTTAGAAACCTGCTGCCTTCACTCAAAATTTAAGCAAAAGCAACAGTGCAATTAGGTGTGTGTGTGACATTATTAACATGTAATGGTTCAAAAAGCCTCCCCCAACAGGGCACGTTAGTGAGGAGGTCAGTCCACGTTCCTGGCATATGAATTATCTTTGGCCAACCCTATTGATGCCAAACACAGATTTTGGCTTCAATGTTTGCTTTAGCGGCTTTACAGAATGACTGGCCAGTTTATACAGACTAAACTAAAACTGTCCAATGGCTTATCCAGTGCTCGCCAGCTCTATGGCTGAATTCAGCCAAGATGTGACAGCCAAAATGAAGTGCTGAGAGGAAAATGAATCTTATCTGACAGTCAACAGCACTGAAGGATTTTCAGGCGGAGCTGGCAGCAACAATTTAACCTTAATTAGATACTGCAATCGAATAGTCATCAAGGAAGGGCTCAACTCCAGTGGCACTCCCAGGTAAGAGGGAGTATGGCCCAGAGGTTAGAGCCAGGACTCCTAGGTTTCACTCTGCTCCTCCACTATCTGTGTGCGAATTTGAGGATGTGACTTAGGTTGAGATTTTCAAAGGGATTTAGGAACCCAATCCCTGTCGACTTTCAATGGGATTTAAGTACCTCATTCCTTTGAAAATCCTAGCTGTAAATTCTCTGTGCCTCAGAATATCCACTGGACACAAGAGTGTCGTGTAGCTTAATTAAATCTTTCACCTTGCCATACCACATAAGTGAGAATGCAACCAGTGTCCTGCCAGATTGGTTCAACTGCTAGAGCCAACCTCTAGACATCAGACCCATCTCCCAAAGCTCTCATGCTGCCATTATTGAAACCTGGAGGGGAAACCCAGAAGTTGTCTGTGCAACTAGGTTGATCCCCAGCCTTCTAACTCTGTCTCTGATCCTCGGCCCTGGTTCCTAGCTTCTGACTCTGACTCCAGTTTCTTGGCTCAGGCTCTGTCCACTAGGCTGGACTGCCCATGCCCTGGCTATCACACTGAGAGCCCTCCATTGAGAACACAAGCTCCCACACGAATATAATGGGGAATGGCAGCATAAGCATCACAGATGCTCTCAACACCAACAGAGAAGTGGTTCTCTCAGGGACACAGGATCCAAATTTTGAACAGCTCGTCTCCAGTGCCGTCTCCATCCCTGCTTGGCCAAACTCCTTCCCACTGAGGGGACAAAACCATTTGGTGTGGCGAGTGCCAGTGTGCAGAGTTTGGGTATAGGTTTTACCCTCTTGCAAGGCCAGAGATCCTTTCATTGGGCAGTGACAGACCTGGCAGATTTACTCACAGGTAGAGAAGCATGCAGACCCTTAACCCCCATTTCCGAACGCCTACCAAACTGCATGGTCTCGCTCTTCCTCTGAGGAAGGCTATTTCCCTGCTGTTGCCTATCACGTGGCATTTGCTTCTTCCACCAGTCTCCTAGTTTATTGGTCAGCTACTTTAAATCCTTTTAGCTGAGGGTTTTGTCCGGGAGCTGCTGTAGATAAAACATTACATATAAGCCACAGTCATAACCGAGGAATGACGACAGCTCCTAATACCATCTCATGCAATAAACCTGTAACTGGCATTTAGGATTCATTTTATGTTATCTTTAAGCTGCAGGCCCAACAGGAATGTTAATACGCGAGCAAAGGGGCAGATTCAAAGAACCAAACAGAAAATATATTACTGGGAAACAGGCACAGACATGATTTTAGGGTTTTTTGCACTTTTCAGTCTTGCTAGTCATAAACCAGTATGAAGTTTCTCTCAGAATTATCCCGTCTCTTCCCCCTCCCTTTTTGCTGCCTTACTTGCCCCACCTCCCAAAATATAGCATTTATATGAAGAGGAAAAAAAGTGGCTTTTTAAAAAAAAATCTACATTGCCGAAAACAAGAGGTTTCAAGTGGTGACTTTTCTCACTTCAGCAAACCAAATGTTCACACTTTAAAACCATTAAAATAGATCCTTCCGGAATGCCTTTAAATATTTATGTCACTTTTCACCCAGCCGGAATTTAAATATTAAAAACTTGCAGGCTCAATTCTGTTCTCACCTACAGCTTCTATTTGGATCATGGTCATTCAGATCCCGACAGGGAGATACATATATTGAAATTTCTGGTAGGGTTGAAATTCAAGTCATGTATCTCGCAACCACTTTCCTCTTCAAGTTACAGCATGTTATTGACTCTCGACCACCAGAAGAACGTACTGTGGGTTCACATATTCAATTTCAAGTAAAATCCAACAATAGGTAGTCAATCAAGGTCTAATACATGAATAAATAATAGCCATGCAATGGATTGTAGGAATTCAACACCTTGGTAAGTGCTTCCAAGGTTACCACTACTGTTATCAGAATACATCAAGAGCAGTTCAGCCTTTGAGACAGGAAGACCAAGGGCATAAAGTGGCCTCAAAGAAATGACTGCCATTGCCTGATGGTGGAATTTCCTTGTTTCTCTAACAACATTTTAGGACTGGGACAGCTTGTTTAAATATATTCACAATGCCATTACTTCCTTTGAGGGAGGCAGGGAAGTGTTTTAACATTATAACAGCAGAAGTCAAGTAGATGGCAATTGGAAATGTTATGAATTGATTACTTAGAGGTGGGGGTGGATTCAGGAGATCTGGCCTTGCTCCCTGATATGGTAAATCATGGCATAGGCAAAATCAGGAGTTCAAAAATCAGAAGACAAACCAAAATCCATTCATGAGATTCACTTCCAACCTGCACTGTGCACAATATTCATTCCTCTCTGTCCCTAGAAAACAATGCAACCTGCAGGCAGGCTAATGGGTTTTTTAATTTAATAACCAATCCCAACCACTCCCAACCCCGTTCGTTTTTGTCACCTGTTACTTCTTGCCTACATTTTAGACTAGAAGGGTTGAATGGCTGTTTTAACTGTCTGTACAACACCCTGCACACTTTTGACAGCTGTATAAAGAAATAAGTAATAGTGATAAAATACTGCAATTCAGTTAGGATCTTTCTCTATACTATTCTAGTAATACAATCCCACCACACTGCAAACAGAAAGAATGTTATAAATAACCAGGTTTTCCAAGTAGAAAATGGTCAACATCTTTGTTTAAGTAGGGTTACCATATTTCAACAAGCAAAAAAGAGGACGGGAGGAGCCCCGCCCTAGCCCCGCCCCTGCCCCTCCCACTTCCCGCCCCCCCAGAACTCCCAACCCTCCCCCCGTTCCTTGTCCCCTGACTGCCCCCTCCTGGGACCCCTGCCCCTAACTGCCCCCCGGGACTCCACTCCCTATCTAAGCCTCCTTGCCTCTTGTCCCCTGACTGCCCCAACCCTTATCCACACCCCCACCCCCAGACAGACCCCTGGGACTCCCACGCCCCATCCAACCACTCCCCACCCCCTGACAGCCCCCCCCAGAACTCCCAACCCATCTAAACCCCTCTGCTCCCTGTCCCCTGACTGCTCCGATCCCTCTCCCCACCCCTGCCCCCTGACAGCCCCCCCCCAGAACGCCCAACCCATCTAAACCCCTCTGCTCCCTGTCCCCTGACTGCTCCGATCCCTCTCCACACTCCTGCCCCCTGACAGCCCCCCCAGAACTCCCAACCCATCTAAACCCCTCTGCTCCCTGTCCCCTGACTGCTCCGATCCCTCTCCCCACTCCTGCCCCCTGACAGCTCCCCCCCAGAACTCCCAGCCCCCTACCCCCCGCTCCTTGTCCCCTGACTGCCCCCTCCTGGGACCCCTGCTCCTAACTGCCCTCCAGAACCCCACCCCCTACCTAAGACTCCCTGTTCCTTGTCCCCTAACTGCCCCCTCCTAAGACTCCCCCCCCAACTGCCCCCCAGGACCCTACCCCCTACCTGTACCCTGACTGCCCAAAACTTTCTCCACTCCCCTCCAAAAGCCCCCACCCGTTTCTTGACTGCCCCATCCAGAACCTCCCTGTCCCTTCTCCTGCCCCCCCTTACCCTGCTGCTCAGAACAGGGTGTTGGGCTCTGTGAGGCGGACACATGGCTGAGCTCCCCAGCACAACAAAACCCGGTCCCTGGCCCTGCACAGGGCTGCCGGAGCGGGCTGCAGGAGGAGGAGCTGCCGGCCGGCTCAGAATGCAGGGAGGGGGGGGTGGGAGGAGGAAGCTGCTCCGGAGTCCAGCCCGGGACTTTCCTGCAGCCCTCCCAGCCGCTCGCTCTGCTCTGCCAGGGGAGGGGGAAATCCCGGACATTGTGAGTGCTTTACAAATTCCCCCCGGACGCTATTTTTAGCACACAAAAGGAGGACATGTCCGGGTAAATCCGGACGAATGGTAACCCTAGTTTAAGAACCACCTCTCCCCTTCACTGCAGTGTCACAAACTTTAGTATATGTGCCATTTTATAAAATTCAAACCAAAATACACATGCACAGACCTGAGCTTCAGATAACGGAGTCAATGTAGATCATTTCTGGTCGCTATCATCTCCATTTCTGAAGTAATCAAGGAAATGAGGAAGGACACAATGATCTACTGCCCTTGCTAACTGTAATTTGTTATTATTTATATTACTGTAGTACATAGGAACCCCAATCACAGACCAGGATCCCATTGTGCTAGGCACTGCACAAACACAGGAAAAAGACTCTTACAAGACCTTACAATCTAAAATCTATGAGTTTATAGTCTGAAACAGGGGCAGAAATACTCACAGAAGAGTAACTGTAAAATGGAATAAATGCTTTACAAACATGCATGAGTTTCACCTCACAGCATGTCCAATGAGGCAGGTAAATATTATTCACTCATTTTACAATGGGTAAAGTGAAGAAGAGAGCTGTTATGTGATGTATTCAAGGCCAAAAAGCAAGTCACTGATTAGGATCCAGGTGTAGAGCTGGGCACATTTTTTCAGCAAATAGTTTATTTGCTAAAAATGCAGTTTCAGGTCAACCAAAACCATTTGCGAATTAGGTCAAGTTTCCCAAACAGTTTTGGATGAAAAATAATTCTGAAAAAGTTGAAATGTTCCCTTTCAACATTTTAGAAACAAAACATTTTGACTTTTCATTTAGAAGCTTAGCTAGATTTAATGAGGAGCGGGAGGAGGAGGATAAAAGCATCTGAAAACTAAAAAAAAAAAAAAAAAAAAATTGGGGTTTTCATTTCAGTTCAAAAAAGATGTTTCATTTGACCCAAAATTATTTATTTGGTTTTTTTTTTCCAGTTTAGCCATTGACCTCAAAAAACAAAACAAACAAACAAAAACTAGTTATTCTCCCAGCTGTACCCAGGAGCCATAACTCCTAATATCAAGTGCTAGCCATCAGACAACATAACTTGCCAAAACCTTTAGGGCCAAATCTAGCCTTGATGTAACTCCGCTGACTTCGATGGATTATGGCCCTTAATGTACATCCCTGAATTTTTCCTTACTATTTAACCCAGACACAAGGAAAAACAACTAATACTGGGGCATCAGTTTCAAAGGGGATCAGTCATCTTCATTCTCTTGCAGTGATTAATATTTTATTCACGTATAAGTGACCTCCATTTATTTGATTCTCCAAATGCTGCCCAGCTTCTGGTAGCACGGTATTTGAAGAACAGTCAGTACTGATCTCCCGATGGCGTATGCCTATGTCAGATGTTCTGAGAAGTTAGTAATGTCAGAGAGTGCAGCTGTGCTCTTAAAGGTCATCTCAACATGTTCTTCTGGACACTGTTTGAATTTTAGTTCCATCAATGTTCTTTGCCTTTAAAGGAAATGTTTTTTCAAAACTGTAGCTATCACCCAGTCACATCACATGTCAAAGCAAAATAAGAACAAATGTGATATCGGCTTCAAATCTGCCAACAGCTACATTGTTTCAGTGACGTTTTTCCCCTAGGTCAGACGTGTTTTTAATTTCTCTGTGAACCACTGCTGATATTTGTTTGTATCATAACAACTGGACAATGGCCCCATGCCCCAAGTTGCACCTGGGAAGAGTGTCTGGCATGGAGCTACACAACAATAGAATTCATCGGAAGAATAATGGCTGACTCAGCCAGAGTTCCTTGGGGGGGAGAGAAGGGGGGAGAGGAGGGCACCCTGAAGTGGAAGACCCATCTCCCTTTTCCATGTTGCAGCATGGGGAATGCAGTCCACTGGCTAGCGACTGGAGCGGTCCTTGCATTTAGGGACACATGGACTGAGATTATGGTTGGAACATACCTGGCAGACTCAGGATTCTTTACCATCAGGGAGGTAGTGGAATCCCCATCGCTGTAGGTTTTTAAGAACAGGTTGGACAAGCACCTGTCCTGCATGGTCTAGGTATACTTGGTCCTGCCTCAGTGCAGGTGTCTGGACTTGATGACCTCTTAAGGTTCCTTCCAGCTCTATGATAACAAAAACGAGGACCACTGTGTCCGTCACCATGATTCCATACTAAGAGTTGCCCGAGGGGGTTCAGACTTGTCTACCAGCCTTGGACTATATTGATATTGTTTATTCTTCACACCTTAATATTATGGATTTGTGTCAGAGCAATGACTTTATGACCCACATCACTTCATTTATACACTGGTTTCTGTGAATACTGTTAGCTGCAGGGCTCAATGGGGAGCATTTCCTACAGGCTTTTCCTACAGCCAGTGAGAGGAAGAGAGTCTAGTGGTTAATGCAGGGGCCTGGGAGGAAGGGCTAGTTAATTCTCTTCCTGGGTCTGCTACAGACCCACTGTGAAATTAAACAAGTCACTGGTCTTTTCTTAGCCTTAGTTTACCCAAGTGTGACATAGAAGTAGAACTATTACCTATCTGACACAGAGTTTTCTAGGGCCTAATTAATGTTGAAAACTATTAACATTTTTAGATGAAATTCAGTATCATTTACTAGAAGTGTTATTGTTATTACACACCAAGAAGTCTAGAAAAAATGCTGCCACTTCCTGTTACCATGCAAAAACGCCCCCGGCCAATAGCAGGGGAATCTATATTAATGCATTTTACTGATACAGAACATGGAGCTGTTTAGGGAGCCCTCGCCCATCACCACTCCCACCTCCAACACACATTCCCTTTAAAACCAGTGTCAAAATTGATCAGGCCATTTAGTTCAAATACAAACGTGTGATAATGGAGCACTGGCTGGAGCAATCTTAATTACAACATCAGCTGGAAACATCCAGGAATGCTACTGCCACTTAAGCACATGTGCTGAGTGCATATCTGTGCTTTGAGGATGCAGGTTCGCTGAATGCTAAAATAGTGGGCTGTTAGAATCATCATCTGCTGAAGCAAATATTGTTCAACAACTGATTTCCTCACTGCCATCATGTGTCTTGCCTTTCATAATTGCTTTGATGGGATGCCACAGTGTTAAGAACCTGATTATCACAGAATTCTTCAGAATGTGCATACAAAGCAGGGGAATAGGAGTTATGACTCCTGGGTTCCATTTTCCAGCTCTTCTTCTGACTCACTGCATGACCTACATGTAGCCATTTAACCTGCTTCTGCCATCAGGCGTGTAATGCCTCATCTGGGCATAGTAAGGTTTAGTTGAATAGTGTGTGTCAATTGCTTTGAGAGCCTCAGATGAAAGGTGCTTCTATAAGCAGTAGAACAATATTCACGAGAAAATGAAACCTATCGTATATCCCATGTGAGATGAATGTGCCTCTTCCTGCAGACAGATTTTTACAGTGCTTGGTTACTGTGCTTATTTTGCCCTGATTTGAGATAGGCTATGACTGTCTTGCCACCTCTTAGCAACAGCAATTTTACAGCATTTTATGAGTGTAACCCTTCTGCCAGGTGGAGCCAGCAGCAACCAGGGCTGAGTTCAATATCTATGGGTTCCTTTCCATCGATACAACACAGAACTGGCTCGACTCCCTACCCAGTAACCTGGGAAAATTACACACCACCCCTGGGTGCCTCTGAGAGGCAATATTTCCCCACTCGCAAGCACAAAGTCCGAGTGTAGAAAAGAAACTTTTAATAAAAGGAGGGAAGTAACTCAGCATTAATGTAGGAAAACGCCGCAAACAGGGTTCATAAACATAAACCATGAGTAAAAGACCCACCCCCAAGCAGGTTGGGCAGGGTCCTTTTCCCCTCAGGTTCTTAAGTCCAGCAACCCAAAAGTCCCTTTCACATGCCCAAGCCTTCTCTGCACCCCACTCTCAGTTGCTGTCCTTGGTCAGTGCAGACCCAGAGTTCAGAGGTGCATCTGCAGAGTTCACCTCCCACCCTGGGTGGGGGGTAAAGAGGCATCTTACTCACTCCAACAGCCGCTCACCAGCCACCTGCTGACTGCTCTCTTCGCACTCCTCCACCAGCCACCCAGCTGACTGCTCATCGTGCCGTGGTCCTCGTTTTTGTTATCATAGCAATGAAGAGCTGGAAGGAACCTTAAGAGGTCATCAAGTGCCTCGTCGTCTCTGCTCATCACAACTCTTCGCCGCCGCCCTGCTGGTCATTCATTTGCCAGCTGACCGTCAGTCACCTTCTGCCTCTCTGCTATGACCTCTGCACATCAGTCTTGCCGTGGTTTTCAGCTGGACAGAAACACTGCCCCATCTCAAGTGATTTCAGCGCTCAGTGATTTTAGCTCTTAGCAGGCATGGCAGAAACACAGGCCTACCACAACTGGTTTCAGCTCTGATTGAGCAATTAAAATAACAAAAGAGGCTCCTAATGAAGCCTATTTAGCTCTATTCTTTGAACACTGGGGAAGAACAGGTTAAGCCAGTTTAGGGAGGACCCCTGGGGGCGGGGGTTGTGCAGTCTCCTGACCAGGACTCCTCTCCCCACCCCTCTTACTTTCACAGGGCTTTGGCAGTTGAGCCCCTGGCTCAATGAGGTCCTCTCCGCTAAGGTTGCCCCCCCCATTTGGAACAGGTTAAGCACAGTCCTGCTTCCCTGCATTCCCACAATAATCACAACATTGATAACAGCATTTCACTACCTCTGCATTCAGTACTAACGTGATTTGTGACCCAACCAGCCGCGTTGATTACACCACCACTCCATCTGCTGAATATCTAAGCAAATCTAAGCAAAGCTAGCTGTCAGGGAAGCATTCATTCAGACCCTGCTTACATCAGGTTCATTCTTAGCTCTGGTTGAGTGTGTCACAAAACAAGGCCAAGCCACCCATGAAAGTTCTCTATCCTTGTTCTCTCATCTTTTGCAGTCCTTGTTCTTCTCTTTGCTCTGATATGTATTGTTCCTCTTTGTACCGTGCTACCCAGTGCCCTAGAGTACCATCAGTTTCCATACAGCATTCAATGCAGTTTAAAAACTGAATATATAGTTTGGACCCAGATATGTACCGGGCTACATAACTCAAGATTAAAAACTGGGGTTCAGTCTGCGCCCTGCTTAGATGGCAGCTGGCTACATGTCTGGAATGTATCCACCTTTCAACATGGGCCCAATCCAGTGAGTAAAGTAGATTGAAGCAGGAGGGGGAGTTCTCTCTTAGTACACTGGCCTATTAAGAGGAGGAGCTATGAGGAAGTGCTCCCTCTTACTTCAACCTCTGGCCCTATCCATTTCCCATTAGAGTGAGTATGTAGGGATATTAAAGAAGGTACTAACAGTGATTTCCCCAAGAGACAGTGACCCCCTCATAATTTGGCCCTCACACTTTAAAATCCAACAGTTTCACCAAGTACAAAAATCTCTTGGGTCTTCTGTTAAAACTTGTAAGCTACTGTCTGTAGAAACCATTGATTATATCTATCCTGTGACTACTATGTAAAACTTACAAACAAGTTAACTGACTTTGTTATACAATGTAAACAAACACTATAAGCTGTTAAGTGTCTTTCACTTCATTCAACTGCTCCTAGGACAGACCCCCACCCTCTGTGATTAAAGGGCCGGGAGTCTCAAATGAATTAGCACACACTCTGAAAGTGGTGGAGACAGTAAATTAAAATATGGTTAAGGGATGGAATGTATGCTGATGAATGCTTGATATACATGGATGGTTAGGGAGGTGCCAGCCTAGAAAAGGAGTATCCATCGGCCGAAGAATGTGTCAAGTGGATGACCAGAAATCCCCGGAGGGTAAACTGGGACCCACCCCATCACCTGGAAGGATGAGAAACACAAACTTTGGACAGTGTGGAGCCTCCAGGAATGTGCCACTTTGGACAGGAATGTGCCATCTGCTGATTGAGTCAGCAACAGCAGGATGAAACAGCTCCCATAGACTAACATAGGAACTAATTCCTATAAGAATGGACTCTAAAGACTGATGACTTTGAGTCTCTGGTTCTGCTGCCAGCCTCCAGGAGCATCAGGTGCACCTGACACAGACTCGGCTCCATCCTCATGACCAAGATACCTGGCCAGTAACTTGGCATGAGCAACTTCTAGGCTGGTAACTATAACACCTATACAGAACTTGAATGAATGATTGTATGAATGAATCTCTCTCTCTCTCTCTCTCTATATATATGTGTGTGTGTGTATGTATAAGAAATAAGTAGTCAAACAACGTTGTTTATTTTTATCTTTTGCTTTATCAGTATATTTACAATAAATGTGGCATCTTTGCCTTATCCCTCTTAATAAGATCCTGCTGGTTTTTATTCTATTGGTATAACAAGTAGAAGGTCTCCCACCAACTTCAAAGGGCATTGGACTAGGCCATTCGAGAATAATGTATCTTCTTCTCTTAGCATGAGTTGCTGAAGCTCACCCAACTAAAATTTCAGCTTCAGAGAGTCTCCTTAAGACAGAGCTCCCAATCTGTTCATGGCATTGCTAATTTTTACTGGTCCTGGCTATCTATTGTGCCCAAAGAGCCCATGATAATGTAATAATCCATCCAGTATTTAGAAACACAATATAATAGGAACAAGAATATAATCAAATTCTGTACTAAGGCAGGGTCTGGTAAGGACTCTATAGTGAGGATTGCTCTCTAACATAGACTCAAAACAGGGCATAAACTCTTGTTTTTCTTTGTAATTAACTCCAAGGCACTGTGATAGGGAAACACTAAACAGGAACATTTTCAGTTGTATTTCCTGAGGTCCTTTAAATATTCAGGAGACCAAGTTCAAGAGTGTGTGAAACCGTTAAGAGGTGCCCGTGGACGGTGTGAGGCCGGTAGCGGCCCCTGGCGTGCCGGGACCGGGTCTTCTTGGAGTCGGGTTACTTGGGAATGCAGCCCAAAGCTGGTGGTAAACTCCATCTAAGGCTAAATACTGGCACGAGACCGATAGTCAGCAAGTACCGTAAGGGAAAGTTGAAAAGAACGCAGACACTAAAAAGTAGCTTGTCAAGTTTATTAAGACGTCAGTGTGCTTCCACTATGGATATGACAAATAGCACCACTAAATAGGATAACTATGGCTACCTATCTTCAGCTAGTAAACCCAGATTTACTACAGCTCTGGAACATCACCTTGAAGAATTCTGAAGAAAACAGTGGATTTAAATCAAATGTGTGTGTCTCCATTCTAACACTCTCTCTTTACCAGGCCAGTCATTCTCTTCCTTTGCTCAGAGGAAACATGATGAGTTTGGCAACAGATGTTGTGCTTTAAATTCAGGACAAAAACTCAGCTTTCCACCTAATAACAGTGCCCAATTGCTTTCCATTGAAGTGCAATGTAAAATAGCAATACAAGGTGCCTAGCCTGGGACAGCAAATGCCAACGTTTGTCAGCAAGAGTCGTCTCTGGTAAAGTTCTAAAACAATCAGAGAACTCTAGGATTACTATGTGCTAAACGGGAAAAAAAGTTCTACCTATTAGAAATAGACAGGAGCTCCCTAAATGTGTATTATATCACTGAACTGGGTTTGCTACTGATCTACTTTCTCTGGGACATATGGTACAACTTCTGTTTTCCCTGACTGAATCACAATTCTGCACTCAGATCCAAGCTATGTACCTATATGGCCGCTATCACCATAGTGCCTGAGCACCTCACAGAGATTAATTTTTTTTCCCCTCACAGCATGCTGGTGAAATAGGGACTGAGGCCAGAGGGACTTTGGTTTTCACACTGCCAGGGTTTTGCACTTTGAACCCAGTCCAGAAAAGCATTTAAATTTAAGCACATGCTTAAGTCCCATGAAGTCAAGAGGACAGCAAGCACAAGATATGTGCATTGGTGACTCAGAAGTTAACTACAGTCCTGCAAACAGATCTACAGGGATGGAGACTTACATTCAATCCCATTAAAATTACAGGGAATGTGTGTGTGTGTGTGTGTGTGTGTGTGTGTGTGTGTGTGTGTGTGTGTGTGTGTGTGTGTGTGTGTGTGTGTGTGACTATTTGTCTCCACAGAAATCACTGCAGAATCTGGGGTGCTCCAGTGAAAAACCAATACAATGTTAACAAGACAATTCTAAGATCCTCTCTCATATTTTACTGAGTCAGACTCTCATTGGCTCCAACATGAGTTTACATTCAGACCTTAACTCAGGCCAAATTCCAGCAAAGTCAACAGGATTTTGCCTGCAAAATGGCTATGTAAAATCTGAGTAAGGAATTCAGGATCTGACCCAAAGAAACATTTGCAAACAGAGATGGGAATGGAACCTAAGGGTCCTGTCCAACAGCCATATTTGGGAAGGGAATTTGCCTTCAGTGCTTCACAACTGACAGGATATTTTGTGATTTGTTAGGCAATATAATTGTCATTTTGTCTCCATTCCAATTTGCAACAGATTGTCAGTAACAATCAAATGGTGACGAGAACCATAGGAACCATAGCCATTAGAAATAGTTAGAATTTAATTTTAATATTTATATCCTCTGAAGTGACTGCATTGGTCTCATGGATTTAGCATGAGGCTGGAAGCGAAGGCTTCTGGATTCTGTTCCCATTTCTGTCATTGACTCACTGGCTGACCACTGGCAAGTCACTGAGGCTCAATTTTCAAATTCAGGTTGTAAAGTTAGGTACTAACTAAGAGGCCTGGTTTTCCCAGATGAACAATCACACTCAGGCTAAAAATAACAGGCTTTTTTTTTTTTTTTTTTAAACAATGAGGGTAATTAAGCATTGTAACAATTTAGAGGCCAGGTGGGTTCTCCGTCACTTGAACTCTTAAATCAAAAATTGGGATGTCATTCTAAAAGATATGCTCTAGCTCAACCAGAAGGCATGGGCTTGATGCACGAATTACTGGGTGAAATTGTACAGCCTGTAATATGCAGGACGTTAGACAAGTTGATCGTAATAGTGCCTACAGGCCTTAAGATCTATGAATCACACCGCCCACTGAAGTCAGATGTATGGAGTATCCCTGCCTCTTTGGTATGTTTAGCTGCAGTGTGTGACTAGTATTGTAGCATTCTTAGTAGAAGGTCTTAAGGTCCTGAATGTATCCTTAAAACAACAGAGAAGAGCAAATAAGCTCTCACTCTTTCATACTGTACCTAATATCTGATCTTCAGACACCTTCCCCACTGTATATCTAATACTCTTACCTTTTCATACATTATTTGACCTATCTGACCTCTAGTTTCTGGTTGTGGAGCATGTTCCAGACTCTAGTATATTTCCGCTTTCTTGATTACTGTGATTTACCAAAAATGCCATTTTTGTTTCTGTAAACAAGGATTTAATTATATTATTTCTTGAGTTCATCATAGCACACAGTGCCACAATCTCCCTTGTGTTCATTGTCATGATGCAAATATAGTTGCAGCTCATTTGCTCAAATCTGACTGCTGGCAATCACAGCAGGGCCCTGCAGATAACGAATGCGATCATATGGTAAGGTAAAGAGGCTAGTCTGTCTTTTAGAGAAGCTTACTCAGTGCAATGCTTCCATTAACCTCCTACTGACACCCTCAAATGGATTTTCTTTTTCATATCTGAAGCATAAAAATAAAAGCGGCACCTACCTGTTTACTGCAGAATCAACACTTTCCCAGTGATCAGTTAACAGTCCACATGACACAATGAGAACACGCTAAGCAAATTTTCCACTCTGGAGTTTCTAGACTCCAACACATGAAAAACAAGTAGTCTAACTTCACTTATCACTCACAACGGTCCTGTGACGTGCGGCGTAGAGATATTTCATAGACAACAGAGGCAGAGGGATGTTAAGCGGCTTGTCTAGTTTCTAACCAGTAGACATTATTAGGGTTCCTTAGGTCCTTGATTCTGCCTCAGCTGCAGAGAGGGGGGCAGCAGAGTTACTTCAGTCTGAACATGTTTGCAAAACTGTCCAGCTGACAGTAGTGGTATCTACCCGAGTGGCTGGTCTGGTCACTGGAAACAGTCAAGCTAGACAAAGGATTCTGCTGCGCAGCTGGGAAGGATTCTGCGAGTGCATAAAAGGAGACTGATCCTCAGTTACACTAAGGCCCCCTTACTCTGCTTTGGCCGCGCAAAAGGAGCAGAAATGGTCCGGAGACTATTCCCTACAGTCTGGCGTAGAGCTGGCATAAGGACTCAACACCAGCCTGGCTCCCTGTCCCGGAATAAGGGGCGTGTTAGGAGCATGCCTAGAGTACGCTGCACTGTGGCTATTCGCCACTTCCCAAGGCAGGCCCCAAAAGGGCCCAGAATATGAGGGGCACAAATCCTCATCTGATGTAAACTGTCATTACTCCATTGACTATAATAGAGCAATGACAATTTACACCAGTTGAGGATTAGCCCCATGGAGAGCAAAGGTGGCTAAAAACAACCTTTGCTCTTCCCCCCCTTCCCCCATCACTGCCCCAAGAGCAGGAATGCGGTAAAAGACAGGGAACTGGGCCCAGGGAGGGCATAGCCAGAACCCAGCCCTAAAGGGGCCCTCCCTGTGCGGCAATTCATTGGGGGCAATACAGGGCTGATTGCCTCCTACGTTAGGGTTACCATTCGTCCGGATTTACCCGGACATGTCCTCCTTTTGTGTGCTAAAAATAGCGTCCGGGGGGAATTTGTAAAGCACTCACAATGTCCGGGATTTCCCCCTCCCCCGGCAGAGCAGAGCGAGCGGCTGGGAGGGCTGCAGGAAAGTCCCGGGCTGGACTCCGGAGCAGCTTCCTCCTCCCACCCCCCCTCCCTGCATTCTGAGCCGGCCGGCAGCTCCTCCTCCTGCAGCCCGCTCCGGCAGCCCTGTGCAGGGCCAGGGACCGGGTTTTGTGTTGTGCTGGGGAGCTCAGCCATGTGTCCGGCTGGCACAGAGCCCAACACCCTGTTCTGAGCAGCAGGGTAAGGGGGGGCAGGAGAAGGGACAGGGAGGTTCTGGAGGGGGCAGTCAAGAAACGGGTGGGGGCTTTTGGAGGGGAGTGGAGAAAGTTTTGGGCAGTCAGGGTACAGGTAGGGGGTAGGGTCCTGGGGGGCAGTTGGGGGGGGGTCTTAGGAGGGGGCAGTTAGGGGACAAGGAACAGGGAGTCTTAGGTAGGGGGTGGGGTTCTGGAGGGCAGTTAGGAGCAGGGGTCCCAGGAGGGGGCAGTCAGGGGACAAGGAGCGGGGGGTAGGGGGCTGGGAGTTCTGGGGGGGAGCTGTCAGGGGGCAGGAGTGGGGAGAGGGATCGGAGCAGTCAGGGGACAGGGAGCAGAGGGGTTTAGATGGGTTGGGAGTTCTGGGGGGGGCTGTCAGGGGGTGGGGAGTGGTTGGATGGGGCGTGGGAGTCCCAGGGGTCTGTCTGGGGGTGGGGGTGTGGATAAGGGTTGGGGCAGTCAGGGGACAAGAGGCAAGGAGGCTTAGATAGGGAGTGGAGTCCGGGGGGGCAGTTAGGGGCAGGGGTCCCAGGAGGGGGCAGTCAGGGGACAAGGAACGGGGGGAGGGTTGGGGGTTCTGGGGGGGCGGGAAGTGGGAGGGGCAGGGGCGGGGCTAGGGCGGGGCTCCTCCCGTCCTCTTTTTTGCTTGTTGAAATATGGTAACCCTATCCTACGTGTGAAGAGGCACAAGGGCAGAGGAAAGAGGCCTGAGGCTAGGCCGAAATATCAGCCACAGCACAAGTCTCCCACTGCAAAATCTGGGCAGGAAGTTTCATTCCCAAGCCCCAGCAGGGATTCCCAAAATCCACTCAATCGCCTCAGAACAGGATTTATTCCTGCGAACTGCAACAGCATAGAGTGTTGGTAACTCTCCTGGTATTGGGTGCTCTTCTTAAACCCCCAACTCCTGGAGTCATGGGATCATGTGAGACTCTCAACTTTTGCTAAATAAAACAAAAATTAAATTTCTATCTTTCATGGTTGTGGAGAAAGGCCTGAAAATGTGAACCGAAAGATTCCAAAACCAGAAGGCAAATAAAAAGAACCCAGCATACATTATTTTAAAAATCTTATGTTTTTAAGACAATCTTGTGATTATTGGGGACCTAGGGTGACCATGCCTTATTTTAAGGGATGTCCCTTGAGCATTTTAAACATTACATTGAAGCTTATGATAATTGCACTGTATACTTGACAGCAGTAGAAATGTACACTTGAGAGAAAAATACATGATATGCTAATTGAAATGGTGCTTCCCTAAAATGTCCCTTAAAATAAAGCACTGTCCCTTATTTTTCATGTGGCTTTCCCTTATTTCCCTCCAACAAAGGTGGTCATCCTACGGGGTCCTGACTCATGACATTTGGCTATTTAGGTTTGTCAATAAACACTGCGGTGTTGTCAGGCAAACAATGCTGAGAACCTAAGAGGGTAGCAAGTCACACTGCAGCATCCGCAAAGTCCCTTTTCCAGTATGTCTGTTGTCCCAGAGGATAGCAAGTCTTATAAGGGCCCCCACAGAACCTACACACCGTGTCCCAGGGACCCAACACCATCTAGCCAATAGTGCTATGAAAGGTTTGAACCTATACAAAAGTATGTGTGTAGTCAGATTAACCTCTCTGAAATAAAGAGAGCAATTAGATAGGTCAAGAAACTTAGATCAAATTCACAGCTGGCATGTCCCCAATGAGAACCATGCATTCCAAAAGCTGTGGTTTATGGCGTTCATGTGTAATTCATGAATATTGCTTAAGACATAAAATGGGCCCTGGAAGCAGAGAGGATAATCTCAAGCACAGAGAACCCCAGTGTCCTATACAAATTCAGCAAAACACTTAAATGTGTATAACTTCAAGCATGTGAGAAGTCCCATAGTGGTACTACTCATAGGCTTAATGTTACATATGTGCTTAAATGCTTTCCTAAAATTTGGCCTGTATTCTGCCTCTCAGATATCCCCCTGTAGTTTCATCTGGATGGCAGCTGTGTAGTTTTGTTGTGTATTGTTAAACAGCTGCCTTGTTCTTTTGCCACAGCACATTGAAAATGCAAAGTACTGTGTGACTGCTAAGTTATTTATTATTATTATTATTCCTAGACATTGCTGCATTTCAGAATGGTGCATGAAGTGGTTTCTGGTGGTAAAGTGCTTTGAGAGCCTCTGAATAAAAGATGCAACATAAATACAAGATACTGGGCCAGACCCACAGAGGGTGTAAATTAACACTGCTTAATTGAAGTCAATGGAGGTATGCCAGTTTCCACCAGTTGAGGGTCTGGCCTATTATTTTTTGGTGTTTGTAACTAGAGACAGATGAACTTATAAAAGTTCAGAAGTTTAATTCTATCTAACTATCCAACATTCAGACACTTATAGGAATCTCTTTGATCTAAAAATTCTCAAGAGAACAAGCTTGATGATCTTTCTAGAGTTTGCATCCTTGATTATTTTATCCACAATGATCTTTGCTATCCTCATACATTTCGCTTTAATACTGAAATTCCCTCCATGTTCATAGGAAGGTAATCCCTCCAGTTCCCATTTTCTTTGGGATGCATATTGTGCTGTTTAAAGACACAGGGGATACCACGATGTGAAACAGAGAGCAAACTTTCAAGTCTTTAAAATCCCCAGACTAATTTATTTTAAAATATAAAGGAACAATAATATCCTCACCTCTGTTAATTATACCTTTAAAGATTAAACCTGGAAGAAATTTACATGATCTAAATTCCCTTCTCACCATGCAAATGGTGTGTTACTTTTGCACTTCACTCCATGTGGAGAATAAAATTAGCCTGGTCTGTTTCACTTTTGTTTATAGGCAATCTTGTTTTTTGGTTGTCATGCAGTGGGATAATGCTACTGTTTAAATAAATTAAGAAGCATCTTTACTGAATTAAAAGAAATGTCAGTAGATTTTGATTCATATTAATACACACACACACACACCCCTTTTCCTTTGTAAAAATCAAGGTGTTGAGTTTTAAATGACCCTAAAAGAGCAGTATAGATGAAGGAGAAGAAGGAAATGATACACTCACATAAGTACTGTATGTTTATGATTGGGCTTACTGGTTTATGTAGTTTGGGGAGGAAGACCAGCGGAACTGAACTCCCACTGGTCCCTAGATATAAAGCTATTACCCCTGGGCATACTGCAGGAATGTATCTAGGCCCAGAAGGGGTTAAGAAGTTGGGTTTGCTTGTCAAGTGGCCCTTGTTATCCTGCCAGTTAACCCAGGAGAAGGTTCATATTTTATAGTTCTATTTATGTTGTTTATTACAGTAGTGCGTAGGGACAAACCAAGAGTGGGATCCTATTGTGCCAGCCACTGTACCAACAGAGCAGCAGATGGTCCCTGCCCCAAAGAGACTTAACCTGCTGTCCTTCCATTGGGTAAGAGCTGGGAAGTCAGCAAGGGCTCTTGCCCCCTTTTTGTGGTAGGCAGGATGGTACCTCAGGTCTGGACTGGTTTTGGTTTTTTCCCTTTTGCTTGCTGCAGTGTGATAACTGTAAAAAAGAACTTTGCCTGCAACCCTGAGCAAAAAATGCCCTATGGTTTGTTCCATTGGAGTCCTAATAAATACAGCACCTCAAGAAGGGGGAGACAACTCTCTTTTCAAATTGAATACAGAGTTACTGGTGTCTTTTTACCATGGAAAACCCAGCCCCTGTTATGCTGTTAAATAGTTTTTAGCACAATTTTTTTGGCTTTGTATGTCTTCAGGAACTCCCCGAGAGTTACAAAAGGGCCTTATCCTGTTCCACTGGAAGCATATGGGTGTTTTGCCTCTGACATCAAGGGCAGCAGAATCTGGCTTAAAAAGAATGGAAAAAATCTTGTACATTCTGCAGTCTGCTCCCCATGAAAGCCATAGTTATAAAGTGTTCCAGTCATGCCAGGCAATCAGGATCTATTTCGAACGAGCATTCACTCATGCTAGAGATGCCTGTGGAGCAATCAGGACAGCACTCTCTGTGGGTTTTTCCCCCTAATGCACTGTCTCCTTTCATTAAGCATTAGAATATGATTTGGGGACACAGCTAAGGTTTTACATTTTCAGTATTAAAAAATAATGCCTTTTTAGTGTCACTGACCCTTCTTGTTGTGGGCTGTGCTGTGAGAAAACAGACCCTGTGACCATTATGTACTGTAGGAATGCTGCACTCCCACTGGTCCAGCCAAAAGGAGACCAGGGTTGAACCAGTCAACATGTCGATCAAGGAACACAAACAACTCAAACCATATGATGTTCAGTTTGTAGGCGAACAAGAACCACTTCTACACAAAGGCTGTTCTCCAACTCCACACACCTTAACACTATTTCTGCTGTACAAATGAAAGAAGCATGCCATAGGCGTGCACACAGAGTGTGCCCAGGCACACCCTAATGTAGGGGTGAGCAAATGGCCCCACTCTCCCGGCGCGGCAAACCACGGGGTCTGCGCTCCCAGGCCGGAGTACAGCAAGTCACCGGCCCCTCCCCCAGCATCCTCCCTCCCCTGAAGCCATGCCGCCACGCGCGCAGCGCTCTGAGGGACAGGGCTGCCCACTCCCGTGGGACAGCGTGTCTGGCTCTGCGCGGAGCAGAATATGCTGCTAGGAGACTCATGGTAAGGGATCTGGGGCCGCGGGGGTTGGCTAAGGGATGGGGGAAGTCAGGGGACAGGGAGCAGGGTGGGTTGGATAGGGGGTGGGATCCCGGGCGGGGTGGTTAGGGGTGGGGGGGTCGCTGGAGGGGGCAGTCAAGGAGCAGGGGGGGTTGAATGGGGCATGGGAGTCCCAAGGTCTGTCAGGGGGCTGGGGGTGGATAGAGGTCAGGGCAGTCGGGGGTCATGGAGCAAGGAGGGTCCTGGGGGGGCAGTTAGGGTGGGGGGGTCTCTGGAGGGGATGGTCAGGGGACAAGGAGCTGGGGGGAGGGGTTGGATGAGTCGGAAGGTCTGGGGGGGCCTGTCAGGAGGCAGGGGTGTGGAGAGGGGTTGGGGCAGGCAGGGAGCAGGGGGGGTTGTATGGGTCGGGAGTTCTGGGGGTCCTGTCAGGGGGATGTTAAGAGGATACATACATAACCTTTTATAAGGTGCTCAGATACACAGCACTGAGGGCCATAAAGGTAGACAGACAGCCTTATGAAGGAAGGCTGAAAGAATTGGGTTTGTTTAGTTTGGAAAAGAGAAGACTGAGAAGGGGACATGATAGCAGTTTTCAGGTATCTAAAAGGGTGTCATAAGGAGGAGGGAGAAAACTTGTTCACCTTAGCCTCTAAGGATAGAACAAGAAGCAATGGGCTTAAACTGCAGCAAGGGAGGTTTAGGTTGGACATTAGGAAAAAGTTCCTAACTGTCACGGTGGTTAAACACTGGAATAAATTGCCTAGGGAGGTTGTGGAATCTCCATCTCTGGAGATATTTAAGAGTAGGTTAGATAAATGTCTATCAGAGATGGTCTAGACAGTATTTGGTCCTGCCATAAGGGCAGGGGATTGGACTCGATGACCTCTCGAGGTCCCTTCCAGTTCTAGAATCTATGAATCTATGAAAGATCTTTAATAAGATCTGAGCAGACCAGTTGAGAAGGAAAACAGTACCTTTTGACTGTGAGCTGGGAACACAAGCACTATGCCCTGCTGTGAAAGATCCATAACATGAAGCATACCCAAGTACCATGGGAATGCTGCAGCTGCCGCATGCTAGATTCACTTGGGAGCTATCCAGTATAGACAAGTCTCCCTGTCATTTCCTCTGCAGGTAGTCAGTTCCAAATCTATCCCAAGTCAGAAAATACTGAAGTTGTTAGCAGCTGACAGTCCTGTGTAGACAGGCATTCACATCACAACTAAGACTAATTAACGTTTTTATCAGTAGTCACAGCATGTAGGTCAACTATAAAATGGAAATGCAACACTCAGCGACTGTCTTCTCCTTACATTTTTGTCCAGTGCCAGCACAATGGGGCCCTGATCTTAGATTGATATAGATCAAATAGATCATCACAACATTGATTATCTCAGCCCTAGAGATGTTTCTGTCTATGACAGGAATGAGACATACTGGGGGTGCTGTATGGGGAAGTTTTCACGAGGACTGTTCATCTTATACCTGTTCTGTCACTAAACAGAGGACTGCAGTCTTGAGAACTGTCAAACCAGCACCTTTCATCAGGCACAGTGAAATATTTTTACTGGACCAACTTCTGTTCATGAGACAGACAAGCTTTCGAGCTACACAGAACTCTTCTTCAGGTTTGGGAAAGGCACAGCTGAATACAAGATGGTCCCTTAGAATATGTGCTAACTACTTATGCTAAACTATCTGTTTAATCTTGTATTAACGCTGTGACACTCTTAATATCTTTCCCAGACCTGAAGAAGAGCTTTGTGTAGGTCAGAGAGACAAGTTTTTGAACAACAGAAGTTGGTCCAATAAAACATATTACCTCACTCATCTTGTCTCTCTAATATCCTGGGACCAATACGGCTACAACAATACTGCATATAGTAAAATATTTGACATGAGTTACCTAAATAAAATAGTTAAGGTGAAAGAGGCAGTGCCTGGAAGCAAAAGGACTAGATGTGTTTGTCAGAAGCTCCAATGCTAATTTTGTAACACACCAGTTCACTTGATTTAATTGACTTGGTCTGACTCGTCGCATGCTTGTGTAGCAATAATGAAGAAAGGCAAACCTAAAAGAGATCAGGGCTTGGGTTTAGAGTAAACTTCTCTGACATTTTGTGACTTGCCAGCTGATACAATAGGCTCTGATAACTTAACCAGAGAAAAGAAAGTAATGCTGGAATTTTGAACCCAGAAGAAGTGATGAGAACCCACCAGGATACCCGCCCCACTAAGAGATGGTATGGAAGGCAACAGCACACAATTAGAATTTTTGGGAACAGAATACCTAGCAAGTACATAGCACCTGTCCATCTAGGTATTCATGGCCCTCATCACTGTAGCATCTGTGCACCTCACGATTAAATCAATTAAATTAATCATTAAACGGCACCCTTGTTAGGTAGGCAGGTATGATCCCCATTTGACAGATTGCAAACTGAGACAAAGGGCAGATTATGTGAGTTGCCGAAGGACACACTCTAGCTGAACTAGGAAATAAACCCAGGTCTCCTGAGCCCTAGGACAGTGATCTGTCAGCTACTAGACCATCCTTCCTATCCCTATCATCTTTCACCGTTGATTTTCCAGCCTAGGAGGAGGATTACCACAGACATGTATCGTAGAGCATAGCCTGCAACACACCCTATGGCCACAGAGCTGAAGCTATGGTGACAGCAATACTGGGAAGTTACCAGGATGCAGCAGCGAGACTCCCCTCAGCCAAGGATCACAGGACAAGGAGAAGCCAGGCCTAGGTCCCCAGCTTCGGACCAGCAGCCCAGCCAGATCCTACTCCCAGCCTAGGGCAGGCAGCAGCTCCAGTGCACCTATCTCCGCCCACTCTCCAGACCGGGGTAGGCAGCAGCCCCACCGCCCCGGCTGCCCAGCCCAGGGCAGGCAATAGCCCCAGCACACAGACCCCTACCACCACCCTCCACCCAGCCCAGGGCAGGCAACAGCCCAAGCACCTCCACTACCGCCCACTGCCCAGCCCAGCCCAGCCCAACCACCTCCACTATCTCCGCCTGCTCCCCAGCCCAGGGCAGGCAGCAGCCCCACCACCTCTGCTGCCCAGTCCAGGATAGGCAGCCGCCCCAGCATCCCACTGCTCCCCAGCCTAGGGCAGGCAGCAGCCAAGGCAGAGACTCAAGAACCTGTCAGTTATCGGGTCACCAAACCGGGGAGATAAGCCTGAACCAACCAGGAGCACAGCAATCCCTATAGCTCATGCCTTGTCTGTCTTTCAGTTCTAGAAAATAAGGACATTTGCTGCTGTTTATGTAGATAAGAATAAATATTCATCAAATATGCAAATCATGGCATTATATCATTGCATAGATCTCTAGATTTCTGAGCCTTCTGCCTTACCAGGTAGCCAAGAGTCCTAACACCCAGTAGTTAGAGTTTGGCATAGCCTTGAAGATTGATGAGTTGTAATCCCTTCCAAAGCTCTTGGCTTTTTGTTTTTCAATCCAGCTTTATCACTGTAACTCAGATTATTCTTGCAGGCTATACAAACGGCTGATCCTTTTCGGAACTCTAATGTACCCCAAACTTCTCAAAGCGTTAGAAGCCAAACTTTAAAAAACAAACATTGGAATAGCCATTCATTTCCAATCCTGCAGCCTGTAACACACATAACTTGTTAACGCTGCTGCAGAATTGAGACATTATTTCAGGGCTTTATTTGGTTGAATATCATGTACCTCTCCACAGAGCTTCTGATATCACAGCCACCATAGCTAAAAATGATTGACTAATTGACTAAAAATGATTAATCTGACCTACCAGTTCTAGGAATTGTCAGCTATTTGCATTCAAAGGCAAAACTGTCTTTAGAAAAAAAACCTTGCTGCTGGTTTTGTGTTTATAAACCTAAACAACTTAGCTCCTTCTAGGTGAAAAGACATAAGAAAAGCAGCTGAAAATAGAAACAAATGGAGCAGAGAAAGAAATGTACTAAACTTTGATCCTCCACTTGGGAGCCCTTTTCAGGTAACAGCCATTGCTTGTGCTAATTTTGGAAAATTGAACGTAATTATAAATAAATCAGTGGATTCCTGGACTAGTGTTTGATCGTCTCTTACATAATGAAATAAGCTTTGATATATTTGTTAAAGCATCTGTTTGGCAGGGATATCACTTCTGGAAAATGAAGCAATTTAAATTCTAGATACAAGGTTATAACACTTTGCCACCTATTGAAATGCCTTTACTTGATGCATAGTAACTATTTTACCTTTTTTACATGAGGCGTGCTACTTCATGGTGAAAAATTCACTGTTTCCCCCCTCCATTTAAAATGTGTCACAAAGGAAATTATATACCTGATAAAATAAACTGAAACTAACACAGTCTTTTCCAACCCAGTCAGATTAAACAGTCTGAGGAAGAGCTCTATGTAAACTCGAAAGTTTGTCTCTCTCACCAACAGAAACTTAGTCCAAATAAAGATATTACCTCACTCACCTTGTCTCTCTAATATCCTGGGACTGACATAGCTACAACAACACTACGTACAACATATGATAAAAATCCAGTCAGTCAGTCACCAGTGTTTGAGATTTAAATCCTAGTTCTCAATCACTATGGGACTCGTGTGCCAAGAATGTGCAGCATCAGGCTACTACTCTGAAAACTTCCCTGCCACATAGATACCATCCCAACATACAGCCAGCATTGCATGTGGCTCTCTGGGCTTTCCAATGATCATTTTATCTTCCCCATATTTTCAGGTTTCAGTTCTTTTTCTTGTGGATATTTCTATTTTCAACTCTTTTCTCAGAGGGTGAAGCAGAGATCAGGTAGAATTTCCTCTAACTGCTCTGCAGGTCATATCAACATGCACAACTGAATACTTACAATAAACTACAACATGAGCCATCTTTCCGAACAGATCCAAATATTGGAATAGACCAATAAAACATTTTCTTTCCTGCCTAAACTACACAATATTTTCATTTGATATAGCAAGAGCTGGAAACATCCTCTATTAAATAAAGGTAATATTGTTAACCGTTCTTCCAATGTAATGAAAGATTGAGTTGATAATTTAATTTCTGATTTTTAGATCAAGGGAAAACAATGCTTGGATTTACTGCACCTGTCACCTTCAAGTACTATGTAAATATTAACTCTCCTCGCCACCTTTTTCATACCTGGACCTCATTCTTGTATAGCTGGTTTCTAGCCAGGACTCCCCTTCCCGAATAAGGGAAGGGCAGGGTGGTCACACATCCATCTGACACCTGTTGCAACTGCCAGGTTGAGAACACCTGGACTAGTGTGAAGCAAAAACGAGTCAACATCACTGTTGAGCTTAGAACTTGGGAGCTCTGGACTCTCAGTCCCATACTTAGGAAACACCTCTAATTAAAAACGAATACAGATATGTGCAGTAGGAACAATTACTTGCACACAAACAACCTGTGTCTATTGTGGACGTGGCAGTTTTCCACATACAAAACTGCCAATTATCAGCAACAGGAGCTCCACACATGGAGCAGATGCTGAATCGGGTCCCTTATTTCAGCACTGCCGTAGAACTAATAGCGATTGGATTTACTTTTAAAATGGAGATTAATATTAATTCTAAAGTCTGTTTATGGGCTCTGCTGACTGCACAGGTTGTTTGCTGTTTTTCCATTCTTACAGGAAGAATGAAATGAATTATATCACAGCCTGAGGGTACACCAAACACTTCATCCTCCTGGGTTTCCCCAGTGTGAAATAGACTTCAAACCAGGACATGAAAGAAATAGCTGAAAAGAACAAAATAACTGCAATGTCTACATGCAGCACCATTTATTACAGGGAAGCAGGAGAGAGGCCAGAACATTTCATTTAGAGACCAGCAAATAAGTGTCTCTTTAGTCTGCCCAGCAAACCAATAATAAAAAATTTTTAAAACATCAGGGCAAATATTTGGTTCGGTTCAAAAAATGTTCAGAATTTATCTCACACAGTTTGCTGGCCTTTAAAAACGTTTCCCTGGCAGAAACCATCAAGTCAAATTTGTGAATAGTTTCAAGTCGACCCAAAACTGCATTTTTTGGAAAATAAAGTATTTCACGGCTCTAATATTGGGCGGGGGATGGGGGAGAAGAGGAGGGAAGGGGCCAGTCATTTTCAGTGGGAAAAATTGAGGCCTGTGAAACTTGGACAATTGCCTTACCCCTTGCTAATAAAACAGCACTGATCAGAGAGTCCATACTTCCACCAGCTTCATCCTTGGTGAAGCAAGGGACAATCTGTCCCTGAAGGGGTGCATCATATGGAAGGGCAAAGATGACATCACCCTCACTCACAGCTTCATCAAGAGGAGCTGTAGTTTACACTGGCGGCGACACAGTAGCTTGTCAGGTGAGGCTGAAGAGAATGGGGCAGATTCCTCAGTATATCGATGAAGTCCATGGAGCCCCACTGAAATCATAGAATCATAGAACTAGAAGGGATCTAGAGAGGTCATCTAGTCCAGGCCCCTGCACTTATGGCAGGACTAAGTATTATCTAGACCATCCCTGACTGGTATTTGTCCAACCTGCTCTTAAAAATCCCCGATGATGGAGATTCCACAACCTCCCTAGGCAATTTATTCAAGTGCTTAACCACTCTGACAGTTAGGAAGTTTTTCCTAATGTCCAACCTAAACCGCCCTTGCTGCAATGTAAGCCCATTGCTTCTTGTCCTATCCTCAGAGGTTAAGAACAATTTTTCTCCCTCCTCCTTGTAACAACCTTTTTATGTAATTGAAAACTGTTATCAGGTGCCCTCTCAGTCTTCTCATCGCCAGACTAAACAAACTCAATTTTTTCAATCTTCCCACATAGGTCAAGTTTTCTAGACCTTTAATCATTTTTGTTGCTCTTCTCTGGACTTTCTCCAATTTGTCCACATCTTTCCTGAAATGTGGTGCCCGGAACAGGACACAATATTCCAGTTGAGGCCTAATCAGCGCGGAGTAGAGCGGAATAATTACTTCTCGTGTCTTGTTTACAACACTCCCGCTAATACATCCCAGAATGATGTTTGCTTTTTTTGCAACAGTGTCACACTGTTGACTCATATTTAGCTTGTGATCCACTATGACCCCCAGATCCCTTTCCGCAGTACTTCTTCCTAGGCAGTCATTTCCCATTTTGTATGTGTGCAACTGATTGTTCCTTCCTAAGTGGAGCACTTTACATTTGTCCTTATTGAATTTCATCCTATTTCCTTCAAACCATTTCTCCAGTTTGTCCAGATCATTTTGAATTTTAATCCTATCTTCCAAAGCACTTACAACCCCTCCCAGCTTGGTATCGTCCACAAACTTTGGAGCTATGACAGTTTACATCAGTTTCCCCAACTCCACACCCGAGAGGAGAGCGCGGCTCCCAGCACTGGTGCACTGTCTACACTGCGCTTTACAGCGCTGAAACTTGCAGCGCTCAGGGGTGTGTTTTTTCACACCCCTGAGTGAGAAAGTTGCAGCGCTGTAAAGTGGCAGAGTAGACAAGGCCTAAGAGAGATGCAAGATGCCCAATGCTTCTTAGTAGACTATTGACTCTGAAACCTAACACTGACCATTTAAATGTCTACATCCACCTTGAGGTGGAGTGGGGAATAGCAAGAACTCTGGAGAGAGGAAGCATATTTGCAGGAAAAGAACTTCTGACGATCCTGGAAAAGCTTTCTGGGATGAATTTGAGGACTCAAGTAAAGCGGTGCGAATAAATGATGTTTTGGTTTGCACACCCATTTGGCCCAAAACATCTCATTTGAGGCATTTTAACTTTAAAAAAATTGAAGTAAAATTTGAAAAGAAAAAAGTCAGTTCAAATATCTTATTTAGAATACATACATATATATATATATATGGCTGGAAGGGCTCTCAAGAGGAAACAAAGTTTTGATTTTTTGGATTTTTTTGTTGGCTGAAACAATTCGGCAGATTCAACACGAATTTGCAAAAAGTTTCAGTTGACCCGAGTCTGCATTTCGGTCCAAAAAAAGTTTGTGCTGACAAATTTCACCCAGTTCTAGTCTCAAAGAGGTCGAGTGTGGATGTACTTGTAAGACAAAGCTGACCAAAATAAAATTTCCATGGACCTTCATTATGAATTGTCCGGTCAAATGTCTTGCAGGATGAGGTCCGTAGAGAGAACTGTGGAATCTGGCCCAATGTTTTGTGAAATCTTGATTATCAAAAGTTTGTGACTAAACTACGTGACATGATGTCTCTGTGTTTAATGTGGCCCACTGGAGGTCTTGTGGAGAGATAGTATTTCAGAGTGTAATCTGAGAAGAGCACTGTGAGGGCCATAGAGCTTTCAGACCTGTTTCTATCCTGGATTGTCAGAGCGCCTTCCAAGGCCTGGAGACGGCTTCATTTTGAAAAATTCTGCTTCTAAACCACATCTCTATAAAAGCAATACAATGTTTTATCTTCTCATTGTTCACACATTTTTAAATATTTCTGTTTAATTAACTTATTTGATTGCTTGCGTGGGCCCATTTTTTGTCTTAATAAAAGCAAATTGAAGTTCAAGTATATGTATAATTAAATTTAATGTGAAGGTACAAATGAATTCCAAAGTAGTAGTAAAAAGAACAGGAGTACTTGTGGCACCTTAGAGACTAACAAATTTATTAGAGCATAAGCTTTCGTGGGCTACAGCCCACTTCTTCGGATGCACGGCTACTACTCTGAAAGTAGTCATAGTTTCTTTTATTTATCATGAGTAAGGCCGCATGTAAGTCATGGAGGTCACAGATTTCCATGACTTTCTGTGACCTCTGTGACTTCTGTAGCATCCAGTGCGGCTGGACAGATCAGGCAGCCCCTGGGCCAGCCACACCAGCCGCTGCTGGGGCAGTTTGAGTATGGGAGGGAGCACAGGGCTGGGTCAGGGGTTGGGGTGTGAGGCGGTGCTTACCTTGGGGGGCGGCTTCCCGGAAGCAGCCAGCATGTCCCTGCAGCTTCTAGGCAGAGGGTCAAGGGGTTCTGTGCGCTGCCCATGCCCACAGGCGCTACCCCTGCAGCTCCCATTGGCTGCAGTTCCCGGCCAATGGGAACTGCAGAGCCAGATAGGGAACCTGCCAGCCCCGCCAACACTCCTTGTGTGTGGACTCTCATATTGCTTTAGTCTGAGCCTGTAAATTCACCAGTGCAAGCTAAACCAATATAAGCCAGGTTTAAACCAATGCATCAACACACAAAGTTGCACCAGTCTAACTAAATTTGGTATACCAATCAGGCCTTTAGTTAAACCAGTGTAACACTGTGCGTAGACCAGGCCTTACGGAAGGGTCTAAAGTGAATTCTGTGTGGGCTAAAAGGTTCCAGTTTGACAGCCCTTGAAAGTGAAGTCCCCTCTTTAACCAAAGGACAAGAACAGCACTGGCAAAGCAAACTTACTCCCACTACCCAGCCAATGTACCTCACCTCTGACCTGGAGGGACTACCTCTAGTGAGGAGAGGACAGTTCAGTCTCTGGCTGTATCTACTAGGTCTCTCTAATGAGGGTACCAATTAGTAATGATGGTGGTAATTTCTGCAATATGGATATTTGCCCTCTAGCACTGGACTAAGTACACCTACTCATTTAAAAAAAAACCCACCTATAAGCCGCCCTGTTGCACTCTAGGTTATAAGCTCTATTCTATAAATTTTCCAAGAACTAACAATCATTTCCATGCTATGAGTTGCCTTTTCATTTACTTATGGAGCTACTTTCCTATTTCTCTAAACCAACACAGTCCTCCACTCTGGCCTCGGGGCTGTCATTTTCTTTACCTCCATACCTCCTCCGACATGACTTTGAAACTTTCTCTCATTGTCATGCGGACAACTTCCTTCCAGCTTTGAAACACCATGCTAGTGTAACAGCACAGGATTGGAAGGTATAGTCTATGGGTCAACGATCTCCTACTTCAATCCACATTGTCTGATTATTGACAAGCTAGACTATTACAGCTCCTTTAGGGCGCTTATGGTCTGTGGTGCTAGTTCTTAATCCATGGATCAATGACATGATGGAACACAGTGGCACTTTCAGAGCCAGTTACACTTTTACTTGTCACTGTGAGCACAAGGTGCCTTTTGTCATCAGAAACTCAGGAAAACACTGTACTAAAATGTTGTGAAATCTTTAATGTTTTAAAGCAACCACTTAGAAGGGACAAAACACCTGATTATAATTTTTTTTTAAATCACAAAGTCAAAATTACCAATTGAAGTTAAATGTATTCTTTTGATTTTCTTTGTAGGTCATTTTGAAGATACAAAAGCATCAAATGCTCCACATTTTATTTTTGTTCCTTCCATATGACAACTTAACACGAAGATAAAAATACAGTTTAATATAAAATAAATATATGGAGATATACCTACCTCATAGAACTGGAAGGGACTCTGAAAGGTCATTGAGTCCAGCCCCCTGCCTTCACTAGCAAGACCAAGTACTGATTTTGCCCCAGATCCCTAAGTGGTCCCCTCAAGGATTGAACTCACAACACTGGGTTTAACAGGCCAATACTCAAGCCACTGAGCTATTCCTCCCCCACATCTTATCTTAAAACGGGGTAGCAACCCACAGTTTGAGAACCACTAATCTAAGGATCTTAAAATGATATGCAGTCACTGAGCCAAAAGCTCCGATATTGCAAACCAACGGTGAGAGTGTCAAATCCGCCTAAAAGGGTGGGAAGAAGGAAGGCAATGACTTCTTTAAAAAACAGGAGTACTTGTGGCACCTTAGAGACTAACAAATTTATTAGAGCATAAGCTTTCGTGGACTACAGCCCACTTCTTCGGATGCATCTAATAAATTTGTTAGTCTCTAAGGTGCCACAAGTACTCCTGTTCTTTTTGCGGATACAGACTAACACGGCTGCTACTCTGAAAAATGACTTCTTTGCAAACTCATCCCTCTGCTCCCAGAAAGTAGAATCTCCCCTATTTGATCACCAAGCAATTCATTTGGGGATCCAGGGAATTTGGAAGGGCCTGGTTGATCCTATCCACTATGCTCCTTTAAAAACTATTTCTGGGGCCACGTCAGTGCCAGTTACTACTGCTGAGGAAACCGTCTATGAAATGTAAAAGGCGGGCCACCCCTCGGGATCTCATGGGCAGCAGCAGTGCAACTCCCCCCAGTGAGCTCAACCCTGTTCTGAAAGGACCAATACCAATGGAGGGGGAAGGCAGTACAGTCTCCAGACCAGGGCCGGCGCTTCCACCAGGTGACCCTAGGCGGTCATCTAGGGCGGCAGGATTTGGGGGGCGGCAATTCGGCGGTGGGGGTCCTTTCACTCCAGGTCTTCAGCGGAAATTCGGTGGCGGGTCCTTCACTCGCTCCGGGACCCGCCGCCGAAGTGCTCCGAAGACGCAGAGCAGAAGGACCCCCGTCGCCGAATGCTCAGAGGAGGAGCACTGCCGCCTAGGGCGGCAAAAACCCTGGAGCCGCTCCTGCTCCAGACCCATTCGATGCCTGGCTTCTGTAGCCTACAGAGACAATAGTTGCTTCTGTTTATATAGACATGAATTGTAAGTAGGCCCAAAAATCCATTTCCTAAAAATAGGCTTGACAATAGTCAAGGGAGGCCTGGTAAAAGTATAAGTAAAGTGAAGTAAGACAATTCAGAGGCAAGTTAGAGACAAGTTAGGGCATAACCCCAGGCCATGTTGTAAACATGTTTTGGTCCTAACTGTTTTTTTTCACAAGCATTTTAGGTGAAATGTGAATGTTCTGGAAGAATGCTGTCTATATTTATAGTTACTGGAATGTCATTTATGCAGCTGCTAAGACTATGCTTAAGGTTAAATAGCCAATGAGAAAGTAGAAAAATATTTAATTATCTCAGCAGCAATGTAGATATGGTTAAAGGTGGATTTAGTGTTAATTAAGAGGTAATATTAGAATTGATTACAAAAAAAGTAGCGCCTAATTTTAGATTAGACCTGCCCATCCACCCTCAAGGTACCATTAGAGAATGGGTATAATCCTTTCTCCTCAATTAGGGACTGATAACCCCTAAATACATCATCTCATCTTAGACAAAAATATAAATACAGCGAATGATTATATTGTGATGCCTGTTTACTTAACTATTTTATATTAAATACAGTCTTTAATTTTACCATTCATTGTGTCATTCACAGTCCTCCACTAAATTAAATTATCTGTAACTGTCCTGGTGGCTCAAACCTTAAAAGATTTCAGTTTGGTTTAATTCCTTATCTTTAAACTACTAATTGGGAATACATAAATCAACAGTTACACTTCTCTACTGAGCACATGAACAGGCAGAGATGGGCCAAAACTGGATCCAAGTCTGGACTGGAATTCTGTGGTTTGCCCTTATATCCACAATGGCCTCAGTCAAAATCAAAACACTTTAACCTGTCTGGTCATTCAGTGACAGACCTGTGGGTGGCTATATTACAACAGAAAAACTTCAAAAACAGACTCCAACGAGAGACTGCTGAGCTGGAATTGATATGCAAACTAGACACAATCAACTCTGGTTTGAATAAGGACTGGGAATGGCTGAACCATTACAAACATTGAATCTATCTCCCCTTGTAAGTATGCTCACACTTCTTATCAAACTGTCTGTACTGGGCTATCTTGATTATCACTTCAAAAGTTTTTTTTTTTCTCTTAATTAATTGGCCTCTCAGAGTTGGTAAGACAACTCCCACCTGTTTATGCTCTCTGTATGTGTGTATATATATCTCCTCAATATATGTTCTATTCTATATGCATCTGAAGAAGTGGGCTGTAGTCCACGAAAGCTTATGCTCTAATAAATTTGTTAGTCTCTAAGGTGCCACAAGTACTCCTGTTCTTCTTTCAGTCAAAATCGCAGATCCAAACACACCCAAGTTTTGGATTTGCATCTGTAGTTTAAGACCCCTCTTTACCAACAAGGCTGACAATTGTACAATGTTTATACTTGTTCAGTAGGAACTGGTCTAACATATTTTACACAAGCTATCAGATGGCCATAACTATTGGCCAAAACTGATCTGGGGCCTGATTCAATTCCCTTTAGTTAATGAGAGTTTCTCTTTTGTCTAAATGGGCATTGGGTCAGATCTTTGTTATTAGCTCTTTAAACACGCAGAGCTTTGGAAAGCCCTACCCAATCCACCTTGAAAAAATGTTTCTTTATTTGTTAATTACTATACAGAATTATTTCTTTTCCCCCAGAGGCTCGCTTATCCAAGGTATTCTTTTCTGCTGACTTTAACGTGAAGAGAAAGTGCACACGCTGGCATTGCTCAAATGGGTGTTTAAGGGGTTATTCTGCAAGTTAAAAGGTTAACATGTCAATATATATTGGATGCAATACACAGACGGGCTTTTTGTGGATCAAGTCACATCTGGAATTAAATCACTCAGGAAAAGAAGCTGCTTTAATGAGCCAATAAGACAGTAGTTGTTGCATAGGATTGGGAACCAAATTAATGATACAACCCACTTTCTTGTTTAAGGTCGCAGAATGGTTACAACATATTACAAGGTCTTGTTCCCACAACTAAAACAGCCTGGGATCTTATTTCTTCCTTGCAATAGAGCTGACTGATTGATTTTTTGCCAATACTCACCTAGGGTATTTCTGAAACGTGAAGAAATGAATGAACCAACAACTAAACAAAATACCACCAGCCTTGTAACAAGGGTAACCCTCATTTTAGACCGTATCTTCAAGATCATTGACGCTGAGCTTCCTAAATCTGATTCTGATTCCAGTGAAATCAGTGGGGATGTTGCCATTGACATTGATGGAAGCAGGACTGGGCCCACTGGATTTACTTCACCTCCCCCCCATGCCAACCAAACATCCTACCAGGAACCAGACCATATGCACAATACCATTTTAGATTTCAAAGCCACAGTTCATGCAGCACCTCACCACAGAAGGAGACATATGAAAGTAGTGGCTGATCCTTTATGAATTATCATGGTAGTGCATAGAAACCCCAGACAGGACTAGGACTCCACACAAACCAAGAGCAGAAGGGCTCAACAGTAGCTAGACAGCTGGAGTTCTGGGCTGGCTGCTTGTTACACTGATCATAATCATTCCCTGTGCTGCCCCTGTCTCCTCGATCCATCTATTAGGTCTCCTCTGAATGGAAGCTCACTGGGGAAGAGGACTATCTTTTCATTATGTACAGTGACTGGCACACTGGGGCCTACAGGTGCTACTGCAGTACATATCACAACAACACTGAGTATATAATCTCATTTTGAGACAGGACACAACAACGGGCAGCACAGCACAATTTATGCCTGTGCCCTGGGATCTCATGTGGAACCCATCCATTACACGGCATCTCGTAGGATTTCAATATATAGCCTATAATACCGCAGTGTTCCACTGAGTGGACAGGAGTTACAGTATCCAGGCAGATAGATTGACTAGGAGATGCATGTATAGGGAGTTTGGATGGTAAAGAGTTTAATAACGGCCATGAATTTCTATTCAAGGTGGGTTTTAAAAACGCTATTAAATACCAACTACCGAGAAATCATTGCAGGTAAATCTCAGCTGCTCTATTGATGTTACAAAGAAAACCAATATAGGTCACACTTCATATTAATGATGCATTTATAACCAGTTTATCAAAGGGTTAATAAATTAATAGATATTTTAATAACTGGTTAAGTATTATAGATTGTTAGAATCCAGCAGGTTGCACTGATATTCTTATAACCGTCTATATAACATTTTCTGATTTTAACATGCTTAAAACATCTTTTAATGATTTATCAACCCTTTATAAGCTATTTGCTAATGTACCCTTAGTGTGACCCAAGTACTGGTGTGAAGTAAGAACAACAGAAGTGGACAGAATACTTGTTGGCACTGGAGAGAAGAAACTGCGCATTAAAACTACAGCTACTAACTAGGGACTGAATTCACATGCCAGCAGCACCTAGCCAAATTTCTGTGGTGGGTGCTGGACAGAAGTGCCAGGGAGAAAGGCAGGAATCCTCTCCCATAGCTGCAATGTCACTTCAAAGTGGTTTCTTCAGCTGACACACTCCTTTGCAGCCCCACCATAGGGCAGAGGACAAAGGGGATTTCCCACCCTACCGCCACCCACGTCCTGAGCGCTGCTGTGCAAGGCAAAGTCTGTACGCCCTACCCTCAATATCCTGCCCCTCTGCTTGTGCATGGGGCGCATCTGCAGTGAAGTCAGGTGTACGACTGGTCCCCTCACAGGATAACATGTCTAGCACTGCTATCCTCCTTCAAGAACGTAGAGCATCATTTCGGGGACACGGTCAGCCTTTATTTGGCTATGGAAGTGATTCACTCCTCCTGCTACAATGCTGACCCTCTCAGAAACATACCCGGCTGCTCGCCCTGACGCCAAGAAACTATCAGCACATAGGGAAATAGAATCATCTGATCCAAACGCAGGGTTTCTAATGATATTTTAAATCCAGCTTCCAATACAGATTGGAGGTCACTGCGCAATGAGCCTCAGGGGGAGGGGGCAAAACCAATGTAGGAACCGGCTGACAGGGCTTTTTTTATTTTTGCGGCTGCAGTTTAGCGCTATCGATTGATGTAGGTAGTTACAGAGCGGCAATCACTGCTGTATATAGGTGCCAGCTACAGGCATAAAGAAAGGAAGGAAAATTCACACAGGATTTCAGGTCTCTGCTTAGAATTCCTCAGTGGCTTTTTATTTTTTAATTTTCTCCACTGTAAGAGATAGCTGTGTCTTTGGCCCCACCACCACCACAGGAAGGGCTTCACAAAGAGGGAGGCCTTGCATTTGAATGCAGTGCTCCCTTTAAAATAACTACTGTACACATAATGTTCCACCGAGATGCCCTGTATCCTGCACGGAACTTTTGCTAAGCGATACTCAATCCCTGGCCTTTTGGTTAAGGTATAAAATATAGGGCCTGAATCCCTTCTCACTTACACTATTCACTAGTCTGACTGCATTGGCTTCAGTGGAGTACACTGGTAAATGAGCCGAGAATCAAGCCCACAGAACTGGTATGGAACGGTGTTTTATTTTGCTCTCCCAGTCTTATCGCCAACAGTGCAGATTCGATTTCACAATGCAGTCTATTTCTCTGGCCTCAGTAGGTCACTAGGCGCTAGAGTTCCCAGATCATCCTCCAACAACATCAGCAGAACTACTTAAACCGGGCCGCTTTACTGAAGACCATGTGGTAAAAGCTGCACCTATAGTTGTCAGCCTGGCAAAACCCTAAACCACACCTCTGGTTTCAAGCCATGCCCCTTCCCTTCCAATAGTTTCCCGAAGAAACCATCCTCTGCCTTGGCTGCAAAACCTTCCTTCTGCCAGGGAGCTCTTTCCTCCTGTCTGAACGCTGGGGAGGAGGTCTGGACAGAAACACACTTTCTCTAGCCCCATCTCCTGGCTGTTGTAGGGGCCCTTGGCGTCTCGATGCTTGGGTGCCCTTGGCTCCCCTTGGTGCTTGTATTGTGAAGGGCTTGGGAGCACTTTTGTGCTGACTGGAAACCCACTTGCTCTGCCTAGGAGCACTCAGAGGTGAAGCAGCGTGAGACAGCCTGAGCCAAGATCCCAGAGACACTCCAGTAACAAAGAAAAATGAAAGTACTTGGACACTAGGGGAGTTAATAAACTCACCTCCCTCATCCAATTCCCGGGAGCTGACAACCATGACTGCGTAAGTGCTGCAGTTAGCAATAACCTGCACGCTGTTCAAGAATTAATAATACAGAGACAATGCAAAATCCAACTGGAATTTACCTAACCCAATACAAGAGCTAAGACAACACATTACTGAACTGAGCTGGGAATTGTTTACCTGATGTCAGTACAGCGAGAAGGGAAATGAGTTTTGTATCCTTGCCAGTCAGGCACTGTCAGCTCAACACAATTATAATTAGAAACTAGAGACAGGCTGGGGAAACTATTCATCTGCTATTTCAGACTCAAATATCTAGAACTGATTATTTTGCTTTTTCAGCCTTTGTCTTATTATCTAATTACAAAAGGAATTGAAGGTGGAGACAAGTACAGAGATTGTTATGAAACGGCTGGAGAGATGAGATACCAAAATAATTAAATTCCAAGCTCTAAGTGAGCAAAACCAGCAACTTTTGATACTTCTGAGGATACTAGTTTTGGCCAGTGCCCAAGCTCACAGTTTGTTAGCTCTAGGTAGTTTATAAATGCACCTCACGGCCTTGCCAGTCTTCCCAGCATACTTCTTATTACTTTGTCTCTGATGGCAGCTAACATGTATCCCCTTGGGAATAGCTGCAGTACATGCATCCCCTTTACAAAATCCTAACCAGCCAGTGGGTGCCAGTTCTGCTTACGACTTTGCATGCGTAGCACTGAATTCCCTGTATCATGTTTGCTGTGGAGTTTTGTCTTTTCTATGTCCTATGATCTTTTGCTTCTTGTCCGTTGGATTATACTTATTTACAGATAGTCTCCATCCAATAATCAGTACATCAAGTAACATTAATCCAGTAACACAAATATGAGGAACAGAATACACTTTGAATAAGGCAATTACAGCATTTGCTCTAGATTGTACGATAAATATTTTACAGACTTCAGGGCTGTCCTGTGCATGGTCTCCATCTGTTGATTCTTTGCTTTTCCTCTCCCCACCTTCGCTCCCCCTTTTCTACTAAACCTTAACACTGCCTTTTTAGCCTTATGCCTCAATTTGACTTTACTGGAGTTGCACCAATTTACAGTGGATCTGAATTTGGCCCAGTGACAGCCTATATTACTGCATATTCCAATCCGCACATAGAAGGGGAAAATAACTGGTAAAATAATACCTAGAGAAAGCAGTCAGCATTATATCAAAATGTTATACAACAGTGCTTCTAAAAAAGAGGAGCTCTGTTTGTACAAGGTTAATTAGTGTTTACATTTGGCGTAACATTAGTAGTATTGCTCACTGCTAGACAGGATGGAATAACCAGGGAAAGACAGATGCTACTCTCAAAAATATATTTGACTCATTGATCAAATTTCACAGCCTTACTTATGAGGACAGCGACTTACATTGGCCTTGTAAACACAGGCAAAGGACTTTAATGCATCTCTTCTCTAAGGCCCCAACTTTTAAACATGGGTGCCACAAACTAGGAGCCTGGAGCCATACTCTAGATATGTAAAAAGTTGTTTAAGGCATGTAAGTGCCGATTGAGGTATCAAATCCCTTTTTCATCAACCTTATACGTGCTAAATATTATGAATTATTATTTGGCTTCATTTTCAGACCCTGAGTCACCCACCATTCCCTGGGAAGTGATAGGAGGTAAGAGAGAGAGAGAGCGTGTGCAACATACGAAAGGTGCCAGGTTGACAGCGCTGTCTTTATCCACAGAACTGGTACAGCACAGGTGGCAGCAGTGCAAACTTTCTACGGCAATGTGGGGGAATGTGCTCCTCCCTGACCTGGAGGGACCACCTCCTTGGGAGAAAGAGCAGTTCGGTCCCCATGCCCAATCCAGCTTTGGCTCTGCTGAGCTGACAATAAGGCTGCCAATGGGCATCGAATATGGTAGCAGTTTGTGTGATATGGGTGACTGTCCACTAGGAAACAGTTTGAGACAGTCAATTCACTTCACATTATTTATTTGGAAATGGAAAAGGAAGTAAGTGCTTTAAGATCTTTGAGTGAAAGACAACTCACCAGTCACCATAGTTTTTAGGTGGTATAAATACCTTACATAGATGGACAGAAAGATTAAAGATGGTGTATTAATGTGACATGTTTTAGAAAAACACTAGATCGCAGGAACTCCACCACAGACCAGTGCGAATAATGGATTTTTAGTTGTCTAGCAATTCCAAACGTCTGTTTTGGATCAAAATGAAACAAAACTTTAAAAAAAATGGTGAATCAAAAAATTTATTTTGGGTTGAACAAAATTTTACATTTCGATTTTGAGCATCTGTTACTATCTTCATTTTCAATTTTTAAAAAGAAATTTGAAGGCAATTTCAAAATGAGAAGCGATTTTCAAATGAAAAATTTCATTCAAACAATGTTAAAACAAAGTGTTTAGACTTTTTCAGAATTTGTATTTGTTTTATTTCTCCCCAACATGAACAATTTGAAAAAAGTGTCGTGAATTTGCAAGATGGTGCAGTGTCACCAAATCTGCGTTTTTCAACCACAAGAAAAGTTTTGTCTAAAAAATTTCACCCAGCTCTACTCCACAGTACACACAATGGCTACTCCGATAGCTACTTCCTGGTGGTAGCTGAGATAAACCCCAGATTCTCTTGCTTTTAACAATACAGCCCCCTTTCAACCATAGAGGGCTGTGATCGCTAGAAAGTTCGTTATAATATTGCTTATGGATGACAATACCTGCATTAACAATACACTACACTTATGCAGGTCTGGGTCATGACCAAGACTACACCCCTGCACTGAGGATTAGGGGGACGTAGCATTCCCCTTTACTCCTCTGTGCAGGCCACTTGCATCATGGGCCACAATGTGGTGGGGTTGAGGAGAGAGTATCCAGGGCTCCCCTCCTGCATAGGATGACATGGAATGGATGTAGGCTTGGGTCCATCCCTCCCTTTATGTGCCAGCTGCGATGGCCAGCTTAACAAGCAGACAGAAATAAGCTACACCAGGGAAAAGGCTGATGCAGGTCCCTGTTCTACTCACGGGGCAGCATGACTACATGCCATTTCTTACTCAGGGCAGAGCGCAAGGTGCCAGTCCAGTCCCTAGTGCCTTCCATCTTGAAAGCGCTGTGCAAGCCACCACACAAAATAATCCTCATGACTCCAGCAGGTGCTAAGAACGTATTATCTCCTCCATGTCACACAGATGGGGAGCCAACCTCAAGGCCTCAGAGGGACATGGTGTCAGAGCAGGGCATGGAAGTCCAGAATAAAATGTGAAGTAAAGCAAGCAAAGGAGGAAAGAGAGAATTCAAGTAAAACAAATGTTCTAAGTTTACCACACAGCACGGCCCCAACCTTCCCTGGGTCCTGTAACCTGGGGCATCCGCTTCCTCATGGCCATCTCTCCGGACTTTCCCATCCAGGCCACATCTACATCTTGCCAACTCTTCCTGCACAACATTTCCAAGACCTGGCTTTTCCTCTCCATCCATACAGCTAAAACTCTAGCCCACATTCTTATCTTCTTGCCTCTCAACTGCTGCAACATCCTCTTCTCTGGCCTTGACAAATACAATCTTGCTCCAGATATCTATTCAAAAGACTTTTGCATAGATCATTGTGCCTTGCTTACCATTTTAACATCACCCCTCTCTTTGCATCCCTCCACTGGCTCTCCCTTCACCTTCACATCAAACAGAAACTACTTTTCTTCACATTCAAGGTCCTTCCTGGCCTACCCCCACCCTACCCATTGTCTCTCATATGCTATCAAGACATCGATTCCCACCTCTGCAGTGATGCCAGCTTCCATTACCCACTTATTACATTTTCAAACAAGCACCTTCTACTATGCTGCATCTATCAGAGCAGGTCCACATAAACACCTGCAAAGCCATGTCATTGTCCTCCTACAAAGCCCTCCTTAAACTTCAAGTTTGCTATGATACCTACCAACAATTTGACAAGAATTACACAGCTGGCGTGCTGAGACTGCTGCCCTCTGTGTTCCCATGTCTGTCTGTATCCACCTGTTGTCTCTTGTCTTATACTTAGACTGTAAGCATTTTGGGGCAGGGAATGTCTTTTTGTTCTCTGTGTGTACAATGGGGTCCTGGACCATGCCTGGGGCGCTAAGTGCTACAATTATACAAATATTTTAAAGAATACAGAAACCGCCACTCCCACTACCATTAATTTAGCATCAAAAATGTCAGTGAAGTTAGGAAGTGTTATTTTCCCCATTTTACAGATAGAGAAACTGAAGCACACACATTTTAAGTAAGTTGTCCAAGGTCCAATATGCTCAATGGCCTGTGATGGGATGTTGGATGGGGTGGGATCTGAGTTACTACAGAGAATTCTTTCCTGGGTGCTGGCTGGTGAGTCTTGCCCACATGCTCAGGGTTTAGCTGATTGCCATATTTGGGGTCGGGAAGGAATTTTTCTCCAGGGCAGATTGGCAGAGGCCCTGGAGGTTTTTCGCCTTCCTCTGCAGCATGGGGCACGGGTCACTTGCTGGAGGAGTCTCTGCACCTTGAGGTCTTTAAACTACGATTTGAGGACTTCAATAACTCAGACATAGGTTAGGGGTTTCTTACAGGAGTGGGTGGGTGAGATTCTGTGGCCTGCATTGTGCAGGAGGTCAGACTAGATGATCATAATGGTCCCTTCTGACCTTAAAGTCTATGAGTCACACTGAAAGTCTGTAGCAAAGCTGGGGAACCCAGGGTGTACTGGTTTCCAAACCAATGTGTTACCCACAGCCCTCCTTTTCTCCCAGTGTATCAGTTCTCTGTATCACCCATGCATTGCGGAGCACACTGCATTGCTTTCATTTTGGTCCATCGTGCAGAGGGCTGTATGGTGCCACCTGCACTCTTTTCCTTTCCTTGTGTCATGCATCAGAGGAGACGATTGTGCCTAACTGCTGAAGTGTGTGTGTGTCTGGGTGGTACAGCAGACGCCGATCTCCACTCTCTCCCTGTATACTACAAGCTGCTTTGATTGCAAAGGCCCGAATCTCATTAACACTGGGGGGAAGTAACATACATATTTTCATGGGAAGAAATAGCTATGGATATTTAGACATCTGAAACCCTGCTTTCAGCACATCTTTAACTGGCTTCCTGACAATCATTTATTTATTTATTTGGCTATCTCAATGACTATTTCAGGATGAAATAAAAAGGAAACTAGGGCTTACAAATCTCGGTCCAAAAGTGCATGTGTTAGTGGGTTTTCTAACTGGGTCCTTAGTAAGGATTTGGCATTTGCCCCAGAATCTTGCTGTGCCCTTCACTCTGTCCCATACGTTTGACACACTTGCCTGTCTTAACACCAAATGTTGTGCTTTTAATAGAAGAATCAGCTACAGAAAGCCTAGAACCCACTTTGATTAATATAAACTGGGCACCATGTGCAACTGAGTCTGCGCATTGACAATAACCGCCGCAAATTGCCATTATGAAAGGAGCATTGACAGTGATGAACAACTACAATGACCTGCAATCTCTCAAACTCAAGGCCAACTTTTTCTCCTCGCTGACATTATTTCCTTTCCTGATCAGATTTCTCTGCCTTTGTTCTCCTGCCTTTTCTGAGTCACATGCATTATAGCAAGTGCTAAATAAGCTTCCTTGAGCTTTCAGGAACTTAGGAATGAAGTGCCTCCACTCCAGTCAACTCCAGCTGCCACGGAAGTCAGTGGCAAACCTCCCATTAGCTTCAGTGAGAATAGGACTGGGCCCCAAAATACACGGTCTAACATTCAAATCAGGCACTGGGCAAATTCCCCAAATGGTGTAAAGGGTCATAGCTCCATTGAAGTCAATGGAACAATGACAATTTACAGCCCAGCCACGGAGCTGCCCTGCTGTACTGGAGAAGCCAGCACTGTGGCTATCTTTAATAAAGAAACTAGGGTTGATCTGAGAAATTAAAGATTAGTATCAGGTAAATGGGACTGAAAAATAATTAGAGACAGTTATAAACACCCCTTCATGAGACTTTGATAAAAACAAACCAGCCTGTCTTCTGCTCACGCCCCTCCAGTCTGTTAGAAATCTTTGAGTCACTCCACAAAACAGTGGTTGAGGTAGAACCAGTTGTTATAATTTCCTTAGGTTTTCCAAGTCTGGTTGAAGGGGGATTGGGAAAGGGAGGTCTGATGCTCATGTCTGAGTGGGGCTAGCCAAGGTTTTCCCCGAGCTTCCCCACAGGGATCCTTGAACTGTGCAGAGATTTTGTAAGCTCGACCCCCCGTCCTATCCATGATGTTTCCCCCTCTGCTTCACTAAGGGACTGATAAGAGAGGCAGAAACTCCTGGAGTATTCTGTCTGTTTCCCTTCCCAGGAAGGGGGATGTGCTAACCTAATGTTGGGTGAATTCTTATAAAGTCTCCAAGAGATTCTGAAATGTTCAAAAACTCCTCCAACAGATACGCTGCAACCTTGTTCTGTAAAAGTGGAGAATCTGCTTCTGAGAGCCTGAGAATCAGCTACAGCGCGGCCTTGGGCTGTAGTGGGCCGCTCTGTCAGGTTTCCAGGAGATTAGGTAACAGGCTTTTAAATATTTTATTAGCCGTGAATTTCAAGCATTTCCCCGGTGTGTTGAAAAGTGCTGGGAATTGCAGTTTCTGGTATTAAAAAAACCTGTTGACCTGTTAAGCCATTTACAATGTTTATTAAAAATGCCAGTAAAAGTGGGTTAAAAAAACCTCCCTATTAAAAGGTACACTGTCAGGTATTTTAAATTGATATTTAGGGTCTTCTCCATATATTCCTTTTGGGGATGGAGAAAGAGATAAGACCCACATATCCCCCAAGAACTGGCAGGACACATACTGGATGCACTAGCAAAGATGCTTGCAGTGCCCTAAAAGATAGCCCAGACTGCTGTTACACTGTATACTGGAGGGACCATTCCTGAAGTCCATTGTCACGTCCCTTCACCAAATATGGACTGGTCACAGAGTTTGCTTATGCACACCAGATGTGTTCATCATAAGATCCTATAATGCTCTGCCAGGTACGGCTGAAGTTCCTTTAAATAAGGTATTTTACACATGGTGCCACCTTGTGGCTGAACAGTAGAACACAGTTTAGCACATTTACATTCATTGGTACCCATGGGATGTCTCCATTGACTTGAACGGGCTTTGAATCAGGCCTCGAGTGACACAATCTGGCCCTTAGCTTTTGTTTTTTAGAAGGAGATCACAACCCCTAACACCATCAATAAGAATCTTTTCATGATTATTCTGCCAATTAAGAGTTCTGGCTCGCCCCCTCCCCCAACACACACACATCTCTCTCCCCACATACGCACTTTTCAGAAGACCTCAACAAGTTGCCGGCTGAGCTCGTGAAAATCTACCAGGAAGTGCCAGAATGAAAGTGATATGTGCTGAGCCCTTTTGAAAATCTGGCCCTTGTTCCCATGTCTAAATGGGAGCATTGCTCTTCTGAAAATCTGCTGCATACAGAACATGCCCCTGTACTGCTGGAATCCCAGATACAACTACGAACACAGGAACTGGAAAGTGAAACTGTTTATAAACCAAATTTAAACTGAGTAATAGACACAGACGAATCACGTTCTGCTGTCCAAACTGAATTAAACTAAAATGGCCTAAATAGCAAGAAGTTAGTTAGATCTTAACTAATTTCCACATAAACAAATCGAGTTGTTATAATTAGTAACACAGGCTTTGGGGGAATAGCGTGGATTTAGGTTGAGTTGCTTTGGTACCGGGGAGTACTTGTGCTTTACATTTTCCAAATAAATAGGAAAAGTTGTGGTTCCTGAGGGACACAAAGACAGCTAACAATGAATGCTAATGCACTGAATCATAGAATAATCATAGAATATCAGGGATGGAAGGGACCTCAAGAGGTCATCTAGTCCAACCCCCTGCTCAAAGCAGGACCAATTCCCAACTAAATCATCCCAGCCAGGGCTTTGTCAAGCCGGGCCTTAAAAACCTCCAAGGAAGGAGACTCCACCACCTCGCTAGGTAACGCATTCCAGTGGTTCACCACCCTCCTAGTGAAATAGTGTTTCCTAATATCCAACCTGGACCTCCCCCACTGCAACTTGAGACCATTGCTCCTTGTTCTGTCATCTGCCACCACTGAGAACAGCCGAGCTCCATCCTCTTTGGAACCCCCCTTCAGGTAGTTGAAGGCTGCTATCAGGGATTTCCCCCCTCATTCTTCTCTCCTGGAGACTAAACAATCCCAGTTCCCTCAGCCTCTCCTCATAAGTCATGTGCTCCAGACCCCTAATCATTTTTGTTGCCCTCCGCTGGACTCTTTCCAATTTTTCCACATCCTTCTTGTGGTGTGGGGCCCAAAACTGGACACAGTACTTCAGATGAGGCCTCACCAATGTCGAATAAAGGGGAACGATCACGTTCCTCGATCTGCTGGCAATGCCCCTACTTATACAGCCCAAAATGCCGTTAGCCTTCTTGGCAACAAGAGCACACTGTTGACTCATATCCAGCTTCTCGTCCATTGTGACCCCTAGGTCCTTAGCCATTCGGTCCCTAGTCTGTAGCAGTGCATGGGATTCTTCCATCCTAAGTGCAGGACTCTGCACTTGTCCTTGCTGAACCTCATCGGGGTTTTTTTTTGGCCCAATCCTCTAATTTGTCTAGGTCTCTCTGTATCCGATCCCTACCCTCTAGTGTATCTACCACGCCTCTTAGTTTAGTGTTATCTGTAAACTTGCTGAGAGTGCAGTCCACACCATCCTCCAGATCATTAATAAAGATATTAAACAAAACCGGCCCCAGGACCGATCCTTGGGGCACTCTGCTTGAAACCGGCTGCCAACTAGACATGGAGCCATTAATCACTACCCGTTGAGCCCGAGGATCTAGCCAGCTTTCTATCCACCTTACTGTCCATTCATCCAGCCCATACTTCTTTAACTTGGCGGCAAGAATACTGTGGGAGATCATATCAAAAGCTTTGCTAAAGTCAAGGAATAACACATCCACTGCTTTCCCCTCATCCACAGAGCCAGTTACCTCATCATAGAAGGCAATTAGGTTAGTCAGGCACGACGTCCCCTTGGTGAATCCATGCTGACTGTTCCTGATCACTTGCCTCTCCTCTAAGTGTTTCATAATTGATTCCTTGAGGACCTGCTCCATGATTTTTCCAGGGACTGAGGTGAGGCTGACTGGCCTGTAGTTCCCCAGATCCTCCTTCTTCCCTTTTTTAAAGATGGGTACTACATTAACCTTTTTCCAGTCATTTGGGACCTCCCCCGATCGCCATGAGTTTTCAAAAATAATGGCTAATGGCTCTGCAATCTCATCCGCCAACTCCTTTAGCACCCTCGGATGCAGCGCATCCGGCCCCATGGACTTGTGCACGTCCAGTTTTTCTAAATAGTCCCGAACCACTTCTTTCTCCACAGAGGGCTGGTCACCTTCTCCCTGTATTGTGCTGCCCAGTGCAGCAGTCTGGGAGCTGACCTTGTTCATGAAGACAGAGGCAAAAAAAGCATTGAGTACATTAGCTTTTTCCACATCCTCGGTCACTAGGTTGCCTCCCTCATTCAGTAAGGGGCCCACACTTTCCTTGACTTTCTTCTTGTTGCTAACATACCTGAAGAAACCCTTCTTGTTACTCCTAACATCTCTTGCTAGCTGCAACTCCAAGTGTGATTTGGCCTTCCTGATTTCACTCCTGCATGCCTGAGCAATATTTTTATACTCCTCCCTGGTCATTTGTCCAATCTTCCACTTCTTGTAAGCTTCTTTTTTGCATTTAAGATCAGCAAGGATTTCACTGTTTAGCCAAGCTGGTCGCCTGCCATATTTACTATTCTTTCTACACATCGGGATGGTTTGTTCCTGCAACCGCAATAAGGATTCTTTAAAATACAGCCAGCTCTCCTGGATCCCTTTGCCCTTCATGTTATTCTCCCAGGGGATCCTGCCCATCTGTTCCCTGAGGGAGTCAAAGTCTGCTTTTCTGAAGTCCAGGGTCCGTATTCTGCTGCTCTCCTTTCTTCCTTGTGTCAGGATCCTGAACTCGACCATCTCATGGTCACTGCCTCCCAGGTTCCCATCCGCTTTTGCTTCCCCTACTAATTCTTCCCTGTTTGTGAGCAGCAGGTCAAGAAAAGCTCTGCCCTAGTTGGTTCCTCCAGCACTTGCACCAGGAAATTGTCCCCTACACTTTCCAAAACTTCCTGGATTGTCTGTGCACCGCTGTATTGCTCTCCCAGCAGATATCAGGGTGATTAAAGTCTCCCATGAGAACTAGGGCCTGCGATCTAGCAACTTCTGCTAGTTGCCAGAAGAAAGCCTCGTCCACCTCATCCCCCTGATCTGGTGGTCTATAGCAGACTCCAACCACAACATCACCCTTGTTGCTCACACTTCTCAACTTTATCCAGAGACTCTCAGGTTTTTCTGCAGTTTCATACCAGAGCTCTGAGCAGTCATACTCCTCTCTTACATACAACGCAACTCCCCCACTGGAGATGAAAATCCTCCTTACAGAGGAGATTGGATCCACGCTCTGCTGGATCCAATCCAAGCGTTGCCAAATAGGTAACGCTTCCTTTCCTAGACACAGAAAAGTAATAAGAGTGCTAAAGATATTAAATGGGGTTTATTCTCAGATCCCTAATGTGATTTATTGGTATCTAAACACTCTTTCCACCTTGCTGATTGTGACCGTACCTTGTGTTGGAGCAATGGAGATAAGCAGAGCTGGGAGGGAGTTACGTAGGGTTACTGCATGTGCTTTGGTTTTTTTTTAAATAAAAAAGTTCACCTTTGTGGTACATTATTTAATATTGTCTCATTACTTGTTCCTTCCAGGTTGTTTCACTCTCTAAGCCCAGGTGGCACATACTGCTGCCTCTGCAACACCTAGAATAAATTGAGACCAGAGCACTGCTTTAAACATAGAGAAATCGCCTCCCTGTCATTCGCCTCGCTTCTGCCTGCCTTCCACAAGAAGATAGTGTTAACATTCCCTCTGAAAGCGACCTTTCCCCCCTACATAAGTGAAGCATTCACATTTGGTTTCCTCAAGCAAATTAGGCTTTTAATATCCAGTTAGGCTACACAGAGAAAATATATGAAACAAATGCAGATTGGGGGATGGGTGCTGCTCTCAGTTACATGGGGGTAAATCAGGAGCAACTCAGATACACCAGTATAACAGAGCCAAAATGAGCCCAGTATCTTTAAATGCACCGTGTCTCTGAGCCAAAAAGATTTGTTTGCTAGCACAGTAAACGAGCCACATACAGCACAGGGCATATTACATCTGAGAGCATGACTGCAAACCGCCTTCTCTCAGACCACGCACATGTCAGTCTCCTGAGAGGAAAGGGTTCCTGAGCAGCGAAAGATAACACAGAGTTTATGCTGCTTCCCCCTCTGCTTTGTGACGCTTCCTCACTCCAGGGGCAGGTGGGAAGTCAGGGCAGGGCCTGGCAGGGAAGCCTCAGCATCAGCAGCGTGCCAGACACCATCTCAGCTGCACAAGGGGAAAGCTAAGGGTACATCCACACTGCAATACTACACCCACGGCTGGCCAGCGTCAGTTGACTCAGGCTGCAGGGTTATACTTTGAGATCTAGACTCTACACTCCAGCCTGAGCCCGAAAGTCTATTCTGTGATTTTATAGCCCCACAATCCAGCCCCGCAAGCCCAAGTCAGCTGACATGGGCCAACCACGGGTGTTCTATTGCAGTGTAGACATACTCTAAGAGACTGCACCATTCGCGCCCAAGAAAAAACAGGTGCAGACCTGTCACCCATACACTGGTGATGCTGTAGTCCAAATGGTCTCACTATCTCCCCTAGTGACCTCCCAGTCACTTTGTGCAGAAGAGGTGACAAAGCTGTACCCTGGCATTGGAAAGCCATCAGTACAGATAAATAGCTTAACACCACCCTCACGTCCGCAGTTGTGTGACCACCACCTAGCTGGCAAAGGAATCAGTCATATCTAAACATGCCAGTCTAGATACCTGATTTTCTCCCATTGCTGAAGAGAGATCATCATTCAATAAGACCAGTGCATTCTAGTTGGCACGCTCCTCTCTAAAAACAGGTCAAAAAGGTTTGGGAAAACTGGGGATTCCAGATCATCCAAGGGCTGATCCTCACAGAAAAGGGAGGTTATGATGATGAATGATAATTGATGCCATCAATGGCATCAAGAGGTGGTTTCTAGAACATGAGCTGGCTTGGAATTGCCAAAGAAAGGCACTGATTAAACAATATCAACCAATAATAGACCCAACATCTCTGATTTTACCAGCCAAGGGGGATGGGATCTGCTCACAGACTGAAGCCTGAAACACTTTCAGCTCTTGTATGTCAGGAACCAGGGCCTGAATCAGTGGCAGATTGAACAGTCAGCAAGGTCAGCAAATGCTGGCTGCCCCTGGTCCAGGCTCCCCCATCTCCCTCTCCCATCTGCCAGCGGCAGAGGAACACAAAGATGGGCCCCACAGCTGGTTTTTATTGTGGGCCCCCCACATGTCCCATTTTCAAATAAACTCTCCTTCCCCCCATTCCCTCCCCCACTCATCCCTGCCTCTGTACCCCCACCCTGCTCCAAGCTGTGCCATCTGCTCCCTCTGGCCCAGGCCCTGCACCAGAGCTGCTGCTGCTAGCGCCATCACCACCATTCCTGCCAAGGCTAGAACTGCTGTCGCGGGAGCCAGCGTCATGAACCGCTGCCGCTGCCACCAACAGAGCTAGAGTCAGAGCCTCTAGGAAGAGCAGCGTGCTGGTTCCTGCTGCCCTCACTGGAATTTGCTCTTGCTCGAGAGAGTACAGTTTTGCAAAAGAAGAGGAACTGGATGATGTCCTTCAGGCCTCTGAAGACTCTGACTGGATTGATGCAGCGGATGAAACTGAACGGGCTCCTGAAGGCCATAGGAGACCTTTACAACTCAAGGCACTCTGCAAGACTAGATGGGCAGCTCGAATGAAAGCCACTGAGGCAATGACAGTACATTTTCAGAGTATAATTGAATGCCTGGAAGATTAAACTGTTGTTGAATGCAGGCATAGTGAGGACATACGTTGAGCAAAAAGCAACCTGTCTTTGATGGATTGAATGTTCTACCTCAACCTGTTATGGTGGCACAGGATCTTAGTTATGGCTCCAGACATGGACTCTTTCAGTCAAAGAAAATTGACCTGTTCCAAGTCCTCAAGATATTTGACAGCACAGTGAGTGAGCTCAGCAAACTCAGATCTGAAGAAAACTATGAGGAAATTGTAAGAGAATCCCAGAACAGGGTTTTGAAAATGCAAATTGTCCAAGTCACAAGAAGAGTCGTGTATGCCACATCGATGATGAATTTGCATGCAATTCTGTTTTAGAAGCAAAAGATAAGCATAGAAGGAGGTCTTAAACTATATGATCAGGCAATTAAAATCTCAGTGTGAGAGATTTCAAGAGGTAGCTACTCTATTTGGTTTCCTTCATTCTAGTTGACTTCAAAATATAACTTTAGAAGATTTAAAGGAAGAAGTTCTTTAAAAGCTCATGGGAACATATTCATATTTTTTAGACTTGGTTCACAAGATTATGTCTTTCAGCTGTATTATTTTACAAAGGACACAGCGGTATTCAGTTTGTCGCTTGTAGTCCAGAGCTGCTTGAATTTCATAGTGTCAAGTTCGCTTGATGATGTTGTGTCTCACCATAACAATTAGCTATTGCTGAATGTGCAATGAGCACATTAAGATGAGTCACAAACTACATGCATTTAACAGTGTCACAGACCCTGTTCTCCTTGCAACTGAGAAAGACGAGACAGCAAGGTTGGAGCTGGACAGACTCATAGAGCAATTTGCCAAGGAAAAGTGGTGCGATGTTCCAATAATTGGAAATACACAAGCCAACACAATTTGGGTGAGATTCTACTTTTGGTTAGGCCTGTGAGTTTTGTTTTATGTTTGTTTGGTTTTTTAAAACTTTTTATGTTTAAAGAAGCTTAATGTGATGTGACCATTGGGCCCCAGGCTGCATGTCTGCTGACCATGCGCTGACCCTTAAATCTGCCCTTCCTGCTTCTGCCTTGTCCCAGTCCTGCCCCTGCCTCGCTTCACTTCAGGTAACTCCGTTCTCACCCTCAGCTCAGATTCCTCACTTTGGGTCTGACCTTTGGCTCTGGTATCTGGCCTCTGACTCCAGCTCTTACCCTGGGCTCCGATTCCTGGCTAATGACTCCTCTAACCACTAGGCCTAACTCCTGCTCCAACCACTAGGCCTGACTGCCCATGTCCTGGTCACTGACATTCTAGAACCTTAGCAAGTGAGATCAACCGAAACTCAACCCGAGAAAGCTGGCAAAGATCTGATTTGTCATCCTGTGGGAATAGTCTTAATTTAAATAAATCTTATTTGTGGAAATAGCTAGAAATCTCCTCACAGAGAGAGAGAAACACTCATCTCTTGTTTCTGAGAGATGACAGTCTGGATTCACTATGCTGTCTAGCACCTGGAGCTGTCTGAATGCTTGTTCCTGCTACTCAGTGTCTGATCGTGAGGATTTCAGGGTGACCACAAATTGGGTGGCCAAACATCAGTCAATGTACTGCCTGTAAATAAAACACATCTCCAACCAACCGTTGTTAGAAGTTAAATTTTCAAAATATTCTTCTTAAAACTCAGACCTACAGAGCAAAATTTTGCTCTTGGTTATTTCCAGGCAACTCCAGTAAAGCACAGGAGTAACCCACCAGCGTTGCACACACATATTTCCAGGATGTGCACAGTAAATGTGCAAATGACTATTGTGCACTTTTTTCTCCAAAGTGATCACCGTAGGGACTCAGTTGACCCATCAGCATTGGAAAGTGTCATCCAGTGTGTCAGAATCATAAAGAAAACAATTTTTCCTTAGTCTGGGGTAAATTTCTAGGCCATAGAAGAACATTTTCCAAAGTCATTCAGATGCACTGACCTTTTCTGTGCTTGCACTTTTGCTAATGAAAGTGTAAATGTTACCAATAAATATTTGGTGAGGGAGAAAGGAAGTGCGTGGGGGAGAAAAGAGGTATTTTGCATCCTCGAATGCAATGTTTTACAGCACTATTGTGCATTTCCATTGGTCTTTGTGGAGACAGCTTCTTCCTGATGTTTCCCTTTGCTGTAGATGTTGCTGATACACTGAACACATCCAAAATCACAGTGATTTGCATCAAGGTCACTGTCAAGTATACAAATGCAGAATGGTTTTATCAGACTAAGGTTTCAGAATATTTTTTCTGCTTCCTGGTGTTACTAAGTTGCTAGCAGTGCTGTAACTAAGCATGCCAATAAATAGGAAACAAGACAGGAATGGAATATTCAGGGGGGGTGTTCAGGGCCAGTGCTACCATTAAGGCAAACTAGGTGGTTGCCTAGGGCGTCAAGATTTGGGGGCGCCAAAAAGCGGTGCCCCCAATTTTTTTTTTACAGCATTCCTGGGCTGGGCTGCCGACGGCGCGCTGACATGTGCGGCTCAGACTCCCTCTCCCAGCACAGCGGCCGCTCCATGCAATTACTGTCATTGCCGGCGGGGGCGGCATGCTCGGGGAGGGGGCGTAGCAGAGGTGAGCTGGGGTGGGGAGCCCTGTGGCAGCTCCCCCCCACCGCCCTGAAGCACACACACACCCCGCGACAGCTCCCCACCCCAGCTCATCTCTGCTACACCCCCTCCCCGAGCGCGCGCCAATCAGCCAATCCACTTCTCCTGCCTCCCAGGCTTGCGGCGCCAATCAGCTGTTTGGCGCTGCAAGCCTGGGAGGGGAGGAGAATTAGAGTGGGGGTGGCGTGCTCGGGGAGGAGGCGGAGCAGAGGTGAGCTGGGGTGCGGAGCTGCCGCACGGCTCCCCAGGGGGCGGAGCTGCCGCGGGGGGGGGGCCCTCAGGACGGGGGGGGGGAGGGAGCTGCCGCAGGGCTGGGGGGGCCCCGCAACCGGCCCTGGGTGTGTTACATTGAAGGGGGCCTGTGCAGAATTTGGCAGGGTGGGAGAAATGTGGAGATAATAAATAAAGAAGATAAATGAAGCAATCTGCAGGGCCAAAGCCAGTATTTTAAGGGCATATTCAAGCATCAAGATTATAGTTACAATATTAAGGAGGTTCTATATGCATAGTTTTAAAGAGTCCCAAAGACAACTGGAAAACACCCCCAACACGTTATATAGTGTGAGGTAAAGCTAGAGAAGAGAGACTCTCTCAGAGACTAGGGAAGGCCCAGGCAAAGTGCTTAACTGAGAGAACAGCTCCAACCATAGCTGTGGCGTCAAATCAGGTTTTTAATCTCTCTCTGAGTCAGAGTGAGCGTGAGCAGACAGGTGCGTCTGGATGTCTCCACTCACCGAGACATGGTGTGATTCGGTGCTCTGGAACAACCTGACATTTTATGCCTTTCAGATTTATGCACTAGATAAATCTAAATGTTAACCATGTTCCCATAAAACACTTTTATCTGCTACAAGTGCTTTCTCCCCGTGCCCTTCCACAGGTTTGTGTTTTATGGCTATTCGCTGGTTGTGATCTGTTCGTACGGGTAGGCTTTAATTAGTATGATGTCCCCAAGAAGATAATACTGGATGCATATAATATCACAGCTCATTCACGTCCCACCTACACACTGCCTGATAAACCCATTGAAGTCAATGACTGGCTTCCCAATGTCTCCAACAGGCACTGGATCAGGCTCATAGACCTGAATCTGAGATAAAATAGGCTGGTGGCTTTTTTATACTGTGTTGGTTTTAACTCCGTAAAAACAAACCAGCTTGTATCCTAGTGAGTTATTTCATCCTGAAACCAGACTCCAGACGCAGAAAGTGAGAGGAATATTTAATTATTAATGACACTGGGTACAATCCAAATATGAGACGTAAGCCCTGTATAACAGCTCATTACTCACAGATGCTAATATCTCCATTGGCATGGAAAAGAGGAAAAACACAATGACTGGCAGCTAGTCAACGTGGAGGGTCTAGCAGCCTTTCCTATTGTGAAACCTCTCCTTTGAATTAATCTCTATTAGACTCCATTTATGGCATACTTTTTCTTACAGTGAGCTCTGGTGATCTGAGCTAGGAAGTTCTGAGTTCTAAGCCTGATCTGCCATCAGCTCTAACTCTCTTGGAGGTTTTGGGCAAGTCCCTTGCCGTCTGTGCTTCTGTTTCCCTATGTGTAGAACAGAGATATTAATAATCAACACTCCACTAAGAATCAGATTGTGAACTCCTTACTTACTCGAGTGAGTAGCGTAGTGGCACCAAGAGGATGTGGAAAAATCAGGGGGACTACTTTGGGGAGTTACTGCTCACCTCAATAGATATAGGATTCATAATCTGGGGGATCTCTTTGGGTTAGTCAGACAGTTTGTAATACACTGTTGAGCCACCCAGTAGGGAGACTGATTTAACTCGACTCCTCGGCTCCCTGCTGCTCCGAGGAAGGAGTCAACTCTGACGTGTCACAGCATATGTTCCCCAGCCGACTGGCATAACAGTGTCACCGGGTGTGCTAGAGGAGGGTGGAATCCAGACTCCGTTCTTGCCCACCTGCCTGCATGAAGGGAAGTGTAGAAGCTCGGCAGAGCGTGCTTCCCCTGTACGTAGGAAGCTAGAATATGGAATTCCAGAACAAGGGAGTGAGGGTGCCAATGCCCCCTCTCTTCTCTTGTTCCAGCCTGTGGGACAGGCCACGTCTAGCCCTTTATTGGGATTTCCCCCAGGGAACAGTGGGTATGTCTACAGTGTAATCACAGGGTGTGACTGCAGCTCATGCAGATATACCCGAGCTAGCTTCAATATAGCTCGTTTGGGTATTGGAGCAGTGCATCTTCAGCAGTGCATATTTCAGCGGGGGTTGTACAAGCCTGCCCAGAAGCCTGGGTAAATACTCACACGGCTAGCCTTCACTGAAACCCAGTGCTGCCATGGCTTCACGGCTCTGGTACCCCAGCTACCTAGATTAAAGCTAGCCTGGGTATGTCTACATGAGCTGCAACTGCACACTGGGATTGCAGTGTCGACATACCCAGTGAATTGTAGCGACTGCTTGTTGGTCCGGAAAGCATCAGCAGCAATGCTGCTTACTCGGGAGGCAGTTTGCCTGTGCCAAGGAGAAAAATGATGCTTAACTAGATGGAACATAAGTATGAAATTCAGAACACTTGTCTAGTCAGAAGTTCCTAAATAAAGCTCGGATGAAGGGACAGCAAATACCGTTGTTATTTTTGCGTATTTATTCAGTGCAGTATTTTATTTCATTTTGCGTCATTTCGGATTTTTCTTCTATTTTAAAAAAGTAGCTTAATTAGAAGTAACGCTTCTTTGGGATCAAATTAGGGTGCTCCAATTAAGAGGATGCAACTGTATTTACTTCACAGGAGTGTTACAAGAAGTAATTACTCAAGGATGCTAAAGTGCTTTGAAGATAAAAGCCTAAGGCAAGTAAGAATGATAATTTATTGCTATTCACACACTGATAACACAAATCGTGTACCCTAAATTGCTAGAGTTTTGCTAAGTCTCAGAAAAACATAGCTCTTTCAAAACTATGAGCTTCCCATTCAATATTAGCCCCTCCTATGAACTGTAGGATATAATGTTTAAGAAACTTGACTTGAAATTTCAACTTAGAGCCAGATCCAGCTTCTCTTGGAGTCAGTAGAAGTTTTATCATTGATTTCAATGGGAGCAGGAGCAGTCCATGTCCACTGTGATGGACACCAGGTAAATAAGTTAGATTAGATCAGTGGTTCCCCAAACGATGGTTTGAGGGCCACCAGTGGTCCACAGAGCATTTACTGGTGGTTCACAAAAAAAGCACAGAGCTGCATGGTGCTGGCTCCTCCTACTTTCCAGCAGTTACATTTCATCAAAGTCAGCTAAAAATGAATTCAATAACACCTATTATTCTATCTCTACCTAAACAATTGTGGCTAGCACACGTATGTTATACAGTTGCATTAGGGAGGTGTTCCATGCAATTCTGAGTGGGAGGGTTAACGGAGGAGACAGCCTATTCAAAAGTGGTCTACACTATGACAATACCTGGATTAGACAGATGAACAGACAGATGAAGAAGGGAGAGAAGGAGAGGCCACGAGACACCAGAATAAATTGGCTCAATTTACAAGTTAAAAGATTCCTTCCCTGCAAAAGTGCCAGCCTTGCAAAGGTAACCTGAGACCTGAAAGACAAGTTGTAATCTTGGGGCCTCTTGCCCCCTCACCTGGAACAAAGATATTTGCAATCAGAATTTAGCTGGACCATTCTGTTGATTATATCACAAGGCAGACTAAAAACCAGCTCACTCATCCATATGTGCATTAGCTCTACAAGAGTGAAAACTTGTGTGTGGCAGTCAAGAAATGCATCTGAATCACGTACAAAAATCAGATCGAATGAGCAAGTCGGTACTATTTTTACATAGATCCTTTTCTTATTATAACCACACTTTAAATGCATGCTGCTCAACTCACTTTGACAGCTCAGGAGCACAATATGGTTGAATTATAGGCTGGGATGAATTTTCATCTGGTGACTGACTCCAAGAGAGAAGCACAAAACAAAAAAAACCTGTAGAAGATGGGCAGATATCTGATTAACCTTGTGCTGTTAGATGAATTCACTGTTGAATGAACTACCACATACTTGCTGTGGATACCTCCATCCGTCACTTACGCAGAAGCCCTGGAAATGACAAAGCTTGTCCTGGATGACCTAATACATCTTTCCAATCTCTAGCACAGGGGTGGGCAAACTTTTTGGCCTGAGGGCTGCATCAGGTTTCCAAAATTGTATGGAGGGCCAGTTAGGGGAGGCTGTGCCTCCCCAAACAGCCAGGCGTGCTCCGCCCCCCCCCATCCACCCCCTCCTGCTTCTCACCCCCTGACGGCCCCCCTGGGATGCCTGCCCCATCCAACCACCCGTTCTCCCTGTCCCTTGACCGCCCCCGGAACCCCTGCCCCTGACTGCCCCCTGCCAACCCATCTAACCCCTCCTCTCATTCCTGACTACCCCCCGGGACCCCTGCCCCATCCAACCACCCCTCCTCCCTGTCCCCTGACTGCCCCCAGAACCTCTGCCCCTGACTGCCCCCCGCCACCCCATCCAATCCCCTCTCTCATTCCTGACTACCCCCCCAGGACTTCTGACCCCATTCAACCCCCCTGTTCCCTGCCCTCTGACCGCCCCCACCCCTATCCACACCCCCGCCCCCTGATCACCCCCGAACCCCCCTGCCCTCTATCCAACCCCCCCTGCTCCCTTACCGTGCTGCCTGGAGCACTGGTGGCTGGCGGCATTACAGCCGCACCGCCCGGCTAGAGCCAGCCACGCCACCACACAGCACAGAGCACCGGGTCAGGCCCCGGCTCTGCAGTGGCACTGCCCAAGGAGTTCGCAGCCCACCGCCCAGAGCATTGTGCCGGCGGCGGGGCGAGCTGAGGCTGCGGGGGAGTGGGAACAACAAGGGAGGGGCCGGGGGCTAGCCTCCCAGGGCAGGAGCTCAGGGGCCGGGCAGGAGGGTCCCACGGGCCGGATGTGGCCTGCGGGCCGTAGTTTGCCCACTTCTGCTCTAGCATCTATGAATCTGAGGAAGAGCTAATGGAGAAAGATTTACTGGAATAAAGAAAGGGGAAAATAGGCCATAAGAAATAAATTAAAAAGTGATCTCAGCGCTGCCCATAACATGTTATGATAATAAGTTAATCAACTGCATGATAAAAATCTTTAGGGAAAACTCTTAACACACACTAGACAAAATTGACTTTGAATGCCTTTCATAAATTAACTTCCCAGGTTAGAAATGTTGGTCAAATGACACATCGAAGCTGAGCTTTCACAAACACAGCAAAATTATCAAATGGTGATTCTGGCCTACTTCAGTCAATAATCCATTAATGTACAGAAGAAACCATGCTGGATTTATCACTACGGCAATTTATCAGGGGCTGTTTTTCAGTCACTGCTATGGGGTTATAAATGCTTCCTGGGTGTCACGCAACAGTCAATGAAAAGGAAGTTCTCACTATTTACTCATAAGCTCTCACATCATAAAGGACAGAGACTGAATTCTGACTGATGGCCAAAATTTGAGCCACACAGCTTGGTTTGAGAATAACTTCTACGCAAGTAGGAGGAGAGGAGATTATGCACCGTTTATCAGAAGCAATTAACTGTAAGATTCCAGTGGGAGACAGGCTAGACTAGACCAGTTATGTTATTTAGCAAAGCCAGAAGGATAAAGGGGGATGGAAAATGTAGGCTTAGCCATGAGAGATAAAAACAGAAATAGTGCAATAAATACCAGGCTGACATACAACAGTGATGTCCAAACAACCCTACGTATCTCAGCCTTTACACTTTTAAAGAAACATGTTCCAACAGTTCCCTGAAGTTTGATGAGGGCTAGCACAGGACTCTCATTTTGTATTTGGTTCCTTAAAGAACCAGTTGTAGAAATTAATGAACAAAGATATCAAGGACTTAGCTCCCATTTCACTCAACTGCCATGTTATCTGATCTTTGGGAGCTAACAGGGAAGAGAAATTTTCTGGGACATTGCTGAGTGTGTGTGGGTGGCGTGATTCAGCAACTGCAGTTGCAAACTGAAGACCCGTCAATTTTAAATACATTTGAAAGGGTTTTAATTTTTTTGAAACTGTAATATTAAATCTCATTGGTTTGCAAGTTTATCTTTGTCTCCCTACTCTCATGTTGTAGGCAAGTATTATTACCCCTCTTTTGTGTATGGGAAATCTGAGGCTCAGAGAGGTGAAGGGTCCAGTTCTGTTGCTCCCATTCAAGTAAGTGGAAGTTTTGCCACAGATTTCTGCATACACGCCAGAAAAAGGGCCCATTTGAAGAGACAATGTAAAAAATTGAGGCCAGTGAGATTGAGCTCAGGGAAAAATCTTTTCCCCAGATTGGAGGCAAAGTACCTACATTCTTTGGCTGCATGTCTGAACTGTGTATGCCAAGAAGCATAGCTCAGAAAGTGCAGTCCAGGTGGTGGTGAGTTTATGCTGGCTTCAAATCACTTTTCCACCTTCTGAATTCTGCTTTCCAAATTCTCTTGTAATTTAGAACAGCCACTGGGGCAGCTCTAAGCTATGGCAGCCTTGAATGGCCACCACTGGGCCATTCTACCAGCCCAACATGCTCTAGCTACAGTATATCACTTACCTCTACGTCGGAGGATAGCATAGGACTGCTCCAGCAGCCTTAACCCAGCAAGAGGGAATCCACTTACAACTTCATGGTGAGTGTCTTTGGTCACAGCTGTCTACATTTTCCAATCCCGTCTGCATCTGCCTACTACAGCAATCACCAGTAAAACATTTAGTTGTGTCAGCTCCTCAGCGAGGAGGGAGAAGTAATCTTTCCTCTGCATTCAGATTTTGCAAGTCAGTCCTTTAAGAGTCTGATCATGCTGGAGCATTTTATTATTTTAATGTAACCATCTCCAGGCCCTCACACCTTCAACTGAACTTAAAAAATATAATACTAACTCATTTATCGTATTTTAATCTTTTTAATGAAACCTCTTTGCACGATCATTTCTCTTGATTGCAAAACAGAGAGTAGTAACCTGATAAAATTTTAAACAGCGTATTCCTACTTATAAAAAATGCCATGCAGTATAAAACATGAGCAATAGAGGGTTTTGAGACCTAGCAGAAACCACTCACAAGTGGTATAGTCCAAAGTCCTTGGACTCCAAGCAATGGAAGATGAGAAGGAGTCAAGAACAGTGTATGGAGTCTTTATATAGAATTCCTTTCGTCCAGGGCTTAAATTCCCAAACACTATTTCCCAGAGCCCTCAAGGCTTCAGCCCTATGGGAGGTGCTGGGGCGCTGGGCTTCTGCCCCGCAGGAGGCACTGGGGTTAAGTCAAAATATTTACCAGAGCTCCACTCCAGATGGCTCCAGCTGAATTTAAGCCCTGCTTTCATTGCTATCTTCACCGTTCTCAGTCAGAGGGAGAGGTCATAATTATCATCATCCCTGGAAGTATTCCCAACATGATCTCGCAGGTGAAGAGGTCTCTCAAGATCCCCTGGCACCAGAGGAGGACTGTTCATTTCAATGTCCTGGCCAAACTGTAACTCTGGAATTTACCTAAGGACCAGGTAGATCTCTCCTGTGGGAAAATGCATGGGAGGGCTCCAAAAATGTGGTGAAGAACATACTCTCAAGTGTACCCCCACTTTGAAGAACATCTCTAAGGCTGGTCAAAACTTGATGTAGCCTGAAAATTGAGTTTTTGACTAAATAAAATGTCTGGAAAGTGTCTGCTGTTCTTTAAAAAAAAATTGGGGGGGGGGAAGCCCCATTTTTGTACAAGCTCTAGACATGACTCATTGGGTGGGAGGGATAGCTCAGTGGTTTAAGCATTGGCCTGCTAAACCCAGGGTTATGAGTTCAATCCTGGAGAGAGGCCACTTAGGGATCTGGGGCAAAATCAGTACTTGCTCCTGCTAGTGAAGGCAGTGGGCTGGACTCAATGACCTTTCAAGGTCCCTTCTAGTTCTAGGAGATAGGATATCTCCATTAATAAAATAAAATAATTCTGTAGTCCACACAAGTTTGGGGTCCTTCTGGCTTTATTGGTTAACAGTTATTTACTTCCCAAATAAAGAATCATGACATTCAAATTGCTCATTTATGAGCATAAATTCTATCTAGTTGGTATTACTGAAAAATGGTGGGATGATTTGCACGATTGGAATGTTAAAATCAATAGTAATAACCTATTCAGAAAGGATCAAGTGGGCAGTGATACTCTTATGTCAAAAATGCTATTATTTGTTTCCAAGTCTCTCCTAACTCAGGAGAAAATGATCTTGAATACGTATGGATCAATGTCCAAAGAGATAAAGCACAAGATGGAGTATTCGTTGGTGTCTGCTCTACAGAACCCTAAATCAAACTAGAGAACAGGATGGCCACATCCTTATGCACCTACCTACAAAGTGTAGGGGAGAAAAAACAGTGTGATCATGAGGGATTTCATTTTGAGTGACCTTATGCTAGTGGTGTCATGCTGCCAATACTAAAACATCCTTGGAATTTCTAAACATTATAGATGGCAAATTTACTAGCTCAAGAAGTCTGGCAGCCAACATGGAAGAATAATTTTTTAGACCATGTCCTAGCAGAAAAAGAGGAACTGATCACAGAACTAAAGATTTTTGTGTGTGTGTGTGTGTGTGTGTGTGTGTGTGTGTGTGTGTGTGGTACTTTAACAGGGGCAATTTCACAAAGCTGAAAACAATTATGAGCCAAATCAGCTGAGAGGAAGAATTTAATCAGAAAAATGAGAATGATAATTATGAATCATTTAAGAACACCCTTCCAGATGCCCAAAAAAACCCACAATCCCACAACTGAAGAAGGCTATGCTGGTTAAAAAACAGACCTGGTTTAGAAGGAAAGTGAAGGCAGCTATAAAAATAATATATAACAAATAGAAGAAAGGAGAAGTTGATAGTAATTAATATAAATCAGAAGTTAGGAAAATTGAAAAAGGAAGCAAGGAGACACAAGGAAGAAATTATGGTCAGCAGAGTCAAAGACAGTAAGGTGTTTTTTTAAACTATATTAGAAACAAAAATTATCTTGACAACGGTATTGGTTGATTAGTAGATAGAAACAGTAGAATTATCAATAATAATTTAGAGAAGGCAGAAGTGTTCAATAAATATTTTAGTCTGTAACTGGGAAAAAACAGACAATATAGTCTCGTCATATGGTGATAACGCTCTTTCCATTCCACTAGTGCCTCTGGAGGATGTTAAACAGAAGCTACTAAAGTTAGAAATTTTTAAATCAGCAGGTCCAGATAACTTGCATCCAAAAGTTTTAAAAGAGCTCACAGGGGAGCTTGCTGGACCATTAATGCTGATTTTTCAATATGTCTTGGAGCATGGAAGAACTTCCAGAAAAGTGGAAGAAAGCTAAAGATATGCCAATTTATAAAAAAGGGTAAATGAAATGACCCGCATAATTATAGGCCTGTCAACTGACACTGATCCCAGGCAAGATAATGGAGTGGTTGATATGGGACTAAATTAATGAAGAATTATTAAGAAGTAGGGCTGCTGATTAGTCGCAGTTAACTAACGCGATTAACTCAAAAAAATTAATCACAATTTAAAAAAATTAATCATGATTAATCACCATTATAATTGCACTGTTAAACAATAGAATACCAATTGAAATTTATTAAATATCTATGGATGTTTTTCTTCATTTTCAAATATATTGATTTTTAATTACAGCACAGAATACAAAGTGTACAGTGCTCACTTTATATTATCCTTTTTGAATGCAAATATTTGCACTGTAAAAATGATAAAAGAAATAGTCATTGCTACAAGTACTGTAGTGCAACTTACAAATGTAGATTTTTTTTTGTTACATAACAGCACTCAAAAACAAAGCAATGTAAAACTTTAGCGCCTACAAGTCCACTCAGTCCACTTCTTGTTTAGCCAATTGCTCAGACAAACAAGTTTGTTTAAATTTATGGGAGATAACGCCCATAAATTTACCATGTCACCTGACAGAGAGAATAGGCTCTCGGAATTATTGTGGAGAAGTTCTATAGCCTGTGTGATACGGATCAAACTGGATCCTTGCAATGGTCCTTTCAGGCCTTGGGACCTATGAAACTGATATTACAGAAATAATTATTTACATTAACGACATGTAGAGTTATTTACACTAAAGGCATAGGTCCCACAGGATTTTAAATTTCCTGCATGGACAATTAATGTGTCATCTTGGGTCTCTGTCAGTCAGTCTGTCTTACATTTAGGACTTGGCAGGTTGTGAAGAGAATATTGGACAGAATGTCAGGAAAAGCATCTCTCCTGTCAGGGAAAAGGGACACTCATCACAATATTTTTGTGTTGTTTTAACTTTTTTGTTGTTGTTGTTGGATATTCCATGTATAATTTTTCACCTGAAATATGCATGCAGACACACATGAAGTATGGAGCAGTGGGGTGCTTTCCTGAAACAGTCAGTAAACAAATCAGTAGATGGATAGACAAAAAACAAAGGATTAAAATATAACTCTGCTAACTTTTAGTTCTTTTTTTGTCTGTGTCTTGATTTTTCACATCACAGCATTGGCAATAGTGTACTGTATCTCAAACAAAATGGCCACCAGCAAGTCATACAATGGCAAAAGGCAAGATTGCCCTACTTTTCAGACTACAAAATCTACTGCTTTTTACTTGTTCTAGGATAGGGCAGCTAAATATTCTATTTCTTAACACTCTTGTCCAAATGTGCCTGCCTTACTTTCAGCAGGGCATGCTGCTATCAATCTAATCCAGGGACGGGTAAATTTTTTGGCCGCATTAGGTTTCAGAAAAATGTACGGAGGACCGGTTAGGGGAGGGTGTCGTGGCCCAGCCCCCACCTCCTATCTGCCCTTCCCCCACCCCGGGATTCTTGCCCCATCCAACCACCCCTGTTCCCTGACCGCCCCCAGATCCCCGCCGCCCCATCCAACCCCTCGTCTCATTCCTAACGGCCCCCCGGGGACCCCTGCTGCATCCAACCACCCCTTCTCCCTGACTGCCCCCACCTGGGACCCCTGCCCCCATTCAACCCTATTCCCCCCGCCCCCATCCTCACCCCCGCCCCGACCACCACCCCGAACTCCCCTGCCCTCTATCCAACCCCCTGCTCCGTGTCCCCTTACAGCTTTGCCTGGAGCACCGGTGGCTGGAAGCACTACAGCCGCACCATCTGGCTGGAGCCAGGCCATGCCGCCGCTGCCGCCACCACCACGCAGTTCAGAGCACCAAGTCAGGCCCGGCTCTGCAGCTGCGCTGCCCCAGGAGCTCACAGCCCCGCCACCCAGAGCATTGTGCCGGTGGCAGAGCAAGCGAGCTGAGGCTGCGGGGGAGTGGGGACAGCAGGGGAGGGACCAGGGGCAAGCCTCCCAGGCAGGATGGTCCCACGGGCCGTAGTTTGCCCATCCCTGATCTAATCTATCAGCATCTCAAAGATCATGTCATTAATCATTTGCCATTCCAGAACACTGCACCAATAGGAGTTCCTGCGAGAAACCGCCTGAGATCTCCTAAAGAGTGTGAAATTAATGCAGTGTTGCTAACTCTTGTGATTTTATTGCAATTCTCCCCCTATTTGGTGTTTCTGACATAGCCCCAGCTCTTAGACTCACGTAATCGTGTGAGAATCTCAGCTTTTGTATGTTAAAAGGAACCCTATGCTTCCAGTCACTATGGTTGCTGAGAAAAGCTTGGAAGTGTGACTTGAGTGTACCCTAAAGGCTAAGAGACAGAAGACAATGAACCCAATAGTTATTTTAAAAAAAATCTCATGAATTAAGCAAACCTCCTGATTTTTGACCCTGATATTTAGTGTAGGCAATACTGCCTATGTGACAAATATAAGTGGTAATTTAAGACAATATTCACCCTAAGAGGATTCAACAGCCCTATTAAGAAATACCCTTTACTTGTTGACTAATGCCCTGTAACCTTAATTCAATAAGGGGCTACTAGGAAGCTTTTGGTCAGCTTAAAAGTATATATTCAAATAATTATGTTGAGATGATCACATACTGTTGTTCAGTTGAATAGAACATTGTGGGGTGTGGTCCCTTAAAAGTAAGTTGCACCCTGTATTTTTCCATACTGTTCTCCTTTATCACCTTGAAATGCTGCTGTCAAGTAATAATACAAACGACTGACTTGTAGCATCCCCACTGTAATTTGTCTGCCTGCTGAACAAAATGAGAGGGATATGAGAAGCCAAAAAATCTGTCGATAAATTTCTAAATTCACCTCCTCACACAGCTTGACTGTAAAGGATGTGAATGCTAAACATTTTATTTTTTCTAGGGCAGTGATAGTGGCCATGCAATGGGATTGTGCCTCATTCTCCTTCAGTGACTCTGGGGCAATCATACTGGTGTTGCTTCACTGGAATCTCACCACATATACAGTATTGTCCATCTGTCACCCTCTCTTTTAATTTAAAGCATGAGCTGGCTTTGAGAAAACCCTAGTCCCACTGAAGGGAAAGGAATAGCAAGTGCTGGTCTGGTAATGTATTTCTGAAGTTTGTTTCTGCAGAGTTCATTCATAAGGAAACACCACATCATCTCCTTGTCAGGTTAGGATTGTTTCTCCAATGTATGTGTTTCACACTCTGAAATAGTTCCCCTTCCCCCTTTTCTTTTTTTGCAATTGTAATATGCGTAACCTAGGTGACTACTGCCTGAAGCGTTTGTCAAACTCTGTTTCTTTTAAACAAAGCCCTGTGGGGCTTCTTGGAAAACTAGCGGAACTTACTACATCTATTCATCTAAACTGAGGATGGAAAACAAGACTGAGGGCTAGATTCTCTGCTGCGTCCTGCTTAGGATGGGGCTGGTAGGGAACTGGGTATGGCTCCTTGATTCTCTCTGCCCTCATTCTAGAGACAAGTTACAGCACACTAGGGGCTGCTCTAACATGCACCAGCCGGCAATATTCCCCATGGGGCTGCCCACCAGCTGAAACTAGCCAGAGTACTGCATGTTCTTGCTATAGCTCCTCCCTATCAGAACTGAAGGGAGGTTGATATAGGAACCAGCTATGCTGGCACTACACCTACTAGGAGTCCTACCCATCACTTCCTTGAAAAGATGGGGCAGAAAATCTGCCCCCAGAAACAGAAGAGAGAATCATGTTTGAGGATCACACAGAGTACCTCACAGATGGGCCCTGGAATTCCACTGATGCAAGCACAGGAACTAACAAAGCCATTCTGTTACATCCCTTGAAATCTAATCAGCTAAACATTCCTTTTAATTAACTACTTATCAAGTTGGACCTTGCAAAGGAAATTAAAACCAATAGTAAAAGGTTCTATAGCCATATAAATAAAAAGGAAACGAGAAGTGCCACCACTAAGCACTGAGGATTGGGTGGAGATTAAAGATAATCTAGGCCTGGCCCAACACCTAAACTAATACTTTGCCTCAGTTTAAGGCTAATGAAGAGTTTAGGGATAGTGGCAGGGTGGCTAATGGAAATGAGGATATGGAAGTAGAAATTATCACATCCGAGATAGAAGTCAAATTCAAACAGTTTAAATGGATTAAATCAGGGGGCCCGGATAATCTCCATCCAACAATATTAAAGGAACTGGCACATGAAATTTGCAAGCCCAATAGCAAGACTTTTTAATGAATCAGTAAACTCAGGGGTCATACCCCATGACTGGAGAATTGCTAATACAGTTCCTATTTTTAAGAAAGAGGAAAAGAGTGATCTGGGAAACTATAGGCCTGTGAGTTGGACCTCAGTTGTATGCAATGCCTTGAACAAATTTTGAAAGAGAAAGTACTGAAGGAATAGAGGTAAACGGTAATTGGGATAAAATACAACATGGTTTTACAAAAAGTAGATTGTTCCAGACCAACCTGATCTCCTTCTTTGAGATCTTTTTTTAGACAAAGGAAATGCAGTGGATCTAATCTACCTGGATTTCAGTAAGGCATTTAATACAGTTCCACATGGGAAATTATTAGTTAAATTGGAGAAGATGGGGATTAATATGAGAATTGAAAGGTGGATAAGGACCTGGTTAAAGGAAAGACTACAGCAGGTCATGCTGAAAGGTGAACTGTCAGGCTGGAGGGAGTTTACTAGTGGAGTTCCTCAGGGATCATTCTTGGGACCAATCTTATTTAACATTTTTGTTAATGACTATAACTTTAGCGCCCTCGTGGCCAAGATGGAGACTGCTCTGCAGGCAGCTCTGGCCAAGAAAAGGCACGCACGGGAATGCAGCAGGAAAAGTCCCTTCCACCCCAGGGCACCTGTTCCAAACCTCCCACAGTGAACACACACACACACACACACACACACACACACACACACACCAGAAAAGTACAATGAATATAGGAAAGGGAAATGTTTATTTACAGAGGGATGAAAGGAGAAAAACAAGGGGAAATATAGGGGGAGCGGTAAAACAGGGTTGCATTCAACTCAAGGCCCCACAGGCCCAGTGGTACCACAGGCTGAAAGGGCAGACACCGAGCAATGTGTTTACACCCAGAGTTCAGGAGTCCTGGGCAAAGTTCCAGTCCAGTGGTTAGTCTTGGGTGATCCTGGTCGACTTCGGCGCCAGTGAACTTTCCCCAACAAACCCGTCCGGTGCCCTCTTCTGCCACTCTTTGCAAAGCCACACAGAGCGACCACCTCCCCACTTAACTAGGGTTACCATATTTCAACACTGAAAAAAGAGGACACTCCACGGGGGCCTGGCCCTGCCCCAACTCTGCCCCTTCCCCACTCCCGGCTCCGCCCTAGCCCCGCCCCTTCCCCAAAGCCCCTGCCCCAACTCTGCCCCCTCCTCTGAGCACCCTGCATTCCCCCTCCTCCCTCCCGCTCTGATCTTGGTTGGGGGTTGCTAAGTGCTTCCCTGCTCCCCACTCGCCCCGCAGCCCCTATGCCCTTCCCTGCCCTGCTCCTCCTCACCCTGCAGCCTCTGCACCCCCCCGTCCCTGCAGCCTCTGTGACCCCTGCTCCCCACTCGCCCTGCAGCCTCTGTGACCCCTGCTCCCGACTCGCCCTGCAGCCTCTGCACCCCGCCACCTGCCCTGCCCCCCCCGCCCCTGCAGCCTCTGTGACCCCTGCTCCCCACTCGCCCTGCAGCCTCTATGCCCCTGCCTGCCCTGCTCCCCCGCTCACCCGGCAGCTTCTGCCTGCTGGGGGCTTCAGATGCTTGGCAGCGCAGGTCCCTGCAGCCCCGGCCGCAGCTTCCTTCCTGCTGCCGAGCACATTCCCGGGCCTGTTTGTCCCCGCTGGAAACAGCTCCCGTGGCACCGGGTTCCAAGCTGCGCGGGGCAACGGGGCCACAGGAAGGGTCCCCCAGTGGCCGGGGGGTCTCCGCCCGCGAGGGAAGCCTGAGCCCCCCCCGTTCCCCACCTGAGCAGTGTAGCTGGGGCAGCTGGGCTGTGCTGCGGACCCGGCAGATTGTGCTGGGCGGACCCTGGCTTATGCCTCCCTATTTCCCTGGACATGTCTGGCTCTTTGGCAATTCCCCCCGGACGGGGATTTGAGCACCAAAAAGCTGGACATATTCGGGGAAATCTGGACGTATGGTAACCCTACACTTAACTAGCTAACAGCCTCCCTCCTTATTCCCAATGCAAAGTCACGAGCCCTAGTACTCTCGGCCCCAGACAGCTCTGGGCAGCCGTGATACTGGGTACGGTTCCAGTCTGTCCTCCTCAGGCGATTCTTCCCTGGCACAGTGCTCCTCCTGGCTCCTGTCCTGGGGTGTCTCCGATCAGCCACTCTGTCCCTCCCAGGCTTCAGGCAGGTTATTGGCTGCTTCACTCTGTGAGGGCCTGCTTGCTGCAGTCCGTCTGTCTGGAGCTCCAGACACACACCTGGTCGCTCTCCCCTCTTTCCCTGCTCCCCCTTCCTCCAACACCGCTTCTTCCTTCTGGAACAATCAGCACTTCCCCCCCCTCCCCGCCCCAGGAAAAAGATTTAAAGAGGCCATGCTCTCTGAACCCCAAAGGGGTTACATAACCTTGGCACAAAAAGTGGGAGTGTGCTTATAAAATATTGCGGATGACACAAAGTTGGGAGTTATTGTCCATAGCGAGGAGGACTGGAATATCATACAAGAAGATATGGATGACCTTGAAAACTGCAGTAATATAAATGGGATGAAATGTAATAGTTCAAAGTGCAAGGTCGTGCACCTAGGCACTAACAACAGGCATTTCTGCTATAAGCTGGGGATTTATCATGGAAGTGACAGAGGAGGAGAAAGACCTGGGTGTATTGGTTCATCATAGGATGACTATGAACCATCAATGTGATGCAGCCATGAAAAGGGCTAATGCAGTCCTAGGATGCATTAGGTGAGGTATTGCCAGTAGAGATGAAGAAGTGGTAGTACTATTATACAAGGCACTGCTGAGACCTCATCTGGAATACTGTGTGCAATTCTGGTGTCCCATGTCTAAGAAAGATGAATTCAAACTTGAACAGATGCAGAGAAGGGCTACTAGGCTGATTCGAGGAATGGAAAACCTGCCTTATGAGGGGAGACTCCAAGAGCTTGGCTTGTTTAGCCTAACCAAAAGAAGGCTGAGAGCAAATATAATTGCTCTCTATAAATACATCAGAGGGATACATACTAGGAAGGGAGAGGAGTCATTTAAGTTAAGCACCAATCTGGACACAAGAACAAAGATATAAACTGGCCATCAACAAGTTTAGGCTTGAAATTAGATGAAGGTTTCTAACCATCAGAGGAGTGAAGTTCTGGATCAGCCGTGGGAGCAAAAATCCTAACTGGCTTCAAGACTGAGCTTGATAACGTTATGGAGGGGATGGTATGATGAGACTGCCTACAGTGGCATATACAATGGCAGATCCGTGACTGCAAGCAGCAAATATCGCTAATGGCCAGTAATTGGACACTAGATGGTCTTGTCCACATGCTCAGGGTCTAACTGATCGCCATATTTGGGGTTGGGAAGGAATTTTTCCCCTGGTCACATTGGCAGAGACCCTGGCAGGGGGTGCGGGGAGGGGAAGGAGTTCTTTCTGCAGCCTGGGGCACAGGTCACTTGCAGGTTTAAAATACTGTAAATGGAGGATTCTCTATAATTTGAAGCCTTTAAATCATGATAATTTATTATTCTTTTCAAGATTATTACGTGAAAACTTTTTTTTTTTTGTAACTGCTCAAATGCTTCTAATTGGATGTAGGGCGTGGGAGAGGAGGAATCAAATAAGGGAATGACTTTAAAATGAAAGAGGTGATTGTCCTATTTTACAGTGAGACACATCTTTTAATAACTGTTAATTTCTGCTGTTCAAGTAGCTACATTACATCATGTCCTTCAACCAGAATAAAAGACATATTGATGCTAAAAATAAAGGAAATGGGAATTCACTTGCAGGAACTGAAATCCTTCACAGCAAGAATGTTCTGGCAGTGCTGAAACTGGCTAAGGAAAGAAATGATGGAATAAAGGGAACAAATGTCCAAATGTAGTGTTCATTGCAAAGCTGGAGGAAAGGATGCCAAGTAGTCTGTTTTTTTAGAAACTGTATTGTCATTCTGTGCCTGTTCCAGAGTCTGCCACAGACAACGTGAGAGTTTCCAGATTTCAGTGGGCTTTGGATTAGGCCCTAAGTGAAAAAACAGACTGCTGTGCTTACACAAATGACACTTTATGGGCCTAAAACTAATCACATACCAACAGCTGTAATTCACGAATAACGCCACTGACATCAGTGAACTTATGAAACTAAACCAGAATCGGGGTCTCTGTATTTAAAGAGCAGTCTAATTAAAGTACCAGAACAGTCACAGTACTTTCTTTATATTGTAGCACCACTAGTCACACACTTTTTTTACTTAAAGCTAGATGGTTGCTTTGAAGTGTGAACAGCCCATATGGGGCCAGAAGCTCAAGTGATGTAAATCAATGTAGTGTGATTGATTTCAACAGAGCTATGCTGAGTTACACCAGCTGAGTGTAACTGGCCAATGGTTTCTAAAAATATTAAATGATTACATATGCTTTTTAAAATGAAATATTTACCTGCTTAATGAATAAAAATAAAACAAAACAAAACATACTGCATCTGTTGACAGCCAGATGGTGACAACCATCAAAATGGAGCTTCCCCAATTAAAGGTATCAGTATTTTAAAGTCAAACCAAGACAGTTGCTTCAGGTGACGTATCAATTTAGTTACCAAATACATGGCAGATATTTAAAATGCACTGCCCCAATTATGAAGCTTATTCTCAACTCCTGCTATAAATGGCAGGCTTCAGTCTGTTTAGACTGAAGATGTGAGAATGTAAAATTAGAGAGTTCTCTCGATTCTGTGTTTTTTCATCAAGACTTTTATTTTACTTATAATCACTGGGAGTTAATGCAGACAAAAATAAAGGGGACAAATCTCCATTTATCCAGCCACTCATATCCCATAAGACACACCATGCTTCCAGTTGTTCATTTTTCATCATCATGAACAGTCCTACTTCAAAAGAGTGCAAATTAATACAGATTAAATGATCTTGGGGAGACTATCATTTGCACCACAGAGCTCCCTCTGCCAGAGCTAATTAAAACTGTAACAAAGTCCACTTCCTATACCATATCCCTCACCCCACAAAACAAAGTTATTTTGCAGAAATATCCCTTAATGTTTTGTTGGTGGGTTTTTTTATTAATATCACACTTGCATCAAGTCTTAAGATTCCTGTAGCCAGAATTCTCCATTTGCCCATAGGCCAAGAAGTATGCATTGGTTGGGAAAAACCCAAATCAAAAACCATGCATCCAGTACACTTAAAATAAGCCTCAGAAGTGTGATTCTCTCATGGGGATGACAAGCCATTTTAAAACTCCAGCATATATTCAGCACGGGGTCTCCTTCACGCAAGAACTAGCATGAAGCAAATAGCACTCCATACTCAGTACATTTAGCAGCTAGGTCCAAGCCTATGCCTACACTACGAGCTGCGGGTGTGATTCCCTTGCTCACATACACATGTACCTCTCATCAAGCTAGTGCGAGTGAGCATAAGGCTAGATCTACACTACAGCCGGGATCGATGCTCTGAGGTTGATCCACCAGCGGTCGATTTAGCGGGTCTAGTGAAGACCTGCCAAATCGGCAGCAGATCGCTCTCCAGGCGACCCTGTATGCTACCCCCGACGAGAAGAGTAAGGGAGAGTTTCTCCTGTCGACCTCCCGCGGAGTAGACCCCCGCGGTAACTCGACCTAAGGTACGTCGACTCCAGCTACGTTATTCATGTGGCTGGAGTTGTGTAGCGTAGGTCGACTTACCACGGTAGTGTAGAAATAGCCTAAGTAGCAGTGTCACCGTGGTAGCCTGGTAGCGGCAGAAGAGGTGCAGCTTAGCTCTACCAAGTACATCCCACAGGGTTCAGGCGGGTTTGTGCTTCACACGGCTAAGCCATGCCTCTGCCGCCGCGACTCATGCTACCACAGCTACACTGCTAATTATAATTGAGCTTGAGTATGTGTATTCGGACAGGGGAAATCACATCCTCGCTCACAGGATAGATGTAGCCTAGATGCACCGAGTGTCCAAGGATTTTGTGTTGTGTCTTGTCCTTGTGCTCCCATTATAAGATTATATCTGGGACAAAAGAAACAGTTCAACGCAAGATATCATGGATAAGAGCATGTAACTTGTGAAGAGCAGGAATAAATTTGGTCTCGTTTATTTCCTTTGTAACATCTTTCATTGGTAGCACTTAAAAAGTAGCTTTGACAGTTTTCCCTCCTGAAACGTGCGGGAATCTCTCTCATTCTTCACCTTAAAAGCATTTTCTCCATTGTTTTTAAAATGACATCTCATGTGTATTGTAAGGAAAGTGTTCAGATACCATCTGTAATATAAGAATGTAGACAGTTTAATTACAAAATATTGTAAGCACACCATTTCCCGTCTTTCCAATTCAGATCAATTGTTAAATCCATACAACAGATTGTTGCTGATCCAGTTCTAACTACAAAGATCTTACAGTTAACTCAGCTGTGGTAGCCCTTAAAATGGCCTAAAGTTTCTTTCCTTTTAATAGTTTCCTCAGATGGAGTCAGGGGCGGTGGAAGCTTCCTACAAGTGGGGGGCCACTGGTGTCAAAAACATAGCCCCGCCCCCCTGTGCTGTCCCTTCCCCGAGCCCCTGCACCCACGCCACCCCTTCTCCCTGAGCCCCCGCCCTTGCACCACCCCTTCCCCCCAAGGCCCTGCTCCTGCACCACCTCTTCCCCCCATGACCCTACCCCCCTTGCTCTTCTTCACCCCCTCCCTCACCCCACTCACCCCTACAGCGGGTAAAAAGTGGGAAGGCCATGGCCCCCTCTGTTCCGGCACCCGTGGATGGAATAAGTTATCATTTACAGACTCAGGGCCTGATTCTTGTCCCGCTGTATAAACCTGGATAATTTTGCTGAAGTGCAGTTACTGAAGACTCTAAAATCAGACTTCTGGCTCCCTTACTCAGAAACTACAGTGATACCAGCTCAGACACTACGGTGATAAGGGATCTATAAAACCCCAAACAGAACAGAAGAGAAATATTCACATCAACTTTGGAACAACCCAACTGAATTACGGCAACCAGAATTGGGCCTTTGGAAATTACATGTTTCCCTGAATGTCTCTACGAAGGCCTACATTTTTAGTGAGATCTGTCTATCTGGAATCTTGTCCGGAGTATTTACGAAGTTCCCCAAATGCTTCTTGGCAATTTGTCAATATGTTGGTATGCTGTTAGCACACTGCAGGGACACAAATTTCCATGATGCAAGTTGCTTATTTTTCTTAGTTCTTCACATTGTTTTTTTAACTCTGTCTGTAAGCTTCCCAGGGCAATCTCAGTTTTAATGACAGAATTATTAATAGTGGTGGAGCATGATGTGGGAATCTCAAGCTGAATAAACACAAACACCCTGGTGTATCTCAATGTTTGTTATTGCATGTATCATGTAGCAGTGTTACGAAAGAGGAAAAATTCTACTTCTCAAAAAGCTAGTCTCATGGGAGGTAAAGTATCCAATAAAGCAGCATTAAGGGGATGCCTCAAATGTCCTTTTTGTCTTAATCTACTATTTAAATGACACCTAAAAAACTACATAAAAGAAGGTTAAGGTTGCAGGGTTAAGCACTCAAAAGTTAGGAGGCTTCAGAATTAAGGTGGCCCATGTAACCTTAATTCAGCCCCTGTAGATATGAATTATGATAGTCTTTAATTACACGACCACAAACTTTTCCCCCCCGACGACCTTTCCCTCATTCAGTGCACCAGATGGATGGTGCTCAGTGAATGAGCAGTTATTAGATATTTCATTTTATCCTTTTTGGTCAATGTGTGGCCTCATGCCTTATTTACTACACAAAATTGAATCTGTTTTGAATGCAGAATTACTAATGTCCTCATGGACTTTTCTGTGGTACTCATCACTGTAGCATCTGTGTGCTTCACAAACAATGAATTTATCTGCACAACATCCTGTGTATATTATTGTTCCCCTTTTAAAGACAAGGAACTGAGACAGATGACATTAATGTCAAGTGTCTGCTAAATGTGAGTGGTCACTGTGAGATGCCTGTGGACTATTTTTTCCCCTGATCATTTTCCCGTATGTACAGCACTTTTGTTCAGAGCAAAGTTCTCACAGACTTCAGTTGCAGCTATGAGTACTCAGCATTTCTGGGATCTCAAGCTGGGCACCCAGAACATGAGAACAACCAACAATTAGTGACCACCTGTGAAAATTTTGGTTTAAATGACATAACCTAATAAATCTGCAGGGATTGAATCCAATTTGCTAAGGCAATATTCAACTGCTTTTAACCCTCAGACTGGCTTTTCTCTTCCTGCAATCCCCTGACTCACTCACTATACACCTTCTAACCTCTGCAACAAATGAGCCAAGGTCCTGAGCCCACCATGCCCAGTTCATTCACTGGCATCATCCATCCTGTGTACTGAGGCAGGAGTCTGGTGAAAGAGCTTCTTCAACCTGCATTTCAATCAGTTGGCTTCTTCCTCCTCCCTGTGTGGGCAGCAGTGGGGGTGGGAATTGAGAATATTTTCTCCTGTCTCTCTGTTCTCTGTCTCCTACCATACCTCCACCTGGGTGAAATTAAATGTCTATGGTGACATCTGGATCCATTAAAGTCAATGGGAATTTGTCCACTGAAATGCAGGATAGTCCAGTGGTTAGGGAACTAGCCTAGGACTTCTGAGAATTGGTTTCCATTTTCCTTTCCTCCCACAGAATTCCTGGACAAGTCATTTAGCCTCTCTGTGCCTACATTCCCATCTGTAAAAATGGGGATAAGAGCATTATCCTACTTCACAGGGATGTTGTGAGGATAACTACATTAAAGACGGAGATGCTCAGATACTATGGTGATGAGGTTGTGGAGAATGAGTGAATTACATATTTTTTATAAATATATGCGCCTGTTTACCTGGCTGCACAGTGGTAAATCAAAGAAGGCGTAAGAGAAACAAACAGGAAGTGAAACAATGGCAAAGATAAGACATAGTCCAGCGAATACCAAGGGCCCTTGAAGAAACAATGGTCAAGCTATGGAGGGATAGCTCAGTGGTTTGAGCATTGGCCTCCTAAACATGGGGTTATAAGTTCAATCCTTGAAAGGGTCATTTAGGGATCTGGGGCAAAAATCAGTCAGTGTATTGGTCCTGCTTTGAGCAGGGGGTTGGAGTAGATGACCTCCTGAGGTCCCTTCCAACCCTGATATTCTATGATTGTTTGGGGAGTACCCCTTAACTGGCTCCAGCAAGGTTTATTCTTCCCAGACCTAAAACTTTAAAGATGTGAGACTAGGGGAAAAGGGTGGGTTGAGTGAGTTGCTGGGGGCTGCCCAGGAACCATTGACAGGGAGGCAAGGACACAAACAGAAAGACCCAGAAACTGCAGCAAGATGACAAGAAAAAAGTAAGGTTTAGGTAAGGGGAAAGAGGCATAAAGGACTTTATTGTTTTTACTCTTTCTTCTGCTTGCTGTGTACCTTTGGGTGAATAAATCCTGCTTTGCTTTTTTGAGTCACTTTAATCAGCTGCTGTCACAGGTCCCTGGACAAAAAGGGCTAACAGGAGCCAAACTGAGTTGGGCCTGTGTTGTTAACAAGGGGAGCTGCAGCCCAGAGATCCAGTCCAAGAGTGGATGGACCATTGAGCTCCACCCTTAGAGAGATGTAGGAAGCCAGGTCTGTCACCTGAGGGGTGCACTTGAAAGGGAGTGAAAGGTGTGTGTGTGTGGGGGGGAGGAGTCCTAAAGGGCAGGTCACCCTATAACTGTGACGTGATGTCAAATAAGTGCCATAGATTCATAGACAGACTTCAGTGGGATCCGGATTTCATGCCTAACACTTTTGGAGTCAGTCTCTGGGAGCAAAAAGCTTCCCTTCCCACAGTAGGAGCAGTGAGTTTAGGCAGAACCTTCAAAACTGTGGGAACTTTAAAAACCATGCAACTTAACATGTTATTTGTTTCTGTCTTCCTAATCACGCTACTTGTATGTTAAATCCTCTCTCACCCTTGGCCTGTCTTGTCTGTTTTTAGCTTGCAAACTCTTCAAGGCAAGTATGTGTGAAGAACTGGCTTGGACTATAAGGTGGATAGAAAGCTGGCTAGATCGTCGGGCTCAACGGGTAGTGATTAATGGCTCCATGTCTAGTTGGCAGCCAGTATCAAGCGGAGTGCCCCAAGGGTCGGTCCTAGGGCTGGTTTTGTTCAGCAGCTTCATTAATGATCCGGAGGATGGCGGGGACTGCACCCTCAGCAAGTTTTCAGATGACACTAAACTGGGAGGAGTGGTAGATACGCTGGAGGGTAGGGATACAGAGGGACCTGAACAAATTAGAGGATTGGGCCAAAAGAAATCTGATGAGATTCAACAAGGACAAATGCAGAGTCCTGCACTTAGGATGGAAGAATCCCATGCTACAGACTAGGGGCCAAGTGACTAGGCAGCAGTTCCGCAGAAAAGGACCTAGGGGTTACAGTGGACGAGAAGCTGGATACGAGTCAACAGTGTGCTCTTGTTGCCAAGAAGGCTAATGGCATTTTGGGCTGTATCAGTAGAGTCATTGCCAGCAGATCGAGGGATGTGATCATTTCCCACTATTCAGCATTGGTGAGGCCTCATCTGAAGTACTGTGTCCAGTTTTGGGCCCCACACTATAAGAAGGATGTGGAAAAATTGGAAAAAGTCCAGCATAGGGCAACAAAAATGATTAGGGGCTGGAGCACATGACTTATGAGGAGAGGCTGAGGGAACTGGGATTGTTTAGACTGTAGAAGAGAAGAATGAGGGGGGATTTGATAGCTGCTTTCAACTACCTGAAAGGGGGTTCCAAAGAAGATGGATCTAGACTCTTCTCAGTGGTACCAGATGACAGAACAAGAAGTAATGGTCTCAAGTTGCAGTGGGGGAGGTTTAGGTTGGATATTAGGAAAAACTTTTTCACTAGGAGGGTTGTGAAGCACTGGAATGGGTTACCTAGGGAGGTGGTGGAATCTCCTTCCTTAGAGGTTTTTAAGGTCAGGCTTAATGAAGCCCTGGCTGGGATGATTTAGTTGGGGATTGGTCCTGCTTTGAGCAGGGAGTTGAACTAGATGACTTTCTGAAGTCCCTTCTGACCCTGATATTCTATGATTCTATGAATGCCTAGCACAATTGGGTCCTGATCCCTGATATGGAGTCTTTAGGTGCTACAAGAATATTAATAATAATAGCAACAGCTTCTGTGCTTAAAAAAAAAAGGGGGAGGGGGTACTGTTAAAAACAAAAATAAATTATCTTCCCTTGCAGGAAATATGATCAGAACTACATGCCACTTTACAGACATACACAGACAAGGAGACAGATTCCCTACCCTAAGGCGCTTAATGAAACAGATATATGGAACCCCCAGTACCGTACGGAATTATTTTAAAGCATCACTGCTATTAGCATATTGGCTTAAAGTCAGAAGAAAGGAAGGCAAAAAAGAAAAGTGTGAGAGAGATGACAGCTGATTTGCCTAACTATAAGAACAGACACCTTCAGATACAGCATTACCAGGCTCCTGCAAAAATAAATTTTGCAGTAAGGTTGGTAAACCTTAAATCCGTGGGCAGCTGAGTATAGTTGAAAGACAGGGCAGAGATGAAAAATGGAAGCAGCACCTGGTATGATGATCCTGTGAAAATCTTAAGAACTAAGCAAGATTGGGTTAGCTCAGAACTTGGATAGGAGTCTGCCACATGGTGCTGCTGGAAAGATTAGTGACTCAGTAGATGACATTTCCTTACTCCCCAAAAATCAATAGCGGATCAATGTCCAGGCGTGGCACTAGGGTACAGGATGCTGCAGGAGGTGTAATCCCTTTGGATGAGACACGCAACTGAATTCCTGATGACTTGGGGTTATTAACCATCCTTGGCAATTACAAAAGAGTAAGGTATGGTAGCTCTGGGCCCCAAGGTTCACAAATGTTTGTCTAAAGTTAGGCACTGAGATTTAGAGATATGAGTTGCAGATATTCAGCACCTATTTATGTGCATATATATGGATTGGGTGCAGGCACCCAAGTTTGAAAATATATTTCTTGATTGCAATTACTTTCAACCTACCTAGTCTCTGCAGCTTCAATTATATATGGTACTTCTTCATTTCCTGCCTTAATCTGTTACTGTGGAGTGTTGCTGTGTGCTGTTACACAACTGTTACATTTCACCCCAGAGCTGAATGCATTTCAGTGGTGGATGAAGTGACTGATCATTGTGTATTGATCAGTATATTCCTATTTATGAAGTGCTTTGGAAAGAGATTTGGTATATACATTTAAGATATTATTATTATATCTATATATATTATATATACGCACACAAGTAATTCTTCCACTTTACTCTGCGCTGAGTAGGCCTCAGCTAGAGTATTGTGTCCAGTTCTGGGTGCCATATTTCAGGAAAGATGTGGACAAATTGGAGAACGTTCAGAAAAGAGCAATAAAAATGATGAAAGGTCTAGAAAACATGACCTATGAGGGAAGATTGAAAAAATTGGGTTTGTTTAGTCTAGAAAAAAGAAGAAGACAGAGGGGACATGATAACAGTTTTCAAGTACATAAAAGGTTGTTACGAGGAGGGAGAAAATTTGTTTTTCTTAACCTCTGAGGATAGGACAAGAAGCAATGGGCTTAAATTGCAGCAAAGGAGGTTTAGGTTGGACATTAGGAAAAACTTCCTGTCAGGGTGGATAAGCACTGGAATAAATTGCCTATGGAGGTTGTGGAATCTCAATCATCGGAAATTTTTAAGAGCAGGTTAGACAAACACCTGTCAGGAATGGTCTAGGTAATACTTAGTCCTGCCATGAGTGCAGGGGACTGGACTAGATGACCTCTCAAGGTCCCTTCCAGTTCTATGATTATCAGTATAGCTTCTAAGGAGAAAAAAATTCTTGCCAGTAGAAGAGGGTCATAACAAGCGATTCCCTCTTGAATCCCAATTTACACTTCAAGCTATATATCTTTCCAGAAGTTTCCTTTCTCACTTCCATTAAAGTCAAGAGGCATTTAAATCCATCCCTGGAGTCCCCAACAAACCAAGAGCCATGGCATGCAAACTTTTATAAGATGGACTAATTTGGTTAATGCAACAAACACTACCACTCTGTATTATTAGAGAGGTTGGAGGCATTAGGTAACAGACATGAACTTAGGGCTTGTCTATACTGGCAAGTTTTGTCACCAAAAACTGCCTTTTGGTGACAAAACAGCAAGAGCGTACACACTACAGTGGGACTTCTGTCGTGAAAAATGCCCAATTTTGGGGACAAAAACTTCCACCCCTACGAGAGACTTTTGTCTTTTCCCCTCCCTTTATGGTAGGGTTACCATATCTAACAAATAAAAAAAGAGGACCCTCCACGGGCCCTGGCCCCACCCATTTCCCCAGCCCCGCCCCAACTCCGCCCCTTCCCCGCCCTAACTCCGCCCCTCCTCCCTCCCACTCCCAGCCACGCAGAAAGGGCTGCCCGAGCGCTACCGGCTTCACGGTTTGCCGGGCAGCCCCCAGACCCTGCACCCCCGGCCGGCGCTTCCCCAGCACAGCTGGAGCCCAGGAGGGGAAGCGCCCAGCCGGGGGCGCAGGGTCTGGAGGCTGCCCGGCAAACCGTGAAGCCGGTAGCGCTTGGGCTTCGGGCATACCCCCTTGCCTCTGGACCCTGCGCCCCCAGCCGGGCACTTCCCCTCCCGGGCTCCGGCGGCGCAGGGTCCGGAGGCATGGGGGCTGCCCAAAGCCGGTAGCGCTCTTAAACAGAGCCGAAGAGTCAGGGGAGGAGCAGAGCCGCCATTTTCCCGGACATGTTTGGCTTTTTGGCAATTCCCCCCGGACGGGGGGTTGAGTGCCGAAAAGCCGGACATGTCCGGGAAAAAGAGGACATATGGTAACCCTACTTTATGGTCAACAAAGAGCCAGTGTAGACACGGCTGATTGTTTTGTCCACAGAACTGGCTTCCCCTGCTATCCCACAATGCCTGCCCCCATCGCTCTGCTCAGTGTTTTGATCTCTGCTGCCCTGCAGGCATGCGCCCCTCCCCTTTCAAAGCTCCGAGAAGTATCCCTGTGCTGCTCCATTTGGGGAACAAACAAAGAGCAAATCATTGGAATGCTCCTGTTCTGCCCGGCACTAGGAACACAGCAGCAGGCAGACTGCTGCTGCAGGGGGAGGGGGACAGAGTGCTGTGCTGCTTTGCAATTCCTCAGCACAGAGAGCTCACAGAGCTGCTCATGGTGCTGCTCTCGGCAGCTGAGGGGGCTGTGGGAGAACTCGGAGAGAATCCCAAGATGCGCAGCGATCAGGTCTTCCTTCCCACAACACTGCACTGCGGGATACATAGCTTCGGTGCATTGCTCACCCTGACCATGATGGTGTCCCCAATGTGGACATGATCTGTCGACAGAGGGAGCAAGTGTGAACACCGTTTGGCAATGTTTATTTTGTCAACATTTGGGTGTCGACATAAGTTTTGTCAACAAAGCTTGGTAGTGTAGACAAGCCCCTAGTTACTGACTTCCTCAGAATATCTAGCTATTCAGTTAAGGCACTTTTTCAGCAGCCACCACTAAAATGAGCAAGAATGTCCTAAGATGGACAGTGTGACATAATAGCATCATAAAACACCACACAAACATTATACACATGGGATTCTCCTGCTCTGTTAACAGCTGAGAAGAGATCCTTTTGATGGCCACAGAACCCAACAGAGGAAACAGAATGGACAGACACTGGTCAGCTGCCTGTCTGCTAGGGTTACCATACGTCCGGATTTTCCCGGACATGTCCGGCTTTTGGGGCCTCAAATCCCTGTCCGGGAGGAAATCCCGAAAAGCCGGACATGTCCAGGAAAATAGGGAGGGAGGGGCTGGCGGTGCTCGGCCGGGGGCTGGGGCCGCTGGGGCTGGCGGTGCTCGGCCGGGGGCCAGCGGTCCTGGGGACGCCGGGGCCAGGGCGGGTCGGAGCCGCTCAGCCGGAACCAGGCCCGGCGCCCCAGGGCCCGAGCCGAGCCAGGCGGGAGACGCCGGGGCCAGAGCCTCTTGGCCTGGGCCGGCCAGCCACAGGAGGGAGCTTACTTGCTGCCTCCCTGTTTCAGGCTTCCCACGAACATTTGATTCGTGGGAAGCAGGGGAGGGGGAGGAGCAGGGAGGCGGAGCTTTCAGGGGAGGGGGCAGAGTTGGGGCAGGGACTTTGGGGAAGGGGTAAGGGAGGGGAAGGGGCGGAGTTGGGACGGGGCTGGGGGCAGGGAAGGGGCGGAGTTGGGGCAGGGCCAGAATGTCCTCCTTTTTTTAAATTAAAATATGGTAACCCTACTGTCTGCTCAATTGTCACAGCAAACTAATCATCTGCCATGATAAAAAGGAGAAATAACACACAGAGTACCTCTTTTCAGTAGAGGCATATACATCCAGGACAATACCATACATTAATACTCGATTTGGCTATGTCAGATACTGGAACCATTGCTCCAAATACTCCTCTGTAACAATGAGACCTTCTTTTCTACTTCACAGGTGCTGGTGAAACACTCCTGGATAGGGTTTCCAAGAGACTGCTAGAAATCCACTGGGAGTATAACGCTGCTGGCAAAGAACCACACACTCAACCTGACAAATGCCTAGGGTTTGATGAAACAGACTGAACTTTTATTTTATGTTATTCTCATTTATTTTTTGCCTGGTGCTGGGAAGTGGAGAAACTACACATCTGAAAGGACCCTCCGTGGCGCTACCTGTAGCTTTCTTCTCCACCCATACTTTCATGGATTCCAAGGCCAGAAGGAACCATTGTGATCATTTAGTCTGACCTGCTTTATAGCACAGGCATTCCCTAGAATAATTCCTAACTAGAGCGTATCTTTTAGAAACACATCCAATTTCAGTTAAAAATAGTCAGCGATGAAGAATCTGGCAAGACACTTAGTAAATTGCTCCAAGTCACTGTTAATGACTTATTTCCAGTCTGAAGTTGTCTGGTTTCAACTTCCAGCCATTGGATCATGTTAGACCTGTCTCTGCTAGACTGAAGAGCCCATTGTCAAACATTTGTTCCCTCTGCAGTACTTACAGCCTTAACCTTTTCTTTATTAAACTAAATAGAGACAAGGAGTTCAATCACACACAGTAAGGCGGGTTTTCTAATCCTTCAAACATTCTCCTGGCTCACTTAACCCTCTCCAATGTATCAACACCCTTCTTCAATTGTTGACACCAGAACTAGGCACAGTATTCCAGCAACAGTTACACCAGTGCAAATATAGAGGCAAAATAACTAGGGCTGTCAGGCGATTAAAAAAATTAATCGTGATTAATCGCACGATTAAAAAAATTAATCGTGATTAATCGCACGATTAAAAAAATTAATCACAATTAATCACACTGTTTAACAACAATAGAATACCATTTATTTACATATTTTTGGATGTTTTCTACGTTTTCAAATATATTGATTTAAACTACACCACAGATTACAAAGTGTACAGTGCTTACTTTATATTTATTTTTATTACAAATATTCGCACTGTAAAAAACAAAAGAAATAGTATTTTTCAATTCACCTAATACAAGTACTGTAATGCAATCTCTTTATAATGAAAGCTGAACATACAAACGTAGAATTATGTACAAAAAAAAACCTGCATTCAAAAATAAAACAATGTAAAACTTTAGAGCCTACTCTAAACCCCACTCAGTCCTACTTCAGCCAATCACTCAGACAAACAAGTTTGGTTACAATTTGCAGGAGATAATGATGCCTGCTTCTTGTTTTACTACTGAGAGCATTCTGCACCAAAAAATAAAAAGTTCTCTGCCAAAAAATTAAAAATTCTGCTCACAGTATTTTAAAATTCTGCAAATTTTGTCAAATACATGTGGATGCTCGAGCATGGCATTGGGGAGCACAGGCCACTGACTGCACAGCGGTGGGAGATCACTGTGCAGCTCCCCCTGGGACATGGACTCAGGAGTGAGGCTGCACTCAACCCTGACACAGTGCAAGGACCTGGCTTGTCCCAGAAACATCCCAGGGCCCTGCCCCTCCATACCAGGTGCACCAGGTGTGGGTGGGCAGGCTCAGCAAGGCAGGATCCAAGTGTGGAGGGGCTTAGTGTGGGAGGATCCAGGTGTGTGTTGAGAGGGTTCTGTATGAGGCAATCTGGGTGTGGGTGGCTCCGTGGGGGATCCAGATGTGGGGGGAATTAGGATGCACAGGAGCTTGTTGGGGGGTTCTGGGTGCAACAGTAATGGGACTCTGCAGGGGGGTCCAGATGAAGGTGGTTGAGCTCAGCAAGGGGGTCTGGGTGTGGGAGCTCATTGGGGTGGGAATCCAGGTGCAGTTGGTTGGGGCTCAATAGGGTGGGGATCTGGGTGAGGGTGGCTCATTGGGGTGGTCCAGGTTCAGGGGGAGTGGGGCTTGTCAGAGGGGGGTTGGATGCGGATGGGGGGGAGGCTCAGCGGGAGGGTCTGGGTATGAGGGGGGTCTGGATGAACGGGGGTTGGGCAGATGGGGAGCAGCTCCCTGTACAGTGATGCCTCACTCTGCAGCTGAGGAGTGATGAGTGCAGGAAGCATAGGAGAGGGCAGTTTACAGAGCTTCCTGCAGCAGGGGGAGAAATCTGGGGGTGGTCTGACCCGGCTGTGGATGCCATGAAGGGGAAGTAGTAGTTCTGGCCTTCCCAGCCCAGCCAGGATTAGCAGCTGAACCCGGTGCAGGGTAGGAGGCACCAGCCGGGTCTTTCCAAGTCCCGCCCTCTGCCCCACAAAGATTTACCTCTCTGCCAGCTGCTTTAGACACCCAAAAAATACTGCTGCAGAGGGTCGTATGACCGCTCTTGTGGCTTCTCTTTGCTTTCCTATCAGAAAGTCATTTTTCTGTGGGGAAGCAAAGAAATCTGTGGGGGACATAAATTCTGCATCTGCATGGTGGCGCAGAATTCCCCCAGGAGTATTGTCTATAATGTCATCTGAAAGTCAGAACAGACATTCACATGGCACTGTTGTAGCTGGCGTCACAAGATATTTACGTGCCAGATGTCCTAAAGATTCATATGTCCCTTCATGCTTCAACCACCATTCCAGAGGACATGTGTCCATGCTGATGATGGATTCTGCTTGATAACGATCCAAAGCAGAGTGAACCGACACATGTTCATTTTCATCATCTGAGTCAGATGCCACCAGCAGAAGGTTGATTTTCTTTTTCGGTGATTCAGGTTCTGTAGTTTCCGCATCTGAGTGTTGCTCTTTTAAGACTTCTGAAAGCATGCTCCACACGTCATCCCTCTCAGATTTTGGAAGGCACTTCAGATTCTTAAACCTTGGGTCAAATGCTGTAGCTATTTTTAGAAATCTCACATTGGTACCTTTGCATTTTGTCAAATCTGCTGTGAAAGTGTTCTTAAAACGAACATGTGCCGGGTCGTCATCTGAGACTGCTATAACATGAAGTATATGGTAGAACGTGGGTAAAACAGAGCAGGAGACATTGAACTCCTTTGGGGAGAATTGTGTCACAAATTTAATTAAATTAATGCATTTTTTTTTAACAAGCATCATCAGCATGGAAGCATGTCCTCTGGAATGATGGCCAAAGCATGAAGGGGCATACAAATGTTTAGCATATCTGGCATGTAAATACATTACAACACCGGCTACAAAAGTGCTGTGAGCACCTGTTCTCTCTTTCAGGTGACGTTGTAAATAAGAAGCGGGCAGCATTATCTCCCATAAATGTAAACAAACTTGTTTGTCTTAGCGATTGGCTGAACAAGAAGTAGGACTGAGTGGACTTGCAGGCTCTAAAGTTTTACATTGTTTTGGTTTTGAGTGCAGTTATGTAACAAAAAAAAAATCTACATTTGTAAGTTACACTTTCACAATAAAGAGATTGCACTACAGTACTTGTATGAGGTGAATTGAAAAATACTATTTCTTTTGTTTATCATTTTTACAGTGCAAATATTTGCAATCAAAAATAATATAAAGTGAGCACTGTATACTTTGTATTCTGTGTTGTAATAGAAATCAATATATTTGAAAATATAGAAAACCATCCAAAAATATGTAATACGTTTCAATTGGCATTCTCCTGTTTAACAGTGCGATTAATCACAATTAATTTTTTTGAGTTTATCACATGAGTTAACTGCATTTAATCAACAGCCCTAAAAATAACTTCTCTATTCCTACTCGAGATTCCCCTATTTATGCATCCTAGGATCACATCGTTCCTTTTGGCCACAGCATTGCACTGGGAGCTCATGTTCAGCTGATTTTCCACCATGTCGCCCTAATCTTTTTCAGAGTCAGTGATTCCAGGATAAACTCCTCCATCCTGTAAGTATGGCCTGCATTCTTTGTTCCTAGATGCATAGATTAAGTTATATTAAAACACATATTATTTATTATGCCAAGCTCACCAAGCGATCCAGAACACTCTGAATCAGTGACATGTCCTCTTTATTAGTTACCATTCCTCCAATTTCTGTGTCCTCTACAAACTTTATTAACAATGATTTTATGTTTTCTTCCAGATCACTGATAAAAATGTTAAATAGTGGGAGGGCAAAGAATCAATCCCTGTGAGACAACACTTGAAACACACCTGCTCAAAGATGATTCAGTTTACAATTACATTTTGAGACCTGCTGAGTGAGGTAATATCTTGGACCAACTTCTGTTTTATTTGAGACCTATCAGTTATTAAATGGATTAAAATCAGGCTGTGTGCCATGATAATTTATATATATGAATGAGGAGGGATTCGATAGCTGCTTTCAACTACCTGAAAGGGGGTTCCAAAGAGGATGGATCTAGACTGTTCTCAGTGGTACCAGATGACCGAACAAGGAGTAATGGTCTCAAGTTGCAGTGGGGGAGGTTTAGGTTGGATATTAGGAAAAACTTTTTCACTGGGAGGGTAGTGAAGCACTGGAATGGGTTACCTAGGGAGGTGATGGAATCTCCTTCCTTAGATATTTTTAAGGTCAGGCTTGACAAAGCTCTGGCTGGGATGATTTAGTTGGGGATTGGTCCTGATTTGAGCAGGGGTTTGGACTAGATAACCTCCTGAGGTCCTTTCCAACGCTGATAATCTATGATTCTATGAATTCTAGCTTTTTTAATCAAAAACATAGTGCGGTACCAAGTCCAGTATTTTACAGAAGTCTAAGTATATTACATCAATACCATTATCAACCAAATTTGTAATCTCATAAGAAAACAGATGTCAAGTTAGACAGGACCTGTTTTCCACAAACTCGTGTTGATTGGCATTAATTATATTACCCTCCTATAATTTTTTAATCAAGTCCCAAATCAGCTGTTCTCATTATCCTGCCCTGGATTGATATCAGACTGACAGGCCTATAGTTACTCAGGTCACCTCATTTGCCCTTTTTAAATATTGGCACATCATCTTTCTTCCAGTCCTCTGGCACTTCCCCAGTGCTCCGAGAGTTATTGAAAACCAACCTTAACAGTCCAGCGAGCTCCTCAGTGAGCTCTTTTACTAGGGCTACCATATGTCCGGATTTCCCCGGACATGTCCGGCTTTTCGGTCTATAAATAGCCGACCGGGGGGAAATCCCGGACATTTTTAGATTTTTAAAAATCCCCCCCGGACGGCTATTTATAGATAGAAAAGCGGCAGCCAAGCGCCGCTGGGCACCCAAAGCCCCTTCCCGGCTCCCCCCATCCCCTGCAGCCTTAGCACGCTGTCCGGCCCGCAGCTGTCTTCCCCCTCCTCCCTCCCCTGAATGCTCCGCCCCCTGCTCCTCCCCAGCTTCCCGCCAATCAGATCTTCGCGGGAAGTCTGAAAAGAAGCAGGGGCAAGCGGGAGGCAGCAGCAGGTAAGCTGGGGCGGCGGGGCGCGAGGAGGAGAGCTCCGGGGAGGCGCGGCCTTGGCCGAGCGGCGCCCGGCTGCCCCAGCGGCTCTGGCCCAGCTCGGGCCCCAGCACCCCCAGCCCGGACCCGGCCCGGCTTGGGCCCCAGCAGCGCCGGCCTGGACCCGGCCCAGCTTGGGCCCCAGCAGCGCCGGCCCGGCTCCGGCCCCAGCACCCCCAGGCCGGACCCGGCCCGGCTCGGGCCCCAGCAGCGCTGGCCCGGCTCGGGCCCCAGCACCCCCAGCCTGGATCCAGCCCGGCTCGGGCCCCAGCAGCGCCAGCCCAGCTCGGGTCCCTGCACCCCCAGCCCGGCTCGGGCCCCAGCAGCGCCGGCCCGGCTCCAGCCCCAGCACCCCCAGGCCGGACCCGGCCCGGCTCGGGCCCCAGCACCCCCAGCCCGGATCCGGCCTGGCTCGGGCCCCAGCAGCGCCGGCCCGGCTCGGGCCCCTGCACCCCCAACCCGGCTTATGCCCCAGCACCGCCGGCCGAGCACCTCCGGCCTGGCCCCAAGCCCCGCAACCCCAGCTGGAGCGCAGCCCGATTCCTGGGCTCTTTAAAGCCGGCCCTGGTCAGGGGACAGGGAGGGGGGGTTGGATGGGTCGGGAGTTTGGGGGGGGCTGTCAGGGGGGCAAGGGTGTGGAGAGGGGTTGGGACAGTCAGGGACAGGGAGCAGGGGGGGTTAGATGGGTCTGGGGGGGCTGTCAGGGAGCAGGGGTGTGGAGAGGGGTCGAGGCAGGCAGGTAGCAAAGGGGGTTGGATGGGTCAGGAGTTCTGGGGGTCCTGTCGGGGGCGGGGAGCAGTTGGATAGGGCATGGGAGTCCCCGGGGGTCTGTCTGGGGGTGGGGGTGTGAATATGGGGTGGGGGTGTAGATAAGGGTCGGGGCAGTCAGGGGACAGGTAGGGTCGTAGGGCGTTCTCAGGAGGGGGCAGTCAGGGGACAAGAAGCAGGGCGGCTTAGATAAGCGGTGGGGTCCTAGGGGGCAGTTAGTGGCAGGGGTCCCAGGAGGGGGCAGTCAGGGGACAAGGAGCAGGGGGGGTTGGGGGTTCTGAGGGGGGCAATCAGGGGGTGGGAAGTGGAAGGGAGTGGACGGGGGTGGGGCAGGGGGGAGGGCTAGAGTGGGGCTCCCCCCCCCCCACCCAAGTGTCCTCTTTTTTGCTTGTGGAAATATGGTAACCCTACTTTTACAACTCATGGATACAAGTTATCTGGGCCAGCTGATTTAATAATGTCTAACTGTAGTAGCTGCAGTTTAACTTTCTCCCAAGATACTGGTCGAATGGAAAGAGTGTTATCATTCTTTCTTCCATAGCTGCGATCAGACATCCCTGCCTGTCCTGGGAGAAAGGGATATGCCTCTTTCCATAGTGATTTTAGCATTTCAAGTTAAATCACATACATTCTGATGCACCACATACTCTCTTGCACCAGCGCTTAGTAAAGCTGGCACCATCACTGCAGCTAGTGCAAGGTATTTGGCGCTGGTGTCAAGCCTGGGGGGGGAGGGGACAGTCATCACTCTCAAAGAAGGTCAGACACCACTTCTTCAGACGGACAGTCTAGGATCTCCTGAGTGACTGGATGAAATTTCCATCTATTTTTTTTTTTTTTTAAAAGAGCCTATTTTGTGCAGGTACCAGTTTGAACACCGAAGTACTACCTTCAAACTGGGCAACTGCTTATCTAAATAAGCAGTTTATGCATTTAGTTGCCCATACATGCAGACACATGTCACAAAGACCTTTAAAAAGCTGCTCTGTCATGCATTACATTTTCTCTAACTCTGTTCAGAACTCAGCTATCATTTAAAATTAAAAAAAAAAAAAAAACACAAGAGCAGCAAGTTAGTAAGGAATATAGAAATGCAGATCAGAAACAAATACTGTGCCTTGTATTGAGAAACAGTGGGGAAATATGAGCTGAGATCAGAATAAATTTGAACCAGGGAGTCTCTGCTTTTAGTGTCAAATATGTTTAGCTCCCACTGATGTCCAAGTTACATGGCAGGATGACAAACCTCTTACTATATAATACTATTAATAACAATATTGTACTCCTGGTAGCTCACTGAAGGTTTTCAAGGCACATTAGAAACATTAATTAGGCCTCAACACTCCTGTAAGGCAGACATTATGTGTTTTTGTGGCAGATGAAGAAACTGAAGCACAGAAGGGTTAAGTGGTCTTAGCTGTGGTCTCTCTCTCTCTCTCTCTCTCTCTCACACACACACACACACACAGCAAGTGGCAGATTCCCCAAAACCCAAGAGTCCCGACTCTCTCTCCCCTAATCTAACCTCTAAGCCAATGGTTCTTACCATACCATCACCCCCCACACCTCACGTAGCCATGATCTTCCTCCTATTTAGCGATATAAGGGGGACAAAGTGGTCACTGATCCTTGATACACCTGGCGAGCTGTGACCCCAGAGTCCACGAGGCAATACTCCTTACTTTCCACTCTCATCCCACCTCACCCCCAATGTAGGCTCTCTATATATACTTAGACTTTCCTATGCACCTCTCAGCCAGTTATATACTCAGTGCTGACCGTGTGCTTGAGCTGAGTAAGTCTGATTGGGTCAAATTGATGAATGTGCCTCTTTCACATCAGGAGCCCACGCATCATTCCTTCTTCATTTATAGCCATATGATGTGCTCCTTTAGCAGAAGCAATAAAAGCTCATGTCTAAATAGTTTTTTTTATATTGATTCAATTTTCCAGTGAGGTAAAGATACATGGTAACATGGGTGATAAAGTGGAATGTCAAAAGTCTGTAATTTTGTCACAAGTAGTAATAAAGCACCAATTCCTCAGAGCACTTGGGAAGGACTTGCATGCTTAAGTCCCGTCCATTTCAGGGAGATTTAAGCTTTTTAGCCATTTTTTTTTAAATGAACAACAACTTTCTTAATATAATTTAGCTAAAAAGTTTCCCCTGCATTAGATGCCCATGTAAGACAATTAAAATGACTGCTGTGTTCTACCCCAGGGCTGGATGCATTTTACTCCTGGCTGCAGGATCTCTACAGCCGACAAAAATATTTTAGGATTCTACTGGAGGAAAAGCGCTATACAAAGGATAATCATTTCTAATGAATGTTCAGTTTAACATTCTCCCATTACCATAGTATCTGAGTGTCTCACAAGCTTTAATGCATTTACCCTCACAACACCCTTGTGAGGTAGGGCAGTTTTTATTAGCCCTATTTGATAGATGGGGAACTGAGGCACCCAGAAGCTAAGTGATCAGCTCACAGTCAGCCTGTGGTAGAACAATGACTAGAAGCCAGGTCTCGCGAGTTCCAGGCTAACACCCTAACCACTCTACAATCCTTCCTCTCATATTGCCTTTGTTATCCAGGGAAAAACTAGAGGATCTCATTAAACAAGACCTCAGTAAAGCATAAAAATCACTGCAGATGCAGCGGGGATGGTTGTGCTCTCTCTATTCCCCGCAATTCCGCACTTTCTTCTTCTATCAAAGATTGTCTGGGTATCAAAATTCTCTTTTGAAAGGCTGAATTTAGTTGAGAAAAAGACAGAGTACCGTACTGAAATATTATTCTATGTGCACATTAGATCAAAGTAATTTACCTCTTCATTTGTGTCCCTGACATTGGGATGGGGTGGAGAAGAAATCCGTCACCTGATGCCACATTACTTTTAACTGTCTCGCTCCATCTTCCCCAACACTTATTCAATAGTTGCATGACTCAAATTCATCATGTCAGACATAATACAAAAATTGAATTAAACCGTGTCCGAGTCAGAAAGAATACAGATTATCATATCTTTCCCAAAGCCAACCACATCCTGTTTGTTTGTTAGAGGCACAGCTGCAGATTTAAAACCATTTAAAGAGCAAATTACTTTACAATGGGGTAGAGGGAGCAATGTCTTGGATTCAGCAATTCACATGGTGCAATTTACTAGCTCTTGTCCTTTCTGGAAACTTACAGGGGGGGATGCTGGGCAACGGGGAGGAAAATTCCAGGGGTATCTTTATAATCTTTAGCAACAAAGGCCACTCTAGTCACTCTACAGACAGGAAAATAAAACAGAGCCTCGACTGCAAAGAGCTTACAGTGAAACAGAAATAAAATGCATGCAAAGACTTGGAGAAAGGGATTTATGGTCAAACCAAGGTGAGAGAACAATCCTGGGGCCAGATTCTCAGCTGTGGCAAACTGATGGTTTACTGCAGCTGGGAACCAGACCCAGTGTAGGCAAATAATTAGCGAGCTCCCTGATAACCGTTATGGATTTTTCTCTGTTTTTACTGGTTTTTGTTTTAGTGTTTGTAAAACATGGTGAACCGCTCAGCCTCGGTGTAACTCCAATGAGACAGTTCTTTATTTCTGAAGGCATCCCATTTACTTGAACTACACACTAAGGCTGGCCAGAAAATAAAAACCGTTTCACAAAAAGCATCGAGATTTCATTTTTGTTCTGCACTGGAACGAACCCAAGACCTTTCAAACTTTTTCCATCAAAAAGAGAGAACAAGAGACGCACCCCAGGATATTCTGGTGCTTAATAATCCCTGGAAGGTGGGAGATCCAGGTTCAAGTCCTGGCTCGGTTTGATTCAGTGCCCTAACCATGAAGTTAGAGTCAGTCTCGCTCTGTCCCAATGAATAGTTAATTTATACAGAGTGGAATGGCTGCAATGGGAGAGAATGAGAGCATGCCACCCCACCCCACCTCAACAGTCTGGTGGTGAGGGTGTTGATGTGGGATACTGGAGACCCAGGTTCAAGTCGCTGCTCAAAATCAGGCAGAGCAGTGTGTGTGAGTGGCCCAACCACCACGCTGCTCACTATTCTCTCTCTCTCTCTAAGCAGAGACACCATCCTGGACCTGAGAAACCTTTCTGATGTCCCTAGAGATTGAAGTCCTCCATCCACACAATGAGCAGCGATGCAAGCTACTGCAGTAATTTCCATCCTTAACCTAGAAAGAGCCCCCTCCCAGAGAGGGAAAATAATTTCCATGGCAGTGCTGTGTTTGCTAACAAGGACACCAATTACTTCAAGTTATCCCTCCTTTTAAGTGCTGGATGTATAGTATTCATTAGTACTATATGATTAGTATGGTACTCATTGCAGAGAAGGTTCGGTTTTGATCATGAAGATCTCCATTTATCAAATCAAGGAAAGGGGGATGTATCAGACTCAGGTGCTGCTGCTGCTGCAGCTGTAGGGATATCCTTTTAGTTTCACTGTAGAGTACTGCTGTAGGATGCAGGCCACACTGACGTCAATCGTTATTTTACCATTGATTTCACTAGGATTTTACCCCGGGTCTCCTCGGGGACACAATCACCACGACGCAATCTGTCAATTCATTTACAAATATGCTGCTCCCAGCTTCCAAAGGAAGGATCATAAAGAGAAACTTAGAATGACTGGTAAACTGCACACTGCACACACTTCTCATCCAGGAACTAACCATGGAATGACGCAGTTAAAAACTCCATGGATGAAAGCCAACCAGCTGAGTCATTTGGTTACATCACTGATCTTTCCTGCTAAACGACAGACACAGAGAGTGGCTCAGAAGATTCACTCTTCTAAGAGAGCAGAAAAAGAAAAATCCTATAGGAAACAGCTCTAAGAGATCTCCTACTGCTATATCCATGTATCTAGTGCATGGAGCCTTTTCTAATGACTGATTAAAAAAAAAAATGTGTGATTTACAATTAAACAGAGAATTACAAACTATGGGCTTGATCCAGTGCGGATTTAGAGTTAGTGGGGGCCCCCGGCCCTGTGCTCAGCTTCATTTTTGGGGCCCCTCCTTGGGACCCAGCCAAGAAAAAGAACATTCTCTCATCTCCCCCCAGCCCCTGTTTTTCATTCTTTTTTTCCTTCATCCTCCTCCTATAAGTAATAGAAAGTAAATGAAAATAAAGTGCGATACCTTGATTGTTCTTGTAGTCTAACTTATTTTTCCAGACCACTTGAAAATCGCTGAGGGTCTTGGCAGACCACTTAATGATCTTTCCAGATATTGTTTGCACCGTTAGCTAACTATTGTAAAGTGCTTTGGATAAGAGCACTTTATTAAAAAATGTAAAAAAAAAACATTGGGGTGCAGGGTCTGGCCAGGACTTAGGGTGTGGGAAGGGGCTCAGGGCTGGGGTGCAGGGTCTGGGAGGAAATTAGGGTGTGGGAGGGGGCTCAGGATTGGGGCAGGAGGTTGGAGTGTGGAGCGCTTACCTGGGGCAGCTCCCATTTGGTGCGAGTGATGCAGGTGGGAATGTGGGGTGGTGGTTCAGGTGCTCCCATTTGGTGCTCAGGGTGGGGATATGTGGGGGGTACAGAAGTCAGGGCATGGGGTGTGGGGGTGGGGTGGGGGTGAGGGCGGTGCAGGAATCAGGGCAGGGAACTGGGGTTGTGAGGATGCTCCCAGCTCCCTACCCTGAGCGGCTCACGTCAGGGGGCTGAGGGGGGTATATGCATGGGGAGTGCGGGGGCCCCGCCTTTGCTCCGCCCTGCCCCAATTCCACCCCATTCCCCAAGACCCTGCCCCCACCTCTTCTCCACCTCCTCCCCCAAGCGCGCTGAGGCCCCGCTCCTCCCCCTCCCTCCCAGAGCTACCTGAGCGCTGTTTGACAAGGGAGGGAGGGGGGGAAGTGCTGGGAGGGGGAGGGGCAGGAACACAGCACACTCGGGGGGGTGGGGGAGCTTGGCTGCCAGTGGGTGCAGAGCCTGCAGCAGGAGGCCTCGGAGGACCAAGCTTCTGCCCCCACAGCTGCCCGGCCCTGGGGCCCCCTGTTGTTGGGGGGCTCCATGCAAGGGCACCTTGTGTTTTACTGTAAATCCGCTTCTGGCCTGAACTGACAGCCATCAAAGTTAATAGCAATGTCCCCGTGTGACATTGAGCCAGAAAGAGTTAAGCAACTAAATGACCCAAATTCAACCTTTAAAGACGTAGTAGAAAAGTATATAAGTGGTAATTAGGGCCATTCATCACAAATAGCTAACAAAGCCATGTTAGTCAGACTCGAGCTTTGAAATGCAAACCGTATTGTTAGAGAATTAGTAGAAGACAGTGGCCACATTTGTCTATGTTTACTTATATCTTGTTAGAGGTTAACAACGGAACCAAACGGTTCCTGTCTGTTACTATAGTCTATTGATTCAGTGATCAAAAGGGGATATTAACATTATGATGGAACTTGGGTGTAATAATATCATTGTCTATATTTCTCTTTGAAGTTTGTAGTAAACAGTCTATGAACTGCTTAATGGACGATTACCTTATACTAATGAATGCAACTAGGTACTTGTGTATAAATAGGAGGTTTTACTTCAAAATTGCAGTGCTTCACCCAAGGAATACTTGCTGTCAAGAGGCTATCGATGGCTTGCCAGAGATCTATAAAAGAACTCTAGGGCCCTGGTCCTGTTATCTCAGATCTGCTTAAGCTTCCTCAGGGGAAGTTTGAGTTGCAAGACTGAAGTCTCCAGCTCCAGTCTGGATCACCCTGATATTGGACATTGGACTATAACTCATGGAACTAATTCTGAAAGAACTTTTTGCAACTCTAAAGCTCACCATCTCTACCATGAAACTGACCTAAGAACTCTGTTCATATCTGTATGTATAATGATCTTTTAATCTATACTCTCTCTCCTCTTTTCTTTTTTAATAAATTTTAGTTTAGTTAAGAAGAATTGGCTGTAAGTGTGTATTTGGGTAACATCTGAAATTTTCATTGACCTGGTGTGTAATGTGTCCGATCCCCTGGGATTAGTAGAATTTTACATATGATTAACAAGATTTTCAGTAATCCTCATCATATTTGACTTGGCTGTCTGGGTAGGAGCCCAAGGCTGAATTGCTTTAAGGGAGCTTCTGAGTAACCAGTAAGCTACTGCAGAAGCTGTTTGTTGCTGGGTTGGTGAATCTAATTATTAGAAATAACCACCAGTCTGCCCCTGACTGAGCAATCTCAGTGTGGCTCCCCCTACAGCCCCAGACACACCCCACTAAATTCAGTGGGTACAGGATGGAGTCCTACCATCACTTTGCCCATCACCATTCTCCAGTCACTTCTGGGCAGAAATGTGGCTGCCATTATAATGGTGCCACAAGACTACAGGACTTAGGTCTGGAAGTGAAGATCCATAGTGTGTCTAATGAAAGCAACTGGAGGGCGTAGATAAGCAGAATTTTATTAGCCCACTGGAATTCAGCAGGGCATGAAGTTTAATAGCTCTACTTTTTTTGAAATGCATCATGGGATATTTAATGGCCACGAGTGTAGGGTTACCATATTTTGAGTGTCCAAAAAGAGGACACTCCACGGGGCCCCACCCCCCGCCCCGCCCCCCGGCCCAGCACCGCCGGCCCCGGCCCCCGGCCCAGCACCGCCGGCCCCGGCCCCCGGCCCAGCATGTCCCTATTTTCCTGGACATGTTCGGCTTTTTGGGATTTCCCCCCGGACGGGGATCTGAGGCCCAAAAAGCCGGACATGTCCGGGAAAATCCGGATGTATGGTAACCCTACATGAGTGGTCACAACCTTAGTTTCATGCCACATCTGATAGATAGCATCCTCAGCAGCATCCCACCGAGCAATGGCTCTGAACTGACTCAGAGAGAAGAATGCCACATACTAAATCAGGGTACGTCTTCACTACCTGCCGTATCGGTGGGTAGCAATCAATTTATCCGGGATCGATATATCGCGTCTCGTTAAGACGCAATATATCGATCCCTGAATGCGCTCCCCGTCGACTCTGGAACTCCACTGGAGCAAGCGGCGGTAGCAGAGTTGACGGGGGAGCCGCGGCCGTGGATCCCACGCCGTGTGGACCCCAGGTAAGTCTATCTAAGATACTTCGACTTCAGCTACGTTATTCACGTAGCTGAAGTTGCATATCTTCGCTCGATCCCCCCCCCTAGTGTAGCTCAACCCTTAGTCTCACCTACTACAGCACCCTGGATTATCCTTGGAGCTCTCTCATCCAAGCTCTGACATACATGGCCTGACACAGATTAGTTTGGGAGATGTAACGAGATCACCACATGAGATGCAATGGATGCATCTTTGTGCGCCTTACTTCTTAGATATTATATGTCTTAATCAGAAAAAAAAAATCAAAGACAGAAAATGCTTATAAGTATTTCTCAATTACAGTACACATGTAAATCAATACAAAACAAAAATCAAACACACACAGAGGAATGACAGTAACACCAACCAAATGTGGATTCATTAACTAGAGTCACTTATAGTAGAAACTGGACCTAATTGCTTAATCATATGGCTCGGAACTCAAATGATCATAGCATATAAGTGAAAATCAACCAGGACAAACTTTTTAAGCTCAGGTGCCTAAAGGCCTCTTTATCCATATTTCAGTACCTAAATAAAGATGGCCTGATTTTCAAAGGTGCTGAGCACCCACAACTCCTGTCAACTTCACAAGGAGCTGTGAAATGTTCAAGCTCTCTTTATATCAGGCCATCTATATTTAGGTTAGATACAGAGATCAAAGCTTGAAATGCTGGCCTCAGTGTTACTTTAGAATTTATACAGAAGTTTGCACTGATCTTGGTGAATGGGGCTCTAGGAGGGAGTTATGGAAAGGGGCTATATTTCTGGATTTCTCAGAAATCAGATGGCAAATAAACTTCAACATTATTTTTTTTAAATCTCATGATTTTTTTAGCAACCGACTTGTGATTTGTGAGTGCTTGGGGATTGGAATAGAGAGAACTGTCAGACTTGAAGTGCCTTTCAGTTCAGTTTCTTGTTAGATCCAATTGCATGCCCCATGGCCATTTTCAAAAACATTTGTGAACTGCAGGCCTAGGAAGTGAAGCCCATCTCAAAGCAGGGCACTTCCATGTAGGGTGACCAGACAGCAAATGTGAAAAATCAGGATGGGGTGGGGGGTAATGGAAGCCTATATAAGAAAAAGACCCCAAAAATCGGGCCTGTCCCTATAAAATCGGGACATCTGGTCACCCTACTTCCATGTCAGTTATAGAGATTGTTGGAATTCAATTTCCTACTTTAGTTGGTTGCATATTTTCATGCAGATTGACCTCCCATCATGAGAGATATTGATACTGCATCTTGTTGCCAACTTTGGACTATTCAAGGCTTTTCAAAGGGACTATTTTCCTGAACAAAGGAAATTAATTACAGGAGATGGTTTTAAATTACAAAGTGTAAGTGCATCCATCAAGTGCAAGAGAATCTGTGGCATTCCCTAAACCACAGATTCACTTTTGCATGGGACCATACTTCCTAAACTACTGCAAAATGTACATAAAATAAATGTATCTACAACCTATACAGGAAAAGCTAGCAACAGCTTAACAAGACAACACTAATGTACCTTGGATTCCTTTTATCTTAATTACAGTAGGCTCAATATGTTATTAATTGGTGATATTATATCATTAATTTGTATTAATTAGTGGTATTATAAAAGATCAGAGGACATTTCAGGAAAGTGAAAGATTATACAATGCAACAGACTATCCTCATTTTAAAATGTATCTTAAGCAAAGTTGAAGGGGAGGTAGGGTTGCCAATTTTGGTTGGACATATTCCTGGAGGTTTCTTAGCATGACATAATCGTTAATTAATTATTAATCTTTATTTCCTGAAAACTCCAGGCCAATCCTGGAAGGTTGGCAATCGTCAGGGAGGAGGTTTGGTTTTTTCACCATGACCTTCAATACCTTTCTTCTGAAGAAAAAACCCAAACCTGCTACAAATGTGCCAAGGGATCATTAAATATCCACACAGCACAGACAAAAAAGCCACTGGATATTTCAAAGTCTCATCCAAAGCACACACAGTAAGCTGTAGTGTATTCACATTTATCTATCTTACAAAGAGTTGACCCTGCCAGGATTCCAATCTCTTCCCCCAGGAAGTCTACTTGGTTCAAATGCAAAGTTGCCACTACTAAGCCACCCTACAGCTTTACTAACTTACCCCAAAATCCTCCCTTTGGATGTACACACCCAGTTCCAATGAGAACCTTGGACTAGAGTTTGAACTGGCAAATCTGTATTCCTGTAACTATGCTCTTGAAGTCAATTATTCACATGAGTAAAGACTGTCTGTGCCAAGGTTTGGGGTCTAAGTCTCCAGAGAGAATGGCAGGGGAGAGAGTGTGTTGACTTCTAAGTTGCTTAGATTACATGCTCCTCGGATAGGCGCTGGTCTCTTACTTTGCGTTTGTACAGCGCCTAATGCTATGGGTCCCTGGTCTCAATTGGGGCCTATATGCACCACTGTCATAGAAAAATGATAACTCTGCAGTACTGATCTCAAAATTCCCTTCCTCTGTTTAATGAACATTCATTATTTTACTAGTCTTCAATACACCACAGTTTGTAAGCCAGTTTTTGTTTTTCCTAATGACATGGATTTTAGTGGGGGGGGGGGGGGTTCCCACCAACTGCCGGTTCCTTTCAAGCCAGACCCCTATTCATTTAGCCTCTTTTAATTATCCTGATTTCTAAATATGTGGAACAGCTAGACTTTCAAATCCAGCCCTACTATAATTTTATCTAACAGCTCCCCACACCCTCAGAAGGGAAATCTTTCATTTTAATTGCATATTAGATTTTAATTTCTAAGAGTAGGCAGCTATTTATTCATCCAGCTAATTGTTCTGAGAAACAAAGAGGCCTAGTGTATCACTACTGAATTAAGAATTCGTTAGCGACTATTTGTATTGCATTTTAAAATCCCAGGACCAGACCCTGCTCTCAGTCACCCCAGTGTAAACCCAGAGTGACTCAAGTGATTTTAATAGAGAGTGACTGTGGATACACCCTGGATAAGAGCAGCATTTGGCCCCTGATTTTCTATTGTCTTAGCTCAGGTCTACAGACAAATATGGGGACTGTCCTACATGTTTACTGGACAGTAAAGAAGCAATCCCAATATGCATTTTTAGGCCTTGTATGCCAAACTATGACCTTTTTTTGCAGATGCCTCTAAAAATACTGTAGCACTTTAGAGGTTCATTCCACAGGCAGAATAAACAGAATTTCCCCAGGACATATGTATTGTTAGCAAAAATAAAGGGTCCAATCCTGACCATCTCTGTATTAATTTCGATGGAATATATGAACCCAAAGAGTCAAAGATGTTAACATGACCCTGTCATTGTACAACATTAACAGTTTTAAAAAAAGTTCAGGGTTTCGGAGTACAGAAATCTCAGCTTGCTTAGTACCATGGCAAACACACTAGGAAATACATACCAAAGGTTAGAAGTGTATTGACAGAAGCATGAAAAGAAAAAGAATCAAACCAAACCAAAAAGCATTAAGACTGAAATTGGGTGATTATGCAAAAGCAAACTAAGCCACACTAAACCACAAACTAAAAATCATACTGAACCTACAAATGTATCTTTTTAGAGAGAGGGAATATTGGGTATAATTTCTTATTCTGTCCAGCAGTCCTTCATCGTGGGGAAGAAAAACGTTAGTTCTGTTGCTCAGTTTTGAATGATTATCACTTTTCTGCTTTGTAAAAAAACAGATAGATACAGACGGGAGAAAGGAGATCGGACAATAAAAGATAGGGGAAATATGGCTTTGTTGATATTTTCAGGATATCGGGTGGCTAGTCAGTCATGGATGGATGATTTGGGCTGGCAGGTTGGCCACGACAGCTGTTACTTTGGACCTCCACTTGCCTCCCCAGTCAGGGACATCATCTGATTGATCTGGGCAGGTCCCTGACCTTCAATTATCTTCTTGGGTCAAGCAGACCTGGATGGGCTGTCTTAGTTCATCAGGTTGATACTATGCAGTACAACTGATTTAAGGATCAGCTGAAAAGTAGAGCAAGAGAGGGGGGGAGGGATAGCTCAGTGGTTTGAGCATTGGCCTGCTAAACCCAGCATTGTGAGTTCAATCCTTGAGGGGGCCACTTAGGGATCTGGGGCAAAATCAGTACTTGGTCCTGCTAGTGAAGGCAGGGGGCTGGACTCAATGACCTTTCAAGGTCCCTTCCAGTTCTAGGAGATAGGACAGGAAGAAGATAGTGGAGTATGGACAGGGACCCAAGGCAGGAGGAGAGCCAGCAGGATCTCACATGTATCAGACTGCTGTCCTTGCTGGTACAGTTGTCATGGTCAGGTGTCCTCATTGGTGTGCCAAGGTCTGATGAAAATTCTTCAACTGCAGCAATAATAGTTCTTTCCCCCAAGTTTCCTTTTAAGGCCCTCAAAAAGGGAGTTCTAGATGGAACAGTCCATCCACTCATTTTGTCCACCAATTAGGCCTAATTTACAAAGCACCAATTTTGGTCCATTGATTTCTAGCCTCCCACTTCTCTTGTTTAACAGTCATAACCTTAACACAGTCCTTGGGTGGTATCAGTAGACCCTCGGTTTAAGTTAATTCAGTATTAAAGAATTTTATACAACAGGTCATTGTGACAAGTCATGAACTTTTACCCACTTTTCATCAGCTAAGCTCACAAGTAAAGTAGGACAGCCTAGGCGCTGATTACCACAACAGTGCCCAGGATTTTGAGGGAGGGCAGGCACAAAGGCAGGGTGAAGAGACTAGGTATAACCCCATTGGGACATAGCCCTTACAGTCTTCTAGCCTTCCCACTAGTTGCCTGAACGAGGCCATATATTTATCTGAGTTTACACTATACCCCTATTTCTCAGGTCTACACAAGAAAGTTTTGCCAGTATAATAATGTCTGTTGGAGGTGGGAGGGAGATCATTTTGTGACTTTTCTATACTGGCAAGAGCCCTAATGTAGATGTGGTTATACCAGTATAAAAGTGCCTTTACCAGTAAAGCTTATGTCGCTCAGGAAACTGGATATACCGGCAAAAGTACATTTTTGCTGGTATAAGCTATGTCTACACTAGGCAAGTTGACTCGTACACCTATACCAGTGAACATTTTCTAGAGTAGACTTGGCATAATATACGCTTTTCTGAATGGGAACCCTGTTTTTTTTTTTTTTTTCCTTTATTTTGTAACATGGGAGCATGTATGCTTAGAGTGTTGTGTAAATAATAACAAACATCTTCCATTTAGCAAGTATTGCGATTTTTCCTAATAGCTTGAAAATCACTAAACGGTTGTGGTTTTTGTTTTGTTTTTTTTGCTGTTTGTTTCTAGTGCTTGTACCAGCACCATCAGGGATGGCAACATAACTCTGGATATAAGATCTATTTGTTAATATGGACTCTGGCAGAACATTGTGTGTGTGTGTGTGTGTGTGTGTGTGTGTGTGTGTGTGTGTGTGTGTGTGTGTGTGTGTGTGTAGGAGGTAGGGGTTCATTAAGTCTCTCTTATGATACAGTGCCAGGCATGGAATAGTTATTTATAGCTTAAAAAAAAAAAAAAAAAAAGGCATACCAAATCTGGCTCTTTGACTCTGTGATCTCTTTTGCAGTGATGCGAGTTCAGAATCAGACTCTTAGAATTTGCAGATGAAAGAGACACCCTCGACAGCGTAACTCGTCTCTCTGCCATTGCACAGCTCTTCCTTACAGTATACTTCCGAGCACTGCAACGAGCTTCATTTTAAATGGGAGACTATTCCTCAGACTAGTCCATGTCAGTGTTCAGAATCATTCCCTGCTAATCTACACTTTCCCTTTCAGAATCACAACCCGTTACCCCTAGTTAGACTGTCAGCCAAACACTGTCCTAAATAATCTCTCCCCCGCCTCAGCGTTTATGCTTCAGCTTGCCTAGGGTGCCCACCACCGGAACTGCTCTTCAACTCATTAACAGACAGAACATTTACAGCGAAACCTTTCCAGGGTTGGCTGTTTTCCTTTGAAATGAACCGTTTTCCATCGCCCTTCACCAAGTTACACTTCAATCAGATTGCAAGAATAACAAATCAGTATTAATATTTATTATATGTATTACCATAGGGCCTAGGAGCCCCAATTCACAGAGCGGGAGCCCATTGTGGTAGGCGCTGTACAAACAGGATGGGGATTCAGTACAGACGTAATAAGAACCAGACCAAATCCATCCTGCCTTCAATAGCTACTGTGCTTCCTTTTTTAATCCTGATCCCAAACAACCTGCCCACCTTTGCTCAGATCCAAGCTGGGTCTCAGCGCACATGTCTGGTAATTGACTTGGCTGACTGAAGTCTTCAAATCATTGGCCTCCTCCCGCAGCAGACGGGAGAATGGCAATGCAGTCTTTGCTGGGACACAGGCCTTCTGGGCTAGTTGTCCTGATCTACACCAAGTCTCGCAAGGTGCTGAAAGCCCATGGGATGCGAAGGTGCTTGACATCTCACAGGATCAGGCTCTGAGTGAGAGAGGAATCAGCCCCGCGATGCATATTGAGTAGTCCCCAGCCTCTCTGCTCATTCCATTAGTTCTTATGTTTCCTAATTTGGTGCATTCACCAAGTGTTGTTACTTTAATTTTGCAACTTATCTCATCAATGGGGGCCCTCAGTAAACAAGAAACATCACATCTGCTGAGCCGTTACTACACACACACACCCAAATTCCCTGCCTCATAACATTTTCCATCAAAAATTAAAAACCATCTTAAGAGAAGAAGCAACCTGACACCTGAGCAGTGCTTTTCTAAGTAAATACAGTTCTGCTATCCATAAATCCTGGATCGTCTCATTCCAGAGCAGGTGCTCTGCTGTAAAATGAATGCATAATGCGAACACCTGCTCACTGGAGAGCCATGCCCGCTGCTCTGGCTGTGAAAAGCAAGCGTATCATCAGAGAGCATTTACTGAGACAGTACTCAAGGCAGAGAGATTCAGTCCCTCCCAAAGAAGTGGGGCTGCAATAACCAGCCAGGTAGCATCAGAAAGGCTAAGAAACAAACCCTAGAGATCAGCTATGTACGTCTGTATGATTAGGACCCTAGATTTTGTGTGTTTGTATACAACAGTAGGCTCACCCAGGGTCTGACAATAACCTAGATGATATTCCATTCTTAATATCGCCATTCCGCAGTCAGGCCTGTTAGATATACCACTTTGTACTACCAACTAATAGGAAAGAAAGACCACTCTTAAAAGGACTATGATCAAATAGTTTAGCTCTGATTTCAGATATATTTTTAATAGGTTTTCACTGAAATTTTTGACAATTTTTTAATTTAGAAACAAACCCTTCAAGCACTGGAACTGCAGACATGAAAACAAGAAAGTGAAACTGAGTATAGACAGTAAAAGCTTGCAGATTTGGGAAGCTTGAAAATGCTGCTGGAGGAAAAACTCAGGGCTACACACACTTTTTATGTAAACATGTGTGAGAAGGAGGACAGGAGACAACCCTTTCCTAGGCTGGAAATTTCCAGGGAAAAATGTATGGGAAGGGAAAGTGACAGAAAAAAAAACCAAAAATAAATAAAAATAAAAATAAAAACTGAGCAATGCCAGACCTCACGCCTTGCATCTGCAGGTTCTAAATGCCCCACAGCATTGTGTTCAAAAACAAAAAACAAACAAAAGGAAATCAGTTTTCTGATTAATCATTTAACACTTACAAAACAGTCATATGTCCCAACAATACAGACTTAGAGTTATTGATGTGGCATAAAAGATTTTTGCATTTACAGTCGTCTCATGCAATATTTATTGACGCCCCCAGAAATGGTGGGGTCAGCATTTTTATGATAAATTCCTAGAGCCAGATTCTAAACTCACACCAATATAAACCAGGAGTAACCAGTGGAGATACACCACTGTAAGGAGATCAGAATCAGACCCTCTCTAATGTCAGAGGTTTACAATGTTATGAAATCCTAAGGTTTTTCCATCTGTCGTGTAATTTTTTGCCATTTTTGGTTTAAAGAGAGTTTTTGTTTTTTTAAAGAGAGCACACTACTGGTTTCAATCTCATTTCACTTATCTAGTAAAGAAATAAATGTGTTTCAATTTGATAGACACATGTAGCCCAATCCTGCATTCATTATACACCCCATGTCAATGGAAGTCTTGCAAGAAATGAAGGATTGGACTCCTAATCTTGGGTTCGTGCCTTTAGAGACTGAAGATCCAAATCTCCACTGCTTTGCACCCTGTGTAGTCATCCGCACTTGTGCAAAGTGGCTGTAAAACCAGATGCAACTCCTTCCATTGAGACAGTTCAAGGATTGAGGCAAATAACTCCAAAAACTAGACTACCAAGGAGAAAGGAGTCAATACTTGCCCATTAGCTTAGTAGTTGATAGCCAATATATGCCAGCAAATTTGTCCCAATTACACTTAAACTGTAATGTGTTACGTAAGACTGTTTTACTGTGCACTCCTGACATATATCATTTTTATGCACTGTTTGTGACAAACAGAGCAGTCTGCAGTAGGAGAAGATGCTGGCTGCTGCTGGCCCTCAGGCTTTCTTTAGCTAGCCCTGCCCATCTCTGAGATCAGCATTGGGAGGAAGGTACACCTCAGTCCGTGGGTGTGGCCTAGGCATTTCTGCAGGAACTGCCATTTCTTCCTTTCGACATAGTGGTGCCATAACTTTATTAGTGTGGGGCCTATCCTTTGCAAGTCCGGTGTCAGTGAAGTGTCTCTTTTACTTCTGTCACTATTTATTGATTAGAAGCCATCCTTAATTGTATTCTGATCATATTCTCTGTCTCCTTGCTCCTCATTTGTGGGGGGGGGGGGAGGGATTTCCCAGCTCAGCCAGACATTAGAGGGCAGATTCTCAGATGGTGTAAAGGCAATGGAGCTAGGACAGTTTACCCCAGCTGAGGATCTACCCCAGGGGTTTTCTGTTGGAGAAAACAGCCAAAGTCTCCCATTTACATCCTAAGCATGGTAAGCTTCAGATATGTTTATTTCTGAGTCAAGGAGGTACCATTCTTTTCACTCCTTATGTTTCTGGCAAAGCAGGCTGACAATTAAGAAGGGTTCACTAGAGTTAGTCAAAAGATTGAATGACTTTTTTGGATGAAAAAAATAAAAAAACAGCCTGTTTTAAAAAAAAAAAAAAAAATTGCCAAAAGAATTTCAATTTTTTTCAAGAAAACCTGGAAAAAAACCCAAACCATTTTCTCAGTTTGATTTTTTTCTGTTTTTACTTCACTTTACTAGTAACAAAATGAAACAAAAAAGGGAGGAGGAAAGAAGAGGAGGTGAAAATGGAAAAGGGCAAGAGGGATGTGGGGCTGAAAAACCAAAATTTCAAACCCCAACATTTTCAGTTAAAAAAAAAAAAATCCATTCCTCTAAAAATTTTATAATCAACAAAAATGTTGTTCTTTCCTAACCTACAGAACAAAGAAGGTTAAAAAAAAAAAAAAAAAAAAAGAATGACATCATGGAGCAACAATAGCAACCCTCACATCGGCTGAGCTTAACAAAACATCCCAAGGGGACTGGTGATGCTAGGGGCAGGTTCTCGTCTCTTCCCAAAACCTTCCAGCTTTCCATTGGTTATTACTGTTTATCAGGCAGTAACCAAGCTGAGATTTACCCTTAAACCAGTTGGAAGAGGTGTAAGGGCACAAGTATGACAAGAAACAATTCCAGCAGCTATCCACCCTCACCATACTCATATCCTGATAATTAGGACTGTTTTTCCAGGCCAATGCATTTAAGGTACCTTTAATTCATGTCACGATACCTAGGCAGTAGCGTAGCTAGCGGGGTGCAGGGGAAGCAGCTGCTTCCCCCGCCTTTCCAAAAGCAGCCGGAGGAGCGAGGGGGGGGCGCAGGCTGGCGGCCCACAGCGTGGCTGGCAGCCATGGAGGGGCGGCGGGCACGGCCATAGGAGCAAGGGGGGGCGCAGGCTGGCGGCCAGTAGCCGCGGCCGGAGGAGCGAGGGGAGGCGCAGGCTGGCGACCAGCAGCCGCGGCCGGAGGAGCAAGGGGGAGGTCACGGGGGTGGCACGGCAGGCCCAGAGGAGCCATGGGGGGGAGGGGCGGTGTGGCCAGAGGAGGAGCCAAGGGGGGGGGCCGCGGAGCAGCCGGAGGAGGAGCCAAGGGGGGCGTGGCCAGAGGAGGAGCCAAGGGGGTGGCACCTTTTTTATGTTTGCTCCCCCTCCTCTTAGAAGCTGGCTACGCCATTGTACCTTGGTACAGTATTACAAAATGTCCTGTGTGAGCTAGAGGCACATATGTGCTACTGATGATTAAAAAGCCCACATTCTCACGTCTCAGTGGTTTTAAGGCACCTCTGATAGAATTACTAGTTTTGCACTATAATAGAGCCTGTGGTACATATTACTAAATATTACCCTCACCTCTCTTACTCATATCCTGGCACCAACACGGCTACAACACTGCAAACAATAGTCTTGCACTCTCCATTGTTTTCCAGCCTGTCCATACATTTGTGTGTTCAGGTAATAACATGAACGAATGGAGTACTTTTTCCAAAAGTGTTAAATTGCCATCCAGAGGCCCTGATGCACCTCATTACTTCCTTAAATGGGAAAGTACTCCAACATAAGCTGAAATAGACCCAGTGATGCACCTGAGACAAAATTCAATATAGAAGGCCACCTGGTAAGAAATAGTAAAGCAGACCGAGGAAAACTTTGCACCCTATTTACGGTCTTGTTTCATTATAAGAGTGCCTATTTAATAGCCTCAGAGTGAGAGTGGTTTCTATATTAAATTCATACCAAGAGTTAGCAGGCATAGATAAAGGAAATGAAATGCTGCTTGCTTGACCACTGCTTACCCAGTGCAACAGAGACCTTTAAAATCTGATGGCAACACAAAGGCTCTACATAAATCCTCTGAAGTGAAATGTTTGCATCTTCCCCTTTGCAATACAGATAAAAAAGGCTTACTCACTTTGCAGTAACTCTGGTTCTTCGAGAGCTGTCCCCCAACAGGTGCTCCACTTCGGATGTGCAAGCACCTCTGGAGCCCTTGATCAGAAATTAGCAACATCTATTCGACCTGCTCATGTGCTCTATGCAACCTCATGGTGCGCTCTGAGGATATGCAGGGCTGTGCAGGCCAACCACCCTTAGCTCCTTCTCTATCTGAACATCCAGCAAAGAACAGTCTGAAGCAAAGGGGAAGGAAGGCAGGTAGTGGGAGCACCCACAGAGAGACACATCTCAAAGAACCTTTTCTTCTTCTTAGGGACACTACTCCCTGGGTGCGCCACTTCAGATGACCCCTGACCAAGCAGTAATATACCCAGAGAGCCATCTCGACAGTCTCTGTGAAGAAATTGTGGACCCCCTAGATCTTTCTACAATGAAGACAAAAATAGTGATTTCCGAAACAGCTTCATCCTATCCAGGTAAAAGGCCAAAGCCCATCTTACATATGAAAGGAGGTCTCACACTGAGATTTATGTAGTTTAGGAAAAATAACTGGTAGATGAATGTACTGCTCAAGATGAAAATCTGACAGTACCTTAGGTAAGTACAGGCCCGCTGACAGCGATGCCGGGCCCCAGGGCAGAACAGTCAATGGGCCTCCACGCACGGACAAGCCACGTGGACACGGTCCGCCTGACACTTGGGCAGTGCTGCACCTGCGCTGGCTGGTGCCCAGCGAGCTGCCAGCTGCACTGCTGGGCATGCTCTTCCGGCACGGACAGGGCTTCCACATGCCTGCCTGGCAGGATTCCCAACTGTCTAATCATGCAAACCCAAAGACCCTTGCCCCGCCCTCTGCCCTGCCCCTTCCCTGAGGCCATGCCCCTGTCCCATCCCGTCTCCAAGGCCACGCCCCCTGCTCACTCCATCCCCCCTCCCTCTTCCCCACCCTCATTCACTTTCATCAGGCTGGGGCAGGGGTGCGGGAGGGGGTATGGGGTGCAGGATCTGAGAGGGAGTTTGGGTGCGGGTGCAGGCTCTAGACTGGGGCAGGGGGTTGGGCAGCTCCCGAAAACAACTAGCACACCCCTCTGACAGCAGGTCCTAGGTGTGGGGCCCAGAGGGTCTCTGCACACCATTGCCTGAAGGAACCACCCCCACAGCTCCCACTGGCTGCAGTTCCCAGCCAATGGAAGCTGCGGAGTCGGCGCTCAGGGCTGGGCAGCACACAAAGACCTCTTCCCCAGGGGCCGCGGGAACATGCCGGTCACTTCTGGGAATGGTGTGGAGTGAGGGCGGGCAGGAAGCCTTTTAAATCGCCTGGGCTGCTGGGCAATTGCCCCCTTTGCCCCACCCACCCCCACCGGCGGGCCTGGGTAAGAACTTCAGATGCGGCTGTAAGGATACCTTGGCCCTGAAAAATATCATAAATGGGGAGGGTCTGCCATCAAGACTCCAATCTCTCCCACCCTGCAAGCTCGCGTGTTAGCTACTAGAAAGGCAGTCTTCAGAGATAAGCAAAAGAAGGAGCACGTTGCCGTAGGTACCCAAGTACCAGTTTGAGATCAAGTCAGAGTAGGATCCTCAACTTGTGGGTAAAGATTCTCCAGGCCCTTAATGAGTCTAGAGGACATAGGGTGGGCGAAAATAAAAACCCCTCTAAAGGGAATGAAATGCGGATATCGTGGCCAGGTATACCTTAAATGGAGCTAATTGATAATCCTGATTTCTTTACATCCATCAGAGAATCCAAGATGGCGGAGAGCGGTGACTATTTAGTCACAAGGTGGAGACGGTGACACCAGTGGTTGAATCTTTTCCATTGCTGAAGATAATTAGAGTTGACTCCTTTCTACTGGTTAGTACTACTTGTACTCCTGCTGAACAAGTGGATTCTAATCCCATGAACCATCTAGGAGCCATGCTTGGAGGCAGAGGGCCCCCAGGTTGGTATGAAGCAACGTGCTCCTTCTTTTGCTCATCTCTAAAGCCTCCTAGGAGAGGAGATGATGGGCCGTTGGAAGCTTAAATGCCAGTTGGACACAAAGGTGAAGCAGGTAAGGATACCAAGCCTGTTTTGGCCAGGTCAGTACTATAAGGACAACCCTGGTCTTGTTCTGTCTGTGGTGTTGGAGGGAATGTGTAAAACAGGCCCTTCATCCTAGGAAGGAGAAAGTGTCTCCCAAAGGGAGGCAACCTAGATCGCCTCTTGAGCAGAATAAGGGGCACTTCTTGTTGCTGAATGTGGGCAAATAGATCCACCTGAGGAAGACCCCATGGAATATTCCATGAAGAATTTGGGAAATCCCACTCATAGTCCTGCGAGAACAACCTGCTGAGCAGATCTGCTGTGACATTCTGGGTTCCAGGAAGGTAAATGGCTGAGATCTGAATCTGATAGTTTATACACCAGTTCCACAACTTTATTGCTTCGGCGCATAGGGAGGGGGCTCGTGCTCTTCCGTTTGTTGACGTAGAACAGTGGTCTCCAACCTTTTCACGCCCAAGATCACTTTTTCAATTTAAGGGCAACCCAGGATCTACCCCACTCCTTACCTGAGGCCCTACCCCTTCCCCAAAGCCCCGCCCCACTCACTCCATCCCCCTCTCTCTCTCTCCATTGCTCACCCTCCCTCACCCTCACTCTTTCACTAGGCTGGGGCAGGGGGGTGGGTTTCAGGAGGGGGTGCTGGCTCTGGGCTGGGGCTGAGGGTTTTGCAGTGTGGGCATGGGCTCTGGGCTGAGCTGGAGGCAGGGGGTTGGTGTGCAGGAGTGGGAGAGGGGTGCAAGCTCTGGGAGGGAGTTTGGGTGTAGGGGGGGCTCTGGGCTGGGGCAGAGTGCTGGGGTGTAGGAGGGGGTACAGGGTGCTGGCTCTGGGAGGGGGGTTGGGGTGCAGGCTCCAGCCAGGAGGCTCTTAACTCAGGCGGCTCCCAGTTGGAGGCGCAGCGGTGCTAAGGCAAGCTCCCTGCCTGCCTCAGCCCCACGCCACTCCCACAAGGGGCCAACGTAGCTCTGTGGGCTGCCCCTCTCTGCAGGCAGCACCCCCGCAGCTCCCATTGGCCACAGTTCCCCGTTCCCCGCCAATGGGAGCTGTGGGAGTGGTGCTTGCAGGCAGAAGCAGCGTGTGGAGACCTCTGCCCTCCCCCACCTGGGGCTGTGCTGGCTGCTTCTGGGAGCGGCGTCAGGCCTGGGGGGCAGGCAAGGAGCCTGCCTTAGCGGCAGCCCTGCTGCACCACCAGAGATCATGATCGACTGGGAGAGTCTCCAGGATCAACCGGTTGGTGACCACTGATGTAGAACATGCAAGCCACATTGTCCATTATAATCCTGATTGAGTTGCCCTTGATGAGGGGTAGGAATTGAAGACAGGTGTTCTTGACTGCCCTGAAGTCCAAGAGGTTGATATGGAGACTCATTTCCTCAAATGAGGATATACCCTGAATTGTGAAGATATTGTGATGTGCTCCCCACCCTAACAGAGATGCTGGTACCGGAGGAAGAGTCTTTTGCCTCCACGGTACTGAGTCAAGAGGTCAAGGCCTCTGACACTATAGACCTAGAGGGAGATTAGGGCTTCTTGGGAGCTGGCTCCTTGAGAGGGGAGACTGAGTCATCTTCATAGACTTCCCCGAGTCCTCCAAGGTCTTCCCTTTCCTAGGAGAGACCTTAGCCCCAGGTAAAGGAGCATGGGTCTGCCCAAAGACAGATGTATGTGGGGAGAGGTCTCCTGACCTGAGCACTCCATCAGCATCAGTTTCAATTTGGTCTCTCGATTCTTCCATGCTCTAGATTCTAGAGCCAGACCAAAAACAAAACAAACAAACAAAAATCATACGTTTGGGAGATATGGGACTCTCCCAAGCAACAGATGTATTTGGAATGGCGGTTGCTGATAGTCATATCCTCCTGACAAGACAGGCAGTGTTCCGGTATTACTAATATAAATCGTCACCAAGCAAAGACAAGTCATGGCAGGACAATGCAGCCCAAGCATAATATTGTGTCTGAAGCTCTATATACACCAAACACTGGACTGGTCAGTTATTCAAACTATCAACAAGTTCACCCACTGCTCGGTGCCCCCGGTGGCTATGTGTAGCATAGAGCTTTCTTTCTGGGTTAGCCCCCTTGCCAGTGGTCATTCCGGTGCTGTGGCAGTTTCTCCGTCAGCGATTCAGCCCTCTGGCCAGGTCACCATCTTACATCCAACCCTTCCAGGGTCACAACAGCCCAAACTAGAAATCCCTAAACGTCTTTAACACAAACAAAATCCTTCCCCTTTTCTGGGGCTCTTTCTCAACCTCCCTTGCTGGGTTTAATAACCCATGCAGAGGACTTATATGTCCCCCTCCTTGGGCCAGTAGGGGAACCCAGTCTCACCCTCTACTCTGGGTTCTAGCACAGGGCCCTGTACTGAACAGCTAGGTCTGCTCCTTTACCCATAATGAATTTCCCTGGGACACTTCCTACCCAGCCTCTTTAAGTTCTCATGTCTGTCTCTTCTCTGCAGAGTCAGGGTCTGTCCAGGCAGAGAGGACTGGAAGAGCTTTCCTTACGCTCTAAGTTTTCTGTCTGGCTCCCTCTCCAGCCCCTTCCCCACTGGGCTTTATCACCACTTAAGCCTGGCTCATGTTCCCATTACAGCAGCCATCTTCTGCTCTTATAGAGAATTTGTCTGATTCCCCTCTGGTGGGACTCATTCTGTAATCAGGTTAGCTTAGCCCCAGGCTCCCCAGCCCACAAAGCAAGCAACCCTATTACACAAATCTTTCCTGTCCTGCAACAACTCTAAATCTCAGAGACAGAGCTCAGTCCGTGTTATACTACATTTAAAAGCCATGAAACACATTTTGTACCAATGTATCTCCAGTATTTTATCCTGAATTGGATAATACTGTCATTCAATGTAGCTGTTTGGTAAAACCTGTATGCCCAGGAGGCTTCATTACAGATATCACTGGAAAATAATCAGTTGCCTCGGCTCCAATGGTTCTTAACAGTAGAAATAAAACAAAACAACAAATCGTCGTAGGCCAAATCCTCAAGCCCAGAGCAAAACCTATGGATTTCCTGAATCCATCTGATGAGACACAGTAACAGCTATAACACAATATAAAGAATACTTAGAACGTACACAGCTCTTCCCCCAGCCCCCGTATACCTCAAAACACTTTGCAAATGGTAGGTAACCATCAACAGCCTCACTTTACAGGGAGAGAAACTGAGGCACAGAGAGATTACACAATTTCCTTGAGGTCACATAAGTAGTTTGGCCTATGAAACACTGGGCCATAGCTAGGCAGCTGGAGTGCTGTGACTGTTGCTTAATACACTGATCCATAACAACTCACCGTTACCTTGTCACCTGTTTGCTGTATCCACCTAGTGTCTGAGGCTAAAGGTGAGATAAATGAAAGGGGGAGGGGTAGCTCCCTCTTATGGACACCCAGCCAGCCAGTTTGCTATAAAGTCCCTCTTGGTGGCTGCTTGCTTTACCTGTAAAAGGTTAAAAAATCCCCCAGGTAAAGAAAAGGGCGTGGGCACCTGACCAAAAGAGCCAATGGGAAGGCTAGAACTTTTTAAAATGGGGAAAAAGCTTTCCTTTTGTCTATGTGTTGCTCTCTCTGGGCTGAAGAGACGGGGGCAGCTGGAATACTGTGTAAATTATGGACCTGGTATGAAAATTCATCGTCCATACTTACAAGGATTCATTGGGACAGGGAATGTTTAGATAGATGCGATTAGGTTTATTTCTTTTATTTTCTGTAAGGCTTGTGGACTCCTCTGTGCTAACAATAGATGTTTTTGTTTGCTTGTAACCTTTAAGCTGCTCCCCCAAGAAAGCTATTTTGGGTACTTAATTTTTGGAATTGCTCTTTTAAAATCTAGCAAAAGCCTAAGTTCCAAATGTATTTTCTTTCTTTTCGTTTTTAATAAAATTTACCTTTTTTAAGAACCGGATTGGTTTTGTGTCTTAAAAGGTCTGTGTATGTGTTTTTTAATGAGCTGGTTGCAACAGCTGGGTTTCCCTTTTGTTTTCTTTCTCAGCTTCCCCGAGGGAGGGATGGAAAAGCCAAGGGGCCTCAGGGAAAACTTCCCAAGTGAGTTTTTTTCAGGATTTGCAAGAGGCAGTTTTTCACTTCTGTGATGGCAGCGTTTACCAAGCCAAGGTCAGAAAAAAGCTGTAACCTTGGGGGTTTAATACAAGCCTGGAGTGGCAAATATTAATTTTAAAAATCCTTGCGGGCCCCCACCTTCTGCACACGAAGTGCCAGAGTGGAGAATCAGCCTTGACAAAGGGTATGTCTATACTTTGAGCTGGGGTGTGATTCCCAGCTTGAGGAGACTGGGATAGCAGCTGCAGTGAGTGCCCCTCTGAGATCATAGGTGCGTATTCGGGATGGCTACCCCCTCCTGCCACTCTCACTGCCACCGCTACACACTATTTTTAGTTCGCTAACTCAATCAGAGGTAACCTGAGCACGTCTTCATGAGCTGGGAATCGCATCCACAGCTCGGAGGGCAGACGTGCAACCTTTGGGTGAGTAGGGGTGGTCAAAAATTTTCCATCAAAACCTTTTCTAGATAGCAAATTGGGTTTTCAGCTAAACGAAAGGGACTGCTATTTTCAAAAATATTTGATTTTTTTTTATTGGTAAAACAAAAAACTGGGTAATTTTTATTTTATTTTTTTCAATGTTTGGCCTGAAATTATTTGGGGCTTTTGACTTAAAAAAAAAATTATTTTGACAAAATTTCAGAAGCTTTCTATTGCTGGGAAAATGTTCCGAGCAGCAATAACCGCAACATCTTTGTGGTATGGGCAGTCTATTTGCTATGTGTGTGTACAATTTGTAATTTAATTGGGCCCTGAACCCTGACTGGGTCCTCTGGACACTATGGCCATAAATTCAAATAATGTGTAAGCCAAGGGCAGAACCAGGAACAGTACCTAGACTTCCCAGTTTCAGTCCAGGCCCTCTTTATAAGTCCACAGTGCCTAATCATCCATATCCCAATATCCTGCTGGAGGAGTACATAATAGGAAGCTACAGTACTGTTACATTCATAGACCGGAAGGGACCATCACGATCAGGGCCGGCTTTAGGACCTGTGGGGCCCAATTCAAATACGCGGCGGTGGTCCGGGTCTTCGGTGGCACTTCGGCAGCGGGGAGTCCGCTCCACGTCTTCCGCGGCACTGAAGGACCCCCCGCCGCCGAAATGCCTCTGAAGACTCCGGAGCAGACCTCCTCCCCCCGCCACCCCGGAGCGGACTCCCCCCTGCCGCTGAAATGCCGCTGGATGAGCCTAAGGCACGGGGCCCTCTTACCCGCCCTGCACACAGCAAGCCACAGAACCTCATCCTCCCTCCCAACTTCTGTATTAGGCTTGTGACGTTGCATTCCATATGTCTTATGGGAAATATGCTAATAAGTGTGACTATAACGTTACTAGAATATGCTTCATGCAAAAGGTCTCTTGTAAGGTACCATTACAAAGCTTATAATCTACTGAGTGTGTTCATCCTGTTTGTTTGCATCTATTATTTCTATGTCTGGAGTTAAGAGAATAAGATATAAACTTGTATTACTGATGTAAACATGTAAAGTGGAAGCCATTAAGGGTGCTTCAGAATCAATGAACTATAAATGGGTTTGTTTGTTTACCTACAAGCCTTCCTATATAAGTGTCTTCCAGCTACCATGTAATAAAGAAGGAGGTCTTACAGTGACATGTGATCATATCATCTGAATTGGAATCCATCTTTAACCTGGTGCTTTTCCATTTAGAAGGAGGGGTGGGAACCCAGAGAGAGACAAAGGATTCCTGCCATGTGCCAAAGATATAAAAGGGGGAGAACAAAGAGGCTGCCAGTCATGAGATATCCCCTAGTTACCACCTGAGCTAGAACTAACAAGGACTGTACCAGGGGAAAGGATTGGGCCCAGACTAGGAAGAAGTCCAGTCTGTGAAAGAAGCTTACTGGAAAGAAGCTTACAGGATGAGATTTTATATGTAATCAGTTTCTTAATGTATTAGGCTTAGACATGTGTTTTGTTTTATTTTGCTTGGTAACTTACTTTGTTCTGTCTGTTATTACTTGGAACCACTTAAATCATATTTTTTATACTTAATAAAATCACTTTTGTTTATTAATTAACCCAGAGTAAGTGTTTAATATTTGGGGGAGCAAACAGCTGTGCATATCTCTCTATCAGTGTTATAGAGGGTGGACAATTTATGAGTTTACCCTGGATAAGCTTTATACGAAGTAAAACGGATTTATTTGGGTATTGGATCGCATTGGGAACTGGGTGCTGGAGACAGGAGTACTTGCTAAGCTGTTTTCAGTTAAGTCTGCAGCTTTGGGGGTGTGGTTCAGACCCTGAGTCTGTGTTGCAGCAGGCTGGTGTGTCTGGCTCAGCAAGACAGGGTTCTGGAGTCCCAAGCTAGCAAAGAAAATGGGCTCAAAGGTAGCTTCATTACATCAGAGGGTCTCTGTGACCAAACCTGTCACTAGCCCCATAACCTCTGGCTGAGTTACAGAAATCCTCAAATCTTGATTTAAGGACTTCAAGTTACAGAGAATCCACCATTTAATCTAGTTCAAACCAGCAAGTGACCCGTGCACCAGGCTGCAGAGGAAGGTGACCCCGCCCCCCCCCCCCCCAGCATCTCTGCCAATCTGACATGGGGAAAATTTCTTCCTGGACACAAATATGTGATCGGTTAGACCCTGAGCATGTGGACAAGACCCATCAGCCAGACACCTGGGAAAGAATTCTCTGTAGTAACTCAGAGCCATCCTTACATTCTTGGCCCACTCATGCCCCTGCTGCCTAAATTATCATGATCAAAATATCAGTGTTGCAATAAAAAAAAACCCTCAAGATATTTTTAAACTTTTAAATTAGTTTTTTTAAATGCATAAAATCTATTTGCAGGATTAGGAATAGCATCTCTCTAACAAGCCTTCTATCTATAGCCATACAGGATGAAATCTTGGACATTATACTGAATACTCTCAGAGCCCATATACCAGTAGTATGATCCATGTCTGGATCAGGGCTTTGTTTTCTTGCTAATGTTCCTTCTTCTTTCATTCTGCTTTATCTTTTTTTCTAAAGATTGGTCATTGATCTTCTTTATACAGGCTACTTTGGATCAAAGGACCTATATAAATAAATAACATATAATGCAATATTCTATTATTAGGTTAGAGCTGGGACTTTTGGAACTCAAAGAGAGGAATCAAAGTAGGTCTCATTTTCTGTTCCTTTTTTTTTATTAATGATTAAATTTACCCACACAAAACAATACCTACATTCAGACTTAGTCCAACATTTAGCTGCCCCCTGAAGATGGGGGAAAATCCCCATCAAAATATATGCAGCTATATTAACCTCTTAATTCCCTCTGAGGTGATCCTTACAAATCACTCCTTTCTGGCATGGATTAGGCAAGCAATGGAACTCACAGCTCACCAAACTCTGTTCATTTTATTATTTCATCTTCTTACCCACCCCATTTGTCTGTTTTGTCCACCAGTCACATCCTGACACCGGCTAGTAAACTCCTTGGGGCAGAGAGAATCTTTTATGTTACTTGTCTGTACAGTGCCTTGCACAATGGATATTTATCCTTTACATGGGTTCCTGTGCACTTCCCTAATACAAGTCATAACAATACTGTTGGTCGTGCAAATAAATATTATTTTCATTTTCCCCTTACACTGTGTTTGCGATCTTTACATTAAGAAGAGTAACTAGGAAGGGCAATGGGGGGGAATCTAAAAAACATACCACTTTAAGTATCTTACAAGGATTCAGCCAGATGACCCTGAGCTCCAAGACTTCTGTACAAGCAAAATAAAGGTTGATTTCGTGGCAACACAAAGCATTTTTGCTATACCCTCTAACAAATTCCCATGTTATTCTCGCTATCTCTCCACGTTATGTATTAGGGTTGTCTCAAGCAGCTATCACAGAGTTATGTAAGCACCAATTAATGGTCTTAAAACAACTCCCCAAACCAATGGGGAGACTGCTCAGCAAGCCCTCTCTGGCACCAGCTACAAAGGGGAATTCTTGCGTAGGGCTGAGGGGCTGGGGCAATTGAACTATGGGGAAACACACACGGGTTATTTGTGCTCTGATCTGCAATAATCTCTGCACGGTGGAGCGGTCTTGCACAAGATAACTGCCTGTCAGAATACGGGCACACAACACTGCCGATTTTGCAGCATACACTCTGTGGCTGAGGTTTTCAAAGAAGCCTCAGGGACTTGGGTGCCCAACTACTATTGACTTTCAACACCCTTAGGCTCCTTTGAAAATCCCAGCCTACATATTGCTGTCCCATCTTCTGACACTAGTGACCTGTTGTGACACCAGCTTTGCCCCCTGCCTTCCAGAGGAAAAAGAGAAATCAGTGACACAGTCTGGATATGTTCTAAGTGTGACTTGTTTTATTTACACATACACACCAGTACTGAAATGAGATGGTCTCACTCACAGCATGCATGGCCATCTTTTCTTCCAGGAGTCTCAGCCCAACACGAATACCCATTTCCCAGGGAGCAACTCTGCCCCAAGAATTTACACCTCTACCTCAATATAACGTGACCTGATATAACACGAATTCGGATATAATGCGGGAAAGCAGTGCTCCAGAGGGGCGGGGCTGCGCACTCCGGTGGATCAAAGCAAGTTCGATATAACACGGTTTCACCTATAATGCGGTAAGATTTTTTGGCTCCCAAGGACAGCATTATATCGAGGTAGAGGTGTATTTTAATCAGAGCTCAGGCAAAAAGCAAACTCCCCCACCTTGCTTACCCGGCTCCATCTCTCCAGAAACTGCCTCTACACAAAACCTGACATAACCAAAAACTAATGACAGAGCATTTCTTAACAAAGCGGAGCATTTGCTCACACACTAAGACAAAGAACTATGTCTAGCAGCACCATCTGGTGATGCCTGCCATGAAACTGTTTTGGGGGGGGGCCGTTTCTGCAGCGAACCAGAATTTGGCCACATGTGTGCTGCATGATCTCCCCATGTTCTAGAATGCAGATTTCAGAATGGGTCCTGGAATTAATATATTCCATTTCTACGTTTCATGGCTGCCCCAAATCAAGCTGCTCTTCATTATTTAGCTCATTCTCACACCTAGGTACAGCACTTACACAGGTTTGTCTACAGAAAGAGATGGAAGGTAAGCATATTCTTTAGCTTGAGGACACCAATTTCAGGAGGTGAAAGCTTAAACATATAGCTGAAGAGAACAGAAGATTAGTAAGTGAAACGATGTTTACAACTTCACTACACTTGGGATGAAATCCTGGCTTCAGTGATGTCAGTGGAAAAACTCCCATTGACTTCAATGGGGGCGGGATTCAGTGCAGGAGTAGAAACAAAATTAAAATGGTACATCTTTTGTTTGGAAAATGTTCCCAGTCTCCTAAGAGATTTCAGAAAGTGGAAAGGGCCAATTGTTAAACAGGGCCTGCATGTGCTGAGAACATGTGAGGGGAATCTTTTAAATTATGCAGCGAAAACAAGACTTTTGTTACAACTGAGACTAATCTAAATGTGCATGAATTGTGAGATGGGTCTCCCAGAAAAACAAACCATACCATAATCACTTCAGATTCTCCTTTCTTAACCCAAGAAATATGAAACATAGAAGCAAGTCTAGACTAGACAAAGAACAAGGAAATTATACTGTAGGAAACGAGACCAGTCTTGCACAGGAGGAGAATGGACAGAATTGGTCTTTTCTATCACTGACTTCCACAGCATGATTCTAGGACTGATTTAACAAATTCCTACCATTATTTAATAATTACACACAAAAAACTACTTTAAGAGAACATTAAGGTTGCAAGGTTAGGCACTAAGAAGTTAGAGAAGTCCCAAAAATAAGATTGTCCCCTCAATATTAATTCAGCCCACTTTTGCATCATGATGCGGTCTTTCATCACTTTATTTTTTTAAACAGGATGCCCTACCTTATTCAGTGCACAGGATGGACTGTGTTCATGAAATGTATTCAACATTTCCTCTTATTCAGTAGGTGGCCCCATGTCTTATTTACTGCTCTGGAAACAAAGTTAATCAATCAATCTCCTCATGGGCTTCTCTATAGTGCTCATCACTGTAGTACCTGAGTGCTTCGCAAACATTAATCTATCTTCACAAACTCCCTGTGAGATGAGGGGATAGAATTATCTCCGTTTTGCAGATAAGGAGCAGATGCACAGAGATTAAGGTCAAAAGTGTCCATTAATTTTCCGTGCCTAATTTGAGATGCCTACGGTAGGGTTACCATATTTCAGCAAGAAAAAAAGAGGACGGGAGGAGCCCCGCCCTAGCCCCGCCCCTGCCCCTCCCACTTCCCACCCCCCCAGAACCCCCAACCCTCCCCCCGTTCCTTGTCCCCTGACTGCCCCCTCCTGGGACCCCTGCCCCTAACTGCCCCCCAGGACTCCACTCCCTATCTAAGCCTCCCTGCCTCTTGTCCCCTGACTGCCCCAACCCTTATCCACACCCCCACCCCCAGACAGACCCCTGGGACTCCCACGCCCCATCCAACCACTCCCCACCCCCTGACAGCCCCCCCCCAGAACTCCCAACCCATCTAAACCCCTCTGCTCCCTGTCCCCTGACTGCTCCGATCCATCTCCCCACCCCTGCCACCTGATAGCCCCCCCCAGAACTCCCAAACACTCCCCCCCTGCTCCTTGTCCCCTGACTGCCCCCTCCTGGGACCCCTGCTCCTAACTGCCCTCCAGAACCCCACCCCCTACCTAAGACTCCCTGTTCCTTGTCCCCTAACTGCCCCCTCCTAAGACCCCCCCCAACTGCCCCCCAGGACCCTACCCCCTACCTGTACCCTGACTGCCCAAAACTTTCTCCACTCCCCCCAAAAAGCCCCCCCCCCGTTTCTTGACTGCCACCTCCAGAACCTTCCTGCCCCTGACCTCCTTACCCTGCTGCTCAGAACAGAGTGTTGGGCTCTGTGCAGCCGAGCCGGACACGTGGCTGAGCTCCCCAGCACAACAAAACCCGGTCCCTGGCCCTGCACAACAAAACCCGGTCTGGCCCTGCACAGTGCTGCCGGACTGGACTGCAAGGGAGCTGCCGGCTCAGAATGCAGGGCGGATCCGGCTCCTCTACAGCTGCTCCTGAGTCCAGCCCGGGACTTCCCTGCAGCCCTCCCAGCCGCTCGCTCTGCTCTGCGGGGGGGGAAATCCCGGACATTGTGAGTGCTTTACAAATTCCCCCCGGACGCTATTTTTAGCACACAAAAGGAGGACATGTCCGGGTAAATCCGGACGAATGGTAACCCTAGCCTACGGCCTTGTGAAGTGCTATAAAAAGAGAAAAGTATGTCTGAAGCACAGCTCCCGTTGACTTCAGTTGCAGCTGTGAGCACCCAACACTTCTGCAAACCAGATCCCTCTGCAGTCTAGTCAAGCAGTTCCTCCTCCTCACAGAGTGGCAGCAGGAGAACAGAGAGCATAGTAGAGGCCCCCTGCTCTCAGTGCTAGTCCTGGTGCCACGGTAATCTCTGGCTGCTCAACCTCCACAGCTGTACTCAATACAGTCAGAATCTTCAGAAAATTTACCAGCTAAACTCTAACAAGTCTCTACTGAGCATGTGCTAACAGAGTTCGAGAGGCTCTGATCTTGGCCAAATCTAGGCGCTTGTTCCACAGCAATAGCAAAAGGCACACTCCTGACAAGTTTCAAATCTCTGCTCCAAACCATGGACGCTGGAACTTTGCAATGAAACAACTGGGAGATTATTTTTTTTTTAAACCTGGACAAAAATATTTTTTCCCTAATCTCGTTCTCAGAAATGACTGAACCATTTTTGCTAAACCTTTAAAAAATTATTCATCCTGACGCAGTCACCTGGCATGGGAAATTTCAGCCCAAATAGTTAAAGTTTAGCAACTGAAAAACAGGGTCTTACAATGGGAAGTGTTGAGCAACCTTGACTATCGGCATCCCTCCCAGCTCCACCCATAATAATTTGCATGTCTAGTGCATCTGCCATTGAATGAGCTCAAAGCACTTTGGAAACATTCAGAGCCTAATTGTCAGTAACAAGTAACACACACTGCTCCAATTGAAATCATCCAGACCTATATACATTCATTGCCTCTGAAAATCACCCTAATCAATCAACCCTCTCAACTCCCCTGTAATCCTAGTTTTATAGACAGTGAAACTGAGGCATTTAGAGAGCCAGAGGCCAAGTGAAAGTTTAAAGCTCCAGGACTCCCTAGTTTTAGAAAGGATTTTACATCTTAAATGAAAACCGAGAGACAGAGATTCAGAGATATTGTTGTTAGTGTAATGCTCCTACCAACTGCTCAGGTCTAGCTGGAACCAGAACTCCTTGCATATAAACGCTGCATTCTGTTACCACTTGCAGTGATGCAATCTCCCCAAAATACAACGTGTGACTTTTTTTTAAAGCAATGGAGATTCAGTTCATTAACAGTTGCAGAGCCCTTTCCAGCTCCCTCTTAAGTCAATGGCAGTTTTCCCATCAACTTCAGTGGGAATAGAAATAGGTCAGGAGTGGATTCTAAAATCAATTAAAGTACATGGAAAATGAGATTTGGATCAGACCCTTAAGAAGCATATAGTCATTAACAGTAAGACCTGCTAGAAATATTTGTATCATTACAAAACGTTCAGTTATGTGGCTTCCGTACTTACCTATGGAACTTGCCCACTCCGATGACAGGAAAGAGCTGGAATTTGATGGTCTTTGGGCAATCACGGAAGGCATAATATTTTAGCCAGGCTCTAGAATGTGGTCAGAAGGTGGTGGGACCCTTCAAAGGGACTTAGGACCCAGTCTATCCTAACAGGCTTCTTTAAGCCCATTTCAGCCCACTTGTCAGCAACTAACTACCGAAGGGGCTGGTTGGCAGCTAATTGTCTGAGCATCTGGGCCTGATAAAAGGCTACCTTAGCTCACATGAAGGAGGGTGCTCCTAAGGAGAAGAGCTCCCACAGAATCTAGCCTAGGGGTAAAGGGACTGAATGAGGAAATGGGGCCAGCTGGGTAGAAGCGGACAGGTCTGCAGCTGATCTGAGTTACAAGTCCAGCTGCAGAAGGAGAGCGGGCGCATTTCTATGGAAAATCATCAACACACACAACTGATTTTCTGAAATGATATTTTCAAAACATTCTGTTTTGAATTGACATTTTGGTTCATTTTGATCAAAAATGTCAATTGTTTTTAAATTTCAATGTTTCCAAAATGAAGTTTTTCTGAAATTTGCGCACTGTTTATATATACACACCCACACCCACCCACACCCACCCACACAAGCACATATATATGTGTATACACACTCACACTTTCCATCCAAACTTGGGACAAAAATAAGAGATTGAAATGTTGGAGTTTCCATTTTCTGACCAGCTCTGCTGTTGATGATTCTATCTTACTGAACAGGACAAGCAGAGATTTTGCAATTTTCTTCTTATTTCAGGTAAACAAACTTTATAGATTCATAGATTCATAGATTCTAGGACTGGAAGGGACCTCGAGAGGTCATCGAGTCCAGTCCCCTGCCCGCATGGCAGGACCAAATACTGTCTAGACCATCCCTGATAGACATTTATCTAACCTACTCTTAAATATCTCCAGAGATGGAGATTCCACAACCTCCCTAGGCAATTTATTCCAGTGTTTAACCACCCTGACAGTTAGGAACTTTTTCCTAATGTCCAACCTAGATCTCCCTTGCTGCAGTTTAAACCCATTGCTTCTTGTTCTATCCTTAGAGGCTAAGGTGAACACGTTTTCTCCCTCCTCCTTATGACACCCTTTTAAATACCTGAAAACTGCTATCATGTCCCCTCTCAGTCTTCTCTTTTCCAAACTAAACAAATCCAATTCTTTCAGCCTTCCTTCATAGGTCATGTTCTCAAGACCTTTAATCATTCTTGTTGCCCTTCTCTGGACCCTTTCCAATTTCTCCACATCTTTTTTAAAATGCGGTGCCCAGAACTGGACACAATACTCCAGCTGAGGCCTAACCAGAGCAGAGTAGAGCGGAAGAATTACTTCTCGTGTCTTACTCACAACACACCTGTTAATACATCCCAGAATCATGTTTGCTTTTTTTGCAACAGCATCACACTGTTGACTCATATTTAGCTTGTGGTCCACTATAACCCCTAGATCCCTTTCTGCCGTACTCCTTCCTAGACAGTCTCTTCCCATTCTGTATGTGTGAAACTGATTTTTTCTTCCTAAGTGGAGCACTTTGCATTTGTCTTTGTTAAACTTCATCCTGTTTACCTCAGACCATTTCTCCAATTTGTCCAGATCATTTTGAATTATGACCCTGTCCTCCAAAGCAGTTGCAATCCCTCACAGTTTTGTATCATCCGCAAACTTAATAAGCGTACTTTCTATGCCAATATCTAAGTCATTGATGAAGATATTGAACAGAGCTGGTCCCAAAACAGACCCCTGCGGTACCCCACTCGTTATGCCTTTCCAGCAGGATTGGGAGCCATTAATAACTACTCTCTGAGTACGGTTATCCAGCCAGTTATGCACCCACCTTATAGTAGCCCCATCTAAATTGTATTTGCCTAGTTTATTGATAAGAATATCATGCGAGACCGTATCAAATGCCTTACTAAAGTCTAGGTATACCACATCCACCGCTTCTCCCTTATCCACAAGGCTCGTTATCCTATCAAAGAAAGCTATCAGATTGGTTTGACATGATTTGTTCTTCACAAATCCATGCTGGCTGTTCCCTATCACCTTACCACCTTCCAAGTGTTTGCAGATGATTTCCTTAATTACTTGCTCCATTATCTTCCCTGGCACAGAAGTTAAACTAACTGGTCTGTAGTTTCCTGGGTTGTTTTTATTTCCCTTTTTATAGATGGGCACTATATTTGCCCTTTTCCAGTCTTCTGGAATCTCTCCCATGATTTTCCAAAGATAATAGCTAGAGGCTCAGATACCTCCTCTATTAGCTCCTTGAGTATTCTAGGATGCATTTCATTGGGCCCTGGTGACTTGCAGGCATCCAACTTTTCTAAGTGATTTTTAACTTGTTCTTTTTTTATTTTATCTGCTAAACCTACCCCCTTCCCATTAGTATTCACTATGTTAGGCATTCCTTCAGACTTCTCAGTGAAGACCAAAACAAAGAAGTCATTAAGCATCTCTATTATTTATTCATTAATAATCCTTAAACCTCAGAAATCATCATGAGGGGGGACAGCAGAGATTAAAGAAGAGAATGAAGGATTTAACCATCTGAAATCATCCTAATTTTTTATTTTTGGCTTTCAAAATTCCTGTTCTCACACCCTGATCCAAACGGAATGGCCATCTTATTAGAAAGGTTAAGAGTGAATCTACGCCAGTGCAACTGTCCCGAGCACAAGACCCTCTGCACCACCTAGTCCCTTAACACAAAGCTTATGTAACGCAGAGGACAGTGTGAAGGAATAGAGCAAAAGCCACAGCGATGCACAAAGAGACTTTCAGTGCTCCGTGTATTGCACAGTGAACTTCCAGGAAGCTGCTGTTGTAATCTGCAGTTCGAAAAGCTTTGAAACATATCTTGTTCCAGATATAAAATGTGATGCCAGGGTTGAATATCGAGCTTCCAAAAATACCAGCCCTCGGTCTTGCATTGGCTACCAAACCATACTGCCAAATGATAAACAGCAGTAAACACATGAAACAAGAAAGTGTCACTGGAATTTATGCACTGCAGTCTGAGCACCTGGTCCTTCTTCACTGAAATTTTTGCTATTTATGGCAATGGGAGCAGGATTGGGCTCTGGCATTGCATTTGAAGATTTTTAGAGTACAGGGAAATTATATGGGGGAGCCAGCTCAGTTGATGTGACTCAGAGGCATTCCACTGAAGTCAAAAGCTAAGGGGAAACCCAAAGAGTGTTTGACTTGCAATATTTGATATTTCTCCTAAAGCCCCAGTTTCTGGCATGAAGGGATTACATGGAAATCTTGTCTTTCATTTAAGAAAAAGAATAACTTTCCATCCCTCCTGATTGTGGAGAAAACTTTGAAAAGAGGAAGCGAATATACCCTAAAGGCTCAAAAACAGAAGGCAAATAAAAAGAACCCCAAATGTATTATTAATCTCATGATTTTTAAGTGCATCTCATGATCTTCTTGAGGCCTGACTCTTGATATTTGAGTACTTGTGGTTGGTGATCTGTGGATCCATATTTGTACAATTCATTCCTGAAAATACAGGAAGAAAAAAAGGAAGTTTCTGTTTCTCAGAAGTTCTGATGAGGCAGCATTAACGCAAAGTCCTTTGAAGGAAGGTGGATCGTCTCATGTTCCAGTAGGAAAAATATCATATTATAGACTCATAAATGTTCAAGCCAGAAGGAACCATTATGATCATCTAGCCTTACCTGTCTAATATAGGTCAAACAACCTCACCCAGAAATCTCTGCTTCAAGATCCTAACTTCAGCTTTAGTGGTAGCATATCTTTTAGAAAGACATGCAGTCTTGATTTAAAGCCTTCAAGTGATGGAGAATCTACAACATCCCCAGGTAAGTATTCCCAATGGTTAATTACCCTCACAGTACCTAGATGCTTGCAGTATACATCAGCAGCATGTAGCTTGCATACCCACACAGTCCTCATAGGTATAAATAGTGGCGCAGGTGGTGACGCATGGCTTACACAAGTAGAGTAAAGACATGCCTGAAGGATGTGGGTAGATATGCAAATACATAACCTACACGGCTCCCTACTCTCCCAAGCTGGGCCTCCCCAGCTACACTGCTTTTGTTTAGCAGTATGATGTCCCGCTGCCTCCCCACTGCCGGAGCCTTTCCCCTCCACAGGAAAAGGCTCTGGCAGTGAGGTGGCAGAGGGGAAGGGGGAAAGACTGCCAGCTCCCCACAGTTGGAGCCCTGTAGCAGCGAAAGACTCTGCTTTGACCCCATGTAGGAAAAGACTCCAGCAACAGGAAAAGTCTCTGGCAGCAGGGAGGCAGTGAGGAAAGGCATATACTTTCCCCACTGTCTCCCTGCTGCAAGAGCCTTTCATCGACACTTGTAGTGACGCACCACAGTGTGGACATAGCCTGTTTTTCACAGTGGCATGTAGCTACACCTACACTATACCACACCAGTAGTGGTGTATAGACAGTAAGACTATGTCTACACTAAAAACATTCACCTTATTTCTACTCTGAATTTATCTAGCTTCAGTTTCCAACCACTGGATCTTGTTATATCTTTTTCCACTAGATTAAATAGCTGCTTACTATCAAAAGAAGCTCTTCCCCATATAGGTATTGGTAGACTGATCAAGTCACCATGCCACCATCCCTTGAATAAATTACATAGATTGAGGTTCCTAAGTCTCTCACTGTAAGGCAGGTTTCCCAGACTGACTTTTAATCATTTTTGTTTTCTGAACCTTTTCCAATATTTCAACATCCTTTCTGAAGTGTGGACACCAGAACTGGACACAGGATTCCAGTAATCTATCACTAATGACAAATACAGAAGTTATACCACATCCCTCCACCTACTTGTCCTTCCCCTACTTCTACACACTACGATCAAATTCATCATCTTAACGAGAAGTTGCCTAAAACAGACTTTGGAAATAATTTGGCCAAGGGAGGCTTATTATTCTCAGACATATTATACACGTGATTACATCATCATAGAGTCTAGAAGGAAAAGAGGCATTTTATGAATTCATAGTATTTATCATGCACCTTATCAAAATTAATTGCAGTGATACATCTAATCTTTTTCTCCCTTTTCTCCCTGCTCTATATGTAGTAAGACTAAATAGAAATGGATACGCATAGCAAACTAGCAGACATTCAACTGTATGTTAATGGACTCCCCATCATCCCCACCAAACCAAATATAGCATTCCTTACAGCCCGAAGCTGAGAATTAATTGTATCTGCAGCAGTGAAGAAAACCTGCAACCAACTTCAAAGGCTGATAGGAAAAAAGGAATGCGGAGGTTTCCCCTTTCATACATCATATGACACACACAAAAAAAGCGCTTTTGTATTTCCCAGCAAAATGCTAATTGAAGCAAGGAAAATATTTTTTTTAAAATGTGATGGCATCACAAATATATTCAAAGAAGCCAACCCTCTGTTCTCTCATTTGGGTAAGTTATCCAAAGGCAGGCGTAACTTCCACAGATTGCCAGTTTACACAAATGCCACGTACTAGCATAGCTGTTTGGTTCAGTTCTCCTCTCACACCAAGGTAACGTCATTGATTTCCACGGTGTTATTCTTGATCCGAATCAGGTCCATGATTATTAACCTAGGAACACACTAGTTTGGTTCAAAAGGTAGCAGTGACTTGTTCACATCTGCACCCACCTTCTGTATTTGCTAGGGAGCCCGAGCCAAAGCTTGACCACTGAAGCCACCAGCACCGTTTTCATGGCCCTCGGTAGATTTTGGATCAGGCACTAGCTCACTACAGGAAATAAGTGCAATATAAAAGCCAGCTCTCACATGTGGATCCATGTATGCAATTCATGTCATTCAGTGTTAACATTCAGACTGGATTTACAGAAGCCTAAAATGACAATACATAATTGAAAATTGAAGTTAACGGGAGTTTTGCCAGTGATTTCAAAGGGAACAGGAACTGATCTGTTGTTTAAGTGTTTCAAAGAGTAATATGGGGTGAATCCTGAAGTCCTCAACCATTACTCCAGCGACCCTGAAGCTTTGCCCGAGTAGAGACTGAATAAGGATGGTATGATTTAACCCATATATTTCATCACTCAATTATACATGCTCAACCTAACAAAGTACAATGAGTATGATACAGAAGAGAACGAACAATAATACAATGAGGAAGGATGGTCTTGTGGCTTGGGGCACTGGACTGGGATTCAGGAGATCTATGTGCAATTCCTGGCTCTGGCACAGATAGAGTGACCTTGGGAAAGTCATATAGGCACTAATTCAGTACAACTATTAAACACGTGCTTAAAGTCAAGCATGATGGTTAGGGCTTTTGAAAAGCACTGAAATGATTTAAGAGTACAAGCCCCATTCATTTTTCAAGGCAGGCCTGTGCACTTAGGACACTTAGGGTATGTCTACATGTGTTTTAAAACCCGCAGCAGCGTCTCAGAGCCTGGGTCACCCTACGGCACTAAAACTCAGACTGGCGCTTGGGCTGGGAAACCCACCCTCCTCCCTGGGCTTCAGAGGCCCAGCTCCAGGCTGAGTCTGAAAGTCTACACAGCAGTTTTTAGTGCTGTCACACAGGTCTGTAGACCCAGACTCAGACTCGCCGCTGCAGGTTTTAAAATGCAGTGCAGTCCTGGATTCAGACCCACTGTGATGCTGCATGATTAAAAGATGACTATTTGTATTACCACTGTTACACTTTGTGCAATACCTGTTGCATTTGTATATCATGTAAGGCATCAATGGAAAAGTTACAATCTATCGAGTATGATTATCCTGATTAAACCCCATGTATTATCTTGGTATCTAAAGTTCTGAATATTGGCCATATATTTGTATTCCAACATGTCTTTTGTTCCTGGGTGACACCCTACAGACAGATTTACATCAGGGCTAGACAGCTATTCGTTGATGGCCCAATAAGGACACTCAGCTCACAATGGGCCATTGAAGAAATTCATCCCGCCCATTAAGCCTTTCCTGTGGACATCTCAAAAAGAATATGGTCAGGGATGTAACCCCATGCTCAGGGCAACCCTAAATCTGACATGCCAGAAGCCAGGAGGGGAAGACAAGGGTGGATCTCTCCAAAAATCACCCTGTTCTGCACACTCCCCCAAAGCTCTGTTATTGGCCATTGTCAGTGACAGGATACTGCACTACATGGACCATTGGTCTGACCCAGTATGGCAACTCTTATGTAGTATAGAGATGGCCTCTGGTCAAAGCCACATTAGACCTCACTCCTGTGCTTGGACAATTAGACCATGGATGAAATCTTCACCTTACTGAAGTCAACAACAGAAATGCCAGGGGCCAGGATTCCGCTCATATCTTTAATTTTTAGCATTAGTATCCAAACACTTTGAAAGGGGTATTTTCCCCACCCTGAGGCTCCTTCCAATTTGTGTTGCATATTACTGCAGCATCAAGCAATTTGCAGGCCTGTGTGACAGGGAAACCCCCTGCGTTTGTCACGGATTTACAGTCATCCACGACAAGCGAGTTTATCATCAACTTTTGCTGGAAGATGCTTATGAGGCTGGCAAGGCTCAGTCTAAATAATTCATCTTTAAAAGCTCATCTCAGCCTTTCCAAGGCTGTGTACTCAGAGAGCTACCTCCTGCCACTAACAGTCAGAGGTCCTATACTATGCATAAAGCTGCCTCAAGGTTACAGTATTTGAAAAATATGCAAGATGCTAGTGCTGCTCACCTCGCTTCATATAAAATCCTAAACATGATGCACAACTGAAAACACTCAAAAGCCAAAGCCTTGTAAAATTTCACTTCTCTGGTCTGCAATGTTCTGCTCTTTTGCTATTTGCACAACAGGGGAAGCCCTGACCTGTTCAATACATTGGAATCCATATTTCGGTTTCACAGGCGACCCAGTGATGTAGAGCAAAGAGAGTAAAGCAAAGATAATACAGCAGAAGCATACCTTCCCCCACGATCCCTATGGGTATAGGCCTATTAACTGAAGGTTTTCTTCTGCACCAAACGGGTACAAAAGTAACTGCAAAGCACTTTATAAACCTAGATTAACAACACTTTAAGGTCCCAAAGGACCATTATGATCTTCTAGGCTGACCTCCTGCATAACATAGGCCAAACAGCCTCCCTCAAGAACTTCTGCATATCTACTTTTTGAGCTATAGCATATCTTTTTCAATAGACATCCAGTCCCAATCCAAGGACTGCAAGTCATGAAAAATCCACTGCACCCCTAGGTCATCATCATCAACTGATTAAACCTACAAAACCACTGAGATACTGGGATCTATTATACTTATTTTACAAATGAGTAAACTGAGGCACACAACATAAATGACTTCTGAAGGTCCATGGCAGAGCTGAGAAAGGAGCCCAGGAATCCTGAATCCCATTCCTCTGCTCAAGCCATTAAAAAAAGAGTAGTCAGAGTTTCAGAGAAGTTACTAGTGATTTTGGATGCCCAACTTGAGCACCTTCCCTCTGAAAATCAGGCTCTGTAGGGGTGTCTCAACCTGGGCACCCCAAAAGTGAGGCAACTAAAATCATTAGGTGCTTTTGCAAATCTTGGCTTCTCCCTTCTCACCACTACATACTGTGCAGTATTTCAATACATACCAGCTAAAGGACTAAACTGGTTAAAAGAAATCTTCCAAGAGTAACCATAAAAAATTGACTTCTTAAAATAATGCATTGCCTCTCATCTAAATCTAGCTAGATTGTTTCACAGAAGAGCTGAGCTATCTCATATGAATACCTAGCACCGTTATTTATTTTAAAAACAGAATTTAGCTGCAGCAATGCTTTCCTCGGAGGTGTCTATTGATTTTTTCCTGATGTTTTGCTTTGCATGCCCAAGCTATCTGTAAAGCCACAGGACAGGGAAACCCCATCCGGTCCCCCTGGATTTAAAGCCATCCATGATAAGTGACTATCTTCAACTTTCGCTAGGAGAGGCACATAGAAAATCAGGTCAGAAATGCTCACTGTGAATTATTCATCTTGAAAAACTCATCCTGGACTTTCAAAGGCTGTGCAGCCAGAAAGGTATAGCATGATGCTGGGAGCCAGACTAGCGGATATGGGCCTTTGTTCTACTGCTGATAGATTTGCTCTGTGCAAAGCACAGCAGGCTACTGGTTAGAAGGGGGGAGTGGGAATTAACAAACCTGGATTCCATTCCAAATGTTGCCAGTGTCTTACTGTATCATCATGGACAAGTCAGATACATTGAGTTTTAAGGCCAAAGGGGACCATTATGCTTATGTCATCCAACCTTCTGCACAATACAGGCCAGATATTTGATTTCAGAGATCTTCCTGCATCAAACCCAATAATTTATGGTTAAATAACAGCAAATCTTTTAGAAAAATTATCTAATCTTGACCAAAAGATTCCTAGTAATGGATTTCAGAGTGATTGAGGTGTAACAGAGCCACAGTGGTATCGTTATTACAGTTTGTCCAATATGACTAGGACTAGAGGGAAGGTCTATAAAATAATTTGCTGAGTTCAAAAACACTGGAGTTATAAAATCATTAGAAACATGGAATCTATAGCAGAGATGCTATTAGTGCTACAAAATGTATTTATTCAGTTTGTTGGTCATTTGTGTAACTCACTTTCCAGCCAATTGTGTTACCCTTTACAAAGGGTCTGACAGAATCTTTCATTTGTCCCTAAGACCAACATACTACTTTACAAACAACTTCAGTGACTGAACAACGTGATTTGTAGTTCACTTGGCCAAGAGACACCTGACGTGTCTTCTGTTCATTTGCAATTCCAGACCTGGCAGGTGTTTTGATAGAAGGATAATAAACAAGTTATCAGTCTTCATCCAAATACTGCAAAGGCTCATTCATAAGTACAAGCAACTGCCCAAGGCCCCAGGAGCTCCTCAGACTCTCAGCATCTGATAGTCTTAAGTCCTTGAACATTAGACCTTAGCTACACATTGTGAGTGGTCCCATTTTAATCAAATTAAGCATGTACATAAGTCTTGGCAGGATCAGGGACCTTAATTCTTCCCTATAGTATTTTAAGCCTTGGGACAAATGAGATGATAGAGGGTTTTATCCAGCTAGAAGGGGCTTCTTATCCAAGATCCATCACTCGATTCTCCCCTTTATGGAATCACTGATCAGGGGCTTGATACTGTAAGGGGCTGAGCACGCTGGCCCTGATCCAGTAAAGCACTTAAACACACATTTATTTCATTGACTTCAGTGAATCCTACTCCAGGGCTTAAAATTAAGCATGTGCTTTAGTCTTTGCAGGGATGGTGTTTAAGTGAAGATAACAACAGAGGTGCACTTGTCTTCTGGATTACATTGGGGGTAGTTGTTTGTAATGACTGTGGTTTAGGTGGCTGCTGAGAGGAGTATGTTTTGGGGAGGAATGAAGAGAGGAGACAAGCAGGGCAGGGAAGTGTAAGAGGTTTGGGGAGTGGGGGGGGGGGGCTGGCATCCAAATTTCCATTGATGCTGGAAAATTATCCTCAAGCATTTATAAATTCATTTAATTAAACTTGGGTTTTGTAATGGCACTGCTGTCTGCAACCACAAAAGTGGCAGGAAATTCAGAGTTAAGGTCAGTTCTATGTGCTATCCTACTGGAGAATTGGGAGGGGCAGGGAGCAAGTGTGTTAGTTCAAGTCAGCTTCTTGGCTTTATCACTGCTGACCTGGAGCTTCATCCTGGGGGGGTAGCGTGTCCACACGTAGTGGGAGCTGAAGGAATTTAATACCTTGCAGGAGATGCTCAGCATTTCACAGGATTGGACCATTGAATTAGACTGGGGGAGGGAGGAAGGGGGCATACCGTTAAACAGAAAGATGTAGAACATTCATTACTTACCTTCCTGGAACTATGTAAATACCTCTCTATGATCAGCTAAATACAGTGCATGCTCAAACATTTTTATAAGCATGTGATTTACTCGGTTGAATCCACATCTTAGCATATCTATTATTTATAAAATGGCAGAAGTAATTCTTGTTTAGACCATGTACTTTTTAGGACTAAAAACCTTATTTTTTAAAAAAACAATGAAACTAAAAAGCCATATTATTATGATTTTGCCCCAGATTCCCAAGTGGCCCCCTCAAGGATTGAACTCACAACCCTGGGTTTAGCAGGCCAATGCTCAAACCACTGAGCTATTTGTATTACATTAGTGCCTAAGAACTCCATCTGATGCCAGTATGCCAGGCACTATACAAACATAAAATAAGAGACAAGTCCCTATTCCGAAGGATTTACTATCTATATAGACAAGAGAGACACCGGGCTGGAGTAAGAAAGAGAGACACAAGCAGAGTGAGGGTCTGCAAATGTCAAATGAGTGCCATGAATTGGCTGATTTGTTTTAATTTTGGTGAGGGTGTTATTTGTGAGAGGTGGGCAACAGAGACAAGGAAAGTAATGTGGATGTTAAAGGTAGTATGGGGAAAGGGGGCACAGAGGCCAGGTGGAGTGAAGCTGAAATGAAGAGCCTGATGAAGGGAGCAAGTTGGCATCTATGTTTGTTGCTATCTACCATGCAAATCTTCTTTCACAGATGATGGCCCAAATCCCAAATGGGACAGCAGTTCAGTGTGAAACTAGGAAATTGTGATGTATGGAGGACTGTGTTGGAATTGCAAGACATCACTTTACGAGTGTGTGGGGAAGGAGGTTTCCTGATCCAGTTTGCAGTCAGGCCAAGGGGCTCTGTAGTGAAGTGTGCAATCTGGGAGCAGCAGGCAGGCTGGAAAGAAGCAGCCTAGAACAAGGTGGGGCAAGTTGTGCCTCTCTGCATTAGGGAGCAGCCTGCTTTGTCGCTCTTTGTTGTTAGTTAGTGTGTTACTGTTTTGGATTCTGAGAATAAAAAGTAGTGTTGCATTGCAACCTTCCAGCAAGACTATGATGGTTTTTATTTAACTTCTCTGTTTGTATGCCATGAACATAACAGAAACCTATTCCATTTACAGGTGGAAATGTATTATGATTAAGGCTACATTTTAGTCACGGGTATTTTTAGTAAAAGTCATGGACAGTAAACAAAAATTCACAGCCCGTGACCGGTCCATGACTTTTACTATATATCTCTAACTAAAACTTGGGTGGGGGCCCCAGGTGCTGTGGGCAGGCGGTCCGGGGGTGCCGTGGGTGCTGGGCGTGGGGATGGCCTGAGACTCCCGCTGGTGCTCGGAGGGTGGGTTGGTGAGGCTGACAGGCTCCCTACCTGGCTCCATGTATCCCTGCAGCTCCTAAGGGGAGGGAAAGCCACAGTGGTTCTGTGCACTGCTCCCACCACAAGCACCGGCTCTGCAGCTCCCATTGGCTGGGAACCACAGCCAATGGGAGCTGCAGGGGTGGGGCCTGCAGGCGTGGGCAGCATGTGGAGCCCCCTGGCCCCTCTGCCTAGGAGCTGCAGGGACATGCCAGTGGGAGCCCGGGAGCTCCCCACCCCAAGGTAAGTGCCACCCTTCACCCCAACCCCCTCCCACACACCCAAACTGCGGTTGCTTCTGGCCCAGGGTCTGACCAGCTCGGGCAGCCCCTGAGCCAGCACCGGCCGCTGGAGAAGTCACGGAGGTCACAGAAAGTCATGGAATCCGTGACCTCCGTGACAGACATGCAGCCTTAATTATGATTACATCATCTCCTTCCTGACTCTGCCAAAGATTCCCTGCATGACCTTGCACAAGTCAAAGTCTCTGTGTCTCAGTTCTCTACCCGTAAAATGGGGAGAAAAACATTTCCTTTCTCACAGCCTTTGTCTCACCTATTTAGATTGTAAGTTCTTTGGGGGCAGAGGCTGTCCCTTAGAGTGGGCCTAGCATCCCGGGGGCTCCAGTCTCCTTTGGGACCTCCAGCACTACCATAATAAATGATATCCCCAGTTATGGAGAGCTCATTAAAGCAAAGCACTGAGACAGAATAGTGAGGTACATTCCTATAAGCTTCATTCATCCTGTTGCATTGTGTGAGTACCGACCTAAACCCCAAAGTCCATTCCCAGCCTCATCTTGTCCGTGTAATACCTTGGGTTGATTTTCTGCCCAGCAGTTTCTCCTTTGGCGGTTTTGTAGTCTTGTTGGGAATCTGGAGGGGATCTAGGGCATGAGAAACGGCTCTAGTACTGACAGACACATTGGCAAGTCTCACTACAGAACACAGCCTTCCAGGATGTTCTCATGTCATCCCCCAACCTTGCTCAATCATCCATCAAGCCTTGCTCTGAGTAGGCAGGGCTTCCATCCTTGCCTCACTGAGGCACATCCAAAGGAATGACGCTGGTGTCAGCTACCTTCCTAAAGACATGGCCCCAGCTTCAGCCTCTCTTGTCAGTACTTGGCTATATAGGAAAAGTTTTCCCAGTATATGTTTCTTCTCCTATAACTGTACAGGTAGAACTATCCTGAAAGAGCGTGTTCACATTGCTTTGTTCATGCTGCCTTAAGCTACTGCCTGCGGGAATCACTCTGTCATTGTTCCTTCTCCCGCGTTTGTTCCTCTGGCCACTCAAATCTGAACAGAATTCACTGGAATGCCAAGATGGGATTTGTCCATGCTCCGCCCACCAGAGGCCAAGGAAATCTAGGACCTCCAGATTGGACCATGCAGAAGCACTGGGCACTGCAACTATAATCAGGATGTGACTGTACGTGTGAACTTGCCATAAGCTGGAATCACAAAAGGAGCAGACCTGGCTGCCTGGGGAGATGACAGCAAGAGCAGTAGAGGGCACAGAGGTAAACAGACAGGCTGATGCAGATGTGGAGCAATGTAGCTTAGCATAGCAGCAGGACTGCCAGAAGCACGATAATTAATCTGAAACAGGGATGCATCCACACAAACGTTATACTTGTATAATTTATTCTGAAATAGTTATGTAAGCAGAGTCAGGATGAGCTCTACCCTGACATCTGGTGCTGAATTATGGCGAGTGTGGAAAAGAACTCCAGGGGCTGATCTTGTTTGCATAGGCACACCCACTCGCCTGGCATGAAACCACAGCAACTCAAAGTGGTTACTTTGGCTGGTGTGGGATCCCCAGTTTCTCTGTTATTGGGGCAGGAAGAATAAAGTTTTGTTACCCTGATTCTGTGAATCAAGGCCAGTGGAACTGTTGTATGACAGAAGGACTGAGTGAGTCATTCACCATTACCTAGGTAGCATTTGCTTGTCAAGGGGCATGGGTTACAAAACCCAGTGAATTGAGAGAGGATGGGGACAGGTATTTGTACCTGATGGTATGGCCCCCTCCCTGAGGGGGTTGAAACACCAATTGCACCTCCTCCTCTCTCCACTGTTGAATGTCAGAGCTAACTTTGATTCCCTTAGGAGTCTAGTTACAGACTGCTGAGCTGAGTTCACTTTGGGCCAATAGTGCACCAGCACTGGGGCTCCCCTACTAAGAACTGAAATCACAAAAGAGCTAAAGCTATTTAAGAGCTGAGATCACTGAGGCTGTGTTAACTAGTGGGGGAGCCTGAAGCTATATTGCTAAGCTAACTTAGCTTAGCGGGGGTGAGCGGAGCGGAGCGGCCGGAGGAGCAGCTAGCAGAGCAGAGCCTTGTGGGAGCGGCCCAAGGGACGACTGGAGCGGAGCGGAGCAGAGCGGCTCACAGGTCGGTGAGCGGAGCGGAGCGGAGCGGAGCGGAGCAGCTGCCAGAGCAGTTCGTGGGACGGCAGGAGTGGGACTGCAGGTGGAATGGAGCAGTTCGTGGTGAAGGCTGCGGTGGAACCCCACGGAGAAGCAGCCGGTTGGCCTCGGATCACGTAAGGTGCCCCTTAACACCCTGCTCACCCCCCCCCTTTGAACTCTGGGGCTGCACTGATCATGGACAGAGACTTTGGGGGGTTGTCGGACTTTTGGGACTTTTGTGATTCTTGGGTTGCTGGACCCAAGAGACTTTGGGATTGGTGGACTTTTGGGACTTTGGTGATTCTTGGGTTGCTGGTTTCAAGAACCAATGGGAGAGGACACGGCCCAATTTGCTGGGGTGGGTCTTCGCTCATGGTTTGGTCTAAGAACTCTAGTTCTGGTGTTTTTCCAATTTAATGCTGATGTTGGTTACCTCATGTTATTAAACATTTTCTGTTACACTCAGACTCCGTGCTTGCGAGAGGGGAAGTATTGCCTCTTAGGGGCGCCCAGGGGGTGGTATGTAATTGTCCCAGGTCACTGGGTGGGGGCTCGAGCCGGTTTTGCATTGTGTTATTGAAACGGAACCCCTAGATACAAGGAACCCGGCCCTTGTTGCTGCCAACTTAGATGGGCAGAAGGGTTACAGTTATGGTACTTCCAAAGCAGATTAACTAAAGCAGGAAAAGATGCCAGATACGTTCTTTTTTCAGTGTGTGAGGATGCAAAGAAGTTTAAGCTGAAAAAAATCCTGAAGTTATACCAAAGAAAAACCTCGCGTTTCCCATGTAGACAGCCCTGAGTTCTATTGAGCTCCTGCCACTCCAGTCCAAAGCACTTCTGCAACATTGTAGGAGAAGAGGATAGAGGTTGTGATTGTCACAGTAAACATGGACAATGAAACTTTTTGCAGCTATGTGCTTTCTCCACAAAATAAATCATGGGGAACAACTGGCTGAGTGGAACCAAAGACATTTAGTAAAGCAGCAGACCAGCGAGGAGGGTCACCTTTCCCTTCTGCTGATCAGCAGGGTTTATAAGGGAAGTGTGGTAGAGGTCAGTTTTCTTTTTCAGCCTAAAATCAAAACAGGTCACTGAGCCAGTGCCCACACGATGTTAGATACGAATCGGCAGCCTGTCCAGTGGGTAATAATTATTTACATCTCATTGGACAGGAAAGGGTTTGGCGCCTGCCAAAATTGGGAATTCTTCCATTCTGGTGCCCAAAGAACAGAGTACTTTGGAACCCACTAGAAAAAGGCACAGCGTGATCCATGGAAAATGCTGGCAGTAACACACTGACCATGGCAATTTCTCTTGAGTGCTAGCCCAGCAGTGAATTAGAGCTACCTGCTGCAGGCACTCTGAGAGCATGCAGGAAAAGTGACTGATTGAAGATCTGGGCAACTCTATTATTCTTTAGATTAACAAGACTTCAGGTAAATACTGGTTTAGGAACTGATTCATTAGGTGACCCTGTTCTGTTGGAGTCAGCAACAAATCAATGGAGTATTAAGGACGCTAAGCAGCTGGGGCCAGTGTTGTACCATGGGTACCGTGCTATATAATTAATTATGTGGGGTTTTTTTAATATATATATATAATGTTGTATTGTAAAAATTAAAATATTAAAATAAATAAATAGAATAGTGGATACTAGTATTAGCCATTTTTTGTGCTTTGTAAGCAGCAGACAGAATTTTGTTGTGTTTAAGCGTAACACCAGAAGTCCAAAGAGAAGCATTAAGACTACAGGATGTGCACTTGATAAAAATACAGAGCTCATGTGAAATCAAAGCAAAGGGCCAAATTGCCACTGAGGATCCCTGTGAGGTTGCACTGGGCAGCGGGGTGGAAGGAGCTGCAGAGAATGCTCTCATGCCAACAGCTGCAAGACTGTACACAAGGCCAAGGCAGAAGGCTGGTAGAGATGGACAAAGAAGAGAAATCAGGTTTGTAGCCAAAATACTTTCACAGGTAGAAAACATCCCGCCTATAGCTCCTCTATTATACAGAGATTCAAGGTGGGTCAGGAGATGTGCATCTTTGACGGGCACATAGTGTGTTGTTATTATTAAAGGGGCAAACAAATCCCCTTGGTAGAAATATGTCTTAAGTGCTAAATTTTGATTTCAATTAAATCTGTATCCCCTAAATTCTATGGAATTACAGGGATGTAATTGGGGGGCAATGCCTAATTTCAAGTCTAAATTATGTGATGGCCCGTTTACATCCATTTGTTCTTGAGTCCACACTGGCGCTTAACTTAATTAACTCCTCTCCCTCCCTGGTTTGCTCTCTATAAATACATCAGAGGGATATCACATCTCCCCTCAGCCTTCTTTTCATGAGGCTAAACAAGCCAAGCTCTTTGAGTCTCCTCTCATAAGGCAGGTTTTCCATTCCTCTGATCATCCTAGTAGCCCTTCTCTACACCTGTTCTAGTTTGAATTCATCCTTCTTAAACATGGAACACCAGAATTGCACACAATATTCCAGATGAGCTCTCACCAGTGCCTTGTGTAATAGTACTAACACTCCCTATCTCTACTGGAAACACCTCACCTGATCAGGTCCGGCTTTAGGGAAAGTGGCACCCTGGGCAAACTTGTATTTTGGTGCACCCCCAGCCCCCATCACCCCTGGCCCCCACGGGCTCCCTGGGCTTCTCCCACCCCATCACCTTAGGGCCCCCCTGCTACTCCCAGTGTTTAATTTGTATTGAAAGAGATGCCAGAGCTCAGCCCTGGCATAAATTAAGCACTGGCAGGGCGACATGATAACGGTGGGTGCTGGCCAGGCGCCCAGTTCTGAAGGCAATGCCACCAGCAGCAGCAGCAGCGCAGAAGTAAGGATGGCCTGGTATATGGTGTATTGCCGTCCTTGCTTCAGCGCTGCTGCTGTGGCTTGTGGTGCCTGGTGCTTGGCACGTGGCTCAAAGCAGGCTTCACGCTGTCACACATGGGCTGCATCTTGCCAGAACCCATGGCTCGCTGGCGGTGCCATTTCAGATTTTGGTGGGGGGGGGGGAGAGGCAACTTTTTACCATGATTCCAGGGGCAGAGCCAATCCACACATTGTCCTCACACTAACAGCAGGAACCCCAGTGACTTCCAGGGGATGAATGAGGTTGCAGGATATGGGATTAAGTCGGAGATGGGAGTAAAGTAATGAAGTAGGTGGTGGCTGCCTACCTGCTGTGACCTCCTTGAAACCCACTTACCTTTCATTCAATCCCTGATTGCTTATCCACACCCTCAAGCTCTCTTTTTTTTAACTGTTTCTGTTTCCACTACTTGTACTCACCAGTATACTGAAATTCCTTGGGGCAGGGCCTTGTCTACGCTGTTGGGCAAAGTGCTATGCACATTTCCATACTGCATCAAGAATAAGGAAACTCCTTGGTTAATCTGCCATTAAAACTAAACCACAGAATCACTGTGTTGGGAACATCCCTGGGACAGGGCACAGCGCAGTGAGTCAGTGTGCTACTCCCCTACCCACTGGCCCCCATTCCCACTCCTGTTCAGATGTGGAGGGGAGGCACATAGGGAACCGATCTCACACTCATATCTCCTGTGCACCCGGCCTGCCTGACTTTGGGGAGGCAGCCCCTGGGACCAAGCGAGTGAAGCTACTGAGCCAGGGGAGCAGGGAGGACCCTCACCTGCTGATGGGGGGCACAATTTAAAGGTTCTCCCCCAACAGCTCGAGTCGTGCCCCCTGTGATAAATGAAGGGGGGGGGAAGCTCCTTTTTATGAACCCAGCCAACCAGTTGGCTATAAAATCCCTCCTAGGAGCTGTTCTCTACTTGCTTTACCTGTGAAGGGTTAAAAGTCACTTCTATGAATAGGTAAAAGGAAATGAGTGGGCACCTGGCCAAAAGAGCCAATGGGAAGGCTAGAACTTTTTAAAATTGAAACAAGACTCCCCTGTTTGTCTGTTGTTGTGGTTCTTGGAGAGAGGCAGACAGGGCTGCAACTACACTGTAAGAAGTTTGGGGCCAGGCCTGAAAAATCATCGGTATCATACCTAGAAACTACTCATTTGAAACCCCAGATATATAAGTAGATCAGGAAATGTCTAGGAAGACGCAATCAGGTTTATCTCCTTTTATTTCTTTACAGCTTGTGGACTCCTCTGTGCTAACCCCAGGTGCTTTTGTTTTGCTTGTAACCTTTAAGCTGGACCTCAATAAACTATTCTTGATGCTTAATCCTTGTAGTTGCTCTTTTTAAATCTAGCGATAGCCTGAGTTCCCAGCTGTATTTTCTTCCTTTTGTTTTTTGTTTTTTTTTTTAAATAAATTTTACCTTTTTTTAAGAACAGGATTGGATTTTTGTGTCCTAAGAGATTTGTGGATATGTTGTTTAATTAGCTGGTGGCAACCGCTGATTTCCTTTGTTTTTCTTCTCAGCTCTTCCCTGGAAGGGGGGCGGGAGTGAAAGGGCTTGAGGGAACCCCACAGGAAGGAATTCCCAAATGCACCTTCCTGGGCTCTCAAAGGGGTTTTACACTTGGGTGGTGGCAGCATCTACCCATCCGAGGTCAGAGAAAAGCTGTAACCTTGGGAGTTTAATACAAGCCTGGAGTGGCCAGTATTAATTTTTAGAGTCCTTGCAGGCACCCACCTTCTGCACTCTAAGTGCCAGAGGGGGAAAATCAGCCTTCACCCCCTCTCTCCCCAGGCAGCCCTCCCCCCTTACCCTCAGTTGCCCTATGGGAAAGCAGCTGTTCCTCCCCTACCTCTCCCTGCGGAGCTGAAGCAGCAGCCCTTCCCTACTGCTCCCAACGATTTGGTGCATGTGCTGTTTGTTTATCCCTCCAGGTCTGGGGCTCCAGCAAGCAGGGGAGGAAGGGGAGGGCTCAGCAGGCAAACCCTGGCAGAAAACTGGGGGGATTATGTGATCCTGCATGCTCCCCCCATGTGTCACCTCTCTGCAGGGAAGGGATGGGATGGGATGGGATGGATGGGAGAAGGCTGCAGTAGCGCCCCTGGTTAGTGTGGTGCTCACCTGTGCGGAGCTAAGTGTGCGCTCCTGCCAGCAGTGCCAGGGGGAAGAGCTGGGCGAGTGGGGCTCTTAGGGGAAGATGGGGGTGGGCCTGCTGCACTTACACACAAACTAGATAGCAGGGAGGCTGCTCTAAGCCCCCAGCCGGGACCCACAGAGACAAGCTGCTGGTACACACATCCCTCCTCCTTCTCAGTCAGCCACCCATCCCAGATATCAGATCAGGAGTCTCTTCCGGTACAGCCCCACCCACTCCCCATGGCTTCTAACGCAGGGGGCACTCAGAGTGGGGAGCCCTGGGCACCCACTCCTGCTGTTGCTCCCACCCAGAGGAGTTACCTGAGTGCCAAATCAAGCTGCAGCTTGGGGCCGCCCTCTCCAGCCATGTGTGTTTTTATCTTCCTGACGCTGGCCAGGCTGGCTGGCTGGCTGACTGCCTCCTTAAGCCCAGCTGGCTCTCGGTGGGCCGGGCAGGGCCGGTCACGTGGGAGGTATCAAATGCACCCCCAACAGTTCATCGCCCTGGGCAATTGCCCTGTTTGTTCTGGTCAAAGGCCGGCCCTGAACCTGATGTATCCAAGGACTGCATTAGCCTTTTTCATGGCTGCATCACATTGGCAGCTCATAGTCATCCTGCGATCAACCAATACACCAAGGTCTTTCTCCTCCTCTGTCACTTCCAACTGATATATCCCCAGCTTATAGCAAAAATTCTTGTTATTAGTCCCTAAGTACATGACCTTACACTTTGCACTATTAAATTTCATCCCATTTCTATTACTGCAATTTACAAGGTCATCCCAATCTTTTTGTATGATATTCTGGTTCTCCTCCGTATTGGCAATACCTCCCAACTTTGTATCATCTGCAAACAGGAATATCCAACTGATGTTCTGTATGCTGCTTATCATTTCAAATACTTCTGTCATTTCACTAGTTAATATGCACCTTTGCCAGCTATACAGGGGCATCATTTCAGAAAAATTCAGGAGGGAAGAGTTGTGTCAGCATATAGAATATTGCAGGATACAATATTATCACATGTAAAGTTGAGGGGGAAACAGAGTGGAAGACCTAATGGAGCATATAAACCTATGAAAATAGGAGGTGGGGGGCAACTGCCCTCTTCTCCCATAGAAAATAATGCCACGGTAGCGATATAGCCCTTAGTCTCTTTGTACAGAGTTCCCAACGCATCCCCCTACATCTCTACCCATTTTAGTTGCCCTTCAGGACATTCCAGAGGAAGGTCTTGTAGCTGATGCCTTGGGTAATATTTTCAAAAGCACCTAAGGCACTTCGATGCTTTTGAAAATTGTACCCATTATGCCTAACTTTACTTTCTATTTACAAGACGAATCCAATGCTGATCCTTATATCCCGACAGAGAAAGGTGGTTTATTAAAGGAGAGAAAGTGACCAGTGTTGATCTCCTCTCTGCTGTGTGATTCAGTTCTAACTGCAGAGCACGCCATGCCAATATGACTTCCTGACCGCAAGCATTTCACAAACTCATAATTACCATTGAAAACAGCAGTTATGCACCTAAGGGAGAAAGTTGTTATAGTTAAGTCCCTGCATGCAAAAGATGCCCAAATCAGTTTTCAATAAAAGCTCTTTAATCCCTTTAAAGATTTTTTTTCCAAATTCCCAAAAGACCAATTATAGCCAATTGTTTCCAGCTACTAGATAGCTAGTAATCACTGAGCTTAGGTCAGAAAGAGATACATACGCGGTCACAATGTATTCCTCTCAGCCTTGTCTGGCAACTACATTTTTCACAGTCCTTCCCCAGTTGGGGGACAAGTTTGCTCAGTCAAAAATTCTCCAAAACATCAGGTTTAGGTGCTCAAACACCAAGGTGATAAGTGCGGCATAAATATTCAAAGAGCATAAAAAGAAAGTTCAATGCTTAGATCATATATTCTTCCTGTTTCCCAAAAACTACACCTTGCCCTCCAGTTAAGATATGTCTACACTGGAGGTGCAATTTCCAGCTCAGGTCGACAGACCCATGCTAGCTCTGCTGGAGTTAGCATGTTAAAAATAGCAATGTACCCACAGCTGCATGGGGAGTAGGACAGGCTAGTGTCCCCCCTTCGCCCCCCAGTACATACCGAGCACTGGATTTCATAAGGTAACTGCTAACCGAGCCTGCTGGCTGGGCAGCCGTGGCTACACTGCTATGTTTAGCCCTCTAGCGCAAGCAAAGCTAGTGTGGGTACACCAACCCAAGCTGGAATGACACCTCCAGCTCCAGTGTACAACAGCTCAGGTAGATGGACTCACACTAACAGGACTTGCACTAGTGTGCCAAAAGCAGCTGTGTGGACACTGTTGCCTGAGCGCAAGCCCACCCTACCTTCTGGGTCCGAGCTACAGCGACTAGCCTGCACCTCTGCCGGTGCTGCCGCATCCACACAGCTGTTTTCAGCATGCTAGACAAGCCCCGCTAACACAAATCTGTCTGCCCAGTCAGGGAGGCTTGCAATTTAGAAATACCCTTAGAGGCAGGGTGGATTTGATTTAAATCAATTTGATTTAAAATAGGGGCTTCTATATAGGGGCCAGAATCCCATAAGATTGGGTCCCTAATCCGTGAACTATTGGAACTCATTTACAAAACTGTTCTTAAACAGTACATGAATATATTGTCTCATACTATAGAATTAGAATTTATAATCCCTATTCCATGATGATCTCTTTGAGCTATAATGTACCTTAATTAAAACCACCTTTAGATGGTGGGGGGAGGAATAGCTCAGTGGTTTGAGCATTGGCCTGCTAAACCCAGAGTTGTGAGTTCAATCCTTGAGAGGGGCCACTTGGGGAATCTGGGGCAAAATCAGTACATGGTCCTGCTAGTGAAGGCAGGGGGCTGGACTCAATGACCTTTCAAGGTCCCTTCCAGTTCTAGGAGATGAGATATCTCCATTAATTATTATTATAGGTTTTTTCCTCAAAAAGCATTTCATCCAAAAACAATCCAAGTTAAATTAAAAAAAATCATTGATTTTTATCCACCCTGCTTAGAGGCATAAGCCATTTATGAATCAAAACGCGTCTGCAATCCCCACACCCCGACAATTACTCTTTCAGTTATTCATGCAATGACCATGACCGTCCTCCGTTAAACTCCTTGGTGTTGGGCTCACAGCATCTCTCAGACTACCCAGGGCTAAGCCGGGTCGGTATTTGGACAAAAAACCTCCAGGGAACCTTAAGTGGTGCTGGTGATTCAGTAGGCAGCGCTCTTCCTCTTGACTCTTTTCTGAACCAGTGTCACGACCTGGGGTCAAAGTGGTGGAATTCTATTCAGCTACTCAAGTTATGATCTTTGACTACTACCTCCCTTATGCTCTGACCCCTTTCCCTGGCAAGCATTGCTCCCCCATTCCCCTGGTGGTTCATTTACAGTCCTGGGCTATAAGTAGAGGAACCGTGGTCTTGTGGGTAGGAAACTAGACTGTAGTTCAGGAGATCTGGCGTCAATTCCTGGCTCTGCCACTGATTTCATGTGACCTTGGGCAAGTCACTTAAGCGCGCCGCACCTCAGTTCCCTGCCTGTAAAATGTGACTATTACTACAATCCTTGCCTGCTTTATCTGTTCGGATTGTAAAATCTTCAGGGAAAGAATGCTTCCTACTACGTGTTTGCACAGTGCCTATCACAACCGGGCCCCAAGACACAACAGCAGTACAAATACTAATAACTAAAAGCAATTATATGAAATGGAGCAATGGAAATTTTAGCTTGGAAAAACTTCATAGTGATGCTAAGCCAAAAGACACTCCCAAATGAGCAGCTGGGAGTCAGTAGGGAATAGTCCTACATTTGCAAAGGCATAAAAAAGATTCATTTCTTACCTGATGGATGCTGACAGTTTGCTCAAAAAATAAAAAAAAGACACCGTGCCCAATAAACTAGATCCCAATCCTACAATCTTTAGCCCAATGACCAGTCCCCTGATATCAGCGACACTACTCATGTGAGTAAATGCTATGCATATGAATCCGCTGGACGGATTAGGCCCTAAATTAGACAATGACATTACACTCCAGTACAGGCAATGCTGAGGATTGGCTGAGGATCCGCTGTTGTTTTAATGAGACACATTGGCTGAGGACATACATGTGAAGGGGTCCTCAGGGCGAAACCTGGACTGAGCTCTCCAAACGCACCAACGTGGGCTGCCTCTTGCACTGTGATGCTGATGTCAAGCTACAAGCCTCTGACAGGCACTGCACTTACGCAGCCATCCACAGGCAGGGACATACCCGACTGAGTTGCATGAATGATCGCCCAGCCATTCATGAACCATCAATAGGGAAACTTCAGCCAATTTCCCCCCAGCTCCCCAGCCTTGCACCCCAGAACTGTACCGTTTTGCACTGGTCAGAAGTCTGGCCAGTGTAAGCTCATTACCTAGTCCGCCACTCCAACAAAAGGGTAATGGACGTGAAACAGCCCTTGTTCATCTGAGCTGAGATTTCCCAAGCACTTCAACCAAAAGGCGCTGTTTTAGGTAAAATATAAACAAATGTAGATTTATTAACTACGGAAAGATGGACTTTAAGTGATTTTAAGTAGCAGGCATAAAGATCAACGTTGGCTACCTAAGAAATAAAAATAAATTCGCAATCTAAATTCTACAAACTAAGCAAGATTTGAATCAAGCAGTGTCCCACCCTAACAGATGGTACAAGCAGGTTACACTTCCTCAATACACAGACTGGACTCCCTTTCCAGCCTGGGACCACTCTTCCCCAGTTCAAAGTCTTCCCACTATATAAATTGTTCCAGCAACCCCTGCAACATATTTCAGTAATTATGATGTTCCCCTGGTGTTATCTGGACCGGTGATCTGCTAGGTCACTCCAATCCTTGACTCTGGGAGCCAGCCTTACCCTGCTCTGCTGTAAGAAGCCCCACTCTTAGGCTATTCACACACATCCTCTGGCATGTAAGCTGCTCCTTGGATTGTGCAACCGAAAGTCACTAGCCAATATCCCCGGTCCCAGACACAACCCTAGGAACCTCCGTCTTGCAGTGTCCAGTTATGCCCGCTGGACACTGCAAGCTTATATGAGTTTGTCAATTTAACAAAGAAATTGATATGTACCAGGCTTGTTATCCCAAGGGGAGTCTCTGACATGCTTCAAATCAAACGCATTGCTTCAGGTAGAATGAACAAACAGATTTATTAACTATAAAGATAGATTTTAAATGATTATAAGTCAAAGCATAACAAGTCAGATTTGGTCAAATGAAATAAACAAAACACATTCTAAGCTGATCTTAACACTTTCAATGCCCTTACAAACTTAGATGCTTCTCACCATAGACTGGCTGGTTGCTCTTCAGCCAGGCTCTCCCCTTTGATCAGCACTTCAGTCGCTTGGTGTGGTATCTCTAGATGTAGGTGGAAGAGAGAGGAAGAGCATGACAAATGTCTCTCCCTTTTATCATGTTCTTTCTTCCCTCTTGGCTTTGCCCCCCCCCCCTTCAGAGTCATTACCTCATCACAGTCCCAAACTGGCCAAAGGAAGGGGGGTGACTCACTCAAGAGTCCAACGGATCCTTTTATTGCTGCCTAGGCCAGCATCCTTTGCTCTTGTGATGCTGGGCTGGGTTTGTCCCATACCTGCCCCAATGAGATGTGAGTTGCCTCTCTGCTCTTGGAGAGTTTTTGCCAGGGCTTATTTTAAGCCATGAGCATACATTTTCAGCCTCATAACTACATAAATGAAATTATAACCTGTAACATTACTATAACATTACTATAACAACAATGCTTAGTGCATCATGAGCCTTCTGAAGACACCTGACATGACAAACTTTGCATTGGATACCACACAATCGTTTTACAAGGGTGAATATGGGGGTACTGGGTGTTCCCCCGAGGTACAGAGCGTCACAGTAATACACCTGGCAATACTTCATAACTTCACAATGATAGCACATACAATCCAAAAGGATGTTAATGTTCAACTGATTTAAAGTGATACCTCACAAGGTATACTTTGTACAAAGCATATCATAATACCACAGTGGTGAATATGGGGGTTCCAAGGTGCTATTTTGAGGTACAGAGTGTCACAATTCAGTTGTTTTAATGAGATTGATTTTGGTGTATTTACAAGTCAGATCTTTCACATCTCTAACTTCTATGATATCCAACCACATGGTTAAACACCAAATATAATTTTTTGTGGAAACCATCACAGATGAAGGATTTTGTAACATTGCCATTTAAATGGTTACATATCAAGTAAATTGGGCAGGTCTCAGCTGTGTCATACCTATTGTTTGTCTGCTGATTCAAGAAAGTGACATACAGTCTTTTTCACAACCACTTGACCTAGAAACTTTTAGGTTTTTTTTTTTTTTTTTTTTTTTAAAAACAGCAAAAGTTCAACAGCAAATGATGGGACTCCAGAAGTTCCAACCCGTTCTGGCTCAGGTTAAGCTCTGGCCACAGCATTATCTCTACGGAGAATATACTCAACCCATTCTTCCACTGCCAATATATTTCTAACTATAACAATCAGATCATGGCACCAAAGAACGTGCAAAGTGCTAACAAGGGAGTAAAATATCTGGCTAGCTGAAATCACCTACCACTTTGCCAGTAGCCATGTACTGGCTTTTATACAGCCCTTTATCCACAAGTTTCTTTCTCAATTTACTGCCTTGTCTTGATTAGAAGGGACCAAACCAGTTTCAGACTCTGGCTCTCACACATGAAAGTGCTGATGTTTCTGTTGAGATCCCTCTAAAATGCGAATCAGAATTTCTAATTCCAACCTGCACTTGATTGATAAAGTTAAGATTGTTGTAGTGCCTGAGGAGTTCACACTTGATACTTGGTTGGTGAAATCTAAGTATAGAATTCACAGCCTGTTTGGGGTTTGCACCCTGCTTCTTGTGTCCTGAGGCTGGTACTCATGTTCTTGAGCCACTTCAGCCAGCTTGACACTTATTATTACTGACTCTGCATTCACAGCTGCAGCTCCTTCTCCACCCCGCTGCTATTCCTGCTCAGGCTGATAGACCATTATTTTATTTATTTGTTACTATGTGAGCTGTAAACAAGTTTTCCTTGGGGGAAGGCAGAGGCTGGAAGAGCCTATCTGTCCTGTGTTGAATTCCAGCAACCAGGAGACTGAACAGACCCCTCTGCCCCTCCCCTCCAAAATATTAATTCATTTAAGAATTAATCTGCCTACACAGAGCAGACAGCTTTATGTGAATGCCTATATTATATTTACTTCTTATATAACTCAGAGCTATGGCTAGATATGGAATGTGTAGGGAGGATAACACTAACTCAGGGACCCTGTCCAGCTGAAATTGGCTTTGGCAATTACTGACTGTTGGAGGATCTACATGGTTTAAAGAACCAGCCGCCACCTTGACCCTGATCCTGCCAGTTGGTCCACACAAGCCCACACGGAGCACCAATGATGTCAATGGGGCGCTGAACCAGCATGGGATGAACCCACACGGAGCAGCTAGCAGGATCTGGCCCCATGGCAGCATGAGATTCTGAGGTTGCAGAAGTTTAGTAATACTGATTTGTGCATTGTGTGTTCACCTACCACAGATCCATTCCTAGAGGTGGGGTCATAGACAGCCTCACACACCTACCATATGGGACAGATCATATGGTCATAGATTATGAGGCCAGAAGGAACCATTATGATAATCTCTGACCCCCTGCATAATACAGGGCAGAGAATTTCACCCAGTCATTCCTGCAGCTAGCCCACAGCTTGTGGCTTAGCTAAAGCAATATCTTCTAGAAAGAGATTCAGTCATGATTTAATACTTCTTCTATCCCTTGGTAAATTGTTCCAGTGGTTAATGGCCTGAACAGTTAAAAATATGTGTCTTAGCTCTAGCCAGAATGTATCTAGCTTCAGTTTCCAACCATCACTATGCCTCTGTCTGCTCAATTAAAGAGCCTTCCACTACAGCCTAGGGATTAGCCTAGGATAAATTCTAAGTGTTGGTAGCTTGGATAAAAATGCTTGGAGAGGGTCTAGATTAGCCTTTACAAACATGTTAATTATCTCAAGTTATCTGGCAATCAGTTAACTCAAGGTACAATAATTCCAGTGAAGACGAGATCTGACAGATTGCTGTAGAATCGGCAGTAAATGAGGACCAACATGGGGATGGATTTTAAGCAGCAGACTGCAACTTTATTATATTTGCAGCAAGAAGGGGTGCTACCCACCCCGTCAGCCAGACTCTCACCTACCAAGCATTTTAAAATGGTTCCAATGCACAAGTTAAAGGGCTCCTGCCATCTAACCCATAACTTGGGGTACACTTCCTCAGCCTACTCCTAGGATTCAGCTCACTCTTCTCTGTCCTACAACCATCCCCGGCCGGCAAGGGGGACAGAGGGTACTAAAGAGGGTTGGGAAGACCTCAGCCCATGAAGACCATATGGTCTTCCCCAATCCTCTGAGCACAAGGCCCATCAGTAACATCCCAGGTCTTTTACTTCTGGGAAGCGCTCCTTTTAACTGCACTGGAAACCAGCCGCAAGTTGCAACAAACTATCATGCTTACCAAGTGCTATCACAAATTATTAAATCCTTTTATTCTTAGTTATCTTAACTGCACCTCCAGGATGCTCTGAGGAAGGTGAAAATCTTCCCAGATCTCTGCCAATTTGGCCCCTATGGGAAGAAAAAATTCTTTCCTGACCTCAAAACAGGCGATCGGTCAGACCTGCATTATCCACAGAGCACAGCTCAGAGGCTACCAGTATAACAGTGGGAGAGCTGGAGCTGCTGGAACGGCGCAAAAAGAGGCTCCGTACTGCCCCTGGTCTAGGTTTAAATTAATGAAAGGGGAGGGCACAGGACCAATCCGAGGGTGCTAAAGGAGTTGGCGGATGTGACTGCAGAGCCATTGGCCATTATCTTTGAAAACTCATGGTGATCGGGGGAGGTCCAGGATGACTGGAGAAAAGCTAATGTACTGCCCATCTTTAAAAAAGGGAAGGAGGAGGATCCAGGGAACTACAGGCCAGTCAGCCTCACCTCAGTCCCTGGGAAAATCATGGAGCAGGCCCTCAAGGAATCAATTCTGAAGCACTAGAGGAGAGGAAAGTGATCAGGAACAGTCAGCATGGATTCACCAAAGGCAAGTCATGTCTGACTAACCTAATTGCCTTCTATGACGAGATAACTGGTTCTGTGGATGAGGAGAAAGCAGTGGATGTGTTATTCCTTGACTTTAGCAAAGCTTTTGATACAGTCTCCCACACTATTCTTGCCGCCAAGTTAAAGAAGTATGGGCTGGATGAATGGATTATAAGGTGGATAGAAAGCTGGTTAGATCATCGGGCTCAATGGTAGTGATCAATGGCTCCATGTCTAGTTGGTAGCTGGTATCAAGAGGAGTGCCCCAAGGGTCAGTCCTGGGGCTGGTTTTGTTCAATATCTTCATTAATGATCTGGAGGATGGCGTGGAGTGCACCCTTAGGAAGTTTGCAGATGACACTAAACTGGGAGGAGTGGTAGATATGCTGGAGGGTAGGGATAGGATGCAGAGGGACCTAGACAAACTAGAGGATTGGGCCTAAAGAAATCTGATGAGGTTCAGCAAAGACAAGTGCAGAGTCCTGCACTTAGGACGGACGAATCCCATGCACTGCTACAGACTAGGGACCGAATGGCTAGGCAGCAGTTCTGCAGAAAAGGACCTAGGGGTTACAATGGACGAGAAGCTGGATATGAATCAACAGTGTGCCCTTGTTGCCAAGAAGGCTAAAGGCATTTGGGGCTGTATAAGTAGTGGCATTGCCAGCAGATCGAGGGACGTGATCATTCCTCTCTATTCTACATTGGTGAGGCCTCATCTGGAGTACTGTGTCCAGTTTTGGGCCCCACCCTACAAGAAGGATGTGGAAAAATTGGAAAGAGTCCAGCGGAGGGAAACAAAAATGATTAGGGAGCTGGAGCATATGACCTATGAGGAGAGGCTGAGGGAACTGGGATTGTTTAGTCTGCAGAAGAGAAGAATGAGGGGGGATTCGATAGCTGCTTTCAACTACATGGGAGGTTCCAAAGAGGATGGATCTAGAGTGTTCTCAGTGGTACCAGATGACAGAACGAGGAGTAATGGTCTAAAGTTGCAGTGGGGGAGGTTTAGGTTGGATATTAGGAAAAGCTTTTTCACTAGGAGGGTGGTGAAGCACTGGAATGGGTTACCTAGGGAGGTGGTGGAATCTCCTTCCTTAGAGGTTTTTAAGGTCAGGCTTGACAAAGCCCTGGCTGGGATAATTTAGTTGGGGATTGGTCCTGCTTTGAGCAGGAGGTTGGACTAGATGACCTCGTGAGGTCCCTTCCAACCCTGATATTCTATGATTCTATGATCTCCCTTCCTCCCTAAGATAGCCAAAGAGTGGCTAGAGATGCAGAAGTGGGGAGGGACCTTTGCATCCCCTCAGCATGTGTTCTCCTCTCCCATTCAGCCGGGGCTATCCCAGTCACCACTGAGACAGTTGGCTAGCACTGCCATCAGCCTAAAGTCTGCTTCTCTTCACCTCATCCCTCCTAATACATTTCCACTTACAAGTCAACAGTGACTCACTATCCCCCTCCAGGAGCAAGCAGGGGAGGAATGGTGACACAGGGGAGAGTATGCGAGAGCGAGCACGTATGTGAGAGCATCACAATGCCTCCCTCCCAGAGCTGCTACGGGAGCCATGATGCTGACATGCCGCCACTTGCTCAGGGTGGTGCCTGAAGTCACAGTCTAGTCCTGTCAGAACCATATTGCAGTATCCGACACTGAACTCATAACCGCATTAGGCATCTTGGAGATCCAAAGGGAAACCATTAATGTTTATGAAGCAGAAGATAACCCAGCGATAAATGCTGAGTGCTGAGCTGACTACACAGAGTACTGAATAACAGGTGCTCTCTTTAGCCCATAGCCAGAGGACATTATGGGCCTCACCCTGCAAATCTTATGTGAATAGCTCCACTGATGTCAAGGGTACCACCCAGCTGAGTCCTGGGGGCAGGATCAACTGAGCTTAGTGTTATAACCTGGCTAAGTTTTAAGAAAGGCCCATAAAGGATTTTATGACCCAATAAGGCTCTTATCTCTGTGTAAGAGATACTAGTAATATAAACAAACCAACTCCCTTTCCCCTGTTATCAGCAATTATACCAGACGAAATTTAAGTCAGTCAGTCAAGTCCCCAATCCTGCACGTGCGGAGCCCTTCCTGGGAATGAATAAAAAATAACCATGCATAAAATAGCTTATTCCAAAAAGTGCAGAAAGTGAGAATCTTAATAAACCATCTTTGCAAATCAAGGGGACGGGGGGGAGTAAGGAAAATACACAGAATCTATATTATCTTATATTTGCTGCTTTCAGTTTGGCTTACGCTTCCGTAGGAAGAAGGGTATCATCACGCCATCATCTCCAGCAGCTTGCTTATCATTTTTGCTAATAGAATAGCAACAATTCTGCAAGAACCACCTCTCGCTTGTCTTCAAGAAAATGAAAAATCCCCCACCCCTTGAGGCCAGGCTTAGGAAATGAACACACAGCATGGACCAGTGACTCGCCACTGGACTGGGACTCAGGAGCCCTGGGTTCTGGTCTTGCTCTGCCACTGACCTGATAGGTGACTTTAGCAAGTGACATCACCTCCCTGTGTGTGCCTTCATTTCCTAAATGACTAAAATATCAAATCCAGCACCGTACTTCCCTTTTTTTTTCAGCAGGGAAGGGGGATGAGTTTTTTTTAACTGGGGTAAGTCCCATGTCATGTGATGTGAAATTTTCTACATGATGAAAGATGATGTATCAGACATGGTACAAATTACATAAAAAACATAGGGTAAACCCTAACCATCTCTGATGTTTTGGGGTCCAACCCAGACCAGTAAGGGTATGTGTCACCATCTGCCTTGCAACTCTGGCTGCCTTCAACACTATGCTGATGTGGCTCACAGCCCGAACACCATCAGCCAGCAGACAAGCATGCAGGTCACATCCTGGCTTCCACCACTCACTTATTTTTTGCAGAGTGACCCCCAATACCTCTCAGATTTCCCCAAAAACCATCCTCTCCTGGAACACTCACAGATGTTACTAAATTCATAGCTCCTTTAAAGAGTAAATACATGGCAGCTCATTAATTTAACTGGTGTTTAAAAAACACTCTTATTTCAATCACAGCACTGAATTGGTTTACAGTCAAACAAATTTATTAAACAAACAGTCATAGGTTTAAATGATACCAAGTAGAAGGAATTGGAATAGAAATGGTTACAAGCAAACAAAAGAAAAAATACGCTTCTGAGCCTCAAACTTAATTTCAGCAAGTTACAATCTTGCCTAAGCAGGTTTCCTGCCTATACTTAGTTCCCAGAGACTTCAAGTCCTTGGTTGAAAGACCCAACATCCTGTGATTTCAAGAGCTCTGGCCTCTTGAATCCCCCCAGTTCACATAGACAACTATAGGGTTCTCTCCCCTTCTTTTTATAGTCCAGTAAACCTTTGAAATGTATTCTTTGAAAAGTAAGCCCAAAGTTTCTCTCTCCTGCTGGGTGTAGATGCCATGCTGTCTTCTCCCCCACTTGTTAGCTTGATGGCTTTGTTTACCTTATATGTAAATGTACCTTCATTGTCTCTGCCTGATGACCAGGATGGTCAGACAAGCAAATACACATTGCTTTGTCTAGGGCAGACTGGGCTTATGCACTGTTCGCCAAACACACTTTAAGAATATAATTCTATCCCATATTTATAATGCTTTGTTCACCCTCCATACATACACCACACAATGATTTTCAGGACCAGCATGTTACCAGTTTGTAGATGACACTTTTGAGATACACATTATGATAACACTGTGTGAGGTGCAGTGAGTATGTCTGGCCTGCCTAGAGCTGACACAGAATGGTGAATCACCAATGGGCCTCTGTCACAGCATCCAGTGGCCATATCTGATTTCTGTGACAGCTTCATTGCATGCAGGTGGAAGCAACCCCGTAGCAAAAAAACAAAAAAACCACGACTGAAATAAATTAGAGGGGAAAAGCCCATATACCATGATATGGTGTAATTAGCAACAGCCGTTTCCTCTTTTTATATGGAACGGTAAAAAAGCTTGACAATGATTCATGCTATGGATGTTTAATTCAGAGGGGCTTTCCCTCTCGAGCATGTTAACGTGGATCATTATTGGTCAGGGTTAATTTGTTGAGGCACGGGATGAGAAATTTGGGCTTGCATGTAGCTCTGATCAACACAAGCAGGGCTTGAATGTTAGAGAGGAAAAAGTGATGATTTTCTGAGAAAGCGCCATGGAAAATGGAGTTTAGAAGGAAAATATGACATGCTACATGACATATTAATAGGGTGAAATCCTGACTTATTAAAGGCAATGGCAGTTTTGCTATTGACTTCAACGCGGCCAAGATTTCACCCACAGAGTATAATAGTAACTGCACCTAAGTTAAATATCCCTGTATAAAGCTCTTGGAGCCTTTATCAACATTAAGACCACAATCCTATCAATTGTTTCACCTGGACAGTCTGTTGCACCTGCGTGGCGCCCCACTGAAGTCAAAGGGGCTCTGCATAGGAAAGGAAACCAGCAAATATTTGATGTCTTGATTCTAGTAAAGCATTTGATACTGTGTCTCATGAAATCCTACTCATTAAATGAATGCAGGTCATCTTGAATATGAACACTGTTATGTGACCAAAAAAACTGGCTTCAGAATTATAAACAGAATAATAGTAAATGGTAACATATCAGACATAGGGCTGGTACCTAGTAAAGTGCGGCAGGGATTTGTGTGAAGTCCAGTCTTATTAAATACTTCATTAATGATCTATACAGGAAGCAAACTGCACAGTGATGAGATTAGCAGATGATACCAAACTGAGAAGAGCTGCAAACACCACTGAGGACAGAAAAAAAAAAAAAAAGAAGAACATTCAGAGACTAGAAACATGGCCAGAAAATAACAGTGAGATTCAACTTCACCCATGCATGCTGATAATCTGTAGGAAAGTAATCCTAACTACATCAACTCAACAGTAGGCAGCAACCTAGAAAACAGTGACACCAAAAAAACCGAAAGGGTAACAACTATGAGTTTATAATATGATGTGACAACAAAAATTACGGAGACCATTTTGGACAACACCTGCAGAGGAATCATGCAACAGCCCCTGGAATATTGCATAGAAACATATGGACAAACTGGAGGAAGTTCAGAGAAGAGCAGCAGAAACAGTTAGGAAATTGGCGGGGCTGACTTTTGCGGGAAGAGAGACTCATCCTGGGAGGTGTGGAAGTCAGATGCTCAGCACTTCCCAGGATCAAACTCTGGCAGCATTAAGTATGTGTCGCTTGGCTAAATTACAACAACTAAAGAGAAGCCATTTGATAAATATTGGAAAGGTTGCAGCACCAAGGAGGCCAAGCAATTATACTGGGGGGGTATAATTAGTAGAGATGTTTGGGAAAGCAAGGACCACAAGCAGGCCATGGAGCTATTCATGTGGGGGACCCCAAAAGCCGAAGGTGGTAGAGGGATGGAGAAGGGGAGCCTCCCTTCCCTTAGTAGCATCCAGGAGGGTGAAGGAAGGGCAGAGTAATGAGCCTCCATACCGCTGAGGAGTCTGGGGAATATGTAATATAATAGAGCTCTCCCCCCTTGCAGAAGCAGTGAGGAGGATGTGGGAGCTGTGAGTACTGAAATTCTCCCGACTCTACACAGTCAGGAAGCTCTGTGGTGGGCAGCAGGAAGAGAGATAAAGCTCCTTCCTCCTTCCAATGGCCTTCATATTTGTCAGACTAGCCAGAGGCTGATACAAATGATGGAGGGTCCAAGAGACAGCCCCCTCCAATAAGTGGTGGAAGTCATGGATGTCACTAGTGGAGCCCAACTCCTCCACTTTCCAATCAGCCTCTGGCTAGTAGGCGCAGGCCTTTAGTGCCTGGTAAATTCTTCAAACTCTAGTTTATTGTACAGTATGTGACAATCACATGCATGCATGTGGCGATCACATCATATCACACCAGGCTTTTGGATAAATTCTCCCTCCACATGTGAAGACAAATGCCCCATCTAGGACTATGATAATCTGCTGTTTATACAGAGCTAAAGCCCTCTGCCACTAGACCAGTGTTTCTCAAATGCGGCCACCAGGGGCTTTTCTGGACTATGATGGGAGGAGAGGGGGGGATAAAGTAGCAGCCCCTCCTCCTCCCTGTTGCTCCTGGATGCACCACTTGGGTGTTGGTTGCTGGGGCCACCAGCCCAGGTGTTGGGCCCTGCCCCCCTCTGGAGACACCTGGAGAAGCAGGCAACTGGTACGTTCCCCACCTTCTCAGGGGCAGTGGGGTTCAAGCTTTGGGCTTCAATTCTGGGGTGGAGGGGCAGCAGGCTCTGGCTGTGGGGCTTTGGGCTCCAACCCCAGGCCCCGTCCCCTGGCCACGGGGCTTCGGGCCCCAGCTGTGGGGCTTCAGGTTCTAGCCCCATGCTGCCTCCTTGCCCCACCCCCATTGTCCCTGGCCCCGCTGCCTCCCCCACCCCCATCCAGGGCTTAATTTGTCTCCAGGCATGCCAAGGCTGAGTAAATCTGCTGTGAAAAGTGATACTTGTATGTTTGCTGTGAAAAGTGATATTAACAAACATACAAGTATCACTTTTCACAGCAGACTTACTAGCTAGCAATAAATACATTGCAAAGATTTGGACGTGTACATGTCCATATTTATTTGTTTTTCCTAAAGCTAATTAAGTATTTTAGGAAAAAGTGAGAGAGCGGCTGCCAGCAAGAGTTAGTGGCCGCACTCTGAGGCCACCAAAAACATTATCCTGAGAACCCCGGCACTAGACCCACCATAGCAGAGCCAGCCTTCTTTTCATCACCTGGGGAAAACTATTCCCTTTCATACCCATGCACTGAACCAATTAAAATACCTCCATTTTCCTTGTCTGCACTTCGGCATCTTTGGCCGTGCCCGTTTTGTAATCTCCTTCATCTCCACCCCCTGTCCTCCTTTCACACAGCCATGCTCTCAAAGAAAGACCTTCAGATGGAAGATGTGCCTTTGTACTAGTGATGAGCCCTTTTCCTGTTAGCACAGGCAAGCGTGGTCAGTAAAAGACATTCAAACAAAGAAAGACTGAGAGAAATAACTCTTGGAATGAACAAACACCATTTCAGCATTTGGCACATTATTCTTCTCCACTTACTGAAACACTTTTATGACCCTGACAAGGAGAAATATTATCACCACAACCACTACACTTGCAGAAATTATTGGGTGAGGTCTTTTTTGCCAGTGATTTGATCACAATGGTCCCTTCCAGCATTAAAAAAAGCACATTGCCAAAACTGTAAAAGGCCTGATTTTCAAAGAAAAAAAGGTAAATGCAGTTTCACAATCAAAAATGTACTTGCAACTGTGTGCTAATCTGCATGCATAAATTCTTCAGTTGCATGCACAATTCCAATAACTGTGCAAATAGCCACTGACACGTAGACAAGAAACAGCATGTTCCTAATTTTGAAAACCACACGAACGCTCAGCATTAACATTACTGTTATGCTGAAAGTTGCCAACAGCTACCACAAGAAGTCCTAGAACCAAATACAGTAACAGACCTCATTGAAGCCAGTGGAGCCCAACCAACCTATTTCAAGGTCAACAGAAGGAGCAATGAAGTCCATTTTCATAATGCAATAACGGCAGACAATGGAAGGTGCCACCTGAGGCACTAAACTGCATGGCAAGACCTGAGCAGAGGTACCCAAGTAGATTAACAGGGACTTCCCTGGTTGTAAACACAGGGGCTAGGATATTGGTGTGCAGGCCATGTGTGTTGAGGCTTGTCTACACAGGAAACCTATGTGTGTGTAAGCTAAGGTGTGACTTTAACCCACTGCCGTGTTACCAGTCCCTGTGTGAACACTTATTCCAGTTTGTATGCCATTCCCAGTTCAATTTACGTTGCTTTGGAAGGAAATTAAACTACACAAAAATGCCACTCTTATTCCAGAAGAGAATATGGGTATAATTGTACAATTATAATTGTAGACAAGCTCTTGAAGAAAGCCAGAGAGAAAGGTGTGAGAATGATCCTGAAAGATATCAGAGAACATAGGTGCGACCCAGGCCCTGCCCCCACTCCATCCTTTCCCCCACGGCCCCACCCCTACTCTGCCTATTTCCACCCCCTCCCCCAAGCTCGCCCCACTCTCGATCCTCCTCAGTGTCTCCCGCACACTGTGGAACAGCTGATCCGCAGCGCGTGGAGGGTGCTGGGGGGGGATGGGGAGGCACTGATGGGGGGCTGCCAGTGGGTACTAAGCACCCACCAGCACTGGAACACTCACAGAGTTGGCACCTATATCAGAGACACAGAGTTTCTTTGGCAAAGGACTCGCTGGAGTGATAGACCTAGGGGTTTCTAAATAAGGAAACTGCCAGTTGTTTATTCCCACTATTACTCCTGAGGGCATTCTGCTCCAAAAAAATTAAAATTCTGCACACAATATTTTAAAATTCTGCAAATTTTATTTGTCAAATAAATGTGGAGGCTCCAGCATGGCATTGGGGAGCACAGGCCACAGGCTGCACAGAGGTGGGAGACCACAGTGCAGCTCGCCATCCCCCTCCGTAGGAAACGGACTCAGCGGTGAGGCTGAACCCAACCCTGACACAGTGCAAGGACCGGGCCTGCCCCAGAAACACCCCAGGGCCCTGCCCCTCTGTGCCAGGTGCACCAGGTGTGGGCAGGCAGGCTCAACCTGGCAGGATCCAAGTGTGGAGGATCTTAGTGTGGGGGATCCAGGTGTGGGTTGAGAGGATTCTGTGTGGGGCAATCTGAGTGCGGGTGGCTCAGTGGGAGATCCGAGTGCAGGGCGGGATTTGGATGCACGGGGACTTTTAGAGGGGGATTCTGGGTGCAACAGTAATGGGACTCTGCAGATGGGTCCAGGTGAAGGTGATTGGGGTTCAATGGAGGGCGGGGTCTGGGTGTTGGGGGGAACAGAGCTCAGAAGGGGGGTCTAGGTGTGGGGGGCTCAGTGGGGGGTCCAGATGCTGGGGGCGTGGAGCTCAGTGGAGTGGGGATCCAGGTGCAGCTGATTGGGGCTCAGTGGGGTGGGGATCCGGATGCGGGTGGCTCATCGGGGTGGTTCGGCTCGGTGGGAGAGTCTGGGTATGAGGCGGTCTGAATACATGGGGGTTGGGTGAAAACAAGACTTATGTATACTCTTTGTAAATAAACAAGATTTCACCGAAGAATATACCTGACTTGTACTATCAATTTCTGTTATTTAAGTCCAAAGCTGACTGTAAAGAGTTACAAAGGGATCTCACAAAACTGGGTGACTGGTCAACAAAATGGCAGATGAAGTTCAGTGTTGACAAGTACAAAGTAATGCACAAAAAATAATCCCTACTATACATACAAAATGATGGGTCTAAATTAGCTGTTACCACTCAAGAAAGCGATCTTGGAGTCATGACGGATAGTTTTCTAAAAACATCTACTGAATGTGAAGCAGCAGTCAAAAAAGCAAACAGGGTATTAGGAAAGGGATAGATAACAAGATAGAAAATATCAGAAGCCAAAAGTATAACTGGGTTTGAAAAAGACGTATCTAAGTTCCTAAAGGATAGATCCATCAGTGGCTACTAGCCAAGATGGTCAGAGATGCAAGCCCATGCTCTGAATGTCCCTAAGCCTCTGACTGCCAGAAGCTGAGATTGGATGACAGGGGATGAATCACTGAAAACTGCACTGTTCCGTTCATTCCATTACAAGCATTTAGCATTGGCCACTGTCAGAAGGCAGGATATTGACTAGATGGACCATTGATATGCACCTAGTATTGCCATTCTTATGTTCTTATGCACTAAATATTGGCTAACTACTCAGGCCAAAAGGTGCCACAACATTCTGTCAAAGTTTGCATTAAAATTCTTTTGCTATTGGACTCAAACTACATTGAACCCAATTAGTTGCTCTGTTTACACTGATTTTGACAGGCTACTCACATGCTTAAAATTAAGCACATGCTTAAGTACTGTGCTGGATTAAGCCCAGAGTAGGTAACTCACAAACACGTCCAGTCCCGATATTCCTTCAAAGGTAGCCATTGCCAAAGTATGTCAATTTGAGCCTAAATATATTTTTCCCAGGCACAAATGGATAAGCCTACGAAAGATCATTTTAAAATGAGAAAGAAGCCAGCACATATTTAGTGGTTCTTGGACTATATTCTCTATAAAGCTATTTGTATTTAAGTTATCCCTTTTAATACTGTATGTGCCAGAAGCAATTGAAGTAGCAATGCTTCCATGCCTTCATAATCTCTGTAAAGTGCTATGCAAAACAGTATATAGCACTGTTAACTAAAGAACAAACACTATTATTTATTTATAAGTGTTTCTACAAAGCATATCATTATAGTATCTGACCATCCCCAGCAGTGTACCTATATCTCTAAGATCCTGACCTATTTCATTTCAGACCAGGACACAAAGAATTTTTCCAAACACTCAACCCTCTGATTAAAAAAAAAAATCCTTATGGTTGCTAAATTAGATTCAAAATGACTTAAGGCCAAATTGTCCACAGATACGTATATGACACCAAATGGCCTTTATGGGAGCTTTGCACATCCATCCCAGGGCAGAATTTGGCTTCAGCAATATATATATATATACACACACACACATAGGGATATGTGTGTATATAGATAGATCGGTGATTTTTAAAAAAATCCAACTATTAGTCAAAAGTGAAACCAGACTATAATACACAGCCTCTAACTCTCTATTTTTGTGTTGGATTTGTTTTTAATGTTATGCTAGAATTCAGAGATCCATCTGTAAACAAGT